>NC_000081.6:70434950-71734950 GCF_000001635.26 Mus musculus | reverse complement strand
AGAAAGAAAGAGAAAGGAAACATCAAGCTCGTGATAGCTGTATAACTCACCAAAGATGTGCTTTGGAACAAGGCCTGGAGTGTCTGCAGAGAGAAACATTATTGAAGTCCCAAAGGTTTTGATCAGCAGTGAGCATGCCCTGGACAACCCCCAAGGCTGTGCTCTTTAAAAAAGGAAGAGTCTGTCCCAAGGTGCTGAGTGCTGCCATCATTAATGGAATGATTCATCAACCTTGGAAGATCCATATATATATAATTTTATTTATGGAGTTGCAAATAGTATCATTAGCTCATACCTAGTGATGATGCCTGTTTTTAACGGAGCTCACTGTCAACTCAGAAGAACCCCCTCTTTGGTTCTCAGAGGTGCAGATATTCTCAAAGACACAAAAGATTTGTTTCCAACTAACCTACTAACCTCTCTTGTGTTGGTAACTGACACTTTCTCAACAATAAAGCAATGTGCATCATCAGTGGGAGTGATACACACATGATACTCATGCTTTAAATTCCACCAGCACTCCAGTACTCAAAACTTTATTCAGGTTTCACAGAATGAAGGTCAAGTATATAGATGCTGAGTCCACACTTTCTGCATTTGAATAGCTCCATTCGCCAGATGTGCCTCAGTTTCCTCATCTATGAGAAGCGAAACATGGAGCCTGTCATGTGGTGTGGCCATAGGGACTTGATGTAGGTTTGGGCTGTTGGTTTGGAAGTCTATTTCTCTGTATGTCTTAGTCAAAGGGGGTGCTCTGTGCCACACAGAGTCTCTGTGACACATACACAGGTAAACTCACGTTTATAAAGTGACAGTTCACTTCATCAGCCTTCATAATCGGTCTTAGTTTAACACTCATTGCTTTGATAAACACCAGGACTGAAAGCAACTTCAGAATTGCTTCAGTTTAAAGTTGTGTCTCTCATGAAGGTAAGTTATATTATGAACTTAAGGCAGGGACCTGGAGGTAGCAACTGAAGTAGAGACCCCATGGAAACACACTGCTTACTGGCATATGCCCCATGGCTTGCTCGTTCTTAGACCCCTCGGGACAGGACCACAGTGGTTTGGGCCCTCCTACAATAGTCATTAATAAAGAAAGTGCCCCTCAGTCTTGTCCATATGAGACAATCTAATGGGGACATTCAGAGTGGACTATAGGAAACTAACCCAGCCTGCCAGTTACAATTATTTAGGATTTTTCTATAAGTCACAGGGATAAGAGAGAAAATATTTGAATTCAGGTAAGCCTTTTTTGTACACATGGGAGGTGACACATCACTTCTACTCTTTGGATTGCTGCTGATTGCTCAGTTAGATTCTTGGGACAATTGTCAGTGTCTGGAGAGTAGGATAGAGGCGGATGATCTCCTCGCATGTGATAGGATGTGATCTGGAGTACTGTTGGACATTGTACAGTTTACAGACAGCCCCTTGGGGCCAAGTATTATCTGAATGCAACTCTTAAGAATGCTGTGAGAGTACTGCATTGGATGTGTGAACTGAAACACCAAATGAAAATGGAAGCAAGTCCCAAGAGGCACTCTAAGGTGCGTATGGTATGGGAAGGAGCAAGGACTAATTGTCCAAATCCTGACCTATACCCTTATACAAATATCCTGACCTATACAAGTATCTCCCATATTCGTGTGAATTCAACAAACTACCACTTTGCTTCAGTTTCCTTATCATAGGGCTATCCTAGATTACTATAATGGCTCCATGAGATTGGACACATTATCTGGGACAGTGCTGATGCCCCAAAAGCATGCTTCCTTGTGCTTCCTGTAGTCACTGTTACATATACTCCAGAGAAAGTGTTGATTGCAGTATGTGGTTGAAACAATATGGATCCACAGCTGTAGAGATGGCTGTGCAGTTAATAGCAATTGTTGCTGTTGCAGAGGACCCAGGATCAAATACTGTGGCACACTCACTTCTGTAACTATAGTTCCAGAGATCTAAACCACTCCTCAGGTTCCATGGGCATCAGGAATAGATCTGGTGCATATATACATGTGCAGGCAAAGCACTCATATACTTGAGACAAAAATAAATATTGCATCTTTTCCTATCAAAAAGGTTATCAAGAGCATTTATTAGAGGAACTTGGTTCAGTCTTTGAGTCATGAAATTGGGGGTTTCCTCCTATTGATATGAAGTTGTTATATGCATTTTAATTTATTAATAGATTCTTCTCATGAAACACATCCCAACCACAGCTTTGCTTCTATTCACACTCCCTAGCTCCCTCATCTTCCCTATCCCCCAAATTCACTCTTCTTCCATCTCCTTTTCAGAAAAGAGCAGACCTCGAAAAGACGAGAGCCAAACAGAACAAAACAATACAATACAAAAGGCTGTAGTCCTTTAGAGGCCTGCTTTTCTCTGAAAGATACATAATTTTAAAAGCATATTTTTGGAGCTGAAATGCTCTGTGAACAAAGAGCTCCCCAAAACTCAACAGTGTCACCTCTTCTAGGTTCCCTCCACAACCCATACCAAACAGGAATCTACTCTTCCTTTCATCTGAGAGTCAATTATTCAGACATAGCCATTGCACACCTGTCGTAAATATGGAGATGTTTTTTAAAACTAGTTTATTTGTATTTGGCAAGCAAGAAAACCATATGGGAAGAAAATAAATATCAAATCTACTCGAATAATATTTAAATCTCTTAAATATTGCATGTATGTACTCCACATTGTAATTTGAGCTGGACAAAGATAAAAAAAGCAAATACTTACTTAAGAATTTCATTCACAGGACTGGAGAGATAGCTCAGCAGTTAAGAGCACTGACTGCTCTTCCAGAGGTCCTGAGCTCAATTCCCAGAAACCACACAGTGACTCCCAACCACATCTGTAATGGGGTCTGATGCCCTCTTCTGGTCTGTCTGAAGAGCTGACTCAGTGGTTAAAAGCGCCAGCTGCTCTTTCAGGGAACCCAGGTTCAGTTCCCAGCACTTGAATGGTGGCTCACAACCATCCTTAATTCCAGTTACAGGAAATCTAATGCCTAGCTCTGGCCTCTGCAGACATCTGACATGTAGGCAGGCAGAACAGTTTGATATAGGGAATATCTTTACATAAGTGATTCTATAAGCTCTGGGCAGCAGAAGAGAGAACTAACCATAGATGTAAACCTAGGAATGTTCCATGAAGACCAAGATTTTGTAGGATGGATAACAAGTCACAGACATGCTTAAGCTTTGGAGAGCACAGGGGTGTGTGTGTGTGTGTGTGTGTGTGTGTGTGTGTGTGTGTGTGTGTTTTCTGGATCAAATAGAGACAAAGTTAAATTTGATTACCTAAATGCCAGGGGTTATCTTATTTCACAAGGCCACAATCATTCCAGATGTTTTTTTTTTTTCTGGGGAGGGGGAGGGGGATTGGATCTTGCTTCTCTCAGATTGACCAAAACCCACGAGGCTGTGGCTTGTTCGTTTCCAAGAGGATGGGTTCAGACTCTCTCCACACACCCACAGTCTGAGAGCTCTTTGAGACACTTGCTTCTCAGTACCACAGGGTGTCAGTATTAAAAATTTACCTTCCAACCAGAAACTATGGCCTGCTTTGTATGGATTCCTTGCTCACCCACAAGAATCTCAAGCCCCCCTTTTATTTCTCTGAGGAAGGGAATTTTCACCCTGAACCCCAGAGTTAACCTCAGCAAAAGTGTCTGTCTCTCACATCTCAGACTGTGTATTTTGATGCTCACCTCTTCAAAGGGGTATTAACACCACCCAATTCTATATCAGCCCTGGGTCTGGATAGCTCAGTACCTGTCATGTGATTAATCTCCCCCCCACCCCCCTTAATCCAATCTGACTGAGCAGTCTAAACATAAAGCTAAGGCTACACATGTTTCTCTACTTTATAACCATAGTCCCTGATGAATCAAATTCAGAATTCTCACTGGCCTCCTGTCATAGAGGACATTAAAGATAGCCACATTGTGGAACTGACAGCTTGTGTTTAATGAGGTGTTATTAGATGAAGGCAACAAAGAGAAGGACACCTAGGAGACTTTGAGGTCTCTGCTTCTATGACTTGATGGTTGGAACTCATTCCCCAAGACGTGCAGAGAGAAGCAATTGCTATTTCAGTTTTAGATTCATTTCTACTGAGGCTCACTGTGGACCCTGGTGGGACTTCTCCTTAGAGGTCATTTGCATGCATTGTCCAGTTGTCAGATCTTGAGAATTATCTTAGTTTTATCCCTTGTTGCTTTGATAAAACACCCTGATAAAAACAACTTAGGGTACAAAGGGCTTATTTTAGCTCACAGTTCTGCTATTGCCCATCATAGCATGGAAGTCAAATAAGGAGAGCTCGAGGGAGTTGATAAAAATCACATCCACAGTTAGTAGCTGAGAACAATCCTCTGCCTAGGCAATGGTGTCACCCACAGTGAGTAGGTTTCCCTGCCTAGGTAATGATGCCACCCACAGTGGGCAGGTCTCTCTGCCTAGGCAATGGTGCCAGCCACAGTGATCAGGTCTCCCCACCATAATTAACATAATCAAGGAAAAGTTCCCCAGATTTAGAAGATTCCTCAGTGGCATTCTCTTCCCAGGTGCTTCTAGATTGAGTCAGGTTAACAAAAATCACACAAATGCACCAGCTAAGGAGTGGGTGGGTCCATCTAGAAGGAGGATCTAATATCAGGGGATGGTTAGATGCAGATGCCATCCACTCAAGCCAAGAGACTTATGACTGTCATAACAGTTGATGATGGGTATATTTTAAGAGAAGGGGTTTTACAGAAATAATTGATAATGTCATTTTGCCACAAAGGGGACAGCAGTAGGCTTGATGATGTATCTGATTAGAATGTATGTCATATTACCTGTGCACACACACACTATGTAATTATTTTTCTTTGGTTCCGAAGTTTAAAAGTTTCACAAAGGTTAAACATGGTGATACTAGTCTGCAGTGCAGTCCTCTGGAGATAGAAGTAAGAAGATCAAGAGTTCAAGATCAGTCTTGGCAGCATAGGAAGTCTGAGGGCAGGATGGATTAGATGAGATCCGCTCTCTCCCACCATAAAAGTGTTTTACATATAGTGCTTTGTCTTATTCCCACTCCAAACTTGGCATTCAGTTCTCTCTCAGCCTCACTTGCCTTAGCTATTTCTCCTAGTTTCTTATCTAGCTCCCCACACCCAGTGCATTTCTATGCCAATACAATACAAGAAAATATACATTTTCCTGGGTGTTTTCTCCTTGATCCACGAGAGCTACTCTGTTTGAAACGTTATTCTGTACTTTGTTTTCATCACATAACATATCATGGAACTTTCCCGTCTAGATTCTTGAAACATGTTTGTTCCAATGCAGGGGAACAATAATCCCAGCATACTACTCTGCTAGGGATCAGGAAGTCCAAGCGAAAGCGGTAAGAGGCTTGCTTTGACTTTCCAAAGTAAGGTTACGTAGAACTGAAATGCAAATACACGTCATCGGATTTTAATCATATTTCAAGGGCAAATATTTGCAAAAGAACAACACTCATCTTCCCTGATGGAGAAGCAAATAATCCTTTATTCGTCATTCTCCCAGTATTTACTGGGATTCGCATTGTTCCGGGCTTGGCTGGATGCTGTGAAGAGGATCAGCAAAGCAGATGGGTCATTTGCTCTGGTCTCTGTGCCAACAGCACCTTCAGAACTTGACATTCACTGCCACAGTAGCCAAGTAGGCAATCTTCTTCCCATGATGACCAACCCTTCCCCTTGCTTAAGTGCCTTCTGTGTCCCACTGTGTTCAAAGTCAACTTTGTCTTGGCTCCTCCAGTCCAAGCTCTTGTCTCACCTTCCCTAGTGCCCTCCGTTCTAGTCACTCTGGGTGTTCCCTGTGGATAAAAGGACAAAATAAAATCAAACGGTCCTGTTTATCTAGTTTGGGGCGGGGGTGGGGTGGGGGTGCCTGCCCCTTTCATGTGGGAATATTCTTCCCCATTCATTACCATCACCTCTGGCTATACTTGCACCTTCTTCCAAGTGTCTTTCCTTCACCCCATGTGAACTACTGCAGCCTAGTCTAATAGACAGAACACTCAGCTTCCAAATTCTAGCACTGGTTCCACTTTTAAGGCTGCTCTGTCACCTGTAACAAGTAGGACACAAGAACTTCTTGACACTGTCATAGTGAGATGATGTATTCCCAAGCAAACTGCCCGCTGAAGAATGGCTAGTAGATGTGAGTTGCCTTATGTTTTCTCATTGTTGTCATTTTTTTCCCATGGATCAAGTTGGCATACCTCTGAACCCTTAGTGTTTAGCATGAAGAACATCTGTAAATGATGAATGGGCTGTTGCTCAATGACCATTGCACATTTAGTAGTGGTAGTATGGGTCACTTCCAGCTTTCAGACTACTTATTTATTTAGGTGTGTACTTGTTGCATCACCAACTTCTCCCAAGTTTAATACCTCTCTCCCCTGGGGTCTGAAAGAAACCTTTCCTTCTAACTGCATCGCTATCTTGGCTCTGGAGGACAATCTCCGCGCGGAGACTGAGCATGCTCCTGGCCAGGTTGGGCTGGTTGAGGACAGACTTCTTTGGCCCAGCATCTTGCGCCCTCCACAGGCCGGGCGGGCTGGCAGGAGAGCCTATGAGCGGGCGGGGTTTGGCCGCAGGGCAGCCTGGCGCGCCTAGACTCTTCTGGCGGACAGAGGTGGGGGACGCTAGCGGCGCCTCCCAGCTAGTCGCGCAATCTACCGCGGTGCACCGAGGCTGCAGGGGCAGAGCTGAGCGGCAGGGAGGGCTTTCTAGGCCTTGAGCGCGCTCTCTGTGTTGTTGTAGTCTGGCCTTAGGTTCTGGCGTGGGAAGGAGAGCAAGGGCGCTGGAGGAGAGACCCAGCCACGGCCCAAGTAGAGGCTCCCAGTCTTCTCCTAGGCGGGGGAAGAATTCCCTTAACCACATTCACAACCTTGCCTCGGGCACCTTAGCTCGGGCTGCCAGGAGGCCGCGGTGGCCGGGCAGCTGTTGCACCAAGAGGGGGCAGCTGCGGAGTTCCATAACCATAGCAACCGCATCAGCACCACGGCGGCAGTGGCGGCGGCGGCGGCGGTGAGGGCAGCATCCGCTTGCTCCTCCTCCAGTCAGCCTCTCGGTAGAGACCTGAGACAGCTCGCAGGTGCCGCCACCGACTCCTTGGTCCGCCCACAGTCGCTGCCGGTGTTGGCTGCTGGAGAAGGAGACCAGAAGAGAGCGGGACCAGAGCTGGAACAGGGCCCTAGGAGGTGAGAGAGAGAGCCCTGCAGTGGGAGACAGGTAGGTGAGAACGCTGTGGGGGTCACCAGCTGTAAAACTCTTTCTGTGGCAGTGACGTTTCTGGAAGCGTGGTTGCTAGTTGGATGGCTTTCTATTACTGAGTAGAGATTCTTCCGCGATTTTTTTAAAAAATATATCTTTCTCTATTTTCCCCTCAGATATCTCTGCCCTCTGATCTTGCCCCACTTCTGGGCAAAGCTTAGAGACAAGAAGGACCATTAAATGTGATTGTGTGAATGTGGTGGTCCTAAGGGGCTTATTTAGACCTGTTCAGGTCCTCTGAGCCACTGAACCCAGGACAGGCTCAAAAGAAGACCTTGTGGAGGTGGAGGGGCTATGGTCTCTGTTCTATGTGGGGCAAAGCTGACTCAGAGACCATCTCTTTGGAGGGTGGAGAGCACCGTAGTTCATCTGTGGCATGGAAAGGGGCTATAACACACAGTAGCTCTTTATATGTATAGCAGTCTTTAAAAAACAACCACTGCAGGGGGTGTTTAGACCAGGTAGTAGTAACTCTTAAGGTTTGGGGTATGCCCAGAGTTTACTATTCTATAGATAAGATGTTTTGGTCATTGGGGGATTGGATGTTAACAGAAATAAAATTTTAACCAGAATGGAGATAAGAACACCACCCCCATTCTCTTCACCTACTTTTTCCTCCCTCTCTGATGCCAGCAAAACAAACACTGTATGGTGTTAGAGACACCCTCTGTCTGGCCCTTGGCTACTAAAGAACTATCCTACTTTCAGACAGATGGGGAAGAGAACTCCACTTCAATCCCTCATATAATCTAGGAGGGCAATCTTTTCCACTGGGCTCCAAAGCTCTTAATGTTAAATTTGTTTTAAACCCTGGGTGCACCTGATGTATGACGGACTGTTATCTGCATCTTTGGGCTATAGTGAGGGCTGGAGATTGGCACATGATTTAATCCAGTTCTGCTGGGAGAAGAACACCAGAAGACCCGAGGAGAGGGAGGTGCGTTAGCTGAGTAATTTGATTCAAAAGCTTTTCATAGACTTTAGCAGATTTCTGAAGAATTTCCAGGATGGATAGCCACTGCCTGTGAAAGGATTCTCCTTTTATATCTTAGCCCCAGGGGACTGTGGTAAGTCCCAGTTAAAAGGGTATGTTCTTTAATTGGGCTTTTAATTTATGATGTAGTTATGTTACCCAAGAGGATGTGATCTAGCCAGCATTTCATCTGGGGATTTATACCACAGCGAGGACAATATATTATAGCAAAATGCTATACTGTAGTGTAGAGGAAAGAGGGCAAGATTCTGGAGTCAGAAACAAACAGGTCTGAACTCTGGTTTCATCATACCTGTTGTATGACCTTGAATTGCTCCTGTCTTGTTGGGATGTTTTTTTCTCTATAGAATGTGATTCTAGCAACCCTTAGAGTTTGCTAAGCTCTCATAACAATAAAATTTAATGGCAGAGGATGCAAATGTGGTGGGATTTTAAAGTCTTATGTATGACTAATGCAATTTTAAGAAAGTCATTTTCTAAAGGAAAAAAAATCTCAGATTAACAAGGCATTTCACAGGTATCACCTATGGAAAGAGTGGAACTCTTAGTCAGTGAGTTGTGACTGGGATATTGTCTTGTTCCAGAGATACCTGGGCAATATAAAGAGGGCTTTATTGGGGGGAAACACTGAGTGTCCTCCTTGTTTGTTGCTGCTGAAGGTCAAGAGCTAGCTTTGCCATGGAAGGCAGTGCTCCTCTCTCTCTTGAAAACAGTGTTTGTTCTGTGTAACACAGAGTGGGACCAAACATCTGATCGTGTAAAGAGATATTTGCCCAAAGTGAGGGCGCCTTTAAGTGTTGCATACACTGTGGAGTCTTTTCAAAGCTGAAACTGTCTCAATCCCACTCTGCTCTCTAAAGCCAGATGTATTAGCTGAACCTGACCAAATACGTGCAGCTTGATCTCACTGCTGAGGGAACTGCAATCTCTGAAATGAGCCAGGCCTGTGCTCTGCTCTTTTGTGATTGTGCTTTTGCCCAGGCTGGTGTCTCTGCAGAAAGTAACAGTTTCTCACTTTCTTCTTTTTGTGTGTGTGTGGCCCAATTCAAAGGCTCCATCATATCTGGAGCCTTCTCCGATCCTCTCTTGTGCTTCCTTGATACTCTGTACCTGATTTGACTGACAGACTGTGCTGTGTCATTGCTTGTTACACAGATCTCTTCTCTCTAGACTCTATGCTCCATGAGGGCAGGGGCCTCTCTTAACCTGCCTCACTTCTGATCCCACAACCTCTGGTGAATGAATGGGCCATCAATTTGGCCACCTGTCCTGAAAGAGGCATCACAAAGCCGGTCCCTGGTGCCTTTCTGTATCAGTGCAGCAAGCACAAACCTAGTCTCAAAATGTTCATTTCTTTACAAGGGGCACTTTAGAATTGTTGGCATCTGATCCTAAATGGCTTTCATATAATATTTGCTGAATACTTCAGACTTGGAATGCGTTTCTCCTCCTTCCATCTCCCTCTTTTTATTCAGCTTTCATATAATGGGAAACCATATAACCTGGCTTCAGGGAGCGTGTAACTGAACCTAGGTTCTATGACTGAAAACTAGGGTGGTAGACTCTCGTTTGCCTCAGTTTCCTCATTTGTAGCACGTGGTTGTTGGAGTCAGTCTCAAGTAGATGCTGAGTACCTGGAGAAAGTAGAGGCTGTGCAAAAAGAAAAAAAGAAAGAAGGGAATAAAAAAACCCTCATGATTTATAAAGTACCCAGCAAAAGCACATTCTCTCTCTCTCTCTCTCTCTCTCTCTCTCTCTCTCTCTCTCTCTGTCTCTCTGTCTCTGGTCTCTCTCTCAATTTCTCTTCTAAAAAATGTGCAACATCCCTGGGCTTGATTAAACAATATCATATGAGATGCACTCCAAAGACCCTGTCTCTTCTTCTTGTTAGCTTACTGTGACCTTCAGTAAATCCTTGCCTTCTTTGTAAGGTATATAATGATGGTTGTGTTCCTAGAAGGTAACCTCAGAAGATGTAAAGTAAAAAAACACACATACACACACAGAAAACAAACAAACAACAATAAAACAGTGACATGTGACTTCCCGATGTATAGTATAGTTGCCAATTATAGAAGGTTTCAGAATTATTTTAAATGCCCTAAACCAGTTTCTTTGCTGCATTTCATCTACAAAAGACATTCTGATTGATAGGGGAAGGGAGGGAAGGAAGGAAAGAGGAAAGAAGGAAAAAGTGAGGGATAGAAGAAGGGATAGATGGAGGGAGGGGAGAGAGAGACAGAAAGAGAGAGAGAGGTGGGGAGGGAGAGAAAACACTTTTTGGTTAGATGTGAGAGTCTAATTGGCTACGGCTCTGATTCAGGAGTGGCTTCTGCCTCTTACATCATTTTGTTTATAGGACTGTTGATTTGTCTCTTATTTCTGGACCTTGGTTTCATCATCTGTAAATGGCCTGGAAGATTTCGATATTCCTGCTTAACTCTCTTTCAATGCTGAAGTATACTGACCTATGCTCTCTACTGAGGTTACATCTCCAGTATTCCATCTTTGGTCCTCCATTCATCCTTTTCTTCAAACATCACAATGTGTTCTAACTATACACTTCAATGTCTCATGCCACTACTTCCAGGAGGAACCTTTTTCTTTGGCGTTTGGGACTAGTTGGCTACCTCATTCCACCTTCCCTCCAGGTAAAAATGTTTTGCTACATTGTCCAGCTTACAAGAAGTCCTTTATTTAACTAACTGGCAGGTGTATATATGAATTCAAATATTATTTGAGAGAATTAGTAGGAATTCATGGCATCACTAATGTTTTTGGGTTTCCTGGAGCATGCTGGGTGCTCAGCAATGTTGAATGCTTCTGCTACAACATGGATCATTTCTAAGTGGTTGCAGGGACATGTCTGAAGTTGGAGTAGAGGATGGCCCTAACATCACAAAGGAAACTGACACTGTGAACCATTGCTCTGTGGCCCTCTACCTTTGGTGTTGATGGAGTAAGAGCCTGATTATTTGATGTGAGGACATTATGGAAATTTCTTTGCCCTCTCTCTTTCCTCATGTCAGATGCCGAGGTTCCACTATGAACTATGAAAAGACCCTGTAAATAAACTAAACATCTTTTAGGGGAATCACACATAGAAACTAAGAAGAGTGCATCAAGTAATGTTCAAGGTTATATGAGTCTGGGAAAGGACCTTCTAACCATTTCTTGGGAAAGGCTATGAAGGCTGGATTTGTATAGCAGAGGAGGTCTAAGCTCAGGTCGGAAAGAATTTATATACAGAGAATGGATGGGAGGCAAATGAGTCTAGGGAGGGATAAGAAAATGGAAGAAGTGTTAGGAAGGAAGTATAAGGCAGGGCTGCGGTATAAAGTCCTGGGAAAATGTTGTCAACTGATGTTGGTAAGACATGAAGAAGTGACATCAGAGAGTGTCCATTAGCCAGCCTCTAAAGTGCTCCCTTTTCTCTGAAGGTCATGGGAAGCTATGGGAAGATTAGCAGTTGTACAGAATGCTCTCATCTCTTCAGCTGCAGAGAGGGGGATAGATGAGAAAAGCCAGATCAGATGAAATATAGGATGGCCTGGTAGGTAAGCTTGCAGGTGAGAGTTGTTTTCGGTCAGGCAGGGGGGTTTGGGATGCTGAGAAAAGAGGTAGCTAGTAGCATGATAATGATGCAAGAGAAGTGAACATAGAGCCTCACCTCTCAGATGGATGTCTGGGTGGAGCACTGTAGGGTCTGGGGAGCACAGAGGGAAAAGGAGGGAAAGGCGCAGTTGTCATTCTGGCTACTTTTTCAGACACACTACAATCATTCTGTTCCTGGTCTCTACACTCTTAACCTGAACGAATCTATCAGGCTCTGAGCTAACATGCTGACCTGCCCGGTGAGCCTCTGATTCGAAGCTGGCTAGATGGTGGGAAAGTTAAAATCAGATTTGATAAACCAAAGCCCTTCTGTGTGTTTATAACTCAGACTGAAAGCCGAAAGCCTTTTTCTGAATCTTAGCCTTATTCCCACCCTAAGTCAGACAAGCCTCATAGCCTTTATTACTATCACCACCTGTTACATCATTTCTTTTTAACCTCTGGCATTTTTGCTCATATTCAGAAATCTAAAGAGCTGCATCTTCCTGGGATCTTCGTTTCTTCCATAAGCAAATTGTTGCCCGAAACAGCACCAGTGTCTCCTTAATGAGAAAATTAGTCTGCATTTGTCACCTATTTCTGAACCAATTCTCTTCTTTGCTATACATTTCTGTGCAGTACTTTAAAAAAATTCACTGTAGGACATCCATTGGTAGAACAAATTCTCTCAAGTGACACTTGCTCAGAGTATGTATATTGAATAAACAGATTAATAGATGAATATAACATTGGCTTCTAGGGACTCCAAACAGTATAGCAGGTCCTCTCACCACAATGTGAGCGGAATACATGGTTGTTGAGTGAATGAATGAATGTATGTATGAATACAAGATTGCTAGACTCTAGGGAAGGGAGGTGCCCAACATTTTGAATGATTCAGAAGACAAGAATATTCTCTATAATAAATTAAATTATTATTCATTACACGTTATACCTCTCTGATGTACTTTGAATGTCCTGGCAGTTGAATGCCAAGACCACCCAGACTAAATGCCTCATAAGACATTTACTGAGACATGGAAACCTAAACGAATCCTATTGGAAGCATCCTGGCCTGGCATTTACTGGGAAGTCCGGCTGCTTGGTGCTTACTCTTACTATACTTTAGACATTTTAGACCGTCTTTGATGTCTTACCTTATTTTTAAAGAAAATCTACATTTTTTTTCCCATTTGGCTTCATGATGCAGGGAGGTTGTTTCTTTTTCCCTGAGAGCGCTCTTTCTAATTTTGTTTTACTAAGGCAGATGTTGGAGTCATGTCACAGTCTCCAAGCTTACAGTCTGCAGCTATGGGGGATTGGTAAGGATACCAAAGAGAAGGGGTGTGCACCATCCTGAGGTATGAGTGAACATTGAGCACCTGACTATCCCAGAGGCAGAACTATGTGTTTCTCTCTGAGGAAGTGCTTTTCTGGACCACAGCTCCCAGCAGGAAGTTTCTGTATGGACATGAGATGCAGTTGAAATGGCATATACGGTTCTGACACCGTCATTCTCAGACTTGTCTACCTCTTGCAATGGGTGTGCCTCTCAAGGAAAGGCTCCTGCAAAGCCTCCAGTGACATGACAGCTCTCCTCTTTCTCCCCAGTTAAATCCCCTTGACTTCAGCTTTGACTTGACTGTTTGAATTATTTTGTGCCTATATATTAATTCTTATTGACCTAGAACATTTTAACAAGCTTAGGATATGGGGTCACCTTCTATGGGACGTCTAGTATGGAATAATGGATAAGAACATAAACATCACCATTCAGTTAGCACATGTTTGCCTCTCTTGCACAAATTCCTGGCTTTGACCATCTGTAAAACACATACACATAGATACACACACACACACACTTTCATATATATAAAACACACAAACAAAAACCCATATATAACTCTTATAGAGAGTACACTGAGAGAAGATAGGAGGTATGGAGGCTAGAGACAGTGGCTGGACTGGGAATTGCAGGGTATATGGAAACAAAGATGCCCTGACTCATGAAGGCAGTGGTGATGGAGGTAGTAGAAGGAACTTGAGATGTGTAAAGTCAGTGGACTCTGAGGACTTTACTGGAAGACTCAATACACCCAGTGGGAGAGAAGATGAGGGTGACTGCCCTGTCCGGGCACATAGGTTTTATTGTTGACTTTGGTTGGGAGGCATAAGACCACAATAGAAGGTTTTAAGCAGAAAGTGAAGAATTGTCTTTGAACAAGTAATTTAAAGTCTCTAAAGGCATCTGTGTATATTTTAAGTAAGTAGAGACCTACCAAAAAACTCAGGAAAAAAGTTATAGGATGAATAAGAAGCCATGGACAGACATTAATTGAGAAAACAGGGATAGAAGTGATCACCCTAAGAAAGTCGATAAAGAGAAGTACGAAGAGTGAGAAAGGTGCTCCCAATGACCCAGTCCTGGATGACAGTTGACATCCCTTGAGGGAGGAGCAGACATTTTTCTTTGAGAGAGGTGGCCATTGGTAAGTTTCTTATTTTCTATTGAATGGTGTCCCCCCCCACACACACACATATCTGCATTTGAATTTCAGTAATTAGACTTAGTGAGTTATAAAAAAAGAGACATGATGGGAGATGAAATGTATTTGCAGGAGGCTGGGAAGTGGAGGGATGCAGAGAGTAAAAGGGGGAGGTGACCAATACATTGTACAATGCACAATATGAAATTTTAAAATGCTGTAACTGGTATTTAAATAAATAAATTTCCAGTAATGAATTTCTAAGGTGCATAGAATTCCATAAGTTAAAACATGGGCATGATTTTGGAAGAGATGACAGAACCAAGAGTGGAGATGGACAAGAGAGACTACTGTAGAAGTCAGTGTTACATACATTTGTGAAAAGTCATAAACTTGCAAATTTCTAAAATTAATATATGACAATGAAGTTTGTAATTATTATTTTTTTAAATCCCAGTCTTCTAAGCCTATAGGTTTCTGTCTCTTCCCTTACAGAGTGAAAAATCGAATGTAAATTTTCCTCTTATGTAAGTTTCCTTTTGTCTTAGAGACTTTGCATATCATGATTAAACCACTGGCAGGGTCACACTGTCTCTCCAGTCCCTGTAGCTCATTTCTTCCCTCACCCAAGCCCTTTCTTTATAGAGCTCTCTCTGGAAGCTTCTCCATGTTTCTGGGCATAGGAGTTACTTTAACTATAGTGTTCATGGAAGTTTTGCCTGTATTACAGACGTATTAAATTATTTTCTAAATGACTCTCCATTACAAGTTGACAAGACTAAAGGTGCCTGGACTTTGCTGTGATTATAGCTGCATCAAACACTCAGGAACATACAATAAATATAAAACATATAGGTAATTAATACCAGAAATCTCTAGTAATAAAATGCTGCTTTTTATTTTCAGTTTAAAAGTCAGTAACCACAGCTCCACTGAAGTGCAGTTTAGCATAGCCTGGTCAGAAGGTGGGCATTTGGTTCAAAGGAATACTGAAGCCTGGTCCCAGATATGGTCGCTCCTTCCTCTGAGGCAGCCTTCCCTGCCTGTGTTTTCTGCCAACTCTGGCAAAAGTCTTTCAAGTTGCAATTTAATTGAAGAGATACTGATACCCCATGACTTGGTATAAGGTGGACTGAGCCATATAGCAGATGACTGCTACCCACTTTGCCCAGGAACAGGTGTTTTAGCATTTTTTGTGAGTTGTTTCCTATTGAGACCAGTAATTACAGAGCACCAGTTCAGCCACCCTGTTCTGCTTAATGCAAAGATTAAGAGCCATGCCCTCCTGGATAGTGATTCTTAATCCTAATGTCAAGGATCCTTTGAACAAGTAATAAGATATATAGTCACTTTTCTTGGAAAAAATAAATGAAAAATTTCTATTAAACCTTAGCAGAGTAATCAGAGATTGCCCAATTCTTTTATAGTTAGTTTCCAGTGAAGGATATATTTTCTACCACAGAGATGGGGCTTCATTGGAACTGTGAATATCCAAGCATGTACACAATGTGGAAGATGCATTCTTAGCATCAGCACGGCATGTCCTTTGAGTGAACATAACATAGGGGTATGTCAACAACAACAACAACAACAACAACAACAAAAATGTTTAGAGGAAAGCGTATTTTGGGCTAATCCCTGTTCTAACTAGAGTTACCAATCTACTCCATCTTTCCTCAGATTGTACAGTTTGTAAATGGTATGCTGGGACGTTTACTAGGTCCTGGATAACACAGCTGGAGTGGCCACCCTAGTTCTGATACTTGTTAGCCCAGGGACCCTAGGTAGCTCCTTGGTTTCTGTGGAAGGATCTTGCTAATCTGTATCTTTGGTCAGGTTTCTGAGACACATAGCCAGAAATAGGGTTCCTAAGAGTGAGTGACTCAAGTTTTCTCTTTTTTAAAAAGCTCAGGGAATTAGAGAGGGAGGGAGGGAGGGAGGGAGAGGGAAAGAGAGAGAGAGAGAGAGAGAGAGAGAGAGAGAGAGAGAGAGAGGGAGGGAGGGAGGGAGGGAGGGAGGAAGGGAGAGAGAGAGAGAGAGAGAGAGGGAGAGGGAGAGGGAGAAAGAGAGAGAAAGGAGGAGGAAGAGAAAGAGGAGGAGGAGGAGGAGGAGGAGGAGGAGGAGGAGGAGGAGGAGAGACATGTGGTTATAGCTCTGGTCACAACCAAACTGATCAAAAGACTCTGGACCTTACCTGGGATCTGTACCATAAGGGTCCAGAATTGTGTGATGATGTGTTGGACTGTCTTTGGCCACATTTCTTCTCAAATATTTCTGGGAGTCATTACAATCACCCAGAAACAGTTTTTACAAGAACATAGTAACAATGTTCTGTTTGTTATGAGTGGACACAAGAAATTTGGGAAGGGTACATAGTAGAGGAAACCCTCTACCAACTCCACATAATCAGCTATTTCATTTGGAACTCACTCAGCTTGCTTTGGACACAAACTAGATCCTTAAGGGAGCCTCTGAGAAAAACATAGAAATACGTGTCCCTGCACAAAGGTTCCCCTAACCTCTGGAGTGCCTGGAAGCCATGTCACATTGCCATATCTTCCTTTTCCATCCCAGCTTCACTGTTCACTGCTTGTCTCACAAAAGCATGAATGCAAATAAGAATGAAATATTGTCATTTATGGAGGCACCGATAAATGAAAGAATTCAACCCATATATAAAAGCATACACATGAGTTTGAGTCTATGTAAAAACTTACTGTTTGGGAAAGAACACAAGCCATTTATTGCCCAACGCCAGTCAGCCGGCCCTAAAAACAAACATACAGGTAGCATATGAACTGAACAGGTTATATTTAATAATATATATGTGTATACATATGCTTATATTCATGCAATAACAATTTTTTTACAGGGACGTTAAGGAGAAGATGGAGAGATATATGGGAGGATTTGAAGGGAGGAAAAAGGGAAAGGAGAAATTTCATAATTGAACTATAATCTCAAAAAAAAAATGTTAAAAGATTCTAAGGCAACTGAAAACAACAGAACTATAAAGAAAAACCTGAAAGTAGACCAGAGACTGGGAAGGAAGTGGTCAAGTCTTACCATTATCATAGGTGCCTCCCAAGTCCTGTTAGGTGAGCTCCATATCACACTGAAGTCCACCTTCCCAGCACAGGAAGCTTCTCCTCTACCCTGCTCAGTGACAATCTTGGTCACATAGCAGTCATTACGTATCAGTTAACCTCTGGGTATGGCCTCTTCTCTAAGCGTACTTGTTGAATTTTGACATTCTGGGATTCCCCAGCTACTCCAGGTCAACTTTTTCTGATCTCTCTCTCAAGTCATTAGATGTCTTTCCTTTTTGCAACTTTTCTCTCCCCATACCTCCCCAATCTATGGATTCAGCAACATTCTTCTGAGGGTCCTGGTTAGAATCTTAGTTCTCCCTGGGTTATCCAGCACAGCAAATGTATTATTTAACTTGCACTAACTATGGTTTCTAAACCCCCGAAGCAGCAATAATTTGCATTTCATGTGGGACTGTTATTAGCAACAAGGTAACATAAATAAAACTGAACAAAATCTATTATAATTCATGGTATATGGGGAGGAGAGATTAGTTGGTGTTTGCCCTGATTATTGAGTAGCCTGAATACTATCAATAAGAAGACAGAGGCAGCATTTTACTCTTTAAAGTGATTTATTTATTTTTATTTTATATGTATTGTTGCTTGCCTGTACATATGTATATGGACTATATATTTACAGTGCTCTCAAAGACAAGAAAATAGTGTTGTAGTTCCTTGCACTGGAGTTACAAATAGTTTGGAGGTGCTGTGTGGGTGTTAGAAACTGAAGCTGAGTCCTATGCAAGAGTAGCATGTACTACGAACCACTGAGCCATCCCTCCAGACCCTGGAGCCAAAAGCAAAGTGCTGGAGACAGACTTTTACTTAAATGGCATATCTCATGAGATAGACCATGGGGTAGCAGTGTTTGCTAGGTAGCACCTTGGACTCTCTGTGTGGCACACTTAGGAGATGTTCATGTCTTTGGGGACTCTAGGATAGCGTGTGTGACAGCCCTAAGCAAGGACATACTCAGAAGCAAAGCAGTGCATCGCCAAGCAAATAATAATAATAATAATAATAATAATAATAATAATAATAATAAAATAACTAAGCTATACTCTATATAGACTTGGCTGAAATAAAGCAGAAGAGAGCTTTCTGAAATAATTCACATCTGACATTGATGAAATTAAATATGAAAGTATTTTCTATTTGAAAGATTGGATGTAAGTTATCTGGAAATGGGTTTCTGGGGCACGCACCATTGGAACTGAGGTGATACTGCTGGCAGATGAGATGGTAGCTCTTATGAAACCTTGCTGATTTTAAATGAGAGCATAAAACACACTGAAGAATAAATTACTTCTTCTGTTTGTTTAAAGGAAATATATAAAGATAAGATTATCTTTGAAATCCTGGGGCCAGGGTAGAATCCGTCAAATGTGGCATTTCAGCATGCAGGCTTCTGGTGGCCTTTGGGAGGAATAGGATGGTTATTTATAGAATTGCTTCTGAATTACACAATAAGGTTCCCTTGCTTTGCTTTGTTTCCTCTTGCCTTTTAAATTGCACGAATATTGGAAGTAAAAAAAACGACCATAAAATGTCCTTAAGGGACATTTTAGCCTTGAGTTATCAAACAATGCTGAGGAGGGGGGAGGAGAAAGCAAGTTCATTCTAAGCCCTTCTGTGTGCCAGGGCTCAAGAAGTTTCCCTCGTAGGTCATGCTCTTTGTTGCTGTGTATGTCAAAGCTATTGTCAACCACAGTGCTGGGTGAGGAGAAGATGCACAGAGAGGCAGAACCTGTTCTTAGTTGCACAGCAAACCTGAATGAAAGCCAGAAGCTGATCTTCACAGTAGTTTGATGCCCACAAACATGTTTTTTTCCTATCACTCTGCATAAGACTCTTGGGAAGTATGTTTAAAATTTGGTTGTTGACAATTTTTAAAGAGTGGCTTATAAATCACACAAACTAAACCTCACCCCTTGGGTTTCCCAAGGGTTCTTTACCACTCATCTTAGAATCTGAAGGAAGTGATTAGACCTGTGTGTGACTTAGGGAAGTTACTTCTTTAGGGGACCTAGGTAATTATTAACGCCATGTCTGGTGCCAACATCTTTTGGCTGCAATTCTGGCTATTTTGAGAGATATTTATTAGGATTAGCAATAAAGATGGCAATAAATCCAAGGCAAATCAGGTCTCCTGTACTTACTGATTCAGGTAAGAAGTCAAGTTTTCAGCTACTTATTTTTCAAGATGTTATTAACTACTGAACCAAAAGTGAGGAGAAAACATCCCCTGGAACTTCTAGTCTGCCTTTTCCTTTCTGTTTGTGTGGTTTAATCCAACATCCCTCTGGCTGCTTTAATTCAAAATCCAGTGACTAATGTATATGCTGGAACTCCTGGGATATCAATAGAATATATTATGTATACCTAGACTTAAATAAAATCAGTATGCTATTTTAAGATGTGTCCCATGTGAAGTTAAAATGGAGGCTAGGTTGAAACAGTGGGATGTAATGGGAGAGAGGCATTGCAGAATTGGGGAATGTGCTCAGGCCTTTGAAGATATTACCAGAGGCCTGAGTTTGGCTTTCAGGGGAGAGAAGGTGACATGTCCCCAAAAAGAGAATGGGGGATTCATTTACACTTTTGTCACAATGGTATTTTCTATACCCCATCCCTCTAACACACACACACACACACACACACACACACACACACACACACACACATACACACACACATACACACACACATACATACACACACACATGCACACACACATGCAAACACACACACACACACACACTACCTTTTACCACTGGTCCAGATTCATCTTAATCTCCATCTCATCTGCTAAGCCTCTACCCACCCATTAAGGGGTTGAATTCATCACTTTCTTCTGGGGTCTCACAAGCCTGGGCTTAGCTGGACCACAGTATCCTATAGTAAACAGGTGCTAGAAATATCACTGTTCAACTTCACAAAGGTGGAACTTTCTTTTCAATCAAGAGGTACTTTCTTTTCAATCGCTGCACTTACACAAATGTAATAGTACCACCCAGTCTGTAGTTTATTTTGAGATTCAATCTTGATGAATGTTTTGCTGGTTTGGATTTAATGAGTTGTGTTCTCCAGTGTGGGATCTGGTGCCCCAAATCTCTCACAATCAGTAACCTTTTCTGTTTATTTTTCATAGTTTTCTGTTTTCTAGGATGTCTTATAGTTGAAATCACACAATTTTCAGATTGCACATTTTCCTTAGTAATATACATTTAAGACTCTTATGTGCCTTTTCAAGATGTGACAACCCATTTCTTTTTAGCGCTGAATGATATTTTGTCTTCTGTAAGTGCCACTATAGGCTCTTTTGTTCATTTACATATTGATTGCTTCTAAGTTTGGGTGTTTATGAATAAAGATTTCATAAATGTTTGTATATACTTTCTATGTTTTGAGAATGGACACAGGGGTTCATCTAGTTTAGATGAGTTCCAAGGGATGTGATTGTATATTAAGAGTATATTATATGGTATACTGTGGTATGGTATATTAAGAGTATGCTTGGCAAACTGTCTTTTGTATATTTTATTCATTTACCCAGCAATGTCAGAGAATCACCTTCATATTCTCACATTTGTTGTTTAGTGTTTATTTTCAAGTTAAGTTTTGATGAAAGCCCCAAGAAAGCAGATGATAGTGAAAATTGGTCTGGCAACTTCTGGAGGTTTATATTGAAGGAATGTGTTGAATATTGAAAGATTCTGAGGTTCTGATGTGGAGGGCAACGCAGCTTACCTGTACAAGAATGAAACATCAAGCTGAACAGATCAGAGATGTAATATGGTGTTTTATTAGGAGCCATGCTCACGGTCTGTGAGTTGTGGGGAATCCAGGTTGGGTGTAACAAAACCATACTGATGTCAGAATTGTAGTTGAATTCACAAAATGTGTATGAGAGTTCATAGGAAAGGGTTAACTTCTGCATATTTCTCTAAATGCTGGTCTTAAAGGTATGTACCACCAAATCCAACCTTGTATCTAGATCTTTTTGTGTGTATTTGTAGGTATGTGTATGTATGTGTGTGTGTTGTGCATATGGGTGTGCATGTACATGTGTGTTTACACATGCATGTAGAAGCCTGAGGTTGACATTGAGTGTTCCCCTTGCCCTTTATAACTGTCTGGTTTTTTTTTTGGCGGGGAGGTTGTTTGTTTTGAGATACAGTCTCTCACTGGACATGAAGCTAATTAATTAGCTAGTCTGAATGGCCCGTGGGATCCAGGAATCCACATAGCTCCATGTCCTCCACTCGGAAGGTTGATCTAACAGACATGAGCTGCCTTGCTTGACTTCTTAGTTGGGCTCTGGGAATCTGAATTCTGAGCCTCTGATTGTGTGATGGATGGACACTGTATTAAGTGAGCCAGCTTCCCAGCTTATGCCTAGACTCTTAACGAACTCACTTTTTTATATCTGTGGTAGACATGGAGTTATACAAAATAGAGTGCTGTCATCGAGTCACAGCTGTGGGCTAGTCTCTGACCTTTAATTTGACATGTCTCACTTGTCTCTCATGAAATATGACAAAGAGAGGGTATCATTTTTCTCATTTTATGAGATAGGATGAGAGGCTCAGAGTGTCCATCACTTGCAGATGGACACACAGTTGGCAAATGTTAGTACTTGTATTATTGTAGATTCGGAGTCCATACTTCTGTCCCAGCTATTCACATTACCCTCCACAAATGATCCAAGCAACACCATCAGCTGTATTCACAAAGCAGATTAAGCTTCCTTCGTGCTGCCAAGAAGGAATTGGGGCTATATTTGTTTTCTGTTGACCAGCTGGCTCTTTACAATGAATTTGCAAATCTCAGATAAAAATCACTGAATCTATTTAAAGTTTAGCTCGAGACACACTGATACCATCAAATAAAACATGGGATACTGGTCTTTATATAGTGTGCAAAGCAAATCTGTCCCAGAGCACCCCTTGTAGAGGTCTCTAGGGATGGCTTATGTTTGAAGGTCTCGTGCTGTTTGTAGTTCTATGTGCACTTGCATAACGATTGGCTGAATTAAAACAGTAAAATCACAATTTGATGGAAAAGTTTTCGCTCTCATATCAGTGCATTAAAATGTATGTGAACATGATTATCAATTGGTCATCAATGTTTTTCTCCTTTATTTTGTTATTGTATGTAAGTCCCTCTGGTGACAGACTGAACTCTGGTAGCCTTTTGATGAGGCTGCAGTATGTTATTCTTAGTGGCATCTAACAGCTGCCCTTGGCATCCAGATCAGCTTAAAGAAATTGCTCTAAGTGATGTTGGACAGAATCCGTCTGGAACATTTTAAGAAGGCTCATCTCCTCAAAGACAGAAGTGAGATGGCAACTGGAATTTAGAACTTCTCAAAGTATAGTCATGAGGTTTGTGATTTGAAGTACCAGGGCATTTATGTAGCTAAACACATCAGAAGATACTATACATTATATTGCTGGCACCATGTTTCTCAGGAGGAGAGTCAGCAAGAAGCTTTTAGTAGACGCCTCTGTGTTCCTATGGGCTGAGCTGGGCGGGGCTGGGCTGGGCTGGGCTGGGCTGGGCTGGGCTGGGCTGGGCTGGGTGCTTGGTCAGTTATGATGCTTAGTTTTAGGCTTGCCTTCTGTATCCAGTTGTCTGTCAAGAGCAGAACTAGCCATGCAGTCACACCCAGAGATGGAGCAAAAGGTGGAAGTGGTTTGAGTTTGAGGAGAATTTACCTGATTGCTTTATTCCTTGTTTCCAGAACGTGCTCATTACCACTAAGAGTTGTACTTCTGAGTATAGTTCACATTGACTGTGCACTCTACCCACTGTAGGACTTCAACACGTTCCATTTATAATAAGCCATGTTTCCTTTGTCTTAGCAAACCAGGCAGATGACTCTCTGGCTGCTGGAAAGCTGTATGAGCTGCTGAGGAAGGTATACCTCTCCCCACTGCCTCCTTCCAAGGCCATCAGCTAAAATCCATAGTCTTTGTATTATAAACTCACCATCGCTCTTAATGTTGCCTTAAAGCCTCTCTATAAACTGCTCTCCATCTCCCTTTTAACAACCTAGCCCTGCCACTTCCTATTTCAGTCCTTAGACATACTATTTTCACAGCAACCGTGGTAAAATAGGATTCCCATTGAGGCCAGACCCTCCTTGTATCAACTGGTTTTGGATCCCACCCTTAGAAAATAGCATAGAGGACATCTATTGCTTATGACTTCACATGTTTTTTTTTTTAGGGCAAAAAAAGCTGACTTCCTCTTGAACCTGGTCTACAGCTCAGTAGTGTCTGCAAAGAATGGAAACTGTTCTCCCTTTTGCAAGAGACATGACCCTGTAGTCATGCCTGGCATGAATTCTATGCCCTTATCTCAGCCAATTTGTCTAAACTGGGTATTCCCATCTCCTTACTTTTCATTACTCTTCTCCCACTAATACATTTCTAGTTTCTCCTTCCTGGGAGACAGTTTGCTTTCTCTGTCTTTGGAAGGACTCGTCTTCAGGTGGCTAAACTGACCATGCTTTTCTTCTGTGACCTTCTTCACAAACACACCCCTCCTGGATTTCATTCTTCCGTCAATTTCTTCTGTCTGTGATGACATAGTTCTCTTTGGCCTTAGAAGATGTCCTTTCTGATTCTGTGGCTAATTCCCAGATGCCATGTTCCTTTCTGGCATGGGATCTGGACCTTTGATATTTTAATGTAACTTAAAAATCCTGTTGTCCTGATCCTTTCCAGAGGCTTTAATTACTGCAAACAATATTCTGACTTCTGAGTCTGGCTCAATTCCTTTAAAGCCATACCAGACTTCACCAGTAAGTCTTCCAAAAACCTTTTGAACTCAGGAAGGCTCAATATTGCTCTTGATTTTCAAGGCCCTTTTGCATTTCTGGATGTCTGTCTGGTCAAGACACTTTGGCTTTATCCATCTATCCCCCTAAAACAAAGGCAGAGATCATCCTTCCCATATCTGACTCTCACACCATTTAACATGCATCTTAAGCCCCTCTACTATGCCCCTATCCTCCTCCATCATGACCTAGGAGAGCCGACATTCTCTCGAAGCTCTTTGCAGTCATAGTCTTCTATCTATCCAAGTTGGTGAATCTGCATATGTGAAATGCTGGCAGCTCTGCATTTAGCACTGGCCTGCAGTCTTGCTGAAATCCAAGGCACAACCCACTGCCTTCTCTCCAGTACCATAGATCATTAGGTGTAATTAGCATGATGCATGACATAGGCTGCACATGATCCTTTTGATGGCATATTTGTTTTCCCCTGCAACTTTGTCCAAAGACATGTAGTTTCCATGATTGATCAAAGGGCCTCTGACACTTTAAGTTCTTGGGCATGGGGCTCCATGTCCCTCTCTTGATGTCCCATGACATCCATTCTGTAGTTGCAACCTGTGCTTCTAATTATTTCTACATCCTTAAGCCTCTTTTTGATACTTGAATTTCCATAGTTTGAAGGTGTCACACAGTACAGGATCCCTCAGGGTCCCTAGTCAAAGCAGGCAGTCTTTATGTAAATTATCTGGGCCACAACAACACTTGTGTCTGCTTAGAGAAATACCCAGTCACACTCTGTCTTGTGAAAGCCCCGTTATTCTCCCTGGGTCAAAAGCCATTTGGGATAGACACAAGAGAAGCCAGGTGTCTTATATTTGATAGGCCAACACAAATATTGCATGTAAATTCCAACAGCCTGCCTGGAAAGCAAAGAGGAGGAAAAGCAAGAAGAGAGCAAAGACATTAGGACCTGTGGGATTATAACAAAATTGATTGTTTCCAGACGGAGGAGGAGGAGAACACTGAAAATTTCACAGTTGTTCAATATGCAGGCTTTCTTCTGTCTGTGAATATTGAGTCATGGAGAGTGAAAGGCTGATGGGTCATGAGACATGATGCAATTATCCCTCTCAGTTCATCTCTCATACACATGTGTAAATAAGACAATGTCAGAGGAATAGAAATATTACCTCACCAGGCCTGGCGAGCACAGGGGCTTTCACATACAAATGGGAGTTTTGACACTTACCAGCTCTGTAAATCCCACTGGGATGCTATGTCACAAAGATTTTCAAACGAAAATTTTCAATCATGTAAAAGAAAAAAAGCAATAGAAAGGTAAAATGAATTCCCAATTATTTTCCTACCCAGGTGTTACAAATGTTGACATTCTGTAATATTTTCTTTAGAAGAATAATAGTACATGCATATTTTTCTAGATTTATTTAATAATAAATTAGCTGTCTGTCATGGCATGTAGCTATAGTCTGAACACTCCAGAGGCTGAGGCTAGAGGATAGTATGTTTAAGCCCAGTATGGGCTGTATAGAAACAGAAATAGATTTTAAAAGGCTGTCTCAAAATAAACACGCAAATGAAAGAGAGATGGGGTGGGGAGGAAGTTGAGGAATTGTAGACTTCAGGGCAAGACAACTCAAATTCTTCTGCAGGATTATCCTAAAAATTAAATTTTCAGTAACACTCTAACAATATACAGCATTAAGACAAATAAGCAATAGTCTGTGACATGTG
Organism: Mus musculus; assembly: GCF_000001635.26. NCBI lineage: Eukaryota > Metazoa > Chordata > Mammalia > Rodentia > Muridae > Mus > Mus musculus. Next base: position 71,708,921 of record NC_000081.6, on the reverse strand, counting down.
AATATTTCAATATTCATGTTTTCCTATTACTAAAGGAAGTTGACTGTAATAAATACCTTTTTTAAGTATTTAAAGTACAACCAGTGTTAAAATTTATTTTGATATGTTCATATTCTTTTCAGCTCTAGAACTGTTTGCAAATTTTCCCCTTTCAAATCTTAACAATGACCTTCGCTCCTATTTTATTAAAAAAAAATCTTGTTGGAATCTCCTGATTATGTCTTTATGGTACAATTTACATGGAATTTCCTCCCCTGTATTTCAGAAACACTAGAAGTTAGGTCTAAAGGAATTCTGCCCCGAAGAACATTTTATATTGATAAAAGTGTTCCATTTACAGAGCACTGCATGATAACAACATGTGTTACTGAGCTCTTAAAATGTGACAAATATGAAATTAGAAGATATGTGAAAAAGAGCCTACTTAAATAATTTAAATTTAAGTAACCACCAGTGGCCAGTGACTTTCAATCTACCACATAGGTCCAAGATTTTGATTAAACTTTGGTCAAATATTGCAATGATTATGCCTCTGGTTGATTTACTCTGGTTCCCTGACTTTAAAGGCTACAGCTCTGGTTACCCTCAGATAGACTTGCACATCACCCAGAGCAGCAATCCCTCTAAAGTGGCAGGCTGTGAAGCCCAGACTTTGTTTCCCAATCCCTTCTGCACGTTCATAGAGCAGGCTGGTCGTAATCTGCTCAGCGACACTGGGGGAAGATGGTGATTGCAAGGAGTCTGACCGTCCTAATGATTCTTTGGAAAAGACAGACAAAGTGTGGGGAAGCGACCAGGAAGACTGTGATCATCCGTAGCTCTGGGATCTGCTACTGTCTCCCCCACTTGGCCTCACTTCCTTCATAGACATCTGCAGGTGACCATAGTCAGCCTTTCAGTGGCGGCCCAGATGTCTGATCCTAAATCATTAAAGCAAAGTTCATGTAAATTTGCCACACGGCTCTCATTAGGAAAGGAAACTCTTTAAGTGACTGGGGTGATGCAAACCCTTCATCTCCTGAAGGAGACGTGAAATAAATTACACAGAGACCAGCTGCCTGACATAGAGTTAACTAAAAGCTCTGAGAGAAGGGAGGTTTCTGATAAGCCATTCTCTTCTCGCTGCAGTCTGCGGATAGATTAATTTGCTCTTACCACTCATCTTGTAACAGGCTACATTAGTCTTTCTTAGATTCTGCTGTTCAGTCATTAGTTCTGTCAGCAACTGCTGGTGAGCCAGCTCCTGTATAGCCACTCTTCTATGCAGCCTCCTTTCCCCGCACGCCATCTTTCCTCTGCCCTGTGGTCTCACCTGCCCATCGAGTCCCCAGATCATTCATTGAATTCTGCTCTTCACACTTGTCTGCCATGGTCCCCTTTCCATTATTGTCTCCAGGCTCATGTCATGCTCACCCTCATGCTGACCTACTTCTCCCTCCTCATTGAGATTCTAACCCATTCTCTTTAACTAGGTCACAGGGCACCTCTCTTTCTTACTTTGACCTGTCTCAATATCAGCACGAAGCAAGCTGTGTCAGAAATGGACCCATTTAGTCATTCACTGGTTGTCTAAGGGGCTCAACTTGACCTTCTATTGTAGGTTTCTTTCCAGGCCTTCTGCCTATGGGGGCAAGGTTTGTCACTTATCCAACTAAAGGGAAAATAAACTCGGTCCTGGCTGACACTCATGGTCAAATTTAAGAGATCAAATGACTCATGTACCAAGCTGTGCACTTAGAAGTTGGCAGTGTGACATTAACACACTGAGCAGGAGGCTTGGAACCAGAGCAGGTTCAGGTGAGGAGAAGCTGGTGGCAGAGCAGCCTCCTGTGGCTCCCATTTGCTGCATGCTGTACATTGGGAAGTGTAGGCTATACTCAGGCTCCAGGTTAAAGCATGACGCCCCCCCACCCCCGCCCCGTCATGCTGAAGAATGGAGACTGGATTTGTTTGGGATGAGGAAAGGTCTGTGGGCATCAGTGGGGTTGGACAAAGGCTCTTTGAACATGAAATAACCTGGTATTTAGGAATGAATATCCCCCAGTCTATCTTGTAGTACTACAGAACTTACTGTGTGATAAATGATTGACAACCAGGGTGGAGTACTTTGTAGATTGGAGAGCACTGTTCATCCGATGCTAAACCTGAGGTTGGCTTGAGATGGTATATATCTACAGAATCTTAGGAATGGGCTAGCACAAGGAACGCTCACATTCTCATCAGGAAAGGATGGTGGAGAGCACTTCACATATGGACCTGGCATATAAAACATCCTACACATGCAACTTCAGTACACACTGCTTCTGCCCTGCCCCCTACAACTGAGCAATGTTTGGCTGTGGACTTGGAGACTGTAGGAAGATAGGGATCGGTTTATATTTGTTTTTCTCCGGCTTTTGACTTGACAGTTTGTCTCTTGAAACTGCAGCCTCTAATTTTCTTAATTGCTAAATTGTCCTGCAGCCTGGGATTCCAGCTTGTTGCTGTTTCCTCATTAATTGTTCTTTAAACAATGAGTACAGCCTGTCGATATCGCTAGCATATATTCTTTTCTTCTGTGGCCTCAAAGGTTCTAACACAGAGGTTTAAGTTCTACTCCGTGCCCGGTACACAGGTTCTGTTGTTCTGACTACTGGCCTTGGAGGTGGCAGAGTGAGTATTACAGCAGCTCTGCAGAGTACTGGATGCATCTCTCTGAGGATATGCACTGCCTTGTTTTCAGTTCTGAGGATCTGGGCAGTGGGCCCATTGTCATCCAGCAGGCATCTCTGCTGGGATCATGGCCGAGTATCCTGAAATCCTTCCATTCTGTTTTTTTCCATCTTGGAATTTCACTGTGGCTTCAGTAAACCTGTGTTTGCTTTATTCAAATAGATGGTTAACTAATCATCTGTTTGGAAGATATGGAAGGGAGCTTATCTGTGTACGATCCTGAAGCCAGAGGGCTCAGAAATGCAAACTGAATTCTGCCCCAAGGGGAAATGTACTGATTTATTCTCTTTGAATCCCTTGTGCCTTATAGGAAGGAGTCCTTATAGAAATGAATTAAGTTCAGGATCTCAGGGTAGTGTTAGTGGGTGCTACCTTGAGATCAATATACAGACAAAGAAAGGGCCCATTCTACTTCAGAAGGAGAAAGAACCAGCTGTGGTCACCTACCTGCTGCAGAAACCATTTAGTAAACCTTCTTACAAAATAAAATATCTCCGTCATCTTTCCCTCATCCAGGCTGGACCATAACCAATTTGAAGTTAAGGTTGGCATCTACCTAGAGCCTCTCTCCAGGTTTGATGTAGAGCGTTACCTGGCACAAGGCTCAGGATGTCATGATTTTAGTGAAAGAATGGAGGTATGTGGTGGGTTATGCCTCTAACCCACAGTTTCTCTTTCCCTTAAAGCAGGTGACAAGTGTTTAGGTCATATATTGAAAAGTTTGTTAAATTAGATTATATAATAATATGACTCAGAGACAAGGCAGATATTTAAGTGCCCTGTGGCTTTCAGTATTTTAATAGTTTGATTATTAACTATTTTATTATTGTTGTTATTATTATCCCACGATGAATTTATCTGCCTGCTCTCCTTTATATGAAAAGCATCATTCTAATGTCTCCTTAGTGGTACTCAGGTATCAGACTTGAGTCTCCTCCTGAGTATGATTTGTGTTGTCTTGTGAATGATCATCTTTCTGTTTGTCTTCACCAACACTATTCCTATGAATTCATCTAAGTTGTCACCTAGTTTAAAGGTCTCAGTATTTTTATAATCCCTTCTATGGCCATCCAGGAAATCTGTTGTGAGAACCATACTATGACTTTCTTAAAGCATCCTTAAAGACATTTTCCTGCATGTACTGAGGTTTGACCATGTAATAAGGAATGTGACCTTTCTGTTTTGTTGCTTCACTGTGGCTCAATTTTTTTAAGTGTGTTTGTGTGTGTGTGTGTGTGAGAAAGAGAAAGAGATAGATAGATAGATAGAGAGAGAGAGAGAGAGAGAGAGAGAAAGAGAAAGAGAGTGTGAGAGTGTGTGTGTGTATGTATGTGTGTGTCTATATATGAGAATGCTCATGGAGTCCAGACAGACTCCTCTGGAGCTGGAATTAAAGCAGTTTTGAGTCACTGAACTGCTGGGAACCTAACTTGGATTCTCTAGAAAAGCAACAAATTCTTAGCCATCTTTCTGGCCCCAAGTGCACATCTTCCTGCAATGGGCTTTGGAAGGATGGCAAAGCCAAATCCTGCTAGCTGTTGTGTTCCCTCTTATTTTGTTCAGTTGGTTGGACAGAGTGGACTATACCTGCTCTGATTCCATCTTTTATAGCTAACTGACCCTGGCACAGTTGTCCTGTCTTGAATTGTGTCTAGCTGATGGTTTCCTGTTCCTGTTCCTCAGCCACAGAGCATGGTAAGGCAAAGAAGGGGGGCAGGGAGGTTGGTTTTTCCATCTTTTTTTCTTAATCTGCTTAGCAAGAGAACCTGATGAAGGAAGTATTCAACACATGCTTTGTCACCAAAAATTCAGTGACAGAAACTATCTTTTCAGGGCTGAGAATTTTGATATCTTTTAGATTACTTATTGCCCTAGAGATGTCAGTGAACTGACCATGCAAAACATTGGAGTTATGATGTTCTCCTATTGTTTCCATTTCAAAAACATTTTTAGCTTAATAACTCTAAATGATATAAAAAAAATCACAGAAGTGTCCCTGTTCAATAGAAGAAAAATATTTTCTGGCCTTAAATTAAACATTTTTCAAGATAAACATTTTTCAAGATAAACATTTTTCAAGATAAACAGGGACACACACACACACACACACACACACTTTTCTCACTAAAGCATTGATATGAAACTCACCTTGCATCTTTCTAAGCTAATTTTGTCTAATGGAAAACTCCTTACAGTTTTCCTGTTCTTACTTTTGAAAACTCATCAGAAAGTCTTTGTATTTACAATGAAGTAAAATGGAAACACCCTTTGCAGGAGGGGAAGAGAGAAGAGTTACTTACTTGGGCTATGTCACAGACTGGGGTCTTGAAGCTCAGATGAGTGTCAAGTTTTCTCTTGTGTGCTTTCAGGCAGCTGTCAAAGGCCACCCTGCTCTCAGGAGGAGGGCTGGAACCTCACCGCTCTGGGTCTTTTAGCTGACTTTCAATACAAATAGCTACTCAGCAGTAAAACTGCCTCCCTAGGAGCTGACTTAGTTTCCATCAGAACAATAAAGCCTTGATCCTGCCCTCTTAAATCCTTGAAAAATACTTAGCTGTGACTTGCTCTACTTGGAAAGAAAGACTCTGGCAAAACTACAGAAACAAAACTAAATGCAAAGAGTGATGAAAGAAAATATAAATAAAAATAAAATCCACAGTGGCCTTTGGTGGGAGAAAAGGAAAACAAAATAGTGCATATATATATATATATATATATATATATATATATATATATATATATAAACATGTATTCATATATATTTTCTGTTTGTGCTTGAGTGTAAATCAGGAGGATTTAGTAATTATTATTGTCATCAGCATCTTCATTTATCAAGCCAACCTTGGATTAGTGACTCAGCGGATCTTAACCTTGATTTGGGCTTCATGGGGGTTGGGGAGTGGGGGCTGACAGCTCCACAATGGCCTATGCATCATTGAGCAAGATGACATACACATGAGTCATGGTACTGTATGTGGGTGGATATTAGCAACCTTCTCCTACCATAGCAGGTTAGGCATAGTGAAGAGAGCTTTATCTTTGTTCATGACCTGCTGGTTTTAAAAAGACCTGGAGGCACTTCCAGTGTGGTCATGGATGATGGAAAGAGCCAAGCCTGTGGTTAAATCCCAACAGTCACAGTTGGAGATGAATTCCTGTGGTGACTTATGTTGATTTTGAGCTCTGGATTTTGGGCTCTTTTGTTAAATGGGATTCCATCTCACTCCATACTTTTTTCATAAGGCTGTAATGAGTTATGTTCTAAAAATCTTGGTCATAAATGGGTATGTATAAGGAACTTGGGTGTCCATTTAAAGTGCTTTCTGCAAAATTCAATTTGAATTTGAAAATCAGGAGAGATTACATGCTAAAACTGAGAACATGCTTACATTACTTACAAAAAAAAATTTCCTGTATGTGTGTTGTCTGTATAATCTCACAGTATTGCTCAGATCCTTGGCAGAATTTATATCATAGACAGTGAGTTTGCCCCTTGGGGTCCACTGCCTGACTCTCTCAATAAGAGCCTGATATCCCTGCAGATTTTGCAGTCTGGCCTTTTCAGTCAGGTTTGCAATCAGCTCTAAGGAACAGTAGACTTCACTGACTGTAGCTTTTGACTGTTCACTAAATAATTCAGACCTGGAGTTGCCAGAGACTAGGAAAGTGCAGGACTTGCTTTTGTTCGTTGTTTCATGCTTATCTAAAGAAACTGATCTCTGTCTTATCAACTATGGCTGTTCCTTGTCATCCATGGGTTTGTAGCTCTTGACTGGTGGTTTAATGACCAATGCTACGACATTATCAAGCTAAGGAAATGCTGAGAGGAGAATGGCTGTCTTCCTTTTTCTAGTTTCTGCAGTCAGAACCCTCCCTGCACAAAAGGAGGAACTGAGAATGAATAGCCCCTGGATCAGGCAGTAGCAGCCTACAGCAGCATCTGCCATTCCTAGATTAATATCTTCCAGGTTTGAACTGCCTTCAAAACGGCTGCCTTGACTGTTTTTCTCCTCTCCAAAGGGTGGCATGGGCCATTTTCAGTCAAGGTTGGTGTTTGAGGTCTGGGAGAAAGGTGAGCTTCCTGATTCAAGTGTTACAGCTTAGCACAGGGTTCCTTCTCTGTCTCCAATGGAGCTAACCCATGAAATCTTCTATTCCTGCCTCCTCTATCTAAGATGAGCAAAGTATTCACCTGCAGGCATGAATCTCAACATCCTAATCTGCAAAACCAAGGTATTTAATCTCTCTTATAAGAACCAATGTGTCAGTGAATGGAAAGAACAGGAATAATGAATGAAATAGATTTGGTACGGAATGGGTAATGAGCAGAAATCTTAGCACAAAGCACCACTTGCAGTAAGGGCTTGTACTGCAAGTTGAGCAAATGAATGATTACACTCATCGCCCGGCTCCATTGAAAGTGCTTGTGCATATATTAAATCAGTTCCCACAAAAAGCTTAAGAGGAATCTTCTATTGTTATACTCATTCTGCAGCTGAAGGAACCCAGCAATGGAATTTCAGGTCACCGACATTCATATGAAGATAGTCTGGACCCAGGCACCATGTCTAATCACGACAGAAAAGCAAATTTTACAGATTTCAAAGGAAGCATAGCTATTACCTCTTGGTTTCTCTTTGTTCTAGATTAGAGAACGGGGAACCTGAGATTCTAGAATGTGCAAGCTTTGGAGGCAGAGTATCTCAAGGCCTTGTTGGTCTCTTCCTTTGTCTACATTGAAAGCAGAATCCTTGAAGAACTGAGATTCCAGGTGGAACTTTCTTTCAAGAGGGTGGCATAAGAATGAGCATTTGATTTCTGTTTCCCACGTGGGAATCAATGTATTGATTCTGTGTTTCGTGATCTTTCTGGTCCTCCGTGACAGAGGCCATCATCCCCATGATGGCTGCTCAGGTGATCGTAGCCCTCTCTTCACTAGACTGAGAAGAATGATTCCAACAGGCTCTGATTTTCTTGTCCAATTGCATGACTAAAATATCCTGACGTTCTAGAAGTCTATTTCCAACCCAGACACTGTTGCTTTGCCCAACTCCCACCCCCATCTGCAATTTCTGCCTCATTTACCTGGTTTTCATTTTTTTTTTTTGTAATATTTTGGCAAACAAGAGCAGAGGCTCTGGATTAGTATATGTAGACTCCCTTGTGCCAAAGAAACGGCCTTGGTGTTAGTAGCAACATGGTCCAAATCTTGTGATATCCCCCATTTTCTATTATCAGTGCCTCCTGCACAATAATTATCCCTCACGGAGCTTCTGAGATAGATACCTTTGCCCATTTCTCCCCTGCCTCCAGGCAAATTCAGAATCATAGGCTCTACGAGCTGAGCTTTTCTATGAAAGGAATATTTTACCCAGGCATTAGTGACCACACAAACAAGCAATAAGTTTTACATATCAGAAATTCTATGGTTCATTCTTCTTTGCTTAATGAACTATGTGCCAGTTGAGAATCCCTGTTTGTGCCTTTCTCAATGTTATTGTTGAAACAGCATAAAAGTAAATGAGTCCCCAAATCAGGGGCGAATGAAGATAGTTTTGCTGCCCATATAGCTTCTGTCACAACTCCTTAACTCTGCTCCTGGAGTGAGAAATTGGTAGGCAACACATAAACAAACATTTATGAATATATTCCAATAAAGCTTTATTTACACAGACAGGTAAGGGGCCAGTTATGCTATAAGTTTGGTGCCAAGAAGCAAATAGAATATTCTCTGGCCACACCTAAACATTTTTGGCCTTATAGTTATCCCTTCCTAGTCAGACAGTCTCTTGAGGACTTTTCCTGGCTGTTCTTTTCTCTCTAGAGCAACCTTGGCCATCTTTGTATTTGTTCATCTGGCTTATCCAAGAATTTGGTAATTGTCCTTAGACTTAACTCGAATTAAAAAAATAATTTTCTTTAATTTTTCTTTACCTTGCCATACAGACTCCCATATGCATCTTAACCTGATTCACTCATCAAATATTGGGTTCCTGCCATGTGGCAGGTATTTTTGTGTTCACTATGGATGCTGTTCAGGGGGAACAGGTAAACAACAACAACAATAACAATATCAGCAACATTTTCCTCCATCAGAGAGCTTAAACTTTAGTAATACATAAATAAGACCATGGTAACTTATATATGAGCTCATTGATTGATATAAATCCCATAATTCATAAAGGATGTTGAAAGCTTTGTAGTATACAACTTGGGTAGCAAACTCCTGGTGAAAACACCTCCATATTTCTCCTGTGCCTCATGGAAGTTGCCTGTGTCAGGCAGACAAACATCTCCTGGAGTAGCCCATACATGCAGTGTTGTGTTTATTCACTAAACCATGGGGAAGCTCTATTTTCAGCAACCATCTGTGGTGGTGTTATGGCCAATGGCTTGGATACTGTGGTGTGAGAAAGTCGGTTCTGGAAACCAGAAGGGTATGCCCTGAGTTTTAAGTACCTTCCATGATGTGGTGGGTTATTCCTTCTGCAACCTTCATGCTCGTTCAGTGGTGAAGAAGCCTGGTGTTCTTCACTATCTCCATGTTGCCTAGCTTTGCTCTCCTTTCATTAGCGAATATGGATTCTGTATTCACTGCTTTTGTATTTGGCACTCATAGGATGATTTACCTAGAATGACCCATGGTTTACTTTTCCATGTCGGACATGAGAGAAATGGAGAGCAACTCAAGGAAGGAAGGGGGTGGGAATTAGGCCTCTACTGCCCTGCCTCTCTTCGTCTGTGAAGAATGCATGGGGGACACGATGCTGAGTGATTTTGCTTCCGTTAATAAGGCAGGAATACCACTTGATACTTCCAAAGAGCTACAAGGGAACATGGAAGATACACAATTTATCCCATGTTGAAAAGACAAAGCTTAAAAAGGCTTACAATTATTTCACTGCATACAAATTTATCATCAAGTGTAATGGAAAACTGTTAACCTGCTCTTCCTGGCTCAGGGTGGGGGTTGGGAGTGGGGAGTGGGGTGGGAAGAGGAGCTAGATCACATTGTCCCAGTGCTCTGGATTCCCGAATGAAAGACACAAACTCGAGCAGTGTTATTTTTAATATGTCTTCACTAGCTCAATGGTTGGGCCATTCCTGAAGCTGCACATGGTTAACACACTCTCCTCCAATATTCTTGAGTTACTAATTTCTAAAATCTATACTTTATCTCAATTGCCCCAGACCGCTGCTTGACTCTTACGTGGTTGGTTGTTTGCATCCTCTTCCTTCCTTCTGCTCTGGCAATTCCTTTCTCCCTGTCCTGCGTTTCCTTCCTGGGAGTCCTCAAAATCCTACCACTGTCCCCCTACCCAGCCATTGGCCACTGACTCTTTATTGACCAGTCAAAAAAACAAGTGTTGGCAGGGACCTGCAGCACACATGTGAATTCCCATGTAAGCATAAGTCAAATCTCCAACAATTAGGAATTGGTGGAACTGTACATTGTAAACTGGAAGAGAATCACCACTCATCAGTGTTCATCAGCTCATGAACTTGAAGGCAAGGACTTCCGGCTGAAGCTAGGAGAAAGCCCCTTCCCCATATGGAACCTAAGCATTAACTAGAAAAGGCAAACAAGGAAGCTGATAGACTGTCCAAACTTGAAATTTTTTTTTTTTTTGCAAAAAAAAAAAATTTCCCCTAACTCCTCTTAACCTTTTCAGACATTCACTTGATTTTAGAAAACTGTGACTCTCTAGTTCAAGGACAACCACAGATTAGGGAGATTGTGTGGCTTTGTGGATCACAATTAGTTCTTAATTCAGCTTGATGACTTGAATGAATGAGAGGGGGACTATTTCTACAATGAGTCCAGTGAGACACATGAGGGCTTAACATGTGTCTGGGGATTTTGTAGTTAGGTGCTGGTGTGACTTTATATGACACCCCAAATCTTGGCCTTTCAGAGGTTACTTTCATGAGAAGAACAACATTTTGTTGTTGAGCCACTATTATTATTTCACCATATATTTACTGAGCACCTAGTATGTGCCAGTATACCATTGCAAGTATATAATGGATATCTCTCATTTTTAATAGAAATTGAGACTTAAAGAAACTATTTAACAAGGTGCATGACTTCTAAGGGTAGAGATGGCTTTGGGAGTTCAGAGACTAATTACATTATCACCTTACCTGGCCTGCCTTCAGATTAGTGTTACTGCATGTCAATCATGGGTATTCAGTTTGTGAATTCTGGGTTAAGCTTGATGCTTATATGCCAACTTGCCACAGTATACTTACTCCTTTAATTGGCTCTAGTCTCTTTTATTAACCCATCTTTATCTATCCACCTGCTCATATGCACATCCACTTACCCATTCACAAGGACAATAATTGTAGCTAGTATAAGGAGAGCTGAGATTTAGAAGTAATTGGTCTACTAGAATTGCAAAATTTTGTCACTGGGTAACCTCACCTGTGCAAAGCATATTAAAGTAATAGTAGATACCTAAAGATTAAGTTATTATGAGGACTAAATGAGATAACAGATATAATTTCCCAATATTATATATTATTTTACCTGTTTTAATTATACATTGATGTCTAGAATCATTTCTTTCCACATTGGAGATTAAATCCAGGGTCTTATGCAAAGAAAGTGCTCTAGTTTGGGAGCAATCTTCTTTCTACATTGAAATAGATATCCTCAGGATTTTTTCACTCTCTGAAGGTCATAAACTTACTTCCGGGTGCTACATTTGTATCTTCCTAGGCTCTGAGAAAATCTGAGGAGCGAGGCCTTTGATTTTCTGATTTGTAACTCAGTACTCAGTAGTTATCTCAAATTTGGGTGAGATCTCCTGAGTTATTCAACACGGTCACTGATTTCTGCCTGCATGTCCAGATGTGGGTTTCAGGGAGAAGCAGAGCCTACACAGGCAGAGTCAGCAGTCTTGAGGGGAGTACAAAGGAGGGCAACAGACACATGTGTAGCACGCAGATCCATGGCCATCCTTCATTCCCGAATCCCTTCTCAGTTCTGTGGTGCTCTCTCTGTGGAGTCAGAAAATGCTGAAGGGACATTTTCCCATAGGAACTTAATATAATGCTGTGCTTACAGATGCCTGTCTGTCTTATTTAATCCTGAGAGATAGGGGGAGAAAAGACTCGCAGCTTCACTCTAGCTCCTGTCCTGGTGTTTCAGTTACCCACTTTGTGATATCAGGACAGCTTTAGAGTTTGCTTGGCCTCAGTTTCTCCCTCTATTCAGTAGGTAGGTCAAACAGATAAACACTCGCTCTCTTTCAGAGAAGATGGTTAGGATTTGACAGCCACTTTATAATCCCTGCCAGAGGCACTAAAACTCTAAATCTCTTAAAAGCCACCATTAAAGGGGATGGATTTAGGACAGCTGTTTTCCATTTGATGGATGGAGAACAAAATGGGCTACTGAAATCTGGCTATAGTCCAATAATCTGCTTACCTGTACCTGTGCCAGGACTTAGGCTTGACGGATTGACCATAGGGGAGAATCTTGGCCAACTCAGTGGCTTAAACACTTAGGCTGTCTGCCAAAAAGACATTTTCAAAATTAAGCCTTTCAATTTTAAGAGTACTGGACTTGAAGTTTTCGCCCAATGTCCATCCTTCTTACCTACTTAATTCACGAGCTGCCTTTCTGGACCAACCAAGCACCCACACAGTCTTGGGAGTCAAAATCCAGGAGATGTAGACAGGACTACACCATTTGCATAACCACAGGTTTCCTTACAGCCTTCCTGGGGATCAGATTCTACTTTAGAGACAGGAATAGCATGCAGCTGACTTGGCGTATAGCAAAGATCCTAAAACCCCAAATAAAGTGAATAGCTGTTTAGTATTATTGATAGGCTATACAGCCTTTAAAATGCAGCATTAAGCAGAAGTTATGCAATTGAGGTATGCCTTAAATGGCATTATTGGATGCCTTTCTGAGACTGGCTCTCATTTTTGGCCACCATACATTGGGCAGCTTCTCCTGTCACATGTTTCTGCCATGATATAATGTGCTTCCACAGCCAGCCTCCAAAATAAGAAGGTCAGTCACCTACAGACTAAGGCCCCTGAAGCTATGATGCAAATAAATACTTCCTATCTTTAAATGGATTTGTTTCAAGTATTTGCTATAAGAATGGAAAGCTGATATCACAGTATCAATTTAATTTACACCCTGCGTGATAGAACCAGAACAATCTTCTGTGTTATACAGATTAACAAGTTGGAGGTTATGAAGGTTAAATATCTTGTAAGAAGTCACAAGGATAGCACTTGGTTCACTGAGCTGAACGTGAGTGGTTAAGTTCAGTGTTATTTCAAGGACCACCACACTCTGTTGCTCCAGAAAGAGTAAATGAAAATATCGAGTGACCTTGGCTCTGGGCTCCATCTCTTATCTGCAAGTGTTCCCTGGTTTTCTGCTTCTTCCATGGGTTGACTTATCACCACTCTGTTTATTGAGCCTGGACAGCTGCTCCTACACAGTGAGGATCATGAGTCTGCTGGAATGGTTTAATTGCTGTTTTTGTTTCATTTGAACCTAAGTGGGATATGTTGAGGGTGTTAGACTAAGCACAGCATGGACAAGATTCCATGTGAAAGAGCAGCATTTGCCAATGGCTTCTCAGCACTATCCCAAAGAAACACCTGTTCTTATGATGGGCTTTGTACATAACTGATCTTGAAAGAAGGCTGGTGTACTACAATGGAGATAAAAGTAAGTGAAGTTTAATGGTTTATTGCATGTGTGTGTGTGTGTGTGTGTGATTAGAGCAAATGTGGGGTCTTGAGACATGGCTTTAACCTTGCAAACTATTTATTTGTTCATTTGTTTGTTTGTTTGTTTATATTCACTTTACATCCTGATTGCTGACCCCATTCCTGGTCATCCCCCCCTTCCACAACACTCCTTCCCCCTTTCTCCTCTGAGAGGGTAGAGGCCACCTCTGGGTATCCCCCCACCCTGGCACTTCAAATCTCTGCATGGGTAGACACATCCTTTCCTACTAAGACCCGACAAGACAGCCCAGCCAGGAGAACATATCCCACAGACAGGCAACAGCTTTTGAGATACCATCTGCTGTAGTTGTTTGGGGCCCACTATTCATTCAGGGCACTTAATCCTTCCCCCAACACTTCCATATAAATCCTCAAGCTCTATCCACTGTTTAGTTGTGCATCTCTGCATTCATCTGAGTCAGCTGCTGGGTGGAGACACTCAGAGGACAGCCTTGCTAGACTTCTGTATAACAGAGTATCCTTAGTGATAGCAGGGATTGGTGCTTGCCCATGGGATGGATGGGTCTCTAGTTGGGTCAGTTATTGCTTGGGTATCCCTTCAGCCTCTGCTCCATTTCCCATCCTTGTATGTCTTATAGACAGGTCAAATATGGGGTGGGAAGTTTTGTGGATAGGTTGGTGTTCCTCTATCTCCACTGGGGTTCCTGCCTGGCCATAGGGGGTGGCTTCTTCAAGTTCCATATCTCCAATGCTGTGAGTCACACCTAAGGTCACCCCCACTAATTCTTGGACACCTACCCTATCCCAGGCCTCTGGCACATCCTCGAGATGCCCTCTTTCTCCACTTCCACCACTTTCAGATTTCCACTTATTCTCATGGCCATTTGGCCATCTCTCTTGTCCTTCCAACACCTGATCCTGCTCCCTCCCCATTTCTCTCCACATTCCCTCTCCCACCCAGTTCCCTCCCTCCCTCTGCCTCCTATGACTATCTTATTCCCTCTTCAAAGTGAGATTCAAGCAACTTCACTTGGGCTTTCCTTCTGTTTTAGCTTATTTTAAAAACATGTTCATTTGGATCTTACTGCTACTGTTTTTACAGGATATGGTGTTGAATATCGTGACTGCTTGTGCCTTTATTCTTTTCTTGTTTAAATTGAGGACATGACTGATGCCTTCCTTCCAGAATGTTAGAGAAGAGAACAAGGTTTTACAGAGTCAGGGGCCTGGGCATGAAGACATTTATTGGGGGATTGGCATGGGAGCTACTGTTGTTATTGCTGTCTGCTTCTCAAGGCCTTTACTGTCCTGTTCTCACATTTCAATGCCCATGTATCACCTTTGCCTTTTCCTCTTCTTCATATTTTACTTTGAATCACTAGATCCTGTCAAATAGAATAAAATTTCATAAAATTCCAATCCATGTCCATTTGTTGCTAGTCATATCTCTACTGTCATTTCATCCAGTTACCTTCTATTGTAGGCTAAGCCACCATGATTTATCTCCTGAATTGCACAGAAATCTTGCAAATGGGACTTTCTACACTTATTTATTTTATTTTATTTTTTGCTATCAACAAAGTACCTGTGGCATATTATACCCAGAAATAATCTTTCAGGATGCAGCCTTGTACAATAGAGTTGAAACATATAAGATTTATATATGAAGATCATTTTCTTTCCTATATACTAGTAATGGATAAATTGAACTAAAAATTAAACATACAATAATATTTATATTATGACAGTTCAAAATCGTATACATATATATATGTATATATGTATGATTAAGATAAAAACATTGTAAACACAGGTGAAATCAAATAACAAATTAATGGAGAATTATTACATATTCATGGGCAAGAGGATTCAATATTGTTAATATATCACTACTTTATCACACTGACATAATACATTACTAATAAAATGTCAGCAATGTGTTTAGTGAATACTTGCAAGCAGATCTTGAATTTTATATGGAGGGACAAATAACCCAGGATAATCAACATAACACCAAAGTTGGAGGACTGACATGAGCAAACTTCAAGACTGGTTAAAAACCTGTAATTGTTATTACATGATTGTGATGAGTAAAGAAAAGGCAAATTGATTAATGTCATAGAATAGAGATACCAGACATAAGTCACACATAATATAGTCAGTTAATATCTGACATAAGAGCCAAGGTAGCACAATGCAAGAAAGATGTTCAATAACAAATAGTCTTCCAACAACTGGACAACCACATGCAAAGAATGAAACTAGTAACAGACTATGCTGAGCAGGTCTGTTGGGTGACCCAATCTATAAACACCTAGGAAGGGAGTTTCAATGCTAGGTTGTCTAGGACAGGTTGGCCTGTGTATATGCTTGTGAGTGATTGCTTTCATTATATTAATTGAAGTGGGAAGGAAGGCCCATCCCTCTGAGGAGCATCACCCCATGAATTTGGGTCCTGAATTGGAGTAGAAAAGAGATTTTAGCAATAAATATACATGTATGAATTTTATTTACTTTTGACTATATGTGAATATATAGTGCAACAAGTTGCTTCAAGGTCTTGCCTTGACTTGCCTGCAATTGGAATTTGGAAGACCAATAAATCATTTAACCCCTTGCTTTTGTCACAATAGTTCATCATAGAAGTAGAGTGGAAGCCAGAACACAGAATTTACGTGCTCATATAAATGAAGTCAAAATGGATTATATGCTTAAACATTATATGAACAGAAGTAAAACACTAAGAAAACAAGGAGAGAAAATTGGGATGACCTTGTGTCTAGATAAGACATTTAGTTTGAAACTAACAGAGAAAGATCTAATAAGCTAAAGTCAACCAAAATTAGAAACTCAGGTTCAACCAAAGGCACTTAACACTGGACATAGGAAAACAGCCACAAACATGAAGGAAATGTTTGAGGTGAGACAGTTTACCAAATGATTAGTTCCTAAAAATATGCCTAGAATTCTTACAGAATAATAGCATTGATAAATAGCTGAATTAAAAAGTACCCCAGTCTCTCTTAGCAGACATTTTGCCAAGATGGTGCTATCTGTAGAATGAGTGAGAAGATATTCCATGGTACAAGCTACTAGGGCACAAATAGAAACATAAATGCAATATCCCTAAAACACAAAGGCTGGCAGCCATGGTATCTTGAAAGATCAGTACTTCAGGCTGAATATTAATCTGGAGTAACCAGGGAGCCAGGTTGAAAATCAGAAAGGAGTGGCTCAACCTCACTCTGGGAAGAATTGATCTTTTATTCTATTCTAGTCTTTAACTGATTAGCTTATTCCCACCCACATTAGTGAACTCAACTCAAAGTCTATCAAACTGAAATGTTAACCTCTCCAGAAATGCCTTCAGAGAAACAGTGACTATATGTTTCATGGCATATCCAGATATCCTATGGCCCATCATAGGTTATTTCTCCATGATCTGTGAAATGAGCAAATTTAAACCAGATTAGAGGCAGGGTTATTGGGAGTTTGTACTCAGGTGGGTGAGTTCACTGGCCCCAAGGACCAACACCAGTGAAGCCCTTGGAGAAAAGGGGTGGGGAGGGGAGGGAGAGAGAAAGAGAGAAGGGGGCATGTACATACGGAGAGATAAGGGAAGAAGAGAATTGAAGGGAAGAGATTAGGAGAGAGAAAGGGAGAGGAAGAGGAAGGGGGAGAGGGAGGAGGCAAACTGTCTGGATTCTATAGGGAGGAGCCTCTGGGGGAAGGGCAGCCTAGCCCCTGGGCTGCAAAGTTCAGGGTTGGGGGGCAGGGTGTACCAGGTAGGAACTGAGAATACTGAGGAATACTAGGAAGCCAGGTCTGCTTTGGTATGAAAAATATGTACCTCAGACGCTTGTCCTGGGTCTGAAACCAAACAACCCAGTCAAGATAATTCAGAAAAAAATGTTTTTTTTTTTTTTTTTTAAAATCTATCTTGACACCTATCCTAAGTACTTTCCACACATTTCAGGCTTCCCTTCCCTCACTCTGGTCTGTGATATGTAGCTGTGATGGCTCGTGCTGGTGTTCAACCTGACACACCTGGGAAGAGGGACCCTCAGATCAAGAATTGTTGCCATCAGATTCATTAGTCAGCTTGTCTGTGGGGTTATTCTCTTGATTGTTACCTGATGTGAATGGAAGACCTCAGCAGTACCAACCCTAGGTAGGTATGCAGTACCAAACCTAGATAGGTAGGCTAGGGCTGTGTAAGAAAGTTATCTTTGGTGATCCTGACAGTAGACAAAGTCTCTGCTTCAGTTTCCATCTCCAGCCACCTGCCTTGAGTTCCTGCCCTTACTTCTCTCAGTGGTCAACTCTTGACTGAGGGTGTAAGACGAGATAACCCCTTTCTTCCCCAAGTTGATTTTGATGACACTGTTAATCACAGCAAAAGAAAAGGAGCCCAGAGAGCAGCTGCTTTCTCCTTTTTATCTTGGATTACCTTGAGAAGTTGGTTTAGCTCATCCAACTGGAACACAGGAAGAAACCCTTTCTCCTTAGGTGTGAAAATAGATAATTTAAGTTTCAAAGACTGCAGTCACTTGTGTTCCCCGGCTAAGAACAATCAAAAGCTGAATCTTCAGCTCTGTGTCTGATTACTACCTCGGGTTCCTATTTGAGACTTGAATATTATGTTCAATGTATGTCTTTTGGTTTTGTTGTGTCTCTCCAGCAAAAGGCCATTAGGCCCCGTGTGTGTTACTGGCATTCTCTCTTCTCCTCCCCTCAGTTTCTTGAGCAGTGTTTAGTAAATACTAGCTGAACTAAGTAATTAATTAATGATAATTATGGAAGTAAAGCATGCCCTGGAATGCCTAATTAGCAATTCTATTTGTGGCTGCTGGCTTCCAGGTTTGATATATGATTTCCAAAGACCACATACTGTCTTTCTTCGTTAGCGCTTCTATTTTCTGCTCTTATCTCTTATAGTTTAAGGCTGAGATAGCTAAACATAATATGTTTAATACTGAGGAGAGGTACTGAGCTCATGTTTTGTGCCTCCTTTTCAGAGAAGTTATTTGGAGCCATAAAAGAAATGGGGCCTTTGTCAGGATCGACAAGATTTCAATTTTTTTCTCAATCACTTATTTCTGGGACATTCATTTCCTATTCTATTTTTGGTGTTTGACAAAACCTCCTTCACCCAGATGTGATGAAAAATAAAGGGATTACTGCTTGGCATTAGGGTAGACAATGGGCCATATCACCTCACCATATAAGAGTCTGTACCCTGGCTGGAGATAGGACCTCATGGGGCCCTTCCTTACCTTCTATTTAACTCAAGTCTTTGTGTGAACTCTAACTCCTCAGCAGGGGAAGCTGCTGTGGTCTGTAATCCACTAACATAATGGGATGCAGACTGCACCAGGAGCCCCCTTAACTAGGGACAAGGTGACTTAGTCCCATCCTCCCTTGAGAAACACTATATAGTTCTTTCAGACTGGTCAGTGTACGGCATTAAAATCAATGTATTTCCCAAACTCCATTGCTGTTCATGTCTTACTGAATTATAGACCCAGGCAGAGTACACCAGCTTCTCCCTCTGGGAGTGGGGACTCCCAGCACAGCAAGCCTTTTTGATGCAGTATTATGTGCTTGGAATTCATTACCTTGGGGACTTGTCGAATTGAAGATCTATTACTTTTTACATTCCACTTGCTGTAGAGTGCCTGGCATAATGGGCTGACTATTCTCCAGAATCTTTGATTGTTTTTATATTTCTGACTGACTCTCCTCCTCTTTGTTTTATTTTGCTTTGTGTTTGGTGGTAGAGACTAACTAGAGATAATAGGGTGGAAAAATAACAATTTTAGAATAGGGAAGATAGAACTTAAATCAGTTACATCCAGCAACTTGGCACTTTAAATATATTGACAGTGGATCATAAATGGTAAATAGCATCTATTTAAGAATGTTCTATTGTGTTTGGCAAAGTCTAAGTGCACAATAAATAGGCACTGAGAAAAAAAATTAAACAGAGTCATATAAATGCATTGTGGTAATAAAGAGATGATCAACTACTCTCTCCTGCTCCTCCTCCTCTTCCCATTTCTTACCACCTCCCTCCTTCTCCTCCTCTTTTCCCCTCCCTTCCTTCTCCTGTTTTCCTTTTTCATTTTCTTATCCTTGAGGTAAGACCCAATGTGCTGAGAAGACAGATAGGAACCATCGCAGTCAGTGAAGGGTTTCTTCTCATTGTTTAATTATTATTAGACCTCTATTTTCACAGTTTCTTAATTTATTGCTTTAACTAATTATACAACAAATATATAAAAATTACTGGTCTGTATAAACAAGCATAGATTTTTTTTATTATCTTAAAGATTATGCTGTAACAAAAGCAAACAGTATTTATACTGCATGTTATAGGCAATGCAGAGATGTTTTGAAATATTCGAGGGGGAAGTGTATATGTTATATTCAAATACTATATAATGTTCTATGAGGTATCCAAAGAGGGCCTTTAATGAACTTTCCAGTTACCAAGTAATAACTATATTTCTAAGCTGATGCTACTATACTAGGAAAATCTTGATTCTTGTCCTCAATTCATACTCCTTACAGAAGTCATGCAACATCTTAAGATCTCTTCTTTTTTTATGTGTGTTAAATTGAGAGAGGGGTATGATAAGTAAATGAATTTTGGAGAAGAAAAATCATTACTCTCTGCCATCTGGAAGATACCTAGAATATGGATTGCCCTGATTGAACTTTTATATTCTTTCTCTACAGCCTAACAGATTATCAATTTAACTGATTATAAAACCTTTAATATATCTGTGTCAGTATATATATATATATATATATATATATATATATATATATGCATTTAAAATTTTTATTGCTTAAGAATTTAATATAAGCATATAATATATTCGGATCACCTGAATCACCTTCTCCATTTCCTCCACTCTTTCCTCTTCCAAATTAATACACTATTTTTAAAACCCACTGAGTCCACTTATTGATAGCTATAGGAGCATCATGGTTAGTCTCTCAGCAGCTGCATCCCCAAAGGAAACTGACTTTCTTTTCCCTGAAAATATGTATTCTAAATTCTGAAAGGCCGTGATTGTTGAACCCGTCTTATTATACTGAGAAAAACTATTAAATTCATGGAGAGATAAAGATTAGACATAGATTACGGGATTTGATGGCGATTAAGCAAGCACTACAGGAAGTTTAGAAAGAACATTTAGGTCAGAATATGAATAGACACACCTAAGAGGTTACAGAGAACAAATAAGTCCAAAACAGCTAAAACAGATAGGAAAAACAAATGCAATAATAATACATATACTTCAATATTAACTCTTAATATTAACAGTCTGAACCTCCCCCCAGTATAGGCACACAAACCCTTACTACTTCTTAATTTCAAATTCCCAATTTTCTCTTCTTTGCACACAACTACTTATTTAATATCTTGTCTGAGCAGGCACTGTTTTGAGAGATCAACAACTAAATCACACGTTCAAAAAGTGCCTTACTGCCATGAAATTTATGTTCTATACATAGAAGGGAGAAAGAGTTGAGGAAAAATGCAAATATTATATTAGGCTATGCTCACTACGCATGCTAAACTCATGACATCATGATAATGATGTGGATACATTTGAAGACTAGTCGTCATAACTTGATTTAAGGGCTTCATTCTCAGTCTCAGTGCCCCCCAAAATTCCCAAATAATACACTCTCCCCTCCCCTCCCCTCCCCTCCCCTCCCCCTCCCTTTCCTTTCATTTTGGCTTTTATATATTTTTATTTCTTCTTTGAAAATTTTATAAATGTTCAAAATATATCTTGATTGTTAAATATACCCTACAATTCTCCAACAACTCCTCATCCCCACTCAACAACTCCACATCTTCCTAACTTTATGTCCACTTGTATATAAAACCCAGTGACTCTGGCTAGTGCTGCAGCTGCAGATACGTGCACTGTTTTCCTGATGATTGTCACCTTGCCTAGGGTAAAATGGAATCTTAATCTAGCTTTATTTTCCCTTTCTTTGATGAAGTTAAACAGTTATATATTTTTTTGTATGTTTATGGTCATTTGTCCTTCATCTTTTGAGACCTGTCTGTTCATCTATAGCCTGTTTGGTGGTTATATTTTGTGGATTGGGACATGTAGGTTTTTATTTCATTTTATTTTATTTTATTCTATTTTTATTTTTTATGTTTGTTTTTTTTTCCAGACAGGGTTTCTCTGTATAGCCCTGGCTGTCCTGGAACTCACTCTGTAGACCAGGCTGGCCTCGAACTCAGAGATCCACCTCCCTCTGCCTCCCAAGTGCTACCACTGCCCAGCTTATTTTATTTTTTTATCTTGGGCCTGAGATTTGGGACTCAGCATGTCAGGGCTTCTGCATGATCAGCTATTTAACTCTCACTGTTCAATCATTTGCTTAGTGCACTCAGTCTTATACCAACCATTTTGGCTCACTGTGAGATGATAACAGATAACTTGTGCAAGGGTCTATAACTTGGGAAAACACTGTCTTTGTGGAGGGACCTTAGCAAAGATTTTCAAGTGTGTGCATACTAGAGCCTGTGCCTTATAAACTTCCCCATGGATAAATGGAGGCTTCAACTGGGCAGGAAACAATGCAATTTCCATGGACCTTAATTGCAATCTGTGTTTCCTTGGGGGGCTAATGGCCTGGGGAGAGATGTCCTGAGCCATGCTAATGTGGTGACCCAGGCATTTGTTCAGGTACCAATTATGAACAGAAGTAACATCTGTCACTGTCAACCTGTTTTGGAGTGGGGCCCATCTCTCCCCACCCACAAAGTTGCCATGGTAATTGCAGGGCAAGGAATTATGCCATGAAAAGACAAGAAACAGGAGTGGAGTGCAGCCAAAGAATCCCAGCTTTCAACACTGAGCATCAACAACTGGACAGGGTTTGTTCAGGATGATTTTGTGTCAAGCCCCAACTGAGACACAGGCTGGAGGGAAAGACGCTATGGACCTTACATTCAAATGACAGCCTTTTCACAAAGCCTGTCATAGCTTGTACAGGAGGCTTCTTCATGGGGGAAATTGTTCAAACGTTGAGCAGCTCATAATTTTAAGACTGAGTTGGTGATAGCTGTTGGTAGTGTTAGAAGAACCTTTTAGGTTCTTCTCAGGCCTTATCTCTAGCTTCTCCTGTTTCTCACCAACACAGAACTCTTAAGTATTACATGTCATATGTAACCGTCAAAAGAAAATTAATTTATTTATTAATTTATGGTTTTAAGCAATATGGCAGGATTCTTTTTAATTAAAATAAATAAATTTGTTCTTCAATGACTTCACACATGTATGAAAACCATGTTGACAGCTCTCACACCCCAGTTCCCTACCACTCGTTCCCATGCCCTCTCTTAAGTCCTATATTTTCTATATGATTCTCTGTCTCAAATGTATATGGCTCTTCTGTTTTCTGCTCCAAGGACAAGACTTTACATTTCTTGACCTTTGACTCTTGTTCTTGAGGCCACAGCTCTGGCCATCAAGTCTTTGGACATTTCTATAGATTTATCACCTCCTACTCCTTATTCCAGTTTTGACCCTTACCTTCAGACCTGTGTGTTCAGTATCCATTCGCTTCAGGGTCTAGCATCACCTCATGATAGCATATTCCACACTCCCTGCTTGTTTTCCCCCTACCGCATCCCTGATCACTTTCCCAATTTTAGTGGATGTCAATAGCCAAGAATTTAGAAATGTCCTCCATTCGCCTTCCTCATCTGAACCCTCAGGAAGTGTAATGGCTTGGCCATCAGCGCAACCTGCACTCTGCGTGTATCACTTCATATAGCCCTACCCCACCCCCGTCCCAGCCACCAGTACCCTCTGATTGCTTGGTTTTAATATCCTTTCAGTGAGTTTTCTTCACTCCACCTCTGCTCACAAGCACTCTGTTAACTGTGCAGCAGTGAAAGGCATCTCTTAAAATGTAAATGAGATCAGGTTGTGTCTCTGTTTAAAATCTTCTAGGGCCTATAACTAGGTTTCACTCCCTGCTGAACCCCATGTACCATACATGGTCTAAATGGGTTGGATACTGTGTCTCTCAGATCCCATTTCCCACCTCTGTTACCTTCAGTCTGCTGGTTCCAGCCTTTCTTGCCCTATGAGCAGTTCTTCTTAAAAATGTCCTGCTAATTTAGGGCTTTGCTGTTTTCTCTTTCTTCTCCCTGTCAATCTCTGTAGGTGACAGAAGGACTCATTCTTATTGATTCTATTTTCTACTCAAATACCTCTTCAATGAGTTAATTCTTCCTGATCTTTTCTCTAAAATTCCCTCTTCTCCCTCACACCTCACCCCCATTATCCTGTGTCCTACTTGTTTCCTTAAAACTCTCCTAGTGGGGAGGAAGAAGGGCTGTGAATGTGTGTGTGTGTGTGTGTGTGTGTGTGTGTGTGTGTGTTGTGTTTCACAGGTAAAATTACATGAGTGAAATATGGGCAAGTACAATGAGATATGTGTATGCAAGTGTAATAAAAATGCCTAACACAGTCTGCAATGGTATTTCCTTGTATCTTTGGAGAGGAAACTTTGAGGGCTGGAAGTATATCTAGTTCACTCTGTTTAAAGATGGTGCTGTTGTAGGATAGAAGCCCCATGCAGGTGTTTTAAATGTTCAGCACTTCTGTTAACTTTCATGTTGCTACTCTACTGGTCTTAAATGTTATACCCAATTCACAGACTGGAGCGCTAGTATATTCTTCATGACATATCTCGTATGTTACCTGCTTTAGCAGCACTTTCTGACCTACTGTAGAGAGAAAATGGCCTACCCTGCTCCCTTAACATCATTTGCCATTCTCCCATGTTATACAATGATATGTTTGACTTTCTCACCTTTACTTTTGTATTCACCAAGTTCAATCCTAATTGTCTTTCAACAACCTCAACATCTTTCCTTCCCTATTCTACAGGGAGGCTTATCTCCTGAACCTGTCCCAGGATTCTACTAAGTTCTGATCTTTCATCTTTAGGCTGTGTAATTGGAATTTGCCCTCATACATGTGGTCTGGATTCAAGAGATGTGTCTAGAATTTGTACAAAGAACATGTCCTCTCTTTTTGGAGTCTTTGTTGCATTTCTTCTTCATTTGGAAATCATCCTGATCTCCTCCCTCTGGTGTTTGAGATTTTTATCTTTTCTACCAATTGTCCCTGGCCTTGTGATAAACCAAACAGTAACTTGTTCTATTACTTTTCTGAATCTGAAAAAGTCAGTTTTTCTTGAGAACCTGTCTGCTCTCAGCTATATTGCTTTGCCTTCAAAGGAGTGTTTTGATGCATTTACTGTTTGCACTGGAACATGAACCTGGTAGGAGCTTACCCAGTCACACTGGAAGTTAATTTCAATAGAACAATGCTGGATATCCTTGAGCCCAATAAGGGTAAATTCTCCTATTTGTGATCTGTAAAAATATTAGTCTAGAATCAAGAATACAGTCATAAATACATGAAGCTATTGTGGAATGGTTTAGAAAAAAATTATTCTTTACTAATGACAACCATTTGTGAAGATGCTAATATTAAAAGCTGACCCCCCTCTGAGGTCTGATTTATTGCCAATAAAATGGATACTTAGACCTTGAGGTAGAGATTAATAGGAAATTCTGTGTAGATAAAGACTTGAACCCAGGAGGATTTATGGATGAAATATTTAGCTACTCAAGTCTTGTGGTCGTTCTCCAATGCTTGCTTTATTTTCAGTGTAGGAAGCAAGAGGACTAGTGTTGAGGGAGGGGTTGGTATGATGATAACATGAGAGTGAGGAGGAGCTGTGAAGCACATTATGGTAGCAAAGACCATAGACACGTTTCAGCGCAGGAGGACTCCACTTTGTGTATAAATTATATACACATTTATTTTGTGTTTTTGTGGAGCTACCAAATTTCTTTTCTTGGCTAAGCTATAGTCAATTTTGGAATTTTTCTTCTGGCCCATGAGTACTGTCCTTTATAAAATATAGTTTTATTAAAATGCTCCAAGCTCTGGTAGCACCCTGCATATAATTTATTTATTCTAAATTTTTAGTTTTTCAAAATTAAAATATAATTATATAATTTTTTTTCTCCTTTCCTCTTCTTAACCACCCCACATAGCTCCCCTTGCTCTCTCAAATTCATGGCCTCTTTTTTTTTTTTTTTGAATACATATATTTTCACAACTTGACTGCCCATGTTCTCCCTAATATTCATAGAATATCTAACAAAGCCCCAACTCCAGGCATGATAGGCCCTGTTTTGAATTTGAAGGACACCTCAGACTTTATAGTCTATTGCTTACCCATGAAAGGTGGAAGGCTAGTCCCTATTGCTGAAGACCTAATGCTCCCAGACACTGGACCCAAAGGACTCAAGCAGGAGATGATCTGAAAGCCTCACCCTTGAAATCTGGCTTTTTGTCTTCTGTCTTCTCTTAGTTATTTCTGTTCTCCATAACCGACACTCAGCAAGAAGTCTGCTAGGTCTGTTTATCTGGCAAACCCTATCCCTGATGGTCATTCTCAGTAAATAGATCTCTTCTTTCTGACTCTGCTCCTAGACCATAGATCCATGTTTGTTCTTGTGGTACTTAGAACAGAGTTCAATTTATGTTGTAGTATCCTTTCTCCTGGCAATGGTTCAGAAAATATTTTTAAACTAATTTATTATCCCTTTCTGGTTTTTTTTTCCTGATAGCTCTTTGAAATGTACCCAAATATGATTGGTAGATTTAGAAGAATCCATCATTTAGCTGATATTTAAAGGGCAAAAATTCTATCTCCACTTAATTTTAACCGTTTTATTAACATGTCTAACTCTGCCTTCTTCTTCTTCTTCTTTTTTTAAGAAGTGGCACCTCATCCTTAAGTGGGCAGCACAGGGCAGCCTCCTGATGAGAGGCAAGAAACTCTAGAGACTCTGCATTGCTCAAGAGCTCCTTGAGGAATAACTGTAAAAATGTTGTTGTAATAAAACTTCATATTCAAATTGCCTCTTATTCTTAGGGTGTCAAAGTGCTTTATCAACATGAATTGCTAGAAACCTTTTAGGTTAATTAAAATGAACAGGTTTCCTAGACACAGAAGGTGACTGCTTTTATAC
Source organism: Mus musculus (assembly GCF_000001635.26). Lineage (NCBI taxonomy): Eukaryota > Metazoa > Chordata > Mammalia > Rodentia > Muridae > Mus > Mus musculus. The sequence continues at coordinate 71,682,373 of NC_000081.6, read as the reverse complement.
TTGGGGATGTTTCTTCATGTGAGCAACTTTAAGTACAAATAAGACCTTTGACTGATCAGAGACATTTCAAGAACCAGTGAATTCAGCATTACCAAGCAAACAAATTGCTAAATCTTACTGCTCTTCAGAATAATAATGATAATAATTCTGTAGTTCATAAGTGGAGGTATTCATAGACTTACTTGTGCTACTATACACTCAATAGTTGCAGGCAGTCCTGTGTTGTGGTTGGCACCCTACTTGAAACAGCGCATTGTTTGCTAACAAGAGCAAGTGCAATTCAGGTTTTATGCTACAGGAGTATAGGTTTTATCTACACTTGACAGCCCAGGAACCCAAGATTTAAGGAAATTAAGTAGCTTACCACCTTCGTGGCTCTAGCAAGTGCTGGAGCTGGGATGATCGTCTAGGTTTGTGAGCTAACTGTCCCTGTTATTCTCTACCAACTGCATTGCAAGTTCTTTCTCTATTTCTATACTCCAGGACAATATAACATATCTCCACCAGAAATAGAAGTGCATTGCCAACTCAAGGATTTAGAATTGGAGTTATACAATGGCAGGAAGAGGAGATAAAGCCAGACTGCTGGTGTAAGTCAGAACATGGAGTGGAGGTGGTGGCTGGCCAAGCAAGCCAAGGCATTTGGACTTTTTCTCCATATGTCATCCTGCTTATCAATATTCATGCAGTGCTCAGAGATCCAATTAGCAAGGGAAGGAAATTTTGCTCTCTAAGGATATAATGTGACTGTCACTACAGTAAAGACATTAACAAATTGTATTCTCATAGTAACCCTCTGAAGTAAATCCTCATGTTCTTTTCACAGACCTTGAAATGAAGACTCAGGAAGGTTAAAGAATCCGTGTAAGGTTGTATAGCCCATAAAAATGCCATCAATTCATTAAACCCAAATGGTTTGTCCTTTCATTCTCACAATGTTTGTCATCCATGCACTTCTCAGACTTGATGGTCACATTAGACTGCACTTGGTGTGTCCTTTACTGGACTGCTATATATAGATTTCACATCATATCCTGGCCCTTTGGCTAAGTCAAGTGTAGGATTCCTATTCAAAGTGAGCATACCATAGGCAAATTTGCATTTAGACCCAATTGTGATTTTCCAAATAGTCAGACCCCCAGCATTCAAAAGCAATAATAATAATTTTAAAAAATGCCAGTATTGGGTGTCTGTAACTTTTGTTACAGACAGGTTCACTCAGATTTAAGCCCAGGCAGGGATATTACTTTGATGTTGTGATTTGTGTTGTGTTCACAGAATTCTTTATGCTGCCAGGATTCCTCTAAAGTACATAGATGTTGAGGCCTGCAGGATGTTGGCTATCATTGCATCATGCAGGAGGCTATGCCCTGAGCATAGTGACTGTCCACTGGCAAAGTAAGCAGGCATGTTGACTGAAGCTGTGTGTCTAGAATGAATACAATCTTATAAATATTCTTACAGAATTGGGCACTTACACACTCTCTTGTTGTAGCATACTTTATATTCAAGTATTTTGGTAGTGTTTTCCAGTGAGATGGAATTTATGGGCATGAAAGTATGATCTTTGAACTCATTTGTGAGCCTTGGAGCTACTAAGAATTTCTTAATTATTGCCTCCTTTTCTATGTTCAGGTTCCCTTAATACTGCTTTACCATGCATGTTGCTTATTTCTCTGTTTGCCCTCTGCCACAAAAGATAAAAATTGTTTGTTGTGCTCCCTGAATGTCACTTTTTAATGAAGGGGAAGAAACTATGCCTATCATGACACTATTGTAAAGTGAGCGTATGTGAACCCTCAGCACAACAGGGCAAACAGGCCATCATAGAGGGTAAAAGGGAATGCAAGATTGTAGAAACATGGAATATCCCTGATTGGCAGGGAGAGCGGAGCAAGCTAGTTTCTAAGTGCATGCTGAATCGAGATGGCTAATCTTTAGCTCAGATGTCTCAGACTATTTATTCAGTTCTATCGAGCAATTAGATTTGAAATCTCCACAATTTATTTTTAAGCAAAATGAACATGTGATTAAAAACTAACACCTATACTTTAGGGACATCACATGCAGATCAGGACTGAAGGCTATTTGTATATTTGTTAATTTTTAAAAGCTTTTTTATTTAAATTTTACATTTCTCTGTCCTAGAACTTGCTCTGCAGACCATGCTGATCTGGAACTCACTGAGATCTGCCTGCTCTGCCTTCTAAGTATTGGGATTAAAAGTGTGCACCACCATGGCTGCAGCATTTGAAAACTTATTTGTGACATGTTTTTAAAATATTTTGAGCCCCAATGATGATATCATTGAAAATATATAGAGAGTTTTAAAACCTCTACAATAGAGTATTTATAGATATTATTGCTGCACTTGAAAATATTGAAAAAATATTATTATGTTATTGATAAGAAGTATGGCTTAGCATAATGAAATTATTCCTGTAATACAGTAGGAATAAAGGGGGACTCAGCAGTACATCCGTGGACAGTGCAAATTTCAACGCTTTGGTTTCCTTGTTAGCAAGATGAAGAAAATACTCTAGAATTCTTCTGTGCTTAGGGGTTTCAGAGACAAGACATATGGTGGGTTGTCCAGAGTACAAGGTGGTATGTAGGTTTGGTTGCACTGGGAAGATTGAAAATGATCTCTTACTAAAGGGGAAGAGTAGGTATACCATAAGATGTCTGTGACTGGTGCCAGAAAGGGGTTTTTTCTCTGCCCATGTCTGACTTGTTTTGAACAACACTATCACTGGTCCCTGTGTCCCTGCACCATATCCTTCAGAGCAACCAGCTTGCTATTTATCAATTTCTCACAAAGACTCAAAAGGACCAGAACAATTAAAACATCGGTCCTAAAATGTTGATAGACAACAAACACCAACTAGTGGAGAGAGTAGAAAGCCATCTCTAAATGAGATTTAAAAAAAAAAAATTACTCATTTGGTGTTGGTCTGTCTGCTATCATCTCTTACACTGAAAGCCAGAAAACCAATCAGGGCTGATGACAACCAAAGATTTAGTGTGTAGCACAATTAGGCGGAATCCTAGCTCCATCTGACCACTAGCTGTGACACTCTGCATCAATAAATTGCTCACATTGAGTCTCAGATTCCTGTTCTACAAAATGGGAATACTTACGTCTACCTCGCCTTTAAAGCATAAAGTAGAATCCTGGATGGAATACAGAATAAAGTCACCTTCTTCTTTTTAAAACTTTGCTAATTATTCTCACTCTTCCCCAAAAGGAAGGTTTGGAATTGAATAAATCAAAGAGATTCAGAGACAACAGTAGAGTCATATTTAGGCAGCAATTGATTTTTTTTCTTGGATAAGAAAAATTATACATCTGCTTCTAAAATATGAGGAGCGGTGACTATGATTCATGCACACATGATTCACGGAGAAATCTGGAGCTGAAACACAGCGAAACTAATAATATTCCACCCTTGTGACTACAGCTTGCCTAAGCTTAGAATGTGTACCCAGAGTCAGGGCTGTCATCTCCAGGACAAGTATGGTGCTTTCTTGATTTAGCAACAGTGGTACAAGCAGAAAAGATTGTGATTTCCCCATAGCATACTTCCCAAAGATGGGTACATTTACAACAGCTGCAGCATCTCTCTTCTCCACTAATTTAGTTCTTATCTATATTGACATCTGGCACTTTTGCAGAACCAGCAGAGCAGCTTCTCATTGGTGTCTTCACCTTCATTTACAAGAAACCCATTCTTCCTTTTCTCCATAGAATGAATTTGTTTATTGGTCAGAGATCCACTGTAAGGCTTCAATACAGTTATCAATTCAAGTATCAAGGAGATAGAGGGTGAGTCCTGGAAATATCATCTTCTCACCACCTTTACTAAGTCTATCACAACATAAATTCACTCACCAACAAAATAATTTACCACTATTTCATTATGTTTTATGAGGATTATATACACAAACATACAGTACACATGCCACGAGATGGAGTTGCCATTGATAATTGCTCTTAGGTTGCTTTTTATTGTTGGAAAGTCAGACGTAATTTTGTTGGCACCTGCTATGAACTCTATGTGTTTGTCATTCATCTTTTGTTACAATCCATGGGCACCATTATCCTGTTTCATGTTTCACTTTTCCCTCTGACGATGCCATCCTTTGCCCATCAGAATCTTCTAAGAACCAATTACTTCATAGATCCATAATACAATGTCACTCTTTGTCATGTATACTTCTGTTGAATAGCTTAATTATTGCAGGGAATATCAAGGTTTTCCAGGAAATCATCACCCTGAATAAACTGAAGACATATAACTCCACTACCATGATGAGTTCAGTGGGTGTATGCACTCTGCACATTGCATGCAGTATTGTACTGTGCATACACTTTGCTTGATAATGCCATGGTAAATGTGAGTATGACATCTCCTCTCTTTGAACTAGTTCAAATCCTAATCCACTTACAAATATATACTTAGCAGAGTTAGAAATGTACAAAGACAGGCTGGGAAAGAAAGGTTTCATGATCAGTTAAGGTATGTATTTGGAAGACATCTTAGACTAGAAAGAATCAGGACACCAACCTGGCAGCCCCAAGGTGGTGTCTGTTTTACCTAGATAAGTGCCCCACTAACTGAGTGAACCTTTGAGTTTCTATTTAGTTTTCAAGGTCTAACATAAGTATCATCAGAAGGTGAACACAAATTCCTATGTAACCCCGTTCTCGTCATTAAATGACACCACACAGTGTCTTCTATTCCTCCACTTTCAGTGCTATTCAGATTTGGATAACATATTGCAAGAACACTATAATAACAGCAGCTTTGTAGGGCATCTTTCAGTGTAGGGCAAGTTGTCCCATAATGGGTTCTGTGAGGTAGCTGCTATTAGATCCTCTTTAGGAGAAACAATGAGCCTCTGAGAAATAAATCATTCTGTCTATGGACACATGGTTGATAACAACACAGACATGTCAGAGTTATGAAAACCCAGTCCTCACTAATGCAATCTAGTAGCTGTTATTTCTAAAGATGTCTGAAACAATATTTGCAGTGTTGTTCCACATAGTGGGACACCATAGAGTGGTGTGATCTCTCCCTGAGGGGCAGAGCCTTTCTCCACTTCCTAGAAGTTGAGCCAGTTCTGTCACATGGCTTGAAGAGCAGAGCATGGCCAGAAGGGTGCTGTTTACTTTTCAAGGCAGAGTCTTAAAAGAGCATAGCATCTGTTCTTCCTCCTGGGTTTTGTTCTCTTGGAGGCCAGTGAGATCAGGAACTCTGACTTCATAGAGAGATGGGGTGGGGGGGTGTTGATGGAATTTTATTCATTCTATTCATTCACTCACATTCTAAAGCTGACCTTGAGTTGACATATGAGTTCTTAATCATTTTGGTTTTTGTTTGTTTGTTTGTTTAGATAGCAATAGCTTTATTAATTCTTTGAGAATTTCATATAGTGAAATCCCTATATTTCACAAATGTGTGAAGAATCAATCAGTTTTTACTTCCAGCCACCCAGTTTCAGGGTAAATGCGTGCATTATTTGATATCCGGGCTGCATACTAAATATCTTAAGTAGCCATACCATCTTCTTCTGGAAGAACTGTAAATCAAGGACCCTACTGGGTGTAGCTCACAGTAAATGGTCAGTAAGTAGGGACATATGTTATCAGATGAAAATGTAGCCAGAGTTCAGGAAGGTGGCTGTCAAGCAGCTAAAGAGCATCAGCTCACTGCCGAGCTAGCTACCTAGAGTGGTGTGGACTGGAAGGAGTGAAGGCATCAAGGGCCATGCTAGGATGGCAATCCACACCAACTAATCCACACTGAATCCACGCTAACCTGAGGGGAACTTCAAATGCTGATGATTCCACCTTGGCTTGAAACTCATGATTCCTTTGTCCTATCAAAATCACTGAGTGTTTTTCAAGGAGTCTTGTACCCCTCCCACTCCCCCCCCCCCCCCCCCCGCACACACACACAATTACCACCACACGATCAAGATGCTGGGAACCAGAATTTCAATTTTGTTTCTATCTTCCTGTATCACCTGGGACTTATCTTCTCAGGCTTGGGGTTTGTCTCAGTTTCTTCTCTACTGTGGTAGTTTGGCAGGGTTTCTGAAGGAGGACTTGAGCAGCAGATGGCACAAACACAAACAACAGTCCTTCAAACACACACACATACAAACATACATACATACATACAGACAGATACATACACACACACACACACACACACACACACACACACACACACACACACACACACACACACAGAGGGGAGGGGCTCTAAGACAAGCTCCTAAGGATGGATTTCCTTTGACAAGACAGCTTATTTGATCTCTACTCTGCACTGGCTAGTAACACCCTCATCTCTGCTCTTATTTGTAAGCTGCTGTTTTAACTAGGCTTAATACAAAACATAATCATCAAATTGGATTTGCAGGCACTCATTAGCATAAGCCACCGGCTTGTGTAATTGCCATCAAAGAACCAGAGAAAGGCTGTGAGCAGAGTAGCTTTGCTGTGCATGGGGTCTTCAGCTTACTTATTTCTTTTGTCATCAGCAAATGGTTGTTTTTGACCTTGAAGTACCAGGGTATAGCAAGAACACCGGTTGTCATTTGCATCTTGCTTTTGTGTAGACATCTTTGTTATTTTTTTTTTTTCTAGTAGTAATGGTGTACTATATCTAGTCTACAAGAATGGCAGGGATAAATGCGATGTTAATAAAAGCCACTTTAAGGGAGCTCCAGCAGCCTCCTATAATATGCTACCTTGGCAGTTTCTAGGGCAGGAGATCAAGGTGTTGATAAAGCATGATCCTGTCCTTGGGTCACACATGACTTGAGGAATATAAACTACATACAATGCAATAAGTTCTAGCTCAGAGCACAGGCAGTGCCAGGCTAATTAGCACTGCATGAGCACTAGGCAACCTCCCCTGACCTCGATAACTAGTTCTAATGCCCCAGTATCCTTTTGAAAGCCCAAGTACTCTGCATTTGTAGCATTTACCGCAGGTGGAGATTGCATTGGCAAGTGTTGCATGTGCTTCTCCACAATGTAATCTTTAGAAGAGCAAAGAGCATGACTTTTTATTCACCATTGAGTCCTGGAACCTTTCTATCTGCCTCCTGCATCATAATAGGTCCTTAGTTGGTTGGATGAAACAGTGGATATAAGGTTTAGGAAATCTTCCCAGAAAAGAGAATATTTGAATTGGATTTTGAGAGATGAATGGAAAACTGCATTCAAAATAGCAAAGAAAAAAAAAAGCTTAAAGGTAATAACTTAGAAGGAAAGGATGCTTTCATTGGACATTGGTTGTAGATTTGTCATATTCCCTGCTCAAGTTCAGGCGTCTGGACCTTTAAGTTTTTTAGTATAAAGAGCCTGGTGTAAAAGCATGAAGGGCCTGTGGATTTTAAGAACAGCGTAGTTCCTGTCACTCTGACATGTCTTTGAATACATTGCTTGACGTCTCTGGGTACATTAGATAGCAACTGCAGATGTCATCCTGAGTTACATGCCTCTTTTATGATTCCTATATAGCATACATAGGATCTACCCAGTTATTGACATATACCTCTCTGTCTTGGTTCTCTATACCCCAGTGTAAATATACACTATATCAGCCATGTACCCTACTGTAAGTCCATGATTTTGAATGCCTGGTTTGACCCCAAGCCATCCAATTCCCAAATGTGTGGGTGGACTTAATTCATAGTCAATTGTTTTTTTTTTTGTTTTGTTTTTGGATCAATTTGAGAATAAGGTATTACTGTGAAACTCTCATGGCTCTTGCTCATATGTTTCCTTATTTGGATATTACAAAGTCAAGAGCACATCAATAGTGTTTTAGAAATTATGGGATCTCAAGCTTTCATAAAACATTTATCTCACAGCATTGCACATGATTGACACCTACTTGATGGAAAGGTCTTATGGTGGTGCTGTTAAAGCTCCAGGAGAAGCTGACAAAACATAAAGGAATCAAAGAGAATTCTAAGGAGGTTGCATGTGTCGCAGGCTTTGAGAAAAATAGGTGTTTTGGACAGATCTTTAGGGAGAGAATATTAAGCATGTGAGTCTCTGGGTTAAGAGACCTAGAAAAGTACGGAGTGGTTCAGGTGAATTGTGCTGCTTCTGGTAGGGAGAAAATAGACCTCATGAATACAGTATCAGTGGAAATGTAGGAAATTATCAGAGCACGATGCAATATCTATTTTGATATGATGATTTTTAGATCTAAATGAACTTCACTGTGTTAGAGGATATGTATATACAAGTCTAGATTTAGTGGCTCTTGCCATGCTATTTAATGGACAGTAGATTGATGATGTCTTAAAGTAAAAACATTGATCTGACTTATTTACTTATTAAATTCATTAACTTACACTCACTCACTATTCATTTACTAACTTACTGTCACACACTCACTAACTCATTTACAAAACTCACTCTCACTCATTCACAAACTCAGCCTCGCTCACTCATTCATCAACATGTTGAAGACTAAGTTTTTCACCGTTATTTCCATAACTGTTTTGCCAAAATGAACCTCGTATTTCTCACTTCACAAATACAGGATTAATTATTTATTAGATTTTAAATTATATTATACTGAGTTACATGCAAGTGTATAATGAGTATTCAAAATAGAGTATGTATCTTCACTTCTCACTGACCTTTGCCCATCCTGTCCCACCCCATTATTCCTTTTGACAACCTAGAAAGTTTTGTTTTTATGTTTGCATTGTGTATACACATATGCTTTGATGAAGCTCTAAAGGCTAGAATCCTAAAATGAGAGAAAATCAGACTCTTTTTTGAGACATATTAATTTAATAATATATAATGTTCACATAATATGATCATGTTCAATTGCATGTATTTTCCTTCAAATGATGTAATTACATCTTCTTTAGGACTAAGAACTATTCTGCTGTGTGTATATACCACCTTTCCAGTACTCATTACACTATTGGCAGATCCCTAGGTCGAGTTCCACAACTTATTGATCATGACTAGTATTGGCATAAACTATGACATAAAAGCATCTGTGTGATGTTTTGACTTAGGGTCTTTTAAGTAAATATCCCAGGGAAGTTTATCTAGATCATAAGGCAGGTTGTTTGTTTGTTTGTTTGTTTGTTTTTGTTTTGTTTCTTTGTTTTAAATTGCCATTTTGAGGATACTTTCTACTGACATCCATAATGAGTGGACTAGTTTCCACCAGCAGTATAGAAAGTGTCTGTTTGTCAATGTTCTTAACAGTATTTGTTTGTTTGTTTCCTTAATGGCTGTCATTCTGATGGGAATGAAATGGAAATTCAATGTAGCTTTTACTTGCATGCTTCTAATGTCTCCTGAGGTTGAAGGCTTTCATGCTTATTGGACACTCGTGTGTCATCAGTTAAGAACTACCTACTCATCCCATTAGCCCATGTACTGACTGTGTTATTTGTTTGTCTTGTTGTGTAGTTCTTGAGTGATTTGTATATGCTAACTATTTATCCTCTGTCAGGTACGTAGCTAGAAAGTTTCTCTCCCATTTCGTAGGTGGTCTCCTCTCTTGATTCCTTTTCCTTTGCTACAAAGAATGCCTTTTAGTTTTGTGAAATCTTTTAGTCAACAATTTTCTGTTTTCTGAGTATCTGGAGTCCCATTCAGAAAGTGCCTGAAGTATTTTCCCTCTATTGGTTTAGAGTTCCAGATCTTAGATTAATGGATTTTAAATGTCATCATTCAAATACCGTTCGTTTCAAGATAGTAATTTTGTAAAAATCAAACTGAAGGACATACATTAGCCAACACATCATTAATACTATGGAATTGATATTTTATTATAATAATTATAATAAAATTCATATTCATGATCTACATATGATGTCTCATACCTGTAATTCCAGCACTTAGGAGGTTGAAGAAGGAAGACTTACACAAATTTGAAGCAAGTCTGAGCTAAATAACAAGTTCCAGGCTATCCTGGGCTACAGAGTGATATCGTGTCTCAAAATGGAATAAACAAACAAAACCAAAATTTGTATACATGTATGTGATCTTGAGAAACGTTTCCCAAACACAAAAACTAGTTTAATCAGTCCCCAGATCCAGCCGCAGAAAACCGTCCACATCCCAGAAATGGACCATGCTCCTTGCCAGTCATTTTCACATATTGACAGTTACTTTGTTGATACCCAAGAGCATAGATTACTTTTACTTGGTTCCGAATAGATTTATGCAAATGTGATCAGAAATTATGGATTCTTTCATGGCAGACTTTTAATTTTACCTAAACATAATTTTTCAAATTGTGCTTATTGCTATATAGAGAGAGCCCAGAGTAGGCTTCATATTCTGCCATATTATATCCAAAGCCTGGATATACCACAATTCATTTATACCTTTTGATGAGATTTTTCATCAGTGGAGCACTGCAAGGAATGATGGTGGCACCCAGTCCATATGTGTACAAAGGACTCAGCTATGGTACTTTTCTAAAGTGGCCACTTCAACTTAGAAGGAAATGCATAAATGCTACAGTATGTTTTTATCCAATGCTCTCACTTGGTGTTGTTTGCATCTTCTCTTGGAATTCTAGTCATTGTGACATCACATGTTATGATTTCAATTTGCATTTACTGGATGACAAGTAATACTGATTTGGCACCATAACTTGGTATATGATCTGAGGTTTCAATGTTTCTCTTATCATGTTCATCTTCTAATACTCTCCAGTTCTCATGAAAAGCAGCTGTTAGAACTCAGGTTCAAAGGAAGTATAGGATGGAGCCCTGGGAGATAGGGCTGTCTGTGCTCTATCTATTTTCTCTCTACCTTGGAGGTTGGCTTAGACTGATCTGACACTTCAATCTTTATTGTGCACAAACAATTCCCAACAGAATGTCTGATGCAGCCAATGAGTGAGAGTATTGTGAACAATGGACATTCTATTAAGGCCTCTCTGGAGAACATACCAACAAGGACTAGATCTGTATTTTCTCTGGATGTCTTTATGGATACATGAAGATGTTCTACCCCTGTCTGCTCCCTATACACTTCTTAACTGATGAGACACCCACCTCGGATGCTAACCTTGTCAGTGGTCATTAATGTTTTCAAGTAAGTGCTCATGACAGATACAGTGCCAAAAGTAACTGTGTTGGGATCAAGTCCTGCCTCACATTGATCCTGTTTGAATCTTATTCAGATTCTTTGTCATGTGAGTACTTTCTTGCTAGAGAAACATCATCCACCTTTAAGGCTATCATAAGGAACAAACTAGGATACGTGGGTAAAATTCTGTGGCATGCTGTTGGATTCTACTAGAGCAGCTATTCTGTGCTATCTCATGATTTCTATGTCAGTCCTTGAAGGGTAAAGCTTTGAAATTAGTAAAATAATAATAATTACACTATTATTGGCCCAATATGAGTTTGCGATGCTTTATGACAACCAGAATTTTATAAGCGACAAGTCAGTGAAGTAGAAGATGATATCTGAACACTGAAGGGGTTTTATTGTATCTATGCATTATACATTTACTATGAAAACAACCTGAGTAAGTGGTTCATCGTGATGCATGCCTTACAGGTTAGTTGAGGGTCCAATTAGAAAGCGCTTTTGAAATGGGATGCTAAAAACCCCTTACCATATTTCACATTTTACTTCTCATTACTTATTTATTTGGTCACTACGTATCCAATAAGTCAAAGCACTGAAGTCAAGGGGAGAATTTTGAGGTCCACAAACTTAAATATGAATCTTGATACCTTGATTCTTATCTGAGAATCTGCACACGTTATTTAGTCTAACAGAGTCATGATTTTCCAATATAGAAATCATAAATATTTCTAAACAGTACATAGAAATTGTTTAGTTTAATACTCAAATATAAGAAATTATTTCCTAAAGGTAGATCTTATGAAAATAACCATTTTGTGTAGACCAATGAGGAAGAATTGGCAATAGAATTGAAGATAAGGATGCCTACATATCTGCAGATATGAAGTGTGATTGCTGAGAGTAGAAATTGAGTTTGGCAGTTCACTATCTCCAGTGCCTAAGGCAATATCTGCCATAAACTGGTATTTAATAATTTATGAATGTGTAAGCAGACAAGACTTATGTATGAAACATACAGCTTACTTTGTGAGGAGAAAGGGAAAAGACAGACAAAAAAAAAAAAAGACAAAAAGAGATTCAAATATAACCATGCATACTGTTATAGTAGCAGTCATGGAAGCCATGGTCAAATCATATTACAGGTATTGTGTACTACGTAGTCATTTATCCTTAGAAGATAACTGCTTGAATGTCTTAATTTGAAATTTAAACATTCAGGGCTCCTGAGGAACATGCCCAGGATCATGCAGCTCTCAAGCTTCATGTCTGTTTGACCTAAGTTCAAAGGTTCTCACCTTTCTTCTTTTCTACTCTGCCTTTTAGTTCTTTACTCCAGAATTATAAGGGGTGAAGAAGGGCTGTGTTCTGGCTATTCTGCAGCTTACAAGCTAAGATGAACTTGAGGAGTGAGGAAATGGAAGCATTGCAGCCTGGGCAAAAGGTTGAAGCACAGACACGGGTGGCTCAGGGGAAAGGAGAGGAGCATGGGAAGTTCAGTGAAGCCAGATGGAGGGACTTTGAATGCCACACTTGGGAACTGGACTGCAATTTCTAAACATGGGGAAGTCAGTGGAATTGTCTGATGAGAGATAAAGATTCAGGCAGCCATATTTCAGAAGAGGAATCTGCTAAGAGACTTATGATCAGAGCAAATGAAGTTATTATTTCCACTACCTTCACTTATATATGAAACAAGACTTATATATGAAACATATAAAGACAGACAAAAAAAAAACGACAAGAGAGAGATTCAAATATAACCCTGGGAGCCATAGCCCCTGGAAAGGTACTCCATGCTAATCAACTATCTCATGTCCCTCTGTCTTCAACCACTTTCATCACTTAAGGTACAAAAAAACAAAAACAAAAACAAAAACAAAAACAAAACAAAACAAACAAACAAACAAACAAAAAAACAATGCATGGTTCTTTTAAGGAAGATGACGGGGAGGCAGAGGAAGGATGCCGTGTATCCAATAGGATTTACATAGGCTATGACATAAGGTTCTCTATTCAGGGCTGTCATTTCACTCCCAGAGTCTCAGCTACCAAACTCTAAATTGAGAGAGCTGCCCTGCAAAGTTCCCTCTTTGGCAAAGTTTCCATAATTAAATCTTTCATCATTGTCACTAGCAGCAGCTAAATTTGGATCTAAAGGAGCACTTTGTGACAGCCAGCATCAGTTCTACATCAGAGAGGGCGAGTTTACTCATCGAACACCTGTAGTACACTGGGTACTGAGGCAGTTTCCTTTGCTCATGGTGACAGAGTTCAGTAATCCAGAATTAGAAAAATGTAGCTCCTTACTTGTAGGGAAACCTCACTTCCATTCTAACCACCCAACCAGGGATAAAAATATCAAAATCCAGTTTCTTCTAATTTGTGTGTGTGTGTGTGTGTGTGTGTGTGTGTGTGTGTGTGAGTGAGTTTATAGTAAAGATGAGAATAAAGAATGAGAGTGTGAGTCCCATCCCTGACCATCTATAGCTTTAGAAGCACACTTAAATTCCTTCACTGTTTTTGCAATGACCAATAAAGATTGAGCCCAGTGCCTTGTATATGTTTGAGAAAAGTTCTTCCATCCCAGAAACACGTGCTGCTCCATCTCACATTTTCTCATGGAGCATTGGCCATTAGTCTCTCAGTCCTTATCCTGTGGTTTCTGTTTCCAGCTCCATGAAACCATGAAGATCCTTTGATAGGGCAACAGTTGTTGCTGGTGGGAGTCTAGAGACCTTCATGTTGCCCAAACTTGATCCAGGGAGGAAGACACAGTATTGTTTGCATAGAGATTCCATTAAGCGATTTCATTCATTAGAATGTATCTTACGGGACAAGTTGCGGGGTGGGGGGTGGGGTGGGGGGGGACTGTTGCAGGAGAGCTGAATACCTCAATGTAAATAAATAAATAAATAAATAAATAAATAAAATTCCCCTTCTCTCTTCTTGGCTAACTTTCATAGTATTGCTCTAATCTAATCAAAATTTTTCTTGTTTTAAGGTTAGCACAGTGGTCAGTTTTAACTGTCAGCTTGACACAAACTAAAATCATTGGTGAAGAAGAGTATTAATGAGGAATTAGCTAGATGAACTTGGCCAGTGAGCATATCTGCAGTGATCATTGTAATTACAGAGGTGTGAAGAACTACCATGAACATGGGTAGCATCATTTCATAGGCTGAGCCCTGAACTGTATAGGAGTGAAGAGAGCTAGCTAAGCACAGGTCTCAAGCAGGCAAGTATAGAAGGATGTTTTTTCTCTTTGCTCATACTTGTGGGACGTGACATGAGCAACTGCTAGAATTTTTGCCTTGGCTTCTCTTGAAGAATGGCTTAGAATTGTAAGCCAAATAAAGTCTTTCTGCCCACAGTTGCCTTTGGCCAGGATATTTTATCACAGCCACAAGAGTGAAAGTCGAACAGGCAGGCGTGTCAAGGTCATGCACTAGTTGTTTAGAGAGATGCTGAAATTGGCATTCTTGCTCACATCTGCACACTGTGAAGCTCTAAACTAAATGATTTGTCATTATAATAGTTTTCATCCAATTCAAAAGTTCACTTTAAAGTTTGAAATCAAGGACCACCTCTTGTTTTTTTAATGTCTTAATTCTAGCATGCCAGATGTCCTGGTGACATGGGAGATAAAGTGCCTGTTTATCCCACGAATGAGAGTAGAGCAATAAAAAGTGTGCATTGGAAAAACCAATCACCTCATACTCAGGAATTTCCATTGCATACTAACTTTCTACCATTGTTACCACCACCTTCCCCATGAGGCCTGGAAGCCCTACTGTGGTTTCAGTTTTGCATATGAGAAAACTTCCAGCCAAGAAGCTTGTCAAAGATCTCTAACCTTAGAAAGAGCATCAGATATTCTCTCTATTTACTATGTAGCTGGAAAATCACTAAGACATCTCAGATAGTGGTGTGGTTTTCATATTTGTGTGTGTGTGTGTGTGTGTGTGTGTGTGTGTGTGTGCACTCACATGTGTGTATGTGAGTGTGTGTATGCACATGTTGATGTGTATATATGTGTGTATGTGTGTATACATATGTGTCCTGTGTGTGTGTGTACATCATCAAGTTTAATCAGTGCCTTGCATTATCAAATATCCCAGATATCCTTCACTCTATTAAGGTCATTGATCACTAGACTTTTCTAAAATTGTAGAACATTGAGTTCATTATGTTCTTGCTTTTGAAAGTAGAGTCAGCATTACGAATGGGGGCTTGGCAAGTGTAAGAGAGATGGAGCCCAATTGCTAGCTGGTCTTTGCAGGTTTGCTCTGTGTGATTTACTTTGCCACTCTCATAAGCTGTCTGAAATCTTCAGGAGGTTGGCCAGATGGCTTGATGGACTGCACCAGTGACGTCAAACTCAGGGTTCATCAGGGACCCTGTAGAATGAGCATGTGATTTTCTTCTGACTACTTCCTCTTCCAACACGGAAGTGAATGGCTGTCAGATTTAGATAGAAATTGTTGGCGTTATGTCCACAGAAAATTATTTTGCCGTTGCTCTTCCTTTATTGGATCTACTCATTCAGTCAAGGAGACTAAGTCAGCTCTTTGGAAGAAGGATGAACACAGGGTGGGCCCCATCCTAGGCGTGTTTAGTCGTTTCAAGAAAAAGAAATCAGGTAAGGGCTCTGACATGTCTAAGGTCCTTCAGAGCAGACAGAGCGAATGCGTGCTTTCACCATGGAGGGGTCATAGGGAAGACTTTTTTTCTATTACTAGAGAACATGTCATATCACTAAATAAACATGATATTTATCCAGGTGGTAGGAAGTTCTTCAAATCAAGGACACAAATAAGCAAATACTTAGAAGCATGGAATAGTTCATGAGACAGGGAGACTCTAAGGTGAAAAGGAGACATAGAAGACATTGTAAATGCGGGGAAGGTGAGAGAGAGAGAAAAAGAAAGGAAAAGAGAGAAATTTCCCTTAATGTGACTCAAAAACTTGTTAACTGAGCAACTGCTTTGTTTCTTCAATTTTGTTATATTCTCAGGTGAAAATGAGAGGCTGTTAAAAGAAATGATATATTTATATACTTTCAGACTAACAAAAGACATTGTAGTGGTCGCCCAGTCCGAGAGAGCAAGAACTGGATAGTTGCCATTGATGAGTACTTCTGATGTATTAGACATGTATTCTGGAGCCCATAGACTGTCTAGGAAGCAGAGTTTGATGTGAAGCCTTATATGAATAATCCTGGATATTGTGTTCTTAGGGAGCAGGAGCCAGCCAGGGTCAGGGAGCAGAGATCCAAAGATTTCTCTTTTCTTCCTTTCTCTTCCTTTCTTCTTTCTTTTCTTCTTCTCTTTTCTTTTCTTTTCTTTTCTTTTCTTCTCTTCTCTTTTCCTTTCTTTCTTTCTTTCTTTCTTTCTTTCTTTCTTTCTTTCTTTCTTTCTTTTTTCTTCCTTTCTTCCTTTCTTCCTTTCTTTCTTTCCCATTCTTTCTTTCCCTTTCTTTCTTTCTTTCTTTCTTTCTTTCTTTCTTTCTTTCTTTCTTTCTTTCTTTCTTTCTTTCCTTCTTTCTTTCCATCCCAGATGCTGCCCACCCACTCCTGATACCCCCACATACACAGATCCTCTCTCTCCTCCCCTCCTCTTCTGAGAGGGTGGGCCCCTTGGGTAACCTTCCACTCTGGTGTATCAAGATTAGGCACATCTTCTCCCACTGAGACCAGACAAAGCAGCCCTGTTGGGGAATGGAGCCTAACAGTGGGAACCTGGAACCAGAAGAGGCTACCTTCTATAGCCAGGCAGGAACCCTAGTGGAGAGGTAGACACCAACCCACCCATAAAACATTCAACCCAAGATGTGTCTTGTTTATAAGAAATGCAGGGACAAAGATGGAGCAAAGAAGAAAATGTTAATGCAGGCATCTACCAGGTGGGGGCCACCTGAAAGGCTTTAGGCCACACCCCCTCTGCAGGTGGAGCGGCACCAGGTGAGAGGAATGAGATAAATCTCAGGACAGTATTTCCAGGTAACATGGAGAAGGAGCGCGTATATTCTTCCTTTCTTCTTATGGCTTGAGATTTGTTTTACAATTACGTCCTCTGGTGGGGTAGGGATGGAGAAGCAGTGTGTAGGAGGGGCCTGTGAGCTAAAACGAGGCACCTTCATAAGGTGACTGGAACCCAAGAGTGAAAACTAGTATCAGAACCAGGAGAGGACATGGGCTATACAATTGTGCCTCAGAGACATCTGGTATGCTGAGTTCTAATTATTTTTGCAGTTGAGCAAACAACCAGTATGGTTAGCAGCTTTAGAGCAGGAACATCCTTGATTGAGGACTTTGGTTTTTGGTGTGGTTAAGTCAGATGTTCTGGCCTGTTTGACATTAAGGAGCAGTTGCTTTGGCTGTGATCTTCTTGAGGAAGCTCCACACACAGGTTCTCTCAATTGTTATAAGGATTCAGCTAAAACAGGCTATTATCCCAAACCTTTTTCTTGCCTCCTTTCTACAGCACAGTTTACAAAATGGGACCTGACTTCTTTCCTTTTGCATCAGGATCGGTAAGAAGCAGCAAGCCAAGCAGAAGCAGAAGGCTTGTATGGTGTCTTATCTCAGGAGAGGATTACACAAGGGCTCCTCTACAGGGTTAGGGCCATTGGAGCTATTTCAGGGTCAGCTTATCACAGTGCACTTTGCATTCAGTAATCACTGAAGTCCTAGGGCAGGCTCTTCTTATGCCACTAAGATCAGCTCTTTTAAACTTTTTTTTTATTTTCCCGGAGCACTTCCAGATAGCATCTGAGCCCCATGTACAGAGAAGGGCTTGGTGCTTGCTTTCTCAGTCTGCCATGCACATTGAGATAGCTCTGTGTAGTACCCAGGAGCTTCTGGTCATGGTCCTTGTACCACAGAGATGCCAATGCCCATCACTAGCATAAAAGACCACACAGCACCACTAGGCTGTTAAGGGCAGACTTTCATGTCAGCTGGGCTGTGAAGGCTTATGTGAACTCTGCACTGTTAGGGTTTTCATTGAGAGTGGAATAAGCACTTGGGAGCAGCATCTTGGGACATTAGGCTTCAAGTGTGGAGTTTCAGCCCCATCTTTTTCTGCCATGAGGTCTAGGACAAGTGTCTAAGGTTCCTTGTGTCTTGGTTCTCTTATCTTTGATAAAGAATATTTTCTTCCTTTGTGATAGGGACTTGAGGATGGTATGGCTGATGAGCAACAAGATTTGATCTGTGGTGAGTTGTCCTGGCCATGCTCACTATCATTATTACTTGTAGATATTTCATCTTCTAAGAAAGACCAAGGTATTCCTCATTGCTAAGTACCCTTGTTGCTAAGACCGAGTTGAGTACCACAAATCTCTGTGTTCCTAGGAACAGAAGTTTGGTTCTATCTGGATGTCCCAAGTACCTTAGGTAGCAATTAGCTGTGGAGCATTAGCTCTTTCTCATCTCTCTCATTTTCCATTTTGTTTGTGCATAAGAATGCTATTGCTGGAAGAACACTACCCTCCATTCCCTGGAGACAGGGAGACAGAATACAATTGGCAACTGTTAGTGACTGGGCATCCTTGATACATTATGCAGATTTGTGGGGACATGTCTTCAAGTCCACCCAGCAGAAATTCCCAGAATGCAGGCCTGCCGTGAGGAAATCTGCCACTTAAGCCCCACAGTTCTCAGAAAGGATGGGGTGAGCTTGACATGGTGGCTCTGCCCTGAGATATATTATCCACAAATGGCATTTCTTACTTGTCTGTTATATTCACCACCTGGCTCCAGAGAGAGGAGATACAGCTGCTTCCCATCTCTATAGGAAAACACTTCATTAGACAGCAGACACATCCTGGGCTGTCCTAGGCCTGGCCCGTGTCAGTACTGGGCCAAAGGCTGTTTTTCTCTCCATTGTTTAAGAGGAAAAGAACAAATGGAAGACATACCTGAGACTGGCATTTGGCTCAGAGCCTGAGTCAGTCAACATATGGGGTCCTCTTAAGCTTGAAGGTGTCTCTGGAGAGATGAATAAAGTACTGTGTCTCTCTTATGTAGTTTTTCATTGTGCATATAGTTACACTTCTACCGTTATTAGCTATGGCATAGGTTTGTGGTGGAGGGGGCCAAGACTCAGAACATTTTAATGATTTTTCTCAGAGTGACAGAGCTGTCAGATCAGGCTTTCTCGGTGTGTACTATGGACAGGTGACAGTCCTGCATAATAAGAGTTCCATCATCTGAGAAGGCAATAATGAATTCTGTTCTAAGTCTGCTTTGTAGTACCTTATAGGAAAATACCATGCCACAAGTTTTGACAAGCCCTGCAGTCCAGCAATTGATTCAATCCAATATCTTCCAAATCTTGCTGAGCATAGCAACCCTTTTATTTTTAAATGCTAAATTATATTTTAGTCTATAACATATCAGATTTACAATATTATAAGTAAGTACTCAGGGGACCTTTGTGGCACTGATTGGACCCCCCTTTTATGAACTTCTTCCAAGTCGTTCATTAGCATGTTGTCTGTGGAATTCTTTTTTTTTTTCCATTTTTTATTAGGTATTTAACTCATTTACATTTCCAATGCTATACCAAAAGTCCCCCATATCCACCCACCCCCACTCCCCTGCTCACCCACTCCCCCTTTTTGGCCCTGGTATTCCCCTGTACTGGGGCATATAAAGTTTGCAAGTCCAATGGGCCTCTCTTTCCAGTGATGGCCGACTAGGCCATCTTTTGATATATATGCAGCTAGAGTCAAGAGCTCCGGGGTACTGGTTAGCTCATAATGTTGTTCCACCTATAGGGTTGCAGATCCCTTTAGCTCCTTGGCTACTTTCTCTAGCTCCTCCATTGGGAGCCCTATGATCCATCCATTAGCTGACTGTGAGCATCCACTTCTGTGTTTGCTGGGCCCCGGCATAATCTCACAAGAGACAGCTACATCTGCGTCCTTTCAATAAAATCTTGCTAGTGTATGCAATGGTGTCAGCGTTTGGATGCTGATTATGGGGTGGATCCCTGGCTATGGCAGTCTCTACATGGTCCATCCTTTCATCTCAGCTCCAAACTCCGTCTCTGTAACTCCTTCCATGGGTGTTTTGTTCCCAAATCTAAGGAGGGGCATAGTGTCCACACTTCAGTCTTCATTCTCCTTGAGTTTCATGTGTTTAGCAAATTATATCTTATATCTTGGGTATCCTAGGTTTGGGGCTAATATCCACTTATCAGTGAATACATATTGTGTGAGTTTCTTTGTGAATGTGTTACCTCACTCAGGATGATGCCCTCCAGGTCCATCCATTTGGCTAGGAATTTCATAAATTCATTCTTTTTAATAGCTGAGTAGTACTCCATTGTGTAGATGTACCACATTTTCTGTATCCATTCCTCTGTTGAGGGGCATCTAGGTTCTTTCCAGCTTCTGGCTATTATAAATAAGGCTGCTATGAACATAGTGGAGCATGTGTCCTTCTTACCTGTTGGGGCATCTTCTGGATATATGCCCAGGAGAGGTATTGCTGGATCCTCCGGTAGTACTATGTCCAGTTTTCTGAGGAACCGCCAGACTGATTTCCAGAGTGGTTGTACAAGCCTGCACTCCCACCAACAATGGAGGAGTGTTCCTCTTTCTCCACATCCTCGCCAGCATCTGCTGTCACCTGAATTTTTGATCTTAGCCATTCTGACTGGTGTGAGGTGGAATCTCAGGGTTGTTTTGATTTGCATTTCCCTGATGATTAAGGATGTTGAACATTTTTTCAAGTGCTTCTCTGCCATTCGGTATTCCTCAGGTGAGAATTCTTTGTTCAGTTCTGAGCCCCATTTTTTAATGGGGTTATTTGATTTTCTGAAGTCCACCTTCTTGAGTTCTTTATATATGTTGGATATTAGTCCCCTATCTGATTTAGGATAGGTAAAGATCCTTTCCCAATCTGTTGGTGGTCTTTTTGTCTTATTGACGGTGTCTTTTGCCTTGCAGAAACTTTGGAGTTTCATTAGGTCCCATTTGTCGATTCTCGATCTTACAGCACAAGCCATTGCTGTTCTGTTCAGGAATTTTTCCCCTGTGCCCATATCTTCAAGGCTTTTCCCCACTTTCTCCTCTATAAGTTTCAGTGTCTCTGGTTTTATGTGAAGTTCCTTGATCCACTTAGATTTGACCTTAGTACAAGGAGATAAGTATGGATCGATTCGCATTCTTCTACACGATAACAACCAGTTGTGCCAGCACCAATTGTTGAAAATGCTGTCTTTCTTCCACTGGATGGTTTTAGCTCCCTTGTCGAAGATCAAGTGACCATAGGTGTGTGGGTTCATTTCTGGATCTTCAATTCTATTCCATTGGTCTACTTGTCTGTCTCTATACCAGTACCATGCAGTTTTTATCACAATTGCTCTGTAGTAAAGCTTTAGGTCTGGCATGGTGATTCCGCCAGAAGTTCTTTTATCCTTGAGATGACTTTTTGCTATCCTAGGTTTTTTGTTATTCCAGACAAATTTGCAAATTGCTCCTTCCAATTCGTTGAAGAATTGAGTTGGAATTTTGATGGGGATTGCATTGAATCTGTAGATTGCTTTTGGCAAGATAGCCATTTTTACAATGTTGATCCTGCCAATCCATGAGCATGGGAGATCTTTCCATCTTCTGAGATCTTCTTTAATTTCTTTCTTCAGAGATTTGAAGTTTTTATCATACAGATCTTTCACCTCCTTAGTTAGAGTCACGCCAAGATATTTTATATTATTTGTGACTATTGAGAAGGGTGTTGTTTCCCTAATTTCTTTCTCAGCCTGTTTATTCTTTGTATAGAGAAAGGCCATTGACTTGTTTGAGTTTATTTTATATCCAGCTACTTCACCGAAGCTGTTTATCAGGTTTAGGAGTTCTCTGGTAGAATTTTTAGGGTCACTTATATATACTATCATATCATCTGCAAAAAGTGATATTTTGACTTCCTCTTTTCCAATTTGTATCCCCTTGATCTCCTTTTGTTGTCGAATTGCTCTGGCTAATACTTCAAGTACTATGTTGAAAAGGTAGGGAGAAAGTGGGCAGCCTTGTCTAGTCCCTGATTTTAGTGGGATTGCTTCCAGCTTCTCTCCATTTACTTTGATGTTGGCTACTGGTTTGCTGTAGATTGCTTTTATCATGTTTAGGTATGGGCCTTGAATTCCTGATCTTTCCAAGACTTTTATCATGAATGGGTGTTGGATCTTGTCAAATGCTTTTTCTGCATCTAACGAGATGATCATGTGGTTTTTGTCTTTGAGTTTGTTTATATAATGGATTACATTGATGGATTTTCGTATATTAAACCATCCCTGCATCCCTGGAATAAAACCTACTTGGTCAGGATGGATGATTGCTTTAATGTGTTCTTGTATTCGGTTAGCGAGAATTTTATTGAGGATTTTTGCATCGATATTCATAAGAGAAATTGGTCTGAAGTTCTCTATCTTTGTTGGATCTTTCTGTGGTTTAGGTATCAGAGTAATAGTGGCTTCATAAAATGAGTTGGGTAGAGTACCTTCTACTTCTATTTTGTGAAATAGTTTGTGCAGAATTGGAATTAGATCTTCTTTGAAGGTCTGATAGAACTCTGCACTAAACCCATCTGGTCCTGGGCTTTTTTTGGTTGGGAGACTATTAATAACTGCTTCTATTTCTTTAGGTGATATGGGACTGTTTAGATGGTCAACTTGATCCTGATTCAACTTTGGTACCTGGTATCTGTCCAGAAATTTGTCCATTTCGTCCAGGTTTTCCAGTTTTGTTGAGTATAGCCTTTTGTAGAAGGATCTGATGGTGTTTTGGATTTCTTCAGGATCTGTTGTTATGTCTCCCTTTTCATTTCTGATTTTGTTAATTAGGATTTTGTCCCTGTGCCCTTTAGTGAGTCTAGCTAAGGGTTTATCTATCTTGTTGATTTTCTCAAAGAAGCAATTCCTCGTTTGGTTAATTCTTTGAATAGTTCTTCTTGTTTCCACTTGGTTGATTTCACCCCTGAGTTTGATTATTTCCTGCCGTCTACTCCTCTTGGGTGAATTTGCTTCCTTTTTTTCTAGGGCTTTTAGATGTGTTGTCAAGCTGCTAGTATGTGCTGTCTCCCGTTTCTTCTTGGAGGCACTCAGAGCTATGAGTTTCCCTCTTAGAAATGCTTTCATTGTGTCCCATAGGTTTGGGTACGTTGTGGCTTCATTTTCATTAAACTCTAAAAAGTCTTTAATTTCTTTCTTTATTCCTTCCTTGACCAAGGTATCATTGAGAAGAGTGTTATTCAGTTTCCACGTGAATGTTGGCTTTCCATTATTTATGTTGTTATTGAAGATCAGTCTTAGGCCATGGTGGTCTGATAGGATACATGGGACAATTTCAATATTTTTGTATCTATTGAGGCCTGTTTTGTGACCAATTATATGGTCAATTTTGGAGAAGGTCCCGTGAGGTGCTGAGAAGAAGGTATATCCTTTTGTTTTAGGATAAAATGTTCTGTAGATATCTGTCAGGTCCATTTGTTTCATAACTTCTGTTAGTTTCACTGTGTCCCTGTTTAGTTTCTGTTTCCACGATCTGTCCTTTGAAGAAAGTGGTGTGTTGAAGTCTCCCACTATTATTGTGTGAGGTGCAATGTATGCTTTGAGCTTTACTAAAGTGTCTCTAATGAATGTGGCTGCCCTTGCATTTGGTGCGTAGATATTCAGAATTGAGAGTTCCTCTTGGAGGATTTTACCTTTGATGAGTATGAAGTGTCCCTCCTTGTCTTTTTTGATAACTTTGGGTT
This sequence comes from Mus musculus, assembly GCF_000001635.26. Lineage (NCBI taxonomy): Eukaryota > Metazoa > Chordata > Mammalia > Rodentia > Muridae > Mus > Mus musculus. The sequence goes on along the minus strand of NC_000081.6, from coordinate 71,658,497 downwards.
GGAAGTCGATTTTATCCGATATTAAAATGGCTACTCCAGCTTGTTTCTTCAGTCCATTTGCTTGGAAAATTGTTTTCCAGCCTTTCACTCTGAGGTAGTGTCTGTCTTTTTCCCTGAGATGGGTTTCCTGTAAGCAGCAGAATGTTGGGTCCTGTTTGTGTAGCCAGTCTGTTAGTCTATGTCTTTTTATTGGGGAATTGAGTCCATTGATATTAAGAGATATTAAGGAAAAGTAATTGTTGCTCCCTTTTATTTTTGTTGTTAGAGTTGGCATTCTGTTCTTGTGGCTGTCTTCTTTTTGGTTTGTTGAATGATTACTTTCTTGGTTGTTCTAGGGCGTGATTTCCGTCCTTGTATTGCTTCTTTTCTGTTATTATCCTTTGAAGGGCTGGATTCGTGGAAAGATATTGTGTGAACTTGGTTTTGTCGTGGAATACTTTGGTTTCTCCATCTATGGTAATTGAGAGTTTGGCCGGGTATAGTAGCCTGGGCTGGCATTTGTGTTCTCTTAGTGTCTGTATAACATCTGTCCAGGCTCTTCTGGCTTTCATAGTCTCTGGTGAAAAGTCTGGTGTAATTCTGATAGGCCTTCCTTTATATGTTACTTGACCTTTCTCCCTTACTGCTTTTAATATTCTATCTTTATTTAGTGCATTTGTTGTTCTGATTATTATGTGTCGGGAGGAATTTCTTTTCTGGTCCAGTCTATTTGGAGTTCTGTATGCTTCTTGTATGATCATGGGCATCTCTTTTTTTATGTTTGGGAAGTTTTCTTCTATTATTTTGTTGAAGATATTAGCTGGCCCTTTAAGTTGAAAATCTTCATTCTCATCAATTCCTATTATCCGTAGGTTTGGTCTTCTCATTGTGTCCTGGATTACCTGGATGTTTTGAGTTAGGATCCTTTTGCATTTTGTATTTTCTTTGACTGTTGTGTCGATGTTCTGTATGGAATCTTCTGCACCTGAGATTCTCTCTTCCATTTCTTGTATTCTGTTGCTGATGCTCGCATCTATGGTTCCAGATCTCTTTCCTAGGGTTTCTATCTCCAGCGTTGCCTCGCTTTGGGTTTTCTTTATTGTGTCTACTTCCCCTTTTAGTTCTAGTATGGTTTTGTTCATTTCCATCACCTGTTTGGCTGTGTTTTCCTGCTTTTCTTTAAGAGCCTGTAACTCTTTAGCAGTGCTCTCCTGTAAATCTTTAAGTGACTTATGAAAGTCCTTCTTGATGTCCTCTATCATCATCATGAGAAATGTTTTTAAATCTGGGTCTAGATTTTCGGTTGTGTTGGGGTGCCCAGGACTAGGTGGAGTGGGAGTGCTGCGTTCTGATGATGGTGAGTGGTCTTGATTTCTGTTAGTAGGATTCTTTTTTTTTTTTTTTTTTTTTTTTTTTTTTTCCATTTTTTATTAGGTATTTAGCTCATTTACATTTCCAATGCTATACCAAAAGTCCCCCTTACCCACCCACCCCCACTCCCCTACCCACCCACTCCCCCCCTTTGGCCCTGGCGTTCCCCTGTACCGGGGCACACAAAGTCTGCGTGTCCAATGGGCCTCTCTTTCCAGTGATGGCCGACTAGGCCATCTTTTGATACATATGCAGCTAGAGTCAAGAGCTCAGGGGTACTGGTTAGTTCATAATGTTGTTCCACCTATAGGGTTGAAGATCCCTTTAGCTCCTTGGGTACTTTCTCTAGCTCCTCCATTGGGAGCCCTGTGATCCATCCATTAGCTGACTGTGAGCATCCACTTCTGTGTTTGCTAGGCCCCGGCATAGTCTCACAAGAGACAGCTACATCTGGGTCCTTTCGATAAAATCTTGCTAGTATATGCAATGGTGTCAGCGTTTGGATGCTGATTATGGGGTGGATCCCTGGATATGGCAGTCTCTACATGGTCCATCCTTTCATCTCAGCTCCATACTTTGTTTCTGTAACTCCTTCCATGGGTGTTTTGTTCCCACTTCTAAGGAGGGGCATAGTGTCCACACTTCAGTCTTCATTTTTCTTGAGTTTCATGTGTTTAGGAAATTGTATCTTATATCGTGGGTATCCTAGGTTTTGGGCTAATATCCACTTATCAGTGAGTACATATTGTGTGAGTTCCTTTGTGATTGTGTTACCTCACTCAGGATGATGCTCTCCAGGTCCATCCATTTGGCTAGGAATTTCATAAATTCATTCTTTTTAATAGCTGAGTAGTACTCCATTGTGTAGATGTACCACATTTTCTGTATCCATTCCTCTGTTGAGGGGCATCTGGGTTCTTTCCAGTTTCTGGCTATTATAAATAAGGCTGCTATGAACATAGTGGAGCATGTGTCCTTCTTACCAGTTGGGGCTTCTTCTGGATATATGCCCAGGAGAGGTATTGCTGGATCCTCCGGTAGTACTATGTCCAATTTTCTGAGGAACCGCCAGACTGATTTCCAGAGTGGTTGTACAAGCCTGCAATCCCACCAACAATGGAGGAGTGTTCCTCTTTCTCCACATCCTCGCCAGCATCTGCTGTCACCTGAATTTTTGATCTTAGCCATTCTCACTGGTGTGAGGTGGAATCTCAGGGTTGTTTTGATTTGCATTTCCCTGATGATTAAGGATGTTGAACATTTTTTCAGGTGCTTCTCTGCCATTCGGTATTCCTCAGGTGAGAATTCTTTGTTCAGTTCTGAGCCCCATTTTTTAAGGGGGTTATTTGATTTTCTGAGGTCCACCTTCTTGAGTTCTTTATATATGTTGGATATTAGTCCCCTATCTGATTTAGGATAGGTAAAGATTCTTTCCCAGTCTGTTGGTGGTCTTTTTGTCTTATAGACAGTGTCTTTTGCCTTGCAGAAACTTTGGAGTTTCATTAGGTCCCATTTGTCAATTCTCGATCTTACAGCACAAGCCATTGCTGTTCTGTTCAGGAATTTTTCCCCTGTGCCCATATCTTCAAGGCTTTTCCCCACTTTCTCCTCTATAAGTTTCAGTGTCTCTGGTTTTATGTGAAGTTCCTTGATCCACTTAGATTTGACCTTAGTACAAGGAGATAAGTATGGATCGATTTGCATTCTTCTACATGATAACAACCAGTTGTGCCAGCACCAATTGTTGAAAATGCTGTCTTTCTTCCACTGGATGGTTTTGGCTCCCTTGTCGAAGATCAAGTGACCATAGGTGTGTGGGTTCATTTCTGGGTCTTCAATTCTATTCCATTGGTCCACTTGTCTGTCTCTATACCAGTACCATGCAGTTTTTATCACAATTGCTCTGTAGTAAAGCTTTAGGTCAGGCATGGTGATTCCACCAGAGGTTCTTTTATCCTTGAGAAGAGTTTTTGCTATCCTAGGTTTTTTGTTATTCCAGATGAATTTGTAAATTGCTCCTTCTAATTCGTTGAAGAATTGAGTTGGAATTTTAATGGGGATTGCATTGAATCTGTAGATTGCTTTTGGCAAGATAGCCATTTTTACAATGTTGGTCCTGCCAATCCATGAGCATGGGAGATCTTTCCATCTTCTGAGATCTTCTTTAATTTCTTTCTTCAGGGACTTGAAGTTTTTATCATACAGATCTTTCACTTCCTTCGTTAGAATCACGCCGAGATATTTTATATTATTTGTGGCTATTGAGAAGGGTGTTGTTTCCCTAATTTCTTTCTCAGCCTGTTTATTCTTTGTGTAGAGAAAGGCCATTGACTTGTTTGAGTTAATTTTATATCCAGCTACTTCACCGAAGCTGTTTATCAGGTTTAGGAGTTCTCTGTTGGAATTTTTAGGGTCACTTATATATACTATCATATCATCTGCAAAAAGTGATATTTTGACTTCCTCTTTTCCAATTTGTATCCCCTTGATCTCCTTTTGTTGTCGAATTGCTCTGGCTAATACTTCAAGTACTATGTTGAAAAGGTAGGGAGAAAGTGGGCAGCCTTGTCTAGTCCCTGATTTTAGTGGGATTGCTTCCAGCTTCTCTCCATTTACTTTGATGTTGGCTACTGGTTTGCTGTAGATTGCTTTTATCATGTTTAGGTATTGGCCTTGAATTCCTGATCTTTCCAGAACTTTTATCATGAATGGGTGTTGGATCTTGTCAAATGCTTTTTCTGCATCTAACGAGATGATCATGTGGTTTTTGTCTTTGAGTTTGTTTATATAATGGATTACATTGATGGATTTTCGTATATTAAACCATCCCTGCATCCCTGGAATAAAACCTACTTGGTCAGGATGGATGATTGCTTTAATGTGTTCTTGGATTCGGTTAGCGAGAATTTTATTAAGGATTTTTGCATCGATGTTCATAAGAGAAATTGGTCTGAAGTTCTCTATCTTTGTTGGATCTTTCTGTGGTTTAGGTATCAGAGTAATAGTGGCTTCATAAAATGAGTTGGGTAGAATACCTTCTACTTCTATCTTGTGAAAAAGTTTGTGCAGAACTGGAGTTAGATCTTCTTTGAAGGTCTGATAGAACTCTGCACTAAACCCGTCTGGTCCTGGGCTTTTTTTGGCTGGGAGACTATTAATAACTGCTTCTATTTCTTTAGGGGATATGGGACTGTTTAGAAGGTCAACTTGATCCTGATTCAACTTTGGTACCTGGTATCTGTCCAGAAATTTGTCCATTTCGTCCAGGTTTTCCAGTTTTGTTGAGTATAGCCTTTTGTAGAAGGATCTGATGGTGTTTTGGATTTCTTCAGGATCTGTTGTTATGTCTCCCTTTTCATTTCTGATTTTGTTAATTAGGATTTTGTCCCTGTGCCCTTTAGTGAGTGTAGCTAAGGGTTTATCTATCTTGTTGATTTTCTCAAAGAACCAACTCCTCGTTTGGTTAATTCTTTGAATAGTTCTTCTTGTTTCCACTTGGTTGATTTCACCCCTGAGTTTGATTATTTCCTGCCGTCTACTCCTCTTGGGTGAATTTGCTTCCTTTTTTTCTAGAGCTTTTAGATGTGTTGTCAAGCTGCTAGTATGTGCTCTCTCCCGTTTCTTCATGGAGGCACTCAGAGCTATGAGTTTCCCTCTTAGAAATGCTTTCATTGTGTCCCAAAGGTTTGGGTACGTTGTGGCTTCATTTTCATTAAACTCTAAAAAGTCTTTAATTTCTTTCTTTATTCCTTCCTTGACCAAGGTATCATTGAGAAGAGTGTTGTTCAGTTTCCATGTGAATGTTGGCTTTCTGTTATTTATTTTGTTATTGAAGATCAGCCTTAGTGCATGGTGATCTGATAGGATACATGGGACAATTTCAATATTTTTGAATCTGTTGAGGCCTGATTTGTGACCTATTATGTGGTCAATTTTGGAGAAGGTACCATGAGGTGCTGAGAAGAAGGTATAACCTTTTGTTTTAGGATAAAATGTTCTGTAGATATCTGTCAGATCCATTTGTTTCATCACTTCTGTTAGTTTCAGTGTGTCCCTGTTTAGTTTCTGTTTCCATGATCTGTCCATTGGTGAAAGTGGTGTGTTGAAGTCTCCCACTATTATTGTGTGAGGCGCAATGTGTGCTTTGAGCTTTACTAAAGTTTCTTTAGTGAATGTGGCTGCTCTTGTATTTGGAGCGTAGATATTCAGAATTGAGAGTTCCTCTTGGAGGATTTTACCTTTGATGAGAATGAAGTGTCCCTCCTTGTCTTTTTTGATGACTTTGGGTTGGAAGTCAATCTTATCAGATATTAGGATGGCTACTCCTGCTTGTTTCTTCATACCATTTGCTTGGAAAATTGTTTTCCAGCCTTTCATTCTGAGGTAGTGTCTATCTTTTTCTCTGAGATGAGTTTCCTGTAAGCAGCAAAATGTTGGGTCTTGTTTGTGTAGCCAGTTTGTTAGTCTATGTCTTTTTATTGGCGAGTTGAGACCATTGATGTTAAGAGATATTAAGGAAAAGTAATTGTTGCTTCCTGTTATTTTAGTTGTTAAAGGTGGCATTCTGTTCTTGTGGCTGTCTTCTTTTAGGTTTGTTGAGGGATTACCTTCTTGTTTTTTCTAGGGCGTTGTTCCCGTTCTTGTATTGGTTTTTTTCTGTTATTATCCTTTGAAGGGCTGGATTCGTGGAGAGATAATGCGTGAATTTGGTTTTGTCGTGGAATACTTTGGTTTCTCCCTCTATGATAATTGAGAGTTTGGCTGGGTATAGTAGCCTGGGCTGCAGTTTGTGTTCTCTTAGTGTCTGTATAACATCTGTCCAGGCTCTTCTGGCTTTCATAGTCTCTGGTGAAAAATCTGGTGTAATTCTGATAGGCTTGCCTTTATATGTTACTTGACCTTTTTCCCTTACTGCTTTTAGTATTCTATCTTTATTTAGTGCATTTGATGTTCTGATTATTATGTGTCGGGAGGAATTTCTTTTCTGGTCCAGTCTATTTGGAGTTCTGTAGGCTTCTTGTATGTTCATATGCATCTCATTCTTTAGATTTGGGAAGTTTTCTTCAATAATTTTGTTGAAGATGTTTGCTGGACCTTTGAGTTGAAAATCTTCATTCTCATCCACTCCTATTATCCGTACGTTTGGTCTTCTTATTGTGTCCTGGATTTCCTGGATATTTTGAGTTAGGATCTTTTTGCATTTTCCATTTTCTTTGATTGTTGTGCCGATGTTCTCTATGGAATCTTCTGCACCTGAGATTCTCTCTTCCATCTCTTGTATTCTGTTGCTGATGCTCAAATCTATGGTTCCAGATTTCTTTCCTAGGGTTTCTATCTCTAGTGTTGCCTCGCTTTGAGTTTTCTTTATTGTGTCTACTTCCCTTTTTAGGTCTAGTATGGTTTTGTTCATTTCCATCACCTGTTTGTATGTTTTTTCCTCTTTTTCTGTAAGGACTTCTACCTGTTTGATTGTGTTTTCCTGTTTTTCTTTAAGGACTTGTAACTCTTTAGCAGTGTTCTCCTGTATTTCTTTAAGTGATTTATTAAAGTCCTTCTTGATGTCCTCTACCATCATCATGAGATATGCTTTTAAATCTAGGTCTAGGTTCTCAGGTGTGTTGGGGTTCCCTGGACTGGGCGAAGTGGGTGTGCTGGGTTCTGGTGATGGTGAGTGGTCTTGGTTCCTGTTAGTAAGATTCCTCCGTTTACCTTTCGCCATCTGGTAATCTCTGGAGTTAGTAGTTATAGTTGACTCTGTTTAGAGATTGTTCTTCTGGTGATTCTGTTACCGTCTATCAGCAGACCTGGGAGACAGATTCTCTCCTCTGAGTTTCAGTGCTCAGAGCACTCTCTGCTGGCAAGCTCTCTTACAGGGAAGGTGCGCAGATATCTTGTATTTGGGCCTCCTCCTGGCCGAAGAAGAAGGCCCAAAACAGGACCTTTCTCAGACACTGTGTTGCTTTGGCAGTTCCCAGGTGGTACAGACTCTCACCTAAGCAGACTAAATTCCTAAGTTCCTTGGAGTCCCGGGACCAAGATGGCGACCGCTGCTGCTGTGGCTTAGGCCGCCTCCCCAGCCGGGTGGGCACCTGTCCTCCGGTCCGGAAGGTGGCCGGCTGTCCCCGGCCCACACAGGGTGCTGCCTCAGCGCCTCTGTGCTTCTGCCTGTTCCAGAAGCTGTCAGGTTCTCTGGCGCACCCTCTCACCTGTTCAGACTAATTTCTTAAGTTCGGCGGGTCTCGGACCAAGATGGCGACCGCTGCTGCTGTGGCTTAGGCCGCCTCCCCAGCCGGGCGGGCACCTGTCCTCCGGTCCGGAAGGTGGCCGGCTGTCCCCGGCCCACACAGGGTGCTGCCTCAGCGCCTCTGTGCTTCTGCCTGTTCCAGAAGCTGTCAGGTTCTCTGGCGCACCCTCTCACCTGTTCAGACTAATTTCCTAAGTTCGGCGGGTCTCGGACCAAGATGGCGACCGCTGCTGCTGTGGCTTAGGCCGCCTCCCCAGCCGGGCGGGCACCTGTCCTCCGGTCAGGACGGTGGCTGGCTGTCCCCGGCCCACAAAGGGTGCTGCCTCAGCGCCTCTGTGCTTCTGCCTGTTCCAGAAGCTGTCAGGTTCTCTGGCGCACCCTCTCACCTGTTCAGACTAATTTCCTAAGTTCGGCGGGTCCCGGACCAAGATGGCGACCGCTGCTGCTGTGGCTTAGGTCGCCTCCCCAGCCGGGCGGGCACCTGTCCTCTGGTCCGGAAGGTGGCCGGCTGTCCCCGGCCCACACAGGGTGCTGCCTCAGCGCCTCTGTTGTTAGTAGGATTCTTACGTTTGCCTTTCGCCATCTGGTAATCTCTGAAGCTAGCTGTTTTAGTTGTCACTGTTAAGAGCTTGTTCTTCAGGTGACTCTGTTAGCCTCTATGAGCAGACCTGGAGGGTAGCACTCTCCTTAGTTTCAGTGGGCAGAGTATTCTCTGCAGGCAAGCTCTCTTCTTGCAAGGCAGGTACCCAGATATCTGGTGTTCGAACCAGACTCCTGGCAGAAGTTGTGTTCCACTCACTAGAGGTCTTAGGATCACGTGTGGAATCCTGTGTGGGCCCTTGCGGGTGTCAGGCGACTCAGCTGGCAAGGTAGCCGGGGCTCGAGTGGAGTGGAAGGGGTTTGTGCCCCAGATCAAGCCCGGGTAGCCTGCTTCCCTATGTACCGCAGTCTCAAGTTCCACGCGATTGGATTGGGGTAGGCGCTGTGTTCCACTCACCAGAGGTCTTAGGGTCCCGTGGGGAGTCCCGTGTGGGCCCTTGCGGGTGTTGGGCAAGACTCTGCTGTCAAGGTAGCCCGGGGCTCGAGTCTCGAGTCGAGCGGAAGGGACTTGTGCCCCAGATCAGGCCCGGGTAGCCTGCTTCCCTATGTACCGCAGTCTCAAGTTCCGCGCGATTGGATTGGGGCAGGCACTGTGATCCACTCACCAGAGGTCTTAGGGTCCCGTGGGGAGTCCCGTGTGGACCCTTGCGGGTGTTGGGCAAGACTCTGCTGGCAAGGTAGCCCGGGGCTCGAGTCACGAGTCGAGCGGAAGGGACTTGTGCCCCAGATCAGGCCCGGGTATCCTGCTTCCCTATGTACCGCAGTCTCAAGTTCCGCGCGATTAGATTGGGGCAGGCACTGTGATCCACTCACCAGAGGTCTTAGGGTCCCGTGGGGAGTCCCGTGTGGACCCTTGCGGGTGTTGGGCAAGACTCTGCTGGCAAGGTAGCCCGGGGCTCGAGTCTGTCTGTGGAATTCTGTTGGAGGTTGGTGGTTCAGCTCTGGAAAGTCACCATCAATTGAAAATCAACTGAAAATAGAAGGTTGGCCCTTATGCTAGTACTTCTCATATATTGTGGATGTTTGGAACAAGACACAGGGTAGTGAGGATCATTTGCTTAAAATTAGGGAACTAGGCCCCTTTTTCTGAGTCTGGAATGTGTCTTGGTATAGCCCAAGGACAAAGAGCTCCCTGACTTAGGCAGGCTTACATAAAGACTGGGCAGCAGACATGAAGAAACTAAAGGGGATTCCACACAGGCAGCTCCCTCTCTCCAGCTATCAGGAGTGGGTGTCTGACCTACTTGTTCTTCACTCATTTCCCCCTTTCCTCCCATTCTTCCCTTCCTCCCACTTGCTTCCAGTAGAGGTGGGTGGAGGGTGAGGTTGGGATAAACTAGGCAGGTACTGAGGAATGGCCCATGGGAACAGCACTCAACCTCTGTTCCTAAGCTGACTCTGGGTGCTTCACTCTCCTGCGGTCAACACATTCAATTCTGCAGCACTCTGTCCCTGTATGGGTCCAGGTCAGTGCAGAAGTGTCTGCTCTGTGGATCCTTGCCTTGACCACTTGCTTTCCCCACCCAGTTTGCCTTAGTCCACTCCGTGTGGCAATGACTGAATATATAAATCACAGGGATGATAAACAAAAGGGCTCTATTCAGTTCACAGTTCCAGAGCCAGTAAAAGCCAGTATTAGGGTGCTGTGTTTTTCAAGAGTCTTACTGGTGTGTTACAATGTGGTAGAGAACCTCACATAATGAAGCAGAAACAACATTGAAACTTGCATTTCTTGTCTTTCAAAACCCTCTAATTTCATTATAGGCCCCATTTCCACTAGCATATCCAATCCTAATTACTCCAAATGCCCCTACAAGCAATTTTGTGGATTATGCTTCCAACACGTGAATGATCCTATCCAAGTACTGCTTTTTTTTTTTTTTTCCTGGCACAAAGTCCAGCACTGAGATTCCCACTTCCCCAGAATCTGTGCATCCACTTGACATGTGCTAGATTGTTACATAGTGCTAGACATCTAGACGTGCTGCATGAACTCTAGAGGATAGGTATCAATGGAAACTAGTGACTGGAGGATGGCTTTGCTTAGAACAGTGCTAATGGAATCACTCAGGCATTTCCATTGCTTTGGGGAAGCAATGGAAAGTGTACTTGTGAATGAGGGATTCACTTTAAGGGGGAATTAAAAGTGTGTGTTTACCTAGACAATTTCAGATGATGGTGATATGTGTTGGCACCTATTTACCACTTTCAGAGACTATGTCTTTGCTTCCAAGGAGACTAAAGACTCCTTGTGAGATGACAGGCTTTCCTTCTGTCTCTGTGTGGCATGTTCTAGAGTCGAGGTTGGTTTAACCTGACAAGGATATTTTGGTTGAGAATTTTGATATGAATGAAATTACACACCAGGAATCCATGTCAGTCAATTGCAAATTAATTGTCATCCTAGGGAGTTAGTAAGTGCTGTTGAGAGCCAATTCTTTTGTCCAATGGGAATTCACTGTAGACTCTGCTGGCATTGCTCTAGACATTTCTGTTACAGAAGGAAAACCATTTTGTTTAGGATTTTAGACATCAGTATCTTTCCCCCAAAGGAACCATTGCAGAGGTCTCTGTCTGTGATCTTTGGAGTCCACAGAAAGGATTTGGTGGTGAAGTCTTAAGACTCCTCATGAAGCAAACCATAAGGCAATGTTTATAAGATCAAGTTTCTCAACTTGTGGATCCTGACCCCTTTGGTAGTCCTTGGACGACCCCTGTGAAAACGGGTTACCTAAGATCATTAAAGATTATATATGATGTGATTCATAACAGTGGCAACATTATAATTATGAAGTAACAGTGAAAGTAATTTTATGGTTGGGAGCGACGCCACATGAGCAACTTTGTTAAAGGGTTGGAGCTTCTGGAAGGCTGAGAATCACTGCCCTTAGGGAAGCCACTGGTTTGTGTGGCCTGGGGCTTAAGGAGAGATTGAGGAGTCCTACATTTTGCAAGGAGTGGTTGGGTAGTGATGGGAGCTTAGTCCTACTTTATATGGATTAGATTTGAATACTACTCTATTGCCCTAATAACTAAACCCCTTGTCAGAGCTTTTATTGTCTTGTTTGTCAAAGGAGATCACCAATAGTATACTCCTCATAGGCCAGGGTATAAGAGGATCATGTGTACTAGTTGTGCCCAAATGCTTCTGAAAAAGAAGGGGGATGGGATGTACAAATCTGCTGGAACCTAGACCTTGACTGACACTATGATATGGCAATAAGGACATATACTCCAATTAAAATGAACCCCTGTTATTACGTTAGTTGGGAGATTGGGGTTGATATTCACAAGCAGCATATGACTATGGAACAGGTTTTGATTTAGACTCCTGAATATCTGTTATTCAAGTTCAACTGACAACTTTCTTCTAGTTAATCTTTGAGCAATACGCTGTCAGAGAATGTACCAATTACATGGTAGAGGAAAGAGAGGCTCAGATTGGAGATACATAAGTTTGGGTGCTAAACACTTCTAAAAATCAAAGCAAAGTGGTCCATTCCATTTTTCTAATGATCTGGTCACTCCTGTGTTATTGGATGCTACAAGCATCTTTACATCAGAGGTTTAAAACCAAGATGTCAACATGCTGCCTTAGAAGAAACGAATGATGCTCCTCAGTGTGGAGAATTGTATTTTACACATTCTCTACTACCCATCAGCCCCTTCCTGTGCCTTCAGGAGCTTCTGGCTACATTTTCCCCATATCAGATCTTCCCTGGATAGAATTTATTGAAAATGTGACACTACCTAAACTCACATGGGATGAGGGAACATCCATAAAAGAATTGCTTTGATTACATTGTCCTGTAGCCACATCTGTGAGAGATTATTATGCCTGGTGACTGATGTGGGAAGGTCTAGATCACTATGGGGGTATCATCACTAGGCAAAGGCAAACATGTCTAGACATTAGGCAAAAGCTATGTGAGCAAGCCAGTGATCCCACAATCCTCCCTCCATGGTCCTTATCCTCACATACCTCAGTGATGGATTGTGATCTAAAAGTGTAAGATGCAATAAAGTCTTTTCTTCAGGCTGCTTTTATTTAATTATTTATTTAATGTTTGAGTGCTGTGCTGCATGTATACCCACATGTCAGAATGGAGCATCAGATCCTCTTATAGGTGGTCATAAGCCACCATGTAGTTGCTGGGAACTGAACTCAGGACCTCTGGAAGAGCAGCCAGTGTTCTTAAGTGCTGATCCATCTCACTAATCCTCCAAGCTACTTTTGATCATGGGGTTTATTGCAGCAACAGAATGACAAGGACAAAATTTGTTTTCCATTCTCAGGTTGAGATGAGGTAGATAAATCTAACCTCTTTCCTGGGGTTACTGTGTATGGATGATCTTTGTCCATATCTGTGTCACCCAGATGAGCACTCTGCACCTGTACATTCTCACTTTTCTGGGGCCTGTAGAGTAGGGAAGGAAGCTAAGTTTTTGATTTTTAAATTGAGCAGATTTGTATGAAATCATCCATAGAAACCCTGCTATTTTTACAGTATCCTTTTGGTAACAGACACACATAAATATCCTTGAAAATCTATTCAGTCATTGCTTTTTCTTCTTGGTTGTTTCTCAAATGGGGTCAGAAGGAGACCTGCCAAGTGTTAGATGCCATGCTCAGAGCTCGTATATTGGACCATGATCCACCAGCCTCTGATGAGTTCACTGTAGTACAACATCCCATTTCACAGAAGGCATAAAACAAACTGTCACAGGGTCATTGGGCCATAAGTAGAAAAAGATGTAGAACTACGGCTTCTCTTTGAGTTTGCATTAATGGGGAGTGAGGGAAAGAAGCCAGCTGAAGTTCACATCCAGGTGAACTCTAGTGCCCTGTTCAAGGAGTGTTTAGGGTCTTGGAGCAGCTATCACTTCAGGTGATAAGGATAGATCTAACTCTGTAAGGGTGTGGTTTTTACCATGGCTAAACAGAAGAACCTGTGCAGGGGGAAGGAATCCTTTCTTCTAAGCATAACAAGTTGTGAAAGGTAAGGAATCACAGGATTGCATTTTATGAGGTTGGAAGATGCGTTTCTGGTCTGCATAGAAAAAAAATGCATGGACATTGGTTTTGAACTTCAAACTCTTTGAGTTAGGTCAATGGGCAAGATGTTTGACTTGTGGAGTCTTAGCCAGGTCAAAGAACACAACACCAGGTAGTCCTGAAATCAGAACCAAGAAATCATATGAAATGATGGTAACTAGTTCTCTGGGCAATTAACAGCCATATATTCCTTTTTACTAGGTTTGGCATCATGAGTACTTGTTAGTTTTATTTTCTTTCTCTGTCTGCTGTACTAAAGCCCCCAGGCAAAAGCAACTCAATTTACCTGCTTCCATCCCATTATGGTGGGAAAGTCAAAGAAGCAGGAGCTTAAGGCAGCTGATCAGATCATATCCACAGTCAGGAGGTGGAAACTGATAAATGTGAGCTCCTGTTCAACTCTGTTGGTTCACTTACACTGTGCAGGATTCCAGCCAGCAAAAGGGCTACTTTACAGTGGATGGGTCTTTCCACCTCAAATAGCAGATCAAGACAATTCCACAGGGATATGCCCAAGCCATTCTAGATTCTGCTAATCACTACAGTGTACAATAGGCTACACAAACATGACGATTCACATTGCATTTTATTTATTTTATTTATTTTATTTATTTTATTTATTTATTTATTTATTTATTTAATGTATGTACACTGTCGCTGTCTTCAGACACCCCAGAAGAGGGAGTCAGATCTCGTTACAGATGGTTGTGAGCCACCATGTGGTTCTGGGATTTGAACTCCGGACCTTCGGAAGAGCAGTCGGGTGCTCTTACCCACTGAGCCATCTCTCCAGCCCCTCACATTGCATTTTAAATTGGGAGAAAAATCACGAAAGCTATAGTTATCATTTCTAAATGCACAATGTATTGACACTGAACACAGCTGCATGGTTGCGCATTCATGTCCCTTGGTTCCCAGTCATTTTCATTGTTTCATGTAGAATCTCACAGCCATGAAGTGATGTCTTTGTTTGCTTTACTATTTCTGTGATCAAATACTGACCAAAAGCAACTTGGAGAGGAAACTGCTTTTGTATCTTTCATAGCCCAGGTCACAATCACTGAAGGAAGCCAAAACAGGAACTCAAGCAGGACAAGAACTGTGCCTAAATCTAATCCCAAGGCCAGAGAGCAGAGTAAGCCTAAACCCTTTCCTTGCACGAATCAGTAAACCGAGGCACCTCTACAGAAAACATGGTACTATTCATTGCAAGAAATCCTAAGGTTTAGGATTGTATCTCCATTATCTTTTGAAAGGCATCAACAAATAATTGCCTGAATTTGTTGAACACGAATGTCCCAGTTTCCTTTCTTGTCTGTGCAATAAAAATGTCCTGACAAAAGCAACTCTAATGTAGGAACTTTAATTTTACTTGGCTCACAGCTCCAGTTTACAGTCTGTCATTGCAGGCAAGTCAAGACCTGATTAAAAGGAGCCAGTCCCATATATTGTTGAGAGTGGAAAGTGAATACATGCATGCATGCTCACACTTCTAGGCTCTTTCTCTTTACAAAGATCAAGAACCAAAGCCGGAGAGTTACTTGTTCTGCTTTTAGGCTGTGTCTTTCCGTATCAATTAGCAAAATCAAACAATCCCCACAGTCAGGCCCCAATGCTGACCTGATCCAGACAGTCCCTCACTGAGACTCTCTTCCCAGGTGACTCTAGAGTGTCAGGTTGACATAGCTAACTGTTACAAAGGACGATAACACATGAATGTGCTAGAGATATTTTTTTGTTGTTGTTCAAATCAGTATATTTTGTAGTCTATAATTAGTATTTAACTTATTTAAATTGTATACTAATTTAACTGTAACAGTTTTTTTTCTTCAAACTTTTATTAGATATTTTCTTCATTTACATTTCAAATGCCATCCTGAAAGTCCCCTATACCCTCCCCCCTGTCCTGCTCCCCAACCCACCCACTCCCACTTCTTGGCCCTAGTGTTCCCCTGTACTGGGACATATAAAGTTTGTAATACCAAGGGGCCTCTCTTTACAATATGGTAGTTACCACAGATACAGAGAAAGCAACTCCCAGTTTCATTTTTCAGGTAATCAAATTAAAGAGCCAAGATAGCTACTCTTCTGTCTGACATCATTCTGTTAAGCAACAGTGAAGTGCTTCAAACAAGACTTTAGGAGTACAGACCTTTTCTGCTTTCTCTCCCCATAATGTAGGTAGAATCTTTTCCTTCATTTGTAAAGACCCAGAGCCAAACATTTCATTTAGTGCATATTATGTGTTCAAAAAACAGGTGTTACATGGGGCAGACTCATAGAGATGCTCACCTGGGACCTGAAATGGTCAAATCCATCCTATTTGGGTCTAACCTCTGTAGCTCTGAGAGTTTGGATGGAGGTACCAAGGTGGTCAGTATGAGAGCATAGATGTAAGCCAAGTATTCCTGACCCTCATTTCCCCTCCTTCCCCAGAGTTCCTTTGGCTTTCTGACACTCTAGGTTGGCTCTGAGATGAGGACATTTGCAATGCAAAATAGGAGAAGACCTTCGGGCTACCCAGGCAGGTGCGTGCATCTCTGAGCTGTGTTCCTTCTATTTTGGGGTTGGCACATCTGCTAGAAATTTCTCAGAGATGCACATGCTGTGAAAGGGGCTAGAGAGCAGAGATAATGGCAGGGCTGTGCAGGCAAATTTATTGTGTAAGTGGAAACATTAAATATAATTAATGTAACTGCCATCTCATTAGGTAAATCACTCTAGGGTTCAGGACATATCTTTTTTTTTTTTTCATATAGGCTAAAGCTACAAGGAGCAAGGTGAACCATTAACTCAGTGTACTAGCAACATGCCACAGGGCCAGTCAGGGGTCAGATTAAAAAGAGCAGTGTGGAAAGGGGTAGAAGCGGAGGTCAAGAGGCAGGAAGCAAGCAGCCTAATTGTATCTGTAAAATAATTGGCTTTGATTGGCTATGTGCTCTCTACCTCCTTTCCTTTTAATGTTTCAAGGTATATATCGTGAGGTGACTGCTTCCTGGTATGTATAATGTGGGAGTCCTGGCTTCCGGCACTGCTAACTTGCCTAGACAGATATAAGATGAAGTTTATCTACTGTGGTCAGTAGCAGTGAGTTCAAGGACATCATGGCTAGCCTGAGCCTGTATCTCCTGACCTTTATTCTCTCCAGTCAGATGGTTCACAGATGAGGACTCAGATGCTCATGAACTATTGCTTACTTGTCTGATGTCACAGAGCTGAAAGTGGAGAGGGGTGGGCTCTTTTCTAAAATATTATTTAATTCCCGTGGATTCAGAAGTAACCTACAGGAGTAGCTAGCCTTTGTGGTATACAAGAGAACTTTGGGGTATGTGAGTGAAGTAGGCATTCTGACTGGCAGTGATCACCTCGTGGTTCAAAAAGAACTCCAGTGATATTGGGTACAAGCAATTTACTCAGCAACTGCATGGCATTGCCGCCTTCCTTCTTCCTGTTCAATTACTGTCTTCATTCTCACTTTAGTGTGAATTACTCTAATTAGCTAATATCTTCACAGGTAGCAAAGTGCCTCTTAAGCTTATGGCCTGCAGAGTTCCTTCACACAGGCCTAGAAAAGCAAGCAGGGAGAGAACTCTTAACTTCCTGGGAGGGGCTCCTGGGCCAGGGGCCAGGAGATTGATACACAGTAAAGGCAATCAGTATTCAAACGAGATGGATAGATTCCAAGCCTTATTAAAATGTGTGACTTTCAACGTGCTAGGTGTTTTCCTCGCATTACTATGTTCTGTTTATTTGAAGGATTTAATGTTGAATTCCAGTGATTTCCTTTGGCTGTGTCCTTCCTAGATAGGTGCCAGAGTGAAGGCATGAGGTAAAAGTACTAACTTGGAGATGTCCCCTGGCTTTGTGAGGAGCCAAGGTCATAGGCAGGCTGTCCTGGATATGTGCTTTGTGAGACTTTTCCTAGGGAGCGAAGTCTATCTACTCCAGACAGGGATCTGACAAAAGCAGTAAGTCTGCCAGTGTCCAGCCTGGGGTAGCAATGACTTAACTGACTGTGTTACGTACACACGCAACTCATAGGCAGCTGCATCAGTGAAAAACCCTTGCCAGCATTGGTGATGGCTCATAAAAACTGCATCCCCAGAGCTTGTCACAAGCCAGAACTTCTCTTTCAGGAACCTTGACTGGTCAGAGAATTACTCCTTGCCCTAGGATCTGTTTACTGTTTCCAGAACCTTGCAGAAGAGCCCAAATGAATCATGTTAGTTTCTGCTTTCATTATTTGTGAGGTTTGCTTATTTCCCAGGTCTCATTCCTTCCTCCCATCATAAGAGAATGTTTCTATTCAGATGAGGAGATCACTACACAATGGCTCCAATCCAGCTTTTCTTCCGATTTAATGAGTGACACTCAAGCAAATGGCTCAACTTGTATACACCAGTAAAAAGCATAATGGCAACATCTGCTGCTTCCAGACATTTGAAGGGTAACAGAATAATAGAAAAAAATCTTTAGACTTTGTTCAGGTAATAGTTCTCATACCTCAGACAATGGGTTCTTTATTTACAATGGGAACACGTAAACTGATGGTTGGCAGTCCTGAAATTGATGTTCTACCAACTCATCTGCTTAGTCTCAAGGAGCAGGCTGACCAAAGAATCTGGAGGGAAAACGTGGGAACTTTTCACAATAGTGATGTTAGGTCCAAACAGCAGATACTATAACCAGAGTTGGGAAGATGAGAGTTGTATCAGGGTTATAAAATGGCTCCAGTGTGCTGGGACCAGTAGACTCTGTGATCTGGCCAGTGGCTAGAAGATGACAATTAGAGGGGGATATAGAAGAAATGATGCTGCAGGGGCTAGAGGAGGATTTATCTTAGAGGCTTAAACCTCCTCATATATCATGTAGGAATTATAGTGTGCAGAGACAACAGTGGTACCTGTGAGATAATCTGACATTTCACTAACCCAGGAGGGTCAAAGGCCAAAAATAAAGATCCCAGCACAGAAAGGATGGGACTTGGGTTCTAGAGCTACAAGGAGAGAGGGACTGGAGAGAAGGTGGACCAGCAGCTTGGGAATAGGGTTACTCTCAGGTTTGGGAGTCTACTGATGCTACTACACTCCTACTCCACATGTGTCCTTCTCAAACATTTGTAAGGTCAAAGGGAAACAGAACAAATACATTACTGGTGTATGCTGCTTCATATCTTCTGTCTTCTTCATGGTCTGTCCACATGGCAGAAAAATATAGAGCCATTCTGAAACATTTACTGAATGACTGGTCACTCATTAGTGAGTGCTAAGATATTGCACTGGTTGTTATTTATCCATGAAATTTTCCATAAATATTTATTCTGCACCTACTCTCTGCTTGTGGAATAAGGTTATGATGGGTAGATAGATAAACTACACCATATCCGCTTAAATTTGATTTTCACGCAGGAATATTGAATATACTTTGCTACAAATATGTCTCTGAATTTACATTATTAGATTTATTTTTGTTGGGTCTTGTAACATTACTAGTCAACAAGTGACCTAAGGGTCAACTTAGCTGTATACATCTGTGGTATTGAGAGGGATGAATGGCAACACACAGCTGCCAGGAGCATTGAAAGTAATTGCATACATGATCATACCAGCAGCTGCTTGCTGGGTAGGTACCCCAAGGGTCTAGTTGTTGACTTGTCTAAAAAGAGAACTTTCAGATTAGTACGGAAAGAAGGACTTTTCTTTTTCTTTAAGAGTAAATATGTATGTGACAAAATTCACATAGTTCAACATGTTCAGATATTTTCATAATCATGGCAGTGGCCACAACTCTCTAGCTCAGAGAAACTTCTGGAACCTCCCAAGGAAACCTCAAATCCATTGTATGTCCCTGCCCATCATTGTTTCCTCAGACTTTGGCTTCTACTGTGTGAGCGTGTGTGTGTCTGTGAAGATTTGTCCCAGACTATATTTTTCTTACAAATGGTACCAGACAACATATTTTACAATTGTGTATGGTTTTCTTAATTTATTGTGACATTGCACATACTTGAAGCACGAAGTATAACTAAGAGAGAGAGAGAGAGAGAGAGAGAGAGAGACTACACGAAGTTGAAAAGGAAAGGTAATGTGAGGATAAGGGATAAATTGGAGGAGTGAGAGGCAATAAGAATATATTTAATTAAAACATAATGTATATATCTATGAAATTCAAGATTCTCAAACAATAAATAATTATGATATTATGGAAACAAAGGGAAAAATGATAATCCCTTTTGTGTACCTGCTGTAAATATTCTAGCAATTGATTAGCTAATGAATATCAGTTTCCTCCTTTGTATGATGTGTATAAAGTGTTGCTAAACATTCACACATGAAGTTTTGTTTGACTAGCTGTTTTCATTTCTCTTCAGTAAATACCAGGTTGGGAATTGCTGGGTCACATGACAATTCTATGTCTAAGTCATTGGATATTACACATTGCTTTATAGCACTTTACATTTCCATGATCAACGGATAAAAGCACCAGTTTTCTCTATTTCCTTGTTAGAGATTATTAGTTTTCAATTTTTCTCAAGTACATAGATATCCTTGTTGCTGAAAGTCATGTTACTGTATCATTTTTATGTGTGTATGTTAACAGGAGAGTGTTTTGTTCATATTAAGACATAGTGGAAGGGGATAGAGATTTTCCATTTCTGCTTTCACTCAACACACTCCTAATTTCCCTCTTCATTAATAACTCCCTGCATATTAGCATATGTTTTTAACTTATGGGTATATATTGTTGTCATTATAACATAAATTCTATAGTTTACATAAGGGTTCATCTTTGATGCTGTATACTGAATGGATCTGGACAGATATCTAATGATACCCACCTACCACTGGTATATTACTATCTTAGAAAATATCATGACAACTACAGTTTTTTTTTTCAGCTTCTATAATTTCACCTGTTACAGAATGCAATAGTTAAAATCTCAGAGTATGTACCTGTGAATCTCAGTGTTATTCATACCTTCAATGTAAGGTCCTCCCATAAACTTTCATGGGATATGAGTCTCCTGTTCTTTAGTTTTAAATACCATCTCACTATCTACACGCACAAACACTCACTTAGATTTTCCCTGGTTAAAGTATATCTCACTTACTTCCATATTTTGCATAATTATGATCAGGATGCTTTAACCATCTGTGCACGGGTTTTTTGTGAGGACAGTAATTCTAGACCTTTTTGTGTATCTACCTAAGAAATATAATTGCAGTATCTTGTATTAAGAATATGCTTAATTTTGTATCAAAACTCAAATCCTTTTCCAAAGTGACCTCATTATATGCATTCCTATCAGGAATGAATGAGAGTTCCTGTCTCTCTACCTCCTCTTTGGCATTTGGTACTTTGGTGTTGTGGTTTGAGCCACTCTAGTAGATGTGCAGTGGTGTGTCTTTGCCTTACTTTGTATTTCCTTGATGACACATGGTAAGGCATATGTTCTCTTCTGTGTCTTTCTCTTCTGTGTCTTCTTGATTGAGGTGTCTGTTGAGGTCGTTGGCCCATATTTAATTGATGTAGTTCTCCTTGGTTTCAGTTGGCATCTCTCTAATAGCTAAAGATGTTGGGCCTCTTTTCATGGATGTGTTGGCCATCTGTGTTTCCTCTTTAGAGTGTTTCTAATATATTTAAAGTGTGATAGAAAACCAAGAGGATTTGGTAGCTAGGGAAATCTATGACTTGATTTTTGTATTAAAAGACCCTCTGACTTCTAGATGGAGAACACACACACACACAAATAATCAGGGAGTGGTTGCAAATATATTTTAGGAGTGGGGTAAGATGACTGGACTTTGAGCTTTGGGAGACAGTGTTTCATAGCTCTGTCAATCTCTTTTAGGTAATGTGTCTGTGTACATATTGCATCTCTGAGTCTAAATTACCACTGCTAACAGCAGCACCATTCTATCAGAAGTAGATATAGACTAAGTGGAAAGCTGAGTTGGGAGAACTCACCCTGGGATGACCATGTACAAGGAGCCCTGAGAAGTGAAAAACTTCCCAGGAGCATCCAGTTGGACTACCACCAAGACCTGCAGGTCTATAACAGAAATCTGAAATGTTGGTTTCTTGTTTGATTCTATAGTATTTTATTTTTGCTGAGTTTCTGTAAGGCGGTAAATGAAAAGTTATGAGAAAGTTGGGTGGACAGAGATAGATTTACCAGAGACAAAACTATAGCTCTTGGAATTTGCACAGGGATGTAAGTAGGGGATTCAGGTAGTAGAAGCAAGAGGTGGTTATCCCTGGTGAGTATTAAGTCTAATTCAGATGTGATATTTCTGACCCAGGACTTAGCAACGTTGGTCTACTTTCACATTTTCTCTACACATTTAAGTAGCACCATAGATGTATGTATCTGTAATGCTAATTGCCATCATTTAGCTAATTGTTTGTTTACCAGTTTCTAATCCTCAAAAGTTTAAATAACACTATATATACATATATAAATTCTCTCTCTCTCTCCCTCCCTCTCTTTCTCCCTCTCTCTCTCTCTCTCTCTCTCTCTCTCTCTCTCTCTCTCTCTCTCTCTGTGTGTGTGTGTGTGTGTGTGTGTGTGTTAGGTTAAGTAGATGATGAAATCGATATATACTCTGCTTTGGAACAAGTCTTGGGGGACCTTCTTCATTCCTTTAACCTCTTCACTTGATCATTTCATATGATAGAGATATGATCATGTTAATCTCTTAAAACCCAATAAAAGGACTGGGTGACATCTGCAATCTTGATACAGAATTCCTGAATATCCTGTACATTCTCCCCTTATACCTCTCATTCATTCTATGGTTTCATGATTATCTGATGCAATTCCTCCATGTTTTGAGATTCTGTTGTCTCCTTTACATCTCTTATTCCAAGCTTAGTTGCTGATACAACATGGGCTTTTAGTAGTTAATACGAATTTTCGCTAAATGACTGAGCAGATTCATCATCTATTCATGCCTAGGAAAGAGGTCTACACAGTCTTCGTGGGGACATATATTAAAGAAGATTGTTTTTTAAAAGTAAAAGGCATAAGTTCATAATTAATTCATGCCAAAAATAGGTTGATCATTGTCGTATAATGATTAACAGCTAAGTCAGTATGAAGGTTTTAACTTTAAGTTCATCTGATTCACAGTTGAAGGAAGTTACCAAGATTATTAAGGTTGACATTTTTTTATACTGACCTTATCTTCTCTTTTCCTCTGAATGCTGCTTCTCTTATCCCTAGGTTCCTTGCACACCTCTGACTCCCGTCCTATGGGATGTTCATTATCTTCTTTCTTCTCTGGCTAAAAAAACCCATTGTGACTCAGTCAATCCATTTGAATACCAGGAAGCTATTTATTAGCTGAGTTGTCTTGAGCAGCTGTGGCTGCCTGCCTCTACTTCAATATCCTTTCATAAAGGTATGAACATGTTCATGGTTATCTGTTAGGTTGTATTTTGAGCTGGACTGAATTAAAATTTGAAGTCTACAGTATCATATGGATTGGTGGTTCCCTTTGCTAAAAATGTAGCCTTTTTTTAGCATCTGAGATATCTGTGCTTTTAGAACTCAGCCTGCTCTTCCTTAAGTGCATCCAGTGTTTATGGAATGTATTGTTGGTTCTGAGCCTTGTTCTTTCTCCTTGGGACACAGCAGCTCAGGAACAAAGGAAGTTGCTATTTTCCAGGAATGAAATTTCCTGACATGACTTAGAAACCAAACAAGTAGTTAATTCTACAGAAGGATTGTTGCTTCAAAAAACAATCAATCAAGGTGGCTTACTAGAGAAGAACTAGAAGCAGACAGAATTTGGAGAAAATTGGCCCTGGATTAAGACCAGAAGACACTTGAGAGACACCTTGGAGAGAGCCTCAGAAGTACAAGAAAAATTCGGTTTAAAAGCCTCAGGTACATCTGATACAGGCATAGTTCCTGACCAGCAACAACCTGAGGACAGGGTCATCTATCTAGGAAGGTATTATTTACAGTAGAGCTAGGAGGAGATCATTTGGATCAATCTGGCCAAGGTAAGGTTATAGACCTTCATGATCAAGGGAGTAGGAAGTCACTAAGTAGTTGCTCTAAATTGTTAAAGTGCTTAAAGTCACTTCTTAGAAATGGCCAGTGACATGGTGTTGCTTAGTTAAAAGGAGACTATAGATTGAGGGTTAAGAAAATCAGAAGATCAACACACTTTACATAAAACATAGCAGCCTTATTTATAATGGCCAGAAGCTGGAAGGAACCCAGATGCCCCTCAACAGAGGAATGGATACAGAAAATGTGGTACATCTACACAATGGAGTACTACTCAGCTATTAAAAAGAATGAATTTATGAAATTCCTAGCCAAATGGATGGACCTGGAGGGCATCATCCTGAGTGAGGTAACACATTCACAAAGGAACTCACACAATATGTACTCACTGATAAGTGGATATTAGCCCCAAACCTAGGATTCCCAAGATATAAGGTACAATTTGCTAAACACATGAAACTCAAGAAGAATGAAGACTGAAGTGTGGACACTATGCCCCTCCTTAGAATTGGGAACAAAACACCCATGGAAGGAGTTACAGAGACAAAGTTTGGAGCTGAGATGAAAGGATGGACCATGTAGAGACTGCCATATCCAGGGATCCACCCCATAATCAGCATCCAAACGCTGACACCATTGCATACCCTAGCAAGATTTTATTGAAAGGACCCAGATGTAGCTATCTCTTCGGAGACTATGCCGGGGCCTAGCAAACACAGAAGTGGATGCTCACAGTCAGCTAATGGATGGATCACAGGGCTCCCAATGGAGGAGCTAGAGAAAGAACCCAAGGAGCTAAAGGGATCTGCAACCCTATAGGTGGAACAACATTATGAACTAACCAGTACCCCGGAGCTCTTGACTCTAGCTGCATATGTATCAAAAGATGGCCTAATCGGCCATCACTGGAAAGAGAGGCCCATTGGACACGTAAACTTTGTATGCCCCAGTACAGGGGAACACCAGGGCCAAAAAGGGGGAGTAGGTGTGTAGGGGAGTGGGGGTGGGTGGGTATGGGGGACTTTTGGTATAGCATTGGAAATGTAAATGAGCTAAATACCTAATAAAAAACGGAAAAAAAAAAACTTGACAGGGGGAAGTGGGTGATCAGTTGGCTGTCTCTAAATAGAAGTTTTAAAATATTTATGTGTAGGAGGATTTTTCTGTATGTATGTCTGTGCATCACAGGTATGCCTGCTGCTGAAAGAGGCCAGAAGATGGCATTAGATCCGCTGGAATTCACTGGAGTTACAAAGTACTGTGACCTGCCATGTGGGTGCTGGGAACCAAGCATAGGTCTTCTGTACTTGTAGTCAGTGTTCTTAACTAAGGAGCCTTCTCCCCAGCTCTAGGGATTATGGAGTTTGAAAAACTCTTGCCTCTGCCCTCTCCATCTACCCATTATTCTAATATCATAATACGTGCACACACACACACACACACACACACACACACACACACACACACACTATGTTAATAATATGCCTAAATGATGTAACCATTGAAGTGATAAAAACACAGATGGAATTTTAGGATCCTACTCTTTTGTTCCATAGTTGATATGAGAGTTCTCTGGGTAAGGACTAAGACTGTATCTACACAGTTCATTTTTCAGTAGTGCCTTGATATTTCAAACAGGGACAAGTCACTGAAGTAAACTGCAGAGGTCAGACTTCATAGATTTCTATTCAATACTTACTCAAACATAAAAACAGGATGAAAAGTTGACTCAAGGGTTAAGTCCTTCAAAGATGTAAGTTTACTACCCAGCACACACATGGTGCTTTTAAAATATCTGTAACTTCAGTTACAGGAGATCTGACCCCCTCTTCTAACTTCTGTAGGCATCAGGCACACATGTGGTACATATACATATATGAGGGCAAAATGCTCATAAAAGTAAATTAAAATACATAAAATGTAAAATTTAAAGAATAAAGCTAAACCCTTCCATTTACTTTAAGAAGCCAGTATTTCTAACCCTGATTGTAAAGGTCATTACTTTTCTAAATCACTATTGTCTTCGGTCACAAGTATAATGCTAACAATGACTACCTCAAATATTTTCTGTCTGTGAGATCCCAAACTGTTTACTTTAGATAAAAGTTGGTTGGCTTTTCTCACAGTCATGGGTAGAATGTTATCAGCTATGCACAGATGAGGAAACTGAGAAGCACATCCCCCTGTACATATTCACTAGATAGTAAGGAGTGGGATTTGTGGGCATGGCAGTTTGGCACCAAACTGTTACTCCCTCTATATCAAAATGCTCTCCAAACCAACAGTTGCTAAACTTTTCCTTCTGAGAAGCAGAGAGTTGGGTTTACTTCTGTCCAAAGTCCCTCCAACATTGTTAACCCTGTGAGTCACCAACTAAAGCCCCAAGAGAGACCTGGGCATCTGGACAAATGGAATATGTCCCAGAAACAGGATACCTGGTACACACTTGATACCAACTACAGTGAGTCCAGGAAACATTGAAACTATATTCTGTTAGGATCCCAGGAATTTCCAGAAAACATCCATGAGGAACACCTGTCAATGATATCTATCCTTCGCTTCAGTTTCTTCTTGAGTAGAGTCTGCCTGAAAGCATGTGAGAAGGCTGGAATAGAGGCACAGGAATCTTGTGGGTGGTCAGCGTGGGAGTGAAATGATGCAAGCTGAGTCATGGTATGCTTACAAGGCTAATGGCAGATGCCAAATAAAATGAGATTGCAAATCATTAAATCTAGGGCTCAACCAGCACACAACTGAAACATCAATCTCATATTATCAGCAAAGCCTCTGTTCTGTTTTTCATGGCCAGGTCCTCTAATGTTCATAGTGAACCAATGGAGCAAGAAGTATGACCCTTCCTGGAGCATGCACACTAGTAGCCTCTGCATCCCTCCTCTAGGCAGACTGTGCTATGAGGTGTTTCCAGGCATAATGGCCTTCCTATCTACTCATAGTCATATGCACAGGACAAAACAAAACCAGGATTGAGTTTTTATTGTCTCTCTAAGACCTATGTAGATGTAGGTTCAAAGTGAACGGAGATAAGCTGTATGTAATTGCCAACAACAACAACAACAACAATAACAACAAACTGGCTCATTCATTCACAATTACATTTGTTTTGTTCTCTATTCATTCTTTCTCTTGCCCATCCCAAGTACTATTCTATGCTCATACTTGCCCATAGTTCTGGATTAATTTGGCCATAGTCCACGTTTCATAGTTCTCAGCTTCTCGGTGGATGTGCCTTCACTTTATATGATAGGAAGAAGCTTGTGCTGGGGAGAGTAGTTCATAGGCTGTCTGGGAAGCAGGAGAGGAGAACTCAAAGGGTTAAACTATCTCCCAATGATAGTTAGCCTATCAGTTAGAGAGGGGAAGGTTAGTCTTACCTTGTTGTCAGTGATGACTTGGGCAAAAGCCCAGCAATGTTCTGAGGAGGTAGAGTGAAAGGGGTTGGAGAGGAATCTTTGTAGTGTTGACATTGAGGTAGTGAGAGAATAAGAGACTAAGACTGAAGTCCTGATTTTTTGTGTCCTTTTATGATAAGGATCCACATGTTACTTCGAATAGATATCCAATGGTACCAGTCAGCATAGGTGGGTCTGTCTGTGCAGCCTCGTATAAGGCCACATTCTGAAGACCAAGATATCAAAGTTCCAGTCATGATTTTTCTCTCAGTCAGTCTGTGTGGCAGATCCTCAAGAAACCCAACATGCAGGAGCTAATCTCTCTTCTTGAATTTTTTAGAATCTCTAAAATCCTTAGTTTCCGATACAGATGCAGTTCACTTCATCTGCTTCTCGTCCTGTTAGCACTGGAGCTTTCGGGGGGGGGGGTGATTTTTAATTCTTTATTTGATCCTTTTGAGTTCTTTCTCTGGCCAAATGAAGACATAGATCTGAAAACTCTAGCTACCAAGAATGATAATATTCTGGAATGGAAATTGAGAGTCAGCATTTCTAAGGGACCCTAGACATAGTGCATGTGTCTCTGTATAAGATGGGATGGAAACATGAACCACAGTCCACTGCATCTCCATGTTTGATGTATGAGGAATTAGTGACTGTATAGTGAAGGTGAACTCAAAGGGTTAAACAAAGAAGCAACAATTCCAAGCCCACTGACGTCTTCTTGTGATTCAACTTGAACTGGGTGTGCTGCAGTTATGGAAAGGAAACACTTCTGAAACATTTATAGCCATTAATAAATGCAGAACCTTAAAATTAGATGGTGTGATAGTCATAGACTCTCAAAGCTGTCAGGAAGCATAGAGGACATCAACTTGAGACTCTATCCTATAACAGGAATCCCCTCTTTAGCTTCTGGTCAGGCAACATCTGCTGATATTCTTCTGGAGAATGAAAATCTGTGCCTTATGAGCAGCTATGTCTGTCACTTTTATCTCCAACTTGGGTCATTTTTATCATTGCTTTGAGACACCCCTTCCACACACATATACATTAACCATAATGATGTGGGTCTTACTACCTTACTGCTCTGAGGTTTTTCAGAAAGAGGAAAGAAACTTCTGTCTTCTCTAAGACTCGGAGAGACAAGAAGTCAAGGCAGGCCAAGTCTCTGTTACTTGAACACTCAGTATGCCTCTCCCTGGTTCAGGGTCCTAGTTAGTCTTAGATCTTCCCCATGTACCTCAGCTCTGCTCAGCACTCCTGATGCTTTAGACAACCCTCCAGCAAGATCAGTTTAGAGATTAAAACTTATCGTTCATTATGCTTAAATGTTATTGCATAATGTATGCATAATTGATTCTTCTAATATTATCATTATTAAACAGCTATTATATAATATTTCTAAAATATGCATTATTCTTACTTTTCAAAGCTAAATCACTGATATATACATATTACTATTTGTATGATGTCTGGATGAGGAAATATGGGAGATCTGAAGCATGATTTAGGTAGCCTGTGAGGTTAGAACATGATCATCAGATGATCATGGCAAACATAGAACCACTGCCATTTCATAAGCCCAGATTCTTTGTACATAGGGGACCACTCATGGCGAGCTCATGGGTATGTGTGAATCCACACTTAAGTACCTTGGTGTGCATTTGATTTTGTTGGTATCAGGAGCCCATAAGCTTGTACCTACTGCAGTTCAAACTTGCAAGTAAGTGCCTATGAAGTATCTAGTGTTATCTGAGGAAGAGAAGCTCTGTGAATGTGCCAGTATAGGTTCCATCTCATGGTGTGAACCTTCAATCCTATTAAAAAGTGGTTAGTTACTCATATTATATTCGTGCCACTACGGCAGCAGAGGTTATATCTTACATCTTGCAGGCAGGTCCTTATTGTAGCTCTAAATATTAGTATCTGAGTGAGATAACATTTTTCCCTCTGGTAGTGTGTATAGAAAAGTCATGGAAATAGTATCTTTCACGATAAGTTCAAAAACATCTTGGGATAACTTTGAATGATAAAAGGCAATTGCATTAAAAACTTAACGATATTGAAGAAAGAAACGTGTGAAGGCACCAGAAGATGGTAAGACTTCTCATACTCATAGATTTGCAGAATTAATAATGTGGAATTGTATTTATATCCTACCAAAAAGCAGAGTACAGATTCAGTTCAATTCTCAACAAAGTTTCAACACAAATTTTCAGATTGAGAGAACAGTCTTAAACTTCATATAGAAACACACATACACACCAAGAAAGAAAATCATGATAGTGGACAAGCCTGAATAATAAAAGAACTGTTGG
Source organism: Mus musculus (assembly GCF_000001635.26). Lineage (NCBI taxonomy): Eukaryota > Metazoa > Chordata > Mammalia > Rodentia > Muridae > Mus > Mus musculus. The sequence goes on along the minus strand of NC_000081.6, from coordinate 71,629,495 downwards.
AGGTATTACCTCCCAGATTTAAGTTGTATTACAGAGCTATAGTAACAAAAACAATGTGATACCAGCATAATAACAGATACATGGATCAATAGGAATATACTTGAAGGCTTGAACATAATTGCATATGCCTATGGACACCTGATTTTTTTTCAAATAAGTAAAAAAATACATTCTGGAGAAAACTCATCATCTTCAACAAATGGTGCTGGTAACTTTCATTCTCAATGAGATTGTTTTCTGGGGCATTAAGCCGATTCTCTGACAGCAGTCATGACATCTGGTAAGTTGCCATGGGACACTTCATTACATTGATTACTTAGAAAAATTCTCTAGGGTAGATAGAAAAGTATAGACCTCAAGGATGGGTAGCTGCCAACCCTCTTTTCATGGAGTGTAGGGCAGGTGGATGGCACCCTTGTTTGTGTAAAGAATAGAGCAGATGTTAGGAAATCATTTCTACAGGGAGTGCAGGTACAAGTGTCTAACAACATTTCTGCATGGAGTACAGGTGCTGGTAGATCAGAACAACCTTTTCATGAAATAAAAGTGTAGATGTTTGTGAAGCATTTCTCCATGAAATACAGGTGCACATATTTTAGAACCATCTTTTCCTTAAGTGCAGTTGCATATGTGTAAATTATGTTTTTATTTTCTCAGATGATGGGATGAGATGAGAGCCATACACAAGCTGTGTGAATACATGATTTGAGCTGAGCCCAGAGTGTTTCTTTCTTTGTTCCTATTATCCTCAGGCCTAGGCCATAAAGCTTCTAGCCTTCATACAATCTAATCTTCCAAGCTGACTTATCCAAGCTTCTTTTGGTTTCTGACTTAATTGTTGTGGCTGGCCTCATAGTAACTTTGGTAATATGTTCTAATCTTCTGGCCCCTTCTCATTGTCTGGCTCATTAGATCTTCTTCACCTGTGTCTAACTTGTTCTCTCTGCAAGCTATCTCCTTAAAACCATCCCAGTAAACCTTCCATACACACCCACCACCCACTAACTTTTCTCTCTTTTGTTGCTATTAAGTAGCCTTTCTTTCCTGAGCTGTTCTCATGAGAATTGGGTGCATCCTATCTCTGATTCTTCCTGACAAATCTTTCTCTGATTCATCACTTTGTATGCCCCTCAATTAGATGTCACTTTTAAACATGGCTGGTTTATTCTACAAGCAAGCCTTACTTTTATTGTTAGGGATTAAAGATGTGTGCTAAGGATGTGCCTGTATTACAGCCAGATCATATAGACCTAGAATATCTTTGAATGTGATCCTTTGCCAGAGCAGCCATGTTGCTGGATTAAAATTTCTCTCTATATATGTTAGAGATCCATCTCTGCATTTGGTACATGAGCATGTTTCTGGGGTGGGGGAGCTGCACATGGAGTACAGGGCAGGTGTCAGGGAACCATCCTTGTCATTTATCTCATAGTTGAGTGAAGTCAGCTTGTACTGATACTGTGTTCCTAGTCTTAGTACGTGGCTCTCCATTGCAATTGCTACATTGTCCTAAGTTGACTCTCCCTGTCCTCCCTTGTCCATGATGTTTGCCTACCTTCCTGTTTTCGCTGCTGTCTTTTTAGCACACTGATTCCCTGTGCCCTTTTCAGAAAGTAAATGTATATAAAGGTCAACATGCTTTTGTGTTAGTTTAAAATATCAAAGGCTGCACAAATTACATATTGAAAATTTGGAGAAAAACCATACTTTAATGGAATGCATACTTGTTAAAGAAGTCATCCCTAGGTAATATCTAGTAAGATGCTGGAATCATAATAATTTAGTTTGTGTGTGTGTGTGTGTGTGTGTGTGTTTAAATCAGATTTCCCCCAAAGTTAACTGAGAACATTTTAAAACTTTTTGGAAAATGTAAATTGCTAATTATGCTGTTTAGACAGATTGTAAAAGTCCAAACAATCATGAACATTTAATTACATGGACCTCTGTATGCCAGGGGCTCTCGCTCTCTAAGCTAAGGCAATCTGGTTATTTTGGAATGGATTACCTTTTGACTTTTGAAAATTTGCTGAAGAAAGGAATCCTACTTAACTCCTATGTTGAAGAAAGAAATAAAAACTGTAATTTCTATGGCTGATTGAATGCAATCTGGTAGCGGTAGCTCGAACCCTTGAATCTATGACATCATTAGTCATAAGCAGTACCCTTCTGGGCTAAGGTTTCTTTCCCAGAGCCTGTATAAACATAAGATGCTCAGAAGAACTCACATTGTAGAACTTAGGAGAGGAATTAATGTCAGACACAGCATGGGAATGAAGGTAAGAATCACTGTGTCTTAAGAAATCCACAGTTAAAAAATATCTCCTATGTCACACTGAGGAGTCACTTTACAGTTATGGAAACTGCTGTGTGCTTTAGAAAGATCTTCACTGTGGTGAGAGTGTGAGCATGTCCTAACAGAAGCATGGATTGGGCCAGATGCCTGTACCCAGGAAGCAGGGCTAATGCAGGAAGAAGATGGTGACCATATTCCCATGGCAGTGCTATAGAAATGAAAACAATGGATTGGATTTGAATAACTAAAGGTGGTGAGGACTGAAAACTAAGTTTGAGTGTATGAAAGTCCAATGTCCAGTTGATTCCTGGACACCTTTGCAGAGAGTGACAATCTTATGTAAGTTAGGAATCCTTCTGATACCTCTGCTGGAAAATTTTCTTGGCAACATCTTTAGAGGAGGGAGTTGTTGACCACAGTTGCAGAAGGAAATGAGCTCATTCCTCCACCTCCTCCAATCCATGTTGCTCAGTTTCAATAATTTTGACTGTACCCTCCTGGATAATGATGACAAAACCAACCATACAACCAACCAACTAAACAAACAAATAAACAAACAAAGGAAACTTACATGTACAAAATGCATCATGACATCTGAAGAATAATATAAAAAGGAAGCGCAGATGAAATATTCTTCATAAGGAGGTTTAGATTAACAAGTGTTTTCAACTTTATCCTTCTGGTTAAGCAAACTATTTTCTTTATACCAAGACAGAGACCAAGGATTGAAAGTTGAACCAAATGGTAAAAATAGGTATGTAAATCCTGGGTCATTTATTTACAAACTTGAGACACACACATACTTATTATATTCATATACACACACATTCACACACACACACACACACACACACACACACACACACACACACACACACACCTATGCACACTCACCTATGCTCACCTATGCACACTCACATGCCTTACTTGCCTTGCAACCACAGAGACCCCTGATTGCTGCCCAGACTGCTTTTTACACAACAGTGCATAAATCTAGACAGTCTACATAACTGACAGAAGGAGCTTGACTTGAGCTTGCAAAGAGAAAGGCTTAGGACTCTTTCCTGCCATCACTTTTTTTTTTGTCTTTCTTTGTACAATTAGGGAACTGGTGCTGTCATCTGGCCTCTAGTTCCTCTCTTAGCTCCAGTATTTCCTTGTCCCAGCTGGATTTGAAGCAGGTACAGTGGCTACAAACTTTACCGTGAAAATATTACTAGGTCTCTTCTGGTATTGAGGAAGTCTGGCTGTTTGACCCAATAATATGGGATTTTTATCTTTAATTTATAGATGGTTCTTTTGTGGGAAGGATTGGGACTAATGCTGAGGAAAAAAAAATTATTGGCAAGACCAGATCTCCTGCTCTCCTCCTGAACAATGAAACCTCTTTGTAACCTCACATTACATCTTCAGGCCTTTCTCTCTCCTAGTAGACTCCTGTGGAAGGCTGAACTGACCTCATGCAGGTGAAAGCTTTTAGTGACCAGGCAGGGAGTGAAGCTTAGTATACCAGAGGCCTTACATACAGAAGAAGTATGTATCAAGGACAGGTGTGCTTACTCCATGTGAACTCACATGGCAAATACCTAATGGTCCTCTGCACTTTAAAAAGAGAGATTGCCATTGATTACCATGGACAAAAGCTTAGCAAAGGCCTTCTCACTCAAAGGTTAGTTCTTTAGAGAAATTCTGGGTCTTATGTGAAAATACCTTTCTTCCCTTCGAGTTACCTGAGTCAAAGTATAATGGTCATTCTTGCTCAGTCTGAGCATTTTGGGGGAAATTTATTCCTTTAAACTCAGTAATTTTAGAACTTGAAGATGTAGCGTCTAGGAACTGTGATAAAATCAAATCCCAAAAGATGTTTGCAGCTATCAATTATGGATGGCATTTGGTTGCAGCAGGCAGCACAAAGACTTTGTGTTGTGTACAAAGTGAGTTTGTGTACATGTGGGTTGTCTAAACATGGTGATTTTGATCTTTTGCTATGGGCATCTTTTATATGTATGTTGAGTATGAGTGGGTGTGTGGTTGTTAGTCTGCATACTACTTGTTGTAGACATCATAAGTGCCATGGATTATTTTTTTACATGTAGCTATGCCATGTTTGTGTATATTGCATGTATTTGTGTGCTTGGTGAGTATTGGATGTAGTGAAATGGGTTGTGTTGGGCATGTACCTTGTAACTGCCATATGTATATATAGTTCATGTGTATATTTTACAGTATACCTAATAATGTATTAAACTGTTAACATGCTTTAATCCAACCCAGTCACTAAGGATATCTTATAGGGTAAATGTAAGCTGTGTGGAAAACAGTGAACAGGAAGTTCAACCATGATCTAGAATGACATGACTCACAATGTACTGAGTCAACTCAAGTCTAGTCAACTCCTAGCATAGTATCTGGGGCAGTGGTTCTGAAATGAGCATGTACGTCAGAATTCCTGGAGGATGGGTGAGCGAGACCTTCCTCAGTAGATCTAGGTTAGGACTCTAAGTTGTTGCTTTCATCATTGAAGCTGCTAGTCTGAGGACCATATTCAAAAGCCACCAGTCTAAGATCCTCATTAATTTTTAAGTGGAAAGATCTAGAGAGAAGGTTGAAATCAATGTATATAGTGTTGAATTATTGAGCATGCATTTCATATCATGACCAAAGTGGAAATTTAAAATGGATGTTGTAAAATTTGAACTTAGCTCCTTCATTTAATGACATGTGCAGGTTATAATTAATCATATGATATTAAAGAAAAGGTTCCTGTGTTTGTGTTTCCAAATTCCAGAACTCTGACTTTATTAATATGTTCTAAATCATAGGATGGTAAAATGATAATGATACCATCAGAAAAAATGATAGCACCACATTTACATCTAGTAAACATTTTTTTCTTCTTGATATTTGTTTCATAGTGCTTTACTGCCTCAGAAAACATGCATATAAGGACTGGAGCTGGAAAAGCAAGGTCTTTGGGATCCTGGGTCACTACTGTTCCCAAAATAGTAGCAGTGTTTTGTGTAAATCAGAATGTGTAAAACTCTTGGCTGCATTTAACATGTGCAAATCAATACTAGCATTCTCCCTCCTTCTTGCTCTCCCTCCTCCTCCCCTTTCCTTCTTTACCCTCCCTCCCTCCCTTCCTTCCTCCCTCTCCTCCTTTACTCTCTGTCTCTGTCTCTGTCTCTGTCTCTGTCTCTGTCTCTGTCTCTGTCTCTCTCTCTCTCTCTCTCTCTCTCTCTCTCTCTGTGTGTGTGTGTGTGTATGTGTGTGTATTTCAGCCCCAGGGATAATAGCTTAAGAGACACCAGGGTAATTAAAGGCTGGCACACACAATCATAGAGTCAGATGACTGAGCCAGTGGTGGAGATTTGTGATCATTGCGACTGTGGGATGATAAGAGAATAGGGAGCATGCAGTGCTTCTTTCAGCATGATAAGTGGATTACAGAGAGTGATTTTTGGCCTTTCCTGGACACATCTTGAGATTGGTATTAAGCGGGCAGGTTCTGACCCCAGCTGGTTCTATCATGTTGATCAAAACTGTAGCTCACTCTGGAGTGCCCAACACAATGAATAGTCTAGTTGGTTCAGTTCTGTTTTATTTGTTTTTGTGTGAGAATTCTAAGTTTCAGCCTTTATATAGATGGGTTAAAAGGTTGTGCAGCATTCTCATTTGACATGTAGCCTGTATTTTCAGACGTATTCCCTTGGAGGGAGCCCTTGTCAGTACTGAAACGCAGGATGAAAGCTTACTTAATCCTGTGCACTCCTGGTTTTAGAAGCTGGCCTAGCATTACTCTGGATAGTTGACTCTGAACCAGAGGGCTGAGGGAGGCATTCAGAAAAGACCCACATGTCCATCACCTTTGCCAGCTATGAAAGTCTAGATGTCCTCTGATTTTATCTCTTCTGCTCTCAATCTTTCTCACAACATACCAACTACCAAGAACAGCTGAGCCACAAGTACATTGTGAGAATTGCATTCTATATTACCCAGAATCCTATGAGTACAGCAGGTGTTCTATTAATTCATATCCCCTTCTTTGTTCAAATATCTCATATCTAGTTGATTTCACATACTCCAAATTCAGTCTGCCTGGGATCCTTTTCTTGATTTGTTTGCAATATGAGATTGTAATTCTATTTTTTTCCATGTGTCTCACCCAACCTTCTTATCAGATTTTTCATCCATCTGTCAAGTTGAATAGCATCTGCCTATCACAACACCCATGTGTTCTGCTGCCACTTCAGTCACCTGCCTCTTCAATATTGATGATAGAGTGACATTCTGTGACTAGTATGTATTGTCATCACTGCTGGCTAGCCTTTATTGAGAATTTGCTACATGTCAGGGTGTGTACAAAAGGATCAACGGGGCATGTTCACATCGTCCTCTTATAATTTAGTCAAACCAAATGCAGTCACCAGTTCACACTCACAGATGAAACAGCACCAAAGAACTGGGGGGTTAACTGAGTTGCCTAAAGTCGCCTGTCAGAAAATGTGAGCTCCTGATAGTAATAGGGGATATGTGGCCTCCATGTCATAGATAGATGAAAGGGCCATAGAACAGGACTTAGTTCCAGCCAAAACAGCCCTTAAGGCTAACCACAAGGCCTTAATTAAAGGATTGCCTTGCCTGTCTGTCTGCCTGCCTGCCTGCCTGCCTGCCTGCCTGCCTGCCTGCCTGCCTGCCTTCCTTCCTTCCTTCCTTCCTTCCTTCCTTCCTTCCTTCCTTCCTTCCTTCCTTCCTTCCTTCCTTCCTTCCTCCCTCCCTCCCTCCCTCCCTCCCTCCCTCCCTTCCTTCCTTCCTCCCTCTCTCCCTCCCTCTCCCTTTCTCTCTCTCTCTCTCTCTCTCTCTCTCTCTCTCTCTCTCTCTCTTTCTTTCTTTCTTTTCTTTCCTTCCTTCCTTCTTCCTTTCTTCCTTCTATATAAGAAGATCCTTTGAACACACCATGAAGCAGAACACGGTGTTGCATTGGTCCTGTCAGCCACATGGTCTTGCCCATCTAAGCATTGCTAAGTTGCTGGTTATTGAAACCAGGGCTGTATACATTTGGCTAAAGTCATCTTAAGCAGTTAACTTATTTCTTTGTTTTTCAGGTAATGAACCAAAAAGATCATGTCTGAAGTACAAGGAACAGTTGAGTTTTCTGTGGAGCTACATAAATTTTATAATGTGGATCTCTTTCAGAGAGGGTGAGTATAATTCACTCTGTGAATGAGTGTGTATGTGTGTGGGTTTGTGTGTGTGTGTGTGGGGGGGGTCAGGTAATAAGACATTTTGGATTCATGAAGAACTTTCATTATTTTCCTGTCTAATGGAAAATTCAAACTATTAGTTATTAGTTCATCTGGAATAAATTATGCATTGACTAAGAGCTAATTTCCTTCATCCCTCCCACATTTTCTTCTACATTCTCTCTTCTCTGTTGATCTCTTCACTGCATTTTAAAGGAAGTGAGTTTGCAGATGGAAGGTTTATGCACATGTTCTCTGCAGCAGCTCCTGCCTTCAGGTTCTTGCCATGTCTGAGTTCCTGCCCTTTACTTCCTTTTTGATGAATTGTGATGTGGAAGCATAAGCCAAATAAACCCTTTCTTCTGTAAGTTGTTGTTTTTTTTTTGGTCATGATGTTTCACTATAGCAATAATAATCCTAACTAAGGTAGTACTGTTCTCTTTCCATACAGTCATCGTTGTCACTCTCTTTGTTTGTTTGTTTGTTTTTGTTTGTTTTTTGTTTTTCAAGACAGGATTTTTCTGTGTAGCCCTGGCTGTCCTGGAACTGACTTTGTAGACAAAGTTGGCCTAGAACTCAGAGATCCTCCTGCCTCTGCCTCCCAAGTGCTGGGATTAAAGGTGTGCACTACCACTTCCTGGCCATTTTCACTCTTATAAAACAGAAACAACATGTAGTATTTATCTTTATATGATTAATTTAACCCAATACAGTATCCTCCCACCTGAAAAAAGATACATTATATGCATATGCACAAACATAATATGGTCATGTAATATGTATGGTGTATATATGTATGTATGTATGTATGTATGTATGTATGTATGTATATATGTATCTATCTATCTATCTATCTATCTATCTATCTATCTATCTATCTACCCATCTATCTATCTATCTCTCACCATACCTCTATCAGCAACATATTGGTGATTTTTCCTTTATATATGTATATGTATGTACATATGTATGTACACACACACACACACACACACACACACACACACACACACTCAGGGTGGGTTTGCAAGATCATTCTGTCATTTTTTGTAACTTCTAATCAGATTTCCATAATTGTACTATTTTATAATACTGTTTACATATGTGAAAGTCCCCTTTGTGCAAATCCTTGCCAACATTTATTTGTTATTTTCATAATAGCTTTCCAAATTAAGGCTAGATGAGATTTCCTTGTAGTCTTAATGATCATTTACTTACTAATTAGTAATACTAGACTGATTTGTTTTTCAAATATTTGCTGGTCATTTGGTTAGCTTCCTTTGAGAAACATGTAATTAGGTCATTGAACCTCTTGGTGCCCATTCTTGACATTGCGTAGCCTATTTTTAATGACTCTGTTACATAAAGAAAATTATAAGACCAGAATAATCTTAGGGCAGAGTCATAGATAGAAGCTGTCATTGGGTGGACCTATGCACAGTTTCAACCAGTGAAGCAGTACTCCAGTTTTAGAAGCACACATCTGAAATTAATGCTATTTTTGAGTACCATCCATGATCTCCCTTTTTTACAATAACCTCTGTACTATATTTACTTTGTTTACACCCTAACCTTAACTTCTCCTATGGTTCCCAACTCCTCAAAGTATTAAACTTAAAAAAAAGTTTATATTGAAGAAATTATATCTGTGTGTGTGTGTGTGTGTGTGTGTGTGTGTGTGTGTGTGTGTGTATGCGTGTGTGTCTATGTATGTTTAGGGCTCACGACTTGGGATTGGCTGATCAGGTGTTTCATCCTTGTCAAAGGCTTAATTTCCCTCTCAGCAGTTATTATTGCTTGTTATTCTTCATCTAGGAGTGGGGTCTTGTGATATTTCCCCCACCCATGCTAGCATGTTAGCTGGTGTTGGCATTGTGCATGTCTTGTTTAGGTGACTACATGGTTGAGACTTCATGGACATAACTTCCTTGTCATAAATGGAAGATACTATTTCATAGCAGACATTGTTTTTTTTTTGTCTCTTCCACTCTTTCCACCCCTTTTTCAGTAATGATCCTTGAACCTTAGGTGTAGAGATTCTATTGTAGATTTATCAACTAGAGTTGGACACCTCATGATCAGTTTTCTTGCTATTTTGTCCAAATGTGTATATAATATTCTGTGTATGCTGAAAGAGGAAGCATTCTTTGATGATGGTGAGAGCTATATTGGACTAATATTAAATACATAAGTATTTAAACTGCAGTTAGAAATTATAATATTTTATAAAGTGGCAGAGGTAGGTTTTTAGGGGGCACAAATTCACCAACTATGGTGGGTTTACAGTATAAGGTATACATCTCTTGTATTGAGTGAGCCTTTAATCCATTCAGATAGCTATTGGTTCCTCCCAAGATAAAAGTGTCACTATTATACCATGTGGGGACATCTTGTAATGCTAGTCATTATTGTGATTTATAGGATTTGCAAGTGGTTAGGATCACTGATTGCTTATCTGCCTTCCACTCCCTTCTTACTTAGAATGAAACATAGTAGATCTGAGCAGGTTCCACTTCTGATGCTGATGCTTCATTCATGCTCAGATCTTCCATTTTCACATTTGTTAGAAAAGGAAACCATTTTGCTAATTTCACCCTGCCATTAGACACTTTTTGTATTTGTTACCAAACTCTAGAAGTAAATAGAACCTTGTGAACTTTTTAATATAGGCTTCTTTGGAACTGGGGTTAAAATACCCTACTTTTAGCATAGCCAAGTGGATTGGGGAATTTAAGACTCTCTCACTCACAATCCTGAATTCGTTTTTATTAATTAAGCTTGTTGTTTAAGTGGTCTACATTCTTTCCAAAGTGCACAAGATAGATGATATTACATGTTCAATTTACAGTGATTTTAGCCAAGGGGAATAAGTAAAGCAAGCTACTCTAATAATTAAGATCTACATTAACTCTGAAGCACTTTCTTTGTTCCTATATCTAACAGTCCTGAGTCTTGTTCAGCAGCCCAGATGTCAATAACAAGGAGGGCTCCACAGAACAGCAAGGTGCATAGCACATGATACTCCAGGTTATGGTTGGACACAGCCATAAATATCATTCTAGTTTTAACTACCTGAACCCTTACAGAACTCTAGAGTTATGAGTGTAGGATGATACCAAGAAATGCCTGAACACTACTTACCCAACTCCTCCTAAAAGTTAGTTGATGTGCACAGTGGAATTTAAAATGATAGTTTAATCAGATCCATAAATAAATAGGCTGAATTGAGTTTATTTTAAACATGATTTGATCTATAGACCCATGAGGAATAGTCAATGTTAACAAAGCCTTGTAGAACAACACATCCCAGGTATGAGTAGATCTTTGTGAAGTTGTAAAAGGGGTTGAAAAGTTAATGTGAAAAATCATAACTTCTTTAGCTTGTCTCTAATGTTCCTTTTATATGTGAATATTAGGGAGGCATTACATAGCCAAACTCATCATTAGGCTAAATCAGAACCAAAACTTGTGATATATACATCCACACATGTTTGGTCAAAGATATGCTTACTCATGAATTTGCAAATCATACAATATAGAGACCACTAATGCACCAGAAGAGCATTTTCATTTACAGACTTTCAATTCTGTTATTAAAAATGTATCCTTTGAGAAAAATTTTGAAGATACATAATGGATTTTGCTTGCATATACCACCCATTGCCCCTTCTCAGTTTTGATGAACCTGTTCTTTCTCCCAACATATAGACTTGTTAATTTTGTGTTTTATTTCTTTGAATGACATTCTGTATTCCCTGGGTTTTTCTAGAGAAATAGAATTGATAGAACATATTTATATCTGTCTGTCATATACTACTGTTTTTATGTATTTATCTGTACCAATCTGTAATATCTCTATATAATTATCAGAGTGGCTTACAGCCTGTGGACCAACTATTCCAACAATGATTTTGTCTTAACAAAAGTTCAAGGATCCAATAGTTGTTCAGTCTGCCAGACTGGATATGTTAGCTGGTCTTCAGTCTCTAATACCAGGGAAGAAATGAACTGGCCAGTGAGAGTGAGGGCATTCAGACAAAGAGAAAGAGTTTCTCAACTCTTTCACCTGTCATCAGTCTCTTATTTAAGTAGCAACAAGAGTATGAGAAGAAATACTCTGAAGTGATGAATAAGTGGCTCCTCGAAGCCATACCTTCTTAAATGAAAATCCCAATGCCCCAGGTGGGATACATCTCTGAATTGTGGGTCTTAAGGAAACAGAGTCTCCTAAACAATAAAGGCCATTGTTGTGCTCTTAGTTATCCACCAGAACTAAACACAAAGCTTCCACCTCTTAATCTAGAATATTTTGGTTAACATTAAGCTCCACTCTTCATATATAGATAATTAGCTTATGACTAAAAATATGAGAGTGGACTTCTAACTATGAACATAGTTCAGTGAAGTCTAAAGGAAAGGAATTACACCTCTTACAAAAATGAGCTCTAGTATCCACAAAGTTAAATCAACAGTAAAACACTAAAATAATGACCTGGAGTCCCCTGAATTCTTGCCTTCAGTAAGTTACAGATGGGCTGGGCATGATGCCAACCAGAATTCTGCATCTGTCAGGAGAGCCCTGATGGGTACAGTCCCCCGAGGCTCAATAGTTGAGGATGTTTTCAGTGTGAATCCCAAAGGAGCCACACTTCCAGTGAAACTTCATGGAAGATGGATAGCTGCATCTGAGACCTAGTGGGCAAGATGAGGCCCTAGGGTAACTTCAGAAAAAAAAAAGTTAGTGGATTTCTGCTGTCAGTGGGGAGAACAAAAATGTTTCTCAAATGTGGTGGATTAGGGGAATGAAAAGACTGATGACTAAACGATTCAACAAGTACACCACATATGGTCACTAGGAAGGCCTGCCAGTCAGAGCTCCATCACTTAAGCAACTTAGAAAATTGTTAGAAATGTTTGATCTTTGTTAACCTGTTTGGGAGATTCAGTCCAAAATATGTTAATGCCCTGGATCTAGGACAAAGTGTCACATGACAGAAGTATGTATAGTGGAGCAAAATCTGCCTTATTGAGGTGAAAAATAAAGAGGAATAAAGATAGAGATTAGATTGATAGACAGACAGGCAGATAGATAGATAGATAGATAGATAGATAGATAGATAGATAGACAGACAGACAGACAGACATAGATATCTACAGATAGATATAGAGATAAGATATCTAGGGGAGAGAGTGAGATGGAGGAAGAGTGAAAGAAGGGGAGAGAGAGAGAGAGAGAGAGAGAGAGAGAGAGAGAGAGAGAGAGAGAGAGAGAGAGAAATGGAGAAAGAGTGATGGAGAGGGGCTCAGATAGACAGGTTTCAGAATCTCCCAAAGTATGCTCCCGATGATCTGAGGATGGACCAAGAGGTTCTGTGTCTCAACCATATCTCCATTGCAAATACCCAAGCATTAACATGCAGTCATTAAGGAGACATACCTGATCTAAATCCTCCTCTGACCACAAAAAGTGAGGAATGTGTGTGTGTGTGTGTAAAGTCCCAAAGTCTTAATTGCCCCTTTATTGCTGAGAAATCTTGTTTTAAAGCCTTTGGGATTCAAGGCAAACTTGAAATTCAGAAGAAAACATTTTGAAGGTGTGCCAGCCTGACAGTTTCAGATTGGTGAAATAGAAAGAATTAAGGGATAAGCACAGTAAATATTCCTGTTTGAAATAGATAAATAAGGAGATGAACAACCTAGGCTGCTGTGGTCCTAGTCCTATCATAATTAATTGGTAATGTCCTGTTGCTTTGGTTGTAGGACACAGACTGCTCATTCTTGAACTGACTAGGAAAATCTTCTCACTGGTTAGTTTTCATTGTGCTGGAAGATGCCATCCAGGTTACCAGATAAGGAAAAGCATCAATGGTCTTAAACAGAGCTAGATTCGATATGTTATTATACCAAGCTCCCTGAAAAAGTGTCCCAAATGATGCAATAGTGACAAGACTATACTGGAGTAACCAACAACTTTCATGATTAGATTTAAGGCTGCTCCACAGGAGTACAGTATTCTCCTGTACTTAAAAGTGACAAGTGGGAGACGATAGGGAAGTGATAATGGAGGGCTTATTGTTGCTTTAATAAATTGTCATGTTGTCAAACTGCCTTCTAAAGGTTTACATTTATATCCATAGAACTATGCTGCTTCTAACTTTGATCAGAGATGCTTTGTTTTAAGTGAGTAGTGGTTAATCCAAATACTCATTACTGTTTAAGGTGCAAAAATTTGTACAAGTGAGCTTTCAGCTATGTATGAGACATCTATATTAACTCTCCTCTCCTAAGACTCAAGGAATATCAAGGAAGAGGGGGATGGGAGAGTGTAAGAGCTACAAGATGGTGGCAAAAACATAGAAATGCAGAAGGTTGTCTGAGGATTGTTCCTACTAACAGAGTTACTTGCTTTCAGCACATTCATATTTGAGGATGGCTTTTCCAGTTCCAGGAGGCAGGATGTCTTCTGATGATGTTTGCTTTGAGCAAACAGTCAGCTTGCATTTATTCAAAGTCTATTTTGACTAAGGCAAATTCTCAAAGGGGGACATGTCTTCACCATTGTCAACAAATATCACAAGGTGTCACACCCACATTTGTCACTAAGACTCATGCAGACATAGTCTACTGGGAACCTTGAATTTGGAAGTTAGAGCTGGATTTGGAGCCATGCTCTGCCACCTCAGAATGTAGAGGATTTTGGATGATCTGTATGTAATTAAGCAAACAAAACAAGGTAGATAAAAAGACTTGAAACAGGAAGAGGACTTGCTGGTGAGAACAGGTTTGTCAAGAGTGAAAGAAGGATAAGAGAGAAGGGAGGGTATGAAAATGATCAGCATACATTTTATAAATGTATGAATTGTCCCCGGATTAAAAACACATAAAAAAATCACATGGAGGGGACTGGAGAGATGGCTCCATGGTTAAGAACAAAGGCTACTCTTCCAGAAGACTCAATTTTGATTTCTAGCACCCAAATGGTGGCACACAAGTGTCTGCAATTCCAAATTCAGGAGATCTAATGGCCTCTCCTGACTTTAGTGGGCACCAGACTTATATGTCGTTAATAGACATTCATGTAGACAAGACATTACTATACATTCAAAACAAGCAGAATCTATAAGATAAGAGTGGGAGGGGGTAAAGGGGTAGTTATGGAACACATGTGACATTAAAGCAGCAAGAGAACTATCTCTAGAGAGGAAGGTCACACCAGACAGGAACAGGGTTGGTGATGGTGGTAGGTGGTAGGGCAGTGGAGGCTGGGTAAGAACAAAGTATATTGACAGAAGAGTATATGAAATTTTCATAATAAACCATATAACTGATAATTAAAAACAAAAATTAAATATGTAGGATATATTCATGGGGCCAATATCTTATAGTCTGTAATAGCTAGTCTTCTAACAGTGGCAAGCTAAAAATTACAGGAAAAGAAACAAACAAATAAAACATGGGATGGGCCATCATGGTGGCTAGTGTCTGTCAGATGTGGTTTACACATTTGTTTCCAGTCTGTCTGTAATAATGTTCAGGAAGTAACAAACCACAGGGTTATCATAATCATTTTGCTTTCTGTTGAGAACCCTCTGTTCCTTTTCCTTTTATGCTCTAGTCCTCATATATTGTATAATTTAATCTTAAACTTCTTGCTTCAGAGAACATCTTTGTTTTTCTGATGCCTAGTACTGCCTTGAAAATTCTACCCTAGGCAAGTTCTAGCTCAAATATTTCCTCCTCAAACTAATTTTTAATGTCTGAAAAAGGTTATAATTTTCTCTTGAAGCTGATGTTTTAACCAATGATATATAAATGCTTCTTTTTCATTTTTTTATCCTTTGAAATTTTCACGTATGAATACAATATATCTCGATTCTCTGGATTCAGATTTCAGTCCCACTTCATTGCCCTTCTAACAACCCAAGGACATTGCCAACTTTCCCTTTGCAACTTCATGTCTTCCTCATCTGTCTGTCATCTTCAAATGTTGGATATTTGTTTTTAACACACTGAGTCCAATTTGTGTTGCCCCGAATTACACGAGTGTGGAGTTATTCATTGGGGCATTGAGAATCAACTACACAATGAAAGAATAATGATCCTCCAGCAGAAACCATCAGCTAACAATTGCTCCTCAGCCAGCAGTGAGGAATCAGGATATTACTATCCCGCAGTGCTGGAATTTTAGCAGGTTTGATCTTCGGAAGATCTTGTGCAGAAACCATAGCTGTTTTGAATTCATGTATGCAATAGCCTTTTCATATCCAGAATACAGCATCTCGCAGTGATTCTCATAAATGTTCAGCTCCTATATTCTTTTCTTCCCTTTAGGTGGGTGTTCCATTAGCACTGGGGGTGGGGTGGGAGTGATACTTATGTCCCATCTATTATTGTTGAGCACTCATACTTGCTTATTCTCACAACTGTGAACAGCAATGCCTGTCTTAGTGAAGCCCTACCCACTACAATAAAAAGCATTTCTGACCAAAGTTAGGGGAAGAATTGGTATAAACATAAATATTTATAAGGCAGCTTAACAATATGATGTTTTAGGAAAAAAAAAAACTGTAGTAGAAGAGTCTCCCTTGGTGCTCAAGAATCCCATAGCTATGAGTTTTGGCTCTCTTTGCAGGACCAGGCTTGAATATGGAAGAGGCTTCAATTTCTCAAACTGTTTTGGTGGGTCAATACTTCAGCATTTAATCATATTTTAATACCTTATTCATTCATATACTCCCACCACTTAGCTTATTCATAATATGTCTCTGGAGGACTTAGACTCAGAGAGTCAATATTATATTTATTATGACGTATGTGGAAACACTACAATTATAAAGATTGCACACTTGACTTTAGGATGTTTACCAACCTAAAGAAAGAGAGAAAAACATACATGATATGTGATAAGTTATCACCAAAACAGGCATGTAGGGTACCAGGAAATGATGCAAAAGGGATAATCCAATCTGTAGGCAAGAGCGAGAGAAGCTTTCATGACATAAATTGTATCAGACTGTCAGTTGAAGCATGACTGGGGTTAGTATCTAGGAGAATCTAACAAGGCAAGAACAGAGTGGCTCTGATGTCAGGGAGATGATCCAGTCCAAGACTAATGACGACAATTTATGAAGAAGGAAAACAGGGAGTGGGTTATGGAGGTGAAAGGCGTTTCCACCTCCTCTTCCTTATCCTCTTCCTTATCTTCCCCTTTATCTCTTCTTCTTCCTCTACCTCTTCTTCCTCTTCATCTACTTCTTCCTCTTCTTCCTCCTCTTCCTCCTCCTCTTCTTCAACTTAGGCTATAGGGTACTGGTAATATTATCAGGTGTTATGAGTAGTTTCTATTCTCTTTGATAATTGTAAAATTTTAAAGAGTGAGGATCTGATTTTGCCATCTTTAAGTGTCCCTGTTCCCAGTAATGCCTGAAGTACAGTAAAAGTGAAGTTCTAGCTTATGCTGCTTTTTTTCCCCTCCTTCAATTACAGACAGAGTCTTCTAGATCTTCATTAAATGGTGCTAATACAGGGAGGACGAATTCTATCCTCTCATGTTTAAATCACCAGCACCTGAAGTGTGGCTTGTTGGCTGCAGTGCCACCAACCCCTGAGAACTTTTTAAAAATCCAACTCATATCCACTGTCTTAGACCTTCTGAGCCTGAATCACAGGAAACCACAATCTAGCCTGTTTTCTGAGTGTTTCTGCTTGGAATAAGCAGGGGGTACTGTTAATAGCCTTTTTTTTATGAAAATCTTAACCCTGGACATTGACCTAGGACTAGAATTACCTGGAGAGCTTAAACTATCCCCCTCCCCATGCTAACTAAGCCCAACTAGAGTAGCACTAAGCAGTTCACAGTTTTCAAAGGTCCCCAGATAAATCCTCAGCTTTCAGATGGTTGATTGGATTTGTAAGAAGAGTCTATTTGCCTTTCTTGCTATTCTCTTTGACCTGAGAACTGTGCTGTTTCATCTACCAAATGTCTTTGAATATCCTTCTGTTGTGGAAACTGCAGACACTCTTCAGCTTGCTTTCAGAATGCTACTGGGCACAAGAAGGCAGCAGACAAGCTCTTATTTTATAGAGAGCAGCAATGTTCTAAGGAATAATTTATATAGATAATAATAGAGGAATGGGGCCAGGCAGTGGTGGTGCATGCCTTTAATCCCAGCACTTGGGAGGCAGAGGCAGGCAGATTTCTGAGTTTGAGGCCAGCCTGGTCTACAAAGTGAGTTCCAGGACAGCCAGGGCTACATAGAGAAACCCTGTCTTGAAAAAACAAACAAAAATAACAATAATAGAGGAATGGTTAATTACAAGACCCATTCTGTTCATACCTGTCTATCATCTATGTATATTTTTAGCCCATTTATACCTGAAAGAGAGAAAAATGTTCACTATTTTTTTTTATTTTAATGTTTCAAGATACTTATTTTCAAAACAGATCATAACACTTACGCTTTTGGACACTGTTGCGGGATGAACTGCAAATGCTTACTCAGCATCTCAGGGGCACAGTTAAATATCCTGTTTGAAAGGTGAAGAAAATGCATATGAAACAAATATTCAAAGTTTCCATAGAAACAGAGAAAAGCATGGCCACTATTTTCTGGCCTTCCATATGGCTACATTTGTGCCAACTTTATTCTAACAAAGACACTTTCAAAACAAGTATTAAGTTAAAAATTTCCATATGCAGCGTCCCTAATGAAAGATAAATTTGCAGGTAACAGTGGCAACAAATGCAAACCCTCATTTACAATGTGAACAATTGAGATGGACCTAATATTTGTTATTTAAAAGAAATTCAAACTTCACTTCTAAGTCTTATTTCTCAAAGGTTTTTCAGTCAGTCTGGTTTTCCTTCTGAGTTATATTTTTCACCATTTGATGTTCAGATTCGTCTCTTGTCTTTCCTCAACCCCTTTCCTTTATCTTATTTTAAAGATGTCTCTTCAGAGGTTTTAGATGAATAACTTCACACAAAGGATGTATAATCAGTTTTGTCAGATCTGGCATAGCCGTTCAATTGCTCACAGCCCTGTTAGGATGGAAATCCCCTTTGAACAAATACACCTGCCACTTTTATGCTGAACTCAAATGCTGAGTTTATAGGTCTAGTGATCCTAGGGAGAAAAATGCCATCTTGTGTTTCTGCCCGATGTTTCCCATTGCTACCTAATGCCCAGCGACAGCCAGTCCCCCTGTGAAATTAGCTAACTGGCCCTGATATGCTTTAATAGACTTTGAAATACAATTATCTTTGCTTGCCAGAGATCATCTAATTGATTTGTCTGGTTCTGTCAGAAACAATCTTGTTTTAACTTCCTTTATTAATCTGTATTGAGATTCTTTTCATTCTGTCCCACACTTTTGAGAGGGTATGAGGATTATTCAGGTTTGAGAAAACCATTGAATACCCATGTCTTTTTAGGAAAAGGGGTAGTGGTAGGAGCATAGTGAAGGCAAACTAGAGTAAAGTTCCCAGGCCTCCTCACAGTAAGACACTGCAGAAGCTTGGAGATCCCTGCACATGGTCAGACTCTCTGCAGAAGTGATGGACTTAGTACTTCATTCCAGTCAGGTCTGTGATTTTCAGTTTAAGATGAAAAAATGCATTTCCCCAATTTTCTTTAAACCAATTTGATTTTTCAGTATGTATTACTCTTGGTCAGGCATAAGAGTATAGCTAAGTGTCAAAATCTCTGATTTTTTTTTCTAAAATGGTGTAATCATTATTTTAATAAAGTTTGATCACTCTCCATGAAATGTCATTATTATCTCTGTGAGGACTGACCTGAATTCAGTCATCTGTGTCCTTATACACATGGGCTTTGTGGGTTATTTATTTTATTTTTTTACAGCAAATCCATATAGATAATAATAATGCCCCAGGCTTGTTTTTACCTTATTTGCTTTTTAATCTGTGACTTCATGAACCTGCTGCTTTGAGCCTTTTATCCTCTTAACCCCTGGTGAGGACATACTCAGCAGGTGTGTAAAGCAAAGAGTTCTGCAGGGAAGGAAATGTTGAACTGCAGGGGTGGAGAAAGCTGCCTGTGAGCTCAGAGCCACCCAGAGGGCCCAATTACCCCCTGGTGGAATCAAAGAAAAGCAGAATGCCTCTGGGACTTTCACTGGCACTCAGTGAGTCTCACCCACTTCTCTTTAACATTTTATTCTTATATATTAATTGTTTTTGCATTACAAATGCGGTTATGTACATGCAGCAGAGAACACACAGAGGATAACTTGTTAAAAATGAGTCTCTCCTTTCTCATTATTGAGGCAAGGTCCCTCTATTTGTTTCTACCATGCTGTGTACTCCATGAGCTTGATGATTCTTCTGTCTCTGCTCCCATCTCCAGCTCTTGATTACAGATGCACACCATAGCATCCAGATTTTTTCAAGGCCAAACTCAGGTTATTAGGTTATTAGGTTATCAGGCTTGTGTCCAAGTGCATTTTCCTGCTGGGCCAACTTGCCAGCCTTCAAATAGATCTATTAAGTAGAATGAAATGCATATGGCCTTGGGGACAGTGAAGTACACAAGAGAACATTTAAGAATGGGAGTGTTGGCTATAGTACCTCTAATTTCCAGTAGCTGGGACCTGTGGTCAAGGTGCTAACTTCTCTGTTTGATTTCATCCTTGCCTATCTTTATTATATGCTAATGAATGTTTATAAATTACATAGGAAAACTGAGATCAGGTTTTGCAGAACTAGCCAAGAGAGCCTTACCTACCAGTAGTTCTGACTTAATTCTGAACCAAGCATCTTCACTGGGGAGTGTCATAGATGGAAACCCCACTGTCCTGCTTAGGGTTTGAGTCCAGTTTTCTTACAGCATCTAAAGTAGGTGCTTCATACCCAGAATTAGAAATTCCTCAAAAAAGGCATTCTTATCCATGGAAAACCCAACAACGTGATGCAGATTCTGTTCTGTAGGAGACATCACATTGTCTGTTCTTTAATAGTTTGTATCCTAGAGATTCTGCCATAATAAAGAGAAAGAACCAGGTTCAAATGCAAGTTGTTTAGAAGGTCCTATGGGGGAGAGAGATAAAAAAGACAGATCAGAAATGGAAGTAGAAACAGACAAACTATTGAAGGTACAGGATAGATACCCGGTCACCCATAAAATAGCAGGAAATATTACTTGAATGAGGGATGTCACTAGCCAGGTAAGAATAAAAAGGAACCTCAAGCCTTGGGAATACATTGTGAAAAGGTCTAGACGAAGAAACGGCCTGGGATCTTATGAACAGTACTACTCTACAGAAGAGAATGAGCGAGAAGTGGTGTTTTTGATAGACTAGGAAAGATAGGACTGGTCAAGTTGCAAGGGGGATTGATTGTAAAGGGCATAGATGTTCTGTTTTGAGCTAGAAGTCCATCTCATAGATAAGGAGGGCTATAAACAGTATAAGAGGGCTGATCAGGTGGGTTACATAATGTCACTTTGAAGACAAAACCTATGACAGTTGGCTTGGGAAGATGTTGGAAAAGGTGGGATAGCTCAGAGGGAGGAACTAAAGAAGTCTGGGATAGTAGAACCAGAGAACTAGTGTTTTTCACTGTAGTGATGGGGGAGAGTAAAGACAGAGCAATTCTCCATTGGGTGAATTATGCAAAAAGGCTTAGGAGAAGAATCAGGTGGTAGTAGTAGTAGTAGCTGATGTGAGTCCATATGCCTTCAGTTCAAATGGCATTTGGATGCCTGCTAGAATCTGGATTGAGTTCTCTCAGTTCAAGGGCATTGCTGAGCCTAACCAAAGTCATGCAATGACCATGGCTCTGTAAAAGCTTTGTAAGCTCAAACCATATACCCACACCTTCACTGTACCCACTCTTGAGATGCCATCAACAGCCCTATGAAATAGATATGATTTTCACCTTATGATCAGAACAAAGACAAAGCTTAGGCAATAGTGTTTCTCCTCGAGGTGACACTTTAGTGATGTCGAAAGGAGAAGAAGTGCAGAGGATTCCTGGAGGAGGCAAGCCAGTAAGCAACATTCCTGCATGGTGGTTTATGATGCAAGCTTCTGCTTGAATTCCTGATCTGGCCTCCTCCTTTTAATAATGGGCTGTAACCTATAAGCCAAATAAACCTTTTCCTCCTGAAGCTACTTTTGGTCACAGTGTTCATTATAGTAACAGATACCAAATTAGAACAAGGGTGAAACCCTGTTGGTACTACTGGTACTGCTGGGCTTAGAAGAGACTTTAAGAGATTGGGTCTTAAGGATGTTGAACATTTTTTCAGGCTCTCCTGGGCATATATCCAGAAGATGTCCCAACCAGTAAGAAGGACACATGCTCCACTATGTTCATAGCAGCCTTATTTATAATAGCCAGAAGCTGGAAAGAACCCAGATGCCCCTCAACAGAGGAATGGATACAGAAAATGTGGTACATTTACACAATGGAGTACTACTCAGCTATTAAAAAGAATGAATTTATGAAATTCCTAGGCAAATGGATGGACCTGGAGGGCATCATCCTGAGTGAGGTAACCCAATCACAAAAGAACTCATATGATAGGTACTCACTGATAAGTGGATATTAGCCCAGAAACTTAGGATACACAAGATATAAGATACAATTTGCTAAACACATGAAACTCAAGAAGAACGAAGACCAAAGTGTGGACACTTTGCCCCTTGCTAGAAATGGGAACAAAACACCCATGGAAGGAATTACAGAGACAAAATTTGGAGCTGAGATGAAAGGATGGACCATCTAGTGATTGCTATATCCAGGGATCCATCCCATAATCAGCTTCCAAACGCTGACACCATTGCATACACTAGCAAGATTTTGCTGAAAGGAACCAGATATAGCTGTCTCTTATGAGACTATGCTGGGGCCTAGCAAACACAGAAGTGGATGATCACAGTCAGCTATTGGATGGATCACACGGCCCCCAATGAAGGAGCTAGAGAAATTACCCAAGGAGCCAAAGGGAACTGCAACCCTATAGGTGGAACAACAATATGAACTAACCAGTACCCCGGAGCTCTTGTCTCTAGCTGCATATGTATCAAAAGATGGCCTAGTCGGCCATCACTGCAAAGAGAGGCCCATTGGACTTGCAAACTTTATATGCCCCAGTACAGGGGAATGCCAGGGACAAAAAGGGGGAGTGGGTGGGTAGGGGATTGGGGGGTGGGTATGGGGGACCTTTGGGATAGCATTGAAAATGTAAACGAGGAAAATACCTAATTAAAAAAAAAAGAAAAAAATATCTCCTTTCTCTTACAAGTTTATTATTTCAAGTATTTAGTTATAGTGACAGAAAGCTGACTACCACCATTTGTGTTAAGTAGAAGGTAATGGGGTATCTTAGTTGGGGTTTTACTGCTGTGAACAGACACCATGACCAAGGCAAGTCTTATAAAAAACAACATTTAATTGGGGTGGCTTACAGGTTCAGAGGTTCAGTCCATTATCATCAAGGTGGGAGTATGGCAGTATCCAGGCAGACATGGCACAGGCAGAGCTGAGAGTTCTATGTCTTTATCCAAAGGCTGCTAGTGGAAGACTGACTCCCAGGCAACTAGGGTGAGGGTCTTAAGCCCACACCCACAGTGTCACACCTACTCCAACCAGGTCACACCTATTCCAACAAGGTCACACCTCCAAGTGGTGCCACTCCCTGGTCTAAGAATATACAAACCATAACATGGGGTCACACTTGGCCTAGAGTCTAGTTTGTCTGGAGGGTGAAAAGGTGACCTTGGTAGGTAGAGTCAGTGTGCACGTGGAGGGTAGCAGGCACTCTTATGTCCTGACTCCTTTGTTGAGTGTTGTTTATGTCATCTGGATGGGAGTCATGGTGAAGGCATTCACTGAACAGTGTGAGAAAGAAGCCTCTTACAAACTTCAATTCCCACCAATGAATGACTTCTGAAAAGTCAAGGAAATATTTGCAGGAGTGTATGTTCTTCTCATTTATCTCTTTCAGTAACTTGGTGAGCAATGGGACCACGGGAAACAGCCCTGAAATGAAAACAGTGTCCTTAGTTTAGCATTGAAAAAGTCTCTGGCACTCTTTTCATTTAGAGCAGTGAGGTTAAGCAAAGAAACAAACAACAACAAACCTAAAATATATTGAATAATGAAGTAATGAAGATGAGGCAGATTGAACAATAACCATATAGGATTACCTTCTGTTCCTCTCACCCTGATTGACATAAACCTTTAGATTTCAGACTTAAATGCTTGGAGACTACAGCAGAGGGATAGGGAAAAGGGGGAAGAAACAGGGAAGGGGTGTTTGAGAGGTTAGATTGGACTTGATTCATAGATGCCTAGGATCTGTGAATTGTATTTATTTACTGAAAATGGGAAACATCTTGCTGATTTAAGACTGCATTATTGAAGACTGCATTGTTTTTGACACTTAAAGCAATGGAATGCTATCTATTATTAAGAGCTTTCCAAGGAATGGCTCACCCTTTTGCCAATCAAACTGCAAACTTCTTTATTAATGCCCACGGGCTCAGTTAACTCCCATGGGGTTAAAAGCCAAGTACACACCAATGACTTCCCAGGTTTTATAATTAGTTGAGCCTTCAAGTGAAAGAATCCTCTCGGGATTTCAGATTTCCTAGTTCCTAATTTGTTTCCTTTTCTCTCACAAACATGTCCACATATCCCAGATTCAATGGAATTGGATTTTACCTCAAATGCAAGCCTCAGTTTCCTCTCTTGGACATTTTCCTCTAGCAATATTTATTTGCCCTGGTATGACCCCCCACACACACCGTGTGTGTGTGTGTGTGTGTGTGTGTGTGTGTGTGTGTGTGTGTGTGTGTCTTAAACGCGTTCTCACGACCGGCCAGGAAGAACACAACAAACCAGAATCTTCTGCGGCAAAACTTTATTGCTTACATCTTCAGGAGCCAGGAGCGCAAGCCCCAAGCCCCAAAAACGAAAGCCCCCAAAACGAAAGCGAAACCCCGTCCCTATTTAGGAGAGTTATCCTTCGCCTAGGACGCATCACTCCCTGATTGGCTGCAGCCCATGGCCGAGTTGACGTCATGGGAAAGGCAGAGTACATGTAGTGGAAAAATACCCTTGGCACATGCGCAGATTATTTGTTTACCACTTAGAACACAGCTGTCAGCGCCATCTTGTGACGGCGAATGTGGGGGCAGCTCCCAACATCTCCCCCTTTCCTTTTAATAAGAGCAATAGGCCACCCATATTAATGAGAGTGGAGATAGAGGTCAAATCCCCAGTGTGCAGGTAAAGGAGCCATGTACAGGATTAGCTCTTAGGCTCACAGGCTTTTACCCAGAGCAACCCTGACCTGCTCCCGTGTCGTTTTGCCTGGAGAGAAGGACACTTGGACACTCAACCTTCTTGAAAGATGACATGTCTCCCTAGAATAGGCTCATATATGCCGCAGAGCCCTTCTACTGCAGTGCTTAGCCGTGCAACTCTCTCGGGCTGCTGAAGCACACTCACTCTATCCCGTGCAATGAGACTAGCCTCGTGGGATGCAAGAGCTGAGTGGCCAGCGACCTATTGCCTAAGCATAGATATATCAGGGGAAGCACCATGTTCTAGAGCTGCAAGTGCCTGGGCAATAACCACCTTGTCTCTCCTAGTTTGGGCCTTAAGCTTACAGACCAACCAAAGAAGCAACACTAATCCACAGCAAAGTGTATCTCCAAATAATATCAATCCCACCCATTCTTTAAAGAAGGGAAATGCTGAGGAGATCCAATTGGGTAATCCTTTGGTCAGGGACAGGTCCAAGCGCGTGGAGTTGACCTGAAGTCTCAATTCCCGAAGGATCTGTTCAAATTCAGCCGTCCAATTCTGTAACATATACTGAAAAAGACTTTTTGACAAATTAGCTGCCCTAGTAAATTTCTCATACTGAATGGAAGTAACACACAATCCCGGAAACTTTTGTTCACATCCCAGCTGAGCTATTTGCCATAATACATCTAGTTGTTTCTGGACAAGATCTATGAGTTGATTAACCAGCATGAGACCACCCTGTATCTTGACATTAGCTGAGGCCTGTTTATCTATGACTGTAGTCACTGAGGCTGACAAAGTGTTAATGGTGTCAGTCGTCTGGACCTGTCCAGACAGAGCCAAGGCTGTCTGAATCAAGGCCAAACCCAGTTCCTAGTTAGTGGTAAAAAAGCAGGGGAATACTTGAGCATTATACATCACCGTCATTAGGAGTGGAAATGTCGACATTATCCCCCAACGCTGCTCTCTCTTTATTATTGACGCCCTGGACATCATCAAGACGAGGGACATCAGTATTCCCTTGGTCAGTCTGGATTTTTCGGGTGAGTCTTTCTGGTATCCAAAATGGGTTGTCTTCATTCTGTGGGAAAACACAGATAGCTCCCCTGGATCTTATCAAAATAGGATCCGGGCCATACCATTTATTATCAAGGACATTTTTCCATTTAACCATCTCATTGGGCCTATCTGGCTCTGAACAATGACGTTCAGCCGCAGTATGGCCATGAACATCAATATTTAAAAAATTGAGTGTAAAGAGTGCCATAGACACAGACACTCTTGGTACTCGGAGTAGAGTCTCCTCAATTCCCCTCTTCTGTTTTATAAGATAGGCTTTGAGGGTGCGATGCACACGCTCAACAATACCCTGTCCTTGAGGGTTGTATGGAAGTCCAGTCAGGTGGGTCACGTCCATCTGACGGCAGAACTGCTGGAATTTTTGAGATGTATAAGCTGGTCCATTATCAGTCTTAAGGAGTTTGGGTTTCCCCCAAGCACTCCATGCCTCAAGACAATGTTGAATCACATGTGAGGCCTTTTCTCCGGTTAACAGAGAAGCAAACATGATGCCAGAACATGTGTCAATGGACACATGGAGATATTGAAGTTTTCCAAAGGAAGAAACATGTGTAACATCCATTTGCCAGACCTGTAGAGGTCGAATACCGCGTGGGTTAATTCCCACATGAGGAACTGGCAAGAACTCACAGCAGCTTTGACATTGAGTAACAATGTCACGGGCTTCTTTTCTTGTCAAGGAGAAACGACTGCGTAATGTTTCAGCCGTCACATGAAAATTGTTATGAAAATTTCTTGCAGCCTCTACCGGGGATGATAGGGCAGCAGCCACCACTTTAGTGGCCTTATCTGCCAAATCATTTCCCAGAGCCATGGGGCCAGGTAGGCCTGAATGGGCTCTAACATGAGTAATATAAACAGGAAATCTTCTAGATAACAAAACTAATTGTATCTGCTGAAAAATATTGGCAACTCTACTGGAAGGCTTAATCACTCCAGCCACTTCTAAAAGATTTACTGCATTAACCACATAGCAGGAATCTGACACAATATTAAGGGGTTCTAAGAAGGTTTTTAAAACTTCTAAAACCACTAAACATTCTACCACTTGAGGTGAATTTTCATTATATTGTTTGGATACCACTTTACCATTAGCCACATAGGCACCTATGCCAGTTTTTGATCCATCAGTATATACCACAATCCCATTTTTAAGTGGGTTTCTTACTGTTATTTGTGGAAACACAACAGATTGATTTTGGGCAAACTGTAAAATTGGATGTTTTGGATAATGGTTATCTATTTGTCCTGAAAAGGAGGTAACTAAAACTGCCCAATCATTAGATGTGGCTGCCAAGGTTTGAACCTGTGCAGCGGTATAAGGTACAATTAAAAGATATGGACTTCGCCCAAAGTGGGTGATTGCTGCTTTTAGGCCTTTAAGGGCAAGCTGTGCAATTGCATCAGGATACCAATCTATTATTTTAGCTGGGGATACGTTTGGATGGATCCACAACAATGGCCCATTCTGCCACAAAACTGCGGTTGGCAATTGTGCTGTCTTAAAGACACACAAACTGAAAGGCTGCGAATCCTCAATACGTTGTAATTGTGCATTCTGTAAGGCTTTTTCCACCTTTTGTAAGGCCTGGTTAGCAGCTAGAGTAAGAGCCCTAGGGGAGGAGATATGAGGATCTCCTTCTAAAATACCAAACAAAGGCCTTAACTCAGCGGAAGGAATCTTTAAAAAAGGTCTGAGCCAATTAATATCTCCCAACAGCTTTTGAAAATCATTTAAGGTATGGAGGTGATCTCTTCTTATCTCTACCTTTTGGGGCACAATCTTATCTGGGGACACCATAGAGCCCAAGAATTGTCCTGTATCAGAAATTTGGACTTTTTCTGTGGCTATCTGTAAACCCCACTGACTTAAAGTTTTAAGTAGAAAAGGATATGCCTTTTGTAGCATGGTAAGGTTTTTATGGCACAGGAGGATGTCATCCATGTAAAGGAGCAAAATTAAAGAGGGGAATTGTTCCCTCACTGGCAAAAGAGCTTCTTGCACATAAAGTTGGCACATAGTAGGACTATTGGACATTCCCTTTGGTAAGACCTTCCATTGATACCTCTTATCAGGTTCCATGTGATTAATAGAGGGGATGGTAAAGGCAAATCTGGGCCTATCCCTTGGACACAAAGGTATGGAAAAGAAACAATCTTTAATATCTATAATAATTAAATTCCAGCCACGTGGTAAGGCGGAAAGTACAGGGAGACCCCTCTGTACTGGGCCAAATAAGTTCATTTGCTCATTAATGGCTCTGAGGTCATGGAGCAGTCTCCACTTTCCTGACTTTTTCTTAATTACAAAAATTGGAGTATTCCAAGGTGAGGTAGAGGGTTCAATATGGCCTAGTTTTAATTGTTCCTCTACCAGTTGAATCACAGCTTCCAGTTTTTCAGAGGATAGGGGCCATTGAGGAACCCACACTGGATCCCCTGTTTTCCATGGTATGGGTCGTGCTTCCCCAATGGCCACTAAGGAAAACCCAGACCCTGTCTGTCTTGGTTTCCATTAGGTGAGATGGGCTCTATCCTTCCCTGTTCTTGATGTCCTAACCCTTTTCCTTCTTTATAACCCATCTTTGCCATGATATTTTTTGCTTTAGCTGAATACCCTCCCGATGGGGCGTTTTCATTGGACAAAATAAGGCCCAAATGCTGCATAATATCCCTTCCCCAGAGGTTAACCGGGAGTGGGAGCACATAAGGTATGAACTTCCCTTGCTGCCCTTCAGAGGATTCCCACGTCAAGGCAATGGAGCTTATAGTGGGACATGATTGATAACCTAGGCCCTGTAATGAATGAGATGACTCTGTGGTGGGCCATGCTTTGGGCCACCAATGTGTAGAAATTATACTTTTATCTGCTCCGGTATCAAGGATGCCTTCAAACTCTTTTCCGTTGATCTTAAGGCGGAGCTTAGGTCTATCATTCAAAGATACAACTAAATAGGCAGAATCATTTCCTGAGGAGCCCATTTTCTTTCTCTCAGGTCCTGCAAATTTCTCCCTGGTATTATCAGGGAGGAGCAGCAGCTGAGCTATCCTATCTCCTTTACTAATAGAAAAAACGCCCTTAGGGCTTGAGCACAGGACCTGTATTTCAGGGGAATGTTGACAATCCATAACTCCAGGGTGGACTACTAAGCCCTGCAAGGTGAGTGAACCCCGGCCGAGAATAAGGCCCATGGTTCCCGGGGGCAAGGATGGTATAGGCTCCACTGGCACCGGCTGAATACTCATTTGAGGCATTAATAGGAAGTCGGAGGCGGCACGCAGGTCCACCCTTGTGGGTCTTCCTGGGTCGCCTCTCTGACTGCTTCCTGGGTCCTGACAAACCGGTTCCCATATCTTTGAGGGCCCTGGGACCGAGGGCCCGATGACCCGTTTTTTGGCACATAAGCTGATTGACTATCAGGTGGGGGAAGGATTCTGCCCTTTATATCCCTCACAGAGCGACACTGGTCGGCTCTATGATAACCCTTGCCACACTTAGAGCAAAGAGTGAGAGTCCCTCCCTGTTTATCTGGAGCTCTGCAATCTTTCTTAAGATGCCCAGGCTTTCCACAGTTAAAACATGTCCTCTGATCATTTCTGCCCATGGAGCGGTTTTGGGATTGAAGGATGGCAGCCGCTAAACCTGCATTGCTGAGAGGTCCCCCAAGCTCTCGACAAACTCTGAGCCAGTCTTGTAAGCCTTTGTTCTTTCTTGGGGCTATGGCCGCTCGGCACTCCTTTGTGGCTTGCTCATAGATGAGCTGTTCTACCAGAGGTGCAGCTTGCTCTGAGTCTCCAAAAATACGCTCTGCTGCCTCTGTCATTCTGGCCACAAAATCTGAGAAGGACTCCTGAGGTCCCTGGACGATCTTTGTTAATTGTCCAGTGGCTTCACCTGCTCGGGAGAGCGCCTTCCAGGCCCTAATAGCCGTGGAGGAAATTTGGGCATAAGCTCCCCAATGGTAGTTTGTTTGATCAGCAGAATAAGCTCCCTGACCCGTTAACAAGTCAAAAGTCCAATCTCTCTGCTCTGGAGTCAAAGCAGCTGCGTTTGCTCGGGCCTGCGCTTGTGCAGCTTCATGCCAAAGAGCTCTCCATTCCATATATTTGCCCATACTAGGGAGAGCGGCTTTTACAATCGTTTGCCAGTCGGCAGGAGTTAGTGCCATGCCGGCAAACCTGTCTAACTGCACCAAGGTAAAATTAGCATTGGTTCCGTATTTACGGACCGACTCGGCAAGTTCTTTAATCTGCACATATTCTACCAGAGCGTGGACACGCCCACCCTCGGCTCCTTCAAAGACCGGAAATGCCTGTTGTATTTTCCTTTGTTCCTCTCTGGGAATGAATGAGTCTGCGCATTGCCTCTCTGCGCATTGTCTCTCTGCGCATTGTCTCTCTGCGCATTGTCTCTCTGCGCATTGTCTCTCTCCGCAGGGCTGACGCACTACGCAGGGCGGGGGCTCCGCATAGGGCGGACCTTGAAGCCGACTGCCCGGAGGCTGAACAGCATGCTGGCCTTCGCCAGCCGCTTTTGGCTTTTTTCTTGACCGATTAGCTAGCACTTTATCTGGCTGGTAATGAGCTGCTTCTTCCTCCCAGTCTGTTTCTTCAGAGGAGAATTCTTCGTCTGCTTCAGAGCTACTAAGAGCTGGCTTCCTGAGCTCATCTAGTGACGAGTATCTCCTAGAGACCTCCGCTAATTGATCTTTTTTCTTTTCTTTTTTCTTTTCCTTCCTTCTAATCTCTCCCCAGGTATTCTTACCTGACCTAAACTTTTCCTTGGGTTCAAGACCCTTGGAAAGGCCTGTATACTTAGTTTGTGTACCATATGTTCTCTTTGCTCCTACTCTCTCTCCCCGCTTTACTTCTGATAGATTGTCCTGAATTTCATCTAGAATTTTCAGCCCTATCTTAATCACTTGATAACATGTGAAAAAGAACAAAAGGGCTCCTAACACTAGAAAAAGTTCAAGGCCAAACATACCTTGTAAAGCTATTTCCCACTTTACTTCTGATAGACTGTCTTGACTTTCCTTAGAAAGTTCAAGACCAGACTTACCTTGTAAAGCTGTACTCACTGGTACTCCTGTTCCCCAGCTGAAGAGTTCTGAATTCATGCAGTTGAATCCTTCTCAACAGTCTGTTTTACGGGAACCTTCGTTACCATGACCCGCAGTTCTGGTTCCGGAATGAGGGATCTTCCTTGCGCCGGTGATGGTTAACTCCCGTCCCGAGTTTTCTTGTATTTTCTCGTCCCGGGTTTTTTTCTTCCCGGATTTTCTCGTCCCGGGTTTCGGCACCAACTCTTAAACGCGTTCTCACGACCGGCCAGGAAGAACACAACAAACCAGAATCTTCTGCGGCAAAACTTTATTGCTTACATCTTCAGGAGCCAGGAGCGCAAGCCCCAAGCCCCAAAAACGAAAGCCCCCAAAACGAAAGCGAAACCCCGTCCCTATTTAGGAGAGTTATCCTTCGCCTAGGACGCATCACTCCCTGATTGGCTGCAGCCCATGGCCGAGTTGACGTCATGGGAAAGGCAGAGTACATGTAGTAGAAAAATACCCTTGGCACATGCGCAGATTATTTGTTTACCACTTAGAACACAGCTGTCAGCGCCATCTTGTGACGGCGAATGTGGGGGCGGCTCCCAACATGTGTGTGTGTGTGTGTGTGTGTGTGTGTGTGTGTGTGTGTGCCCACTAATGGTTCTGAAGAGCACATCATGAGGAATGGCTACCACACTCATGTTGGCAGCTCCCTCATCAGCATGATATGTTTACAAAGCTGTACTGTATTAGATTTGTTTAGAAGGCTGGGGTGGTAGACACTATATGATAGATCTACCAGGTGTGTGTGTGTGGGTGGGTGGGGTTGTTGCTGAACAAAGCAGAAGTGTGTGCACATTGCTTTTTTGGTTGTTATATGTCCTCTCCTCCACATGGCTTTCTGTAGTGGATGTTGGGCAATACCACTAACTGGTAAGTCTGAGTGTCAGCCTACATCCAATCACTGAGAAGCCTGTGCTCTCTCACACATTTGAATTTCTGGCTCTGCTTGGCTCATCTAAGATAAGAAAGGATGCCTATGTAATCCACACAATGGCCTCTAGTGAGAGACTATCTATCCACACCTAGACATATCCATCCATCTGTCTGTCCATGTGCCCAAGTTTATGGTGTAAATCTGGTATGCCCCACATGCAATCGTGTTTAGAGTGCTCTGTCCCCAGTTTACATCACTGTTTTGAAGGACGTGGATCCTGAATGTAAGTGTGCCTCTATAGGTCAGTCTTTGAATGGATTCTGTTTCATTCTTAGCTTCCTGTGTGCAGTCATATAAACAAGCAGCCGACTCCTTACATTTTCTCTGCCACAAGTTTCTCCACATTTCCTTTATTGCAACAGACCCAGACTGGCACTGTAGATACAAGTATTTCCTTCCTCCTTAACTTCTCTGAGCTATTTTGTTACAGCAATGTAAAGGTAACTCATCCAATCATCATATATCCACCCAGCCTACTTCTCTTCATGCATCTGTGAACAGCTCTGCCTATTGATGTGATATTGAAAAGTAAAGAAAGGAAGGAAGAAAAAAAGAGGGGACCAGATTCACTCAGTTTGTCCTCTGCTCTATCCTAGGGATTGGCCAGCATTTTCTCTGCATCATTTCATCCTAGGCGATCTTTCTATTTTACACAGGAACAAACAGCAGTCAACAGAGAGGGAAACAACATACCTGAAATGAAGCTATTCTGTCTACTCTATAGAGGGCTCGTGGCTCCCTTCCCTATCAATCTCTCTTGAGGGATATAGGTCATTTTTCTTCTAATGTTTATCAATAAACACTTCCAAAACTGGGTAGACACTCCCAAGTAGGAAGCATGGATATGTCCCCCACCCCCAATTTGCACCCAGAGCAGTTAATTTATAGACCCGTGAGTCCAGAGCAGGATTAAGAGTGTCCATCTGACCATTTTATACTAGAGACAAGGGATTAGACATGAAGTACTTCCCTTTTCCAGTCAGGGCTCTTCAAGTTTTCTACATATCAAGGTTAGGCTCCCACAAAGTGTGCTGTTAAGTCTGAAAATTAAATCTAAAATTTTGAGCCATGATTGTGCTCTCCAATTAATGTTAAATATGAAACAGAGCTGTGAGTGCCCTAATCAGCAATGGCCTTCCGAGAAAGAAAGGCAGGTAGGATTTAATTACTAGCACCAGGAAATGTGCTCTAATGAGATTGTCTTTGGTACACAGGGTTCCTCTCAACAAATATGAGTGCCTTCACTATGGAGAAAATGGGGTTCTGATGAGTGACATCCAGGAAAGTTAACCCTTTCTGGTGGAAAATTGTGGTGAGGGAATAGGCCAAAGTCTTCTATCCTTGTTTTAAAGTTCCTTTTCTTTTTCTCAGGTTGACTCTTACAAAAAAAGCCTAGTCTGTAATAGGAGTCAGGCAGTTGACATTAATTGACAGAAAACAATGGAATCTTACTCCTAAAAACCATGGTGACTTCATTGGATATATTCAAACCATGGGATAGGGTAGTAAAAATAGTAGCAATAGTCTTGCTTAAAGTCTACTGAGGATGGTACACCATGCCTGATTGTCATCTAGGATAGTGTACTTATTCAATGGTGCCACCAACAGTGTAAAGTCTTCTTACACCAATGAACAGAATGAAAACAATCTCCCCCACACATGCCTATAGAACACCTCAAGATAGACATTCCCTTACTGAGATCCTTGTATCTGAGTATATAGACCTCATAGGAATGACTTGAGGGGTCTTGCTTAAAGTTAACTGATCTCAAAAGAGGCTGTCTTCAACTTCTACATCACTTTAGAATTAATATTCCCTGCAGTTATTTTATGTCTGCCATTCACTTTTCTTCTTTTTGGTGTTTCAAAAGCATAGAAGTGTTAGGTGTTGATGCTTCTGACCAACCTGTCTTTGGTACACCATCTGGCTTTGGGGTAGAGAGATAAGAGTAGTGGAGAGCATGGAGAAGAGAAGAATCCATTTAATGAGTCAGTCTACATTGCTGATTGTGAGGATGCTGTCTCTTGTTTCTTATATTTGATAATTTGCTTTACCAGATATGAATACATGTTCCCCAGCCAATTAATGTGTACATAATTGATTAGGCATGAAACATTTGATTTACAGAAAGAAGATTGTAAAAGATGTTGAGGAGACTCTGGGCTTTAAGCTATACAAGTCTACATGTACATGCTGATAGAGTCTTCATTTCTCATGTTCCATTGTTGTGAGGGACAGCAGTGAGAATGCCCTCTTTGCTCACTGACTGCTAGAAAATACCCAGAGGGGACATTTCCTTCTCTTCACAGTCTCATTTTTGAACCATGACACAAATCCACAAATCAGGGCAGCTTAAACACAAGTAGTGCTGGGCTTTACAAACAAAGGAAAAAATCTTTCTTCACAACCCTACACTCTAGGTCATGTTTAGTATTGTACATGGACTGCTTAGAAAGAAGACATTTATTCTGTTGATCAAAAATGAATATCCATTTAAAGGATTTTAAAAAGCATAGAACCAGAAAAACTGAATTGTTCAAAAGCATTACTAACCTTTTAGAAAATGTATGTCTACTGCATGAATGGACTTTATACACAGCAATGTGAGCATGTAAGGCATAATTAGATTAAATTGTGCATATTGAGCCTTTTATTCTGATTCTTTACTAGCTTATAAATTAATAGATATTTGTTAAGGAGTTGTATAGGCTCTTATGGTAGGGCAAAATATGAATGACATGCAAACACAAATGTACTTCCAGAACAAGAGTCTCTAGACACTCCCTGGTATGATGAGTCAATAACAGAGTGATGGATACTAGAATCAAAGTGAACAAATTCTGACCACTGGACTTGGGTTATAGCTGAGTCATATACTCAGTCGACAAACAAGCAGGGTGGGGAAATCTACAGATATCAATTAGTAAGGTAAGTTTTCCCCCAATGGACAGCACATTCTGGTTCAGGATATCATACCAAGAAGATATTACCTCTTAATATTGTACCAAACTTGTCCTAATCTATGCCCTGGGGCGGTATTGTGTTGAGCTTTAGGATATAAACAGGAAGGAGCAAATATGGTTTATACCATGTCTGAACAGAGCTTTCAAGAAAGCAAGGGGAGTGATTTGAACAGAGATGAGCACCAGGAATTTAGATGACAGAGATCAGATGATCTACACTCATTTGAAAGTCAGAGATGGGAAGCTTTCTCAAGAGGTCAAGACGAGGCAAGTATCACATAAAAAGGTGAAATGCAAAACATGAAGCCTCAGCAAAAAGTCACATTGCAATACAGGAGAAGAACATACCACTACCAGTTGTGTGTGTGTGTGTGTGTGTGTGTGTGTGTGTGTGTGTGTGTGTGTGTGGTAATCTTTCATGCCAATGTCAAAGAAAGACTCATCCTACATAAGAAAGAGAGAGCTAGAAAAAAGAACATTCCTCGTCCTGATGGATGAGTTCTTTGTCCCAGGAACCGATTTTGAGGGCAATCCCTACATAACATGGAGACCCATAGCTGTTCCTTTGTCATTTTATATGATGGTATTTCTATTACTTTTGATTCAATGACATTCTGAATAAGTGATTTTTTTCATCAATTGTTTTACATTTTGGCTAATGACTGTTTCTCTAAGATATAAAACCTTCACAGCTCCCTCAGTATGCTGCTATTTCTCTAATTTCAGCTTAAAGCTGTGATAGGACAGCTTCTGCTCAGCACCCATTTGTATAGCACAAGGTGCCCATCGCTGTCTCATTAAAAGTCATCATACCATGCCATATCTGTGAAAAGACGTTTCCAGTTAGCTAAAGAGCACTGCGGTCAGTCTTTGGATATTGCTCAACAATATTCACTAGAGTTCAAAAAGTCTTGGGTCACTTCACTAAGGTTATAGTCTTCTCTTCTCTTTGTCTTCAATATACGGTACACATCCACTTCACCAGGTCCACCTCACACACCTCCTCTGTCACCTGAGTTCAACAAGAATAATAGAGAGGAAAAGTGTGCTCTCAGAAATCAGATCTAGTTCTGAATTTTATACCTACCGTGTCAACAGTAGCCTTACATTACCTTTGTTTTAATATTTATCATTTGAAGATTAGGATGCATCCACTTAATGATATTTCTTGGAGGACTACAATGATGTAATTTTATGGGACAGTGTCCATCAAGCTAATAATAGTATCATATCAAGTGTGAACATTTTTTTTTCCTCAGAGAGAAAAGCCTTACTGGGCTTCTGAAAGTGGCCCAGCTTTTGTAGTTATACACTAAAACAGAAATGTGGGCCACATAAATTGTTCCACTGAACAGCAGGTATACATCTAGCACCACCCAGACTCATTCACAATACTTTTATGTCCCTTTCTTTAACCTAGATAACCAGTCTGAGTCTAAGACTACAGTGTCTTATGAACTTCCAGGAATGGAGTCCTAAAGTCTTGTACTCAGAGACAGCTCTTTAAGTACAAACGTGAGCCTGGGTGCAGTACTGGTCTCACTGGTGTTTCCAATAGCCAGAGAATGGACTCTAGTGTATCTTGGAATAGGATTTCATGCTGAGTTTGTCGATTTATATAATCAATTTCCTCATTTTAGATTCTATCCAGAAAAGCCCTGAGTGACTGACTTGCCTAAGGTCATATGTGAGTGTGCATGCAGCAAAGGTGACTTTGTCCATACCATAATATAGCCATCTTTTCTCCAAGGACTATTTCCTCATGACAGACCAGGACTGCCTACCTGTGACAGTGCCCCTCTGTAAGTTTTTAAAGGATCCTTACCTGTGTCCTGTTAGGTATGTTTATTTTAGCTTCAATTAACCTTTTGTAGAAGAAATAAAAACAAAGCAAGAAAAACACAAAATGTAAAGGGTATGATGCAACTATAGGTCACCTAAATTCAAATGCTTAGTTTTCCCCTTTTTTTCCCATTGCCTTGTGGTTGTTATGGCTTGACTATGTGTTTCTGGTTTTAGAAGACCATTCATCCATGTAAGGTATACTGCTCAAAGTCTGATATGCTTTAGTTTTAAATCCTGATGCACCATTTCTTTGTTGTGCAACCTTGCGGAAGTCTTTTGACTTCACCATGCCTCTTTTCTCATCTATAATCTGGGACAATAAGTGAGAGTTTGGGAATGATCAGTGTGAAGCAGTATCTTCTGGATATGATCCATGAACTCACAGCTGATATAAGTTGCCTGCCTGCATAAGAATTCCACAAGATCAAGCCAGCCAACATTCCTGTGTGGAATGGAGAGGGGCATAGGTCCTACTCCTAGCAGGGAACTATTGGTCTTTGATGACTGCTGAGAGTAGTACAACCATTTATTCTTTGATGTGTGTCCCTCATAGGTTTTCTGTGCTCCAGTAGATGGGCATATAGGAAGCACTAAGTGGACTCCATGGTGCTCGCTATCTCCTCTAATCATTTGCCTGACCACACCATTCACAGTGCTGACTATACTTTGAAGAGCAAGAACATGATGTAGTCAATGTTCTACAATTTTAGAAAAGCCTAGAGATCAATGACATTAATAGACTGAAAGATATCTGGGATATTTGATAATGCAAGGTACTGATAAACCTTGACCCATTCACACACATACACACATGATGTGTACACATACACACATACACACACACACGTGCACACATGATGTGTACACATACACACATACACGCATGTGCACACATGTGTGTACTCATTCACATGTACACACAGGCACATATGCATCCATATGCATACAGACATATACATATCAACACATATGCACACATGCTCACATACAACCACACACATACACACACACATACACACACACACACACACACACACACACACACACATATACACATACACTTATACACAGAGGGAAACAGAGAGAAGAAAAGCAATGAGAAGGGAGGTCTTGATGGAGTTGGAGATGAAGGGATATATATAAACTTTATATGCAGGAATATAAGAAAGACAGAAAGATATCTGGGATATTTGTTAATGCAAGGTACTGATAAACCTTAACCCATTCACACACATACACACATGATGTGTACACATACACACATACACACACACACGTGCAAACACGATGTGTACACATACACACATACACAAAATATTTTTTTTTTAGACAAATCTTTTATTTTTATTTTTTTTTTTATTTTTTTTTT
The DNA here is from genome assembly GCF_000001635.26 of Mus musculus. Taxonomy (NCBI): domain Eukaryota; kingdom Metazoa; phylum Chordata; class Mammalia; order Rodentia; family Muridae; genus Mus; species Mus musculus. The sequence continues at coordinate 71,591,372 of NC_000081.6, read as the reverse complement.
AATTTTATTTTTTTCCATTTTTTATTAGGTATTTAACTCATTTACATTTCCAATGCTATACCAAAAGTCCCCCATATCCACCCACCCCCACTCCCCTGCCCACCCACTCCCCCTTTTTGGCCCTGGTGTTCCCCTGTACTGGGGCATATAAAGTTTGCAAGTCCAATGGGCCTCTCTTTCCAGTGATGGCCGACTAGGCCATCTTTTGATATATATGCAGCTAGAGTCAAGAGCTCCGGGGTACTGGTTAGTTCATAATGTTGTTCCTCCTATAGGCTTGCAGATCCCTTTAGCTCCTTGGGTTCTTTCTCTAGCTCCTCCATTGGGAGCCCTATGATCCATCCATTAGCTGACTGTGAGCATCCACTTCTGTGTTTGCTAGGCCTCGGCATAGTCTCACAAGAGACAGCTACATCTGGGTCCTTTCAATAAAATCTTGCTAGTGTATGCAATGGTGTCAGCGTTTGGATGCTGATTATGGGGTGGATCCCTGGATATGGCAGTCTCTACATGGTCCATCCTTTCATCTCAGCTCCAAACTTTGTCTCTGTAACTCCTTCCATGGGTGTTTTGTTCCCAAATCTAAGGAGGGGCATAGTGTCCACACTTCAGTCTTCATTCTTCTTGAGTTTCATGTGTTTAGCAAATTATATCTTATATCTTGGGTATCCTAGGTTTGGGGCTAATATCCACTTATCAGTGAATACATATTGTGTGAGTTTCTTTGTGAATGTGTTACCTCACTCAGGATGATGCCCTCCAGGTCCATCCATTTGGCTAGGAATTTCATAAATTCATTCTTTTTAATAGCTGAGTAGTACTCCATTGTGTAGATGTACCACATTTTCTGTATCCATTCCTCTGTTGAGGGGCATCTGGGTTCCTTCCAGCTTCTGGCTATTATAAATAAGGCTGCTATGAACATAGTGGAGCATGTGTCCTTCTTACCAGTTGGGGCATCTTCTGGATATATGCCCAGGAGAGGTATTGCTGGATCCTCCGGTAGTACTATGTCCAGTTTTCTGAGGAACCGCCAGACTGATTTCCAGAGTGGTTGCACAAGCCTGCACTCCCACCAACAATGGAGGAGTGTTCCTCTTTCTCCACATCCACGCCAGCATCTGCTGTCACCTGAATTTTTGATCTTAGCCATTCTGACTGGTGTGAGGTGGAATCTCAGGGTTGTTTTGATTTGCATTTCCCTGATGATTAAGGATGTTGAACATTTTTTCAAGTGCTTCTCTGCCATTCGGTATTCCTCAGGTGAGAATTCTTTGTTCAGTTCTGAGCCCCATTTTTTAATGGGGTTATTTGATTTTCTGAAGTCCACCTTCTTGAGTTCTTTATATATGTTGGATATTAGTCCCCTATCTGATTTAGGATAGGTAAAGATCCTTTCCCAATCTGTTGGTGGTCTTTTTGTCTTATTGATGGTGTCTTTTGCCTTGCAGAAACTTTGGAGTTTCATTAGGTCCCATTTGTCAATTCTCGATCTTACAGCACAAGCCATTGCTGTTCTGTTCAGGAATTTTTCCCCTGTGCCCATATCTTCAAGGCTTTTCCCCACTTTCTCCTCTATAAGTTTCAGTGTCTCTGGTTTTATGTGAAGTTCCTTGATCCACTTAGATTTGACCTTAGTACAAGGAGATAAGTATGGATCGATTCGAATTCTTCTACACGATAACAACTAGTTGTGCCAGCACCAATTGTTGAAAATGCTGTCTTTCTTCCACTGGATGGTTTTAGCTCCCTTGTCGAAGATCAAGTGACCATAGGTGTGTGGGTTCATTTCTGGGTCTTCAATTCTATTCCATTGGTCTACTTGTCTGTCTCTATACCAGTACCATGCAGTTTTTATCACAATTGCTCTGTAGTAAAGCTTTAGGTCTGGCATGGTGATTCCGCCAGAAGTTCTTTTATCCTTGAGAAGACTTTTTGCTATCCTAGGTTTTTTGTTATTCCAGACAAATTTGCAAATTGCTCCTTCCAATTCGTTGAAGAATTGAGTTGGAATTTTGATGGGGATTGCATTGAATCTGTAGATTGCTTTTGGCAAGATAGCCATTTTTACAATGTTGATCCTGCCAATCCATGAGCATGGGAGATCTTTCCATCTTCTGAGATCTTCCTTGATTTCTTTCTTCAGAGATTTGAAGTTTTTATCATACAGATCTTTCACTTCCTTAGTTAGAGTCACGCCAAGATATTTTATATTATTTGTGACTATTGAGAAGGGTGTTGTTTCCCTAATTTCTTTCTCAGCCTGTTTATTCTTTGTATAGAGAAAGGCCATTGACTTGTTTGAGTTTATTTTATATCCAGCTACTTCACCGAAGCTGTTTATCAGGTTTAGGAGTTCTCTGGTAGAATTTTTAGGGTCACTTATATATACTATCATATCATCTGCAAAAAGTGATATTTTGACTTCCTCTTTTCCAATTTGTATCCCCTTGATCTCCTTTTGTTGTCGAATTGCTCTGGCTAATACTTCAAGTACTATGTTGAAAAGGTAGGGAGAAAGTGGGCAGCCTTGTCTAGTCCCTGATTTTAGTGGGATTGCTTCCAGCTTCTCTCCATTTACTTTGATGTTGGCTACTGGTTTGCTGTAGATTGCTTTTATCATGTTTAGGTATGGGCCTTGAATTCCTGATCTTTCCAAGACTTTTATCATGAATGGGTGTTGGATCTTGTCAAATGCTTTTTCTGCATCTAACGAGATGATCATGTGGTTTTTGTCTTTGAGTTTGTTTATATAATGGATTACATTGATGGATTTTCGTATATTAAACCATCCCTGCATCCCTGGAATAAAACCTACTTGGTCAGGATGGATGATTGCTTTAATGTGTTCTTGTATTCGGTTAGCGAGAATTTTATTGAGGATTTTTGCATCGATATTCATAAGAGAAATTGGTCTGAAGTTCTCTATCTTTGTTGGATCTTTCTGTGGTTTAGGTATCAGAGTAATAGTGGCTTCATAAAATGAGTTGGGTAGAGTACCTTCTACTTCTATTTTGTGAAATAGTTTGTGCAGAATTGGAATTAGATCTTCTTTGAAGGTCTGATAGAACTCTGCACTAAACCCATCTGGTCCTGGGCTTTTTTTGGTTGGGAGACTATTAATAACTGCTTCTATTTCTTTAGGTGATATGGGACTGTTTAGATGGTCAACTTGATCCTGATTCAACTTTGGTACCTGGTATCTGTCCAGAAATTTGTCCATTTCGTCCAGGTTTTCCAGTTTTGTTGAGTATAGCCTTTTGTAGAAGGATCTGATGGTGTTTTGGATTTCTTCAGGATCTGTTGTTATGTCTCCCTTTTCATTTCTGATTTTGTTAATTAGGATTTTGTCCCTGTGCCCTTTAGTGAGTCTAGCTAAGGGTTTATCTATCTTGTTGATTTTCTCAAAGAACCAATTCCTCGTTTGGTTAATTCTTTGAATAGTTCTTCTTGTTTCCACTTGGTTGATTTCACCCCTGAGTTTGATTATTTCCTGCCGTCTACTCCTCTTGGGTGAATTTGCTTCCTTTTTTTCTAGGGCTTTTAGATGTGTTGTCAAGCTGCTAGTATGTGCTGTCTCCCGTTTCTTCTTGGAGGCACTCAGAGCTATGAGTTTCCCTCTTAGAAATGCTTTCATTGTGTCCCATAGGTTTGGGTACGTTGTGGCTTCATTTTCATTAAACTCTAAAAAGTCTTTAATTTCTTTCTTTATTCCTTCCTTGACCAAGGTATCATTGAGAAGAGTGTTATTCAGTTTCCACGTGAATGTTGGCTTTCCATTATTTATGTTGTTATTGAAGATCAGTCTTAGGCCATGGTGGTCTGATAGGATACATGGGACAATTTCAATATTTTTGTATCTATTGAGGCCTGTTTTGTGACCAATTATATGGTCAATTTTAGAGAAGGTCCCGTGAGGTGCTGAGAAGAAGGTATATCCTTTTGTTTTAGGATAAAATGTTCTGTAGATATCTGTCAGGTCCATTTGTTTCATAACTTCTGTTAGTTTCACTGTGCCCCTGTTTAGTTTCTGTTTCCACGATCTGTCCTTTGAAGAAAGTGGTGTGTTGAAGTCTCCCACTATTATTGTGTGAGGTGCAATGTATGCTTTGAGCTTTACTAAAGTGTCTCTAATGAATGTGGCTGCCCTTGCATTTGGTGCGTAGATATTCAGAATTGAGAGTTCCTCTTGGAGGATTTTACCTTTGATGAGTATGAAGTGTCCCTCCTTGTCTTTTTTGATAACTTTGGGTTGGAAGTCGATTTTATCCGATATTAAAATGGCTACTCCAGCTTGTTTCTTCAGTCCATTTGCTTGGAAAATTGTTTTCCAGCCTTTCACTCTGAGGTAGTGTCTGTCTTTTTCCCTGAGATGGGTTTCCTGTAAGCAGCAGAATGTTGGGTCCTGTTTGTATAGCCAGTCTGTTAGTCTATGTCTTTTTATTGGGGAATTGAGTCCATTGATATTAAGAGATATTAAGGAAAAGTAATTGTTGCTCCCTTTTATTTTTGTTGTTAGAGTTGGCATTCTGTTCTTGTGGCTGTCTTCTTTTTGGTTTGTTGAATGATTACTTTCTTGGTTGTTCTAGGGCGTGATTTCTGTCCTTGTATTGCTTCTTTTCTGTTATTATCCTTTGAAGGGCTGGATTCGTGGAAAGATATTGTGTGAATTTGGTTTTGTCGTGGAATACTTTGGTTTCTCCATCTATGGTAATTGAGAGTTTGGCCGGGTATAGTAGCCTGGGCTGGCATTTGTGTTCTCTTAGTGTCTGTATAACATCTGTCCAGGCTCTTCTGGCTTTCATAGTCTCTGGTGAAAAGTCTGGTGTAATTCTGATAGGCCTTCCTATATATGTTACTTGACCTTTCTCCCTTACTGCTTTTAATATTCTATCTTTATTTAGTGCATTTGTTGTTCTGATTATTATGTGTCGGGAGGAATTTCTTTTCTGGTCCAGTCTATTTGGAGTTCTGTAGGCTTCTTGTATGATCATGGGCATCTCTTTTTTTTATGTTTGGGAAGTTTTCTTCTATTATTTTGTTGAAGATATTAGCTGGCCCTTTAAGTTGAAAATCTTCATTCTCATCAATTCCTATTATCCGTAGGTTTGGTCTTCTCATTGTGTCCTGGATTACCTGGATGTTTTGAGTTAGGATCCTTTTGCATTTTGTATTTTCTTTGACTGTTGTGTCGATGTTCTGTATGGAATCTTCTGCACCTGAGATTCTCTCTTCCATTTCTTGTATTCTGTTGCTGATGCTTGCATCTATGGTTCCAGATCTCTTTCCTAGGGTTTCTATCTCCAGCGTTGCCTCGCTTTGGGTTTTCTTTATTGTGTCTACTTCCCTTTTAGTTCTAGTATGGTTTTGTTCATTTCCATCACCTGTTTGGATGTGTTTTCCTGTTTTTCTTTAATGATTTCTACCTGTTTGGCTGTGTTTTCCTGCTTTTCTTTAAGGGCCTGTAACTCTTTAGCAGTGCTCTCCTGTAATTCTTTAAGTGACTTATGAAAGTCCTTCTTGATGTCCTCTATCATCATCTTGAGAAATGTTTTTAAATCTGGGTCTAGATTTTCGGTTGTGTTGGGGTGCCCAGGACTAGGTGGGGTGGGAGTGCTGCGTTCTGATGATGGTGAGTGGTCTTGATTTCTGTTAGTAGGATTCTTACGTTTGCCTTTTGCCATCTGGTAATCTCTGAAGCTAGCTGTTTTAGTTGTCACTGTTAAGAGCTTGTTCTTCAGGTGACTCTGTTAGCCTCTATAAGCAGACCTGGAGGGTAGCACTCTCCTTAGTTTCAGTGGGCAGAGTATTCTCTGCAGGCAAGCTCTCTTCTTGCAAGGCAGGTAGCCAGATATCTGGTGTTCGAACCAGACTCCTGGCAGAAGTTGTGTTCCACTCACTAGAGGTCTTAGGATCCCGTGTGGAATCCTGTGTGGGCCCTTGCGGGTGTCAGGTGACTCAGCTGGCAAGGTAGCCCGGGGCTCGAGTGGAGCGGAAGGGGTTTGTGCCCCAGATCAAGCCCAGGTAGCCTGCTTCCCTATGTACCGCAGTCTCAGGTTCCGCGCAATTGGATTGGGGCAGGCGCTGTGTTCCACTCACCAGAGGTCTTAGGATCCCGTGGGGAGTCCCGTGTGGGCCCTGCGGGTGTTGGGCAAGACTCTGCTGGCAAGGTAGCCCGGGGGTCGAGTCTCGAGTCGAGCGGAAGGGCCATACACAAAATATAAGGGGTAAATAAATACTTTATATGCAGGAATGAGATTCTCGGAGAATAAATAAAAACATCTTAAAATAAACGAAACTATTTTCTGACATCCTGAAGACTGGAGAACTATTTTATTTATTGAAAACTATAAACTCAAGGCTTATATATTATTGATTAAAAACACTCCAGACTCCCAATATCTTGTATGTGTGAGTGAGATGACAAATGTGTGCTCAAAGTATATCTTTTTATACTGAGCCATTCATGTCCACCACTGCAGGCTCTGGAGGATCTGTTAAGTCAGGTAGTATTTCCTGTCACCTACTCTGTATTGAATGGGCTGACCTGATGAGAGAGCAATGAATGCTTTTTTTTTTTTTTTTTTTTTTGAGAATCTTCTTTAAAACTTGGCAGAGTACAGTATCCAAGTCTTGCTCAGGAATCATGGAGAAACCATAAGTTAGTGAGGATGAAAGAACTCCACTATATTCCTGGTTGCATGAATCATCAGACCAGAGCCTAGGTAAGTCACATAAGCTGTTTAGGTCTCTAAGTTTCACACAAAAGCCAAACTGAGCATGTTCAGGGGTTCCTAGAAACCAAAATTAATGAATCCTATGTCTCAAACGGTGTCCTGTTGCAATGTGCTCATGGATTGTCCAAACCAGAGAGGGATAGGGTCTTCTCAGGCTCTGCTTTTATAGGATTTGGTGTTTACTCTTCTTACGAATCAAGACCAGGGAAGGTACAAATATGGGTTGTCATTACTGGAGACTAATCCATTATCCTTTCAGCCAGAACCTTGAAATCATGACACCTCACCTTTTGATTAAGGGAGTAATGCAATTAAAGACAATTGACTAATGATAAGAATTGGTTACTTGTGCTTGGTGTAAAGCTGAGAGTCAGAACTCAGAGAAGTGTGTATGTGAGTGAGTGTGGTGGTGGGGGGGAAGGAAGGATGGATGGATGGAAGGAGGGGGAAGAGAGAGGAGAAAGAAAGGGAGTAAGGAAGGGAAGGAGGGAAAAAGAGAGAGAGGGAGAGAGAGACAGAGAGAGAGAGAGAGAGAGAGAGAGAGAGAGAGAGAGAGAATATCATCTCCCTCCCAGTGAATGGTAAATCCAGATTCAAGCTGGCATTTTGTGTTTTTGATCTTAGCTTTATTCAGAGGTGTCTGTCTTGTGATTCTCATAGTATCTGTAGGGAATCCATCTGTTAAAACTCTTTACCAAGGTCTTTTCACACCAAGCCCAGGGCTTTTGTGGCACTGCCATAATGATCTTATTAGACTAAGTGTGACTTAAGTGCAGTTGCATTGCTCAGTGTTGAGCTGCGTTCACAGATATGTTGCCTTGTTAATCCTCACAGTGAGACAGTAAGATCCCTGCAACTCCCCACTGCTGAGTGGCCCCAGAATTGCTTCTCTATTCTGCTCATCACTTCCACAGCAGCATGTCATCTGCAGGATCATTTATCTCATAGTGTATGTTATTTTGGTTCAAAGACCCTTCCTCGTTGTAATGAAAAAGTATATCTGTCAGTCACATACAGCTAAGGGAATTTTGTAATTCTGTGTGAACAACTTTCTGGAAATAAAAATTTGATGAGGTAATGGAAATTTCCACACATACTAGAATAGCCATTGAAATTTATAGAATGGCTTCAGGCCAGTCTGTAGATTTTATAGTCATAGGAAATTAATAAGAGACTCAGGAGTAGAGATGGAGAAGATAAACACGTGGCAGTGACACTTTCTCCTCAGTAGAGAAACATTCCAGTGGAAGTGAAAAATGGCAAGGCACTTATCTCTTTATTATCTGCTCACTCACCTACCCATTAAGCAATCAAACCACTGGTCTATCCATCAACCCACATAACCACTTACCTATTCATCTTCTACTTCATCCATGATCCATGAACATCTTACTGTTAGTTTACATAGATTTTTTAGTTGTAGCTCATATGTGAACTATATATAATAGGTAATTTTGTCTGAATGTTTGTATAAGCATGAGTGTGTACATTTGAATATGTGTGCATTGTGTGTATGAGAGAGAGAGAGAGAGAGAGAGAGAGAGAGAGAGAGAGAGAGAGAGAGAATGCCCTGTAGGGAAGAGGCAAAATAGATGTCATCATCCAAAAGGAAGTTTAGGTCACCCTCTATTTTCTAAGTACACTAGTCATATCTGTCCTTTCCACATATAATATACTTCTTGGGACACAGATCAATCAGGTGGATATTATTGTTTATCTATAATAAATGAGGAAACTGGTAGTCTGACAGGAGAAATGATACTCCTAACACAAATTGTAGATGATACAGCCAAACTCCACAGGCCATATTTTCCTATCACCATGTCTCTGCTTATTAGGAAAATAATGCTTACAATATTAATATAGCTAACAGTTATGAATTTCTTACTCTGGATTATAATAAATTTTCTCAAAAGGAGCCCCAGTCAAGCTTGTGATTTTGATTTATTTATGTGTTTGTTACATGGGAGAAAATTATAGCTCATAGAAACTGTGTTAGTTAGGGTTTTATTGCTGGGGAGAGACATCATGACCAAGACAACTCTAAAAAAAGACAACTTTTTAATTGGGGCTGATTTACAGGTTTTTGAAGTTCAGTCCATTATCTTCATGGAGCAAAGCACAGCAGTGTCCAAGCCAGCATAGTGTTGGAGGAGCTGAGAGTTCTACATCTTGTTCTAAAGGCAAAGAGAAAAAAAAAAAAAAACCAAACCAAACCAAAACAAAACAAAAAAAACCCTGACTTATAAGCAGCTAGGAGGAGGGTTTCAAAGCCCATCCCCACAGTGACATACTTCCTTCAACAAGGCCATATCTCCTAATAGTGCCATTCCTTCAGCCAAACATATTCAAACCACCACAGTGGCTGAGCAAGTTTTCAAAGGTAAAATCTGGAATGTGATACAACAGGTTATCAAAGCTGTGTGATTTCAGGTAATGCCAATAATCTATACATTAACATTCCATGATAGAAGTTGTCTTTTGTCATAGGTATATATGATAATGGTACAATTATTTTTGAGAAAGGAGCAACAATTGGCCTTTCATCATTCCCCATCTTGTTCTTTATGCCCAACTTGTCCACATTTTTCCAGTCTCTTCACTGTACAGGTGAGTCAAGATGGCATGTGAGCTCTGCCCATATTAATTCACATCTGGGACATTAGTCTACCAGTGAGCCAGGGGAACTTAGGCCTAAAGCTTTGCAATCTGGATACAATTTTATTATAGCGCATCACTGAATCAGATCTCAAAGTCTGCATTTTAGCACCATTGTCCACTGTGGGATGTAGAAATGCCGAACACACTCAAATCCTTCTCCCCTGAAATAGCATGTAGTAAGTAGCTGATGATAACTTGACGTGAAGGAGTGTTATTTGCTCCAGATCCCTGGTTTGTTTGTTTGTTTCATTGCTATTGAGGTTTTGGACAATGTTGCTACTTCATGTAATGTGAGGTCTGTCATTATTTCCCATGACTTTTAACCTTATAATCTCTTCTAAATTGGGCCAATCCCACCTCTTCTGAAGATATATCTTCTCATTCTACCACTCTGTTAATGCGGCTCTTCTCACCTTGATGGGGGCCTGGGGGTCTTCTTATGTCAGTAACTCAGCCTTTGTCTACTTGGTGTTGAGCTCCTTAAGATATTCACCTTACCATACACCTCTGTGTTCTCATCTGCTTCCCTATTGCTGTCTCTGGCATTGGTCATTTAATAGAAGACTAGAGCTAGGACTGAATTCGATACCGAACTTGGAATGGTCTCTCCCATTTCTTTATCATGTCCTTTTAGTGTTTGGATTATGCAGTTTTATGTCACTATGGTATTCTAATGCCATTTGGATGGTTTCCATGATGCACAGATTAAGACCAATTTTAAGAATATCTTCATCACTGAAGTTCCTAATCATGTTTAAATTCTGATTCTTCTTGCAGGGTGCATATCTATAAGTAAGGTGCTTTCTGTTTTGGACTTTCTGTCTCCTGCAACCATAATGGTACCACACTGAATACCACTATAGATATTATTCACATAGAATCAGAATCATGTGCCTAAGACATCTGGAATGGTCCCTGTCACAGGCTGCTTCTGATACCTTAGCTGTTCTTGTTATTTGTGGAGTATCTGAGAGAAAAGGAACAACAAGCTCACTGATCTGCAAACTGACAGGAGTTTTGTTCTTATTTAATATTCTGTGTATATTCTAAATTTAAATTGTATCCAAATACAGTGGGGTGATAGATTGAATGGTGGGTCAAGAATAGTACCCCTGAGTTCTCATCCAGGCCCTGCAAATCTTTAAGACATTCTTTCACCTTTGTGTGTCTATCTCATAAGCAAACTCACAAGTGTGTCTTGTGTCATAGAAGAATAAGCATAATTATATTATCTGAAGGAATTGATACAGATGGTGTCTCACACACAGTGCCAGCTGTTCCATCTATATTACTTCATTTGTTTCTTGGAGCAATTGATTTTTAATGTGAGAAAAACCAATGCTATGAAACACAAAATGAATCGCCTAAGATCATGTGGCATTAGTCACTGACAAATGTAGTATTTAACACAGGTCTGTGTGGGTCAGGGCTAGAGCCATGGGTTCTATCATATGCTTTCATTTCATCCTTTGGAACCCACTCTCTATAAAATATATGTGGGCTATGTTTACCCTCACTGCATTTTCTGCTTGGAACTGGTTGTGCATTCTGGATTTGTCAGTTAAAAAAAAAATCTTCCCTGCAGAGACCTCCATCACAGTATGAGATTGCAAGGCAGATTTTCTGGTCTGAGGTTTTAAATTACCCGTGTCATCTCAAGCTGTGCAAGTTACTTGAAGGTCTGCTTCTACTGCGGCTCATTTTGTTTTCACAGTGAAATGTCTTATTGAGAATTTCACACATGCATGTAGTGTGTTTTGATCAAATCCAGCTCCTCCTTCCATGTTCTTTAATTCCTGACCTACCCACTCCACTTTTCCCCCCCAGGTTTTTAAATCTTTCTTTTAGAAACCATTCTCTTAATTAATTGGAAATGTCATACAATGTATTTTGATCATAATCACCACCTCCCTCCCCAGCTTCTCCCATTCTCACTTCTATCATTGCCCACTCAACTTTGTATCCTCACTTTTAAATTTTTTACTTTGGTTAAATAGTCAATTGAGTGATGCCTGTGGGTGCAGCATGGCTGGGAAACCATCTACTGGAGCATAGGCAGCCTCTCAGGAGCCACATTACTGGGAAAACAGTGTCTCTCCCTCCTTCTGTCTCTATCAGTTGACAGTAGTTCCTCAAACAGGCATGACAGTTCATGAGTCTCTTTCACCCATGCTAGCATTTGGGTTAGGTTGGTTTTGTATAAGTCTTGTGCATGCATTTGCAGGTGTTGTAAGCCATGAGCTCATATATGCAACTGCACTGTCAGCTCCAGAAAAACCCTGTTAAAATTCAGTTATCTCATCCCTTCCTTACAAACGTTCAGCCTTCTCTTCCTGGAGGGTCCCTGAGTCTGTCACCATATAGCCAGAGAAAATCATAAGCTTCCTTTCTGAGGACAAGCAAGCAGGATCTTTTGAGCATACGTCATGTGCCAGCTTCTTGGAGGGGAGAAGCTCAGACCTGCAAATATTGCCTCTTCGAGTGAAAGTGGAAAGGGACCAGCCACTGTCCCAGAGCAACATCAACAAATGCCCACTCACATAATTTAGAACTCCCATCTAGCTGACTCATTAGATAGGAACAACAGGTCCCCCAGGCAATAGGAATAAAAACAGCAGAAAGAAAGATGTGTGGTGGGAAGCTCTTCTCAATTTTCCAGCACTCAGCAACATTTATATATAGTCACTCCCATCCTTTTTAAAGGGGAAATCCACTTAAAAATATAATGATGCTCATGTAATGAGTATCTTCCTCCCTAGCCCTTATTGTCATCTTTTATTTATTTTTAAATACACTATTAATTTAAATAGAATTATATCACTCCCCCCTTTTTCCCTTCCAGCCCTTCCCAGGTTCCTTCCTTCCAACTGCTCCCATGCTCCCCTAAGTTCAAGTCATTAGTCTTAATTCTTTAATACTGTTACATATGTTTGTGCATATACACACACATATATGTGCACATGCATATATACATATGCACATCAACTCCAGTTGCTGGCTGATGCAAGTTCCTTGAAGGATCTACTTTTACAGATGCATACATTTTTTTAGCCCATGCTGGATTTGAAAGCAAAGCTAATAGTGATGATAATATCCAATATTTGCTGAAACTCAGGTTTGACTTCCACATTTATTTCAACTAATGTATCAGCTCTAAAAAGTAACTGCTGCTTATTTGCAAAAGAATCAGAGTTCCTAATTCAGATAATCTCAAGTTACCAAGAAAACAAAGCAAAACGAAGCACATAACTACTGTGGCTGTTTTAACTTATCATGAACAAGGAGGGAAGCTTTAAGTATACAGTCAAAAGACACAAACTGGTGTGGGCATTCTTCTGTATAGCTTATTTTCATTAGAAAAGGATGTAGTGGTAGGCCTGATGGTGGAGGGGAAGGAGTATTGTGCAGATAAATGTTCAAAAGCTGTCAAGACATATAGTGTGTCCGTTTCCATGCTGGGGACCCTCCTTCTAACACAGTCAGTTTCAACATATCAACTTGAAGTCAAAGAGCGTGAAGTTGTACACAATCAATACACTATTGCCTGGTGAGGAGAAAGCCACTTAAAAATGCAATAACTGTGCTAATGAGCTTCTAGAGACATCCAATTAAAAAAAACTGAATTGAACAAATGTTTATTTATTGCCAACAACTCAGATCTTCCATTAACAGCTGCAAACTTACATTAGTTGGCTATTTTATTTCTTCCATTTTTTTTTTTTTTGGTGTGTGAGTGGTAATTATGGGTTTCTGGTGTATGCATGGTGTGTGTTATATGTATTTGTGTGTACACACCTGTACATATATATGTAGAGGTCAGAGGAGAAGATCAAGTATCCTGCTCTCTCATTCTCTGTCTTATTCTCTTAAAACTGAAGCTCAGAGCTTGTAGGCTTGTCTGGCTGGTACACTGCCTCCCGTTATCCTGTCTCTGCCCCTCAGAACTAAGGTTATAGATGTGCATGGCCACGCCCAGATTTTATGTGGATTCTTGGGCTCCAATTTGGGCCCTCAATGTTTGCTCAGAAAGCTCTCTCACCCCGTGAACATCTTTCTCCAGAGCCCTTCTTTCCTTCTTTTATTAATTTCATGTTTTTAATCAAAATAGAATTACATCATTTTCTCCCTTCCTTTCTTCTTTTCAGCTCCTCTTGGGTGCTTTTCCTTTAACTGCTCTCATGCCCTGATATTCTCAAGTTAATAGTCTTCTCTTATTTGTTAATATTATATATGTGTGCAAGAATATATAAATACAACTTATAAACTATGTTTTTGTTGTTTGTGTATATATGGTTTCAGAGCTCACCTTGTTGCACTGGACAATCCATATGGAGGTTCATCCCTGTGAGAGGCTATTCTCCTTCTTCTGTCTATCATTTACTGCCTGTAGTTCTTTGTCCAGGAATGAGACCCCATGAAATGTAACCCTTCTGTGTTGTGAACATGCCGAATGATATTACCATTGTTCCAGTCTTGTTTATGCAGCCATTTCTGGAAGAGACTGTTTCACATCTGACCTCCGGCTAAACTGGCTCTTACAATCTTTTCTGCCCATTTATCTACAATGTTCTCTGAGCCATAGATGCAGGAACTGTGATATACATGTGTTTATTGGAGTGGTTTCCCCAGGATCTGTTGATCTTAGAACTGTCCATTTGTGTTTCTCTCTGATGGTCTTCATTTGCTACCAAGAAAGGCTTATTTCATGAGGGGAAGTATTTACACTTATCCGTGGGTATAAGGATAAGATTATTAGACTCTATAAGGAGTGGTACTGGTTTAGAAAAGTGGTAGCAGTAAATGCATTTTCTTCTATTTTTTCTTTTATCGATAATAGATTTTTCCCCACACTACATAGTCTGACTATAGTTTCCCTGTCCCAACTCTTCAAGATCCTCTCTACCTTCCATCTCATGTGAATCTATTCCCTATCTCTTATTAGAAAATAATCAACTATCTAGAGAATAATGAAAAAATAGAATAAAATAAAATCAGTATTTTCTCATTAGTCCTGTAAAGCCAACTAGGTCTCCAGTACTAGTCATGAGTTTCTTCCTATGGGGTGGGCCTTCAGTCCAACTAGATAGCTGTTGGCTGCCACCAGTAAGTGAGTGCCACATATTGCCCATATTGTAAGTTATAAAGAAAGAGAATAACATCCAGGATTCACTCCTGTAATTGCAGCTAACCCTTTTAGTAGCAAGACATTTGAGCACAGAGGATAACTCAGTGCAAAGATTTGAGAGGCAAACAAGATATAAAAGTCCAGAAATGTGGAGGATCTCCAGTTTGGATGAAGATTTGATAAGATAGCCAGGTAGATAGACTTAGAGACTTGACTTGGACCTTGCTCAAGACTTGATACCTACTTGTGTGTGCACTTCACAGGAGAGAAATGGTGAACTCCTACTGGACTCTAAAATTTTTTTTTCACCTATCTTCACTTTTCTATTGAGAGTAGGTTTGCTTTCCTTCACTCGCCTTATGATGAGGGCTTGTCCACACAATCTGTATCTGCTCTCTTTCCCTGAGGTGTGCGTTCAACATGGCTTTCAGTGTGACTGAGTTTACCTCTGCCTTCCTGCTATCTTCTCTTTATTCATATTTAAGTTGATTCCTTTTCATCTCCATATTTTCCTGACTTTGCTAGGATGCTGAGGCAGGAGTGGGTTGGCAGGTGGGGGAGCACCTTCCTAGAGTCAGAGGGAGAGGATAGGGGGCTTGTGGAGGGGGAAACTAAGAAGAAGGATAACATTTGAAATGTAATAAAGTAACCAATTTAAAAGAATATTTACATATATCCCATTTTATCTTCAGGGTTGACTTACTTATTAGCCTTTTCTTGGCTTGAGTCTGCTGTTACTAGTTATTCATAGATTTGTCACTCTTTATTGTCTAGAGCAAATCTTTCCAACGTGAGCTGCTCCCCACAGTGTATGTGTCCTTTGTTTCCACTTCCAAGTGTTCTCTGTGATTATTACTAAAATATATTATTGTTCCATTGTGAGAGTCAGCCACTTTAAAGATATTTAAAAATAAATACCTACCATCTCCTTCTGTCTTCCTCTAGTTCTTCAAGGTGATTCCAGTTTCTACCCTGTACCTTATCATTTCCCACTTGACAAGTTTCCTTTAATGCCTCTAGATATGGCCTAATATTTGAGACATCTTGGTAGAACATGCTTGGAGGTAACAGACTCTGCTAACTTTTGTTGTTCTGAAAGAATCTTTATTTTGTCTTTGCTCATGGAAGATATTTTCACTGTGTGCAGAACTTCCTGCAAGTGCTCTCCTGTATGTGTTTATGCAATGCATTTAGTACACTCTACATTTGTACGTGTGTGTAATTATTTTTGGGGAGATGTTGACTATCATTCTTACTTTGTTTTTCTGTATTATATAAAATATTTCACTGTTTTGAGGTTATTTTATTTTATTTATTTGTCTATGTATTTATTTTGTCACTTAATTTTTCTTGTACTAGTAGTATAGTTTGAATGAATAATGACCCCTGTAGGCTTAAATAGATGAACACTTGATCCCTAGCTTTTTGGAATTGCTTGGGAACAGTGTTGAGCTTTTAGTGGGTGGAGCCTTGGTGGAGGAAGAATATTACTGAAGGTGGGCTTTGAAAGACTATAGCCACATCCCATTTCTGTTTCCCTTTCTTTGCTGCGGATTTATAGTTGAATATATAGACTTTCAGCTTCCTCATCTGCTTGCCTTCTTCCATGTCGTTCCTGCCTTTATGGACTCTCACTCTAGAATCCTGAGCCCCAGCAGACTCTTCTGTGATTTGCCCTGGTTCTGGTATTTTCTCATAGCTAAACTAAAGTACCATCACATCAGCTATGTGCTTTACTCTCAGGATTATTTTCTTCATTCCTTCTGCTCGAAGTCTATAAGGGTCTAGAATTCATGAGGCTATGAAAATCATCAAATATGACATTATGTTTGACTTCTGCTTGTGAAAATAATTAGTTTTTCATTGTCAGATTTTCATTTCTCTTTCAATTGAATTTTTTCATACAATATATTCTGATCATGGTTTTCCTTCATCATCTTCTCATAGGCCCTCCCTCTCTTCCCACACTTTTTTTTTTTCAAGACAGGGTTTCTCTGTATAGCCCTGGCTGTCCTGGAACTCACTCTGTAGACCAGGCTGGCCTCGAACTCAGAAATCCACCTGCCTGTGCCTTTCAAGTGCTGGGATTAGAGGCGTGCACCACCACGCCTGGCTCTTCCCACACTTCTAACTTCACATCTTTTTTTCCTCCCTCTCTTAAGAAAACTAGCAGGAAAAACAAACAAAAAATCAAACAAGAATAAAACAAAGCAAACTAACAATAACAACAAAAGCACTAGAAACACACATACTCAGAGAGGGACCCCTTCCATAAACACACAAACAAAACCCATTAAAAACACAAAAATGGAAATCATAATTTACAAACAAAATACCATTAAGGTTAAAGGTATCCAAAACAAAATGATATGAGAGAAAAACCTTCTAGAAATATCTTTGAGTTTGTTTTGTATTGGCCCATCTACTGATGGGCTTAGAGCTTCCCTTAAGAGTGGCTTATGTACCCACTGAGAGTCTATTCAAGAAACTAATTTTTGTCTTGCTTGTAGCTGTCAGTTTGAGATTGCTTCTTGGTTATGGATGGGAACTCGGATGCACTTTCCACCTCAGCACTGAAACTCCGTTTGTAGATGTACTGGCATGTTTCATGTGACCCTTCATCTTTCTCCTCCCCCTCCTCCTCATCTTCCTCTTTCTTTCTTTAATTCTCTCAATCTTTCCCTCACTTCATTCCTACTTCATTTTTATTAACTTTCATTGGAAAAAATATATATCTGCAAAGATCCATGATTTGTTGAAATTAATGCCATGTAATTAAAAAAATCCAGTCATATATATAGATATAGATATAGATATAGATGATATAGATATGGATATGGATATGGATATGGATATGGATATGGATATGGATATAGATATAGATATAGATATAGATATAGATATAGATATAGATATAGATATAGATATAATACACACACACACACACACATGAAAAAGCAGAGTGCCCTACCCCTACCCAGAGGAAATAACTAGATTCTGAGTTGTCTATCCATTTGCTATGTGTGCTTAAGAAACTTTTTCCATTACGAGGAATGAGGCGATGGAGGTTATCATGAATCTCATACAAACATAAACATGTAGGCATATCTTTATAGCATATCTTTATAGGATGTGATAGTGCTGTCCTCCTTACAAGAGACTTGCCACATGCAATCCTATGAACTTGTGAATTAAAAAAAAAAACCACTCATATCTTTCATTATTTCAAATTAAAGATTGAGTCTCTGTAAATTTAGAGTCGTTGGAAATTTGAAATGAGCATCTCTCTTACCAAAGGATCTTTCTTTTCCTCTTTCTTGGGAGCTCATGCTGAGCAGCCCAAACAATGAGACATATGGTCTCATGCTTTCCTCTTACCTTGTTGCCACAATATACTTGGTTCCCTTATTATCACTGAGACACCCACAAAACCATCATGACACCTGTTCAACAAAAATGTTGTTATCAGCAGGAACAGACAGAAAGGGAAGGGCATCTGTTCTATCTCTTACCACAGGAAAAGTGCATGGCCAAGTCCACAAATGCATCCATAGAAGCATCTCTCTCATTGTCATCATTACCAGAAAGAATCGTAAAAACCACTCCTTTATGCTTAAAGTTTGACAGCCACCTGAGTCACTTCATATTTTGTTTGCTAACCATGAGCACCAAAGGTAACTATTATTGTGTCTGTCCATTTTAAAGGTGAGAAAGTCAAGCAGGACATTAGATAATTTATCCAAGGTCATAAAGACAGTAGTAAGGTCAGCATCAGAGTTTATGCACCTGCCAAAACTCAGTATCATTGCAACACGTCTGCACAAAAGAGGTTTCTAACCACCTCATCAGTCAGATCATAGCAAAGGATCTCCAAATCTCGATCTTGATCTATCATCTGTATTAAGAACTAAATACCATGGGCACCTTTGAGTCTCATTCTACTACCCAGAACATCTCTCTCTCTCTCTCTCTCTCTCTCTCTCTCTCTCTCTCTCTCTCTCTCTCTCTCTGTGTGTGTGTGTGTGTGTGTGTGTGTGTGTGTGTGTGTGTCTTTCTCTGTCTTTCTCTCTCTGTCTCTGTGATTATATTTACCCTAGGTGTGCAACTTGAGGCAAAATTGGGATTATAGATATGGGAAGTATCTGTTTCACCCCTGTGACAGAGACATCATCACATCATTGTTGCGATATGGGGTCAGACACCACACATGGGCTAGCTGTTCAGACTTTGAAATGTGCTGTGTTTCTGTGATGCTGGTACACATGAACATTTTTAACTGTGAATAAATAGGTGCTTAGATTAAAAAGCTACATGTTGAAGCCTCTTACATATTCAGAACTAGTTCGGTGGAACATTGCAAGCTTTTGATATTTTCATTACAGTGATTTTATTTCAAGTCATACCATAGGGTCAGAGGATCATTTCATAATATTAAGAATGAAAATGATTATTGCAAAATGTTTTACATCCCTCCATTCCAATTATATGCTACAACTTCTGGATTTATGAAAAATAATTTGTGGGTTCTAGGTCACTTACAGAACTATAGATAATGATTTTGGATTGTATAGCTCTGTTGTTTACCAGAGGACTCTGTATCACTTGGATTTTCTTCTATACATCCATTTCTCCTTTCATCTAATCATCCATCTTTCCATCCAGTCACCTATTCCTCCATCCATCCATGTCTATTAATTACTATGACATTTATTGATATTTAACCATGTTAGTTTGGGGGGGATTTGGAGAAGGGTAGAACATGATTTGTCTTCTTCAGCAACTGGTAATGATGAGAATTCTTCAACTAGCTAGTGAGAGATGGGTACTATATGTCACTCATTTGTTAGAGCTCTAAGAAAGCAAAGGAGCAACATAAATCATTCCTCCTCTCAAATTACTTCCGAGAAAGCAGAATATATGGAAGATGACATTAGAAAATTTAGTCATTAGAGAAAGAGTATGTGTTGGGTTCCTAGTAATGAAGGACTGATGAAAAAAACAAGACAAGCTTTGATACTTAACACATCATTCTTTATTTTCCCTAAAGTAAGATTTAACATACTCAAATAGTTTCAAATTTTAATATCGAAAGTTTCACTTAACTACTAGGTTGTTCACTTTCTGTTTCTGTATGTAATTGCTATTTGTATTAAATCAACTTTGTCTTAGTCACTGTCTTATTTCTGTGAAGAGACA
This sequence comes from Mus musculus, assembly GCF_000001635.26. NCBI lineage: Eukaryota > Metazoa > Chordata > Mammalia > Rodentia > Muridae > Mus > Mus musculus. The sequence continues at coordinate 71,571,653 of NC_000081.6, read as the reverse complement.
TCATGACCAAGACAACACTTGTGAAAGAAAGCATTGAATTGTGTGCTTGGTTATAGTTTCAGAGGTTTAGTCCATAATTATAACAGGGAGCATAGCCGTATGCATGGCTCTGGAGCAGTCGCTGAGAGCTACATCCTGGTCCTCAGTCTGAGAGACAGACAGAAAACCCCGGTGACACATTTCTGACAACAAGGCCATACCTATTCCAACAAGAACATACCTCCTATCCTCAAATTCTGTCACTCCCTGGTGACTAAGCATTGAATGAACTATGGTCCAATCTTATTCAAACTACCACAAAGTTATTCAGACAAAAATGTCATTGTGGTACATGATATTAAAAGTTTTAGGATATATGAGCCATTGGAGGTCATTCTTAAACTACCACCGACTTATAAGGGGAAACAATTTAATTAAGATTAAACATGTTGGTTTATGGAATCTTGGCCATAGTAGCACAATCCATTGTGACTGATATGTATGCCAGAAGAGATCTGTTTATCTTATGTTAGCTAGAGGACAAAGACAAGAAGGAAGGGCTGAGGTCCCAATATCCCTCCAACCTCATTAGCTAAATGACTTAAATTTCCTCCACTAGGCCCCACCTACTAAAACTTTCCCATGTCCTAGTAGTGCTTCGAAGTGATAGCCAAGTCTTCAATACATGGGCCTACAGTGAACATTAGGATCCAAACCAGAGCACATATCGCTGTGCCTGTGAACAGATCACACAACTTCTCTGAACCACAGCTTGTGTATGGTAATTTCATTATTCTTATTGGTTTTGTTATGACTAAGAAATCTGGCTATCATTGTTGCAACACATCTTTATGACCTTAGTTGTTGAAGCAATGGATATAAGTTATACAAAGATTCTGGAGGCTGGAGATCTGAAATGTTTCTCATTGAGCTAAACAAGGATACCACTAGGGCTGCTTGCATTTTTCTCTGGAGTTTCTAAGAAAATCTCTTAGATCTTCATAGTCTAGAAACTCCAGCATCCCTGGGAAGTAGATCCCTTTATCTTTCAATGCTATCAATGCAAAGTGGGACCTTTCTTTCACTGTGTTTCTCTCTGTCTCTGTCTATACCTCACTGTCTCTCTGTGTTTCTCTCTGTCCCTGTGTCTGTCTTTTTCTGCGTGTCTGTCTCTGTCGCTGTCTCTCTGTCTCTCTCTCTCTCCTCCCTCTTGTATGGTTAGTGGATGGGCTATAGCCTGATTATCCAGAAAAATCTCGAGACTTCAAAGCCATGTTTCTTTTATTTTTCCAGCTTGTCTTCCATCTGAAACCTTAATTCTTTTTTGACTAATGTATTTTCAGGTTCAAAAATTAGGATGAAATTAAAGAAAGGAGCAGAGCTTAGCCCCACTCTTAGTGATAGAAACTGGTGAAAATGACTGTTAATAAGATTGTTTCTAAAAGGAGGGCTGCAAATTAGGCTCCTTAAACAACAGCATAATGCCTGACTTTACACCTTATGAGGTCTTCCCACCTCTCTTCCTGCTCAATCAAGCCTCCCACTCCATTGTTCTCCAAGGGTTTGACTTAGTGCAGTCCTTCACAATAACTTTAAATTATCCTCTTCAGAAAATTTTCCTCTGAGATCATTTAATGATTTACACACAATAAAGTCCTTCTTAAGTCTGCATACATTATTTACAATGTGGACATGGATGGATTTATTTATTTCAAGATGTTAAGTTTCTCATACCTAGTATAGTAATCATGATAAATTCATCAAATATACCCTTAAGATATGAAAGGTCATCTGCTGTGTTATGTATGAAGGTGTCACCTGGCTGAAACTTCAAATGAAACAAAAGACAATTGCCAAAACAAAACAAATGTTTTTTTTTTTTAAACATTCTTTTTCATCAGGACAGAGACAAACAGGGAAACCTAATTAAAACTTCTTCATCAACTCATACCTTCAAAGCATTTGACATTAAAAATGATGGTTGATTCCTTAAAAGGAAAGTCATTAAGATCAAAGGCTTTTAAGAAACTATAACTCAGACTGATTTGAAACCAGTTATTAAAGAGGCGTAATTTATACAACAAATGGCACTGCTCTTAGATGTAGAAGAAGAGAGAAAGTTCCTCCTTGAGTAGAGAATGCTGATTGCTCCCCCCACCCAGTTCCATGGCATTTGCAAGGGGCCAAACCTTTTTTAACAGCTCAGTTTTTCTTGCTCAGCACTTGAGATGGTGCCACATTCCACAGAGGATTTGTGGGAACTCAAACAGGACTGCATACATGCAAGTTCTCAGTACCATTCATTCCTAGAATGGCAGTTGTTAATAAATCTTGAGTTTGCGGTCTTCCTCCAAGTACAGTGTGATAGGAAATTGATGCATAGTTCCTGGTAACAACTGAGGTGTCATGTGCTCAGACAGGTGGTCATTAGAATATGCCAGAAGGTTATGGAGCTAATGGGGTTGATGCCAGCTCCCTTGAGGATGGAGTTGCTGGAATGTGGGTAGAGGCATGTGTATCAAGGAGAGGCTGCAATGACTGGCCTCTAGGGAGTTTGCTTGCAAATATGTCCTGCCTGTTGTCAGGACTTTATTGCTATGCTGCTGCCACAGTCTTAATATTGATGCTGCTCCTGTTGTAATTGATTTATAAACAAATATCTACCATTTTAAAGATGGCTCATGAAGAAATCATGTGTCCTTCTCTGACAAACAGAAAGATCTGGGAACAAAGTGATGTTTCTACATTGTGGTGATTGGTTGCCGTGACCTCTCACATACTCCGTAGATGTGATAGCTTTTATTTGTCAACTTGACACAACCAGAATCACCTGGGAAAAGAATCTTAATGAACTTTTATGTAGATCAAGTGGGCCTCCATGGCCTGTCTGTGGAGGATTGCCCTTGAGTGTGAATTGAGGTGGGAAGACCCACCCTTGTACTGTTTCTTGGGCTGAGTCCTAAATGGTATAAGAACGAAGAAAACTAGCTGTGCATTAGAATAATTAAGGATCCAAGGGTTTATGTAGTCTCGTTCTCCTCATTATCATGGATGTGACTAGTGCTTCAGTTCTTGTCCTGGCTTACCCTCTATGATGAATGGTAACCTGGAATGGGAAACCAAACAAACTCTTTCTGGCTCTATATTGCTTTTTTTGTTAGGCTATTTGTCATAGCAACAGAAATGAACCTAGCGCATTGGATGAGAGAGGCATCTTTCTGTGATGGTAGTTTGTTATTGTTCCTTCATTTACATTTCTTAACAGTTGTTTTGGTCTATTTTCTGCTGTGTAACAGAATACCTGGTTGTTGAGCATTTTTTTTAATTTTATTTTATTTTTATTAGGTATTTCCCTCGTTTACATTTTTAAGCAATACAATTATTTCTTAACAGCTTTAGAAGCTGAATATTCAGCCATCATAGCCACATTTAGTGAGAGATTTTATGTGGGGTGGGCACTGCTGAGTTCTGTGTCATGCAAAGCATCACTTCACACGACAATACATAAAAGAGGGAGAACCAATGATGGCTGACTAGGCCATCCTCTGCTACATATGCAACTGGAGACACAAACTCTGGGGGGTACTGGTTAGTTCATATTGTTGTTCCACCTAAAGGGTTGCAGACCCCTTTAGCTCCTTGGGTACTTCCTCTAGCTCCTTCATTTATTTTTATTGGTGTTGACTTGTTAAGACAGGGGCCTGGCTATCCTCAAAGTTAGCAATCTTCCAGTTTCACCTCTCCTAGTGCTGAGATATACAGATACCCACCCCACCACTTCTGGTCCCCTGATCACCTCTTGAATGTCTCACATGACCACACTTCTTCATAGATAATAATAAAGATTCAATATCAACATGACTCAGAATAGTGTCATGGAGGTATACTGTTTCTATGACCATTTCTGTCAAAAGTAGGAAAAGAAAATCTACCTTCAGAGGACTCAGTTTCCTAAATTTATTCGAATCAACTACTTATCCCCTGTGGGTCCTGATTTCACACCAGTTGATGTGGCTTCCTGTCATTTCCAACAACATTCAGTCACTGTGGTTGTCATATTGGACAGAGTAGATGATTTTCTTTCACCCAGAGTAGTGTGTGTGTGTGTGTGTGTGTGTGTGTGTGTGTGTGAGATCTCCATGTGCGTGCATGCATGTCTGCATATGTATGGGCCCAGGTGTCTAGTCTGCTTTGATGTAGAGGGCCAAGGTTAAAGTCAGGAGTCATCTTCAAGTGTTTTTCTGGTTCTTGAGGAATGGCCTCTTTATCAAGCCCAGAGTTTGCAGATGTGGCTGGCCCAGCCACCCAGCTTTTTCTCGGGAATCTCTGGCTTAGCCTTCTGAAGCTTTCATCATAGGCAAGTTGTTATGTCCATGATGTTGAAGTTTGTTTCTGGAGGTCTGAAATCCAATCCTCATGTTTGCATGGTAAATTATTCACTAATAATTAATTTCCCCAGCCCAGAATAGGTGCTTTTAAATTATTTTCAATTTTGTAAAGATAAATAATAATCGGAACATTTATGTTATAGTTTTAAGAAATAATACAAAGGTTCTGTAACTCTTCATTCACCTTTTCTCAAGAGTGGAATCCTGAAAAAATGTAGTTCTTTTCACAAGCAGGATACAGAATGTTTCAATTATATTATTATTATTTTTAATCCTGGAGCCACACCCATCCACCAGTCATTATCTTTTCCCTACCCCTGGCGACAACTGATCTATAGTCCTCTTCTTTTATTAGTTTTTTTTTTTTTTTTAAAAACACTTTGTCAATGCCATCATCTTGGAATGGGCTTCTTTAGCTCAGCCTAAGTGTCTAGAGGTCCATCTAGGTTGTACTTGGCTTTGATTTGATTTTTGACACTTGAGTCTTTTCATGTAGCCCAAGCTCTATTTGAACTGTCATCTCTACCACCTCCTCCTCCTCACCCCATCCTCCTCCTTTTCCTCCTCTCACGTTTCCATACCCAGGATGATAGGATTATAGTAACAAGTCAGTGTTACCAGCACACACACCCCATTGAATGAATTAGTGTGTATAGACCCCAAGGCAGTTGCTGGTTATTTAATACTTGTGTTTTGACCACTCTCCCTGCATTACATAATGACTGATACAATTTGATTTCTCACCAACAGTACACAAGGATTCTCTTTTCAAATTCTCAAAATCCTCAAAGGGCTATCTGCCTTGTCTGCAATGGACAGCCTGTCATGTGAGATACCATCTTGCTGTGGTCTCTATTTACAATTCCATGACAATGCCTACTTTTGGCAAACTTGTTTCTTCCCTTCCTTTCAGAAAACATCCCTTCACCTCTTTTGCCTACATTTTGTTGATGTGCCTTACATTTTTACATTTTCATTAAGTAGACAGAATAGTGGGTTTCACTGTGATTTTCATACATAGGAATCACTGTACTTTGCCCACATTTAATTGTACAGCTTTTTTCTTTTGCTATTGTTTTTGAGTTGTATAAGCTCTTTATGTATTGTTTTTATGGGCCAATTACCAGACATAAAGGTATATGATTTCAAATATTTTCTGCCATATGTTGGATGCTATGCATTCTAATTATTGTTTCCTCTGTGGTGCAGCAGCCTCTTTGTCTGGTGTAAAGCTTCCACTTGTTTATATATTACCTGTGCCTTTGATGACAATATAATGACCATATCATTTTCCATACCAAATTTGTTTTGCTTTAATTTCCAGATTTTGAGGTATTGTGCTTATTTTTTACTACAGTCAGAGTGATTTCTGTGGATGGTGTTGAATGGATTTTTTTATTTCATTATATTCCTCATGGATATACAGTCTCCCCATATTACTTATGATATCTTTCTCCTTTTCTTCTGTGAGTTCCTCATGTCCTTGGTCAAGATCAAGGTGAGCTCTTTCGGTATTCTTGTTTTTCTGTCTTGAACATATTCTACTGGTCAACGACTTTTATATATCAGTGCCATTTTGTGTTTATTACTGTGTTTATTACCGTACTTATAAATGTGTGAGGTCATTTGAAAACAGGAAATCTCACATCTGTACCTATCAAACATATTTTGACCTTGTAATATGTGTGAGAGTTTATGTCTATTTTAGTTTTCTTTTTTTTAAATCTCAATGAAAAGGGGTATTGCATTCTTTCCTGGATGGCTTTGAATCTCTATGCTGTTTTAAGTAAGATTGAACAGAAATCAAGGCATATTTCTAGGACTTTATTCTCTATCCAATGGATTTGCTTCCTGTGGTGAAATGTTGGTTTATATATTTGATTTCTGACTGTTTTGTTTTTGTTTTTTTAATTATTCTTTTCTGAGAGTACTTTAGCCTAGGTAATAAACCTTTGTCAGGTAGTCAAGATGAAGTATTGTTGTAGCTGCCTTCTACAAATTTATGACAAAGAAGCAAATACTGAGTAATCCTTCCAAGATGAAATGATTCTCATGAATCCCTCCTTACATTTCCTTCAACAGCTCAATACCCAATCCTGGGCCAGGGAGTTGGCTTGGCCAAGAAAATGCAAGGACCCAAATTTGTTCTCCAGAACTCATGCTAAAACCTAACCCCAGAATTGGGGAGGTAGCAACAGGAGTTCCTGGGCTGTACATACACTTCCTTTTAATAATACTAGGGACATGCATTTGGAGTTCTGATCAGCCACATAGCACCACCCTGGAGTGGGCATGTTTAATAGCAAAGAAATGAAGCAAAAGCACAATACTACCAAATGCAAGTGTTCTGCAGGATCATTTCCTCAGTCTTCACTGCAGTTCGAATATTAGATGGGTCTATCGATGGCAGCCAGATCCATGTCTGTGAATTAGCACAATGAAGATGGAAGCTGTGAACAAATGTTAACAAATATGGAAGCCTACAAGAATGGCATTCACAAATAACAAATGCAATTTACATGAGATTTGCAGATGTATTCTCCTGAGGCTTCAACTGTAATTCTCAACCGCATCTGCCATGGCGCAAAAGTGTCTCATTTTAATGAAATCGAATTCACCCTTGTTTGCTTTTATAGGCCATGCTTTGGATTCAGAGTCTAAGAACTCTGCTTAGTACTGTGTTTAGAATGTATTTAAAATATTTTTTTCTAAGTGCATTAAAGACCTGTATATTATTTTTAATTAAAACCAGTTTTTCCCCCCATAGGACATATTCTAATAGTGGTTTTCTTTTTCTCCAATCTTCCTAATTCCTTCTTCGCATCCTTCCCATCCAGATCCATCTTGTTTCATCTCTCAGTAGAAAATAAATAGACTTCAAAAGGATAATAATAAAATGTAATAGAATAGAATGAAACAAAAAATAAGAATAGGACAAAACAAACAGAATGAAAAGATCTTAAGAGGCACAAGACACAGATATAGATGTAGAGACTATATCTGTATAGTCAGGAATCCCATAAAAACTATAATTCTAGAAATTGGATATATGTGTGTGTTTGTGTGTGTGTGTGTGTGTATGTACAAAACCTGTAGAGTAGTAAATTGGTAAATAAATAAATGGAAAATTAATATTAAAATTAAAAACAAAGCCCTGCCAGGACACTACTAGACATGGAACCTCCACATTGCCATTAAGTTCATTCTCTGTTGGCCAACTGCTGCTGGTACTCACACTAACCTTTAGAGTAGCTTAGTGTTCCCGGTAAGACGACCTTGGATAAAGTAATTTTTTTCATTTTCAGGTGTTTAACAGAATGGCTTCTGGGTTAGGAATGGGAACATGTGTCCACTTTTCCTTTTAGCTCTAGGACCCCACCTGGTGCAGACCCATAGAGGTGCTGCGCATGCCCCTGTTGCTGTGCAAGCTGCCTCAGTGTCTGTGAGTTCATATGTATAATGATACTGTTGTATTCAGGTCTTGTTTCCTTGGTATTCTTCAGTTCTTATGGCCCTTACAATGTTTTGTCTCCTGCTTCTTCTTCCTTAGATTTCCCTGAGTAGTGAAGGTAAGGTTTGATGAAGACATCCATTTAGGGCCAAGTGTTTCAAAATCTATCACTCTATGAATATTGTCTTGCTGTGGCTCTCTGTGTTTGTTTCCATCTGCTGCAGGAGGAGGCTTCTCTAATGATGGTTGAGCAAGGTACTTATGAGCATAACAGAATGCCATTAGGATTCATTTTATTGCCCCATTCTCTTTGTATAGCAATACTATATGTTTCCCCCTTTGTCCCTAGGCTATCTAATCTCATGTTCTTGCTCACTCATGCAGTGTCTTATAGGGGTACCATCTCAGGGACTAGGTCTTATATCAGATCAGATATTATTGGTTGGTTGCTTCTACAGGCTTTGTACCACCATTGCACTAGAGTATCTTGCAGGTAGTATATCATTGTAGAGAGAAGAGTTTGTAGCTGGGTTGGTGTGTTCATTTCTCCTCTGGTAGTATACAGTATACTTTCCAATCCCAAGATCAGTACTAGGGGAAAGAAGCTCTAGATAGGTACCAGCTAGACTTTGCCATGTTAAAATTAGTTGTGTAGATGTTGTCTTCATAGGTTTATATTTTTCGTTTATGTGAAAGACCAGCTTGGAGACAGATTTTATGTGAGGTGGGAGGTTTAATTTGAGGTTTGTTTGTAATTATTTTTTTGTCTGCAGGTGTTCAATGGCTTCAAGAAAACATGTTGAGAAAATGCTTTTTGTCCTGTAGTGCACAGATTGTGTGTGTGTGTGTGTGTGTGTGTGTGTGTGTGTGTGTGTGTGTAAAATAATTGTGAAGGAGCTGAGGGGCATGGGAAGAGTTGGAGGGGGGATAAGTGATGCAAACACATTATCCATGCATGAACATCTCAAAAACAAACAAACAAAAAGCCCAAATGTTGTTGATGCATTTATATAGGATATTGGTGTGGCTGGAAGGTGGAATTCTAGCTTCCCTCTGTGGTCCCCTCTAAAACCAGGGTTACTGCCATCTGCCAAGGACATAAGTCAGGATCCCAGTGGAGATGGAATTCTGCTCTCAGCTAAGGATCAAGGTGGAGCTTTGTCACAACCTGGAACCTGTACTGTCTATTGTGGGTGGAGGGGCTGCTGTTTTTCAGAAAATCTAAGGATTTTCTGTTTTGTTATGTTCTTCTTGTTTGGTGTGTGTGTGTGTGTGTGTGTGTGTGTGTGTGTGTGTGTGTGCTAGTCATTATTGTTTCTGGCTTGATGGATAAGAAACTTCCCAATACCCAGTTTAGGATACAGGAGGCGAAAGTGGAAGGCTGGGAAGTTCCCACCAGGGCTTTTCCTCTCTGAGAGTGCCTAGCTTGTGTGTCCTCATCTTTGTTTCTTTGTGTTTCTTTTATGCCCTTGGAGTTTTCCTTGTGTTTGAGGAAAAGAATAGGAAAACATAAACATGGAATAGTCCATGCGTTAGAGGCAAAACTCATGCCAGGTAGTGACCTCTTTTTTTTTCCTTTTTTTTTTTTTTTCATTTGTTATATTCCCCCCTCATGTAGGGGACTTCTCTGATACTTTAAATCTCATTTTACAGATTCAGAATAGGTTGACAAAATTACACCATAAAGTCACTCAGCTCACACATGTCAGAGAAATTTCATAAAGTACATGATAGGGTCAGAGTTGGCCAGCTCAAAACTATCACCCAGACTTAAGTCATATGGAAATGGACCACATGTCCTCTGTTCATTGTGTCTACATCAAGTCACACCTAAGGCCATCACCAGCAATATTTTGTCATTATTCATGATGCCCCTGACATAGTGGCACAAGACTCCTGAGCACAATGAGCCACAGGGCGCTGATGTGGTTCATGGTCCATTTACTTATGGTTCACCTTGTCTGATTTACATTTTACTTCACTGTGGGTTTGAGATATGTGAGAGGAGAGCACAAGCATGCCAGAAATGGTTCCCAAGTGCTTACAAGTACAAAGATCATTAGTAGCAAAGCACCAAGGAGAGGTTACCAAGAGCCTGCATAGGAGTACAAAATGTAGATGTAATGGAACAAAATAATATGGTAAGACAAGAACATGACTTCATTGGGGAAAGTGGTTAACAATATACACAAAATGACAGCCCATCTTCTACATGCCTCAAGGAGGTGTGGGGAAGAAGGGTCCACACTCACAAGCACATATGTGTACTTTACAAGTCAGTAAGTCAGATCATATATGGATTTCCATCCTTATATTGTGTTATCTTCCTGTGATAGTTGATTTTTCTAGACTAAAAACAAAACAAAACAAAACAAACACAACAACAACATGTACAATCAATATACTGATTGTTGTGTGACCCATTTGTCCCTTTTCTGTATTGACATCAACTCAATCAACTCAAACCTTGCTCAGTCTTATGTGATTTAAAGTGATGCAGTTTCCTGCCTCCCTCTCCATCCTGTCTCTTCTCCTTCAACTGTTCCAATAAAATGAAATTTCTCTTTTTTTCTTCCAGATAACTGCATGGCATCTGGGACCTCCATTGGTTTCCTATGGCTTTTTGTAATTAAGTCTAGATAGTTTTAGGAACCATGTTAAGTAGACACATCATCATGGCCTGGTCTCTGTTCTCTTTGTAGGTACTACCAGATCCGAGTGACCTTGAAAGTGTCTTCAAGGATCCCCCACAGGCTGAGTGCTTCTATCGTCGGACAGTCAGGTGAGTGTAAAGCAGGGCTCCTGCCTCAGAGGTAAATCATGATGTGTCCTTGTGTAGCATGGTCTGGCAGAACATAGGGCAGTCATCACCGTCTACCATTGGACCATTGAGTGCTGCAATGGCAGACCCACTATTGGAAGTGGCTCTGTGTGAACAGCACTGTTAAGGACACTTGGCTAAAGAAAAATCATTCCCAGGAGTGTCTGGTAGCTGGCAGAAACTGTCTGCAGCAGGTTGGCTAAAGTCATATCCGGGATGAAATTGACGAGAAGCGTTATCCAGCAGATAGGTAAGGGGAGCCTGTTGCTATGGGGCCAGGGGACCAAGTGAGTGAGCAGTTGTGCTGGAACTTTCTAGGTACAAGAGTGGGTCTGAATGTCATCAGTCTATACAGGACACCAGCCCCTCAGAGTCTGTACAAGACCTATCCAGACACCAAATTCTCAGCACAAAGGGAATTTATTAACCCTGAGAGGCAAGCTTGGGTTGGGAGGTAGTCTTCGGATAAGGCAGATAGCAAGCAGCAGCAGGTGTTGGGGTGTTGTTGTTGTTGTTGTTTTGTTTTGTTTTGTTTCAGGAGTGGGTTTTTAATGAGAAAAGGGGGAAGTCTGTGCTAGGTTAACCAGTGTAGCCAAATAATGAAGTTTGATTGTTGGACCTTGGTGTTCTGTGTTAGCAATGAGTAGGTAGCCAAATAAAGGAATGGACTCTGGGGTCCAGCTTTAGGACTATAATCTAATGATTTTTAGCATGGGAGAGGAGAAGGGGAAGGAGGGTGAATCCTGTCATTGCCACATTTGCTGTGCTCAGGTGTGTTAGAGAACCTTTCACACCCAGTGTAAAAAGGCTTTCAACAAAGCCCAGGTCCTAATTGTGATGCTAGAGAGCTAAATGGAAACCCAAGGCTTTAAGGAGTCAGTCTGTTAGGGCTGAGTGGGAAGCACAGTATCCTTTGAACAAGGAAAATGTAAAAAACAAAAACAAAAACAAAAACAAACAAACAAAACCAAGTATAGCTGAAGTATAGGGTAATTCAGAAGCAGATCTGGTGGAACCACATATTCTAGCAAGTCTTCGAGGAAATGACTCTGCCTTCAGGGCAGAGGAAGGGAAAGGAAGTGCAAGAAAGGAAAACTGCAAAGTACCCATTCACCATTCGAAGTAAGAGTGACCCTGAATGTCAGAAATGAGATGGGGTAAGTGCTAGTCACAGCCCCACTTCATACAACCCATTTGTAATGGATGACAGCATCAGGGCGAGTCAAAGCATATGCAGTTGAGACCCCAACAGGTGAGATGCACAGGCATTGAGTGAAAGCTTGCACTTATTCCTCTAACTCAAGGCCTGTAGAGAGACCCAGCTTGCTACCTGCCTTTTTCTCAAGTCTGAGCTGAGCAGGTGTTAGTTTATCCATTAAGTCACCTTGTTCCCAAGACCCATGGCATCTACCGAGATAGTAGGATACTTGGGTCCTGCTTTGGAGAAACTGACTATATGAATGGAGGTAAATGATCAGCACGCTGACTTTATTTCTTCACTTGAAATATGAAGGCAGAAATTCACCTCCAAGGCGTCTTTCTCTGTTTACAGAGATGATATACAACAAATATGTTTTGTAGAGATAATAAATACAAGTGTGTTGTGATGGAAAAGGGCCATAAAGTAAGGGTCCACGGTTTTGCTCCGTGAGAGGTCATAAGTCAGAGTTATGAGCCAAGGTCTTGTTCTTAAAATCAGAGCAAAGTTCCAGGAGAGAGGTGGGAGAGTCAGCTGATTGATGAGAGCCATCTGCAGGCCATTGTGGACTTGGCCTCTTTCCTCTCTGATGTTCTTCGCTGAGTGAACTCAGCTCGTTTCATTGATGTACCTTCTCTGGAATAGGCAATCCTGCCTGTGAGAGCCAGAGGCTGGGTATGTAGCAGCTTTTGGAGCCCATCGAGAAGGAAGCAATTGAGATTGCGCTGCAAAGACAAAGGAAACCAGTAAGATATGCAATTTGAGGTTAAAGCTCTTTTCCTTCCTGGTCTAGTTTGACAGAGTAATAACTATGATGCAGTTCTCATGCCCTTGAGCTCTGTACTCAAGTGCTATGTAGACCAGAATGTCAAACATGCTAGCAGGAACTTATAATCAGATGGTTTCATGGGCAAGCGATATGTGCAGATTTATTTCTCTTTCAAGGAGAATTTTCTAATTATAACAGATTCTTCTGTGTGACTACATTGCATATGATTCCAAATTTTGGCACTAAAAGCAATGGCCTATTCTGCTTGATGTTTTTTTCAAGTGAGCAGAGCTTGCCACCCTCAGTGATGGGCTAGTGTTACCTGAGGCCTCAGCTAGAATGGAGCATTCAAGACTTCTTCAGCCACAGTTCTGATCCCTCAGAGCATTGCTTAAAGGATAGCTAAGTTCTGCATCTAGCTGGAGTACCAAATTACTTTTATACAGTAGTTCTATTGCTCTGAGAAAAAATGAAGAGGATTCTACATTGCTTCCTTGCTTGTGTGAAACTGGTAAAGGGCTTTTCTCCTGTATCCCACTGGTCAAGTGTAGGACAAGGCTGTCCATTTTTACCTGAAAGGAAATATATCCCATTTCTTCCTTTAATGGACCACCTTCTATCTTGAGTTGGGAGGACACTGCTAGGCATGTTTACAGGCAATCATTCAAACATACTCTCTATCATTTATAAGTATTTTTTTGCATAGAAAATAATAAATATGGGTGTTTTGGAAGCAAAATATGAGGGAACAAAAAAAAATCTAGGAATTTCAAAGTAGGGCCAATGATATCTTCAACATTCTGTTATTTAGTTTTCGGAGTAGTATATTCAATTTGCTTTGTTTGTTTGTTTCAGTTGTCTTTAATATGGTCATAAACAAAGCTCACTGAGTCTAGGGAAACAGGATTCAGGGGAGGAGAGTGTTATGGGCACGAAGATGCTCATATATCAATCCTTCCTCCACACCTCCAATCCATATGAAATCAGAAGTTATTTAAACAATTTCATTTCTAGGTCCCCATCTATAAGTTGGACTCAATGGGTGGTACTTACCTCCCAGGTTTGTTGTATTGACCAAAACTCTATGAGGAAGATTATTAAAAAGTAGCTGGGCTCAGAGAATGCTTAGAATAAATAATTGTTCACTAGGCTAAGTATGGCTATGATACACAGTATAGGTATCTATTTAACTATTTTTGCTTTGTACAGAGTCTTAGTCTCACCCCTGTGGATATAGGTGTTCTCATCAGGTAGTCTCAAACATATCTCATGAAATAAAAGTCATGATACTGATACAGTAGGGCGATAGTTTGCAGATTCCTGATGTAGCAAATAATTAGGCAGGAACAGAGCATCTTAGTAGAGGAAGAGACTCACAGTGGGGCCCAGAAGGTCAAGAACCTAGCCAGAGATGAGGGTATGGATGGATGATCAGGCAGAGGCTACAGTATGAACCCAACCACTGGAAGCTGGATTCATCTGTGTTAAAATTCCACTTACCACTCACCTAGAGTCTCCATGTTTGCACAGATTAGATCTAGTATATTCTTAAGAACTGGGACAGTCAAAATGAAAAAGCAGACCTGCTGGATTTGTGCCATCTCATGGAGGGAAGTTTTCTCTGAAAAGCACAGAGAAATGAGGTGAACTGCCTTGACCACATGAACCCAGTGCTGTTCAAATACACAATGTCTTCAGCAATTCAACAATGAGTATGCTTTCTCTCTACTTCCAGTATGCTGGCTTTGTAGTATCATACAGGAGCAGGTTCCCATGGATCATATGGCTTCAATGCCGATTCTGTAGGTACAGAACAATGTCACATCGAGTTTTGCAAGAGAGATATTTTTTTCATGGTTAGATCCTGTATTTCATGAGTGTAACCTGTGTGTCCCCTTGCTACCTGTCATAATAGTTTTTTAAAAAATAATCTGAGGAAATGTTTCTCTGGCAACTGATGATTTATTCTCATGTGGGTTAGTTGAACATCTTGAGTGGATTGTGACAAGCTATGAGCTTTCACTGGTTAGGAACAATCCTTCCCTTGGGCATTTTAATAGATCCCAGTGTCAGAGAAGGAACAGGTACTTCATTAGGTACTTGGTAATCATATTAGACATGCTCACAGGCATGAGTGTAGGGTACAAAGTGGGACACTTCTGTGTGAATGGAGGGACACTTGGCAGTTTGGCCCTAACATTAAGGTCTCCGTTATCACCAGAACATGATCAGAATAGGAGCAGAGCAGGTGCTTGATTGTCTTGGGCATCCCTTTGCTGTTCAAAAACCTAAGAGAGAACAGAGACTCATCATGCTATATTTTTGTTCTAATTTTGATGTAGTTAAAACTGGGAAATGATGAGATGAAGGGACATGGCTATTTGAGAAGCAGGTCATATTTCCATCAGAACCTGGATTCATCTGTGTTAAAAGTCCATTCACCCAGCTCAAAGTCTTCAACCGCTAAGTCAGGTAACTGAGAGTTCACAAGCTTGATGGTGGTGCTGCTGTACCATTATTGATATCTTATGTAAAAGGGCCAGGCATATTTTAGTGTATTATCAATGAAGCACTTTAACATGGGTTTAATGAAAACTCATAAATAAAGCCAACATAAGTATTCCCAAGGCAGAGCTGAATCAGGTGTGAGACAGTAAGAACTGCATTGTAGCTGAAGAGAGGCAAAGGTTTGACAGGGGTATTTGTGATGTGGACATCTCTTCTGGCAGTTGTGTTGCCATGAATTCCTTAAGATATTTAACCATCCATGTGCCATGCTGTGCAATTTTGTCTCATTCCTTCCATAATAAGGCTTAATAGCAAGGTGTGCTTTGACTATGGCTAGCTGGCTAGGCAGAAAGGCAATAGAATACACCCTGGAAGCCACTCTTTTTCTCATGCAATAGGGATGTTTGGAATTCTCATTGTTTTTCTCACTACTCTAAAGGAATACTAAATTTTCTATTCTTAGTAGTTAAGACATGGCACTCACAGACTCATCGTACTCAATTGATTTTAGGTTGCATTTGTATGCATATAAGTGCCTATTGTATTAGTAATGGTGTTTAGAGAAATAGAGCCATAGAATAGATATGTATTGCAAAAGAGATTTACTAAATTGGTTTACATGATGCATGCTGGGTAGTTCAACAATGGCTGCCTGTATACTAGAAGGTCTGAGAACTTGGTACCGGCCAGATCCACAAGTCTGAATGATGCATCAACAGTATATATGGCACTAAAGGCCAGGAGGCTCTCTGGAGAGCCATGGGTCTTGAATCCACTTTGTTAGGCTAAAACAACTGGTATCCAGTGTCAGTGGCAGCTGGCAACAGTGGGGACAACCATGTAGTAAATATAGTCACCACCAGGGAGCAAAGGCTCTAAGCAAAAGCAACAGGTTTTCCTCTCAGGACTGTTTACATCTGTTCTGACACCAAGATTGATCTTCCCCTTTTCAGCTAATCCTTCCTGGAAATGCCTCACAGCTCCACCCAGAGACACTTTGATCCCATATCCAATTAAACAGACAACCAGAGTTAAACACCACATCTATACATAAAAATGTACACCTTTGGGAGTGCATGGGTTTGAGGGTGTAGGAAGGGCTAATCACACCTCATTTGTCTAAAAATACTACCTGAATCTACAAGGCCAAAACATTTTTTTTCTGCATCCAATGAACTGTTCAGATTTCTCTTAGAAACTAGGAAACCTAAACAATAAGGAGAAGCCCAAATGGAAATTAATTGAAATGTGAGAATTAAGGTATTCCAGCAAGGAAGCCTAGATATAAGGCACTTCAAAAATCTAATTATATGACTTCAAAGCATCTCACTTCCTCTTCTTCTGAGCCCAGGGCTTCAGTTAGCATGCCCACGACAATAGGAAGACATTAAAAATACTTAACCTTGGGTATTTACCTCCATAAAAAGGTTATGTCTAATAAAATCTGTCATTTCTTCCTCCTCCTGAGATAGTAAAGAAAAGCAAAAAGTCATCTCCCTAGGGACTGATCAAGTAGGGCAGACATGGGTGGGAGGTGCCCATAGGAAATGACTAGGTTAAGAACAGGCATCTGCTTGTGTCTGCTCAGCAAAGCAAAGGAAAAGATAGCAGAGGAAATTGAAATTGTGGAAATGTATAAAATTCGCAGTGATTAGTTTTCGTAATGTTTTGAGAGGTAATTTCCATTTCCACTAAGTGGAAGCACTTAAGAGCTTCACTGTGTAGGGGCGGGGAGAGACATTTATTTCTCAAATGAATCAATCTAATTTCTTTTCATGGTCCATTAAAGTGCACCTAAATATCAAACATGCCTGTTTTCAGGGAGAATGCTAAGCAGGTAAAACACTCATCTCTTAGGCTCTGATCCAGCTAAGGTCTGAGGACAGGCAGCTCAAGGTTGACAAAGTGGCTGCCTGCTTTAATCCTTGGAAATTCAAAGAGGCATTACAATCCATTACCATACAATCTACTCAGCTGCAGCCAAGCCAAACCAGCAGCTTGGAATATCAATGGCCAGAATTTCCTTCCCTCTGCCCCTATTCACTGTGAAAGCCTGGTTCTGCCAGCTGCCCAGGGACTCAGCTTTTGTGTTAAGTTAGGATCCCTTTGCCCTTGAGATAGCATCTTAAGGCTGCCCGGGTTCAGGGCCTGCTTCAAGAATTTCATTACGATTGACAGCTGCCCCTGCTCCTGGTGCCCATTCCATTTTGGATGCCTGTCTCTTCCTTTCCAGTGTTCCATTTTGCTGTACTAGATAGGCAGAGATACTGCTTGTGGTCCCGAATGAGCAGATTATACAAGGGTGATCATCCCTGTTAGTATAAATGGCCCTCACCTCACTGTCCTTCATTCAGTTTGTAACAGCAGGCTTGATCCCTCCCACATGTGGCTCCTCCTACTTCTGCACCACATCTATCCTACTGAAGTTTGCTTTCTACAACTAGAAGCCATATGTCTTTACTTTGGAGGACCGGATACAGGGCACAGCATTTGTTCTAAGAACGGATCCTTCCAGGAAATGTGAATCTTACTCTCTTGCTTCCCCAATACAAGTTCTGTCCTGTGCCAGTAGTTATTAATGTAGAAGCTTGGATGCTCAGCCCCGAAGATAGAAATGTGACATGAAGTACATGCTGGAAGCTATTGGGATATGCTAGTCCTGCATTTCTTTCTTTCCACCCAACTTCCCACTGTTCCTATAACCTCACCGAGGGTAAACACTTAATAAATTACTGATACCCACAGTTTTGTCTACCCTTTTTCCAACAGGGTCTGGAAACTTCTAGGTACAGAGAGCTGGGAGTTGCCAGATTTTGGTCAAACTGACTCTTTCTAACTCTGTGACGTTCATATAGCTGTCTCTGTATACAATAATCATTAGGAAATAGCCTGCATAGCCAAAAATCGATTAAGTTGGTATATGTAGTTGATAGATTTCTTGGGAGTCCAAATATTCGCAAGAACATACTAAGGTACCGTATCTGTATATCACCACTGTACTTCAGCAAACAGGGACAGTTTCTCTCTCTCCCTGCCACAGTTGTTAATTCTTTTAAGGTGCCTGCTAGATCTCAAATTTCTAGCTCCTCAAAACTAGATGTGTGTGAGGCGCTGTTCATAGACAACACAGAGACACTTGGGCATCTGCTGTGAATGGGAAGGAAAGTGGTGATCATTGTTAGAAATGAGGTTCAGGAGGAGAGGAGACCCGGGGTTCTAGGGGCCAAGGAAAGACCATCTGGAAAAGTTTCTGTGAGGCATACCTGGGTTTGCCCAGGGTCAGCAGTGGCAACTCCCTCTGTTTGGAAAACGAGCAAGGTCCCTCAATGTGTCTCCATGACATTAGACACGCCTGCTCTGTCCAGGTCCTCACAGTTGGGGTCTCCTAAGCCTCTAGGATAAGATCTAACCCTCTCCTGGGGCGTATTACCTTGACTTATAGGAGAAACGCCTACATAAACTACATTGCGTTGAGCAAAGGGACCTAGAAAGACATTGAAGAAATTGGCACACGTGTCCAGAGATTGAAGCACAGGGCTTCAGGGAGCTTATTTCAGTGACAGGTGAAAACAATCAAGGACAGTGTCTCCAGAAACAAGTACTTGGTTCTGTTCAGCTTACCTAGTTATTAGCAACACTCTCTGTGAGTGCATAAGTACACACACAGCATTGCTATCCTAAGCCTTCAATTACCACTGGCTACTGCTAACTTTCTTTCAGAAATTTATTTTTTTCATGGCCAGGAAGCAAGCAAGCAATCAAAGAAAAAAATGCTCCAGGGACCAAAATATTAGTGCAGATTGTTTATGTGTGTGTATTTGTATGCATGTGCATGTACGTGCGAACAGGTGTGTTTAAAGACCTTGGACCAGGCACTGAGTTCTTGAGCTCTCGAAATACACATGTGCTCAGCTGAAGGTGCCTTTGGCAGTTGGGGAAGTTTGGAAGCTTCCACCAGGGTATTCTCTATTAAACTAGATGGTGGTTAGTGGGATTGTGTGCCTGTCCAAGGTCTTTATAGATATATGCTCAGTAAGCAGGCACATTACATTATCCTTCAAGGGATTTCTGTTTCCTGAAAGATCAAGCGAAAGGGCACCCTTGTTTTGTTTTGTTTTTTTTAATAGAATGCCTTTGATTCATTGTTTTACTTATGGGTCACATTAGGACCATATGACTTTAGGAAATCAAATGAAGCTAACTCTTTTACCATAGAGGCACAGCCATGTGAGGAAGATGCATTTTAAATGAGAGCAGGGTTGCCCTAGAGAAATCAAATGGGAGACTAGAGTTCCCACAGTCTGGCTTTCATTTTAAGTGTAAGTACTCCTTCCTGTTGATGTCAGTCAAAGAAAGAATGTGGCTTATGTCAAATTCCAGGAATGAAAACTAGGCAAACACAGCTCCTACACTGTCTTATATCTACAGAACATTCTGAAAGCTCCAGAATTCTGCTTTTCTGAGGGTAGGTTTCAGCTAGTTGGAAATATCTCAGAAGTATAGTGAATACTACATCTTTGAAGCTGTTGCTTTTACATGGGATGCTCTTGAAGTAAGAGATTGCATTTGGCTTTCCTTTTTGTTGCTTTGGAACAGTGCACTCGCTTTTTTTTTCTTTTTTGATGATTTTACTTGTTTCAATGCAGGGCACATACATTCTTAAGGAAATTGAATCTTGGGGAAATTGAAATGTAGAAATGAAATCTCCATGCCTAAACCATCCAGCCTGTGACATCAGCTCCTTTTTGATGTGGTCACATGTTCTTACTGCAGTGGAGGTAAATTAATTTGAAGCCCCTGATTCTTATGTGGTTATAGGTGAACAAAGTCTCATAAAGAAACTACACTGGCATTTGGATGGACAGTGTCAATTATCTTGATCCCCTGTTAAGTATATAATACATTTTCTGCTTCTCCTCTATTCCTTCTTCTTCTCTTGCTCCCCACTTTTCTTCTTTGCTTCTATTTCCTGTTTTGTCTTCACCTGATCCTGCCCTCTTTCTCTTCCTGTTTTCCTCTTCTGTGCTTCCAACCCATTATGATAGTGACAGCAGCAGCTATTGCTTACACAAATGATCTCTCTCCCCCAGACACTATTCTATGTTCTTTGCACTTACCATACATTGATTACCAATAGAATGTTTTTGTGAGAAATCAATTATTATGTGATTTTTGTCTTTATGTATACATCAAAGCATCATGTCCTATCATCACAGGAGATAGTCATCACATATGAAATCTATCCTTGACTGAAAATGTCTTTAGATGATGTACAAACGCATTTGGGGTAGGTACTATTGCTGTCTTCATTGTGAAGTGAAAATACTGATGTAACTGGGAGCCAAGATTCTAACGTAGGAATTCTAGACTCAACCAGAGCACAACTGTTGCTTCTTGTCCACTCTAGAGCAGTTGGGGCTGCTTTATTGGACCACAGTGTGCTCTGCACCATCAGATTTAACAATCACTTGGATTCATGCCTAATTCCCCTTCATTGGGTTCATTCCTAGGTCAGAGCTTTTGAACTTGGATATCCCTTTACCTGGAACTTGACTCCCATAACAACATTTGTTTACTGTCCCATCAATTAATACAGGTCTGGTTCAAATGTTCCTCTATGAGAGAGGCATTCTTGCATGGACTTAAAAACTGATTTCTGCTTAACTATTGTCACCCAATTCTTTATTCTGTTCTTCAAACCACTGCAGCTAACTTTACTATATATCCATTTATTTACTTAATGTCTATCTTTCTTCTTAAATTTAATAATAATACTGCTTTTAGTAAATCATGACCATTTTCAATGTGGAGGAAGCATTTTTAATATTTGTGCATTCCTCATGATGGGTCCAGAGAATAGGATGTTATGCCATTAGAAGTCATAAGACCAAGACTCTTATTAAGACAAGCAAACTTCCTGCAATATAGGCATCAACTCATGCTGCCAACTGAAGCTAAAGGATGCTAGCCCTGCCCAGTGGTCATATAAAGAAATCATTTGGCTTTTGTTGAATTATTTTTGGAGACATAGAGTATTGTTTGGTGATTGTCCATTATTCATGGGCACAGCGTCCAAAGATGTTTTTACTGTGTGCATAAAACATCTTAACTTTGTGCTTGGTGGGCTATTGAGTCATGCCAGCATCCAGGAAATGTTGAATCTCTCTTGTTGCTGATGTCATCAACTTACATAAATCTCCTGGTCTTACTGGTTGATTTGAACTTTAAGGGTAGGCTGATGGCTTTATGTTCTTAAGCTACTGACAAAGGAGTGGGGCTGGGTAGGACACCCCTGTACTTTGACAAGCAGAATAGGTCAAGGTAACTCTGTGTTAGTTATGGGTGAATCATTCCTCAGAAGATCGACTTACCTAAACTTAGGAATGAGTACAGACTGACTCAACAGATTAGACAGCAAATGGAACGGATACAATATGAATGCAGACGTGCCAAGCCTCTGATCTTGTTTGAATCACCCATCAGATATCTGCAGGTGCTGATTGACTTGATGTTTTTAGCAAAAGTCTTCCAAAGAGCCTGAGCAAATGCTGTCACAATGCATATGTCAGAATTGTTATCAAGGATGAAAGGATGCTTACCATGTATGGCTTAGCGTTGTGACCTCAACTAAAAGCAAGTAAAGCCATAACAGTATTCATTCTTCTCTCTCTCTGCCATTTATATAGTCCCCTCAAAGCCCACTGAAGTTAGTCTGGTTTAGTAGTGAGCAGCTGTAATCATTCTGTCCTTGTGGCCTGACCTGGTGTTTTATGACAAATTTGATGAAAGAATACAAGGACGGGTACATGCTTTCATAGGTAACAAAGAAAGGGCCTAATGACTATCTGCCTTTTGTCCTACTGTAGTGATCTGTATCAATATAGTAAGGAAGGTCTGTGCCTGTCTTGTTTAATCCTCATATTGTCCCTAGAGCAGTAAAAGGACCCACAGTACAGTACATGTGATATGAAAGAGCCAGCCAACTTGTGAATTTGTGATCTGGTTACCTGACAAACCCCACACTATGAACCTGGACCTCACGTTGAGCTTCTCACAGCTCTCCCTGTCCATATAGAGCAGAAATCCAGGTCTTATCAATGGGTCTTTTCTCCACTTTCTTGGATCATTTGCCTACCTGCATGCCAATGGGGAAGGCTCTGGTGCAAGACTCTGCTTTCCTGTGCTCAGGTTACAAGACAACTAATATCTGCATCACTTACCAGACTTCATACTGACCTGAGAAACTCCTTACTAGTTTCATGTATGAGCTTCCAGAGCAATGCACACATAGCAACATTATAATTTCACTTTTTAAGATGTGGAACCATGAAAGAACTAGAAGGTTCGTGCTATTATTTAAGTAAGGATTTGTACATGGATGATTTTTGTAAAGTACAACTAGTGTCTATTTGAATACAAGCCCTAATTGTCACTTGGCAACCAATTTGATGAATGTTGGGATTATTTTTTCTTCTAATCATGTTGTCCTTTTAGATCATTCAGCTGCTTCTTGTATATATTGTAAAATGAAGATAAGAATAATTTTAATTTGGGTAAGAATATTGTGCTTCCCAAACCATTTACTAAAGAGGCTGTCCTTTCTTCTTGCCTACTTTTCACATCTCTGTAGAAAGTCAACTGATTGAAAAGCATACAGATTTATTTCTGGCCTTCGAACTTTGTTCTATTATGTGCCACACTATTTAGATGCCTAGAGATTTGTGTATATTTTGAACTTAGATACTATAATGGCTCTAGTATTCTTTTACTAAAGATTTCCCTAGATATACATAATTACTTATAGTTGTATATGAATTTTAAAACATTTAAGGTAAAAATGGAATTTGTAATTTGGATAAGCATTGCACTGTATCTTTGGATTGCTCTGTATACTGTTATATGTGTATTTTAATGATTGACAATTCCTCCAACTCATGAATATGTAGTATGTTTGCTTTTATGTCTGTCATTTTTAATACCTTCTTCTGTGTCTTATAGAAAGTAGACCATTTCCCTCTTTGGTTAAATTTATTGTTTTGTGTGTGTGTGTGTGTGTGTGTGTGTGTGTGTGTGTGTTGATAGGAATTATTTTTTCAAATAATAGCAATTTATTTTCTCATAGATCTTGACTTTAGAAGTTCAAAATCAAAGTGCTGCCAAGTTTGGATTCTCCTGATGGATCCTACTTTGTTTACACAGACCCTGCTTTATTTGCAGATGGCTAGCTTTTCACTATGAACACAGATGAAGATTCCTGGAGATACTGTTCTTGTTTTGATAGTCACCTTCTAAAGATACAGGACATTGGGTCAAGGCAAACCCTATGACTTTATTTTATTCTATAACTTCTTTTTCTTCCTTCCTTCCTTCCTTCCTTCCTTCCTTCCTTCCTTCCTTCCTTCCTTCCTCTCTTTCTTTCTTTCTTTCTTTCTTTCTTTCTTTTGATTGGATATTTTCTTTATTTACATTTCAAATGTTTTTCCCTTTCCAGGTCTCCCATTTGGAAACCCCCTATCCCATATCTCCTCCCCCTGCCTCTATGATGGTGCTCCCCCACCCACCCACTCCTGTCCTCCTGTCATGGCATTCCCCTACACTGGGGCATTGAAACCCTCAGGCCCAAGGGACTCTTCTCCCACTGATGTCCAACAAGGCCAGCCTCTGCCACATCATGTATGGCCAGTGCCATGGGTCACCCCATGTGTATTCTTTGGTTGGTGGCCTAGTCCCTGGGAGCTCCAGGGGTTCTTGCCTGTTGACACTGTTGCTCCCTCCATGGGGCTGCAAATACCCTCAGCTTCTTTAGTCCCTTCTCCTTATGACATTGTTTTCTTGATGTCTTTTTCAACATTTTGTCATTTTTGCTGAGGCACTATTTATTGATTTACAAATATTTTGTAAAATGAAGTTTTTCACTGTTAGTTTTAACAATATATGGTTGAAACTTTTAGAGATTGTTTATATAAAACCATAATATCAACAAAGGGGAACTACTATATATTTCTATTCTCTCTCTCTCTCTCTCTCTCTCTCTCTCTCTCTATATATATATATATATATATATGTATATATATATATATATATATATACATACACACACACACACACATATCCTATATATTTATGATTCTTTTTGTTAAATCTCTTATAAAGGAAACCTTGCAAATAAAAAAAATTATCACAGACTGAAACTAAGGAGATCAAAAGTCTATACAACTCAATGAACTTCTATATGTTAAAGTAATCATTCTGAGGCTATGAAGCTCCAAAATCGATTTTGCATTTTCAGTATCAAATATATTTCTTTGCAATCATCCAATACCAAAAATGAATTTTGAACATCTCTTTTTTTCTCCTTTTCCCAGTTGCTGTTGCTAGCACTTTTAGACTCTTCTAGGTTAAACTCTTTTATTTCTATATTCCATTGATAATGGCTGTTTTGAGTCAACTACATGAGTATTGAGAACTGAACTCTGGTCCTCTTGGAGAGCAACAAGTATTCTTAACCACCGAGTCATTGTTCCAGCCCTGAAAAAGGATAACCAGAGGCTTTTTATCAGAATTTTTTTGTTGTTTATTAGAATTTAATAAGCTAACTTGTTTTTTTCCCTTAGGGAAAGCATCTGACCCAATCCTAGGGTATCTGGTATTGGGCTGAACTCTAAGAGCCATGCCGTATGGCTGTGGATGGCTTAGCTTCCTGACTGAGATGTAACTCACCTAATGGTAAAGTAAAATAATTGAAACATGATAGTAGGTCCCCAAAGGAGACCTATCGGAGAGGATGTGGGCTTGAGTACTGTGGTTGTGTATAATATAGAAGGAAGGGTTAACTTCAGAATATCCAAGACACTAGAAAAGTCAGGTTTCTGCTTCACCCTGAGGGCTTTCTGAAAGTCATCATCTAGCTATATTCCTTTGCCAAGCCATTCATTCTGTCAGGTGAGCTCCTTTAGAGTATTATGTAAAGACTTGAGCTATCTTAGACTTCTACTCAAATCTGTGTGAAGAAGTCATAGCTAACTTGCCGGCATGTATTCTCTGCGTGTCTAGTAATCTAGCTATAGAGACGTCACAGTGTAGACTTTTGGTGTCCCTTCCTCTAAAAGAACACAACTTGTGTGAGTTGTACATGCAGTCAGCTTGTGCAAGCTACAGGAATTGAAGATGGACAAGGTCGCTGGCTTCCACTGTTGCTTATATTTATTTAGGGAATTATGTGATCCCCCCACCCCCACTTACCTACTGCCAAACCCACTTTTGACAGTCATTCTTTAACATATTATGTGGAATATATTTGTATTTTATCTTTTAACTTTGTTTAGGTCTTTTTTTTATCACGTGCATTTTAAAACATTAAGTTTAATATGCTAGAGGTTTGCTCCCCAGGCTAAGACTGGATTTCATATCTTCATAATTAGGCCTGCAAACAGCGTGATGCTGGAAACTCCTACTGTTTCCTTGAACGGCTGGAGGAGATGAGATGGGGAGATGTTGGGGGGTGCTGATTTGTGTCTATGCTTGTTTGGCTCAATCATTGTGGTGTTTTTGAGGCACTTCCAGGTGGCTGTTCCAGTACACCCTTGGAGGGTCCTCGTGTTTGTATTGTCCCCTTGGCAATCACTCTACCAATTGATTCATAGCTCAGCTTTCTTCTTCTGTTTCTCTTTGTATGTGGGTTTGCAAGATAGTCTGGCTTCTGGCAAGTTTCAATTGAAACAATGCAGGAAAATAGTCATTTTCCTTTCTAGACAGCAAGTTGCTCTGTCCCCGAGTTAGGTATGCTGGATTTCCTCTAAGTTTTAATTTTGTAACCCCGACAGCCTTACAACTGAGCAAATGCTCACTATGTTCTTTGTAGAAAGTGTTTGTGTTGTATATATTGAAGCCTATGCAATTTGAAATTGTCCTCCCTGTTGCCAGGACTGAGTGCTTGGAAAATGCAGCACCACCCCACACGTAGACTTCAGTGACTACTTGGAATCTGAATAATTAAATATGCAGAAGGGTGAGAAGGATGATCTCCAGACGCCATTGAGTTCTCGCTTCCCTCTTACATAAGCCCGTTGAAAACCTCAGCACATTTGTTCCACTATCTTTGGCTTTGGTTTGAAACAATTCAGCTTCGACACTGCTGTTAAAGTTTAGGGTGCAGTAAAAGCCACGAGCCCTGGAAATGAATGCTCTAGTTTATCTCCCCTGAAATCAATGTCGTTTGCTTCGGCCTTCTGAGAGATTTGCCGACAGCTGACCCACACTTTCGGGGATTGGCAGTAATCGTACTAATAAATTTCTGTTGACTGCACAGCTACATACACCAAGCAATAGACTAAGTATTTTGTAAATATTATTGCACAGATAACCAGCTTCATAACCATCTTGAAGAAAAAGCCTCTGTTCTGTTTTGTCCAAAGAAGACCTGGAATCTGGAATCTGAGATTTCTTTCATGGACGAAGCCTCTTGTACTGTCACATCAAATTTAAATTCCCTTGTGCTGAATCCACTGCATATGCAAGATTTGGAGAACATACAGCAGGGACTTTTTTTTTTTTTCTTTTCTCAAAATTTGCTTTCTGGTCAAAAGAGAAGTCAGTCAATAGAAGCCAAGAGGTATTACACTTTATGGACAAAAATTCAGAGCTTTTAGGGGTCAAGCACATGAACTTATAGGCTCATGACTGACCTGGAGGCTGAGGAATGCTACTAGAGACTGGAGAAATCAGGAAAGTTCAATGTCAAGGTTCCAGAGTATCCCAGGGAAAACCTGGATAACCTTGCTGCTCAGTATGGACTGGAAGATAACTTGACTATTTGGCAAGCTGTAGGCAATGAAGGGGACAGAAGTTAGATTTGGGGGTGCCGCAGAGTATGTGGTACACTGAAGTAAAGAAAAGCCAGTCGAGGCATCCTCATAGACAACTATCATTTCCTAAAGGAGGAAGTGGGGAATAGGATGAGCAACTTGGTTTTACTGTGTTTTATTTCTGATGAGAGACTATAGAGAGGGAAAGTGCTTTTTAAAAAATCATTGGAAAAGACCTAACCTAGGAGGGGGAAATTCATATGTAAAATTGGACATGAAAAATAGCTAGGACATTTTAATCATTAAGCATGTACATTTTCTCATGCCCAGGGGCAGGTATGATGAGCAACATGGCTCATGCAGACATATGTGCAGGTAATTATAAGATGCTGGGGACGATAAGAGAATATTTATGTCAGCTCAGTAGTGGGTAGGGCTAACCTCTGGAGATGCATGTGAATATTTGAGCCAAGTTGTTTAATTACTCTGAAGTGCCAGGACAAAAGACCTCACAGAAATAGCATAAGAGCGAAAATATTTATTTGTGTTTATAGGTACAGAGAGTTTTAGTGCATCATTTCAGGTAAGGCATTGTGGAGTAACTTGGAACATGGTAGTAGAGGATGTTCGCATCATAGCAGACCAGGAAACAGAATTAGTAACAAGAAGTAACCAAGTATAAATCAATTCCAGGAATCTATACCCAGCCACCTGCCTCCTCTAGATGGGTCCTATATCCTGAAGTACCACATGCAGCTGAGAACTAAGCTTTCAAACCATGAACATGTGATGAACTCTGTTAGCAAGAGTAGGCAGTACCCTGATTCTTTCCCTCAATTGTTTATAAAGGGCCAACAGGGACAGTGGCCATGGTATTTAATAACATTATTAGTTTTCTTCGTGTCATTGAAACTTTAATATGTGGCAGGAACACTTCACATGAGGGCTGCTTTGTTTTGGTTTTAGAGCACTTTAGTCCACATATTGGAGAAGCAGGTCTAGAAGCTTAGTTCTTCATAGTCTTGAAGAAGGTTAGAGAAATAGGAAGATACAAACCCCTGCGTTGATCCCTCAAATTTCTGCATTGAAGTGGGAGCCCAGTAAGTGGACACTGTCAAACATTTAGCTGTTCCCAAAGACTTGTGACTGCTTCTCAGAGCTAAGGTAGGAAGTGTGGGTGTTGAAAACAAGAAGGGTTCCAGAGTGGACAGTGTGAGCAATAGGAACTCTTCCGTTCCGTGCCCATTTGTCCAATGGAAAAATAATGATCTGGCTCAGCCAAGGATAGGGCTGAGTAATGTGACCTCAAAATCTGGACCACTGTGTTCCTTACATACTGTGTCAGGTCCCTAAGACATCTAAGCTGACAAGAAAGGCTGAGGGTATCAAAAACTCAGAGAAGTCTAGCCCTAGAGTCTACATTCAGAGCAACAACATAGCAAAAGTGTCATTTAGCACCCTGTGTAAGTAGAGAGAATCAATGCTGGTGGCCTCTCCACTGTTCTGAAGGTCAAGTGGCTAAGGACACCTTGTAATTTAGAACAACATGGAAAGTTGAGATGAAGCCATACTTGCAGGCATGGGACAATGAGGCAGAGTGACCTTGATTTGGGAATACCTTCCTGGTTTTTAACAGGGGTGAAATGTTCAGCAGTGGCAGCAGGTGGGGACAATTGTAATAATTGATGCCTATCACTTTCTGTATCTCTCATTACTATAGCCAAATTCTACCCTCTCTCCCCTGACCCGGGGTCTTCAGGTTTCCTGGAACTCATAAATAAAGGATTTGTGCCTAGCTGGATGATAGGATATAAGACTCTGCTCATTGCCATGCGTGGCATGCATTATAATGAACAATACTATATGTAATGTCATATCTTTTTTATCATTTTCACTCTGTACTATTCAACAGAGCTGGGTATATATACTGTTTCTCAAGATGGGAGGGGCAATTGAGGAAAAATGAGGCCCTGGAGGAGAGGCTGTATAAATACAGTGATGGGCCAGCTCATCCAAGGCTTGGGTTGGGCAGGACTATGTTCAGTCACTACAGGTAACCTTTAGGGTACTGATAGCCACACAATCCTGATCCAGCCTGTTCAGCAGTAGTTGTGGGAACTCTGGCTATTTGTGTAATAATCCATGATTCTT
Source organism: Mus musculus (assembly GCF_000001635.26). Lineage (NCBI taxonomy): Eukaryota > Metazoa > Chordata > Mammalia > Rodentia > Muridae > Mus > Mus musculus. The sequence goes on along the minus strand of NC_000081.6, from coordinate 71,542,584 downwards.
TGTTGGATTCTGTGACCTATGCCAAAGTCACCATGAACTAGAGAGCCACATTGTACTCCTTACAACAATCATGATCAGGCAGGGACACTGCAGCACTTACCAATGTTTGATTAGCTGCAATTGCAGCTAAACTTAGTTCTCCTTGGGAAGCATATGGCTGTGACAGATGGTCCAGGAAGGCCCAAATCACATAAGCAGGCTCTTTGTTTCACATTTGCTGAGTTTCCTGATGACTTATTAACAGGAATGCTTCTCTCTCTCTCTCTCTCCCTCCCTCTCTCTCTCTCTCTGTGTGTGTGTGCATGCATGTGTGTGTGTATGTGCACACATGTGTTTGTGTATATGTGCATGTGTGTATGTGTGTGTGTATTCAGGATTAGAAGTTAGAATTGTAGTTATTTCATCCTCAGAGAGTCCCACGCTGTGGTTTTAGGCATATTTCATACCTATTGTATTGTTTACAAAGGATCATGTATTGATGTGGGGTGTAGGTCAGCATGACAACTTAGCTAGAAAGAGAGATAGCATCATCAAGCTAGCTTCTCCATTTGACACTTAGCTCACTACCACGCATGTGGTAAAACACAGTGGAAGGGTCTGCCTTAGAGTAGGCTTATGCTCTATCCTTGACAAAGGTCAAGCTTGATAAAAGGTCAAACATACAAAACATCCTCCTCCATTCCTGCTCAGGAGGAGGTGAGCTACAGTTCTTATCTCACAAATTAAATATGTATTAACTCTCAGAGCTACCTCCGATTCCCCAGAGAAGAGAGTACAGTCCATAAAGTAGAAATAAATGGGTCAAGGAACTGTAGTCTGGCACACTGAGGTGTAAGGGGTTGTTGAAGAAGCCAAGGGGGCCTAAATGGAAGGAGGGAGACAACATGAACTTAAATGCTTTCTGTTCCAGAATGATGAAGAGTATGTGCATGTATTATGTGTATGTGTGTGTGTGTGTGTGGGGGGGGGGGTGATGACACTGACTGCTGTGCAGAGCTGAAATATCCCTAGTGTTGTTTGTGCCTGGGAAGGAACTAAAGATGAGTGATTTAAAATTTTTCCCAAGAGTCCTTCCTCCAGGTGTAATTAGAGAACTTTTCTGTGCTCCATCTGAGTAAAGCCCTCTGTGAATTTGTTCTTCTTTCTTTTCAGTATAAACAAATGAACAAATAAACAAAAAAACCTAAGATCTCTATCATAACATGCCCATTCTCCCATGATAGTTCTATTGGTAACATTTTACCATGTTTATAACCACACCATTTGCTAATTTCCACACCATTACCATGTTTATAACCACACCATTTGCTAATTTCATCAAATAGCATGTCTGTTCAACCATTTTGGCTCTCCATCACATGTTATACCCCACACAAGCACTTTCATAGACCCATCCTGAGATGGTGGTACTCTCCCGGTCACAGTTCATGGCTGAGAAAAACTGAGGCTTGGAGTAGAAGAGGCTTAATGCATATGTACACACTATATAGACCCCAGTGCCAAGAGCAAACCCACATTTTTCAACTCAAGTCTGTGCTTTAAAAAAACAAAAGGTATAAGACTATTCACTGGACTCCATTGCTGAAATGCAAATTGAAATACTTGAGACTGCTCAGCAATGGGAACAAATTTGGAAAGCCCAGCTGGTGGGCTGGTGGGCTGGTGGGGGACTAGAGTGTGCTACAGGCTTCATGCTAGCCTTTTACCTTTGTGAGTACAAAACTGTGCATATTATTGACCAATAAAGTGTTATCAAGTGCTGAACTGACTGGGCTCAATCTAATAGGCAGGTCATTGTGGCTTATAATTAAGTAATTAAACCCACTCAGTGTTGATGGGAGAATACTCCCTTGCAAATTGCAGCAACAGCTCTTGCTTATTGCCAGATGTTTAAACCGTGTCTTAATTTGGCTCTTGGGTTTAGTTGCCCTCTTGTAAGAATGAATTTGTGCCAGAATGTAGAACCTGCTTTCCAAATTGAAGTTTCCTTGCAGAGTAAGTTAGGAGTGAGAAACTCTTAGCATTAGAACCAATGGGCCAAACATTCAAGCACATGTGTCTATGGAAACCATTCCTATTCAAATCACCACAATCAAGGAGATACATAAGCAATGCATACACAGCATTTAAAATCTAGACTGTGAATGACCAATCCAAAGTTAGCCCCTAGCAGTGTTCTTGAACCTGTGAACATACAATCATAAATAGGGAGGGTATTATGGCTGTTCCTACCCAACAAGCTGAGCTAATTGATGGCATCATGTTCAGTGATGAGTCACTCATGTGCCATGGACATTCACACTTCACATCCATGTCTATAGAAGTGACCATGTGATCCTGGTAGGGAGCTGGTGGAAGGACAAGAAGAACTGAGAGGGATTGAGCCCCATAGGGAGAACAACATCAGCTGGTCAGACCACCCAGTGCTCCCAGGGACTAGACCATCAAGAAGGGAATGTACAGGGAGGGATCCATGGCTTCAGAGACATAGGTAGCAGAGAATGGCCTGTCTGACATCAATGGGAGGGGAGGCCCTTGGTCCTGTGGAAGTTTGATGTCCCAGCGTAGGAGGATGCTGGAGGGGTAGGGCAGGAGAAGGTGGGTGGGGGAGCACGGGAGCACCCTAATAGAGGCAAAGGAGAGGAAGGAAGGGAGGTTGTGGGATGGGGGACTTGTGGAGGAGTAACTAGGAAGTGGGATACTGTTTGAGATATAAACAAATGGAATGATTACATATATATATACATATATATATATATATACATATATATATTCAATTACAAGAACAATACAAATGTCCAAGAACAGTACAAGCGTCAATATTTATGAATAGTTTTAGAAATTAAAAAAAAGAAAACAAGTGACCCTGTTTAAACCCTGTTTGTCACAAAGCAAAAAAAAAAAAAAAAAAAAAAAAAAGGATAAAAAGGACATGAAAGAGAATGAGCACTTGGTGGGAGGAGAAGGGAGAAGAGCAATGGAGCAATGGGAAATAGGAGGAGGATAAGAAAGTTGAATGTGACCAGAAGGTTTTATCTATGACAGTATCAAATTATAAATTAATAAAAAAAAACTTGCAGAGAGCATGCTGTATACCATGCACCTTAAAACAAGCTATCATAAAAAAAGAAAGAGGAAGGAAAACAGACTTCATGGGAAAAAATAAAATTGTCATTTCTTTATAACATATTGCAGTAGTAGTTTTGTAGCCATATAGTTATTAAAAATGTCTGTTTTCCAACTCAATTTGGTGTTCGTAAAGTGCCACCTTCATTAGCAGTTTTCAGTTATGCTTTGCGAAATGTTGCAAATACTGCAGTATCATAGACAATGGGCGTTCTTTCAGGGGAAAAGATCCACTGAGTTGAATCAGAGATTCAAGACAGCGAGTAGTGTGAAACTGACACACACTGTAAGGAACCCCATGAGGAACCCCAGTGTTCTGCTTAGACCTGGTGTGTTTGTGTCAGCAATAAATAAAGTGTATGCGTGGATACATTTAGTCTAATAAAAATCATAAAATGTATTAATCTAGGGATATATGAAAGGCATAAACTTATACCCATACCTATAAGTGTAGAATATGCAACATCATATCCACAGTGGAGGATTTTAAATGGAAAACAACAAAAAATGTTCATCACTGAATTATAGTAGAGCTTATGTCATGAAGTATACCCATGGGAGTATAGTAAAATGGCAATGATATCACTAGGTAGGTGTGCTTCCCAAACTTCAAGCACCCATAGAACCATTTTGACTTTAGTATTCCAAATGAGTGCTCATTATAAATTCCTTGTTATCAGAAATACTTTTTCTCCATCCCGCATTGTGCAGAAAGCCCTGAGTTTCCAGAGTTAAAATATCCACTTGCCACATGCTGGATCTGATCAGCCTTTCATTGCTATACAGTATTATACATTTGGATGGCAACCAAATTTATAGTGAGGATATTTAGAACTCTTAAGGATGCTCATGCCTTGGTGGTGAGCTCCTTGCAAGTCCCAGCAGCCATTTAGGTCTCTGGAGACCATGCTCTAAGCTCTTTAGATATCTGTGCTTTGAATGTTTATTGTCTCCAAAACTAACAATGAACTTTAGTTATCATAACAGATTTGTACCATGGGACTTAAGAAGAGAGTAAAGCTAAGACTCTACTTTATGGGAACGATAGCTACCACTACAAAAGGGCAAGTTCATGTACCATGAACTCTGAGCCAACAAATTCCTGTGCACTAAAAACCTCCCAATCTGTGTTAATATGTAATCCTAGCACAAAACATACAGAAACACCTTCATATATTCAGCTATGGCTCTACACAGTGTATACTTTCTAGCACATGGAGACAGGTCCTAGTGCAGTGAACCAGCCTATTACGCAGGAGGGCTTGGGCCATGTTGTATTGGGAGTTGCTCATGTTGGTCTTTACTTTCTTTGCTCACTTGCACTTCTAAGAACAAGAAGCCCCTCCCTGCTCCACATAGTATGTGGATATCATTTGGATGGGAACTTTTGCCCTTCCTCATGTCTCTGCGAATTTTATACACAGAGAAAAGGCACAAAAAACAAAAAACAAAAAACAAAAAAACAAAAAAACCCAAAAACAAAAAAAACGAAATAAAGCAAAAAGCAAAAAGCAAATTCCAACAAACAAACAAATAAACAAAAAATCACCACCACCAACAAAAACAATCAATCAAACCCCTCAAAACCCTCTGTTCCTCATGAGTTCCTGGTTTTCCACCCAGGTTGTCTGTAGTTCAATAATCAAATGGGCAGCTGTATCATTTACAGTGGCAAAGTATGTGCCCCAATGCCACCAGTCAGCAGCACGTGAATCAGTTTGAATTTACCTTTCAGTGTGGTTCTTCTTTGTCTCTTCCTTGAAATGTTTGGAAAAAAAAAAGTCATCATCTGGTTTCATAGCATCTTTCCATCTTTCTTGGAAGCAAGCTGAAAATGAACAGCCTACAGTCATCAGTGTGCTTACCTTCCCTCCTACTTGGAAATCAGAGTTTTGAGAATTTTACAGTTAAAAAATTTATTCCTTATTCACCATTTCCTGGAAACCAGGAAGGACAGTTTCTTCTGTTATTTGAGCTCAGACTAAGTTACCTGGCCAAGACTAAAAATCCAAAAAAGTAGTAGGTGTGAGTAGAGAAATAACTAAATAAGCCCCTGCTCTGAAATCCTGGAGGGACTCACATTCAGCTGGGGATTTTCCAAAGTGGTGTTTTCTAATGGGGGTAGGCAGCCCTCTCTCATAGAGTGTGGGTTGAATTCAAGAAAATTCAGAGGTGGGGTCTGGGTATTTTATGTAGTGCGTGTCCTAGTACCTGCTTAGCTGGTTTCAAGCCTGGGGATATGGTGGGTGTCTTTGACTTTTTTTATCATTTCTCACAACCTAATTGTTTACATACATTCTATGTTCAAGCAGAACCAAGGCTATCTTCCTGAAATGGGATTGATTGGGGCTTTCAGCCCATGAGTAGATGATTAGTGAGTGTCCTTTTGGAGTTGAGTTTTGTTAGATGAATGGCAGTGCTAGCTCACTAGCCACCCATGCTCACAGAGCCCCTCCCCCTGATGATGTGTGTATGATATATGTGTGGAAGCTCTCAGCAGAAGAAGACCATCATCTGAATTTTAAACATCAATAGATCTATAGATATGGTAACTATTCATCTCACTCATAATAGGGGGAACAAGAAATATCAAGTTACAAAACTTTGTTCTCTTGCTCTTTGATGTGAACCAAGGCATTTCTCTGCCCTACCTACTTTCCTGCATACCACCTCCCCCCGCCCCCAATATCGTTATTGTCTTCTTCTCTTTCTCCTCCATTCTTTCTCCTCTTCCCCTTTTTCTTTCTTTCTAGTCCTTCTTTCCACCTTTCCTTTTATTAATTAAAGCCCCCTATGCTGCTCATACACGTTGCTAGTCCTTGACATGATGAAGGAGAGGAATATTTTGGAAGACTTGAGTGTACATCTCCTCATAGCCTACTCAGAGTAGGTTCCTTGTGTGAGGAAATTTCAGTTTTCATAAGTACATGAAATAAATGATGATAGAGGACAACTCTCTAACATGTGCATCTGTTTTTGCTTTTATCTGGTAGTATCATGGCTTGATCCTTTACCCACTCCATGTGACTTTTCTACAATTTAGACACTTCTCTAGTCCTTTTGGATTTTTTAAAAAAACAAGTTAACCAAGTTACCCAGACTGATCTTGTACTACCTGTAGCTCAGGCAAGACGTACAATTATCCTGCTTCTGCCTCCTGAGTAGCTGGGATTATAGACCTTTGTCACCAGATCAGGCCACTGTGCATTACGTCTCTGAATGATATAGACCATATACTTTTCCCAATTCTGTGTTTTGTGTGCCTGGTCATGATAGTAAGAAGATGCATAGATGATGTGAATGGATCCCTCCAGTCTTATATGGAAACAAACACAAAAAGAGCAGAGGATCAAGGATGAACTATTTTAGAAAGCACCCTTGCTGAGAAGAGAATTGGTTTTCCCTTCATGATTTCAAGATGAGCAAGAAGGTTGGGGTATCTACACATAGACTGTCATCGTTGGAGGAGAGAAAATCCCAATGGGGCTACATAGGTATAGTCTTGATGGTGTTCACCACCAGGGAGAATGTCCTGTGACAGTGTACATTCCCTTGTAAATGAACATACAATAATACCTTGTTGAGTGATGGTGGAAGATAACACAAAGAGTCCCATGCAGCCTGCTAAATTTCTGTCTTGGGATATAGAGGGTGTTGTGGGAATTTGGGATCTTCAATGATGAAGTAGTATTCTATAATCTAGTTTGCCAATCTCATCTAAGTCGGGGGAGATTTATCCTTAAAGTCGTGTGTAATGTCACTGAATTCAACTGAAACTATCCAGAAAGCCAATTCTTATGATAGCTAAAATCTTATCATTGTGTACCCAACAGCCCTCTGGATGTTCCAGATCATAGGATCCTGATCTGGTTGGTTGTCTTTATATGCACAGTACTCCCCCTTGATCAGTGTGGATATGCCAATTTTTCACAGGAAAAGCTGCAGTTATAAGAAATGATGTCACCTCCCCAGAAAAGAAACAGATTGTGTTTCCTTGCCAAGCTGTCACCCCTAGCAGAAGAAGACTCATGCTGCTCTGACCTTCAGGGTAGTTACTCCATCCATCCAACTTTCAAGTTGTTGGTTTGGCTTATAGATCAACCAGGCTCTGACATGGGAAGGAAAGAAGAAAGAGGTAGGAAAGGAAATGAAAACAGACAAATTTATACACAGAGGAGATGCTATTTAAAAGTGCTATCAACTTGAATCCAATTTGGTCTCAGTGGAATTTAGAACTTAGAGAAGAATACATTTACTTTGGCTTACAGTCCCAGAGGGTTAGATGGTGGGGACAGAGTGGCAGCAAGCATTAGGCATGATAACTAGAGCAGGAATCAGAGAGCTCACATCTTCAACTGCAACTTCAGAACCAAGAGAGTAGAAAAATGAATGTAGGTGAGGGTCTTTACTTTCAAAGCCTGATTCAGGTGATATTTTCTCCACCAAGGCTTCCTAAACCTCTACAAGCAGTGCCACCAACTGAGATTATATGTTCCAAAGCCAGAGCCTGTGGGTAACTGTTCACATTCAGTCTCACACAATGCTATTTCAGTTTCCTCGGCGTGCTTTATAGAGAACCAACAGTTTACCAGGAATGTAGTAAATTTTGTCATTCATCTGGAGCTTCATTTTCTATTTTGTAGACAGATATGAGGACAATCCTATGGGATGGCTTTCCATGGGGAATGTTTTAGCTAAGGCAGCTGCAAGAAAATAATGTGAACTAGGCATCTAACAAATGATGGACATATATTTCTCACAACTCTGGAGAATGGGTGTCTGAAACCAGGATACCTGAATGGCTGGATTCTCAGGACTCTGAACTGACAGATTGAAAACTTCTCTGCTCTGTCACACTGTAGAAGAAATGAGTGGTTCATTCTTTGGCCTCTTCCTAGATGTAAAAGTATCTCATTCATAAGGACATACCCTTTGTGACCTTGCTATTGAACTTGGAGGGGAAGGGTCACAATCTCTGCCTTGTGCCAGGCCAGCCACCTATTCTTAATAAGCCAATCAAAGGAACCAAATTAAAATTGGAAAGAACAAAGAGAGGTATTCAGTGTGTACACACCAGAAAAGAAAATATTGGTAAGCAAAGAAACTCTCGGTCTATCTTGGAGTCCTGAAGTGAGATCAACCTTTTAAAAGAGGGCAAGAAATATGCACCTATGCACCTTATCTAAACAATCCTTCAAGATGTGGCCCCACCCACCATGGATCCATCATTATCTGGGTTTCATTCTCACCCTGTGAAATCGCCTGACAAGTTGTAAGAACTGTGTGAACTATCTTTTAGGAAGACAGATTCTCCAGTCTCCCAGCATGTTATTCCTGATAAAATTACCAGTCCATTGGGGCCCATTGTTATAATAGTTGGATAACCAGACTGGGACAACTGTTTCTTTAAGATATCATCATTTCTACCAGGCCATTTACAACTTTGTCATCTTCCATGGAACACTATCTTCCTGTGATATAACATGAAGTTTGTTTGATCCCGTGAATTTGGGATCAACATGAACATTTAATCCCAACTAAGGAAATAAGGAGGCACTGGCCTCTAATTTGGGGGCATACTTATAAGAATTTTTCTTGGGGATTACAAAAACACATTTAAGTTGCTTTGGAAGCTATTAAGATTGCTTTATAGCTTTATAGTATGCTCGTATGAATAAAAAAATCATTGCCTTGCATAAATATTAACATTATTTATTTTAAATTATTACATGCTTTTCCCCTCTGAAATTTATATGGTAAGCAGAGGCATGTACCTGTTGCATGCACATGATGATCCTGTGCAATGGATACAAAAAGGTCTCTTCTTTGCTGTTCACTTGAATTATGCTTAACGTTGAAATATTAATTTTAGGGATTATAAAATAAAGAGCACACTGAAGCTCCAGCATAATGTGTTTCATTCATGTGCTTGATAAGAAGTGCAATTAGATTGTGACATTTGCCTAAATTTCTCAACAGAACATTCCTCAGATCATGCAGGTTATGGCAGCATTGGGGGGTGGGGGTGCGGGACTAGGAGGTAGGTTCTATGAGCACTAGGGAGTCTATGTAAACAGTGCATATTCTCTACTTCATAAACCATACTTGTTTCCTGGATGGGGGTGAAAGGATTCATGTGATCAGATGAGAGATTGTGTAGGGACTAACTTCCAGACAGGGGTACTGCTCACAGCAAGAGTGACTTTACCAAAATCATGGGGCTTTTAAGTACTGATCAACATTCTTTTGAGAGACAGTTTATTCCAGTAAACACAGATGTTCTCATGATGCGGTCTCATTCATTTGCGATCTGAAGCTTTAGAATTGCAGTATTCCTTAGGCCACAAAGACATCTGATGGCACTGAGGTTTCAGCATGTTTCTCAAGTTCATGGCCTCTTACTGGTTTCCTGTTTTGCAGAGAGCAGCAGTCTGCATTCAGCCTGTGTCCACGAGAGTGCTGTGCACAGTCGTGTCTTCCAGATCTTATACAGAAACGAAGAAGTTTCCATAAATGACGCCATGCTTTTCCGGGTTCATTTGCTCTTAGATGGTGAGAGGGTAAGTCTTGATCGGCCAGCCACAGGAGATTTTCTTTCTTGACTAAACCATTTCCTCTCATTGTTGGACCCCAGGTGAGTGAAGGAGAAGCTACAGGTTGATTCTAAAATCTGGTAAGAATTTATGGTTCAGATATTCAGCTACTTCTGATGTGTTTGGTTTTCTTCTCATTCACATGGCTACTCATTCAAAGAAGCCTCAGTTGCATGAAGTTACCTCTCTCTTGCTCCAGTGTACCTCTGCCCAAGCATAGTGCCAGGAATCCCTCAAAAGATGTCTTTGATTACCCGTGCTTTTCAAGCTCTGGGTTAAGTCAGGGGATAAGAAACAAAAGTTGAAGAAGGCTAAAAGGGCCTGTCTTCAAAGGGCTGATAGCTCAGTTAGCATACAAATGTAGAAGCATTATATCTTGCTTAGCAAGATTGGCCATAGCTGGTAGGATGCTCAAGGGCCCAATGAATGGAGAAAGAACTCTGGGATGATCAAGCTGGGGCTGGAAATCATTCACAGAGGAGCTTCCTTTCAGAACTAAGTAGTAGAGTCCATCAGAAGGAGAAAGAGAAACAACACAGCAGCAGAGGGGGTGGGGGTGGGTGGGAAAGCCCTCTGTGCTTAGAGGCACTTGGTTGTTCTTGAGAGGAGCTTGACTAAAATGTTTACCATTGTTAAGTTAATCTATTTTGAAGGCCTCTAGAGTCTTGTTCTTATTCCCCAGGGTCAACAACTTGAATCTTTGTTGCTATATTCTGCCTGATTATTTTATAATGAAAGAATTTGTGTTGTAAAGAATGCCAGTACTTTAAGTAAACTAAGAGCACTCTGGCTAACATGCCCCCTCCTGCTATGTAGCAGAGACCTATTAAGTACCTGAAAACTGTGCCTCAACTCCAACCCTTGGCATCCTGTACACATCTTGTATGATATATGTAATGAGGTTGGTCTTGATTTACAGTTGAAAGCGAAAGCTGCTACAAATTAACCCATGTAGCTCTCCAGAGAAGGTTTTCTGAGCAATCACAATGACTGTACTATATACAGGACAGAAAGTAGCAAAAGGGGGCGTGTGCTTGGTGCATTGTTGCTGCTCTTTACCTATGGATTAGCACATGCGTTATCTAAGCATAGTTTCATCTCAGTTGCATCATAGTCTGCCCTCATCCTCAACTGTTTACAGAGCCCCTCAGCTTCAACCTTGTGAGTTTACACTGAATAGAGAGTGGGTTTCTCAGGACATACTGTTTTCATCTACATGTCAACTTACTTTTCTCTATAAAGTAATATTTATTATTTTCTTATGGATAATTCATATGATATCAAGAAATGTTTCAGCTAATCACTATATCTGGAGCAGTCGTGACTCGTGAACAGAACATGTCTGAAATACTGAAATCTAATATGCACAGGAAGTTCTCAGTACTTAATGCTTTCTCAGAAGGTGGTTGGGTGATTTGTCTCCCATTTTATATTCAGGAAACCTGTGGTGAGAGCCTGAGTCCCTTTGGTTGTGCATAAAGCAAGATTTGTGGTTATGGAAAATAAACAGAAAAAGTTTATTTATAGCCCTTGGATTCAGTAAAATGTTAACTTTTAAATATTTTTTTAAATAACATTTTTTAAACCACAAAGGCTTAAAGATAAATTCTATCTGTATGTCTTTGCATAAATTATGTTTATCCAAGAAGACATTTACAAAGAAGTCTTTGGATGGGTGATGTCTGTCCCTGTCAGATGAGGGTATTCTTTAAAAAAAAAAAAAATCAAAATATGCGAGTATGGGAGAACAGTTTTGTTCCTCAAAGATACATCCATCGACACAGCCTCTGCAGCGGGATACTATTCCTGGAAGTTGGAGTCCACAATGAATAGGAACTAATGTATTCCTTAATGATGAGGAGATTAGGGGAGACATATGGCAAGAAAATAGCCAGGGTGTTTTGCCTCAAGAAGAGAAGCACCTCCAGTGAGTGTGTAAACCAATGGAAGGATTTGCCTGATCCAAACAGAGCTAACAAATGTCAGCCCTGCCTTGCTAGATCCAAGAGATTTTTTTCCCCCCAGAACCTATAAGCCCACAGTATGAATGTGAATGTGAAATTACCTGAATTTTCAGCATTTGCAACTTGTTCAAAACAGTTTTTTAAAAATACCTTGGGGACTAAACAAAACATGCCTGGTTCACGGATTTAGCTCTCGGGCATCCAATTTAAGAGCTCAAAACAAGCTATTGTGATCAGAAGTGCTGAATGTGAACACCGAAAGGAAGCAGCTCACTGTGAGTTGCAGAGAAAGGCTTCAGCCAGCCAGGAGGAAGACAGCTAAGCCCTACAGCATGGGGGCAGTACCCATACTGAGTTAATCCACAGAGTACAGATCTTGAAGACTGGTCTATAGCATATAATTCCCCTATAAATGTGAGAAAAGAAGGCCTGAGGACACCATTTTGGGTGCACATATGGGAACAACTATCTTTTCCCCTCCTTTTTCTTTCTTTCCTTTTTTTTTTTCTTAATGTAAAAATAAACACATGGGCAAAGCATAAACATTGAGGGAATGAGTTCTTAAAGTTGAAGGAGCTTGAGTCACCTTGGAAATTACTTAAACAGCCTGAATGCCTCCCTGCAACATGTGGATGGTGCTGCCAGTCACATGGGGACATCTGAGTGTACATGGCAAGGTCATGCATCAGTGCACAAGTTTTGTTTCACTGACAGGTCACTCCATCATTCTTCCCATAGCTGGGCTATTCAGTCTCTTACTCATGCCTGGAATCCATGTGTCAAACCCGTTTGAAAAGGAAACTTAAAATGCTTGCTAGTCGGCCATCACTGGAAAGAGATGCCCATTGGACAGGCAAACTTTATATGCCCCAATACAGGGGAACGCCAGGGCCAAAAAATGGGAATGGGTGGGTAGGGGAGTGGGGGGGGGGAGGGTGTGGGGGACTTTGGGGATAGCATTGGAAATGTAATTGAGGAAAATACATAATAAAAAAAAGAAAAAAATGCTTGCTAGAATGACTGAGTTAATTCATTTTTCACTTTCTGTGGTAAAAAAAAATAAGCTGAAGAAAACAACTTAAGGGAGAAAGGATGTATCCCAGTTCGCAGTTCAAGCATGGTCACAGGAACTGGAAGCAGCTGGTTACACTGTATCCACAAACAGACAGCAGGGAGCAATCAGTACAGGCAAAGTCTCAACCTGTCTCTCCATCTTATACAGTTCAGGAAACTTGTCCAGGGAAAGTACCATCTTACACTTATGATGGGTCTTTCCATATCAATTAACCTAATCAGGATGATCTCTCATTTACACATCAGTGATTAAATAAACTCTCATAGATATGCCTAGAGGCTTACCTCTTAGGTGATTCTATATTTCAACCTGACAGTTGAGATTTAAGTATTACAAGGCTACTTGTTTAATAATTATTGAAAATATACTTGGCTGTATCAATCTATTCCTTTCATTTCCCATCTAATTTTCCTAAGTACCCTGCTTATTCAGAACTACACATGATATGCAGAAAGATTCTCACATCCATAGCATTTTGTACTGAGATTCTGTTTTTCTGATCACTAAAAGAGCCAGCTGAATGTCCTAATCAGATTACTAATTGACTGCTGAACTAACTGTCTTGGTCTTTCTCTTTCAGGTAGAAGATGCGCTGAGTGAGGTCGAGTTTCAGCTCAAGGTGGACCTGCACTTTACCGATAGTGAGCAGCAGTGAGTATCATGGACATCCTTGGACTGTGTTCCTTCTTCCACCACTATCTCAACATGGGGCTTTCTCAACAGTTTCTCTACAATAACCAGTTACTGGTAATCTGTGATGTTTCACAGTTGTCCCAGTCTTCTTGCTTCTCCCCACTCATTTGGGGCCAGGTTGCTCAGGTTCTGCACATTGAAAACTGCCAACTTCTTGCCATGTTAATGGGTATCTTCTACTAGAAGCACTTTTTTCCCCCTGTGTGGTACTGATCTGTGGGGATTTAGAGCAATGTCTCTGTGAGGCTAGACAATCAAAATCCCTTTCAAATCATTCTTGCTGCGTGACCATGTGTTCATACTGAACATCTGCTATTGTTCTTCAGCTCTCTGGGAACTGAAAATCTATTTATGTAAAACTTGCTGAGAAAAATAAGCATAGGGCAGTTCTCTTCCTTTTTATAACTGCATCGTTCATTTGTTCTGTGACTTCTACAATCTACCCTGGGCTGACCTCTACCATCTACCCTGGACTACACTATTTGCTTCTTAGTCTTCATGTATTCTTTCAGGAACTAAATAAACAATATTTTACCAGTGTATCAAAACATGTGACATGAAAACCTTTAATCTCTTTAAGCTCTTCTCTCATTTAAGGCTTTAAAAAAATCAGGCCACCTTTGTATAGATGTTCTCAAAACACACACACACACACACACACACACACACACACACACACCCCTGTATCTTTCTTGACAAGATGGGATTTCCCTGGGATGGTGGAAGTCCATCCATCTACCCCTCTGCATCAAAGTCCCAGTTTCTTCTTCTTATACCCCCTACCGTGATCTGAGATCTCTGTCTTTACCCCTCCAGCAACCACCCAGTCTGAGGCCCCAAGACCGCTTGGCTTCATAAACTTCCATCCATTGTGCCATATGTCCAGTTGCCCGTAGAACCACACTGTCAATCATAAACTTATACCAGAAATTATTGTCTGACAAGGTCTTCTAATAATTTTAATGACATATCACAGTGGATGCTGTTGATGAGTTTTTCTTCCCAGCAGAAGAACAGTTAATGGAGAGCAAGATACAGGAAGCTGGTCATGTAAAGCACGTGAAACATAATAACTTAGGTGGAGTATTCTTCAAAAGAGGACATGGGCAAATTCCTACATTTTCCCAAATTTCAATAACTTCTAAGATGGACATCAGGCTTTGAATCATTATTAAGTCAAATAGATTCTTTTGTTTTTCTTTTCCCCCTTTTCTTAGCAGCATGTAGAAGCAAACAAACAAACAAACAAACAAACAAACAAACAAAAAGAGGGAGGCTGTTGTTTAAACAGTGTTAGGCCAGCTAGTGAAGGCCCTCTAATATATTACTGAGGCAATGATGTGCTTAGACTTTGGCCATCATAATAGTGGTGCTAGCATCTAATGGGAAGAAACCCAAGATACTGATAAATAGTATAACACACAGGACAGCTCTGTTTGCCACCAAAGCACTATTCAGTTCCCAAAGTCGGAATTACTGAAGTGCAGGAATATGCTCTGGACCATCATCCTATCTGAGTTTTCTGATTTAGAAGGGTCCATCAGCACCTGCTTGCTCAGGGCCATGGCTTATCAGTATCTGCTTACACAAGGCCAGGACACTCATTCTCACATAGTCCTTCCAGGCCCTGCACAGCTCAGCAGGTAGGAAATTAATTAATACTTAAAGGGATGGTGTGTTCTCTCAGCTGATTTTAAATTTAGTCATTGCAAGTGTGCAGAATGATTCTGTGGGGAGAGCTGTCCTTCCTGTGAGATATTAACCTTTGTTCTTGTTTAATTATCTTGTTTGTTTAGATCCTTTATAAGAACTTCACGCATGCTCCTGTCTTCACTATCAAAGTTTACCTGCATCTTCTCTACACTGAGTTTCCCTAGGATGTATGCTGCTTCTCCATGAATGGGTGGTGTCCATTGCACAGCACAGAACAATGGCTACTTTTTTTCTTTAGTTCTTCCTTATGAAGGAGGCTTCTGTTAATGCTTAACTTCTCCTTCTCACTGCCAGGAGCTGATGTCTCAGTGGGATTAAAGCAATACTGTGCTGTAACTCAGCACAAAAGAGAATCAGAAAGTCCTGGTCTAGCAAAGCAGTTTTCCTTGTGACTGGGAACAAGTTAAACAGCCCACATTAGTTTCATGTATTCTTTTATGGGTAGAATATGATTAGCAACCACATAATATGAGTGTCAAAGCAGTATGTCCAGTCCACAGTCAAGACACAGATCATTGTCATCCGCATAAATGTGAGACTGAAGCCAACAGTTACTGACACCCATGGATGGATTCTCTCCCTTTATCAGGTTTCTTTCTGGTCCAAACAAAAAGTGTGGGTTGCATATAGTTACATTTGGCACTCAGAATTCATTAGTTGGTGATCCTTTGCAACAAGCAGCAAGGATCACAAGGAAAGACAGTCTCTTGGTTGGCAGTGCAAACATACTCCCTCTACCTCGTCCCTCTCTGTTCTCTATTTGCCCATCATCTCTGGAGGAAGAAGAGACATTCTCTATATTATACTTCGGAAGATGCTTAAAGTGGCATTCTTCAATCAAGCTCTGGCTTAATATAGCTTACAGAGTCGCAGAGACTGTTTTAGAGCATTTTTGTTTAAAAACAAAACAAAACAAAACACTTCCCTTTTGTAACAAAAGGTACTTCTGGGTTTGTTTGTCTGTTATCTGTCTCTTAGGATTGGCTATCCACTAATTACAGAGTACTAGAGCAAAGGTAACCAGCATCTTCCTAAAACTGGTCAGACTATTTCATCAGTGTGTTCTGGGAACCATTTACCTTTGACCATTCAGTCAGTATGTAGTCATTTCCACAAGCGTAGGCTTGATCACCTTCTCCATTATGCCCTGTACCAGTGAAATGCTAGAGCTGTAAAGATGAGTTAGTTACAGCTCCTGCCTTTCAGGTTAGAAGTCTAATAGAAAATACAACCTCACAAAATCCATGCAGCATTTTTAAGAACAATGGCCAGGTTATGAGCAAGAACAAATGGGGGAAAAGGTCCAAGAGAATTGTGCTCTTGAGAGAAGCCTGGGAAAGATCTGGTCATCTTCACCATTTCTGAGGTGCAGGTTTAGTGGTGCTGACAAAGGAGCTGAAGCCCAAAGGTGCTATGTGATCTTCTTCATCCTGCATTTGCCAATTGAGGGACAAAAATCCTTCAACTAGACAAAATATTGCTGGATTGAGTAAGACATTGAGGCTACAAAGTGAAGTTGTTTGAATGACAACAGGGCCATCCGACCATGCTCATATGAGCTCATCTACTTGCCTTTCAGGCTGAGAGATGTGACTGGGACACCGATGATCAGCAGCCGCACACTTGGTCTGCACTTCCACCCGAGGAGGGGTCTGCACCACCAGGTCCCTGTCATGTTCGACTACTTCCACCTGTCAGTGATCTCAGTGGCCATACATGCTGCGCTGGTGGCTCTGCAGCAGCCCCTGATCAGGTATGGAGTTAGAAGTAGCCCTACCATCCATACCACACATCACTGAGAGACAGTTGGCTGAAGTGATCAGCACAAAGTAGAGCACCTTGTCTCTGGTTGCCTGGTTTAGGCTTAGGTCTCACTGTGTCCCACAGAAGAGGTGGGAAACAGTTGGAGAGTGCTTCCGGATCCCAGAGGATATTGGGAGATGTCAGAGATGGGTGACTTACAAACTAGAATCCACACCTGGTGGGGACTTGGATTCTTCCACCAGCTTCATGTTTACCTAGCTGTGACTTAAGAAGCTCCTCATGTGTCTGAACTACATAATCTCTTGTCTATAAAATTGGAAACATGGCCATATATTTGAAGTTGCCTTGTTTTTTGTTTTTTCAAGTCATTTGACATTTTTAGGCTCTTCCAGGTTCCCAGTTCTTTACTTTTTAATATTCAATTTAAGTCCAAATTATTTATATTTGATACCTTTATAAGTATATATTTTGTATTCTGATTATTCTTACTCCCTTCTTTTTTTTCTTCTTTGCACTCCTGCCAATCTCCTTTCTTCCCCATAAGTCCTTTTAAAAACATTCATGCCTTCCATTGTTTTGTGACCCACTGAGTTTAATAAGGAAGATTCATGTGAAGGCTTAGTGAATCCCAGTGGAGGACAGGGCTAGTACATTACAGAGGCCCACATCTATTCTTCTCTATGGTTACTGTTTCCTCAAATGCGCATTTGCTTGTAGTATATTTTGCTTTTGCCCTTCATTGATTCACCTCTGAATCCCTAAGGTGCAGAGGAGAACTTTGGTTTCCTTCACTGTACAAGTGGAGGGACAGAGCTCATAAGAGCTGTTGAAGTGGGCTGTGCATGGTCATTCAACAATGTCCCAGAATGTGTTCATTTGGATAATTTTAAAACACTGAAGACTCATGGCTAGAATTACATATATGTGTAGTGGTGGGATAGTTTATGTAAATTGTTTTCACACAAAGGAAGGAGGTTTGTCCAGTTCTCTGTTTTAAACAGTTCTAAGAATTTTCCTGTGTGTAAGAAAATCAGGGTCCTTGATGATTTCAATGGGCATGACCTATAAAAGCTCTGTTGTCTGTTAGGATCTGAGACTAGAAAATAAGATAGATATCTTTCTCATGTTCTTGGACATGAGACGTGACTGTATCCCTTGACTCAGTTTTACTCATCTGCTTAAGGCTGCTCCTGCTCTCCTGACCAACAGAGTCAGTTCAGAATCTTAGTGAGAATGATTGAGATGCTGTGTATTGAGAAACTAGGATGAAAAGCATCTCCCAAAGACAGGGTATGTGTGGCTGATGGGCAAGGTAAAGTGATTCTGAAAAGGCAAACCTGGATTTCAGGGAGGAAAGTTGGGGGAAAGGCAAGCGCTTAGCAGTGTAAAAGTCTGCATGGTATTTAAGTCAGAGCATACAGCAAAGAGCAGAAGAAAGGGGAATTCAGAGGAGCAGACAGCCAGGGAATAGCACTTGTGAGCATGGAGCTAAAAGCCAGGGTCACAAAGGTCATAGCCTTCTGGATCTACTGGTCTTCTGCCCCAAACTTTGTTGGCTCCTAGATTAAAGGTCCTGGATTGGGGGGAAAGGACAGACATGTATCAGGAGTCTCTAGTTTCCATTCACTTCTAATGAGTGTGTAAAGAGGAATCAAGACACACACACACACACACACACACACACACACACACACCACACCACACACCACACACACACACCACACACACACACCACACACACACACCACACACACATACCACACACACACAGAGTTAGTCTGCAAAGCACACACCAAGTTCTAAGAACAGACTTTTCCTCTAGAGAGTCTAGAGCTCTGATATAGGTATGCTGAATTAGATAGGGTGTTAGAGCAGAATGTTATAGAAATGCTATGATATAGGAATATGGGAAAGCACCCCTGACCTTGGGAAACTAACACTCTAGAAATAGAAAGAAAAGCACTAGTCTCCTGCAAGGCACATTCCCAGCTGGGTGATTTCCTTGAATCAGGAAACACTGCTTCTGGGAACGTCTCAGGGTGGGTTCTGTGTGCCAAGGGTGAGACAGAGCAGGTGTGCCCTGAGGTCAGTAGAGACTGCTCCGATGGAGGCTCAGAACAGTCTAGATAGGAAAGGAAGTGACCTTAAGGAGTTCTGGGTCCCAGAGTCAGGAGCATCTGGTTGCTTAATTCCATCACTTACTGGGGGATCTTTGAATAGCTTATCCACGTCTCTAAATATATCTTTTACCATATAGACACATAAATTTACATATAAAACAAAGGATTTTTGTGATAACGAAGCAACAGAGATTATGTCTATATATAATAAAACCATGTAGACTGTCTCACATAATGAATACACACATACACACACACACTTTCTTGAAGCAATTCTAGCAATATAGAAACTAGCAGTTCTGAGAGCATGTATCGTGACTATAAGAGACTTGAGTCTGTAAGCCATCCAGGTATCCAGGTGCTCAGCTTCCAAACTGAGTGCTGTGCAAAGTCGTGGGGAAGCCTGAGTAGGGTGGGTGTTACAAGAATGGGTTTTAGGGTTGGGTGGTCCCCAGTGCCAAATTTGTGTTCCCGCTCTCTAACTCTATTCACTTGAGCATGCGGGATTCAGTTTTAGTCAACAGAAGGTGAATGCTGGAAGGCTTCGGTGACAGCACATGGGAAGCCCTTGGGTATGTTTGTAGCCAATAGATGATGATGATGACGATGATGACGATGATGATGATCTGTAAAGCAGTCATCATATTCTGGGCCACTCAGCACTGATAAGCTCTTGACAAATGGCAGGTAGCTTTCTGCACAGGGAAGTTCACCCCTCCTTGTGACTAAAAGAAAAGCTTTACAGAAGATGCATACATTTTTTTTTTCCTCCACACAGGGGACAAGAGAGTGTGACCGTGAGAATTGAATTGGGGATGGTAAATTGGAGTCAGATTTTGGCAGTGTAACTAATGATGCATCCAAGAGGTTGAATGTAAATCAGTTGAATATACGGGGACACTGAAAGACTTTTGCCTGAGAAAAATCCTCAAGACTTACCCTCCCCAAAGCTTCCTCAGGCAGAAGAGTCAGTAATGCAGGCAGGAGTTCAACTGAGAGGTCCAAAGGGTCCCCAGCACCTGACATCACCTCTTAGTTCTAGTGTTGCTAAGAGCTCCGATAGCATCTAACCGTGGGTTTGGAGCCAGGATAGCTAAGCTGATAGCTTAACCTTTTGATAGGTATTAATACACTCTGCAAGGTTTGCAGCAGCAGCCTTCCAGATGGGAGCACATACAGTTGCTGGAGAGTTAAACCTCACAGATGGGGTAAAAATAGAACCGCCTTCCACTCTCTGGGTTTTGCAGGAAGAATTTTTGTCTTGGCACAAGGTAGCTGGAACAAAGGGAACTCTTTTAGCTTGTAGGAAATACCTGTCAAAGAGGGCAAGCACCAGCATCCCAGAAAAAAAAAAATCTTCTCATAGCATCAGTGAGATCCAACCATAATGCAGCAGGTGTGGAACCAAAGTTTAACCTCAGGAGACTTTTAACTTTCACCGAGAAAGACCAAAGAGAATCTAATTTTCAATCTTCCAATAGGTAGAACTGAGTCTTTCCCAGGGGCTCCCTTCAGTATAAAAGCCACAATTAAAGAACAAGTATTTTAGTTCTTTGTTGGCAGATATCTTGGAGAAGGGGGGTCATGATTCTTTATTTATACATTTTTTTTTATTCTATTCTACCATGTTCCTACCGGTTCTGCCTGGCTGAATAGTAAACTTACTTTAACTCTTGGTTCTCTTCAAATCCAAAGGCAGATGTGGCAGTGCACACCTGTAACCTCAGCCCTTGGGAAGTAGGGGCACGAAGACCAGGAACTTCACCATGTTGGCATATATAAATAAAACCTGGTCTCAAAAAATCCAAACCAAAGCAGATTCAAATACTATTAGTATTATATAATGCAATTGTCCCTCAGGTACCCAGAAGCTCGAGGCAATAAAATGAAACAATATGTTTCACCAAGGGTAGTCACTAGCTTTTACTCAATTTCACCATTTGCTAGACCTTACATTTAACACTAACTTTCACTAATGTTAGGAGTCTCTGTGATGCCCCAGGACTCAAATGCACTATTAACCCTTCTGACAGGCCATGAAGTAGGAGGTTCAGACTTGGCCCAGATCCTAATATGTAAGTGCTGCTGGCTTGTAACTCCTCCTAGCAGGTGTCTGCCCTCAGAGTCATGGCTGTCCACAGTGCCATATCATTTCTGAGTACTCAGCCATCTCCCCAGGTTACTTCTTAAAAACGTTTCTTCTTATTAGCTGCTGCTGTTCATCCCCACCACATTATAATATTGCCTTACTCATTTGAACCCCATTCTAGGCCAATGTGTGTTTGTTTACCTCTTGCCACTCCAACACCTCACATACTCTCTGGCTTGTGGCTAAAGACTAATAGCATTCAAATAGATGACATAGAAATAGAAACATAATCTTAACTTTATTTCTCGGCCAATATTTCAACCATAAGCATGTGTTTCTTGTGTAAGATTTGTCCCAGTTGTGCCTAGCTACTATTGCAAAGATGATGGCATCTGATGACATTTATGGTCATGAGAGAGTTTTAGTTTCTTTGAGATGTTACAGCATAGCTATGAAATGGTATTTGTAATGGGGTATCCAAGA
Organism: Mus musculus; assembly: GCF_000001635.26. Taxonomy (NCBI): domain Eukaryota; kingdom Metazoa; phylum Chordata; class Mammalia; order Rodentia; family Muridae; genus Mus; species Mus musculus. Next base: position 71,520,964 of record NC_000081.6, on the reverse strand, counting down.
GGAGACCCTGTGAGGTTCCAGTATTGACAGTGTAGAAAAAGCCAGAGGCTTCATACCAGACTAAAGACTCATTCATTGCAATGAACATTTGCAAGCAAGGTGTGAACAAAAGGTTATACTATGGCAACAGTGTGGTACAGTACAAATTCCACACTGGAGTTTTTTTCCCTGTTATGGGGAATGTTGCAAGGGTGGAGGGCAGGTACAAGGGAAGGTGTTTGGGGTGCATGATGTGAAATTCACATAAAGACAATAAAAACTTAATAAAGTAAGCTATTATTGCTTTTTAATTTTTAAAGAATTTCATACAAGTACTATATTTACATCATTTAACTCCCCTCTCTTTCCCACTTTCTCCTGTGTCCTTCCTACTCCCTCTCACATTCATGACCATTTCTTCTTTGGTTATTATATATATATATATATATATATATATATATATATATATATATACACATATATATACACACACATACACACATATATGTATACAAGTACATATATGAATTACACACACATATATGTATACATATATGTATACATATACATGTACATACATATACATGTGCATATACATAGTGTACACTCACACACACACACACACACACACACACACACACACACACACACCCCTACCTATATGTATATACTCACAACCGCTGAGTTCATTTATTATTGCTTATAAATATGTGTTTGGAGCTGACCACTTGGTACTGCATAACCTGTAAGGTGGCTTGCCTCTGCTGAAGGCTGATTCTTTTTCCCTCTCGGCAGGCATTAGTTGCCTGTAGCTCTTCAGCTCAGGTCAGGACCTTCTGCAGTTTCCCCCATGCTCTCAGTTGCAGCCTTCCCACACACATGACCACTTACTTCCTGTTTCCCCTTCCTCTTCTTTCTAGTTTCACTCGCCCAGGAAGAGGTTCCTGGTTAGGCAAAGGTGGCCCAGACACAGGACCAGAACAGCCCACCATTTCTCTGGAAAACTTGGTCTTTGGAGCTGGATACTGCAAGCCAACTTCCTCAGAGGTAAAGTCTGTATGGGTCCATGGTCCCATGACTGGCAATTCTCACCTAGCCAATAGAATACTGTATGAGGTTGCTTCTTCATTTAAATGTTTCTGTAGGGCACTGTTTGGCCATTTCCTTCAAGGGCCATTCAACCTTTCACTTCTGACTAATCTCTCAGATGAACTGTGAGTGACAACCCCTGTAGTTGTTGTAGGAGTATTTTATCTTATTGTTCCTCTAACTTGTGCTTCTTTGAGAAATAAGAGCTTTCTAGGAGGTGGTACTATTGTGAAGATGATTCCTTCCCACTATGTGGTGATAATGAGTGTCTGTTGGCATTGAGTCATACCTGCTTTTAAAACCTGGTCCCACATTCTGTTTAATTACTTTCTGTGATTCTGTATCCTCACCCCCAGTGTGGCATCACTAAGGACCTCTAATCTCATGTGCAATTATGTATACTCGATGTTGTCCCAACTGGAAGTTCTTAGTCTAGTACCTAGGGCTTAGTAGCTGCTTAATAACTAAACGCATATTCCTCTTCATTCTCTTTCCTTCTTCCCAGAAGGTGCTTGCCATTCCTGTTCCCTCATCACTGCCTGTATTGCTCTTTTATACATGAGACATTTTAGGCATCTTCAGAAATGACCAGCCAGTATTATTTAGGATTGCCCAGTGACACAGAACCAATAGGAATGATTCTTTCCTTGTCTTAATGAGTTGACTCTCATGATTCTGGAGGTTGAGGAGGATACAAATATACATTCAACAAGCTGGTGACCCAGGAGAGCTGATAGCAGAGTTCTAGGCAAAGTCTAAGTCCAGAAGGTGGATGATGCTGGCACTTATGAGAAACAGCTCTTTGCTTTGTTGTAGTCAGAAACTGAGTGTTTAGGACTAGTCTTGTCACATTGGGGAGGGAGATCTCTTTCACTTGGGCAGGTCTTTTGTTCAGTTAAAAAAAAATCTCAGTTAGAAACATCCATACTGATAGTTGTAGCAATGATTAGCCAAACATCTTCCTACCCCATGGCCCAGACAAATAAACACAAGATATTTATCATGGTAAAGCCAATGACAGGAATGTGCAAGACTCTGCCTAGCCAGCCCTGTCCACCTCTGCTATAGCAGGCTCTTTGGCGAGGCTGTTCAGGATACACAGTAAACCACTCACCTTCCTTTTCTGGATTTTTTTCCTCATTTGAAATCTAGCCAGGAGATTTGGCTGCAAATGTCACATCTGTATATAGGTTAGGCTGCTGTGTCACATGTTTCCTGAGGACCTCAAAGGGGGATAACCACAATCCTCCTGGAAAGATGGGAAACTGAGTCCATGGTAGGGCTTGGTCTCATGTGTGAGCTGGCTTTAGAAAACAGTAAGGACAGAATGAATACATGCCCTCAGTACCTGTGACACTTACCAAGCTTCCCGGAAGCTGGTATGCTTATCTCCCACAGAGGAACCTCGAATGAGTGAGGGGGAGAGAGAAAGCCAAGAGTCTGCCAGCATAACATGGGTGTCTCACTTACCCACTATGCATTGCTAAATTCATGTTTCAGCATTCGGGTGGGCAGGATAGAAGGCTGTTCACCCTCCTACAGTAGCTGTGTGGTGTGCCTGAAAGTCATCTGCTAATTTTTTTTGCTACTGAGACATTGGCAGCTGATTCCCACATTGGAGCAATCACTTGGTCCATCTTATCATCACCATTCAACTTCACTTGTGCCAAGATCTGCCTCTCTCACAGCACTGTGTGGTAGCTTTAAGAGTCTCCCTGATAGACCTACTACCTAAAAACCTTTAGCTCAGACTCCTCCTCAGCGAATATGGCCAGAGATATTGGTAATTGGCAGCATTCATAGCCTGGCTCAAAACATTTACAGCAGGTGCCTTACATGCTGAGGTCCTTAGCTGATGCCACTGAAGGGTGTGAAAGGGTCTTGATGCTCCATCAACTTGGGAGATGCTCTGGTGCTCAGATTATTTGCATCAGCCAGGACCATTTGTACTAGCACCACTGAGATGTCATCTCTGATTTCTCAAATGCTCTAAGTATCTCTGGCTCTCCTGTGCAGGAGCTTTGACTGACTTAAAGTAGGAAACATCTCATTTAGCTTCTAGCACCTAACAAGTTACCTACCCTATAAAACCAGTGTTCAAGCAATATGTGCTGAATGGATGGTTGGCACAACTGTGTGCATCATGCTGGTAGAGACTGAATAGCTAGAGATGCAGGAGAGAGGTTAGTCATGGTAGTAGAGAGAAAGTAAGGGAGAGAGCCATAATGTGATGGGCCATATTGGGAGACTGCAAAGACCCTAGTCCGTCCAGCACAGGACAGAATTATGAACACCGTAGAGCACTCTGACCCACTGGCCTGTCACACACGACCTAGTACACTGCCTGATGCTGTGATGGGTCCTTACAATGTAGGCAAATTGGTGCTGATAGAAACTCAGTTTACACAGTTATGAAATGGGAACTGTCTTTGAGGAAGATCTCAGAGGTTTCTATGCATCGATACTTTATAGATCAGGACTTAACAGGCAGATGATAAAGTATGGTGGGGCTTGTTTGCTTGTTTGCTTTCTGTTTTTTATTGGCTGTTTCTGGGGCTCTGTGTCAAATTAAATGTGACTGTCTTTCATATGTTCAGAGAGAAAGGCTGATTTGTGAGTCTTGGCACCAAGCTTGCTCCCAAAACTTGGCTCAGTAAGTTGTTTTCAGGGTTTGGTTCTTTTTCTGTGTGTTTTCCACTTGGGTCCCATCCAATTATGTGGAGTCAGTGCTGTGTGCCCACCCTGTACCTTCCCACCAGGCAAGGCTGCCAAGCCAAGAATCCAATCTTAGTTCTACATACCCTTGGGGGCTTTGCATGCAAATCTTAAGAAGCCCATAGCATTAGCAGATAGAACTGGAATCCTCATGGTTGGATGCAGCAGAGAACATGTGCTCCTCCCAGTAAGCCCTTCCTGGCAGAGGCCTGTGAAAACACAGAGACTGGTGGCAAAATGAGCTTTTTGGAACATACAGCATACCAGGAAGGTAAGAGATGATGATTCAGTTGGGTCTGCCCCATTTCTCAGATCCCTATGTCCTGTGTCTCCATTTCCTCCAGTGGCAACTTTGAAATTTGACCTTTGCATTTAGAGCTGTGGCCTGAGGTTTTGTGTGTCTTCCTGTTACAAATGATATAAGCAGTAGAGAGGTTATTCAACCTTTTTAAGATGACATTCTTCTTGGGGGTGGTTCTGCTAGCAAAGCCTCACTGGATTCTTTTTTTTTAAATTTTTTATTAGATATTTTCTTCATTTACATTTCAAATGCTATCCCAAAAGTCCCCTATACCATCCCCACTCCCCGCCCTGCTTCCCTACCCACCCACTCCCACTTCTTGGCCCTGGTGCTCCCCTGTACTGGGGCATATAAAGTTTGCAATACCAAGGGGCCTCTCTTTCCAATGATGGCTGACTAGACCATCTTCTGCTACATATGCAGCTAGAGACACAAGCTCTGGGGTACTGGTTAGTTCATATTGTTGTTCCACCTATAGGGTTGCAGACCCCTTCAGCTCCTTGGGTACTTTCTCTAGCTCCTCCATTTGGGGGCCCTGTGTTCCATCCAATAGATGACTGTGGGCATCCACTTCTGTATTTGCCAAGCACTGGTATAGCCTCACATGAGACAGCTATAACAGGGTCCTTTTAGCAAAATCTTGCTGGCCTATGCAATAGTGTCTGCGTTTGGTGGCTGATTATGGGATAGATCCCCTGGTGGGACAGTCTCTGAATGGTCCATCCTTTCCTCTCAGCTCCAAACTTTGTCTCTGTAACTCCTTCCATGGGTGTTTTGTTCCCAATTCTAAGAAGAGGTGAAGTGTCCACACTTTGGTCTTCCTTCTTCTGAGTTTCATGTGTTTTGCAAATTGTATCTTGGGAATTCCAAGTTTCTGGGCTAATATCCACTTATCAGTGAGTGCATATCATGTGAGTTCTTTTGTGATTGGGTTACCTCACTCAGGATGAGTTCTTTGGTGATTGGGTTACCTACCCTCCAGATCCATCCATTTGCATAAGAATTTCATAAATTCATTGTTTTTAATAGCTGAGTAGTACTCCATTGTGTAAATGTACGATATTTTCTGTATCCATTCCTCTGTTGAGGGACATTTCGGTTCTTTCCAGCTTCTGGCTATTATAAACAAGGCTGCTATGAACATAGTGGAGCATCTCACTGGCTTCTAAATAGATAAAATGATGCACCCTGTAGTGCTCCAGAGCAGAGTTTGGGAGAAAATTCCCTAAGAAAAATTATATATATACATATAGTCTACATAATTAAATCAGTCTAAGTCCAACAATTATTACTGTGCTGTGCTGTATGTGAGAGTTTTGTTCTTGGCTGCAGTATTAAACTCCTGTGTGACTTTGAACCTGTCATTTGTCTTCTCTAGTTCTATTTCCCAGCAAGCAGAAAAAAAAAAAAACTGAATCTTCCAGGAAAACATCTTCAGGGCTTCTCTGCTCTGTTTAGTGTTGTATCTCTGTCACTGCCAAAAGCAGTGGGACAGTTGAGACATACTTGAGCGCGCGCGCGCGCACACACACACACACACACACACACACACACACACACACACACCCCATCACTAACACCATCACCACAAAGCCTTCCATGTCACTAGAAGTGTGGTGCTGGTCATTTTAGTTTACATCTATGGTCATCTGCTCCCCCTTACAGTACCCAGTGAAGGCACGGAGGCCTCTAGATGATTTAATAGATGCAATGGTCAGCTAATATTTCTTTTTAGAGATAAAGACTCTAAGATACAAAGAAGTTAAGATACACATCCTGCCCTGTCCCTCCTCACACCATACTATTAGGCAGCAGCTAAGCCGAACCTTTAATTGAATGAACATCTTATCATTTCCCAGTTGCCCTCTGACTCCAGGAGAATGGATTTTCAGATAATATACATCTGTAGATGTTCTATTGACTCAGTTCCCCTGTGCAAGCCTTGTTTCTCTCTTTATACCTGTGTGTATCTGGCTCCTAATGTGTTTTCAGAAAGCATTCGTTCAGTTGCTATCTTGTGCTTTTACTTTGCATCTCAGTGAGGATTACGAGTGCTGAACTATTTTCACATAGAGATTGGCTTCTCCTACATCCCCTCTGGAGAAATGTCCATTTAAGCAATTTGCCTATTTGTAAATATGCTTATGTTTAGCATTTAGCTTTGGTTTTGGTTAGTTTTAGGAGGTCTCTATACATGTTGGATATTAGCTCTTCATCACATCACACCTGAGACTGTTTCCTCAATTTCATCCAGTGTGTCTGCATGCCCTTCCTGTCCCTTTGCAGGGTAGGAGTCTGGTTGACACAGTCCCATTTGCCTCTTCCCTTCTAGCTGTTATGCAGGATCACCAAGACAAATATCCTTAAGTCTTCCTTTACATTTTCTCCAGGGCTTTTATAGTTTCAGGTCTGACATTACATTCTTCAATATGTTTAAGATGATTAGAGTATATGGGATAAGGAATGAGTTCATTATTTCTATACATAAGGATATACAGTTTCCTAATACCATGTGAATGACTATCCTTGCCCCATTATACAGTCTTGGCACCATGTAGTGGATTTATTGTTGAGACTTCTCTTTGGTAAAAAAAGGTGCATTATAGTGATATGAGTTCCATGAACAAATGGAGCGTATTTAATGATCTTTGGTGGGCTTGTCCTTCTGTTTACTTAGTTTATATGCCAGTATCTGTAGCTGTAGCTGACCATGTTAATCATTGTAATTCCATTCTCTATTCTGAAATTAATGGCCATGAGACTTCCTGCTTTTTCTTCTTCTCACAGTTGCTTTGGATGTCCATAGTTCTTAGTGTCTTTTAGGATTATGTTCTATGTCTTAAGTCAATCACAGGGATGAAAGTGCTCTGCAAAGTACTTACAAGCCAGCACATAGGAAAGAATGGAGAGTGGTTGTCACCAGGGCTTGAGGGGAGAGAGAAGGAGTGGCAGTTTTGAGCCTATGTCATGAGAGAGGTCTCTTGAGAGATGTTTCACAACCCTGCCCTGCCCTGTACCACATCCTGCTCTGCGTGTTCACTTGAATTATAAAAAAAATGTAAGAAAAAAATGTCATGATTGGAGAGACCAGGAAAAAAAAAAAACCTCACCAAACACAGTTATTTAAAAAATGATTTATAGTTTAAAAGGTAATGAATTTTAATACCTTAAGGATTAAAATGTGGCTGGAGAGATGGCTCAGTGGTTAAGAGCACCATCTGCTTTTCCAGAGGCCCTGAGTTCAATTCCCGGCAACCACATGGTGGCTCACAACCATCTATAATGAGATCTGATGCCCTTTCCTGGTGTGTCTGAAGTACTCACATACATTAAATAAATAAATAAATAAATAAATAAATAAATAAATAAATAAATAAATCTTTTTTTAAAAAAGAATTAAAATGGCAACCACTGCTATGTTTCCCATATTGATTTAAAATTGTTGGCATCTTTATCATCTAGATGACTGTCTGGGTTAATAAAATCATACAGAAAAAGTTTCAATTTGTTGTATGGGATAGGGGCAGGTGTATGTCTGCAGCTGACTTAATTAAGTATGATTCTTAGTTCATCTCTAAAGGAGTATATACATCTGTGATAGCAGGCTTTGCATCTAAACTATAAAGTATTGCTTCTTAAGTGTAATACTCCTGTTATCAGAGGCAACCCTGGTTTCACAAGGCTGACCCAGGATGCCTTGTTCCTGACTAGTACATATCATAGGCTACAGGGAGGAAACTGTACCCTTCACAGACCATCCATTGTTGCCCATCATCTCATTGGCACCCAGAATATCTTCTGATACATGGCAGGCACTTAGCAAAATGAGGCCAAATGAATGCAAGGCAAAAGATCAGCAAGGGTCCAGGCAAGAGCAGCAGACTTGGAATGAGCTCTAGATTGGAGTGAATATCACATTTCCCTTGTACCTGTACAGTACAAAATCCTGTAGGTGTTTGCCTCAGTCCTGCCACTCCTTTAAGTCTCTGTTTCTCTCTGGAGAGGATGTAATCTGCTTGCTCTGCGAGGTTTGTCTGCAACTCGTGATGGTAAAGCATTTCGCACCTCTCCCTAACCTCTACCATATGCCTTCTTCATGACTGACTACAAGGCAGTGTGTGATGATAATACCACCAATCCATCTACCTGTTCACAGAAGTCTCTTTGGTAAGCATAGTTATTCACATCACCAGGTCTGGAGGGACTAGCAGTCTAATCACAGGAGCAAACCAGCTAGAATAAGGACGCCGTTGGACTGTGAGGAGCTCTTTCATTCTCTGCATTTGGACTCATCTTTCCCTGCTCATATCCACCGTCCCCAGCTCAGACCATGCTTCAAGATTGATTGGTCAGCAGGCACCTCCTCAATAAGTAACCTTGTCAGTACATAATCCTCATTGCTACTGGTGAACTTGTATCTTAACCCAACATCTGGAAAATCAGCTGGAAAGTATTCGTGTTTAATGCTTCATTTAGAAACTCTTAAGAGATGTGGCCAGTCACAGAGCTGAGAATGTCACTAGTGGCCCTGTTATAGGCATGCATCTAAGCCTGCTGATATGCCCAGTTTCTTGTGCCTCACAGCATATAATTGGGTCAGGGATACCTGCTGTAAATAGAAACAGAGGCAATTTATTAATAAAGGTAAAATACCCAGGAGAATATGGTAGGGTAGTGAGCTGAGGGAAAGGCAGGTGCCAGAAGCACTGAGCTTGGAATGGCATGGCACTTTATGGAGCATTTACATAGTTCCTGACTTTGTATAATTGGGCTTTTCTTGAGCATGCTCTGTTTGTTGTCTGAAGCCCTGGTGGGGTTGGACTTCCAGGCTTTATCTACCTAGTGGTTTCTTTCATATTTTATTCTTTATGTCATGTTCCCAGCCTCTGCCCTCTTGCCAAAGCCTGATTGTTTGGGGCCACTAGGCTAGCACAGATTGATTATAAAAAGTCTATAATCAGGACTCACAAGATACTCTTTATTATTCATGCTTGCAGAAGACTGATTTGTGGTGAGTACAGCTTAGGACAGAGAGGTGAGGACAGGGGCTGCTGCAGTGATTCCAGAAAAAAAAAAAAAGTAGAGTGGTGGCCAGAGTCAGAGCACAAAAAGAATAACTGAAGCAGAGTAGAGGCAGACAGGGGCGGCAGAGGTATGATTACAGTAGAAGGGAAAGAGGCTGCAAAGAAGGAGACTTGAAACTTTTCTGCAGTGTATGTAGTATCCACAGGCACTTGCCTGCCACACACTTGCATGCATTCATGCTCATACACATAGGCACATACACAGAGCTCTCACAGGTCACAAGGCTTTGATCATGTGCTAACTCCCTACTGAGGGAACTTGATTTAGCAAGCTTGATTTACATTGGTGTGTGAATGGTTTAAACTATTCCTTTTGAATTACCGTAATTCACTTATTTAATCTCTGGCGCTGTCTTTGTCTCTGTTTTTGTTTCTGTCTGTCTGTCTGTCTGTCTGTCTGTCTGTCTGTCTGTTTCCCCCCCTCTCTCTCTCATTCATGATCCATATAGAATTTACTATTTAAAATTGTTTTATTTACATTCCAATGTTGGCCCCTTTTTCTTTCCCCAATCCAAAAGTTCATCACCCCACCTCCTTCCCCTGTGCCTCTGAGAAGTTTCTTTAGTGTTCTTTCATCTTTCTCCCTCTGGATGGCTTCTTAGCTCCCCAATAAAGCACAGCTTCCCCATTATTTTGGTAGAGTAATACCTGTGCCCTATCTCCTCATTCTTTGATGCTCCTTCTCACTTCTCATGGTTCCTTTTTAATTTCTTGGTGTGTATAGTTTCTCTAGCTTGTATATTCCCGTCTAAAAGTCTAGCATCCATAAATATGTGAGAACATACAATATTCAGTTTCTGGGTTCTGGCTCCCTCACCCAATATGATCCTTTTAAATTTCATCCACTTACCTACAAATTTCATTTTTCTTTGCAGATTGTGTTATGTTGTGTACAGGTACAACTTTTCATTATCTATTTAGCAGTTGAGGGGAAGTATAGGTTTTCCCTCATTTCCTAGTGACTGTGAACAAAGCAGCAATGAATAGCCTGAGTAAGTATCTGTAAAGTGGGATGTTGAGTCATTTGGGAACATACCAAGAAGTGATATAGCTGTTATATATTCTTTTAGCTTTTTAAAAATTAGTTTTAATTGATGTCTTAGTTAGGGTTTTACTGCTATGAACAGACACCATGACCAATACAAGTCTTATAAAGGACAACATTTAATTGGGGCAGGCTTACAGGTTCAGAGGTTCAGTCCATCATCATCAAGGTAGGAGTAGGGCAGCATCTAGGCAGACATGATGCAGGCAGAGCTGAGAGTTTTACATCTTCATCTGAAAGCGGCTAGTTGCAGACTGACTTCCAGGCAGCTAGGAGTGAGGTCTTATAGCCCACAACCACAGTGACACACCTACTCCAATAGGTCACTCCTCCTAACAGAAAAAGAGGCTATCAACTTGAGAGAGGAGCGGACATGTTTCTTTGATGATGATGATGATGACAGTGATGATGATTTGTGCACAAATATGTAAATACAACCCAATGAGTCTGTTTTATTGTTTGTATGGATGTGGTTTCAGGGCTGCCCATTCTGCATTGGACAACCCATATGGGGGCTGAGATAGGCCAATTTTTCTTCTCCCAGAAGTCTTAGTTGTCTATAGTTTTTTGTCTAAATTGGGACCCGGTGTGTGTGTGTGTGGGGGGCTGTTTTACAGCTGACTTCTTGGTTTTATGATTCTTAAAATCTCCACACCCCTCTTCTGCAATGTTCCCTGAGAACAGATACAGGAGCTGTAATGGAGGAGTATCCATTGAGGCTGGGCTAGCCTGTACTATGCTTTCTCTGAATTGTGTTCAACCATCTCACGTGATGGTTTCCATTTGCTTTGAAGTATGCTTCTTTGATGAAGAGTGCTAAGTACTCTTACTTGTGGGTATAATGATATGATTTAGAATGTACTAAGGAATTATAAATATAAGCTGGCTGATAATGTTCCTTCACAAGAAGTAGAGACAAAAAATAGAACAAAACAAAAACCCAGTACCATGCATAAGAAACCTCCTTTTTGATAACTGACCAGGATAGCCCAAGTGACTCCTCAAGGAATAGGTACTCTTGATGGGGCCTTTGGTTAACTCTCGGGTTGAGGGGGCGGGGGGGCTTATTGTTGATGACAACACACCCTTAAGTGGCTGAGATAACTATAACTATAAGTCTGACCTAAAAGCCTCTTTCCTGTCATCTAGCTTCCATGGCTCCAGAAAATACAGTGCAAACTGCTAGGGGAGGCAAGCAATTAAAGAGTCCTACCCAGCTATCAGTCACAACAATGATCTGCATGAAATACACACAGAAAGTTGAAAGAAGTAGCACTCACAGGTGGTGCAACCAACAACTCCTAATTGGACTTAAAGTCCACTCAGCAGGAGGGAAATCATTCCTGGTAGTAGAAATGTAGCCAGCATCTCAGAGACCATAAGGTCATGTACCTTAGAAAAGAATCTCACACTGCCACTTCACTTTCTGTCTTTTGAAGAATCCCACACACTGATTTCCAGACTGGATGCACCACCAACTAGATCATGATCTGGCCAACAGTGAATGAGGGACCTCCCCCTTTCCTGCACATCCTTCCCAGCATTTGTTGTGTTAGTTATTTTCTTGATCTCCTGCCTTAAACTGCATTCCTTGGTGTGTTTGCAGACTGATTCCAGAACTTTCAGTATAAAATATTTACAACATTTATAGATTGTACTGAATGATGGCTGAGTTCCTACAGGTTCTGGGCACTGGTACCAACTGAACTTGTGTTCAGTGATTGAGGTCAGGACATCAATTCTATGATGATAAATGTGAGGGTCAGGTTCCTAGCTGAACAGTTCTAGCAGAACTGGAATTATGATATACAGTCTCCAAGTGTCAGCCATTCCCCTCATCAGTGTCCGCCCCCTCTTTTCCCTGAAAAATCAGCAGGGCCAAATAAACATTGAAGACCTATGCTTTCTATCTCCATTGTTATGAATAATTGACTATATTTGATAGTTTCTATCACTTTGAAAAATCCCCTTTCAAAGATTGAAATAATAAAAGATCCATCTAGGAACAGGGATGGGATATTACATTCTGTTTCTATGGAGACCAAATTGTTAGTGTTCTCGCTGTGATTTTTTATTGGTAGTTGTTGAGTCCACACGTGCTGGGTTATCCCAGTCAGTAAGTACATGATATTTATCATTGCCTATAAATATAAGGAAATCATCTCAACTTGCATTTATTCTTGGAGTTTTAGAAGTGGCCCTTCCCATATAATATGTTTCACTTTAACTTGCTCGAAGGGTGTACTGCCTGTGCTAGATAAGAAGTTTCTTAAGCCAAGTTGCCTGGTTATTTGGAGAGAGAGAGAGAGAGAGAGAGAGAGAGAGAGAGAGAGAGAGAGAGAGAGAGAGAGGAAGGAGGAGGAGGAGGAGGAGGAAGGAGGAGGAGGGGGAGGGGGAGGGGGAGGGGGAGGGGGAGGAGAGAATGTGTGTATGTCCATCTGTAGGAAAGCACTGAATTGAACCAGGTCTCTATAGAGTAACCTCTCATCCTATTTTTAGGAAGGGTAGTTATTAATCAAGTTGCATGTCTTACCAAGTGCTCAGGTTTTGCAAATAGCATCTCTTCTGGGTGTTTTTCTTTCTTTCTTCCTTCCTTCCTTCCTTTCTTTCTTTCTTTCTTTCTTTCTTTCTTTCTTTCTTTCTTTCTTTCTTCCTTTCTTTTTTTATTACATGTTTGGGATGTTTTAATTTATTTATTTTTACACTGTGTAGGGAAGGAATAGATCAGGTTTTTCATTGTAGTACAAGCTGGGTTTGAACTCACAGCAGTCACCTTACCTAAACCTCCTGAGTGCTGGCATTATAAGCACATGGCATCAAGCTTGGCTTTTCTGGGTCCTATAGCTTCCATGGATGTTTATCTATACACGAGGAAACTCAGGCTCTGAGAAATAAGTGCCTTTTTGTCTAAGGTCCACTACTTGAGCTCAGATGCTCACCGACCTTCACCAACCTCAAATGCTTGCCTCTTTTGTAGATATACACAATTGACCTGTGACAGTGAAGATACAAATTGCAAGACCTGAGATTTTCATGATTGTCCTCATAGTTAATGCAGTTCTGGTGACTGACACAGTAAATATTCTAGAAATCACAGCTCCTTTCTCCTGCTTCTCCTTCTGCTGTTTTAAATTTTCTTATTAATTTTAGATAGCTATAATTAGACACACTAGAAATAAAACTACTACTACTTTTTTCATGTGCATAAATGATTTTAACTCAAGAACTCCACTTACATGGATTCAGTTTTATTTCCCCCTAAAGTCTCTTTTCTCATGTATTTGGAAGTAATTAAGTTATTATATCACCACAAACACTAAATATTCCTCTCTTACAATATGATTATGCTTAGTATGGAGGTTAGATTTGCCTTCATTACTAGTCTCATGATTTGAAATGGAGCAGTAATATTCGGTATAGGATTTAAATTACTTACATTTAATAGGCTACCAAGAGGGAACTCCCAACCACTGTGAGTTTCTCTCATGGGTGTTTGACAGCAGCATCCATCTTATCTCCCATTGTATCTCCCTTGTTTTCATGCTTTATGAAGGAAGGGACTATGGCTTTTTCAGAATAATTAAACTTTGTAGTTGTAATTCTGTTCCAGCACCACAGACATCAGAAAACTACATTTATAGATACCATAGTGCAAGAATCTGAGGAAGCTACTAATTTATGTGGCATATGCCTCAGCTTCACCCTTGATGATGTAATTAGGACTGCAACTCTCTTCTGATAGGATAGTTTATGTGATTCGAATATTCTATTGTGAAGACCACCTTGTCAAAGTCCCTGTGGAAGAATCAGAATTTGAAAGGCTGAATCTCACTTCTGAACACACACAGCATCACCTACTCTTTATCTTAGACCAGGAACAGCCATGCTCCCAGTTGCCATGAGCTTAACATGAGTGTTAGCACTTCCTGTGTTGGCTTTGTAACCCATGAGATAATTCCTTCTTCTTACTATTCCCACTTCTCCTTGGTGAGATTCTGCGATTCAGGATATGTACTATTTGTCCACAGAGGCATTGTAAGCATCCCTTTCCTTTCTACCTAGACTAGAGATCATCTCCCTGCAAAAGTTGTTTACTTCAGTGCAGACTAAAGGTCTCTCTTGCTATAGTCATCACTGTCTACTTGAACATGTATTTATCATTCAATAAATACCATGTATTCAAATGACACTGGTTCTCTGAAAGTGCCTAGCCCTAAATTCATAAGATATATCATCTTTTACTTAAATTTCTCCTGTCCTCCAATGACTATAAATTTTGTTACCCATAACTGTATATATAGAGATTTTGGTTGTAGCCATATTCTATTTATCCTGTGGAAAGTATATTTTTATTGATGGAAGTTATTTATATAGAAATATATTATGACATTTTCATATATTTATATAGAGTATATTTACTATAGTTTCACACAAATAATGTTGTAGACAATCTTCTACTCCCCAGGAGATTTTGTTTCTAGTTAGTTTTAATTAAGCTGAATTTTAAATTTTATTTTTATTATTAATTTTTAGTGTCTTAGTCACTCTTCTATTACTGTAAAGAGTCATCATGACTAAGACAACTCCTATAAAAAATGTATTTACTTGGGGGCTTGTTTACTGTTTCAGTTCATTATCTTCCTTGCAGGGAGCATGGCAGTAAGCATGATGATGGAATGGTAGAGACTTATTATCCTGATCTCCAAACAGAGAGGGAGAAAGAAACTGGGCCTAGGATGGACTTTTGAAAAAAAAATCTCAAAGCTGACCCCTGGTAACACACTTCTTCCAACAAGGCCACACCTACTCCCACAAGGCCACACCTTCTGGTCTTTCTCAAATAGTACCACTCACTGATCACTAGACATTTAAAAATATAAGAGCATAGGTGGGCCATTTTTATTCAAACCACCATAATTAGCATACAAAATAATGTTTTACTATGATATTTGAGCATCTATGCACAGCTGTGATTTGCTCATAAATGACCCCTCCTCATCATCTAATTTAATTTGTGCCAAGTACCACATGACCATTTCCCACTCAAGATGACCTGTTTCTAGAATAAGCATGAAGTGTCACCTTCTTGGATTCATGCATTTAGATCATTCCCAGTGCAGACACTGGAATATGTAAACTGTGCCATCATTTTCAGTCTGCCCCACATTTATCACCAGAGAGTGGTCTCATTACTCACTGTTAAGAATTAATCCTGCCTCCTTGAGTTGCCTATCAGGGTAGATCAGAGAATCATGTTCCATATTGCGCTCATTTTCATTCCCAAGAGAACGTTCACAAAAACCAGAGTTTGCTTCAGGCTCTGAGAAGCATTTGGGAGCCCTGGGGAATTACTCTAGATTTCTCTCAGCATGGCCTTTAGTACTTGAGTCATTCTTAGAAAGCAGGCTTGGTGAGAAAGTGGGGAGTCTAGGGCATCAGTTGAACTTTCTGCAGATTAACCTGGATGTTTCCAATACGGATAACATGTGACTTGGGTTCCATAGTGTGCTCTTGGTCCCAAAGTGTTTGCCTCTGCTTGCTTTATTTAACTGCCATAGCCCTTCCTTCACATCGAGAGGCTGAAAATGCAACACTTGGATAAGTTGCTGAGGATTGTCCTTTATACCAAAGAATAGGATTAGCTAAAATATAATACTGAATCTTAACTGTTCTTTGACCTTTACCGTGTTAAGCATATTTATACATATTCTGATTTATTTTGCTCTAGTGCCCTGCTGGGAAGCTATTAGGTTTTTGTTGTTGTTGTTGTTGTTGTTGTTGTTTTTTTGTTTTTTTGTTTTTTTTTGTTTTCTATTTTACCAATAGAAAAAAATGCCATTGAGTAAGATATGGATTTGCGTGGGGACTGCTATACAAGAGACCTGTGTAGCTGGGGAAATCTTGGGTCCTGAATTGTTCTCTAGGTGGTTTATTAACTGCATTTCCAGAAACCTAAGAACCATCCCTGATCCATTTTCTCTCCCCTCTGAGGGATTGATTAACACATGTTTGCTTTTTTGCACTCCACTCCATCTCTACTATGGCTAACCTGAGGTGAAAACTCTTGTATTTTTCATCAGATCAAACAATGGAGACCTCTATGCTGTCTTATACCTCTAAAGCCAACCTCAATTCATCTTCAATGTATCCAAGGCATGCTTCATCCTATCCCAACATTGGTGTGGTCTTTCACTCCCATAGAGGTTTTCATCTCCATCATCCATGCTCGTCCTTTTTCGTGTGATTACAATTTTCCTAGTCTTGTCAGTACCGGCCCATTTCTTCTAAACTGTTCTAGTACTTTTCCTGCCATCCAGAGCATGTCACGAGTGTGTCTATCTGAGCTTCAGTAGGCTTTGGATGTCACATTGTGACAGAATTTACCAAACTCTGCTGAAATTTATGTCCTGCCTCGAAAACTAGATAGACTAAATGGACTGGAATGGAGAAATCATGGAAAAATAATTTCCCATTTCTTTTTCCCCTTAGTACCTTAACAGAAACGATATTGGATAAATTATTCTTGCACAGACACAGATGAGACATATATTTTCTACTTAATTCTGAAATATGACTACATTAGCTAGAATGACTCATGCCCTAAAAGAAGTTATTAGTGAGCGCAGCCTTTGAGGGAGGGAAGCAACAGAGCCATTTGGGATGAGACAAACTCATTTGTCCTGGGGTCTGTCTCTATGCGGAAGCACTGTGGGGCTGACACCTACCCACCTAGAATCTGATGAGATGGGGCAAAAGTTCAGAGTATTGGTGCCCAGTAAGGAAAAGAAACTGGTTCCAGGATAGAACATGCTTATTCAAGGAAAAGTAAGGTCATAGCAAGAAAGGAAAAAACAGGAAAGATGTCCAGATTTGGATTTTTCTTCTGTGGTAGAAAGACCTCCAAACAAAGACACTGTAGTTTATAGGAAAGTCACTTTAAGCCAGGATGAGGTCAGACCTAAAACTCTGATCTCCTATGCTGCTGAAGGTACAGAGCATCTATCACTAAATTCCAATTCTCAGCTTTTCTGTTGGATGTGAGAGCTAATAAAAGTCATCAAATAGGGTTGATGCTGTAAGTCATTGTAAAAAATGAGATGTACTAGAAGGAAGAGGAGAAAGATGAGAAGGGGAGGAGGAAAAGAGAAAAAGGGAGAAGAGGATAAGAAATAGATCACAAAGAAGAGGAGGGAGAGAGAAGGAGGGTTATCAGGGCAGGAATGGAGGGAGGGGGAGGAGGGGGAGGAGAAGAAGAATTGGGCAAATTGAAAATGACAGGTAAGACAGGTGTCATCATCTCCTGTTCCACCTTGTGCCTGCCTCCTCTTACTTATAAGTATACTCTTATTTTAAGAGAAAATGAGACTATGTACTACTAAGATTATTATAAAAATCTTAATTAAAAGAATACAATGGATTATGACAATCATTATTATTATTTAATTCATTTTGGTTATATTATGTTAGATTAAATATGTACATATGAGGCATCTGACAGGTTGTATATTGTGTCAGTGGTCTTATATACAGATCGCATGTGTTCATAGAGTCAGCATTTCTACACAAAGAATTTATCTGGGAGGAATCACTTCTCTTGCCCCTGCCCTTGCCCTTGATCTCGATTTTACAAATTTCCAAAGTGTTCGTGTTAATCTAAGTGGAGGCCTGGCTCATTGCATTGAACACTCAGATCTTGGATCTCTTACACATTCTTTGTAGTGACTGTTTGATTATATGTATATATCAGATTTAAGCAGGGAGTTATAATATTTTCGCTTAAAATCAGAACCTTCCTTCAAGCAAGGGTGTAAATAAAAAGACATTCATCAAAATGATGTTTATGGTCTTAGGAAGATCTGACAACTAAATTACTTGTTTAAGTTGTAGTCAGTCTCACTTCGGTAGAATATTAAGAATCCCATTTCCAGCAGTTAATAAAAAGTGGAATGACGTGCAGTTTGGGGAATTGCTTCTAATGAACAAATGAAAAAAATACTAGAGAATCAAAGTGAGGAAGCTGTAAATGTTTTGATAGGTAGATTCAGTACTTTCACTTGTAGATTGTTAATTACTTTCTACATTGCAATGTTGTAATGCCATCAGTCTCCTTATCAAGGAATTTACTGTCTGATTCTTCTGTTTGTAAAATGTTGTGTGTGTGTGTGTGTGTGTGTGTGTGTGTGTTGTGTGTGTGTGTGTATGTATATGCAGTTCTTTGTATTAGAATCTGTTTGATAAGTGCCCTGTCTTCAAAAATAAATATAATTAGGTAAAACCCAGAAATATTTACCAGACTATGGAAAGTTGGTACCAATTCTTCCTTACTTTTTTTTTCTCCTGTGTCTGAATCCACAGATGGAAAAAAGGAGAAATGTGATCTCTAGTACTAGCTCATCACATTCACGTAAGAGTTGCATCCATACTGAGAACCAGTTTGGAGATAGATGGTCTCCTTCTGCTTCCCTGTCCCACAGTCAGATAAACTCTCCATATTCTATGTGTGTCAAGTCAGGAGTCATAAGAATTCACCTGAATATGTGTCTGTGTGGTATCAGAACATACATTATGTTTTCAATGCTGGCCAGCTCTGATCTTCTTTTCAGATTCCCTGCAGAATGGGTCACAGGTCCAAAGTCCATCCAGGGTGTCAAGAAGAGATCTTCATACAATAAGCCACAGAGGTCATCATTAGATAACAATTGTAGATGATAACTTTTTCCTTGTATAGGGCACATGGAACCACAAAAGTGTGTAATGTTGACTCATTAAGTCACTGGACTGACCTTTGGCAATTGTCCAGATGAAGACACCCAATGGCTACAGTGTCTTTAGGGATAGTCCCTCTGTTCTGTAGAGATATCTGGGATTATGATATTGGAAGGAGCCTCTGGGGCTTGGACTGGCCTTTGGGCCTTTCATATGGTGCATAATTAATCCTGCTGTTCTGCTGGCTATTTCTTCTTGTTGGTGATATTTTCATTATCTCTGGTCACACTGTCTTGATTCTCAATTCAGAAGCTAGCAGTCAACTGGTGAACACAGTTGAAGCAGCTGCTGAATCACATCAAGTCAATATTCTCTCCTTATGGCAGAATTTTTTGGCTTTAAGCTAGGCTATGGTTTGAAAGTCCAAATGTGTCTCTTAGTAATTAGGAGAGTGATGATCTTTTACTCAATATCTCTAGACCTATTATACCTCTGTAAATATACTATACTGCATAAGTACACCTGTCTTAGACATTGAAAAGAGGAAGCAGTAATACTGGTGGAAAACCAGAGTCACAGAAGAGAAAAACTGGAGATTTTTAGCTAATATCCTTGGTTAAGGTAACACTTGGATATTAAACCCAATATCTTACTACAGATATGCCTTGGTAATGGGCACCATGGTCTCCATTGAAGCATGCTTTCACTGGCAGGATAGGTCATTGGCCAGTTTCTGTTTAAAAGCTCATCCTTTGTTTAATAAAAAGAATAAAAAGGCTAGGATTATTATGATGGTGCTATTTCCTTGTTGGAAACTTACTAAGAATGAAGAACAAGTGTTCCTACCCACATGATGTTTTCTCTTCTAGCTAATTCCCCTGGTGGTAACTTCATTCGGGGCTATAGGCCATATGTACATAAGAACCAGTAGAAAGCTGAAGACGTCATTCATAGTCCACTGAGAACTCATTCTTTTAAAGTCTGCTTCAATCAACCACAGATAATCACAGGGTGTAACAATGTATAAGCCATATATTGAAGAGGATGGACACAGAACCAGTTTTCCTATTGCTTTGGCCTGAGCCATCTATATGATTTCTTAGTAGTCATTCATATGATGATTCATGAAAGGAAAGATCTCCTTATAAGTAGAAAGGCAGCAGGAATATATTTTAATTTGGGGCAAATAAATAGATTTTTAAGTCATGGATAGTCATGCCTAGTGATAATAATCAGTCATAGGACTGAGGAAGTGCTAAATGAGTTGCCTTAATTTCTTTTCTGTTGCTGATTAAAAAAAAAAAACAACTGGAGAGAAGTGGTATGTTTTAACTAACAGTTCAAGGCATAGTCTATCATGAGAGGGGGGAGAAGTCATGGCAGCAAGAGCTTGAAGCAGCTGCTGAATCACATCTAGTCAATATGCAAAGAGCAATGAATGAACCCTAGTATACAACTCACTTTCTACATTTTATACAAACCAGGATCCCACACATGGTTATAACCTTGCTCATATTTCAGATGAATGTTCCCCATCTGTTAATGTGATCAATGCCTACAAAGACATGCCCAAAGGCCCTTCTCCCAGGTGATTCTGGGAGAATCAATTAGCAGCAATAATTAGAGAGACCTCAGCCATGTGTGTCTGGCAGAGAGGGCATTGGAATTGGGAAAGGGAGAGTGATTTTCCCAAACTACAGCTGGTTAGTGGCAAAGACCAAGGTAGCAAGAGGGAGCTTCATTCTTTTGCCACTGACTGAACAGGTTTCCTCTTTAAATGTGAGCTCCAATCTGGTAAGAAAGTCAATTGAACTGCTTCTTGTGCCTGTGTGAACACAGGTGGCTGTTCAAACTGAGAAACTACTACAATAGACAGTTCAGAGTCAAAACTCAAAGCTTTCAGAGCCAGCTCAGTCCTGAGTGCTTGACCTGCCACACGCCTGGCCTGAGAGCTGCAAGAGTTTCTTCTAAGTTACTTCCCACACTACAAATGCGTGTAAATAAAGAGACTTATTTTATTGCATTGTTAACTGTTAGGTCAAAGCTCCAGTCCCAGACAAAGAGGAAGGCTAAGAGATGAGATGTACTTTATTCACTCCAGGCAAAGGCCATGACATAAACCACAAGTCAGGCAGCCATGTGTAGGCACAGGCTAGTGCACAGACTGAATAAAGGTGAGGCACATGCAGAGCAGCATGCAGCCTTATGGAGAGAGACACATGGAGGTATACACACACACACACACACACACACACACACACACACACACACGGTTGGCTGGTGAAAGCAAAAACATTCAACTCTAAATTCAAGGTCATATATATATATGCAAAAGTCACACAAATGTGGAATGACTCCAAAAATAGTTACACAATGGATAACATCGCTGTTTACTTTGGGGTTTCTCAGACATCCAGCGTTGGCCATTTAATGCTGACTCACAAACCCACAATGTCCAGAGTTAGCCATGTTGGCCCATGCCAGATATCCATATCAGCACCATGGTTTTCAGTATAGTCTCTGTTCCCATTACCATGAGAACTGAAACTCTTACTTCGGATAAAGCTATTAAATAATACAGGATATTTGATAAAGGTCCAACAATAAATAACTATTTAGTAATGATTTATACATCATTAATGGTATTTTTATCAGTCCTGATGGAATAACAATATAAGTCACTGAATTTTCAGAAAGGGAACAGAGACCTCAAAAGTCTTCCTCCCCAGACTGCAGTTGGGTGAGGATGGTCATAAAGCAACTATTCATAGCTTTTGTGCCAACCAAACTTAATTTTTGATGACAGAGCTCAAGATTAAGGACACACTAAAGGACTTATGTTAGTTTATGGTTTCAGAGGTGAGTTTCTATCCTGGGATATATGAGACAGGACATTAGAGTGAAAGAGATCAGGATATTACAATTTCTTGGTTCACAGCAGCAGGGAACAGAGAGTTAGAAAAGGGCCAGTGTAAGATGCAGCCCTTACCACATGCCTCCAGGACTATACTTCCATCCAGGCTCCAACTTCCACAGGTACACCCCCTCTCAATTGTCCATCAATGTTTGAAAAAGATTTATTTATTTACTTTATGTACATGAGTATACTGTAGCTGTCTTTAGACACACCAGAAAAGGGCATCCGATCCCTTACAGATGGTTGTGAGCCACCATGTGAAGTGGGGAATGGAACTCAGAGCCTCTGGAAGAGCAGATGGTGCTGCTAATGGCGATCCATCTCTCCAGCTACTTGTCCATCAATTGTTGAATCCATCAATGCGTGGACCACTGACTAAGTCAAGGCACTTCTGATTGAGACGCCTTGCCTTAGAGAACACACAGAGCATGCTCTCTTAATCTCCTAGGTGATCTCAGTCCTGTCAGTTTGACAACCAAGATCAACTATCACAACGTTCTAGACTAAAATCCGATCACACACACATATATGTTTTAAATAAATACTTAGAACATTAATACCATTCCATATATCTAGTTTCACATCATTGTAGCAGCAAATATGTTGATTTATCTTGACAGAAAACCATACTTTTATGGAAATGCTTATTTCAGAAATTACAAATATTTAATATAATCTAGTCAAGTTAAAAAAAACAATAATGATACATAAAACACTACTAAAGGGTAACTTATAAAAGTATAATGCAATTCATATTAAGCTTGGGCAAGTATACATAATATATTCTTTCAGTGAGAAGTTCTAGTTCACATCTATGACTTCAGAAAGTCCCACAATTCTGAAGAAGGACATGGTTAGGCTAGGATGGAACTTAAGCCATAGATGTGTGCTAGCCAGTTCATGGTGTCTTGAGCTTCAGTGGCTCATAGAGGATGCTGTGGTCTTTCTTTCATTTGGTTATTCTATGTATTCTATGTAGCTACCAGTAGGTTGGATGATATCTGGTTCAGAGACAACTAGCACAGCATTTTTACCATGGAAATGTCTAGGCAATATAGAGAGAGGCCAAGGTGGTTTAGTCAACCAAGGAATGTATGAAGGACTACAGAAGGATTACAATGCAGGTGACCTTGAATGCCACATCAGAGAATGTGTAGTTGACTTGTAAATGAGTTGTGAAGGAAAACAGTGTGTAGTCTATGGCTGCAGACAATGGGAAGCAGAGCAATGAGCCTTTCATGATACCTTCTTTTAATCATTTGGATGAGATAACTAGAGCAGAGAGCTGGGTATGCCACATGTAAAATACCTAGAGTAGCAGATTCTTGAAGTCATAAAGACACTTGAATCCTAGAACTTCCTGGCTTTTCCTGAGTGTTGGGTAAAGTGGAGATCTGGTAGCAAAGGCCAGAGGGAAAGAAGCAAAGGAAGACATAATCAGCTGGTTTCTGTGCCTCTGTGAACCTGGCAAGGTACCCAATAATAAGTATGCAATTCAAAGATCTGGATCCCAGCCTTTACTTAGATGGAGCAGTATATATTTGAGAGGTATGTGTACAGCATAGAGGTGGGATGCAGAGCACACAAAATTGTTTGACTTTTGTATATTCTGGCAAATAATAAACGTCATACAAAGTAAAACTTAACTAATATTAGATCAGTTAACTATTTGCCATTCCCTGTCACAATCCTCATTTCCTACCTCAGGAAATTGCCTCTCTGATACTAATGGGGAAACTCTACATGGTTATTGAGGGGCTAATTCAGAAGGAGAGACCTGTTTGCATCAGAGTCTGTGTTTAAACTGTAGCATATGGCTGCAAGTTACCTATAGATCCCTGTTAAGTAGGCTATAGGTGTTCAGTTTTTAGTGGGTTGATTGTTAGGCTTCACTGTCGGCAGACATGTTCATGAGTTCATCAGAGACTGTGGCCATGAATGTGTACAAGTACCATTTCAACAGGCAGGGCTTCAACATGTCACCTGAATGGCTTCCCTTACTCTCTAACAGCAGTCCTGTGGTGCCTGTCTTGTGTGTGATCCCTCTTTGTAGATGAAGTGCCTGCAATACTGAGATTAAAGGAACTCTGCCTAATGTTTCAGTAGCACTGAATCGAACCAAAAACCCGGACAATAAAGCTGTCCTCTTTGTTGCCTTGACCAAGGACTCTATTTCACTTCTAATGACCTGTATGAGTATTTTGCACTCACACAGGATTTAGTTCATCCACAGTAAGACAGTGACAGCTGTCTTTTGGTGTGTATCTAATTGTGGACTGAGTCCAGTCCAGAGGATGTCACCATTTATGAGTTCATGTGCTCACTGGATGTTCACTGTCCTGTTTACTGCTTCTTTTACTATTAAAGATTTCATTCAAGACTTTCAAAAGTTGGCTTCTAAGTTCTACTTCCTTAGACTTCTCAGTACTTCATGCAGTTCTGATGGACAAGCATCGGCTTTTGAACACACACATGAACTCCGTGGGCCTGCAGTGTTGGCTAATGTGATTTTCTATACTGTATTGACAATTTCAAAAAGTTACATCTTTCTGTAAATTAGGACAATGGGGTTTATTTTTTTTTAAATGCTCTCCAGCCACTTTTAAGGATGGCAGCTTAGGATAGCATTTAATCTCCTTCCCCACCTCTGTAATGATAATTCAGCCTTATAAAGATTCACCCAAAAATGTTTATGCTTTTCTTAAAACATCCATATGACATTGAGGCCTATTTTTAAAATTCAAATTTCATTATAATTGTCATGCCATATCTAGAAAACAGCAACGACCCCACTCTTCCTCATCCTTCAGCTCCCAAAGTCCTTTCCACTCCCTCTTCTAGAATTGCATGCAACACAGACATCACATTTTTGGCCATGAGGTCTGTTCCATAGTTGTGACTACCTCTGTAGTGTGTACAACAACAACCAAAGCAAAGCAAAAAACCCAGCAGCAGCAGCAGCAGCAGCAGCAGCAGCAGCAGCGAGAGAGAGAGAGAGAGAGAGAGAGAGAGAGAGAGAGAGGGAGAGGAGAGAGAGAGGAGAGAGAGGAGAGAGAGGAGAGAGAGGAGAGAGAGGAGAGAGAGGAGAGAGAGGAGAGAGAGGAGAGAGAGGGGAGAGAGGAGAGAGAGGAGAGAGAGGAGAGAGAGGAGAGAGAGGAGAGAGAGGAGAGAGAGGAGAGAGAGGAGAGAGAGGAGAGAGGGGTGAGGGGCAGGCAGGCAGAGAAAAAGGAGCAAGGACTTGGAGGTTGGAGGAAGATTAACTGGGATGAGATCGGTGGGGGTGAAGGGATAAGAGAGAAAATCAGAGTGGGTGTGTGAATGTAATAATAGCATAATGCATTTAAGTATTGGCACTATCAAGAATTAAAATTATAGAGTAGAAATCAATTTTAACAAATTTTAAGGATGCTTTACCCTCCTCATTAGTTTCTGGGTTACTTTCCTAAAGAAGACCATGGTGGTAAGAGGATGGAATTTTGAGGAGGAAGGACAGAAAAAGAGATTTTCAGGACTGCCAGAAGCATTGTGACTACTGGATTTGATGCCTTTATAATCCTCTTTTAGCTTTTACTGCTGCTTAGTCACAGTAAATGGAGACACTGCAGGACTTACTGTTAATACCTCTGTTAAAGCAAGCAGATCTCTGTTGACCATCTGTTCTCTGATGGGTCTCTCTCTCTCTCTTTTTTCCTCTCTCACTCTTTTCCTCCACACCCCCTCTCTCTGTGTGTGTTTCCCAGAGAGCCCTTGCCTCAACATAGACTCAAAAGGCCATTTCAGTCACTAGAAAGCAGAGTGACTTTGGGCCGTTTAAATCATTGATCCCCAGTCTTTTGATCTATGGAATGAACATTGGTACTCTTGTGACTCAGACTTAGTCTGATCGAAAAGATCTCCAAGACACATTGTTATAAACGAAAGCCCAAAAATATTTGAGATCATACTTCACCTTATGGTCATGGCTCTAGATGTTGTAAAATATACATTCATGTAGAAGCACACATCTGTACATATGTGTTTTCTAAAAAAGATCTACAATAATTTTAGTGAACTATGGAGAATTGCACTTTATGCTTATACTAAATTTTATTTTCCCTCTCTATATATCTGTACTCAATTTTTGAAAAGAGAAATGGGAGTACCTACTTTTCTATAATACTTGTTGGAAGTCAAATAAAGTCAATATAATGGAGCTGTCTTTAGGTTCATTAAACAGGATGTCCTACTGCTCCATGGTCCTGAGGAGTCTTACACAATCCCTGATATATACAAGCTCTGCTAGTCTTTACTCAATCTTAATATGATAAGAGAGATAACAAACTGAAAACAAAAGAGTGATTCTGACATCTAGGCAAATGGACACATTCTACTGGTCTGAATTTTATTGTAAAACTCTTGATTCCATTTAAAAAATTATTCTTCAACAAAATCATTTTATTATACTGATATTCTTTGACAATATAAAAAACATGATTAAGGGTATATAGAATTTATACCAAGAAAGCAATAACCAGAACACTTACTTTTTCTGTGCAGTATTAATGACAATCCACTTAGCATTCTGTAAGTTCTTTCCAAGATGAGTTACTTTTCACAAGTGTATACCAAAGTTAAACCAGTACAGTGAGGAGAGGGGCTCCGCTGAGGAAAACGGTGGTGATGTAATGGCTGAATATAGACTCAAGGGGAAGGACCCACCCATCCTGGGCCAGTCTAGTCAATTCCATCCTCTTTAGCTCAGTTTCACCCCATGGGCTAAGCTATTTTGCACTGAGGAATTAAGACATCCTTTTACTTGATTCTTCATTTCCATTATGGTGTTTAGACAATGCAATGTCCACATGGTATTCTTAACTCTTTGAAAAATGTCAATCAAAACATTTTAAGCCCCTTTTGTAACCCTTTGACAATTTAAGTTACTTTAAAATTTTTATTATTCTTGGAATGATTTCATTATGCTATCTTCTTGATTACCGATTTTATCTACCTTTTCCTGCTCCTCACTGCAACATGCCTATAAACTACTCTCAAGGTTCCCTGTCATCACTGTGTGAGGTTTCTGATTGGAAAGACCAGACAACATTGGAACACAACACAGTGGATCTCAACCTTCCTAATGTTGTGACCCTTTAGTACAGTTCTTCAAGGTGCAGTGATTCCCCAGCCATAAATTATTTCATTGCTACTTCATAACTGTAATTTGCTACTGTTGTGGTTTATAATATAAATATCTGATAGCAGATTACCTGCTATTGGACCTCCGTAAAAGGGTAATTTGACCTCCAAAGGTTCTCCACCCATAGGTTAAGACCAGTGATAGAAGGCAAGGTTATAGAGCTCAGAAAATAAAGGCATTTGGAACTAGATACTGTGCCTGAAGGTGCTTGAATTGGTATGAAATATATTGCCCAGGTGTTTCCTCAATTCTAAGTCAACCCTTCCATGTTGGGAATTTTGTAGCCAACTACTGATATTTTTCTAGAAAGACTTGCTTACCCAAGGTCTCATCTCTGTCCCTAGGATGGTTCATACCCTTAGGATATCATTCAGCTCACTTAGCAACAAGAACAGAGACCACATAGCTTTGAAAGGGTTCTCAAATTTATCCAGTAAACAACTCTAAGTCATTGCCTTCAGATGTTTTCCTTCTCTACCTACAGACCAAGCCAGTGCCAGTGCTTGCGCTCTCTCTCTCTCTCTCTCTCTCTCTCTCTCTCTCTCTCTCTCTCTCTCTCTCTCTCTTCCTTCCTTCCTTTTAAACTTAATTTAATTTTATTTATTTACTTATTCACTTAACATCTTGCTTACTGCCCCCTCTCTCCCACAATCCTTCCCCCACCCCCTTCCCTTTCCCTTTGGGTAGGTATATATTCTCCCCACCTTGGTATATCAAATCTCTGTGAGGCTAGGTGCTTCCTCTCTCACGGACAAGGCAGCCCAGCTAGAAGAACGTATCCCACAGACAGGCAACATCTTTTGGAATAGCCACTGTTACAGTTGTTCAGGACCCACATGAAGGTCAAGCTGCATATCTGCTACATACATATGATAGAGGATGCGTAGGTCCATTTGATGTATATTTTTTGGTTGGTCATTCAGACTCTGAGAGCCCCAAAGCTCTAGGGTAGTTGACTCTGTTGGCCTTCCTGTGGAGTTCCTGTCCCCTGAGGGGCCTGCACTCCTTCCTCCTATTCTTCCATGAGAATCCCAAGCTCTATCCTCTGTTTGGCTGTGGCTTTCTTTATCTTGTCTGCTCACCTGCTGTGTGAAGTCTCTCAGAGGACAACACACTCCTATCTGTAAGGCTGTAAAATGGCTAATATCTTTTTTGTTTGTTTGTTTGGTTTGGTTTTTAGAGATAGTTTCTCTGTTGCCTTGGCAGTACTAGATCTTGCTTTGTAGACTAGGCTGGCCTTGAACCCACAGAGATGCGACTACCTCTGCCTCTTGAGTGCACACCACCAAGTGCCATGTCTGGGTCCATATTCCCACTGTGGCCATGATATCTGTTGAACACCCTGGCCCATATAACCACCAATAGCCAGGCCGATCACCATGGTTTGTGCTGCAACTTGAAGTCATGTTGATGTCTAAGGGCTGCACTGCCACTAGGGGCCTTATAGATGTGAATGATTTGCAGTGACACCTGAAGCCATTTTGATGTCTATGTGGTTTGGGCTATCTCTGAGGGCCTTTTCTGGGTCTGTGGTCCTACTGTAGTCATGGCCATGTTTGTGGTCTGTACAAGGAAGCATGAGGAAGCCAATGATCAGTGCTCCTACTAATGGTAAAGAATAAGGAAGCTACTTTGGCAATGATGTTGATGACTCAGGATGTTCATTTGCAAAAGGGGGACATGGAAGGCTTCTGTGACCACAACATTACTATCACAAGCTCCCACCCCTAAACAAATAGTATCAACCTAAACAGGATGAGAACTCTTAAAAAGGTGTGATAAGAATGCTGAAGAACAGCTTTCCACAGTTGAGGGCTGCCAGTGGGAATGCTCGAGGGGAAGGGCTCAGTTCTATTTAAGGGGCATGTGATATATCACAAATTGGACTTTTTCTTTTTCTTTTGCTTGGGGAGGAGGTCACAAGGGCAGAGGGTTGAGCTGCGAAGACATGAGAGGACTGGGAAGTGTGTGTGATTTGGGGGTATGATATGAAATTCTCAATGAAGCAATGAAAATCTTACGTTTTTGAGATAGAACCAAACAGAGACTACATGAGATAGGATACAGCCATAATCACCAACCATTCAGACTCACACACTGAAGTGTCCTCCCTCCCAGATGAATCTACACCCTAGATTCAGGCCAGGCAGCAGCAGAGAACCATGAAGAGCCAGTGCTTGCTACCATGTGACCAAGGGGGAAGTAGATGAATATGCAGGTTTGTAACACCACTACATATTCCTACCACTCCTCCATATCTCTAAATTTCTAGAATCCACAACCTGCCTGATGATTCCTTTCTCTGCTCTTAGAACATATTTCTCTTTTAATTTTCGCTGGGATATCTTTCTCTCTTAGGTTGGAGAGACAAATTGTATTTTTAAAGATACCCAAAACTGTCTTGTTTATACTTGTACTCCATTGAGTCCACTATGGACGTAAGCATTTTTCTCTTTGTTCCACAAACTCATTGTCTTTCTACCAGTTCTGTAGCCTCAAACAAATTTCGCAGAGTAGAGCATTCTGAAACTGTGCTCATATATGAGTTCAGATTGGGCACATCAGCACTAAGCACCCAACTGCATGCTTCCTTTACTATTTTATATATGACACTTTTATCTTCCCTATGTAGCACAATCTGCTGCTCACAAAATAGTCTTTCTATTCTTCCTCACACCCATATAAAGGATTCCACTTCTTTTATCCCCTCAATTCTTCTTCTACAGTGCTTTCTATAAGAACCAGGGAAAGTGATTTCTAAGTGGACAGCAGTCACTGGTGATAAACCTTGGTGGGGAGCATTGACATCCTTATCTGCTTCTGATTTATTGTTTTCTACAATTGTTTTTAATTTTACAACTATTGATATCTTAACTTGAACATGGTAAAACAGTGGCATGGCATGACGATGGTTTTTCCTTTTGGGGGGGATACAGAAGAGACTTGGGCAGCTTTCTTCCCGGAGTCTTCCTACTTGCAACGAATTAGACCTGAAGCTCAAAATATTACGTGATTGTCAAGTGGAGGAGAGGTCCTCTGTGACTCCAGGATAAGGCATATATTCCTCAGCTTTGTTCCTCTGTCTCTTCAGGGAAGCTTCTATGTTCCCTCAGAGAACTGCATACAACATGCACACAAGTGGCACCGGGATCTCTGTCTACTGCTCCTTCATGCCTATCAGGGCCTCCGACTCTATTTCCTGGTCATCATGAGAGACATTCCTGAGCTGCCCACCATGGAGCTGGGTAAGGGGATAGGAGCAGAGAAGTCTCCTTCCAGGAGCTGACATTCCTGGTTGGAGTGGGGGTGGTATGTTTTTGCAAGGTCATGGTAAAAATGTGATTGGTCATTGAAACTGTTCTGGGATCTATCTCATTGTATTAAGAGAGACTCTTTGAAGGACAAACGAATTGAGAATGTATATGAGTACTCCAAGACACCCACTCATTCATTTATGTATCAAATATTTCTTAAAACACCTACCATATACCTGGCATCCTACCTAACAATGTAAAGCTGCTTTTGTTAGAAATAATTTTGGTATCACACAAAGGGACACACAAAGAAAACCAAAGTATCTCCAAAAGGCTATTATTTTTGCAAAAAAGGTTATGTCAGAATCCAAACTGGGCTAGCAGCACCCGAGGGCCATCATGGCTCCATATTTCATCACTGAAATAGGTAGGGACTGAATCTTGCATTATTGGTGAGAGCTCAACTTCATAATCTAAAGTGATTGTCCAAGCAAAGAGGAAGGTTCTTGAGTCTTTCAGTCCTTTCCAGGCCATTGATTGAAATACACACACACACACACACACATACACATACACTCCACCTCTCTCTCTCTCTCTCTCTCTCTCTCTCTCTCTCTCTCTCTCTCATTTTCTAGAATAATTTGCAAGTTTAAAGTCTTTTATAATTAATATGATTATAGAATTATAACTAATAAACGTGTATAACAGCTTTATAAAAGAACACTCTTATCTACAGAAAGGAATCATATACATATATGAACACACATCATTATTTGTATCTATTATATTTCTATGTATCTAATTTCCCTTTTTCTATTATATAAAGGATTTAAGAACCTGTAATGACATGCCAAGTTTGGTTAAGGGAACAAATACATGTTTTTCAAAACTAAATATCTTGGGTGATAAATAAGGGAAGTGAAAAATAAGAAGCGAAATTTACTACATAGAGCAGTTTGTAGCCATGACAGAAGTGTGGAGGTCCTGCACTGACTGTCTAGAGTAGAGAGCTTCAATCCCAAACTCTATCAAAGCATAGCATATGCTGAGGTTCCTCTCAAAGTCCTCTGGTCCAGAGACTCAACCCAGAGCCCAGGATTCAAGGATAATGCGTATTTCAGTGTCTGGATCCTGCTGGATGTACTTTCTCTGCCTTTTCCTCTGGATAACTTCTGTGAGAGCCATATCACTGATAATGTCTGTGGCATTGTATTATAAGCAGGCTGCATGACAATTTTATATTTACAAGTTGCTCTTTACCATCAGACTCTGGGGTCTGTGAGAGCTATTTACCCCTTAGATTCCGTATCATCTGTCTCTGGTCTGAAGAGCTTGCAATGGATGTCAGAGCCTCTTGATGTTTAGTTTCATCAGCTATGACAACTGGTCAAGCCAGTGCCCAGACTTTGAATCAAGCACTTTTTGACTTGGATTTTTTTTTTCCTGGAGGCCAATCTTCCACGGGTTGTAAAGACATATACTGGAGATTCAGGCTGTGACCCTTTAGTAACGCACTTTTCTTTTCGCATACATTAAACCCAAGATTGGACCTACAGCTCCACAAAAACAAAAATAAAATACAGTACAGAATCAGAGTCCAGTTATATTGCTCCAAAGAAAACAAATTTTATTCAGTAGCATTTAGCAACAGAACCTTTTGTTACTTTAAAAAAAAATGAAATTTATTTACTGAAACATTTTCAACATATTTTTTGTTGAACATCTTCTATACAGTGGCCATTGTGCTGGACACATAGGATATAGTTCTATTCAAGGGGAATAAAGTCGATTATACTGGTGAGTCACGGACCTAAGTTCACTGACCAGATGAAGGGTCAGCAGGACACAGAGATGCTAAGACATTGTTCACATTGCTCTATGCAGTATAACTGCATGCAAATGACTCACTTTGGCACTGGGAAGCTAGGAGAGAGTTCAAAAACTATCAAAACTCTGGCCATAAAATCACAAATAGCTGGAGCCCACTGGCTCAAGCTGACAAGCTGGTGCGTAGCAAGTTGTACCATGTGTAGCCTGGATGGTTATGATGCCACTTACTGTCATTTTCTCTGCAGCTTACAGCTGCAATTCTGCCATTCCTCTTTCTCGAGTTTCTGACTTTTGGCTCCAAGATGGAGACACAAATCTGTGTTCTCTGGCTGTTAGACATTGTATATGTTTCTCTCTCTCTCTCTCTCTCTCTCTCTCTCTCTCTCTCTCTCTCTCTCTGTCTCTGCATGTGTGTGTGTTCACACGCAGGCAATGTGTTTGTGCACATGCACAGGCACATGCACACACATATGCATCTGAAAACACATAAATAAATGTAGACTCATTTTGGGCACACAAATTGCCAGAGACACTAAGGGGTCAGTTGTACCTTATAATTCCACTCAAAAATCCACTATGGGTTTCCTCTTGCATTTAATCCATGATCCCAAATAAGGTTGATTCTCTTCAAAGTCTGATTAGGAGAGTCCTTTGGAGTTGCCCTTGTCTCTCTCTCTGTCTTTCACATTTAGAGCACAAAATCCAGGCCTTTCTCTTTAGTTAGCAACTGCAGCATTTAAGTGGGCTCTGTTTAATTATGTGGTCTTTTTCTTCCTTCCCAGAGGCTCTTGCTGTTGAAGAAACACTTTCTCAGCTGTGCTCAGAGTTACAGGTAATTATAGTGCAAACCCCGAGTCTGAACAGATGGAAGTACTTACAGTGCGGGATCAAGCTGGTTTTGCTGGCCACACAGCATGTCAGTCACTGAAGCCACACTTTTCCCTAAAGGGAATAAGTTAATTCACAGGTCCTAATGTGTGAGGATAAGGGGTGGGCCTGGCCACAAATCTGCCTATCTGAGGAAAGGGCCAAGAGGTGTCTATGGCATAAGCCAAAGAGGGTGTCTGAGGCCAAACTAGGAAAATGATTGGCAACAAGGAAAACTAATCATGATTTGAACATCTGCAAGAAGGGTCATGGTTTGTTCCCAGGCAGTAGGTTCAGTAATGGCAGCATTGATATTGTATGTGGGTGGAGTCAACAGATGTCAAAAGGTCATGCAGTGAACACTGTGCACACTCAACTGAAGTGGTTTGTGCTTTCAACCCTTTCGAGCAAGACAAAGCTATCTTCAGATTCCCAAAAACTTAATCATCCCAAATGGATCATAGGTCAGGGCATTGTGGGGACTGAAGGTGGTGATGAGTGTGTTAGCTCATTGTTTACTCTTAACATTTTATCCTTGGATTTTAGGCTTTAGCTAGGGGGTGGAGAAGGACTCAAGAAACTTGAAACAGGAAAAAAAATAACTTTATATTGGGGATTTGTTTTCAGCCTTGTAAAGCAAACAATAGTTTGCATGTGCAGCAGAATGACTGCAAGTCTGTTTAGTCACCTGCTGGGACTTACAATGCCTTGGTCACTTGCCTTGGTAGAGTGGAGCAGCCATACTTCTGAAATGAGGGTGGGGATCACTGCCATTTCAAAAGGAGAAGAGTTTAGTTTTGCAAGGAAGTTGGTTAGCTTGGTTAGTGATGCAGCTCTTCGTTGCTGGAAGCCTACCTCAGAACAGACCTTTGTGCCAGTGGTGACAAGTTGTTGAATCTTTATGAATCTTGGTTTTCCCATCTGTGAAGAAGGAACAGTGGCTGGGATGTGGCTCAGTGAATAAGGTGCTTGATGCCCAACCATGAAGAAGATACTTCAGATCTTTAGAATTAACTTGAACGAATGGAAAGGCCAGGCCTGGTGGCTGCCTATAATAAATGGGATCTCAGGGACAAGGTGACTCAATAGACTAGTCAGAATTGTCATGCTCAGGGTTCAGGAAGAGATGCTGCCTCAAGAAATGAAGTGGAGAGCCAGTGAGAAAGGTACTTAGTGTCAACTTTGGGTTTCCATAAGCAAAACCATACATGGGCACCTGTGCCCATGTGCGCCTACACACACGCCAACAATAAACACCACAGACACAGACAGAGATCAAGCACATCTAGTTTTCTTTGACCTCTCGTTCTTACAGCTACAAACACAGCACGGGCCTGCCAAATACTGGCTGATATTTAGTGTGCACTGCCACACTGATATTTAGTATGTAGAGGCCAGCCATGAGCACTTGGAGAGAGAGGAGGGAAGGAAATGGGAGGGGAGGAAGGGGTAAGGGCACAGAGCAGAAGCAAGAAGGGAAGAGCAAGAGGAAAGTCATCATTTAATCAACAGAATTTTCTGGAAGAGAAGTCTTCTATGTTCCATGGAGGAGGGAGTGGGGATAAGTCACAGAGTGATTTTTATCAGGGATACAGGACTAAGGCACCAGTCTCCATGTGGCAGAGTCTTTCACTCCCCAGCCCGAAGCTACCCTAGGAAGCAAACCTTTTGACAAGACATAGTAGAGATTCTACCTATGTACATGGGGCCTGGTGCAGACAGTGAATGCAAACAATGCCAACCACATTATTTTTGCCACAATTACCATGAGGATTTGGCTGGGCGTTGTGAAGACTGCTTCTTCCCTGACTAATTTCTAGTAGTGTAGGACTCCTTGGCAGGTGCTGTGGTCAACCAGCCAACCACCCCTTTTCTCTTTGGTGTCTTCATGAGTGTCTCCTTTGGAACTATGGCACCCCTAACCAGGTGAAATTTGATTCAATTCAGTCAGCAGTTTTAAGTTCCCATTAATTATGAGCACCTAGGTCAGTTCTGGGGATGCAGTGGTGATACCTTCCCATGGAGCACAAAGTTAAGGAAGGAGTCTAGTCCCTCTTGGGCTCTCACTGTTAAAGTGCACACAAATGTAGTAGTGTCTGGACAGGGCTACTACAAACAGCAGCAGGAGCCCAAATAGTGTGTCAATAGTTCTTTTCAGGAGCAAGCAAGATTTTAGCAAGCTCTAACGAGGAGTCGACTTTAAAATCAAGGACTGAGAGAAGACCACAGCCTTGTGGTGTTGCACTAGGCTAGTGATAGAAATCTAAACTGGGAGGGTCCTTCGTGCAGGGATACTGGAGGGAGCAGAAGCCTGAGCCCTGTGAGGACAAGGTTAACTGAGGAACCAGAGAGCAAGCTGAGGCTCCCAATCAAGAAGCCTGAATGTCTTATTCACACGTGGCCTGGATGAGTTCTCCACGTCACTAGGAGTCATGAAGGAGAAGACGATACATCCTTTGGAGCGTGTGAAGAAGAATGAACTTCCAGCATATATCTGTGAGGAATCTTCTCATCTCCATCCATTCTATGATATGGCGAAAGGGTGCATAAATAGGACATCTAACGTCATTCCCAACCAGGTAGTTTCTAACGTGTCTCCCTTGAGTCAGCATCAGGTCCCACAGGTTAAATGCTCAGTCTTTCTCTCCTTCAGAGAAGTAGTTTCTGGAACTATCCTAATTTGACCAACAACTATGAGATAGAAATTTATAATCATACATTTTCAAGTTAGATGATCACATTTAATGGCTTATAAAGTTCAGGAAACACTTTTCTAAACATCACCAGTCTATTATAAGAATAGTACAAAGGGCATGTATGAATGGCTAGATGAAGGATGCATAGGTCAAGGTTGGAAAAGTAGGCTTAGAGTGGAGCTTCTTTTAGTTGAGCTAGGCCAACTCTAGGGGTACATTCACTCTTTTTGGGAGCTCTCCAGTCCCCATGTTTGAAGTTTCTATGCATTAGAAGCAGATCTGGGATCCCAAGGAAGTTGTCACATGGTCCAACTTATTCTAGCATGGCAAAACTTTCCACTTCCGAGGGAGGGAGGGTTCATATCCATAACACATCAAGCAGGGAAGCACATGCAGTAGGGCCCCATTGCTTTTTTCTCCTTATGTGAATGGGCCGTCCTTTTCACTGAGTGGTTAGAACTTGATCTCAATTTTACAGGGCTGCATAAGTCAAACCAGAATGCTGGCAGGCAAAGTACAGTTCTGTGGAGACCATGAAACCATGAATGCAGATTTTGATTCCAAGAAGTGCTGGCCCTGGCAGAATTTGAAATTCTGCCAAATCACTTCTTCACAATTTTAAATGAAATCTGTTTCATGTAGCCCTTTGATAGAAAAGACAGTACTAATTTCCCACACTTGGAAATGCCAGTAAAGAAACATGATTGATTAGTTCCTGGGCATTGGTAATCCATTCTACCTCCAACACTTCTCCCTCTCTTGATATCTAGGAACAGCATCCGTTTCCGAGCCATCAGCTGATTTTCCTGGCAGCATCCTCTAGCGTGTATCTGGCTAGGGACCAGTACAAGATCACATCATGTGTTAGTTTAGGAAAGATTTAATAAGAAAAGTCCCACAGGCTGTGAGTTTGCAGGGACTTGAGGTGCTACTCACCAGGAACTCAAGACTGAAACGCACCTGTGATCTACAGGGGAAACCTGAGTTGGAAAACCTGACAGTGGTTTTATCCACAGTTACAGCAGTGAGGTTCCCAGGGCAACCTCTTCACAGCATCCAGAGGACAGTAAAGGAAGTGCTCACACACATTCAGAGTAACAGGTGGATACAAAGATGTGGTCCCTCCTTAAAGTTTCTGAGCCACTTGAAGCCATTGGATGAGATTACTAAACCCGACAAGGGGCAGTGGCAGCCTCCACTTGATAGTAGTGAATGCTGTGACCCTAGTCCCTGGGACACTTTCATATTTGACAATTTGTCACCTCTGGTGACTGCAGTGATTTATGTGAGAGATTTGAAGGACAAAGCTGTCAATAACTTTATCAGCCATATTTCCCAAGAGACCTACTATTCACCCCAGCCCTTGCAGCAGAGTTCAGACTCTGTGGGAAGGCTTTCTTGATTTTACAGCTTTTTATTCTCTGATAATCTCATATGTGTATATAATTAATGGTATTTATTTTAACTCTCTACTACCCTCTTTCATGTCTCTGGCTGAAACCCTTCTTTTCAAATTCCCCTTCTACTTTCATTCCCTGTTTGTATATGTGTGTGTGTTTGTGGATTTGTGTGTCCCATTGAATTCCTTAGTTCTCCTGATGCTACAGGAATTTTCTAACCACGTTTTCTTGTAGAATCTTATTGTGTAAGAAATGCTGAGAGGTAATAGGGTGCAAGGTACTAAGGGTGAAGAGGGTGGTCTTATTCTGCTCTTTACCCTTGCTCTTAATGGATGGACTGGCCTGAGGATTGAATGGTAGATATACTGCTGGGTCCAAATCACAGAGCTGGAATTTGATTAGAGATGAGACAGTGCCACCTCCTGGTAAGTGGTGAGCATCAGCGAACGTGCTCATCTCAAGCACTGCTACTGTGGATGAAGAGCTGCAAGGTTCCTATGACGATGGAACTCTAGCATCAGAGTGCTGTAGGGGTGTCTTTTACTTAGTGTGAGAAACTTACAAATTAAAACAACAACAATAAAAAAAATTGTCATATGATGGCCACTCAGATTTCCCCTCTTTACAATAAGGGAAGAGACCACCCAGCATTTGCAGCCCAGTGAGAAACTGCTTTGTTCTGAGATAAATAAGACTCTACCCACATGGCCAGTGCAAAGGTTGGGGAGGATGGGCAAAGGGTAGAAGGGCATGGAGGAGTGGAGGCCGTGGCTCTGTCTGGGAAGTTCAAGTGTCATCAAGGAACAGGGTAGAGGCTGTCAGACACCTGGGAGGGAAGAGTGCCTCCAGGCAAAGGTGAGAACAGTGTGAAGCACAGGTCACACATGCATGCTAACCTGTGCATATGTATCGACTAACTGCAGCAGGGACATCATGAGATGCAAATATAAATGATAGACTGGAAGTCTGGGTGGGGAGATGCTGAGAGTCCTCCCTGAATAAATCAATCAAGCAGCATAGTGTGCCTCTTACCAAGGCACTGACAGGTCTCCCAACACTCGGTGAATGGCACTGGAAAGTAAGTTTCCTCCTTAGGGCTGCCTTTGATTTTTAGCATAGCAATTTAAGATTTTTTCTAATTTATAAAAAATTGTCTTCATCCCCCATGAACTTTTGGGAACTATTCAACTATTTATTAGTTGTTCCCGGAACCACCCCCTTTCTATTGAGAAAAATGAAAATTAAGGGACTTAGCAAGAATGGGAAAGATGAGTTTTGTTTTGGTCAACTTTGTTGTCAGAGGGCAATCTTATCTGCTTTTCCTGTTAACCTAGAAAATTACCCTCATCAAGAGTAACTCAAAGGAAAAAGTGTTTATTTTGGCCCACATCGTCACAACAATAAAGCCTTGAAATCAAACAGAGGGCAATGAATGCTGGATATGAATTTCCTATATCTCTTTGCACATTCCAGGATCCTACACCCACATAATG
This sequence comes from Mus musculus, assembly GCF_000001635.26. Lineage (NCBI taxonomy): Eukaryota > Metazoa > Chordata > Mammalia > Rodentia > Muridae > Mus > Mus musculus. The sequence goes on along the minus strand of NC_000081.6, from coordinate 71,482,412 downwards.
GTGCTTCCCACAGTAGGTGGGCTGTCTTTCTACCTCCATTTACAAAATCAAGATAATTCCAGACAAGCATATACAGAGGCCAGTATCCCAGGTGATTTTAGAGCTCACCAAGTTGCCAATCAAAATTAGCCATCCTAGAGGGTCTGGAAATACCTTGCTTCAAGCTAGGAAGCAACATTAGATGGTTGATGGTCTGAAAGGATGCCCTGATTCAGATGGGCCAGATGAGACAGATGACTTCTCATGCCCCTGATATGGAGGAACTAACCTTGAGTTCAAGGAGACAGAGGTGATGGTAGTGCCTCAGAACTGCCTCTTCTTTCACAAACATGCAGGAATGCACATATGCATACACACACACACACACACACACACACACACACACCATTCCATTCACTTTCTGGCTTCCCACAATGTAGCTTACCTTGCAGCACAAAATAAGCAAGGAATAAACAAAAGGAGCAAAGGAGTGTTTGTGGTTCGAGTCCAGTTAGGCAAGGTTCTTGGTAGTGGTCAAGGGAGGTAGTTGAGCCTAGCTTCAGAGAATATAACTGTGCAAGCAGTGGGCCAAGATTGCTGGCTTACCAGCAGGTAAGGCCCATCCCTCACCTGCTGCAAAAAGCCATCCACACCTGTCAGGTGTAATTATACAGGGCCATGTGTTTTCAATGATAGGAAAGTCCTCCTGTGGCTTAATTAGAAACCTCTGTAACCTCAGATGAAGCTGTTTCTATAATCAACTACGGAGGGAATAATTTTCCTAAAGACTTACTTAATAAATATCTTTCTCTTTTCCCTCGTCTCCTCTTGTAGTTGAACTCAGAACTCATACTGTGCTTGCCAGTGCCACTCTGGTGGAGGAGGTGCTTGGAAGGCAGGATCAGAAGCCCAGAAAGGCAGGGCTACATGATTAAGGCATGTGGGATCACTCAAGGATGTGAATCCACCTGTCTTTGTACTAAAGGGTTGCTGAGTTCACATTATCAGTTACCTACTGTGCTGGGAGTAAGGATGCTGAGAGGTTAAACTCAAAATGCAGACGAATTGGGACGCAATGATAAAGCAAGACACAGGTGGTTGAAGGCTCATGAATAAGGTCTGATAGTCCAGGGAACCTTTTCAAGAAGAAGCCAAAAGAGAGGGATGAACCTTAGACTGATAGCATAGAGTAGTGTTGCCATAAATAAGGTGAAATAGAATTGATTCCCTAGTCATCCCCTGGTTGATGACAGAGCACCCCAAAGGGATGGAGAAGGCATTCCAAAGAGAAGATGCTTTCTGACAATGGGTTGCAAATAGACAGGTCTACGCAATGCCGTGATAGGTAGGTCAGCTCAGCTGAGACAAAGATTGTAAATTGGGTAAGAGGCAAGGTAACCTTGGGTAAGGTGGGGAAGATTTCCAGGGGCAAAATAGTGCTGAGTGTTGATACAGTAGATTGGCTGTCATTAGTATAGATTCTGGTCAAATAATGTAAATATGAGCTACTTGGATTGCATTGAAAAGCTCTACTTTCTAGTCTGGAGCTTTCTCAGTGATACACCCTGTCTCCCAGGAAAATTCCCCTGCACCATTCCTTCTCTGTCTGACCATTCATGATGCTATATGGATCTCAGCTGTACATGATCATCAAAGGGAATATGCACCTCTTAAAGGATGTTGTGTTTAACTGGAGCTTTGCATCTGGAAGCCACTCATAATAATAAAGCGGGAATTTCCAAGTTTTAAAAGCGTCGCTGTACAGCAAACATCTCCACTCTCTTACTCTTAGATACACCCCTTCCCCTGCTCTGCTTTCATCCAGAATCAAGCCGCCCCCAGTTAAATAAGAACAATGACTATGTCTGGACCCAGTTGTTTCCTTTCTGTATATAGTGAAGCAACTGAGGCACAGGATAAAGGAGGGAAAGAGACTGGCCTTGATTGGCTTTGGCTTTGTGATGACTCTATACAACTTGTACTGGTATTTACCCCTGTCTGCCACTTTAGCTTAACACATGCCCTTTTTTGTTGAACATATTCTTGGGACAAGGAAAAGGTTTTCTCATTGCTTTGCTGTGTATTGATGAGGCCTGGGGTTCAGTGGGTGGGTTTCTTGTTACTCCTCATCGGAGCATTCTATCTTCTCATTTTCCCACAAGTAAAGTTGCACCCTTATTCCCCATTTTAAACCACAGTTAGCTGTCCAACATGTACTTCTCCAAAGTCTTCAGGCCCACTGTAGTCTGACTGGCTCACCTTGTGATTAAGGCATGCTGGAATCCTCCTTAAGAAGTGGGAAGCGATGATTAGGAAGATAATGATGGGTCAAAGCCACTGAAAACCTGCCTAGTGACCTGGCTAATTAAGTATTCTGGGGTTATGAGAACTATATTACCTCTGGAGATATTCTTAGATACCTGCTGAGGTAGAGCATGTGTTTTCCTAGTTAGCTAGTACTTCAGTTAAATCCTGGCTGGGTGAGATTTTGAATGCTCTATTTGTTCACTGTCAGTTTACTTTCTGTGAAAGGATGGCTCTAATTTTCTAACAAAAAGATAATTGTATGGGTTGAATGTGAAGCATGTATAAAATTTCTAGTCCTCCACCTGGCAAATGATCAGTAATGGTAAGTGGAGCCACTGTGCTTATAAGGCACCGAGTTCAGAGTTTAATCAAATACAGAGTAGATTCTAGCACTGAGATCTCTGCTAAGTGTGTGGGTCTGAGGGAGACTGATTCCCCTTTAGTGCAGCAGTGGAAAGGCCATGAAGAAGGAACCCCAAACTTGGATGCTAATATTTGGGAAAACTGGCTTCTGAGGTGGTGAAATTAGAAGTTGAGGTAGAGAGGTAAAAATGGGTAGCAACTGCATATAAAACATGAGAAGACATATTAGACAAAGCATTTCTGGAAATATAGAAATAAGCTTCACTTGAAACAGGCATGAAGTGGGAAGACATAGCCTGGGTATAGATACTGGCTTATCTTGTATGAGACCATAGGATCTGAATGTTAATCCATACACAGAAACTGCCAAACAGCTTACTCTTCTCATTACTGCTTCTCTTATCTCCAACATTCAAAAGGACAGGATTTCACAGGTATATATATATAATGTACATGAGACATATGCTACAATACTACTATATAATGATGTGATATAAAAGCATGTTGTATGAATGGATAGAAGAACAAAGCATTTGGTAAAGCTCCCATGAGGAGGACCGGAGCATCCCAATAGAGCTGGGTCTTTGGATGACATCTTTTTACCCCTCCAGATGCTGAACAACCCAGAGAAGATAGCAGAGCAGATCAGCAAGGATCTTGCCTGGCTGGCTTCACATCTGATGGCTCTGTGGACCCAATTCCTGGACACAGTAACCCTGCACTCCCAAGTCACCACTTATCTCACCCAGGAGCATCACACTTTGAGGGTAAATTGTAAAATGCTGCAAACTCTCTGACTGTATGCTTTTTATACTTAAGGAGAAGCTTGCAAAAGTTGGTTCATTGAGAGGAACAGGATTGGGCATAGCACTGATCTGTGGATTTCAACACAGGTCCCACTCTATTGTGAATGAGCATGGTGACATCAAACAACTCACTTAGCTACTCAGTCCTATTCTGTTATTTGTAAAACATCTCCCTTGTCTATGTCTGATGATAGCAGAACTTATAAATTTGACTATTACAGGTGTCTCAAAATACTTAAGAAAGAATATTTTCAAATGCAAAGTGTTGCCCTCATTCTAGCTATATATGTATGCAGCTATGTGGATTTTCTCACTTTGGGCAAGAGAAATATGGGTCTGAGAATCAGAGTCCATGAAGCACATAGCAAATGCTACTGACTTTAGGAGTCCTTTACACTGTACATTTATTTATATTGCCAGCTTGGAGACATCGCATAGTCTATTAGATAGACTAAAACTTAAATACAAAAATAAGCAGGACAGGACTGAGTTTATAAACACACACTATATTGTTTGGGCTACAAGCTATAAAGACGTGTAAGCAGCAGAAGGGTGGTAAACCTCTTATTTCAGGCCTCTGTGCAGGTACAGCTTTGTCTCCATTAAAACGTGACACTTAATCTCCAGACTCTCAAGTTTAGAAAATGCAGGTCATATACACTTGAAGAATTAAGCTGTTTATATTGTCATCCCTCAGGTCCGAAGGTTTTCTGAAGCTTTTTTTTATATGGAGCACCAAAAACTCGCAGTCTTGACCTTTCAGGAAAACCTGTGAGTAATAAATTGCACACCCACTTCACCCTGTGAAAGTAGCCACCCAAGGCATTCAGCTCTCTTTCTTTGTTCCGACTTCCTTTTCCTTTGTCTCCTGCTGTGAAACAGACACTTAGCTTCCCTCTGCACACTCTGTCTACAGTTCTGTGCAGGCAAAGACAGTATTCACACTGGGGAGGTGGGAGCTGCAGGTGGCAGGGAAGGGCAAGTGCCAAAGGTTTCTTTTGTTCCATACCATTATGGTTCTATAGAGAAAAATTATAAGATTTTCTAAGTCTCTGCAGATATCTGTGCAGAGTCTTCTGCAGAATGAATGCAAGCAGGTGGTGTGGCCACAGACTGTCAGAAAAGCCCTATGATGCAGTAGCTAAAGCATATATTTATCATAAAGCCCATGGTCTCTAATCAGGACTGATGCCTTTCTAGAAAAAGAACTGCCTTCTGGAAAGGCCTGAGAAGCACTCCAGAAAGTTAGAGGGGTGGTGGGATGTGAGGTTTCTTAGGTACCCCTAGGGAAGATAGGCAGAGGCCCCACTGAGATCTTTTAGCCACAAGTATTTTATGTTGAGCAATCTGTTCATCTAAGGAATGATCAAGTTTGTGAGGCCACATTGCATGTGTCAGAAGACACTCATGGAATATTTGTGTTGCATATGACAGACCTGTAATTCTTTCATCTTTGTCATGTAACCCTGGAATTTCTGCAGGTTTCATTCTGTATGCAGACAGCAACATTTAATGTTTGCTTTTGGGATCTGAAAGTGAGTAGGACAGCAAGAAAAATACACCTGCTTGTGAAAATTGCTTGTTCTGACATCACTGGAGTCTTCTATAGGCACATCAATTCATTCATTCATTCATTCATTCATTCATTTCAGCTTCAGGCTAGAACTAACCGACTAATCCTAAAACTAGTACTAGGAAAAGAAATCTGTCAACATTAAAAATAACCTTGAAGCCTCTGAGCAAAGTACAGGAATACAGAGCTATAGGGGGAAAAGCATTCCTGCCTGTCTCAACAAAACAAAGAAAACTTGGAGTTTGTGTTACCTGTGAACCATGTTTCTCAAGGACTGTAAACACAGGTTGAAGGTGAGAGAGAGAGAGAAAGAGAGATGTTCAGTTAAGAGTACTGATTGCTCCTCCACAGGTCCTAAGTTCAATTTCGAGCAACCACATAGTGGTTCACAACCATCTGTAATGGGATCAGACACCCTCTTCTGGTGTGTCTGAAGATAGCTACAATCTATGCACAAAAAAAAAACAAAACAAAACAAAAAACAAAAACAAACAAACAAACAAACCTCAAATAAAAAACATTGCTTGAGAGAGAGAGAGAGAGAGAGAGAGAGAGAGAGAGAAAGAAAGAAAGAAAGAAAGAAAGAAAAGCACATGGAGGAAAAAGCCATATAGGTCAATGATCTCTACACTAATTTTCTCACCACTGGGATTAAAATACCAAAGCACATCTACTTGAAGTGTACCCCGCACGTTGAATGGCCATGCTGGCAGGAAGTCATGGCTGCAGGAGAGTGAGGCAGCTGGTCACATGGCATCTAAGTCCAATAGAGCAAGAAATGCATGTACACAGTTCCTCTTTATGGCCCATCTTATTCAGTCTAGGACCCCACCTTATTGAGGGGACCACATTCAGTGTAGATCTCTCCTCATCAGCTTTGCTTTGGAAAATTGCTTACAGACAAGTCCAGAGGTGTGTCTTCTAGATGATTCTAAATCCAGTTGAGTTACAATGAAAATTAACCATCACACTCCCGGGGCACTGTTTGGTTGGAACGACACCTATGCAAAGTACTCATAACACAGGTATCTAGTGATATATAAAGACCTAGTAATTGAAAAAAATTATCTTAACTGGATATAACTGTAATATTTTTTTTTGTCAATTTGTATCAAACTTAGAATCACCTTGAATGGGAGTAATGATAACAGATGGTCAAGGTTTGGTTGGCCTAAGAGGATATCTATGGGGATTCTCTTGATCACAATGATCCATGTAGGAAGACCTGCCTGCCCACTATGGGTGACTCCATTCCCTGGACAGGGCATCCTGTATTATGGAAGAGTAGAGAAAGCAAGCTGAGTGCAGAGTGCACTCTGACCTCATCTGTGACTGTACAGTTGCTTTCATCTGCTGCTATGACTTCTCTGCAACAATGGACAATAACCTAGAAATAACATCCAAATTATTTCTCCCTGAAGCAGCTTTGGCAGGCAATTTTTATCACAGCAACAAGAAAGGAAATCAATGAATATATCATGCTTGCTTTCATTTACCATAAAATGGTCAAAAGTCAAAAATGAAAAGATGAAATGGGAACATCATACACATGGTAAAATAGTGTGAGCCACAGACCCGCCTGTGTGTATAGTTATGTAAACATAGACGGTGATTGATGAGCAGCCATTAATTGTCCAGGACTGCAGATGCAGTAAACAATGATGCTGATTTGTAGGTTTCCCATTCTACCTGACAAGTAGGGGACATAAATTCACTTCTTTAGGCAGTTATAAGTGTCAAAGAAAATAAGCAAGGTAAAGGTGTATGAAATGAAGAAGGGCTATGGCTAGTGATCTTATAAATGATTAACCACTAGTTTCCAGAATCCCCAAACCAAGCATTTATTGATTTTAGGTCTGTGAATTTCCCCCAATTGTATTTCAAGTTGTTTCTGAGTTATCATGATGTATGAAGCAACATACTTCATACAGGCATAGTTTGCATCTGCAAGCCCCAACATCAATTATCCTCTAGGCAAAATTTTGTGTGGATCATGGACTTATTTTAATGAAGTGATGAGAGGAAAAATAAACTGAGGATGTTACATCTGACCTCATTTTGGGGTTGTAGCAACTCAGACTGTGAAAGTTGTTTATGGAGCAGAAGGAGCTACCATTAGTGATCTGAGTTTTTAAAATGTGATGGGCAGGAACTAGAAGTTAAGAGTGAGGGGCAGGAGAATTAGTCCATATAGTGTCTCATGCATCACAAAATAGTTCAGATTCATGAGAATTCCAGTGCATGCATTATTAGCCTGAAAACGAAGTTAGACATTAACATTTCAAATCTCACTTGCCTGTTTTAACTTCTTCTTGAGTCTACTTATGATGCATACATCCCTAAATCTCTCTTAGCTAGTTTCTTAGATGTAAAAGAGATTTCTTCTTTCCCTAAGTACGCATGTATTGTTGTTTATGTTCTAGATACCATTTCAGTTGTGTGATATTCAGCAGTGAAGGAAACAGATGAAAATTTTCTGTATAAATGAATATACATATTGACCAAATGGTAATAAGAAGCACCTGTTCCTTTAAAAGGAGTTGATGCTGATGTGTTTGTCAGAGATGGTCTCCCTGGGCACATCATAGAGGAGTGGAGGTCTGAATCAGGTTGAAGTTCTCGAGGGGAGATTATGTCCTACACTGTAAATATATTGGACAACATTTTTAGCACTCAATTGGCCACCAATAACAAAACAAAGCGTCAAGTAGAGAACTAGTTATCAGAAGGAATATGCTCAATAGGAAATGCACTATTGCTCAGCTAATCAAGAGCACAGAAAGATTTCATTTCAGAATGAGAAAATTACAGGAAAGGTGGTAATTGCTGCCAAAAAAATGAGCCTTGGGCTAGCATATTGGACAGGGACTAGGTAAGGCTAGCAGCTATGCCTAGATATGGGTATGCTCATCTGGGCATTATAGCTAGGCAGACAAGCCTTGATGGGCAGACACCTGTTCACAGGGGAGGCAGAAGTATACTCCAACATTCGGACTGAAGATTCCAGCATGCGAAGGCATGGATGAGCTCCTCTGCAAAGATTCATCATAGTTTGGCCTGGAAGAGATTTTATGGTATAGATGACTTTTAACCACCTTTAAGTAGGCTGTGAAATCAGAGGTTGTATTTGGGACAGATCTTTATGGGTGAGATTGTCTGAAATAGCACAGGAATAGATACAATGTATGCTGGGAGGGGAAGTGTTTGCTTAGGCTTGTCAGTGTACATAGCTCTGAGAATGTGTGTTTGTCCTGAAAATGACTGGCCAAGCATCAGGAATAATTTGCAAAACATGTTAATGTGAGATTTAGCCTGGCCTTCTGGCAAGGGTGGGTGTGGCTGGCCCTCATCTCTATTTTTTCAGTGTCTCAGTGATGCCCTTTACATGATAAAGAGGAATACATGGTGGTGGAGAAGAAAGATGCTGTAGAGACTCATAGTACCGTGTCATTTGCTACAGTGTGGAAGTTGAGACCACCCCTCGATTTTCACAGTTTCTGTGCTAATAATTATAACACCATTTAAGTTAAAAAATTAGTTTTAATCAAAATATTATTTCATCATTCTTCCTCTTTTCTTTCCTCCCTCCAGCTACTCCCATTTCCCCTTTGCTTCCTCACAAATGTTTACACACACACACACACACACACACACACCCCTTCATTCCACACACATAAATATCTAAGTATAATCCCACTGAGTCTGTTTAGCGTTGCTTATATGTCTATGATTTCAGACCTGACTACGTCATATGGGACAACCAATTCAAAAGCTCATTTCTGGGGGAGACTAATTCTCCCTCTTTTAGCAGTCATTAGTTTTCTGTAGCATGTACAACACAGTTTAATAGTTTAAAGGCCATTCCTCCTGCGGCTGGAGAAATGGCTCAGTTAGAAAAATTGCTTCCATGCAAATAAGAAGACCTAACTTCAAATATCCACACATAACCCCCACATAAAAACCAAGGTGCCCTGGCAAGGACTTGTAATGCCAGCATTACAGAAGAATCAATAATAAGATCCTGGGGGTTTATTGGGCAGCCAGTTTAGTTGAATTGGTGAGCTTCATTATCAGGCTGACAACTCCTCTATCATCCGTATAGAAGCCAGAGTAGGTTGAGGTGTGACTCAGCCACATCCGAAGATATTGGGACAAGGGGACCAGTTTCGTGTCTAAAGGCCTGAAACCCTGAAGGGGTGCTGCTATGAGTCTCATGGTCTAAAAATTGGAGAAGCTGGAATTGTGATGTCAAATAGTAATAGAAAACAAAGGTATCCTGGTTCTAGAAAAAATACTATGTTCACTCTGCCCATCCATGCTCCTCTTAGCCTATCAGATGAAGCCTGTCTACACTGAAGGTGGTTTTGGCAGGCTTATGACCAGCCCACCTGCCAATGTATTCTGGCTACACCCTTATATATTTATGAGACCTAAGATGGCATAGTATGCAGGACTGATTGAAACAGGATTATATTTAAATATCCAGATATAATATCTAACTAAGTATACAAAAAAGTGTAATGTTCCAACAACCTCTGTAGAGCTATGAATAATTGAAAAAAAATCCACTTCTATGAAGAAACTGGAAAATAGGAATAATAAGGTAAACATATATAATCTGTATTGTCTTAATTAACATTTTATGTGTATACTTATATGAAACACACACACATATGCTACAAACGCCACATGTGTATGTTTTAATCTCATGGTACTTCTATTGATGATGATGACATGATACTTAGAGAATTTCTTCTGAATCTGGACAGAGTTACATTGTTAGTTATTTTTAGAGAGGAAGAGGGTCCACGTGTCTGGGAAGTAAGATGAGAGTATCAAGAATTTATATAGACTGTGACATAAAGATCCACCAGCAGGCAGGCAGGCAGGCAGACAGACAGACAGACAGACAGACAGATAGATACACGCTCAATCTTTTCCCAAACCTACAGACCTATACGTTCTTGTGTTACCTTAGGGGAAAGTGACTGAGTTGTACATACAAAAATATAAAAACACTAATTAGTTTTTCTTTCCTAAGATAATAAGAATCTCCCTTCTTCTGAGTAAGTAATTAAAGTGGCATACTCCTCCCAACTTTTAGATTGTAACAGGTAATTGCTTTAGATTCTGGGATCCCGTATTGGCAGAATGGTGTTTATGTTATGGAGAATAACTATTGGCTTTTAAAAATTGACCTACAGAGAAACAAAAACTATATCTTTCTTCCTGAATTATATTAGCTTACATACTAATAAACATCAGAAATGCCATAATATCTTTAAAAAGCTACTTCATGTGGCTCTTAATTCAGTGGTATCAAAATGTTGACTCAGACGCTAAGTAATTTAAAAAGTTAAAGATGCTAGAGTATTCAATGAGTAAATTTAACTTTCTCCTCCAAAGCATTCATTTTAGATCTGTAGCCATTTCCTAGCTAGTCTTTCAGTTGTATAGCATTTATTATCTTCCAGTAACTGGCAGGTGTAACGTAGTTTACAATCCACTGCATCAATACTAGGACCCGGATCAGTCCTCTTCAAAGCCGACTACCACACTGGGTGATATCTTAGATGGATGGGAGGGCAGGAGATGGTCATTGCTCACATCTGCTAAAAACACTGTTAATGCTTTTTTTTTGGGGGGGGGGGGAGTTGAATGGTAAGATTCTGTTGAAAACTTCCGTTCCTGTTTGGTTTATTACCTCTCTGTGTGTTCCACAGGATACAGACTCACAGCCAGCTGTCCCTGGACATCCGGAACTCAGAGTACCTCACCAGCATGCCTCCATTGCCCGCAGAGTGCCTGGACATTGATGGTGACTGGAACACCCTGCCTGTTATCTTTGAAGACAGATATGTGGACTGCCCTGTCTCAGGTTTGTCTTTCTCTGTTGTTTTGAAAGAATTAGCCTTTTCATGTAAGTACTCACGCATTAACATTGTGCCATTAGAACTCTGGTGCTCACTCTTCACAACACTAGGAGTAGGGTGCTTTGTTTTGTTTTGTTTTGTTTTGTTTTGTTTTTTAATGAGATGAGTTATCATTAGTATCTATCTGGCCTCTTCTGGGTCAAAATGTTCCTGGTGTTAGTGTTTTTACCATAGGATAAGATACAGACAACTATAAAAAAAAATCAAAATAAAATTTTTTAAAAAAAACTGGTTTCCTTGAGGCTGTGTTTTTACCTATAGAATAAGACAGACAGACACAGACACATAGACACAGAGACATATACAGATACACACATACACACACACAATCTAGAACAATCAAAGGTGGCAATGATCTTTTGATATTTCTCGTGTATAGTTTTAACTACAGTCATTTCTGTGTTAGCTTTAATGCTACTGTGTAAGTGTCCCTTTTGTGGTGGTGATTATGGTTGGTCTATTGAGATGGGGTTTTGCTATATCATTCTAGCTGGCCACTCACTATATAATCCAAGAACCTGTTTAATGCCACAAGGCACATCAAGGACTTGAGAAAAGGGGCTGTGTAACTCATGAACAAATCAACTGCATCAGGGAATAAAAAAGAACAAGGTTGTACATATTGTTTGTGTACCAGTGTTCAGCATGGCTATACTGTTTGTCAGTGAACTCACAGGTCAACTGCAGAATGACCAGACACGAATAAAGCAATGTCCCCCTTTTTGTTTGCTCCTGCAACTTGACCATAGAAACCCAACAGCCATGAGCAGAAAATGTCAAGCCCCATGTTGGTAGTTTAATTAAATGGTTTATTTCTTTAATCCTTTAGATTCAAGGACTAAAGCTAGATCCAAGCTAATATATAGCTTCATAGAGGGAAGCTGAGGCATAGATAGAAATATGTTTGAAAGATTATGTGTCAATAAGCAACCAAACCTCAACTCCAGAGTCCAGGCTCTGCTTTGTTGTCTTCCTGAGGTCGTTGAAGCCAGGCCAGTTTGCTTGTTGCTGTTTATAATGGATCAAAATAGCTACATTCCAGAGACTCTGCAACTGGAGACTTGTAGTCTGGAATCTAGGTGACGCGTAGGGAGAGTCAGTTTGCAAACATGAATTTGGTTCCCAGTTCTACTCTGCCATCTAGCGTCAAGTAAGTGTATAACAAGTGCCATGTGTACTCAATTATACTAAACCTTCAACTCAACTGGTTGAATTTTAAGTGTGATTGTGTACGTGTGTGTGTGTGTGTGTGTGTGTGTGTGTGTGTGTGTGTGTGAGAGAGAGAGAGAGAGAGAGAGAGAGAGAGAGAGAGAGAGAGAGAGAGAGAGAGAGAGAATTTCTGTGTTTAAATGCTTATATTTTGAATAATGCATACCTCATATCATTTCCAGTAAAACTGAATAGTTGAAGATATTAAACATCAATGATAATAACCTCTGATATTTTCACTTAAAAATAGGATGAATATCATTTTCCAATCTTTTTCATTGCAGATATTGATGAATATCAGTCTTCATGTGGGTGATTCTATCGTGGTCTTTGATTTATTTTATAAATGAGATTCAGTTTTTTTTTTTTTCTGAGCCCATAACATCAGCTGAAAAAAATTGTTTTTCCCCCAGAGGGTTTTTGCCTTCTACTCATGTGATTCATCTGGGCCTTGAGTCTTAACAGGATGAAGATACGGAAGAGAATTTTTTTTTTTTTCTGGGGAAGTTTGCTCACCCAGGTTCTTGTAAGCCATCAATTGCTCAATTCATTTCTGGTGCTCTGATAATATACCCTGACAAAAACAACTGGGGAGGGGATTGCTTCAGATTACAATTATAGGCTAAAATACATCATGGTGAAAAAGTCAAAGTAGGAATTTTAAGAAGCCAGTCATATCATATCCACAGTCAAGACAAAGGAAATTGCATGCTGTACGCTTATTCCTTGCTAGCTCAGTTGCATCTCCATTTCTCCACTCACATACCCCAAAAACCCCTGCCTAGGCAATAATGTGCTGGGTTTCCTACATCAATTAACTTAATTAAAACAATCTTCCACAGACACACCCATAGGCCAACTCAATGTAGAAAATCTATCATTACGATTCTGTTCACAAGGGATTCTACGCTGTATCAAGTTGGCAGTTAATGCCAGTTGTCACACATAAGTAATATATTAGTTATCTTCTCTGTGTATTGTTGCTCATATTCTGTGGTCTGAATGTTGTAGAAATTATTTTATCTCAATATGGGGTTTTTAACCTCATTTTTAGATCATTTAGTTCCCAGATAAAGGACACACACAACTCACAACCATTATATTTACAATGAACCTTAAACAGTACAAGAGCTGGGTAGATACCTAGCTTCTATGTTGTTTGACTCTAATTTCCTATTGATAACCCTGAGTCATTACTCACTATGTTTCATCTGGACTGCTTTTAATTCCAATTGCCCTCAGGACCATGTTCTCTTGACAGCTTCTCCTTCCGCTTTCTGTATCTTCTTCTCCTCTGGTTCACCTCTGACCCCAAGGTGGAGAAACTTCAACCTCACCTGTCTCTTCTGCCCAGCTATTAGCTGTTGGCATCTTTATTCACCAATCAGAAATAGCTTGGGGCCAAGTTTGCAGACTCTCTTCTTTGGGACAAGCAGGTCCTGGGACCTGCACTTAGCTTTACAGTAGATAACAAAAGACCAAACCTCAACAGATGAGCTTTATAGTCTCAACGTTCTCGAAGAGTAAACATTTACTCTTGAATGTCTAGCTGTTTCCTCTGGATGATCCCAATAAATCCCTGACTTGATATGTTACTACTGTCTCATAAGCATTACTGGATTGTCCACTTAAAACTCAAACCTTTTCTTGACTGATTTGCTCTTTTACAAAGTATTTTGATGGTTCTTTAATCCAAGATAAAATATCTTGGTACAACCATTAACTAGTTCCATATCCTGCAACAGCGTGGTGGCCTAAATAGTTTTATGTTGCTAGCAGGTTATCAAACACATTCTTAGTACACCCTTTCAGTGTAGCATCAAATGGGGTGTACATGAGAATGGTTTCCATCCACACTATCTGTGTGCACTTGTGGTTAGTGCCAAGGCAGGAATCTGTGCTGTATCAGAAATTGTAGTTGCTTTCCTGGGAGGCTTATCCTGATGCAAGATAACTGAGTTGGTCATACTGTCTAGATTTAAATATTTTTCCCAAGAATAGTGTGTAAAGTTGAACAAAATGCTCTCTTCTACGGGGTTATTATGGGTGACTGGGCAGGCAAGATTGTAAGACATTGAAGGACTAACAGGAAAGGGTCGATGTGTGATAACTGTAAATATCAGTCACCAGGGTCTGCCTCTCAGTTTCTCTGAGTGAGATGCTTTGTTCTGCTTATTCTCTCACAGTTTCAATGGAAAAACCAAACTGTGATGTTGTTAACAGTTTTGTCACTCCCCTTCTTGTATCCTGTCTCATGGGTGAGGATGGATCTTATAAATGTTCTGGTTTCTGAGAATCAATAACTTGTTGCCTATAACAGTTAACACTCACCCGTGGCTTGCAAGTTCATTCATATTCCAGATTATCTCTGCCTGTTCATAGTTTTTTTTTTCCCCTCTTTCATTCTCTCTTCGTCCATTTAGGGGATTTCCAAGGTCTATCCAGAATGTATACCCCAGGATTCTAGTCTTGGCTTGTAATGGCCCTGTGTGTACCACAACTCAGTGCCTACTATTCTGAGGAAGATCAATACACAGCCCCCAGAATACTGCATGTGCTATGCCCTATTTACTTCTGTTTACTTTTGTAAGTGATTCTTTATAAAGTGATTTCTAGATTCCCAGCAATGGAAATATAAAGAGTTAGGCTCAGAGGTAGCACATGTACTCCCTGCACATACATGCCCTCTCCTGGGCACCGTCAATATCCTCCACCTGAGAGGAACTTGTGTTACAGTCCAGGCCTCTGTACTAGGGTAGTAATTATCACCTGAAGGAGATTTAATACTAGCACTATTCTGGGCTCCTTTTGTGGTATGCATTGACCATTATAGCATATTACAGCATGTAGATTGTTTTCACCACCTTAAATCCATTCTGTGCTTTGCTCACCTGGTCCTTGGAAACCATTCATTCAAGCTTTGCCACAGCAGACATAAATTTTGACAAAACAGTTGTTCCACTTTTGTGTGCTTTGCAATATTTTGAAAAGTCCATCAAGGCAAAAGCTCTTTGGTGCTTATAATGAATGTCCACCTTGTTGGCTCTTACAAAAAAAATGCCCACTTTCCATCTTACCAACCTACTGCTTAGTATGGAGATATTTTCCACCAAATTTGTGCTAGTATAGTCTCAATTGTACCAAACACCATTGTGATGATTTTATTCAAGCCAATACAAGCAATCAATGAAGATGATATTCTTTGTTTTGCTAGATTTCTATTCTTGACTTAGTTCATTCCAGGAACACAGTTCATCAAATATGTACTTGACAGGATGTCATCTTGTGGGCTACAGAAATAAAACATAAGCTGTCTCCTCCAGGGAGACAAGTGCTTACAAGCAGATTATCACATGGTGGTAGGATGTATCACACTACATGTATGTAGTAGGGATGTTGGGGAATCGAGGGCAGATCTTCAGAGGAAAGCAAATACCTCCCAGTATCTCCAAGTCAATTGAATGCACCCAGGTAAACTAGGAGTTCATTCGCCCCTCAATCTGATTAGAAATTACTCTGAAACTTATTAGATAATCATGCATCAAAGCCTCGTGTTGTGGATGAGTCTGGTGCTGTTCTTATGAACCAATCTCCTAATGAATAAAGGAGCCAATCACTGGGTGAGTAGGCGGGACTTCAAGGTTGGAGGAAGGAAGAGAGGTAGCAGGAGAGAGTTAGGTGCTTTTTGCAACAGCACAGCAGAAGGGAAAATTGTAGCTGTTAGAGTTTCCCGGTATCATGGCAGACCTGCAAGGATTCTCCCACCAGAGCAATCTGATTTTAAATTAGGCTTACAAGTTTAGGTTTCAGTTGTTGCACATAGATATTGAGTTACCAGAGTCTCCACACCATAGAAACAGGCCGGCCATTGCCCTCCAGTGTATGGATGTCCAGGCTGCTGGGGCAGAGGCACAAGCACGGGAGCGTGAGGGTTCTATCTTTTTAAAATATTTCCTGCAACACTATATGTATGGCTTAAATTCCTGGTAATGTTTAAGAGAAGTTGTATTGATGTAGCTTTTTAAATGAAGCCTTTTAAATTTCAGTTTGATTTTTAAGGCTATTAGCATATGAGGTAATATGTTCTCTTATTACATTTAATACTTATTATTTTATAAATTCTTTGAAGATTTCAAAGTTTTTTTCATAATATTTACGTTCCCCCAACTTCTCCCTAGTATCCTACCTACTTCACTTTCTGCTCAGTTAAAAACAACAATAATCTGAATTCAACAAATCCTATTGTGTTGCTCAAATGCTCCTGGATGGATGTGGGGCCTATCTGGGAGCATGGTTGACCTCTTTTGCCTCTACTGCCCTCCTTTGTGCCACTGCTCATCTTTGGATTTCCTTTGCACTTTTGTTTGCCTCCTTGGTTGCTAGGTATATAAAGTGATTCGGCCACTACAGGGATTAAAATGAAAGTCTCTTATAAAACTGAAACCAGAGCTATATGACCTATATATGGTTGTAATCATGGGCATGCACCCAAAGAAGTGTAAATCCTACAACATAGATGTGTTTTTAATGACACACTGCTCACAATAGTCAGGGAATGGAACCAGTGTAGATGTCTGTCAACAGGGGTCTTATACTTGTTAAAGTAAACACAAACAAAAGATCCTCTTATTTATATGGTCTATGTGGGAAATGTCACCTACCATATCTCAGATCTTGGGTTATGACAGGTACATGGCATTATGTTTGTTATTGTCCAGCTGTGGTAGACAGGAGGAGAAAGAGAAGATTTAAAGTTAGAGAAAAACAAAAAACAAAAAACAAAAACAAAAGAGAATGGCTTATAAAAAACAGCTAAGAGAAAAACAGGATGGAAAGTCATACTTTGGTTCCTTGCTATTAGCCTCTGAAGATGGCTGTGATCCTGGAAGCTTCAGTGTGGTGTTACAATCACACAGGACAATTCACTTGAAGATGGAGTTCACATGTTATAGTGGTTATTGTACAGGAAGTAGTACTCTTTTCTCTCCATGCATGACATAAACTCCCACAATGATTTATGGCTTGCAGATTCCTATAGATCTGTCCATCCTACAGTTTAAGAAGGTAGAAAAACTTACTGAAGTCTGCAGTTCACTAGGGTGCCCATGAATGGCAGTGTTGGAGTTTACAACCAGACCTTCGCAGCACCAAAGTCACCTTCTTATCT
Organism: Mus musculus; assembly: GCF_000001635.26. Taxonomy (NCBI): domain Eukaryota; kingdom Metazoa; phylum Chordata; class Mammalia; order Rodentia; family Muridae; genus Mus; species Mus musculus. Next base: position 71,465,075 of record NC_000081.6, on the reverse strand, counting down.
GTACTCTGTAACCATGGGGATTATGACTGGATTATGACTGACCTTGTCGCATTGGCAAATAAGAGATGTTAATTGTACTCTGATAAATGAACAGTAAGGGATATGATGAGCTAAAATATATGCTCTTTCTCTGGGCCTTTCTGTCCTTTTTTTATTTTATACAATACAAGTCAGGCACTAACATTTCTCCACCAAAATTTAATTTCAGATTCTGTAGGCAAACTGACAGCCTGCAATTCTGGCCACTGGATACAAATTCTTGGTACATGTTGTTTCCCATATCTGAGGATTTGTTTGGATGACTCAGAACTCAAGAAGGAGCTGTGCTCATAACTGAAGTTTTATTGTATACAATGAAGGGTGCCTATCTCCCCAAAATAAGAACTGGAGCTGAGGGAGGGGGAGAGAGAAAGAGATGGAGGGCTTAGACAGAGATACACAGAGACAAAGAAAGAGGTAACCAAATGTATGAGAGACAGAGATCTAGATGAGAGGCAGAGGAGGTGTGATCCCTATGTTGAAGCTTAGCTGTGTTCTCAGGACTTTTCCTTCTCTTGGAGCATCCATCTATGCTGTCAGCCTGTCAATCTGAGGGGTTTACTGAGCCATAGGATCTTGAGTGTTTTCTTATGTGGACAAGTTCAGTGAGCCACATTGACATGCAGTCTTTTCACAGAGGTCTAATGGGCATTTCTTTTCCCTTGCCCAACCCTCTAATCACATGATCTGTCATGTTCATATTCTCATTTGTCTCATCAACATAAACTATTGGATATTTAAACATGAGTCACGTGGTTAGCATAAAATATCTGTACATTCCCAAGTAGAAAAGGTTTTTCTTTAACATAAGAACTTTGTCAAATCTGAAGGTCATTCCCCTTCAAAAATACTAATAAAGGATGGTTGAATTATTTTCATACAATTAGACTTTTGACTATTTTTATTATATTGATTTGTAAACTATAATACAATTTTCTTCTTTTGTTATAGGGCATAACTTGAGTGTTTATCCTAATTTTGATGTCCCAGTGACAAGTCCTGCAATAATGAATCTAAAAGGGAAAGAAAAGAATCTTATAAATCAAAACTCATCTTCAAGAAAGGACATTCCCTTATCTACTACAGAAGCACCCCAGCTGGGCTCTGATGAAGATGTTACTAGGCGTCCAGAGGTGCAGGAGAATGTCTCCACATGGAATCCTATCGATGTGTGCTCAGAATCTCAGGTGTACCTGACCATTGGTGAATTTCAAAACAGAGCAGGCATACCTGAAGATGAATGCTGGACTGGCCCTAGGCCTGATGCTGTAAAAGATTCACTAACAGATACGGACATATGTAGCAGAAGTCCAGGCCCTGATGAAGGGCAGACCCCAGCACTGACCTATATTGATGTGCAATCTAGCAATAAGTACTGCCCTAGAGCTGAACTGGTACAGGGCATTAATGTTCAGCATGAACACAGGAGCTCAAGGGAGAGCTATGGTATTGTTAAGACTGTGCCAAGCAAAGTTGTAGCAGGAACAAGCCAGAATAATTCCACCTCTTTAAACCAAACGGCTGCTCTTGAGTTGAGGACTCTAGGGAGGGGAGTCAACCAGGATGGAAAGCCTGTCCTGCTAAGCCTGAAGCTCACCCCTGCTGAGCCCTGTGACCCACCGAGCACTGCTCTGAGGGAAGCATTGGACACTAAACCTTCCCAGCCTGACCATGCTGAAGAGCCAGAGGATCTTTCAGCGCTCTCTGGCGTTATCAAGAGGTCAGCCTCCATAATATCTGATTCAGGCATTGAAAGTGAACCAAGCTCAGTTGCCTGGTCTGAGGCCCGTAGCAGAGCCCTGGAGTTACCCAGTGATCGTGACGTCTTACATCAGGTGGTTCGAAGGCATGCGCACCACAGGAACTCTTTGGAGGGTGGTCACACAGAAAGTAACACGAGCCTGCCCAGTGGCATTCAGGCTTCTCTTTCCTCCATCAGCTCATTGCCTTTTGAAGAGGAAGAGCGTGAGCTGGCACTTAACAAGCTAACCAAGTCTGTGTCTGCACCCCAGATCAGCAGCCCTGAGGAGTCTGCTGAAGGTGCAGACACCATAAAGAACACAGCAGGTTTTTCTGAAGATCTGGACCCTTCTAGCAAAGAAAACAGTCCACCCAGACACACTTCTCTTTCGTATGGTGGGTCTAGGGTCCAGGATGTTAGGGCAGGACATTCCCTTGCAGATATAGCTTTAGATTCTGACAGACCCCAGGGCCCTGGTTACATGGACATCCCCAATGACAAAGGGAATCACCCTGAACTTCAAGAACCCTGTTGTCTGGATGGCATGGCTGAGACCCCACTACATGTTGAAACCAAAGGTCTTAACTTAAAAATACCATGTACTATAGTGCTTGAAAATTCTAAGTCCAGGTCTTTTCATAGAGCAGCAGGGGAAACTGCAAAAGGTAAACCCGAAGAATTGAGCATGAGTAAATGCGTGCTCTCCAATAACAGCATCTCTGAAGTCAGGGCTGCGTCTCACCACAGGGTGCCTGAAATCAGTTGTTCACCAGCTGTTGAAGCTGTCAACCTGAATTCTACAGGTGTACAAAATAGTTCGTTAAGTGTCAATGATACCATGACATTGAATAGAAGACATAATGCCTCTCTGGAGGCCAAACATGAAGCAGGCACCGTGTGCCCCACTGTGACTCACACTATTGCCTCCCAAGTGTCACGAAACCAAGAGCTGAAGACAGGAACTTCCATCTCTGGGTCCCACTTGAACTCCACAGAGGCCTTTACTCTGGATAGCCTGAAGGCAGTGGAAGTTGTTAACTTGTCTGTGTCTTGCACTGCCACATGTCTCCCTTTCTCATCTGTACCCAAGGAGACACCTGCCAGGGCTGGACTCTCTTCCAAACAAAACCCAGCTCCTATTACTCATCAGCCTTTGGGTTCCTTTGGCGTTGTTTCTACCTACTCCAGCAAGCTGGAAGAAGAAGTCAGTGAAAGGATGTTCAGGTAAGCTTGTGGATAGTTTCAGGTTCTTAAACAGTCATTTATGTATTCCCAAAGTTTTCTCAGCTTCATGCCTAGTATTTAACATGGAGGTGTTTGCTATTTTCACTTAAACAGAACAATAATGTTCATGTCATGCACTTCAGAATATCTAAGTAATATACAAAGAATTAAAAATAAGCCCATCTCCTAACATATCAGCTGAATGGAAATTTTCTATACTGATGCTTGTCCCCTAAATATATTTCACCTTTCATTGAAAATACAATTATTGTGACACTTCTTGATGATTTTTTTCCATTTTAAAATATTAGAAATACCTTTGTATATAAGTCCATTTTCATGGAGTATTTTACTGCTTCCATAGTAGTCCATTGTATGGATGTACCATGACCTATTAACCAAATTCTTAATGGGTTTATATGAAAAATTTGTTTTTAAATATGATATACTATTTTATGAATACCATTGAGACTCAATCTTTTCATATTTGAAAAGGAGATTTTTACAACTTTTGAGGGAACAGGACTCCATCAGGTTTATCTCCTAAGTAGTTCCCTTTAAGATTGTGGACTTCTCAAAGCTACTACTCTTTTTGCAGTAGCAGAATATATAGATCATTGGCTTGTGATTTATTCATTTGCACCCTCAATTATAATATATATCTTTCATTGGACACATAATAGAATTATTTTGTCAGAGTATCTCATAGTCATTCTTTTCTTGCCAGTAGCTAATAGGTACTGATTTTCATTTAGAGAAACACCCAGGCAGAGAAGCATTGGGTATTTTATGTAATAAATAATATTAAATACCTGTCATATTATACTGTTCACCAATTTAAGAAGTCCAGATAGACACTGCCCAAAACTGGGTCAGACTTGTCCCAGATCTAACTATACTCATAGTCTTGTAGGAAATATGGGGGATGGTAACAAAACAGCAATTAAGGACAGTGTTGGACAAATGTGATAATTGCTGCATGTTCCATGGAGCCAAAGGTTTTATCTGGAAGCAATGACTGTACATAAATGGTGCAATAGAAACACTTGAGGCGAGAGAATGTCTTCACTGAGGGGAAACAGATGAGGATGCTGATGATAATACTAGAAAATCATGGACTTGAAAATCCACAATTGTACATTATCTAAGATCCAAAAGTTTACATGTTTTTTATTGCTCTGGATCAAAATTAGGATCTTGCTCACATTGGGCAAGAAATCTACAATCAAAGTGTAAGAATATCCTATTGAAATCTAAAATATGTTTGAAAACTGGTGTGACAAAACTTATGGAGAATTTTGCACCATGAAATTGTATCATGTTCAGCCCTAATAAAACTATTATGGTAAATTGTTTTACCTTTATATAATGAGCTTAGGCCATATAAAAAACAAAACTTAATTCAGTGTATAGACATAGTCTCAGCATCAAGTTAATTCACCACATACATGTATATATCCCTACATCTTAAAACACTGAAACTTGAAATTATTTGATCATTGGCCTGCATTATATTTATTTACACATAAACCTCTTCTAGTCCCAAGCATTTTAGATAGCCAGCAGATATTAGAAGTGTTAAAACCAAGATTATAACCTTGTTAATCTCAATGTGGTTAAGCACCATCTTGTCAAGCAAGCATACAAACAACATCTTAGCTCAGTATAAAAGTCATTTCAGAATGCCAGAATACACATAGGCACCAAGAAACCAAGCCATGCCAAACCAGTTTATGGTAGTGACTAGAAAACAAACAAACAAAAAGAAAACAAAAGAAAGAAACCCCAACCCCCCAAACTTATATTGATCTTTAGAATGCTGATAGTACTTGAATATGAGGTAGAAGCTAAGCCATGGTAGGCTTGTATGACAGAAAAGGGACTTCTATCAGAAGAGAATTTTAAAGGTATTTGCAACCTATAACTGCACAGATTCTTGTCTCTTAACCCAGTCACCTATTCAATTCAAGATTAAAATAGAAAATTTCATAATGAAAATTTTTGTTTTTTGTTTTTTTAGTTTACTTGGGGATATTTTCCTGCCCATTTATTAAGGACAGCATCTCCCTTAAGAGATATTTAGTAATTGATGTTAAGAAGACAATTTGATTGTGAATAGTCATCAGTCCTACATAATAGTCCAACTGATTCCCTGCTCAACATGGAATACACAGTATGATTGTGATTAATTGGTATATTCTCCAGTTTTTATCAGGCCAAAGAAAAGTTTAAAAAAGAACTGAAGATTGAAGGATTTCTGTACAGTGACTTATCTGTACTAGCTTCTGACATACCATATTTCCCACCAGAGGAAGAGGAGGAAAACTTGGAAGATGGGATTCACCTGGTGGTCTGTGTCCATGGCCTGGATGGTAAGTTCTAAAGAAGTTTACTTCTCCAATTACTATATTACCTTAAGTAATTTAGACAGGCATTCAATCTAAAAGCTACTAAATATGAAGAAAAATACTATCAAGAAAAAGATAATGGCACAAGAATATATATGTGTGTATATATGTATATATGTGCATGTGTATGCATATATATAGATACATATATATGTGTGTGCATGAATGTATATTATGTATCTGAATTAATTCATGAATTAATTAAATCACTGATGAGAATTTTATTAATAGAATGAACTAAGAAATTGTATAATTAATGGAATGAATGTGGGAATGAAGAGATGGATGCATTGGAATGAATATCTCAATGGAATGAAGGAATTAGTGGAATTTGTGAGTCAACAGAGCCTTATTCTAGAAGAAGAAGTGGAGAGGAAGGAATAAAGGATGCATTTTAAGGACCCTGGGGTTAGTGTTTGCAACTATTTGGCTATTGTTTTCATCTTATACTTATGTGCCACCTTTTGTTTACTAGACACTACCATGGTCTAGGATTTGTAGAGATAAAAACTGACCTTTATATTCATCAGTCCAAATGTCACTAAAGAGTGAGATTACCCTATTATTTTGAAAATTGTAAAATTCTTTGCATGTAAGCAGTCTGGGGACCCAGAGAAAGGCACAATGGTTATGAACTAACCAGTACCCCGGAGCTCTTGACTCTAGCTGCATATTGGACTTGCAAACTTTTTATGCCCCAGTACAGGGGAACGCCAGGGCCAAAAAGGGGGAGTGGGTGGGTAGGGGAGTGGGGGTGGGTGGGTATGGGGGACTTTTGGTATAGCATTGGAAATGTAAATGAGCTAAATACCTAATAAAAAATGGGAAAAAATGAATAAAATTATCCCAATCATTCCAAAAAAAAAAACAAAAACAAAAAAAAAAAAAAAAAAAAAAAAAAAAAACACTTGGTGCTCTTCCAGAGGACATAAGCTTGCTTCTCAGTGCCTGTAATGAATAAATGAGTGGCAGACAATAGCTTGTAACTCCATCACTAAAGTAATCTAATTCCCTTTTCTGATCTCTGAGACTACCTGGATACCTGTGGGACTCACTCCCCTAGACATACACATAAATAACAATAATAAAAATAAATCTTTAAAGCAAGAACTCTGGTTAGGTAATAGGCCTTTTTTTTAACCTCATGCATATTAAAAACAGAGTGGTACAACAAAAATAGAGATGATTTGCCAGTATTGGGATGTATCTTTAGAGAGCAGGAATGCTGATGACAGCATCACTCAGGCCACAGGTAAAAACAAAAACAAAAACAAAAAAACCCAAGTGGTAACAAAGAGAGATTTCATAATATTACTTCAGTAGTTCATGGTACATGTATATAACGTCTTCAGAATATTATAAGATCTATTGTTTAAATCTATCCAATAACATTTATATCAAGAACTGAGTACACTAAGATAAATTATGAACATTTTTACAGCCTCTCTGTTTTGCCAAAAGCCCAAAATGTATTTTCTTGTAAATGTTTTCAGTCTAACACATTATTAAGTAAAATTATTTTAGAAAGTTTTAGGTTCAGCAACTACTTTTATCCTTAATATCTTGAGTAAAGAATGATTTGTATTCCCAGACTTTTCATGGTAAATATAAACATCATCAACATTTTAAAAACCACTACCAAAATATCAGTAGGGAAATTTAAGCCATAATGTGAGTGAAGCCAAAGAGCATATATTTATTGACATAAACAGCATAGTATAATTTTCATTTAAAAATGCATTTCTCCTAAAAGATGACCTGGAGCCTACAGGTTTGTTGGTCTCAAATCTTTAGTTCTTTTAAATTTCATGTAGTTATTTTATACACCTTTGGAACCATTAAGGAAACGTATACTGAATGATATAAAATTATATAAAATACACTTACAGTGTATAAGTTCTCTGAAACCATGATCTATAGGGTTGGCTTACATGGAAAAGCATACTACCAAAATCTCAAATAGTTTGCAACTCCCTTTTTTAACTCTATAGGGATCCAGGAGAGAAACAAACCACACATTAATGTAGATACAATGGAATCCCCATGACCCAAGTAAAATTTATGCCTAACCTAGTCTGTTGTATCAAATTCACTTTTTGTGTGACTTTTTATTCAACAACATGTTCTATATGCTGTTTGTGCCTCTCATTGTAGTATCTTCCTGGAACTACCAACCTTTCATTTCTTGGTCCTTGATGGTATGCTTGGACATCTGCAAGCTTACTAATTCATTATTCCATGGCCCATGGGTAAATTCTTCCTCTATTTAGTCAACTGAACCATAGTTGACTATTCATCCCTTCCTACATACCTATAAGTGATAGGCAAATAACTTAAGAGGGGTCTGGCACACTGTGCCATCATTAGGTAGCCCCTTCCAAAAAGCTAGTGAGAGGATAGTTTTCTGGGAAAGAAAGAAAACTGGTATGCCAGGTCAAGGTATAATTCCACTGAAGAAGGGCCCTTTAAAAGAGCATACCTCTGTGTGTATACATGGATTGGGGTAGCAAGAGAAGAACATGTGGAGTTACTCCAGTTATTATTATTATTTTTTTGATATCTGCTTAAATTCAAAGGAAAATCCTACTGTAATCTGAGAAAGGGAGAGAAAGAAACCTTTTGTGACTTAATATGGGGTTATCTGTCATTTTCAGGCAACAGTGCAGACCTCCGGCTGGTGAAGACATTCATAGAACTGGGACTCCCTGGGGGAAAACTGGACTTCTTAATGTCTGAAAAGAATCAGGTACAAGTACAGAAATGTTGGGCTGAGAGAACATTGGATTTGAGGAGCTGCTTAAAGGCACCAAGACACATGAGTTAAGGGGCCCATTGAAGAAGAATATCCAAGTGCTTGGGTAATTTGAAGCGGGGGTGGGGGTGGGGTGGGGGCTTACTGTTTTACTTTGGAAGTTTGAGCAAAAAGTATGAAATGGGGGGTAGAAGTTCATGTGTAACTACTGAGTGGAAACCTCTGGCTTCACTGAGCATTGCAATTGTGGCTGCTTAGAGTACCAACTATGTGGGCATCCACATAGTTACACTGGGGACAGGCCATGGTCACATGCCACTAAGGAGCCAGGTGATGATGATTGATGATGATTGCTTTTATAATCAGATGTGGTAGACTGAGGCTGTGACTCTAAAGAAGTGTTAAGAGTCAAAGAGACATTGGTAAATCTATAAGCAAGATAAAGGCATGGGCAGAGAGTGAGAGACAAAAGAGTCACAAACATCCTTCAGAAGAATATAGTTATTTATAATCAAAAAAGAGGTCACATGATTAATGAAAATGGTAGTCAGAACCTGATAAGGCATTTGTTGCCACGCCTAATAGTCTTATTTCAATCCCTGAGGCTTACATACCAGAAAGTAAGGACCAACTCTCCCAAGTTGTCTATTGACTTTCATGCACATATAAGTTAATAAATGTCTAAGAGCTGAAAAGCCCTAGCTCATCCCTCAACAGCTAGTGCTTAGTTCCCTTGCCTGCTTTTGGCACTCTCATGTTCTAGGCCAAGAGACAGGCAGTAAAATGTGAGGGAGAAAGTTAGGAGAACTATCATTCAAGGGCCTTTTGTTTTCAGGGTAAACTTGTCATTTCTCTATTCCAGCTTCAAAGCAATTCAATTGCTAACTCCTAGCAACAGTTCCTTAAAGCACAGGGCATGGAGCTCATGAGCTCTGCAGAAAATCTTCCCTCTGACCTGAAGAACAGGGAGTCATACAAAATTTCAGATCATTTATGTGGCTATGTCTTGAGGTAGATTGCCCAGATTATTCAGAGAAGGGGGCAGAAAAATGAGTGAGCAGTGGTCTTTGAACTTGAATTGGCTTTATCCTAGTGAAGTTTACTTATTAGGGAAGATGGACACGGTTAGTAGCAGAGATCCTGCCAGGAATCCAGCCTTTATTGGATGCCCCTCCATGTACTCTGTGATGTGTCCCAGGACATCTGGGTGCCACATAGGTTTTACCAGCTTGTTTGAAGCACGGCTCTCTGCAAGTCACTGAAGTGGAGGGACTCCTCTCAATAATAAATAAGTACTATTGTGCTATTTCACTGAAAGTCTTGCAAAGAACACAGAATGCATAGGTACTTTCAAAGTACCCTGACTGTGGAGCCCCTGGGATGCTTTTGTACCTTACAATGGTTTTCAGAGCATTTTTCATCATAGTGAGTACAAGTTTCTCTATCATACAGTTATAAAGTAATGAATTAACTAACTGGTAATTTCAACGGAGAAAAAAGATGCTTTGAAACTAGGTCATGATCATTGCAGCACCAGTCTTAGGTATGTTAACATTTTCAAGAGTCTTTAAAAGATAATGATGAATATGTTACATTCTCCACTTTTAAAGGCCAAAGGGATACAAATTCAGGCTGTGGAAGCCACAGAACCCAGACAGTGGTTCAGGGGAAGCAGAGCTGCAGATAATATCATATTGTATGAAGTCTAGCAGAAGTACCACTGTACTGTGTCCCTCTCTTGCTGCAAGCTTCAGAAGACCATAGACTTAAGGGTCATCTATCTCTTTGTAGCTTCTTCCTCAAGTATATTCAATTCTTCACCATCAAAATGAATACTCGTGAGAGATTTTGGCTGGAAGCTTGGGTATCACAAGATACGGTTGCTCCTGCACTGTTTATGATGAATGTTTTTGCTTAAATAAGCTTCACTGTTGCTCTCAATCATATTCCCAAAATTTAGTTATATAGACCAATGTGTTATGTCTTCAAGTGCTTAGAGATGTGTGGGATTTCCCCCTCTTCTATCATTTGGCCATCCTTCATAAGACATGAATGGCTTTCAAATCTTTCCCAAAGCTGATGTCCGGACATTAATTTGTGTAATAATCTGAAGGCAGTGCTAGGTTAGAAAGCAGCAGCTTTAAAGTCTGTCCACTTTTCTTTGTATTGCTGTGATAAACACCATGACCAAAATGTCATTTGTGGAAGAAAGGATTTATTTCACTTATATCTCCACATCATGGTCCATCACTGAGGAAAGTGGGAGTGGATATTCAAGGCAGGAACTTGGAAGTAGGAACTAAAGCAGAAGTCTTAGAAGAACAGGGCTTGTCGGCTTGTTCTTCATGGCTTGCTTAGGCTGCATGCTTAGGAGTACACACAGCCAGCTGTGCCTTCCCACATCAATTACCAGTCAAGAAAATACACTATAGGTTTTCAAACAGGCCAATCTAGTGGGAACATTTTCTCAAATGGAATTCCTTCTTCCTGAGTATCCTTAGTTTTTGTCAAGATGACAAAAAAAAAAAAAATAACCAACTAAGCAAACAAACAGACAATAACAACAACAAAACACAAAAACCATACAACACAAGGGTCAAGAATATCTTGGTGTGAATCCTGGATCATACACAGTGAGCAAGTAGTCTCCCCTAGCAGGGCCCAATTTCTCTTGGAAGTAATGGCAGCAGACACAGTGAGCTCAAGTTGTGACAGTAGGTACCACATGCTAAGAACATATACTCAGATCTTACACTGCATTCTCTTAACTGAAGACGTCTTAGCGTATAGCCAGCTTCTTCATTAGAGCCCCAGTGGATCTTTTTCTTAAAGTTACATCGCAAACTATAACCCCTATAAGAGGCTTACACACCTTTCCAGAAAATATGCTGTTTAATGAAAGAGAATTCCTTTATGTAGAGTCCATAACTTCTCCCAATACTTTCTCCCTTCTCTTCTTCCAGACGGATACATTTGCAGATTTTGATACCATGACAGATCGATTGTTGGATGAGATTATTCAACACATCCAGTTGTACAACCTCTCCATATCCCGAATTAGGTAAAAGGAAACCACAGGTAGCTAATGCTGAGGGAAGATGGGTGACCTGTTTTTGAATGTTTGTCATATATGAACCTTAAGAGTCTCCTGGGAGCCACTGTGATAGCTGAACTTTTGGCTCTTAATGAACCTGGTTACTCTGAGGCAGGAGGAAATGCGTGAGTGAGTATCTAGTCTGGCTTATCACCTATATATCTCTCGTAATATCTCTCATAAGAATAAATATGTTGCTACTACTCAGTAAGACTCTTAGAATTAATATAACAATCTCTAGGCTTGAATTCATGTTAGAATTCTCACAAGTTTAGGCTTTGCCATGTACTGAGTGTGTAACTTTATGAAAGCTTTTCAAATCTTTCAACCTGCATTTTTGACATCTTAATTGGATTGTCAGGAAATAGACATACTAGAATCCCAAAGGAATCTCCTGTCCATTTAAAGGGGTTCAGCCAGTGCCAAATGTATCCTTACAATATGGAATAAACATTTATCTAAATATTTAGAAAACCTGGGATAAAGGAAGCAGCCTGCATTTTTCTTTAGCATATAGATGCATCAACATAGGACTAAGGTCAAGGTATCAGTAAGTCTGTTTTTAGTCTTCAGAGGTAGGGTATACTATATTTATTCCACAAATAAGGAGTTTCTTTTTAGAGGTTTGGTTTTGATGATGGGACACAGTTCAGGCACTCCAACTGTGTAGGCTAACACCTTTATCTTTACTTTGCTGGTGTTATACTTATTGTGAGAGGAGGTAAGGCAGCATGCCTATCATGATATAGTGTTTTGATAAATAGTTAATTGAAATATGAATGACATATTGAATTTATGGATCTGAAGGAAGCAGGAATCTTGAACAGGGCATGTAGGAAGATAGCCAGTCAGTCAGTGTAAGTGGGGGCAGGCAGCTCAATACCTGTGCAGAGAGATGAGGGGACGAGTGGAGTCAGAGCAGTAATTGGAGCTGAGGTTAATAGTCTCTTAGGAAAGTGTAAGGGTCCAGTATTTTAGTTTGAAGGGACCAGGAGAGCACAATATTTAGATATATAGACTTGAGTAAGGACTCCATGCTGTCACTAGATGGGCTTAGAAGAGGCCCGAGAACCAAAGATCAAGGGGAACTGCTATAGTAATAGAGATCTGAGGCAAACACAGCCATTCTCCCACAGCTCTCCATACTGACATAGAGCTCCCATTCCCAAGCGCCAGATGAAAACCAATCCATAGTCCTCATGTATTGTGCTAGGGCCTCTGCACCTGGGGAGGTGGACAGTGCTAAGACCTTGGTCTTTCTCATCCCAATCTGTTCCTGAGCATCAGTCCCCTGTTGTCATTGACAAGTGTCATTCCTGCCTCTAAACAGCTTCATCGGCCATTCTCTTGGCAACATTATCATCAGATCCGTCCTTACAAGACCCCGGTTCCGGTATTACCTCAACAAACTCCACACATTCTTGTCATTGTCTGGACCTCACCTGGGGACTCTGTACAACAATAGCACCCTGGTTAGTACTGGTAAGTCTTCTACACCCTCATTACTCTCCAAAATTTATCAGAGGCATCAGGAACTTAGAGCTGGAGACAGAAGTTATAGATGAAATATTATAACTCTCACAAATGGATGAAAGTTGGGGGTTGGGGTATGAAGATTCAGTATAGAAATGTGGTACATATACACAATGGAATTTTTATTCAGATACAAAGGAAATGAAATGAAATGATGAAATTTGAAAATATAACCAGACAGAACTGAAAAATAGCATGTTAAGCTAATACCCAAGGCCAGATGGACAAACACTGTGTGTTTGCTCTCACTTGTGGAAGCTATTTTCTAATTGTTGAATTTGACTAAGGCCTCTTACCCTATAATATTCATTAGCTCTCTCTGAAATCAAGATGTTTGTCTACATGCATATGCCATATGAGTATACATGTTTCTAGTGTGTATATTATATGAATGTATATAAACACATATGTTTGCATATATGTATAAACATGCATGTAATGTATTTATTCATATTTCTTTTTTAGTATCTATTTCTGATTGCTTCTATGACACTTACAGATACCAAAAGTTATAAATTCTTAAGTCTGTCATGTAAAGTCCCATAGTTTGTTTGTTTCTTTCTTTTTTAAAGTTTTTTGTTGTTGTTGTTTTTTCGAGACAGGGTTTCCTCTGCATAGCCTTGGCTGTCCTGGAACTCACTTTATACCAGGCTGGCCTGGAACTCAGAAATCTGCCTGCCTCTGCCTCCCAAGTGCTGGGATTAAAGGCATGCGCCACCACTGCCCAGCTCATAGTTTCTACATGTAACCTAGACAAACCTTTTCATACTTTATATCATCTCCAGACTGATTTAATTCCTAAAAAATTACAAGTGTTATATAAGAAATTGAAGCACAATGTTGTCTATGGTTGATATCTAGAAAAAACCCCTGCATGTGCTCAGTCGATACAACTATTGAAAAAATACTTTTAATCCTTGGTGTACTGACCCTGCAGATGGGGAATTTCCCTGCACAGAGATCTGACTCACATGGGTGTGCTCATGCTGCATACATTCATGGTTGTGTAAGTGGGTGAACGCATGTTGAGAATTAAAAAGGAAAGTTACAAGGCAAACTCACCAACCCGTGTTCTGGGTCATTCATTCCTTGGTTGGTGATACATAGTGTCCCCTTGTAAGCATTTACTTACACATTGCATTGTCTCTGTAAATCTATTCTAGTTTTCTAGTCTATGGACCTGAATTGGGTACCATTTCCTTTGGCTTCCCTCACTGAAGGAGCCCAAACAGAGATCACAGAATGCCTTGTTTTATCAACTAAGAAACCTGTTGCTATATCATTTTTCAGAACAATTTTATACTTCTGTTACCAATTCTCAATTTTGGGACTGAGGCATGAATCATAGATAAGAACCTTGGCTGCATATGTATAAGGATGTGGATTCAAGTCTCTAGTACTCTCGAAGAAATCCATGTGTGCCCCTCCACAGCTGTAAGCCCAATGCTCTGGGGAGAGGAGATGGAGATGGGAAGGGTCCTAGGGCTTGCTGCCCTCAGCCTTCCTCAGTGTTCAATAAAATAAGTGTGGTAGATCAGGTATCTGATATTCATTAGACACCTGATATTCTTGTCTCTGTGCACACTCACACCTAATACCCATACAACCCAAAATTAAAACAAACTATACAAAATTTAACTCTTAATTTTCTGATAAATTTCTCATTGCTCTCTTTATTTAAAGCTAACTGAAAAATATCTTCTCTGGCTTTGTTTTGTCCTGTTTTTAAATCTTCATTTCTCTTTGCCTAGGTTTGTGGCTCATGCAGAAACTGAAGAAATCTGGCTCCCTTTTGCAGCTGACCTTCAGGGATAATGCTGATCTGCGCAAATGTTTCCTTTACCAACTTAGCCAAAAAACAGGTGTGTGATTTGCTTGTCACCTGAGGTTGAGAGTTGAAAACAGAACATCCCTGATGCTGTGTTCATTTGTTTCTGTGAGGTATAGTGAGATGTCTAGCGGTGTCTCTTCAACCTGCTGAGGGGATCAGCACGTCAGCATGCCTCAAACATACTCTGTGTGACACAGCGTGTATAGGGTCAATGCAGTGCCCAGAAGCTGTGACTTCTATTTCCTGTCAGTCATGTAGTGTACTATGCTGACAGGCCCAGTACTGTGTTTCCCCTTCACCTGTGTAGATCCATCCTCAAAAAGAGTGAGTAGAGTATTGTATGTGTTCCCACAGGAGCCTCCTTTTATATTTCCCCCCACCCTGTGATGATAATGCAAAGAGTAGCGTAAAAACTCAGCCTAGATCATAGAGACCACAGTAGAGGAAAGCATCAATCATGGACCACTTGTCCATGTCTGCGAAGGGAGCAGGGCCACCAACTAATTGGCCTACACAGCACTGCTGCACAACAGGCCTGCCCAGATGCATCATATAATCACGTGTTGATACCCCTGGATCCGATTCATTTATAGCCTGTACTTTTATACCTTTGTCTCTCTGGGCCAAGAGGACATATTCAGATAAATCCTGTGGGAAGAAAGAGAGGTAGAACTAGGCATACAAATATGGCGAATTGCAAAGATGTCAACAAAGAGGTCTCAGCTTGCTTCAGCCATGGAGAGGTGAAGAGCTAACATCCTGTTACAATGTTGTACTGAAGTTGATTATGGGGTTACCTTGATCCTTCCTGGGCCCATATCAGCCAGCCATTGCCCTGAATTCTGCCCCAGTGTGTGATGCTGAGCTGTGATATTGGATATGGATGTGGGGACCTATAGAGTGAGGGTCAGCCTTGAGCTGTCAGCCAATATCTTGTTCGGCTAAGGGTAAGGTAGACAAGTTAGTAGGATAGGTAGGGCAAGAAGAGCTCCATCTGGAGGCGAAGGCTGCATGTGGTATGCCATGCTCTGTCCCAGCTGTCGATGATGAACACTGAAGGCTGCATCACTGTGCTGAGCTGACATTTGAGCTAGGAGATCTTGTATTCTCCCTGTGGGTGACAATGTAGGAAGGCAACACTGGAAAAAACAAGGCTGGAGGGGTTGAAGCTGGAGGAAGCAAGGCTGGAAACAGGCAAGGGGCCTGGAGGCTGCTTTGCTGCTGCATGTGACAGTAAAATTAGGAAGTCAGAAATAAAGGGAAATAGTAAAAAACTTTTTCTCATGGGCTTTATAATTTTCTAGCCCATGGAGGCATGTTTTGTTCTCAGGGCTAGGCACCCTTCTTTGCTTTCCTGCATGTTCACAGTGAAACTCCCATGAGCCTCCTTGACTTCTATTACTCTTAAGGTCAAGAAATTTATCTTATGTCCAAACCACAAGAGCCCCAATATACTGAGTTCCTTTGTTAGCTTCCCACAGGTGCCTGATAAACCTCCTTGCAACTGTATTTGGTAGGACTCAGATCAACAGCCCCAAGCAAAGGCACAACACTCTGTCGGGTATCTTCATGCCCTTTTCTGGGAAAGACCTCAAAATGTATACAACTCAGAGACTGTGTCTGTATAAAGGGCTTGGGTAGAAAGTGGTCACCTTCCTTCTTGTTACAGGGCTGCAGTATTTTAAAAACGTCGTTCTGGTTGCTTCTCCCCAAGACCGCTATGTGCCATTTCATTCAGCCAGGATTGAAATGTGTAAAACCGCCCTCAAGGACAGACACACAGGTAAGTAAGCTATAGGTCCTCTTGAAAGGGACTTTCTCATTTTCAAAGTGAAAGTACATTTATGAAATCCTGAGTACATTTATGAGCAACAGCTGGGCTCTTGCTGAGGTTAGCACACTGCTGCACTGATTCTAGAATGGAATGGTGGTATGAGCACACAGTCTGGGTACACACACACACACACACACACACACACTCCTGGTAACAGTATAGATTATCTTCTTTATGTGATATGAGCATCCATTTGCTTGTCAGATGACTGGAAATGGTAATCTCAGTTTGTATGTTGTCCATGAAAAATAGAATGAACACAGACTTGGGAAATGGGCTCTACCCTCTATGCCCTCCTCTATGCCCTCTATGCTTTTTATGGCCTCTATGGGCTTATTTTCCAAGGAGAGCACCAGAGAAGCAGAAGTGCTGAGAGCAAAGAACAATAGATAAAGAAAGTAAATAGTGTGTAATGCATTCAGGTGTCATGGAAGGAAAATTAGGCAAGGGGTGGAGTCTACTGGGGCTCCATGGAGAAGGCAACTGACTATGGTGTCCAGTTTCCTAAGCAACAAGGATCAGAAGATGGGCTATTCATTCCTTGTTTCTTTTCATTGGTTAGTTTATACATACATTTTGCTGTATCAAAGCTAGTGGGTTTTGTTGTTGTTGTTGTTATATTCTCTCTCTCATTTTTTCTTTTTAGTCTGTCAGAGGTCCAGATACTCATGTAAATATTCAAAGTTTCTTTTGAAACCAACAAGAACTAACAGGAACATGGATGGAAATTTACCTAATAATTTAGTGCAGAAAATAGGATTGTGGTTTTTACATTCATACATAGTGTTCTAGAAAGTAGTCTAAACATGTCACAAAAGGTTTTTTTTTTTTTTATGTTGTATGCTCATTTGTTTTTAAAGACAGAGTCTCAGTATGTGGCCCTAGATGTCCTGAAGTCATTTATTTTGTAGATAAGACTGGCCTTGAATTCATAGACCTTCTTGCCTCTGCTACCCCATATAGCCAGAAAATTATTCTTAAAAATAGGAAACTATTAAAAAATAAACTGTTCCAAAAATTTGGAGAGATAGCCAAGTGACTACAAGCATGTACTGCTCTTTCAGGGGACCTGAGTTCGATCTCAGTATACGTATCAGATAGCTCCTTACTACCTGTAATTCTAGTTCTAAGGAATCCAATTCCCACTTCTGCCCTCAAAAGGCACTCAAACACAGATGTAATAAACACACACACACACACACACACACACACACACACACACATACATACACACAGATAGACAGACAGACAGACAGATAGGCAAACCTGAACAAACAATATATTAAAGTACCAATTCATAGAGTATTTGGAAAAATCAAACCTACTTTATCCAATTATGATCATAACAATTCTTTCTCCACTCCCCTTACCGTTTCTTCATTTTCTTCTGTTCTCTTTATAACCATGTGTCAACTGACAAGTGATAGATTTTCAGGGTTTCGATGATGGTTTGGTGGCTAGAGTGCTTATTGTAAAAGCTTGAAGACCTAATGGTAGGAATATATGATAATGTCATAGCTTGTGGTTACACCATCACCACAGAGTCAACAAGCCACTTTGGCCAGTAAAATTATCCCAGCAGTGGTTCCTATATGGCAGTGGTTCTCAGCCTTCCTAATGCAGCAGCCCCTTAATAAAGTTCCTGGTCTTCTGACAACCCCAAACCATAAACTTATTTTCATTGCTACTTCATAAGTCTAATTTTGCTACTGTTATGAATTGTAGTGTAAATATCAGATATGCAGATGGTCTTGAGATGACCCCTGTGAAAGGATCCTTCAATCTTCCCATCAAGCTTATGACACACAGGTTGAGAATCAATTCTGTATGGTGTAAGTTTGTCATGAACATGCTTCAGAAAGAAAGCAGATGGAGGAGATGTGAACTGTAGACTCTGGTGTCCACATTGCTCATTGCTCAATGATTTCTTACAGTATGCCTCTATGTCCCTACTATCTAAAGCAAATCTGCAATTGAGTCACTTTTTACATGTAGGCACCATCACTGAGACATTTAATTTTAAAAAATAAAGCAACTCAATAGCAACAGAACCACATTGTCCCTTCATTTCTATCAGAACTAAGGGTAGTAAAATGCTGTTTTGCTTGAACAACTGGTGATATTGGGAAATGTCTGCTTTCATGATTTATATACATATGGATCTAGCCCTATGGTCTTCAAAAGCAGAAGCCAAATCTCTCTTGACTGTTTCTTGAGTCTCCTTCCTCTTAGTACCCTGTTGAGAGAAAGCATTTCTCTAGGAATCTTCTCCTTTATGCTGTAGCTTCTGACACCAGGCCATTATGTCATTGGCACTCCACCCCTCAGCCCACCAAAAAAAAAAAAAAAGGCATGCTAATCTTACCAACTGTAGTATTTTCATTTATTTGCATATTTGTATCTGCTAGTATGAGGTTGGAAACCAGTCTATTATGTTCTCTGCCCCACACATGCAGAGTTGTTCTCTAGACTATACTGTTAAATTCCACTCTTATTTTGTTTCCCTCTCTCCAGGGCCAGTGTATGCAGAAATGATCAACAACCTCTTGGGCCCTCTGGTAGAAGCCAAGGACTGCACTTTGATCAGACATAATGTGTTCCATGCTCTACCCAACACTGCCAACACCCTGATTGGACGTGCAGCTCATATAGCCGTGCTGGACTCGGAACTCTTCCTTGAGAAGTTTTTCTTGGTGGCAGGACTCAACTATTTCAAGTAGTAGCTTCCAGGGAGCAGCCTGGGTGACTGTCCAGAGCTGCTCAAGATCATTTGAGTTCTTAGCTAGGTCATGCTTTTCCACATCTCTGTATTCCAGAGTGGAGTAGAAGGAGAGTGGAGGGTGTGGAGGGATAAAGCTGGGGTGGGACTGGACACTAGAGATGCTTGTATTTGAGACATTGGGGAAGTTGAACAAACAGTGCAAAAGATAACGATGTTTTCTTGAATTTGTCTATCTTCCTCGAGTCTCATTTAAGATGCTTCTAGGGACAATATAAGAAAATAAGAAACAGACATTTGCCATTGGTGAGCCCAGCTTTATAACTACTCTGGCTCAAGGGAATTGGTTCAACTTAACTAAAGTTTCCCAATTTGTCACTAAGTCATAGCTTTATCATGTGTTGATTCAATTAAGTGCATACAAACATTTCAGAACTCAGGTTAACTTCTGTGTGGAAGTGAGGCATCTTCCTGTAAATAGAACCCTTAATAGATCAAACGTACCATTTGATCAAAAGATTATTCTATTCGTATTCCCACCCTCTCTGTATTTTCTAAAGAAAGGACAAAGGCAAATGTGATAAATCCAAATCTTATCTTCTAGCAGCAGTAGGTAGGGTGACTTAGGGAAAAGAGAGCTAAAGGTAGTACTGTCAATAAATACAGGTTTGGTATAAACAGAAAGAGCTATAGGGAGCATATTGAACCAATTGCTCCACCTACTTCCTTAAGCTTTTTCTATGCATAGTTCAGTCTGCAATTTTTTTGAATGCTTAAATTCCTCTCTGAAATAGAGAAGACTGAGAGAAACTCTCCCTAGCAGAAGGAGGCAGTCAGATGAATGTATTCATGTGTGGAACTCCTGCTGATGCACTTCCAAAGAAATGCTGGATTAGCCTTGAATGCAAGAGCAAAAAATTCAAAACCATTAACATGGCCAGCTGCTGCTCCTCTCCTTGGAAGGAGAAAGGCATCCTAAGGGAGGCATGCTGGATAAAGAACCTCAGGGGAGCTCTAAGAAGGGTGCTGTTATCTTTCAATAGTGATGTCTTTATGCCTTAGGAAAATAAAGGGCTAGGAAAGACCACATTTGTAGAAACTAACAGATAGCAGAGACAAAAGTAAGATCAGAATGAGAAACAAAAGCCAGACCGAAGACCTGACTTAAAGTGTTATTGGTAAGTGACTGATGCAGAAGTTTTAAAAATAACCAGGATATTTAAAATGGTCCCTAAGTCTATCCACTGTGTAGGTTAAAAGGCAGAAAGAGAAAAAAATTAGCTGTATAGAAGCAATGCATGAACCAGGTCGCACAGATGATCACATTGGAGATAAAGCCCATAATTTTTGCAGAAGTACACTGCACTGTATAGAAACCTAGCTCACTGATCCCATGAGAAGAAAGCCATGGGAGCATGGGTGCATGTAACAAACTATAAACCCACACACATGCAGTCAATTCAGACCACGAGAAATGCATCCAGATAGTACTTTGCAGGACAGTGGACTTGTGAGTAGTATTGAGAGGGACCTGACAGCTTTGCAAAGGTAGACCTCCCTAGAGTGAGCTCAGGGTTTCTCCATGGATCATTTCTGCATTTCTTTATATCCTGGTCTTACTGCATGCATTTATCATTGGGCATTCTCCTGAGATCCTGAGTCAGAGTTTGGCACAGACTCTACCTACTCAGTAGCATTGACATGTTGGCTTTGTTTCTTGGAGAACAATTTTTTTTTCCTAGTCATACAACCCAGGACCTTCTGACTCAGACAAGTGCTGCTGCTTGTAGCAGCATGGTCATACTGTAGCAAATTCTTTTTTTTTTTTTTTTTTGGCTATGTGTGGAGCCCTGCCTGTTTGGTCTGATATGCCTGTTTTGTGTTGTGTTTCCAACCCTCGTCATCAGCGTTTCTCCACCTCTTGTCATTTGAAAGACCATATAGCATTTATGAAGCCAGAATGAATTTGATGATCATCGTCTTTTCCAATAATCAGATGCCATTTTTTAACTTCAATATGCTGTCTGGACATAGTGAGAACTAAAGGCAATAACTGTCCAGCGTCATGGCACACCTCTTTTAGGTGTCCTGCTGTCTTTGTAAGCCCTATGTGGCCTCTGAGAATCCATCATCATCATGTAGAAAGTGTACTCATGTATTGTAAATAAGAGTGTCAAGTATTGAGTGTCATGCCTCATTTGAAAAGGCTTTTTTATGTCTATTTCTATTAAAGACTATATATAATATAATATATATCAATATACATAAATAGTATATGTATACTGTAAACATGGATATTCTAATATTGATTATAAAATGATAAGCAAAATGCCTGCCAAGATAATGATCCAATATGTTTCCATCCTCAGTTCTATTTTTTGGTTTTGTTTGTGTGATTAGTAGTTTCCCCAAACTAGTTAGAAATAAACATTACTAACCTTGATATTATTTGAAATTTGTTGCTTATGAACCAAATTCAGAGAAAGAGATAGAAACCTAAAGCAGTTTGGAATCAACCAATGACCTCTGTGATAGCAGAAATCAGGTGCAGTGCTGAGAAAATGGGGAAGGATGAAAGGAAAAATCTGTCTTACAAACATCAATAATTCCATGACTTTGTGAGCTTGTATCTATGCCATACAGAAGCCCACAGACAACATGTGAACTTGGGAACTCAAGAAGAACATACCTTTTTGTTATGATGTTTTCAAGAAGATCTATGCTAGAACTATGACCAGGAGCAGGGTTTTGTAGAATTTTCATCTTCATTGTCTCAGTAAAAGCAAGCAGATAACTTTGAAAGTGAGACTATAAAGAGGAGACTATTCATCCACATCCCCAGATATCATTGCATGCTTTCATGATGACATACCTCAAGTAAATACATCTGTATGAGAGTTGTCTCTGTGCTGAGATGTATCAGTAAGTCTGGGAGCTCTTGGCTTAGAAAAAAAAAGTGAAAATTAAGGTTTGGGGATCTACAAATACTGGAGGGCTATTGTTAGTACCCAGAGCTAGGACTTTTGCCTACACCAGAAAGGTGCCTGCTCTTATGAATTCTTCTCTGTGGACATTTGATGTTTGAGCCTTAATATGAAGGCTGAACCAAGTGTAGGGCTGGTGAACATCTGTTTGAGGTAATCTATATCAAAGGGAAGAGAATAACCAAAGACATTAAGGGGCAGGGATGGGTGTGTATAAAGGCAAGAGGGCATATTAAAGATGAGATGGAGAATCTGAGCAAGAATGACAAAAGAAGGTATTAAGAATTTTCCATTCATGCAACATTTTCTTCTCATGTCAGGAGGAATTCACCATTATTTACATGTCAGGAGGGAGAGAATCTACTTGGAAATGAAATGCTCAGGTTGCAAGCCTGCTCCTTTCTGTTATCATAGCCCTCTCCTATACCTGTATTAGAGACCCTTGATTCCCCACCCCTGCCATGACTATGTTCTTCCCACCACTCGTCACTGAGCTTTTCTTTTGGAGATACATGGCAGAAATATCTGTTGCATTTCCTAATAAGTAACCTGAGAAGGTGACATCTGACAGGGTAAGACAAAACATGAAATAGCTGCCTGGAAAAAAATTAGATTCTTTTATTAATTCTATAAGAATTTCATACTTGCATACAATGGAATATGACCATATCCTATCCCCAATCCCCCTTCAGACTTATCTCAAACCATCCTGCTGTTCATCTCCTCCCAACCTCATTAAGTATAGTTAATAGTAGTACCCATATATGCCTGGATGTGCAGTCATCCATCAGAGCATGGGAAACTCATGAGTAGTCACAGACTTATAGAAGAAGAATTCTCCCTTCCCCAAGAAGTTAGCAACTGCCAGTAGCTCCTTGGTAATGAGTGAGGCCCAGAGATCAATTTCTCCATGTAAGTGGAAGGTTTAGTTGGCTTTATATTATGTAGGTCTTGCAGAAATGACCATAATTGATGTGAATACATGGACATGATGTGTCCTGAAGACAACAGTTCACAAATTCTTCCTATTCCCCAGCTCTTATATTCTTGTTTCCCTGTATTTCTTCAATGCCCCTTAATCCTGGTCAGGGTGGAGTATTGATATAGATGTTCCATTTTGGTTTGGCACTCAGACTAGTGCCACTGCAAAAAGAAGCAGCTCTGACTGAAGTTGAGAGCAACCCTGCCTATGGGTATAGATATAAATATTTAGAAGGCAATTTGAAAAATATGACCATTTACTAAAATAAACCTGTGGATTCCATCTTAGTGTCCATGACCTCTCCTGACATCTGATTTTGACTAGCATTGCATTGCTATGCACAGAATTCCTTTCTGTGGAGAAGGTCCAGAACCCAGTCATGCTGTTATCATGCAGTGTTGCATGTTCAAATTCCACTGGGGGTGAAGTTAAGTATGTATTTAGCTATTCTGGAGTTAAGGCTTGAACACTGAGGCTTCATTCTGTTCTTTAGCTTTGGTACCTTTAATCCAGAGTCAATGGGAAAAGATATAGTTAAAAAAAATCAAAACCAGACTACTCCTAAGTCATGCACAACCTTGTGAGATTCTATTATGATGTCCTGTGTAAAACACCTGCCTAACCAACAAGTGAGATGACATGGAAGATATTTTTCATTAACAAAGATGGTATCACAAATCATTGTCAGTGAGAGCAGCTGGGGGATAGTTGGAGTGTTCCATGACTGGCAGATCACTTATGTTGGTCCATCCCTCTGTCTCCTGGTTGTCTTTTCTTCTTCTACCTACCTACAATACCATTCCTGAAACCATGATGCTCCTGCTTTCAGTCACTCACATCCTAGGCTAGCAGATGTGTATTCATCCACACAAGTCCTTTTATAAAGGGGCTTGAACCACAACTCAAGTATTCACAGAGGAGATATCCCTCTGCATAATAAATCCAAGCCCCAATATATTGCCATTATCTTTGTTTTCATGGTCTTATAAATTAATATACTCTTGAGGTTTCCATCACATTAATGTAGTTCTGTTATGTACCTTACGGAAAGCACCATGTGTAATCCATTCATGAAAACCTGAAGCTTGACCCCTTGCTTGGAATAGAATATGGAGAGGATACAGATAGTTTTATGGGATGTTTGGTTTGTAAAAGGTCATTTTTTTAAGCCCATGCTTTTTTCTTCAGTTTTTAATCTCAGCCAGAGCAACTGAAAATGATGTAAGAACAACTCAGTACTGGGTAATTCAAGGCTCCATGAACAGTAGCATCATAAGATAATAAATTACAATAGAATTCTGTGTTATGAGAAGAGTCCATCTTCTCATTTATTAAACTGGTTTTGAAAATGAGTATTGAAAAGCAATTCAGAAATAGATGAGAAAGGAGAAATGAATATGCAACAGAAATTGCTAGGTTAGGAATTTGGAGATCTGGGGAAGCTTGAAAATATTTTGTAGCAAAAAGGTTGCTGGGGGTGGGGGCAATGTTGTTGGAATCAGAAACTTGCTATGTGACTTAAAAGTGATTTAAGGATGGATTGAGGGACAGTCCCATGTCTAAAACTTTAGGCTTAGGTTTTTTTTTTTATCAGTATTCCATCTTGCCTCCTAAATGTTTCCACCCTGCACATTTGTAGGTTGTTAATTCAGTGTGTGATTGATTAGATTTTCTATAATTTTTCTACTCAGGGCATAGCATCAACCATTACTAAAAGTTGTGGAAAGTTTGCAATTTTGACACATATCTAGAAAAAGAATTATGTCTAAGAGTATTTAGAAATTGAAATCTGTAAATATCAGTCTGATTCCTTTATACTGATCCCAAATGCATTTTAAAATGTCTTTTAGCTCAAGGCTAAATTATTGAATGTGGAAAACAATTTTTCTCATTTTCATACCCCATGAAAATTTAATAATAAGGTGCATAACTCTCTCTCTTTGCACAATACACACAAATACACACACACACACACACACACACACACACACACACACACACAAGAAGGAAAAATTGCATTATTTTGCATCTAAATAGCATTGCTCATGTAGTCATAATCATTTTCTATGTCTTGCTAAAACATCTATGACTTTTATCCATTTTTTCCCATAATTCATTATCAAATATATTTCTCTTAGAAACATCATTTATTTGATAGTTCCTTGGCTCTTTGCTAAATATTGCTAACTATAGAAAGGATTGTTTTAGGATGCTTTCTTTAATCTAGTGGGAGGAAAATATGGCTACAAGAATATCCCAGGATAGACTGAACTAAGAGTGCTGGGGTTAAAATGAGAATATGATCCTGTGGCTCGAACACTGGACCAAACTCCTAATCTAGCATTCCTTCATCACTGTCAAGGTACGAAATTTTTAAGAGGTGAATGGTCCATGATAAAATCCAGTCTGTCAAGGAGCTCTTCCAGCCCAGAGGCATGATAGGTGGCTGCAATATATAGCCTTTGAATGCTCCAGAGACTCCAAGGGATGCTTCTGCTTTTTTCCCTCTTAGCAGATAAATATAGTTGTGTGAGCAAATAAGAGGCACATAATGGCTTCCACAAGCATGGCCATGCTTAGACAAGGAACTGTCTAATGTTCACTTATAACATAAGATAAGGCTATGAGGTTGCTGATTTTAACTTTTATTTATTTTTGCAAATATTACCTACCTTCAGATGATGAAGAAAGGTAAAGTATTTTGTCATGGTCTCAAAGAGGGGACTTGTATGTATAGCCTGATGCCACTGTGATTTATAACTCATATTTACTCTGCTGAAAAAAAAATGTAACAATCAGTTTCCTAAACAACCTTGCAGATTGTCTGTGACACAAAAAAATCTGTTCATAACTCAGTCATTCGTGCCAATAAGTGTCACTATTTTTCTACATTTGCTTCTTGGTTGGCATTTTGTGTAACATGTGATGTGTACAAATGATAATTAAAATAACAGTAATAAACCCCTTTAATTCTTTTACCAGAACTTGTGTGTATGAGGTATATTAATATGATAACTACTCTTTGGGAGTATAGATGGACTTTGTGTAAGTCAGCATTCCAATGCTATAACAAAGAACTGGAAACAATCAGCTTAAAATGAGGAAAAGCTTTACTGTGGTACAGTTTCAGGGGATTGAGCCTATGGTACCCTTGCCTGACTGTTTTGAGACTGTGGTAATATTATGCGGTAGATCAAAGCAGTTCACCTTTGCAGAAAGAAGGGCAACTGGTACTCTTATAGACACATTAACTATTATTAATATTTTAAGAAATAACATTTAAACATTATATATTATATAGTGACCTAAATAATGCCTTCCACTAATTCTCATCAGCAGAAAGCTTTATTACTTCTCAAACCATATGACTTCTCAAATTATCCAAAAGATGGGTGGCTAAGCCTTTAACAGATGGCCATTTTAAATGCACATCATTTTAAAGCTGAAGAATTTCTTTTCATAGTTGGTCAAAGAACATGTGCAGCATGGATACTAGTGGGAATACTTACCATACAAAAGACTTGGGGTATTCTGGTGTTCCCGACATTACAGTTAAGAAACCCCCTAGATGGGCACCAAGAGGATCTGGCTGGGGAATAGGACATAGCATACAGTTGCTGGAAACTATGGTATTTACATCTCTGTTCAAATAACTCAAATTATGTAAAATTTCACATTCAGATATGATTATATAACTTCCTGTAGCAATGCCTCTGGTCCCTGTTTGGTAACTATTGAATGCACTACTGTTTCTTACATTCCATTTCCATTCCTAGGAGAAATTACCAGTAACAATAGCCTTGGCATACTCTCTCTGCCTCTTGCCCATAGTATCTCTATCTCAGCTCAGAGGACCACAGCTGAACAACTGAGGTAAAGACAGAGGTTCTATGACCTAGATTAGTAGGTCATTCTTCAGCAATAGGGTCCTAATAGGGAAGTGCCAGAGGATGAGCAAGAAAGAATGGTAGACTATAGAGAAGAGAAAAAGAAGAGTCGGAGGAGCTTACATAAACTGTCTTATGACAAACCAATTTATTAAAAATTACAAAAAAGTACAACATCTTACATCTCAAAAGTTCAAAAAACCTAGGGACTAACATTTTTTAATTTCCAGCAGACTGGGCTCCTCAGAAAGAGCCATTGACAATGGATCTTTAGCTAGCGAGGATCATGAACTAGGAAGGGTAGCTCCAGCACTGCATCAGCTCCTGGGACTCCTGGTCAGAGGAGATAACAAGGCCAGAACAGAGCTGGTTTCTGAAATTCTCCATGGTTTCACCAAATATGGAGAAACTAACATAGTAGCCAATCAAAATTGTACTAATGTCATGGCTTTGCCTTCTGCAAATTATATGAGAGATTACCTGATGCTCCTGGAAAAATCCCCCTGGCCCCACATAAAAGGGGGATTGTATGCCCCTCAGTGGGTTGGCATTTTGAAGAATGGTTGACCCCTGCATGCTGTAATTTCTGCAGAATAAACTCTCTTTGCCTTTGTATAATATTTGAATCTGGGGTTCTTCTCCATTGATTCTTGGACACTAACAATAGTATTTGCAGGGGAAACCCAGCCATGCTCAGCAAGAGCTAAGTTAGATAACGTTAGCAAAGAGAGCAAGGAATACCTCAGACACAGCTGCCCTAAAATGAAAAACTACAGCCCAGGGAGAGGAATCACCCCCATAACTTCCCAGGCTCTTAATGCTATATCCTTGAAAGCATAGGGGGAGATCATGTTGAGTGTCTCCAGAGAGTCTACGGATTCGACATCAGCATCATGCCAGGTTCTAAATGTGATTTCAAACTGCAATGAGACAGATAGATATGGGCTTAAACTAGCAGAGTAATCCTGCACTCTGAACGTTTTATGGTTCTGTTTCCAAGGATCTTTTACATATTTTGCTCCAGACAAGGATGCAGACATTATCCTCTATATTTAGAGAGAATGAAGCTGAGATTCTGCAAAGATGAATGAATAGTTCCCTGTTCAAATTGGACAAAGTCAAGACAAATCTAGCACTAATTTCATCTAACCATTCTAAGGGTCTCTTGAACCTGAAGTTGTACAAAAAAAAAAAAAAAATCTATGAAAGTTGCATTGGTATATAATCCCAGGCAGCAAATGCCAATCCTATGAATTCTTCTCTAGAAACTTGCAATCTGTGTGATGTGTGAGTGCTGGCACCCCTGAGTGGGGCCCGGTGGACAATGAGGGAGGCTGCCAATCTGTCCTAAATATATGAGTGCCCAGAGGAGAGAGGAAGAGAAGAGGCAGGAGAGAGATACAGGCTTTTGGACAGGGACAGTGGGAAGACAAGATACAAGTGGCCCCCCAGTTTAGATGGCGATGCCACCAAGATTCACCAATGGAAGTTTGATATTTAATATGGCTTACAAGATTAGGGCTCTAGTTGTTGAGCCCAGTGATTGAATTACCTGTTGATCCTGAACCAAGTTTGTGTGATGTTTTCCTTCACACAGAGACTCAACTGGGTTCCATAGAGAAAGGTACATTGGCAAAGTCTAGGTTTGCAAAAAGTGCACCCCAAAAGACTATGGGAATTTGAAGGGTGGGGCTGGTGTGGTAGTGACCCTCCATAGGAGCTTTGTGAGCTGGGTGAAGAGATTTTGGAGCTCTGAGTCAGAGTTTCCACTAGATGAGAACAGGCCGGATATGCCGCCACTGCCTGGCCAGCATAGTGTGATTTTTTTTAAGTAACGCTACAACTATGTCTGCTGGCATACTGCTTGACACAAGATATGGGATCCTAGGAAACTAGTAGAATTTGGCCCAGAACAGGGCAATGGCTATTTCCCCATCTTTATAGAAGTCCCCCTGAGTACTGGCAACCTGGCACCTCTCCCATAGTGACAATGGGATAATTGGCTACTCCAGAGCTCCTGACAATTCCTCATTGGTGCAAAAAAACAAGCAATCAAGAAAGCAAACAACAGCCAGGCAGTGGTGGCACATGCCTTTAATCCCAGCACTTGGGAGGCAGAAGCAGGTGGATTTCTGAGTTCAAGGCCAGCCTGGTCTACAAAGTGAGTTCCAAGACAGCCAGGGCTACACAGAGAAACCCTGTCTTGAAAAAACAAACAAACAAACAAACAAACAGCAAACAACAATAACAACAACAACAAAATGCTTACTGCTGTACAATATACTAGATCAGCACCTCAGGAGTCTCAGGAGTCTGTTTCCCCAGCGTTGGTGACTGCCTCCCTCATCTCTCCTGGATCCTAGTTCCCACAGAGATGGACTCCATGAGCCAATGAGGAGCAGAACGGTCCCGTGTCTCTTGCAGACATTCATCTCCAGTCTCATCACTGTCTCTAGCTACTGGAGATGGAATGACAGATGTCTCTATAAATAGCATCTCCGTTGCAGGGAGGCAGGCAGTGAGAACCATGGAAGTCATTTCACATTTTTTTTTTCTGAGACTGAATTATTTCATAAATCCTTCAGTCAATTTAGAAGCATGGTAACTAGAGGTAGATGTAGATGCAATTAGGAAAGACATCGCTCGCTGGACTATGGTCAAGCGGTTTGCTTGAGTTCACACTGGATGAATTCTTCATCTTCACCCCATGATAGCATGCAATGTTTGGCTGCTTCTGAAGCCTCAGTTCTCCCACCAGCCGCCCCTCCCCCCCCCCACACACACTCCGCATGTTTTCTCCTGTTCTTCATGCAGTCTTCTTTGTAATTGTACCCGAGTCTACAGGTCCCTGAGGCCTCTGACCATGCATTCCCTCTTCCTAGTGTTGTGTCCCTGGTTAGCTGAGGACTTCCTTTCTATCTTTCACCTGGATATCCGTACAAAGTCAGAAGCTCACCAAAACCTTTCGTAGGCACCTGTTCTCAAATTTCATGGTTTCCTACCCACATTCTGGAAAGTCTCCACCTCCTACATTTTTTTACCTCAGCATTTACCATGGTACAGTTTATTACCTGTTTCATCCATTCATCTTACAGATCCTCCCTCCTTACGACACTGCTCCCTTCATCAAGGCACAGGGTCTGTTTGAGGACTGCTTTGACTCTTGCATTCCTGAGTCAGGCTGTGCAATAGGCCCCTAATGAAAATGGGGTCAGCAGATGAGTGAGTTTGAATCCTATACATATTTGAGGCTTAATGTATTCTGAATAGGAAATCCCCAAACTCATCAGACTTAAGCATTGTCATTCGGTTAAGTTGCCAGGAGATCAGTAACTAGCTGTCTTCTGGCATAAGGATTCATTCCAAAGGGCTCTCATAAGCCAACTTCCCCTCACAACAGGAAAACTCACACCTGTGAATGTTAAGTACAGCACACCAGCAGTAGTTTCTCTGGACTTCACATGCCTAGTACCAAGTAGGTATCAGAGGCATGGCCACCCATGACCTGCAGAGGGCTCTCCAAGCCTGGAAACTAGCAAAACATTCCCAGGAATGCAGTGTACTGCTAAATCCGTATAAGGAATGGATAAAATAATATTTAGTTTTAAAAACTAAGAGTTTATCATTGGTCCTAATAATATGATTGAATCTGGCTTTATTTATTAAGATACATTCCTTCTTCCTATTAGATGATTAGGGGCAAGGAGGTGAGATTTGTGAGGGCCCATGACTGTTGAGGGTGTGCACCTATTTCTGGCATAATGAGTGCATGAGTGCATTCTTTTTTTTTTTTTTTTTTTTGGGCCGGGCGTGGTGGCGCATGCCTTTAATCCCAGCACTTGGGAGGCAGAGGCAGGTGGATTTCTGAGTTCGAGGCCAGCCTGGTCTACAGAGTAATGAGTGCATTCTAATTCAGGCCACAGACTGACTCAGAAGTATTTAGTGAAAGCCATACTCTGAGCTAGCAGGAACCCATGTATCAGTCATATGCTTTTCCTACTAGAGGCTGGCTTCTTGTTGCTGTTAGATTGACTGTAGTACTATCAAGAGATTATACCTATGTATCCCTAAAGGAGGGTGTGATTGCTAATCTTGTTTTGAAGGGAAGCATGCCTTGTGAGATGAGTAAAGCACATTTCTAAGGAAGCCTGTGAGTACATTTTAATTAATGAGACCTGCCTTAAATGAGGTCAGCACCATCCAAGAGTCTGCACTCCAGATAGAAGAGAAAGGGGCATAAGAGAAAGCCAACACATGTACATACTCATTCCTTTCTTGTTGATCTTTCTGTGCCACATGGTCCCCACCATGCTGGAGTGACACCTCTAAAGTTCTACTTTTTAAAGTTATCTCATAGTCATGTAGTTGTAGTGATAGAAAACTAACTAATAGGAAAAGTATCGGTTCATTTCATTTCAAAGGATTCCTACCAGTCCAGGCAAAGGTAGAATTCTAATGAGATTGGTTAGGATTCATTCATTATTTCATCTAATAAATAGGTGTGGCATCCTAGTAATGTTCTGGATTATGATTCAAGCACTTACCTGTTCATAATCAGCAGCCTAAATAGGCAGGATATCAGGCTCCCTGCAGCTTTTATCCTAATGAGGCATTGTACAATGGGGACAACTATGAAAGCTAAAGAAAAATAGTGGCTTTCCTATTAACATTCCTACTTTTTTGGCTAACTTTTCAGTTAGAATTATTTATCCCTCACTATTCTCTGTTACATATTCTACCTCTCATTGGTCCTATTAATATCATTGAAGCAGGCTTCCCATATTAAGGTACATTCTTTCTCCCTATTAGATGATTAGAACTGTCAAATTGTGGCAGCAGTTTTGGCCTTTACTGAGGATATGATAGATATTGATCAGCTTTCTACTTCCCTTGCATGTATAACAGTGGCAGGATGAACAAGATGTCAGGGAGATTCACATTTCTTCAGTATAACTACAGGACCCTGGTCCCTGTCATCCTTCACTTTTCTCAAACCGCCCAATCGCATTATTCCTGGAACATAGATAGTGGTAGAGAATAAAAAGAAATGGAAAAAAAAAGTCTGCATAGAAATAAGCTAAAAAGGTAAATCATTCCCTAAGTCTCCCCCATTTAGATTTTCACTTCTAAGAATACTGAAGCAAGTACTATTTCATGTAAACCTTAGGGAAAACTTTCGATGTCTTATTTCTGCATTTATTTCCACTGAGGCAGAGCAAGCTTCAGCTGGCATAGAGTGTGATTGTAAAACAAGAAAGCAATCTTCTCCTTTGCTTCCACTCCCCATGCCACAGAGCCTGGAGTCTCTAACCAGAGAATTAGAAAACTTACAGCATATCCCAAAGCCTCCAGAGCATCCTGAGCTACTGTCCTCTGTCTGTACAAGTTCCTAGAATCCTTAAACTGTAAAGCTTTTCCACTCTTGCTTCTTGAAAGATTCTATAAATGTGTGCTTGCCTGTGAAGATAGAGATAAAATCAGCCTCCCAGATCATACAAGGTTATGTAATGTACCATGGACTTCAGGAACACAGGTACTTTGAAGACCTGTGAGGATCTCAGGCACACTGGGGATGGAGTGTATTTGCTGGCATGGGGCTTTGTAGGGTTGTTGACAAAGATCCAGGGATTTCCGGGTGGAGGATGGAGAAACAGTGAGTAGAGATGGAGAAAGGAGCCTTACAAAGGTGCAGATGTGTCAGAATGTTGGTCTGGAGATTGGCTCAGAACAACTCATGCCTTTGAAGATGGGTTAGTTTGCAGATGGCTATGTACTGTCTAGAAGTAAAACAGGAAAAACCATCATAAATAAGTATCCTCATGTGAAGAGGGAATGCAGTGCTACCATGAGCCATAGATATACAAGAAGGCAGATCCTACAATGTGATTATTAGATACTCAACAAAGCTCAAAGGAATACAACAAGTAGATGCAGAAAACATTAGAAATGGTCCATCTACCCAAGAGCTGTGCTGATGACCAAGTACTGAAAAGGCTTCCATCTTGACCACGTTTACAGGGGTAGATCTAGATCCTTTGTTCTTTTTTTAGATGAACATCTCAGCATCTTCAAAACTTAAAAGTTTCCCTTGAATTCTTCATTTAATGACTATGCTACTGGTGAGAAAACAAAACAAAACAAACAATAAAAACAGCAGCAACAACAAAAATAAGTTTCAGAAAACGTAGCTCAAAAGCTCCAGCCTAAAGCTCCCTGTGAAACTCTGTGGATGTCAGGAAAACTTTTCTCATACCGGACCCCTGTAGCCATCAGTGCCTATGCTGGGTGGTCACTGGCTGTGTCTCAGCCTGGATTACGCACCTGCTCCTTCATCACTGGGAAGTCGCATGGTAGGGAGGGTTTTCATGAATTTCTTCACCAAAATTTTCTTTCTTCCATCTTGTATATTAAAAAAAATTAATGGGGGTGGGTGGGTATGGGGGACTTTTGGTATAGCATTGGAAATGTAAATGAGCTAAATACCTAATAAAAATGGAAAAAAAATTAAAAACAAGTAAATAAATGAAACCCACATCTGGCTGAAGAGCAGTGTTTTTTTCTTCTTCATATTTTAATCATCAGGCTCCTCTATGCCCTTTGGATAGGAGAATCCATGTTGTAGTCTCAGAATCACAAGTCATCAAGTTTCAGGACCACAGGCTGAGCATGAATGTTTGCTCAGCTTTTCGCCCCTCTCGGGCTTGCTGTCATGTGTTTTCCAATAGAAGAGATGAGAAGCCTTTGGCCAATTCTCTCCTTTTCCTCTGCTCTCTAGCCACAATAAACCGCCCAGTCTTCAGTCTGACTTTGTTTTTTCAGCAATGGATAATGATTGACAATGAATCCATATATTTAAAAATAGATGCTGGGCTCAGAATGTCACAAGGGAAAAGTCAATCCTTGCATTTGTAAAATGTTTATTTCATAGCTTATATTTTTTAAAAAATGTGAAACATTTTCAAGAAAAAAATGTAATGCAGCATTTCCTACTTAAGAATGATTCTGGGGTCTGCAACCCTATAGGTGGAACATCAATATGAACTAACCAGTACCCCTAGAGCTCGTGTCTCTAGCTACATATGTAGCAGAAGATGGCCTAGTCGCCCATCATTGGGAAGAGAGGCCCCTTGGTCTTGCAAACTTTATATGCCCCAGTACAGGGGAACGCCAGGGCCAAGAAGTGGGAGTGGATGGGTAGGGGAGCAGGGCAGGGGGAGGGTATAGGGGACTTTCGGGATAGAGTTTGAAATGTAAATGAAGAAAATATCTAATAAAAATTGAAAAAAAAGAGAATGATTTTTCAGTGGGCTCTCCATTGCTCTTTTGTAACAAAGCCACTTGCACAATAACCTGTTTATCTACGAGTGAATCCGTGTATGATGCTAGCTAGTGAAGGCACAATACTCACTGATTTCTTTCCTATCCTACTTACTTTGTAATACTTGTCAAAGGATGCCTAAATTCAGTGTGCAAGTGTTCCCATGGATGATTCAAACCAGATCTGTCTTGTGATGGTTTGAATGTGTTTTGTGAATTTTCCAAGCCTTCAGATGTTTAACTTAAAATCTCATGTGAGGTGTTAGGAAGATGGAAACTTAAGCAAACTATGGAAATAAGAGATAAGTAGAGAGATGGTTAGAGTTAGGTAGAAGTATCAGGGTGACTGAATTCAGATATAAGAAGAGATGGGAGGACAAGATGAGATGCATTTGTCTTCCTCGTCTCTGCTTTGTGACTCTACCAGCAATGATGATCCTACTGAATGCGTCTCTTAACTTTGGAACTTCAAAATTATGAGCTGGAAGAAAATTTTCTTTTATAAATTAGTCCTGGTTCAAATATTTTGTTACAACACAGAGGGTCTATGAATGGCCACAAACTTGAGCCAAACATTTCTGTAACAATCTGATATAGCAGAGAGATTTTCCTAGCAATAAAATAATAATCTACCACAGATTCAGTGGGGGGTGAAATAATGCATATTTACAAGCCTGCATAGTTTTCTATAGTTTTCAGAGAAAGGGTTTCTAATTCGGGAGGACCAGCTAAATGTAGATAAATATAAACCCACAATATTACTAACCTGTGGTAGCAGCACCTGTTGTGGAAGGGAAGGTACTAACTGGTAAGAGGAGGCATACAACTATCATCCAGTAAATAGCACAAATGCTCAACAGCTTAAAGACGAGTCCATCCTGATTAAAGCAAGGAGAAGGTACCTTAGTTGGTACAGGAGCATCCTGTGCTGAAGGGGAAATGCACTCAGAATTAATGTGAGGATGTCTTTTAATATATTTAAGGAAGCATCCGTGTGGGTGGGCTGTCTAGTTTCCTTTCTTTTGCTGGGATAAAGCACTCTGACTAAAAGCAACTTGGATGGAGGGTTTTGTGATTTATACTTCCTGGTCCATAATGGAGTGAAGTCATGGCAAGAATTTAAGCAGGATCTGGAAGCAGAAACCATGGAAGAACTTTGTATGCTGGCTCACTTACAAATCATGCTAACCTAGTGTTCTTATCAGTACAGAGCCCCATGCCCAGGGAATGATGCTACCCAAAGTGAGCTGAGAGCTCATACTACTGATACTGATAATAATACTAATACAAATATTAACACTAATACTGACATTGATATTAATACTAATATTAATACTAAAATACAACCCTTTCTAAGACATGCCTACAGTCCAATCTTATTTGGCAATTCTCAAATGAGTCTCTCCTCTCAGGTGACTCAAGGTTATATCAAGTTCATGGAGGTCACTTGGACATGAGGTATGAGAAATATTTAATTATCTAATACCAGTGCAGATTTTTAAGATGAAATGTGCCATAAGACAAGCACTCTAGGAACTTAAGGTCTGAAGGTTATGAGTCTATAAACTCTTTGAACTGTGAGGTTCAAATTCTATCAAGCAGTCTGAGCTAGCTAAGAACATTAGAATGAATATTTTCACTAAATGTTTCAAACAGTGTGGTCTATCCTTACAGAACATGATAGATGAGTGAGCTTTTCCTTAGGCCACTCCTAGATTGAATTCCAGAGCAAAGAGGGAATCACTATAATAACTGTGTGGGCCACTATCCATCATGTCCAGAGAAGAATCCTTCTTTCCTCTTTCACCCATGGAAGCATTTGGACTCCTGACCAAGAACATCTCCTTTTTAAAAGCCACATGGGTGCAAGTATCCTCACAATACCAGAGACCTTTTGCTGTAATCTCTAAATGGGAATTTCTAAATAGAAATCACAGACATTTCTAAAAAGAAATTACAAAAATTAATTAAATCATTTAAGTCATCTAAGTCAATCAAGACATTGCTATGCTAGCATTCTTTATTTGACCACTCCCACAAACCATGGCTGTGGAAGGTTTTTTGTTTTTGTTGTTTTGTTTTGTTTTTGTTTTTGTTTTTGTTTTTGTTTTGTTTTGTTTTTCCAGTGAGAATACTTATTTTGTCAACTTGACAAAATCAGGAAAAGGGAATCTTAGTTGAAGATGTGCTTTCCTTTATCAGATTTGCCTGTAGGCCTGTGTGTGAGACAATTTCCTGGTCACTGATGTAAGAGGACCCGTCCTATCATGTGAGATACGGTGCTTTGGCTGGTGAGCATGAGCTGCATAAGAATGGCAACTAAATATGAACATGGCAGCAAAACAGTTAGCAGCATTCCTGCATGGTATCTGATCCAGGTTCCTGCCATGACTCCCTTTAGTTATAAAGTAGTACCTAGAAGTATAGGATGAAATAAATCCTTCTCTCCTCAAGGAGGTTTTTGTCATCATACTTATCATAGAAACAGACACCTAATTAGGATCCTCAGTAGGAGAATCCAGGTACTCTCAGATGGCTCAGCAGTAAAAGCATTGAAAGAAACCTGTTGGTGTATCAAATTAAATAAATTCTCGGACTTCACTACCTGACTGCCCTTTATTCAGATCCTTTCCTGTTGACTTCCAGCCCAGCTGACCCTATATTGGGCTCCATGTTAAATTCTATCAAATGCAAACAGGAAATATGGCCACCTTTCTCCATGACTGTCTAAATGTCACTCTCAGCTCTTCCTCCCCGAAAGAAGGAAGTCTTCCCTCAGCAAAGAAAGGAACTTAGCAACTGCTCCAATGCATTTCTGAATATGCTCTTGAAGTCCATTTTTCTAATTCTTACAACTCTACGCTAAATGGCATTTCTGTTGTTTAAAGCCTGGCTTATGTCTGAAGTAGGCACTAGTGGGTAGGTTACATACTTCAGAAGAGCTCATTGATACCGCTTGATCATGAGGATTTGAGACATGAACACACAGGGGAAGCAGATGCTGTTCTGTTCATTAAATAACTAAATATGAGTGACTAAAGTACTCATAGAACCATGTTCTCTAATTGCTTAGTCATAAGTTAGTTATTCATGAAGCCATTCATCAGTTCATTTAAATTTGCCTTAATAACACGTTCTCTAGGATGTGCTATGACAAGTGCAGAGGATAGTGCAAAATGTATAACCCCTGATTTAAAGGGGGTTAGCGTTTTATAAAGTAGATGGATATAAGGGAAGATAAGTTACAGAGCTGTGTGACACAAATAAAAAGAAGAAATAAGTTAAAGGAAGTGGTGCTTCTGGTGGCCAGTCATCTGCATGGGAAATATAAAGTCACCTCACAAGATGAGGCTCCAGGTTTAAGTGCCAAGGATATGACTGGATCCAGAGAAGAAAATGGAAGGTCCATAGAAGGGCTTGCAACCCACTCAAGCACTTATTCACTCTACAATTATCTACTGGGTATCCCAGGATACAGCAGAGAACAAACCAGAAACAATATTCCAATCTAATGAAATTTACATAACCATAATGTTCTGGACTTTAGAAGAAGCCAAACAATATGAAAAGCAACATATACAAAGGTAAGATACAGCTGGTACAGAAGGTAATCACATACCTAAATGATGGATTTTGGTTTGGATATCCTTCTCTATGATGGATACCTTCAGTCTTGGTAAAGTGAGCCAATATGGCTTCATTGAGTCTTTCCTGGAAGAGAAGTCCTATGCACTGTGGAAATGTTAGTGACATCCCTGCCCTATAACTAATGGGTGCTAGAAGTAATATCTCCCCTAGGTACAATGACAAACATGCCTCAAGTCATTACCAAATATATCCAGGGGACAAAATAAACCTATAGAGAACTTCTGCTGTGTTACAATGGAGCCATTTGATGGATCAAGCATCAGCTAAATGTATTTGTGAAGTGACTTAAAAACTATGTTCCATGTATTCCTTTGTGGGACTGACAAATCACAATTTTCACTTCTGTTCTCTGGGAAGAATAAAGTAATGCTTGTTGGTTCACATTTTCTGGAGAAAGCTCCCTCCCCCATCTTCAGCCTCACTGTTTTCTCTTCTTTTAAAAGCAAGATTATTTGTTGAGATTTGTGAGGACCAAGGGCACAAAAGATGCAAGTTCTGGGCCTCAGAAAGTGTTATCCCTCACTGTGTTTTGAATGGAATTGCACACTTCAAGTAGAAAGCATAAGAAAAATGAAAAAACAGAAACACTTTGCAGATACACCCATAAAACTTTGAATGCCTACCTTCATTAAGACCCTTTCAGAGGTCTATAAGGGCCACAACTCCTCACTGGGGTTTGTCTCTTCAAAGAGGCAATACCGAAGGAATAAAAGGTGAAGGTTAAAAGGATATGAAATTGCTCATGAGTTTCAGGATTCCCTTATAACTAGGATGTGTGAGTCTCCTCATCGTTATCTCCATCTTACCTCCACTTCATCTTTGCCTTTATCCCAAGGCCAGCTAATAGTAACTGTTCAACACAGTATCACATAGTTTTCCACTGGAGCCAACCTCATGATGATCTTTTTAACCTGGCAGATAAATCTAGTTGGAAACCAGATAACCTCAGTGTTAGAAAGACCCTTACTGCTAGCCAAATCTCAACAATACCAGTTTAGAAAGAAAGAGCTACCTATTCCCCCAAACCACTCCAAAAGGACTATGTGCAAAAGTACCCACTCGGCATTTCACCTGGGAGGATTTCAACATCTTTAATCAGTATTGCTTTTTTTTTTTTTTTTTAATCTTTCTTCAGGTTCATTTGTTCTAAATTCATATAGCACCTACTAACTCTTGGCTGAAAACTTGAGCATTACCAATGACAATTCTTCTCTAATATTTTCCATATGTACTTCATTCCTGAAAACTCCATTACTATTGTCTCTTTAGTCAATATTCATATTACTGCATACTCATGGATTACAACTGCATTCTGGTGTCTAGCCTACTACTGGTCATGATTTGTCTTGATGTTTAATGAGCAAGTAAGAAAGTAAATTGCAGCTCTATACAACAAATCGCACCATGCATCAGTTATAACTCTAAGTTGAAAGGTACTTAAATAATATCAATGAAATTTATTAATTCTATTTATCAATGAGTTTTCAGTCAGCAGTTAGAATCTTCTAAGATATGTCACTCTCCTCAGCATCCAAAGAGCATCAGAATTAGGCCTTTGCCAAATGGATGGACCTGGAGGGCATCATCCTGAGTGAGGTAACCCAATCACAAAGGAACTCACACAATATGTACTCACTGATAAGTGGATATTAGCCCAGAAACTTAGGATACCCAAGATATAAGATACAATTTGCTAAACGCATGAAACTCAAGAAGAATGAAGACCAAAGTGTGGACACTTTGCCCCTTCTTAGAATTGGGAACAAAACACCCATGGAAGGAATTACAGAGACAAAGTTTGGAGCTGTGACGAAAAGATGGACCATCTAGAGACTGCCATATTCAGGGATCCACCCCATAATCAGCTTCCAAACGCTGACACCATTGCATACACTAGCAAGATTTTGCTGAAAGGACCCAGATATAGCTGTCTCATGTGAGACTATGCTGGGGACTAGCAAACACAGAAGTGGATGCTCACAGTCAGCTATTGGATGGATCACAGGGCCCCCAATGGAGGAGCTAGAGAAAGTACCCAAGGAGCTAAAGGGATCTGCAACCCTATAGGTGGAACAACATTATGAACTAACCAGTACCCCGGAGCTCTTGACTCTAGCTGCATATGTATCAAAAGATGGCCTAGTCGGCCATCACTGGAAAGAGAGGCCCATTGGACTTGCAAACTTTGTATGCCACAGTACAGGGGAATGCCAGGACCAAAATGTGGGAGTGGGTGGGTAGGGGAGTGGGGGGAGGGTATGGGAGACTTTTGGTATAGCATTGGAAATGTAAATGAGGAAAATACCTAATTAAAAAAAAGAATTAGGCCTTTGCACAATTAATTTGCAAAGTCCCTTATACTTTCTTGAGGTCTAATATAAAATGTGGTAGTATCTGTATGTGACTTATCCATATCCTTTACAACACTTATAGATTATGTAGAATATCGAACTCAAAGCAAACACTTATTCGTTGTTACTTAGGTGCCAAAGAAAAGAGCAAGTTTGTATATTTTCTATTTTCTCCACTAATCACTTTACAACCTGATTCCAGATTGCAAACCCCTCCCATCCTACCCAATGTGGCCACTGAGGTCTGACAAGATAGCCTAGTTAGGGGAGCAGGATCCACAATTAGGCAACATAGTCAGAGTAAGCACCCCATTTACTGGGCAACCTGCATGAGGACCAATTGTACATCTGCTACATATGTATGGGAACCTAGGTTCAGCCCTTGTATGCTCTTTGGTTGGTAGTTCATTCTCTTGGAGCACCCAAAGGTCCAGGTCAGTTGACTCTGTCTTCTTGTAGAATCTTTTTATTCCCTGCAGGTCCCTCAATCCTTTCCCCAAATCTTCCATAGGACTTCCAGAGCTCCATCTAATGCTTGGCTGTCTCTTTTCATTGTCTGCTGGGTGGAGTTTCTCAGGACAGTTATGCTAGGCTCCTGTCTGCAAGCATAACAGAGAATCATTAATATTGTCGTGGATTGTTTCTTGCACATGATATGGATATCAAGTTGGACTAGTCATTGTGTGGTTTAAAACCTATAGTAATGTTTCTTTTACAAATGTGAATGCACTTCTATTTGGGCCATAGATGTTCACAAATGAGTTGATGTCCTCTTGGTGGATTTTTCCCTTGATGAATATGAAGTGTTCTTTCCCACATTTTTCGATTACTTTTGGTTGAAAACCTATTTTATTAAATATTAGAATGGCTATGTCAGCTTGTTTCTTAGGGCCTTTTGCTTGGAAAACCTATTTCCAGCCCTTTACTCTTAGGCAAGATCTATATTTGTTACTAAGGTATGTTTCTTGTGTACACCACAGAAATATGGATCCTGTTTATGCATTTACTCTGTTAGACTGTGTCTTTATATTGGGGAATTGAGTGCATTGATGTTGAGTTATATTAATGACATGATTTTTAATGTTGGTGGTGGTAGTGTGTGTGTGTGTGTGTGTGTGTGTGTGAGAGAGAGAGAGAGAGAGAGAGAGAGAGAGAGAGAGAGAGAGAGAGAGAGAGAGAGAGGGAGATTCTTTTCTTTTGATTTCTTTTGATTTTACTAGTGTAATTTTTTTTTTTTTTTTTTTTTATGTCTTGTGTTTC
This sequence comes from Mus musculus, assembly GCF_000001635.26. Classification (NCBI taxonomy): domain Eukaryota; kingdom Metazoa; phylum Chordata; class Mammalia; order Rodentia; family Muridae; genus Mus; species Mus musculus. Next base: position 71,423,471 of record NC_000081.6, on the reverse strand, counting down.
TTTGGGTGTAGTTAGATTCATTGGTTTGGAGTTTTCTTTCCAATATCCTTTGTAGGTCTGGATTAGTGTAAAGATATTGTTTAAATTTCATTTTGTTGAGAAATACCTTGTTTTCTCCATCTATGGTGATTGAAGGTTTTTCTGGTTACAGTAGTCTGGACTGACATCTCTGGTCTTTTAGGGTCTGCAAGATGTATGCCCAGGCCTTCTTGTTTTAAAGTCTCTTTTCAGAAGTCACAGGTAATTCTGATAGGTCTGTCTTTATATGCTACTTGGCCTTTCTCCCTTGCAGGTTTTAATATTTTCTTTGTTTTGTACATTTTATGTTTTGATTATTATATGCTGGGCATGTTTTCTTTTCTCTTCCAATCTATTTGGCGTTCAGTAAGCTTCTTGTACTCTTATAGCCATCTCTTTCTTTAGGGAACATTTCTTCTATAATTTTGTTGAAGGTATTTTCTGGGCCTTCACTCTGGGAAATTTCTCCTTCTTCCATTCCTATTATTCTTATGTTTGTTTTTATATAGTGCCCCAAATTTCCTGTGTCATGAACTTTATACATTTGGTATATTCTCTAATCAATGCATCAAATTGTTCTATTGTATCTTCTATGCCTGAGATTCTTCTACCTATTGTATTCTGTTAGTGATGCTTTCATCTGTAGTTCCTTTTCCCTTTCCTAGGTTTTCCATCTCAAGGATTGCCCCAGGTCATGTTTCCTTTATTCCTTCTATTTCCATTTTCAGTTCATGGACAGTTTTATTCATTTCCTTCACCTGTTTGATTGTATTTTCCTGTACTTGCTTAAGAGATTTATTCATTTCCTCGTTAAAGTCTCTATCATCTTTATAAGATTGGATTTAAGGTCATCTTCTTGTGTGTTAGCTATGATGGTTTGTATATTCTTTGGCCAGGGAGTGGCACCATTTGGAGGTGTGGCCTTGTTCAAATAGGTGTGACCTGGTTGGAGTAGGTGTGTCACTGTGGGTGTGGGCTTAAGATCTTCACCCTAGTTGCCTGGAAGTCAGTCTTCCACTAACAGCCTTTGGATGAAGGCATAGAACTCTCAGCTCTGCCTGCGCCATGCCTGCCTTGATACTGCCATGTTCCCACCTTAGTGATAATGGACTGAACCTCTGAACCTGTAAACCAGTCCCAAGTAAATGTTTTTTTTTTTTTTTTTTATAAGACTTGCCTGTGTCTTATTAAGACATGGTGTCTGTTCACAGCAGTAAAACCCTAACTAAGACAATCATTTTATAAGATTGGATTTAAGGTCATCTTCTTGTGTGTCAGCTGTGTTAGGATATCTACAGCTTTCTGGAGCAGTATTGCTGGTGGGGTCATGTTACCCTCTTGTTTATTGGGTTCTTATGCTGTCTTCTAGCCATTGATTGTCCCTGTTAGCTGGATGACTCTGATGTCAGCTGAACTCCTGTGCTAGTGATGCCTCAGGTAGATCAGACTCTTGTACATTTTTAATTCTTAAAAATATTTTAATCTAGAGTTATTACACAGATATGGATTTTCAGATTTATATATACATTCTGATGGATCTTACTACCCCAATTAATGCAATCTAGAAACCCTCTCAAAGACATGCACACAAGTTTGTGTGAATCCAGATCCTAATACTAACAACCATCACAAGGAGATGTAGCCTAGGATTAACAGCCATTCTACTCAGATGAAGTTAATTCTCACTGTGCTATAAAAGCTTTTTGGGACTTGACCCAGAGAGTTGTGTTTCATTCCTCTGCACATCTAAAAATTTAATATACTTTTTGGATGTGTTGTCTGTTGAAAAGATTAGAGACTGAAGGAGGAAATACAATGTCTATACCTGGATTTCATCCAATCCTTATAACTAACATTTAGTTTCCATTTCCTCTAAAATTGAAACAGGATAAGTAAAGTCTAATCAGGAGTGCTGAGATAATTAATGGCACTGCAAGGGAGATATCTTCTACATCTCTTTTGTCTTTCCAACTCAAGGATTGCCCCAGTTTGTGTTTTCTTTATTTCTTCTATTTCCATTTTCAGTTTATGGACAGTTTTATCCATTTCCTTCACCTGTTTGATTGTATCTCATTTGACCAGAGAATAGAGGTCATTCAATCTTCTCAGTGTCTAACCAGGTTATAGAAAAGTAAGGACACACTCTTTTAAAACGAGAAAAAAATTAAGATGTAATATCAAATCAAGCATCACCTAGGTCTCTTCTCACATGTAATCTGGGAAAAGGGCACTTTTATGTAATGATTCAGAATCTCAAAGCCCACTTGGGTATATCCCTGTATCTGCAGAGCAGACATTTAGACAGTGGAAAAGATCTTTCAGGGGATAAGATGCCTCCTTTCTACAACACTTATTTTTCCAAATGCTTCTGTAGGGTATACAGGCTGCATCTATCTAATGAGGCACAGATTGAAAATGGCTCAAGACTCTTGTAGTGAAGCCAGCCCGATGGTACCCAGAGGCACTGTGATGAAGTATCTCTAATTGCAATTTTTAGTTATTACCAACACGGTTGTCATACTTCACTGATAACCAAAGGCCTGTGCTTACTTCACATTACATGTTCCAGGTCTTTTGGGAAGCCAGGAAACTCAGAGCTACAGGCAACTATTGAATCAAGTGAAGCCATTCTTTCCTTTAGAATTTTAATGTTGTTCTTCAGTACTGGCATAGATGTGATTCTAGACAGTGATTGAAAGTGTGCTAGGCTATGGGTTAACTGCCATCAGTACTGGCATAGATGTGATTCTAGACAGTGATTGAAGTGTGCTAGGCTATGGGTTAACTGCCATCAGGTTTAGTTCTGACTCATGAATGACGATGAGCAATAATTGTTTGCTGCATTCTGGACATTATCAACACTCTCTAATATTAACTAAATAACATGTAACAAGCACATGAGTGTTTAGTGTTATATGCTGTGCTAAGTGATATTTACCATAAATATGTGTCTTAGTCAGGGTTTCTATTCCTGCACAAAACATCAGGACTAAGAAGCAAGTTGGGGTGGAAAGGTTTTATTCACCTTACTTGTCCACATTGCTGTTCATCACCAAAGGAAATCAGGACAGGAACTCACACAGGGTAGGAACTTGGTGGCAGGACTGGATACAGAAGCTATGGAAGAATGCTGCGCACTGGCTTGATTTTCCTTGGCTTGCTCAGTTTGCTTTGTTATAGAATCCAGGACTAACAGCCCAAGGATGGCACCAGCCACAATGACCTCTTAGAGGCCCTAAAACGTTTATTATTGAACCTCTGCTAAAAAGGCCTTACTCTGTCAAATAACTATAGGTGACCTCCCTAGACCTGGGGTATGCATACTCAGACTCCTGTCTATCACCAATTCCCAGAAGCTGTCCCACCCCTGCCCCTGTTTATGCATCAATGTAGCAATGGCCTACTGGTTAAAGATGATACAAGAATGACTCACTATCAGCCTCTCTTCTTGAATGCCCCCAGGATAACTTTTCAGCTGCCATGCTGCCTGACCCTAACCTTGATCAATGAGCCTCTGTATGACTGCTCAGATGGATGCAGAGGCAACATGGTTTACCACTGGCAACAACCTCATTCAAGATGGACAGTGTTATGCTGGGGGAGCAGTAGTCTCAAACACTGAGATCATATGGGTATTGCCATTCCTGGCACAAATGTCAGCCCAGAAAGTTGAACTGGCAGCTCTGACCAAGGAATTAGAGCTTAGAAAAGACAAGAGACAGCCAGTGTGCCTTTGTTACTACTCCTATCCATGGGCCTATTTATATATAGAGAGGCCTTCTGATGGCAGAAGGAAGTTCTAAACTGTACCCCAGAGAGCAATAAGACACAGAGTAGGTGGCCTAGAAATTGGGCCCCTCATGTCCTTGATTGCCCTAGACCCAGGAGATCCACATTCTCTGATCATACATAAGATGTGATCTGAGCCAAGAAATCTGCCATGTCTCAATGTCATAAGAGATGATGGAGGACAGCTGACTACAAACTAATTGTACCAGAGAAGATGGGTATAAGCATACTGAAAAAGATCCATTGTTCTTCATATATGGGATCCCAGAGAACACAGGACTTAATCTGCCAGTCCCATATCAAAATTAGAGATGCTAATATGAAAACAGCTAAAATTGTTTAAAAACAAACAAACAAACAAACAAACAAAAAACTGTGAAGCCTGTCAATTGACTAATGCAGTTGCCAATGAGAAGAAGCCCAGTACTCAATGCCGGAGCAGCAAGCCAGGAGTCTATCAGGAAATAGACTAACAGACTTCAAGGAGATAGAACAAAGAAAAGTCAGATACAAATATTTGCTGATGTTTATAGATACCTTTTCAGGATGGACTGAGTCTTTCCCAACTAAACATGAAACTGTGGAGACAGTAACAAAGAAAGTACTAAAAGAAATTCTTCTAAGGTGTGCTTTTTCTAAGCTGCTAGGCTCAGACAATACACCTACATTTGTGTCCCAGGTAGGTTAGAGATTGGCTAATATTCTGGGGCTTGATTAGAAACTTCACTGTGCTTACAGACCCCAGACAGAGCTCAGGACAGGTAGAGAAGATAAACAAAACCCTAAAAGATACCTTAACTAAATTGACCTTAGAGATTGAACGTGACTGGGTGACTCTTCTCCCTTTCATCCTTTATAAAGTACAGAATTTCCCATACCAGATGGGACTTACCCCATTTAAAGTAATGTTTGGTTCACCCACTGAGAGAAGTTACTACAGAAGCATACGATTGCTAATTGTTACACAATTTCAAGGGTGTCCAATGGGTGCACAAACATGTTTGGCTTAAACTTCGTACTTATCATAAAACAGGTCTACCACCAGAGCTCCACCAGCTTTAGCCCAGAGATTGGGCCCTAGTCAAGAGACACTGCCAGGGGACACTAGAGCTTCGCTAAAAGGATCCTTGTGCTACAGAGTTGCAGTGTGGATCCACAGCACATACATTTGCAGTTGAAGAAAAGCCTGGCCAGCAGGAGGAAAATTCAGCCCCAAGACTCTCTCCTGTCTTCCACTGATGGGCCACCCCCTGCTAATGTCCCGGAGACACCATACAAACATAGCCCCACTGCTACTTGTTTTCATAAAGCTTCAGGAGGTCCTATGATTTAGACTTCTAGACACAAGAGAAGGGGGGAGATGAGATGCCAAGTCTTTTATGTTAAGACACCATTTTAGAGAACCTGACCTAAGTTTGAATTCAGGTAAATTAGCAGGCTGGTACCTAGTATTAGTTTCCAAGTTGCCCCCCAACAAAACCTGACTCTAGCTCCAGGTCTCTAGGTTAAACCCTAACAAGACCAGCATTTCACAGTTACACTCTCAACAAGACCAGTGTCTCCAGGTTATTCCCCCAACAAATCTGCACTCCCAGGTTACAAGCCCACCCCTGCCTAACAACCACCAATGCAAAGGGGAGAAGAAATTAAGTTTATGATATGACTCCTAGCACCAGCCAACTATGATAAAGTTCACAGTAACTTTCCAATTTGATGATTACATACATACTACCAGCTTGCTGCTTACTCTAAAGCCTTGCCCCATAACATTCAGGGCTTGTCCACCACCAAAACCTTCCTGTGTCATGGTGGTGAATGGGGGGGTGGTAGGATGAGTTAGCTCGAACAGAATAACAACCCTGCTGTGAGTTACATCAGATCAGTTCCTATCTGTTTTGGGTGTGGGGTGGGAGAATCACTAATATTTCCTTGGCACTACAGTCCCTCCCACCCTTGATCACTAATTTATAAAATGTTTTACAACTGGATCTCATGGAGGCATTTCCTCAAGGAAGGCTCTTTTCTCTGTGATAACTCTAGGTTGTGTCAAGTTGACACATAAAACCGGCTAGTAAAATTGACCCTTTGTCAACTTGACACACAAACACGTCACTATTAAGCTTCCACCCTTATTTTCTTATTCATCCCCAAGATCTAAATAACTTTAAAAGTCCCTCAGTCTTTACATATTAAAATTTCAATCCCTTTAAAATATCTAATATCTTTTAAAATTCAAAGTCTTTTTAGGATTCAAAGTCTCTTAACTGTGGGCTCCACTAAAATAATTTCTTACTTTAAGAGGGAAAATATCAGGGCAAAGTAACAATCAAAGGCAAAGTCAAACTCTTACTGTCCAATCTCTGGTGTCCACTCATGATCTTCTGGGCTCTTCAAAGGGCTTGGGTCACTTCTCCAGCTCTGCCCTTTGTAGCTCACAGCTTGTCTTCTAGTCTCCAGCTGCCTGTACTCCACTGCTGTTGCTGTTATTTGTGGTCATCCCATGGTAGTTTCATCTCCAAAACACTGCTGTTTTCTGCTACAACTAGACTTCACCAATAGACTCTCATAGGCTCACTTCATGGTGCCACGTCTTAACTTCTTTACATGACCCCATCAGACCTCAGCTTTCAATTGCAACTGAGGCAGCACCTTCACCAATGGCCTTCCATGGCCTCTCACAGTACCCAGCCTCAGCTGATCTTCATGACCCCTTCATGCCTTCAAAACCAGTAATAGCTGGGTGACTCTTTCATATTACCAAGTTCAGCCACAACATAAGGTACAACCTCAGTTATCTCTGGAGTAGAGCCTCTTTGTGCTCTCAGAAAACACTTCCCAGAGGATTTCACCTCAATGATGCTGGTCTCTTCTTATTCACCATTAACTTCTTAGTTCTAGCTAACCAGCCTCAATAGTCCCAGTAATGTAAAGGTTTCACTTTAGTAGTTCTGGTATTTTGTTAATCACAGCTGGTTCTTGAGCCCCAGCTAACTAAAACAACAGAATCTTCACAATCAAAACAGCAATTGTCTTTAATCTTCCCTCTGAAATTTCACAAGCCAGGCTTCCATCATTTGCACTGTTCTCAACATTATCTTCCAAGCTCCTACAGAACATTCCACAGAGCTCTTAACACCCAATGGCTCTTTTAGCCCAAAGTTCCAAAGTCCTTCCACAGTCCTCCCCAAAACAAGGTCAGGTTGTCAAAGGAATACCCCACTATGCTGGTACTAATTTGTCTTTGTCGGGGGTTGTGTTCCTGCACAAAGCATCATGACTCAGAAGCAAGTTGGGGAGGAAAGGGTTTATTCAGCTTCCACTTCCACATTGCTGTTCATCACCAAAGGAATTCAGGACAGGAACTCACACAGGGTAGGAACTTGGAGGCAGGACTGGATGCAGAATCCATAGAGGAATGCTGCTTACTGGATTGCTTTCCTTGGTTTGCTTTGTTATAGAATCCAGGACTACCAGCCAAGGGATGGCACCAGCCACAATAGGCCCTCCCACCCTTGATCACTAATTGAGAAAATGTGATCACTAATTGAGAAAATGCCTTACAGCTGGATCTCATGGAGGCACATCCTCAAGGGAGGCTCCTTTCTCTGTGATAACTCCAGGTTGTGTCAGTTGACACACAAAATCAGCAAGTACAATATATTTACTTTTAATTCTTTGAATAATAGTTTGACATGGACATCATTTTCAGATCCTATTTACAGATAAGACACAATATGGTAAGTGACTTGCCTACAATCATAAGTACATAGAGGAAAATCTAAAACATCAAAGCTTAGTGTTCATTATTTTAAATTTTAAGCCTTGATCTAATAACTGCTGAAAGCAGATTGAACTTTGTGGACTGCTGTGAAGCAATGTCCTGTTTTCATTGTTTAGGGCTAAGATAAATTATCTTGACTAAAGCCAACTTTAATGGGAAAATGTTTATTTGGCTTACAATGTGTAAGTTCATCATTACAGGAAAGTCAAGGTGGTAACTTGATGCAGGTAGTTACATAACATCCATAATCAAGGACAAAGAGAGTAAATGCAAACAGAATCCTTCTCAACTAACCTTCTGCACTCTTTTACAACCCAACACTCAAATGAAATGATGCCATTCATGGTGAACTGGATCTCTCCACATTTATCATGTAATCAAGTTAATTCCCCACAGACACGCACACAAACCAACCTGTTCTATACCAGCCTACATTGAGACTCCTTTCAGGATGATTCTACATTGTGTCAACATGACAATTAAAAGGAGCTATCACAAAGCAACTTTGCATAATACTTGAAATATATAAAAAGTTCTCTTATCACAGGTTCAGTGAAGTTTTATTTTTTATTTACTTTTATTTTTATGATGCAGCATTTGCAACCATGAACACTCAGCAACCAAGGTCCCCTGTGCACAATCTGCACACACACACACACACACACACACACACACAAACAGTTGAAAGTAGTATGGGAACTAGTTGGGAGTGATAGGAGACTGAGAGAAGGAGAGTAATGGGGATGTATGTAATACCAACACATTGTATACATGTATACAATTTTCCAAAGAGAAAACCCTATGATTTATTTATTAATGTAAAGTCATTGTATATGATATGAGGTTTCATATGATCATTTTTAGATAACATTAAATAAATAATTGTACTTGGGCCATTATCTTTCTCATACCATGGCACTGGTGTTGGGAATTTAACTAGGGTTCTCTGGGTGATTACTGTGTGTTCTTAACCACTGAGCAACCCCCTGGCTTTCTCTCGGTGAGTCCTGCTTTGTAACTCAGGATAGGCAGGAACTCATTATCCTTCTTGTTCAACCTGAAGATTTTTGTAGTTTAAGATATATAGCACTACACACCCACCAATTATGTCCTGTCTAATAATTCTTTTTCTTTTTTTTTATTCCCCCCTTTTTATCATTTTTTTATTATGTATTTTCCTCAATTACATTTCCAATGCTATCCCAAAAGTCCCACACCCCCCCCCCACTCCCCTACCCACCCATTCCCATTTTTTGGCCCTGGCGTTCCCCTGTACTGGGGCATATAAAGTTTGCCTGTCCAATGGGCCTCTCTTTCCAGTGATGGCCGATTAGGTCATCTTTTGATACATAGATAATTCTTTTTCTTACACCAATATTATTAAGACACTGTTTCCTTCCAAAATTATGCTACCACTTTTATAGAGACTTTAAACTTTGTATCAAATCAAGTATTTCAAATTCATTTTTCTTGTACCAGAGCATTCTATGGTAGCATAATGTGGTGGGGAGAAAAATCCACTCTTTTCCAAGTATTCAAAAGGTCATCTTTTCCAAGAGGCAAGGAATAACACATGTGTTAGTCTGGTTCTGAGATCTGTTCTTTTCTGCAGTGTTCAGTTCCTGTTGGAATTACAATATCATAATTACTATCGCTCTGTAGTAAGTCTTTCCTATTCACTAATAAATTACTCAACTTTGTTCTTGTCTGAACATGCCTGAGTTTTGTGTTCCCTGTTAACTTCAGTGCACAGTTTAGAATCTATTTCTTTTCTTTTTTTTTTTTTTTTAGGTATTTTCCTCATTTACATTTTCAATGCTATCCCAAAGGTCCCCCATACCCACCCCCCCAATCCCCTACCCACGCACTCCCCCTTTTTGGCCCTGGCATTCCCCTGTACTGGGGCATATAAAGTTTGCAAGTCCAATGGGCCTCTCTTTGCAGTGATGGCCGACTAGGCCATCTTTTGATACATATGCAGCTAAAGACAAGAGCTCCCGGGTACTGGTTAGTTCATGTTGTTGTTCCACCTATAGGGTTGCAGTTCCCTATAGCTCCTTGGGTAATTTCTCTAGCTTCTCCATTAGGGGGCGTGTGACCCATCCAATAGCTGACTGTGAGCATCCACTTCTGTGTTTGCTAGGCCCCGGCATAGTCTCACAAGAGAGAGCTATAACTGGGTCCTTTCAGCGAAATCTTGCTAGTGTATGCAATGGTGTCAGCATTTGAAAGCTGATTATGTATCAGAGTAATAGTGGCTTCATAAAATGAGTTGGGTAGAGTACCTTCTACTTCTATTTTGTGAAATAGTTTGTGCAGAATTGGAATTAGATCTTCTTTGAAGGTCTGATAGAACTCTGCACTAAACCCATCTGGTCCTGGGCTTTTTTTGGTTGGGAGACTATTAATAACTGCTTCTATTTCTTTAGGTGATATGGGACTGTTTAGATGGTCAACTTGATCCTGATTCAACTTTGGTACCTGGTATCTGTCCAGAAATTTGTCCATTTCGTCCAGGTTTTCCAGTTTTGTTGAGTATAGCCTTTTGTAGAAGGATCTGATGGTGTTTTGGATTTCTTCAGGATCTGTTGTTATGTCTCCCTTTTCATTTCTGATTTTGTTAATTAGGATTTTGTCCCTGTGCCCTTTAGTGAGTCTAGCTAAGGGTTTATCTATCTTGTTGATTTTCTCAAAGAACCAACTCCTAGTTTGGTTAATTCTTTGAATAGTTCTTCTTGTTTCCACTTGGTTGATTTCACCCCTGAGTTTGATTATTTCCTGCCGTCTACTCCTCTTGGGTGAATTTGCTTCCTTTTTTTCTAGGGCTTTTAGATGTGTTGTCAAGCTGCTAGTATGTGCTGTCTCCCGTTTCTTCTTGGAGGCACTCAGCGCTATGAGTTTCCCTCTTAGAAATGCTTTCATTGTGTCCCATAGGTTTGGGTACGTTGTGGCTTCATTTTCATTAAACTCTAAAAAGTCTTTAATTTCTTTCTTTATTCCTTCCTTGACCAAGGTATCATTGAGAAGAGTGTTATTCAGTTTCCACGTGAATGTTGGCTTTCCATTATTTATGTTGTTATTGAAGATCAGTCTTAGGCCATGGTGGTCTGATAGGAAACATGGGACAATTTCAATATTTTTGTATCTATTGAGGCCTGTTTTGTGACCAATTATATGGTCAATTTTGGAGAAGGTCCCGTGAGGTGCTGAGAAGAAGGTATATCCTTTTGTTTTAGGATAAAATGTTCTGTAGATATCTGTCAGGTCCATTTGTTTCATAACTTCTGTTAGTTTCACTGTGTCCCTGTTTAGTTTCTGTTTCCACGATCTGTCCTTTGAAGAAAGTGGTGTGTTGAAGTCTCCCACTATTATTGTGTGAGGTGCAATGTATGCTTTGAGCTTTACTAAAGTGTCTCTAATGAATGTGGCTGCCCTTGCATTTGGAGCGTAGATATTCAGAATTGAGAGTTCCTCTTGGAGGATTTTACCTTTGATGAGTATGAAGTGTCCCTCCTTGTCTTTTTTGATAACTTTGGGTTGGAAGTCGATTTTATCCGATATTAAAATGGCTACTCCAGCTTGTTTCTTCAGTCCATTTGCTTGGAAAATTGTTTTCCAGCCTTTCACTCTGAGGTAGTGTCTGTCTTTTTCCCTGAGATGGGTTTCCTGTAAGCAGCAGAATGTTGGGTCCTGTTTGTGTAGCCAGTCTGTTAGTCTATGTCTTTTTATTGGGGAATTGAGTCCATTGATATTAAGAGATATTAAGGAAAAGTAATTGTTGCTCCCTTTTATTTTTGTTGTTAGAGTTGGCATTCTGTTCTTGTGGCTGTCTTCTTTTTGGTTTGTTGAATGATTACTTTCTTGGTTGTTCTAGGGCGTGATTTCCGTCCTTGTATTGCTTCTTTTCTGTTATTATCCTTTGAAGGGCTGGATTCGTGGAAAGATATTGTGTGAACTTGGTTTTGTCGTGGAATACTTTGGTTTCTCCATCTATGGTAATTGAGAGTTTGGCCGGGTATAGTAGCCTGGGCTGGCATTTGTGTTCTCTTAGTGTCTGTATAACATCTGTCCAGGCTCTTCTAAGACAAAAAGACCACCAACAGATTGGGAAAGGATCTTTACCTATCCTAAATCAGATAGGGGACTAATATCCAACATATATAAAGAACTCAAGAAGGTGGACTTCAGAAAATCAAATAACCCCATTAAAAAATGGGGCTCAGAACTGAACAAAGAATTCTCACCTGAGGAATACCGAATGGCAGAGAAGCACTTGAAAAAATGTTCAACATCCTTAATCATCAGGGAAATGCAAATCAAAACAACCCTGAGATTCCACCTCACACCAGTCAGAATGGCTAAGATCAAAAATTCAGGTGACAGCAGATGCTGGCGAGGATGTGGAGAAAGAGGAACACTCCTCCATTGTTGGTGGGAGTGCAGGCTTGTACAACCACTCTGGAAATCAGTCTGGCGGTTCCTCAGAAAACTGGACATAGTACTACCGGAGGATCCAGCAATACCTCTCTTGGGCATATATCCAGAAGATGCCCCAACAGGTAAGAAGGACACATGCTCCACTATGTTCATAGCAGCCTTATTTATAATAGCCAGAAGCTGGAAAGAACCTAGATGCCCCTCAACAGAGGAATGGATACAGAAAATGTGGTACATCTACACAATGGAGTACTACTCAGCTATTAAAAAGAATGAATTTATGAAATTCCTAGCCAAATGGATGGACCTGGAGGGCATCATCCTGAGTGAGGTAACACATTCACAAAGAAACTCACACAATATGTATTCACTGATAAGTGGATATTAGCCCCAAACCTAGGATACCCAAGATATAAGATATAATTTGCTAAACACATGAAACTCAAGGAGAATGAAGACTGAAGTGTGGACACTATGCCCCTCCTTAGATTTGGGAACAAAACACCCATGGAAGGAGTTACAGAGACGGAGTTTGGAGCTGAGATGAAAGGATGGACCATGTAGAGACTGCCATAGCCAGGGATCCACCCCATAATCAGCATCCAAACGCTGACACCATTGCATACACTAGCAAGATTTTATTGAAAGGACGCAGATGTAGCTGTCTCTTGTGAGACTATGCCGGGGCCCAGCAAACACAGAAGTGGATGCTCACAGTCAGCTAATGGATGGATCATAGGGCTCCCAATGGAGGAGCTAGAGAAAGTAGCCAAGGAGCTAAAGGGATCTGCAACCCTATAGGTGGAACAACATTATGAGCTAACCAGTACCCCGGAGCTCTTGACTCTAGCTGCATATATATCAAAAGATGGCCTAGTCGGCCATCACTGGAAAGAGAGGCCCATTGGACTTGCAAACTTTATATGCCCCAGTACAGGGGAATACCAGGGCCAAAAAGGGGGAGTGGGTGGGCAGGGGAGTGGGGGTGGGTGGATATGGGGGACTTTTGGTATAGCATTGGAAATGTAAATGAGTTAAATACCTAATAAAAATGGAAAAAAAAAAAGAAAGCTGATTATGGGATGGATCCCTGCATATAGCAGTCACTAGATGGTCCATCCTTTCGTCACAGCTCCAAATTTTGTCTCTGTAACTCCTTCTATGGGTGTTTTGTTCCCATTTCTAAGAAAGGGTAAAGTGTCCACACTTTGGTCTTTGTTCTTCTTGAATTTCATGCATTTGGCAAGTTGTATCTTATATCTTGGGTATCCTAAGTTTCTGGGCTATTATCCACTTACCAGTGAGTACATATTGTGCAAGTTCCTTTGTGATTGGGTTACTTCACTCAGGATGATACCCTCCAGGTCCATCCATTTGCCTAGGAATTTCATAAATTCATTTTTTTTAATAGCTGAGTAGTATTCCATTGTGTAAATGTACCACATTTTCTGTATCCATTCCTCTGTTGAGGGGCATCTGGGTAGAATCTATTTCTTAATCTACATCAAAGACTAAACAAAATAAACTTTGGTAAATTGAACATAGTTGCCATGAATCGATAATTCAAGTTGGGCAAACTAGGTACTTTATACAGGTGATGGTCAAGTCCACTGCTGGCAGTGCTCCTCTGCTCAGTATGTTATAGTAAATGTTCCTTCTGCCCATTTCTTTTTTAGTGCAGTGGAATTCGTTGACTTTCAGTAGACTCACTGTTGAATGCTTTTTTATATCATTTCAAAATGACAAGTTGAAAGAAAGGGACTGTGGTAAGTTAGAGACAAATGAAACTTCCCTGCATTATTTACAAGCTTGAAATGAAACATTAACAGTGTGGTTTCTAGGAGAAGAGGGTGATATGGAAGGGCCCAGAGGTGCAACAGCAAACAGTACACAGAGCCCGGATGAACTCCAGAAGTATTGAACTTTAGATTTATTTTTAAAACAGGAGTCTCTAACATTGGGTATTACACATCATGCTCCTTAAACTATAGCATAAAACTGAAAGGGACAGATGTTTCCATCATCATTCTACAAAAATAACATTGTCCTGACACAAAAACAGGAGAGGACACATTGTTACCCAATGTTGCAAGAGATGGAGAAAGGAGATAAGGTACACTGTCTACTTTTATTCAGCACAGTGTTTGAAATCATAGCTAGAGTAATAAGAAAAAGATGCAAAATGGACACATACTGGAATAGAAAGAAATTCTGTTTGCATATAATATAATCTTATAGTTTAAAGACTCTAAGGTCTCCAAGATACATAGTACTCATCAAAGAGGAGATGATGCAAAATTAACATGCATAAACTATTAGATATCAATAACAAATTCATAAGAAAGTCAAGAACATTATCTCAAAAATAAAAAGGGGTGAGAAGAAGGGCTGGTTATGCATTCAGCCAATTATATCAAGTACCTGCACAAAGAAAACTGTAAAGAGCAAAATATAGACATTGAAGAAGACATGAGGAGTCGGAAGGAAAGGCTTCTTAGTTTTAAGTCTTTGTTAGTAAACATGCAGCACTAATTTTTAAATGGCTCTATTACTGTAAATGATATATAGATCAAATGTTGTCAATGCCTGAAATTGGACAAGGTCCTGGGGGAGATAGTATCTCAACAGAGCCTGTAGTTACACACATGTACACACACAAATGAAAATTAAAAAGAAACCTTTTTAATAACCTAGAATGTTAAAGACAAAGAGATTACAAAATAAGAGGAAATCTTTGTCAGATATTTATATGACATGTGATTTCTCTAGAATCGGAGCACAGTAAATAATAAATTATATACAATGAGTGAATAATTTTATCAATAAAGAGGAAATCAACTGAATAGACACTCTGAAGTGAGATGTAAATTGTCAATAAATTTACCATTTTAATGTCTTCAACTGTCAAAATTACAAGTTAGCTTATGAGATTACAGTGAGGAAACACAGTGTTCACCTTGATAATATTGAGGTTCCATTTCATCCTTGTTATTGGCCATTAACAAGAAAACAAGTAACTCTGAATGTTGGATAGGATATGGGGGAAGGGAACTTTATCTACTCATATTGTGAATAAAAATTAGTTCTGCCAGCACAGAAATTATTTTTTAAAAATTGTCAATACAAGGACTGTATGACCCAGCTATATTATTTCTGTGTAATGGTCAACAGAATGCTTTTTTGAAAAAAATCAAGATTCAGTAATGATATTTTTATGCCCATGTCATTACCCCATTGACAATAGTCGGTCCCACTAACAGACATGTGCATAAAGAAAAGTCATGAACATACAATGGAATTATATCCATCTATAAAGACAATGAATATTGCCTATGCAAGAAAGTAAATGGGAAATAGAATGTTATAGCAAGTAAAATAAGCCAGATTTAAGAAGATAAGCAACACATTCTGGTCTGACACATGAAAAATGTAAAGTAGAAAGACTTTAACATGAAGGGATGTCATTAATGATATTATTTAATGGGAGGAATCAGACAAGATGAGAGTGGGTAGTGGAGCTGTAAATGATCCAAGCCCATGTAGGTAAGTATGAAATGCTATAACAAGACAGTACTCTGTACAATACATAAGTAAACTGTAAGTAAGAAAAAAAGTTAGGTTGTTTATTACAGGAACTTTCTGAAATGTTGATATGTGATTGAGTGGTTTATTGTTCTGCATTTAGGATCTTTACTAAATTCATCTATTAACTATATAGCCCCATTGGTTACATTTGATATGTTTTCTATGATTGTGATGATCCCATGTCTAAATTACGATTACTTCTTTTCTTACCAAAATGTTTTGGTTTCTTTTATTTTTGAGATTATAATCTCATTAACCATCCACTTTCCTCCATTTCTAACACTGTCATCTTTGCATTGATTATAGGCTTTTTTGTGAATGATATTCACTAAGGAAATTTACTTCTGTCTTTTAGTTTCCATTTTATTTTGCAAGATTGGAGTAGTTTTCCTTGAGGTTCCTTTCTCCCATCTACTGTCATCATTGCAAGATATTTTTTTTTTTTACTTTTGTTTATTCCAAAACTTGCATTTGTTTTTCTTTGTAAATTTTTTTTAAATTTTATTTTATTTTTATTAGGTATTTTCCTCGTTTACATTTTCAATGATATCCCAAAAGTCCGCCATACCCACCCCCCCAATCCACTACCTAGCCACTCCCCCGTTTTGGCCCTGGGGTTCCCCTGTACTGGGGCATATACAGTTTGCAAGTCCAAAGGGCCTCTCTTTGCAGTGATGGCCGACTAGGCCATCTTTTGATACATATGCAGCTAGAATCAAGAGCTCCGGGGTATTGGTTAGTTCATAATGTTGTTCCACCTATAGGGTTGCAGTTCCCTTTAACTCCTTGGGTAATTTCTCTAGCTCCTCCATTGGGGGCCGTGTGACCCATCCATTAGCTGACTGTGATCATCCACTTCTGTGTTTGCTAGGCCCCGGCATAGTCTCACAAGAGACAGCTATATCTGGGTCCTTTCAGCAAAATCTTGCTAGTGTATGCAATGGTGTCAGCGTTTGGGAGCTGATTATGGGGTGGATCCCTGAATATGGCAGTCTCTAGATGGTCCATCCTTTCATCACAGCTCCAAATTTTGTCTCTGTAACTCCTTCAATGGGTGTTTTGTTCCCATTTCTAAGAAGCGGCAAAGTGTCAACACTTTGGTCTTCGTTTTTCTTGAATTTCATGTGTTTAGCAAATTGTATCTTATATCTTGGGTATCCTAAGTTTCTGGGCTAATATCCACTTATCAGTGAGTACATATTGTGCGAGTTCCTTTGTGTTTGGGTTACCTCACTCAGGATGATGCCCTCCAGGTCCATCCATTTGCCTAGGAATTTCATAAATTCATTTTTTTAATAGCTGAGTAGTATTCCATTGTGTAAATGTACCACATTTTCTATATCCATTCCTCTGTTGAGGGGCATCTGGGTTCTTTACAGCATCTGGCTATTATAAATAAGGCTGCTATGAACATAGTGGAGGATGTGTCCTTCTTACAGGTTGGGACATCTTCTGGATATATGTCCAGGAGAGGTATTGCGGGAACCTCTGGTAGTACTATGTCCAATTTTCTGAGGAACCACCAGACTGATTTCCAGAGTGGTTGTACAAGCTTGCAATCCCACCAACAATGGAGTAGTGATCCTCTTTCTCCACATCCTCGCCAGCATCTGCTGTTACCTGAATTTTTGATCTTAGCCATTCTGACTGGAGTGAAGTGGAATCTCAGGGTTGTTTTGATTTGCATTTCCCTGATGATTAAGGATGTTGAACATTTTTTCAGGTGCTTCTCAGCCATTCGGTATTCCTCAGGTGAGAATTCTTTGTTCAGCTCTGAGCCCCATTTTTTAATGGGGTTATTTGATTTTCTGGAGTCCACCTTCTTGAGTTCTTTATATATATTGGATATTAGTCCCCTATCCGATTTGGGATAGGTAAATATCCTTTCCCAATCTGTTGGTGGCCTTTTTGTCTTATTGACGGTGTCTTTTGCCTTGCAGAAGCTTTGCAATTTTATGAGGTCCCATTTATCGATTCTTGATCTTACAGCACAAGCCATTGCTGTTCTATTCAGGAATTTTCCCCCTGTACCCATATCTTCGAGGCTTTTCCCTACTTTCTCCTCTATAAGTTTCAGTGTCTCTGGTTTTATGTGGAGTTCCTTAATCCACTTAGATTTGACCTTAGTACAAGGAGATAGGAATGGATCAATTCGCATTTTTCTACATGATAACCACCAGTTGTGCCAGCACCATTTGTTGAAAATGCTGTCTTTTTTCTACTGGATGGTTTTAGCTCCCTTGTCAAAGATCAAATGACCATAGGTGTGTGGGTTCATCTCTGGGTCTTCAATTCTGTTCCATTTGTCTACTTGTCTGTCACTATACCAATACCATGCAGTTTTTATCACAATTGCTCTGTAGTACAGCTTTAGGTCCGGCATGGTGATTCTACCAGAGGTTCTTTTATCCTTGAGAAGAGTTTTTGCTATCCTAGGTTTTTTGTTATTCTAGATGAATCTGCCGATTGCCCTTTCTAATTCGTTGAAGAATTGAGTTGGAATTTTGATGGGGATTGCATTGAATCTGTAGATTGCTTTTGGCAAGATAGCCATTTTTACAATGTTGATCCTGCCAATCCATGAGCATGGGAGATCTTTCCATCTTCTGAGATCTTCTTTAATTTCTTTCTTCAGAGACTTGAAGTTCTTATCATACAGATCTTTGACTTCCTTAGTTAGAGTCACGCCAAGGTATTTTATATTATTTGTGACTATTGAGAAGGGTGTTGTTTCCCTAATTTCTTTCTCAGCCTGTTTATCCTTTGTGTACAGAAAGGTCATTGACTTGTTTGAGTTAATTTTATATCCAGCTACTTCACTGAAGTTGTTTATCAGGCTTAGGAGTTCTCTGGTGGAATTTTTAGGGTCACTTATATATACTATCATATCATCTGCAAAAAGTGATATTTTGACTTCTTCCTTTCCAATTTGTATCCCCTTGATCTCCCAAACAAAAAAAAGCCCAGGACTAGATGGGTTTAGTGCAGAGTTCTATCAGACCTTCAAAGAAGACCTAATTCCAGTTCTTCACAAACTATTCCACAAAATAGAAGTAGATGGAACTCTACCCAACTCATTTTATGAAGCCACAATTACTCTGATACCTAAACCACAAAAAGACCCAACAAAGATAGAGAACTTCAGACCAATTTCCCTTTTGAATATTGATGCAAAAATCCTCAATAAAATTCTTGCTAACCGAATCCAAGAACACATCAAAACAATCATCCATCCTGACCAAGTAGGTTTCATCCCAGGGATGCACGGATGGTTCAATATACGGAAATCCATCAACGTATTCCAGTATATATACGAACTCAAAGACAAAAACCACATGATCATCTCATTAGATGCTGAGAAAGCATTTGACAAAATCCAACACGCATTCATGATAAAAGTCTTGGAAAGATCAGGAATTCAAGGCCCATACCTAAACATGATAAAAGCAATCTACAGCACACCAGTAGCCAACATCAAAGTAAATGGTGAGAAGCTGGAAGCAATCCCACTAAAATCAGGGACTAGACAAGGCTGTCCACTCTCTCCCTACCTATTCAACATTGTACTTGAAGTCCTAGCCAGAGCAATTAGACAACAAAAGGAGATCAAGGGGATACAAATTCTTTGTAATTTTTTTTAAATATACAATAAACTTAAATATTTTAATTGTTTTTGTAATCCACACTAAACTTTCATTTATTAAGAAGTATTTATCCTTACTTTTGTGTCACCTGCATATCAACTTTATATTTCATTTATGAGCTTTTAACTCTTACGTTATTGGTTAACATATTTCATGTTGCTAGTCTCCCTTTCAAGCTTCTGTTCTTTAGCCTTCCCTTCCCCTTCTTCTTCCCCTCCCCCTCCTCCTCCTCTCTCCTCCTTCCCTCCCTCCCTTATTCCTTTTCTTCCTCATTTCCTGTTTTCCTCCACACCAAGTCCTGGGCCTTGCTCTTGTCTGGCCATACCACACCTTGGAGAAAATTTCCCCATATGTTTTTTCAATTTTGTTACCAAATGTTTTTTCTTTCTCTTACCATACAAGCTATAGAATTATTTTAATTTTCCTATTTTCTGTAGAAAAATAAAACAAAGATGTCCTGATATTCATGTTACTCCCCCCGCCCCCAAAATCTGGAAGAGTGTATTGGTACAGCTAACTGTTCTAGAATCACTACTGTGTGCTTAGACAAGTATCTTAATGTATGTGTTTCCTCAGAATCTATTTCTCTTTGTTATATTTTTAAAAATTGTGATATAAATCTGACCATTTACCAGTTTAAATTTTTAACTAATGTTCATCTATCTATCTATCTATCTATCTATCTATCTATCTATCTATCTATATCTATAAATGTGTGTGTGTGTGTGTGTATGAATACTATCATCATCATGGCTTCCAGAAATCTAGAAACAGAATTACATTGTTAGAATATTGATCTGCAAAATTAGTTTATCAACACATATTTACCTGTAAATTCAGTTACTTCAATACATATCTACTCTATATGCTTTTATTTCTTGATGATAAATTTGTAGTTTACATCATTTAAGGGATTGGTTTATTTAAACTAGATTGCTCATTATGTCTCTTTACTCATGAAGTTGTTTGTTAAATTGTCAAGTCTGTGTGGATAATGGAGAATCCCTTCATTTTCTTAGAACCCTATGTCTTCTCTATATCAGTCTGTCTTAGAAGTTTATAATTTATTTTACATTTTTGAAAGAACCAACTTTCCTACCACTAACTTTCTCTAGTTTTGTCTTTGCGATTTCATCTATTATGACTTTGTCACATTTATTTTCCAATGTAATTCATTTTGAGTTTACATTTCTTTTCTTTAACTAGCAACTTAGAACATTCACTTGAAAAACACCTTGCTTTGAACCAGATTATGTCTTTAGATGCTATTTTAGCTGTATCCTATATTTACTAAATCATATCTTAATTAAATTTTTATGTCACCATTCACTTTGTATCTTACCCTTAATTATTTACATTTTTGTTAGTTTCCAAACACTTGAGGAATTTCCTTATAGGTATATTTCTGTTATCAGTCACTTTTTATGTTCCATGCC
This sequence comes from Mus musculus, assembly GCF_000001635.26. Taxonomy (NCBI): domain Eukaryota; kingdom Metazoa; phylum Chordata; class Mammalia; order Rodentia; family Muridae; genus Mus; species Mus musculus. The sequence continues at coordinate 71,402,781 of NC_000081.6, read as the reverse complement.
ACCAAAAATATATGCTTTCCAACCAGCTTGTATTTTTGATACAAGAAACACTTTTGTGGCTGTGTGCTCCCTGAACCTCTGGTAAAGGAGGTAGGTGGAAACATATTATGTTCTATATTCTAATAATTTTCTTTGATTTGCTCTATTGATGTCAGAGGTGTCAAACTTTCAACCGAAATTGTGAGTTTATTTTTGATTTCTTTTAATTTTAGAGTGTCAATTTGGTTCATGTATTTTGAAGCTCTCTTGACAAAGAGCTCTTTTGGGGGTAGGGGAATTATACCCTTGATGGTATTGGAAACCACTTCTTAAATGCTCTGGGTAAAATTCCTCATTTCCAAACCTTCTCTTGGTGCTATTGAGGTTGTACCAGTTTGTCTTTAATAAGAAGGATGTCAAAGCATGAGGTATGTTCTGTGGATGGTTACTAAGGCTCAGATACAATGCCTTTGTTTTAACAGAGATTATGTTAAAGGGCCATTTGGGCTTTCTGTGGATAATTTATTTGCCTTGATTCAACTCTTTTCAGGGTTGATTATTTATAAAGGACTACAGAACAGGATTTCTCAGAAGAAAATAGCTGAATGGACTGAAAATTACTGGCTATGATTTGCTCAATAAATTTCAATTTTATTGAAATAAAAACTCACTGAGCATGTTTTTTCTTAACAAATGGATTATTCTGCATGGTATGGAGGGTTCATTTTAGCTGTGGTTCAAAGATAATTGGAGGGGTTGTTTGCAGCCCCCATTTAACACCAGACTCTCTCACATTCTCTCCCTCCATTTTATCTTCCTAGCAAAACCTTTCAAAACCTTCCTGTCCTTCACCATAAAACCACAATGTCCAAGCATTCTCATAAACACTTGTTTGCTAGCACATGGGGGGAAATCATTTGTGTGACTCCCTTCATCTATGTGTGATTTAATCTTCATTGTCAATGGAATTGGACTTAGAAACTCTTAGGTGACACACCTTTGGGAGTGTTTACCCCTCAGAAAAAGCTTTCTTAAAAGGGGAAGTTTGCTTTATGGGAGAAAAATCCCTCTTAAATGTGGTACCATCCCATGTTTTGGGGTCCTGGATGGAAAAGAAACACAATAATGAGGATACAGGCTGAGCCATAGCATTCATCACTCTCTGTGTTCTAAATGTGGACAACATACCCTGCTCCATCTGTGGTGAGTCCTTGCTCCTGTGACAGCAAAGTCCATTCTTACTTCCATACATCCCAGCCACAATATGCTGTCCTCACAGGGTGTGTTCTAAAACATACCCTTCTTCATTAACTCTGTAGCTTTAAAGTTTTTTCTTTATTCTTGCTAATTCCACCCATGTACAATGAGAGCAATATTTATCTCCTTACTACTCTTCTAATATCTGCAGAGCACATAACCCTTGCTTTAATATCTTTAATTTTTTTTGATAATTCACTAAGATCAGTTAATGCTATCCATATGGGCATATTTGTGGAGCCATCCACTGGAACATGAAAAACTACAAGTAGCCACATCTTCACACCCAACAAAGTGATTCCCTCTTTCCCAGCAATTATCAAAAGCTTAAATATCTGTTCAGCAAGGTAAAGCCTGGGAACCACCTGCTTCTTGTTGGAACTTCTGCTATCTTGACCTCGTTCAGATATTGCTCAGGTAATTATAGCTGCTGTCAGTTCGTGCCATAACCACATCGTGCTGGGAGTAGCATCTGAACCTCTTCTACCTAACCTCAAGCTCTTGCATTCTTTCTGCTTCTTTTAGCAACAAACTCAAAGCCTTGCTAATACATAGGTATCCTATTGTCTTCTTGTTCTCAGCACTTGAGGAGTTAAGCATTTCTACATTAACTTCAACCAACTGCAGGATGAAGCCTTTTTGAGGAAGGCTGAGAGTATCCAAGGTCTGTGTATATGAGCATAAATATATAGAAAACATATAGACAGAGGTCCATTTAGCAAAATAGCAACTGTGGATTCTACTCTTATGTTATTTGACTCCTCACACTCCAGTCGTGGACTTTTTACAAAATCACAGCATGTAAGAAAATCTGGGAATTATCATATACTGCTTCTGCCAATACTCCAACAAGTAGAACACAGCCTCCAGAAATTTCTATCAGAAATGTATTCAAAGGGACATGGCATTAAGAACAAAGACGAGCTGAACAGTCACTTGTCTTTGAAAATATGCACCCCAAGAATGGCTAATTTTTCTCTAAGAATCCTGGAGGACCTGGGGAAGAAATGTATGGAAAAAGGCTGACTAGAGAACATATTTTGAAATGAGGTTAGAATTCTTTCTACTGAATGTGATTAAAGAGAATAATATAATTTGTCCCAGGAAAATTTGTAAAATTTATTTACTTATTCATGGAAAACCACCAAGGACTGAAACTATTTGGGAAAGTGTTTTGAAGTCCAGGTACCTAGGAAATCCTAAAGGAATTAAAAATGTTTACCTAATAAAACTAGGCTTTCTTTACATCACTTATCATTTTAGCTTTCTTGACAGCTCCCATGGGAAGGAACATGACCTCAAACCATGCTCAAGGAAAATTCCCTTAGCTAGAGAAAGATGAGTAGCAAAGAAGCCTGCAGAGAACTGCACACTCTCTTCTTTCTCACTCTGCAACTAAACCTACAATTTTCTTTAACTGTTCTTTATGCTTTTGCTTATAAAACCAACATCTACCATACCATTAAAATGAGAAGACTCAAAGTGGACAAGAAATCCACTCACAGTGCCTCTGGGTCAAAGTTTGAGGGTGTGATGTTCATGTTTATGTGGCTGTTCCCTGTGGTACTACAGATTTATAGTACTAGGTCCCTGAACCTAATAATGTGAATATCTATATTCTCTTTGTATAATTTCAAGCTCATGACTTGCCTAGCATCAGTGTTATTTCAAAAAACCTCTGGCAACCTTGATTTGTCCCCCATATTCTTAACATTATCTATGTGTCCAATTGTTAGAGTTGAAAGTTGAGGGGGAAAAAAAAACCCTCATAGCTCAAAGCCCATTTTCTTCTTTTACATCTGTACCTGCCTGCATACTTCTAAATTTCCATTAAAGGAAATACTTTATTTTTCCTTTGATTCAATATAATCTGAGTTTTGTTACTGGTTGCACTATAAGCATCAGCCACCTTGATGACAATGTAGAAAGGAATTTAATAATGTGCAAAGATATCTTAAATTTCTTGGAAGGCTGCAAGAGCAGTCTGAGAGTTCTGGAGTGACTTTAAAGTTACCAGGCAAAGTGTTCTATCCAATGAACTATTGTCAGGGAATCAGAGAATCAAAGTCTACCTCGCATTCAATATCATGAACTATGCTGACACGTCCACAATACTTCTATGTAAAGTGCATGCTTTCTTATCGCAACTCTTTCCTCCTGAGAGAATTTCACATCGAACCTTACATGGGTTTAGTAGAACAATTTCTATGAAAACACAATTTGGACAGAATATTCCAGAGTTTCAACAATGAACACGTAAAAGTAGGAAATGAGGAAAGAGGTTTAGACAGACAACTAGATGAGAAGGGTTGATACCTCTTCAGATATTCTTTTATCATCATAACATCTGGGAAATGTCGCCTTTAGCTTTCATTCTTTTGCATACCAAGGAAGCATGGGAAAGAACAGTGAGTGAGCCAATTTATCACACTTGTGCATTCAGATGGACACATTTGCTTTTGAAGGAATCTGCTGGGATTTTTTAAAAACATTTGTCTCTGTGTACAGTTAGCTCCATGCTATGTACCACTGTCCCTCAGAGCAGCTGGTCAGAATGCGATGTCCAGTGTCAATGATCTTTGTACATAATAGCAGATCCATTCAAGACACTGCACTTGATAAAGACATGGACAATATTTGAGTGAAACAAGGAGCTTATTTCCAAGATGTAAAATTCACATTGCCTAATATAGGCAGTATTCAGGAAACAGACTAGGCTAATGTATATCCAGGACAAACCAAGCACCAGGAACTGCCCGAAGTGCTGTCATGGATATCATATTATGCACAAATCATATTAATGTTGGAGTTGAGAGGCAACTTCCCTAACCTCCCCCTCAGAAATGATGCCTTATGCATTATACATAGATGGGTGATCACAGGATGGACATCATTGTTTAAAAAAAATGTGGATATTATACTTGTTAAAAGTAGAAAGAGCACCATCATGCAAGGGAAAAATGAACACAGCATCTCAAGGTGCAAGTGGGAATATCTGATTCTCAAATACAAAAATACTTCTGTTCAGATGCTGTCTCTTATTTTCTTGTGTTGCTCTATTAAAAGTGAGCTGGGAGTTTGTGTGAAGTATAAATACCAAGGAGAGAAGCCCCACTTGCAGCTATTGCGGATTCCAGCACTGTGGTAATGAATGACTAAATAGATAGGGGAGGCACAATTCTCAACAAACACCAAATGAATCAGTTAAATGAAACTCAGAGTTTGCCAACTGAGATTTTTGAAAAGGCACAAATTCTGTTACTTTTACCCCATCCCCAAATATAGACAAGAATGTTAAATAACTTCTATGGCAAAAATTACTTCTTATTACTTCAGTTGTTTTTCCTTTAATTAGACATTTCAAATAGGTAATGTGGTCAAATATAAACAGAGAGCAAGGGGAAGGAGGTCTCTCGTACTAACATTTATTTATGTATATATTTATTTGTTTGTTTGGTAGCTTGTTTATTTTGCTGATGTTAGAACACAAACCCAGCTGGGCAGTGGTGGCGCACGCCTTTAATCCCAGCATTTGGGAGGCAGAGGTAGGTGGATTTCTGAGTTCGAGTCCAGCCTGGTCTACAGAGTTAGTTCCAGGACAGCCAGGACTACACAGAGAAACCCTGTCTCGAAAAAACAAACAAACAAACAAACAAACAACCCAAAGAACAAACAAACAAGAACACAAACCCAAGGACTTGAACATACTAGGTAAGAATCATGTAGCATTGAGATTCTCACTAGCACCATTATCATTTTGATCTGTCATTTAGAGGTTATTAGTTCAATACTTCTGGAAATTATGCTGAACTTTTATATTTGAATTCATCAAACCCATCAGCCAATAATAATAGGAATTAATAAGTGGCCATTTTCCTATGTTCACTGTTTTCCCTAAAATTCAGAGAGTCTATGGGAAGAACATGATTAGTCATGTTGGATTGGTAAGGTATATAGAGTGGTTGGCACAGAAATTAATTCCCATGCATGGCTCAAGTGGGTGGAGACCATTGTTAATGGAGGGCTAGCTGTTACCAGGGTGATGGACAAGGATTTAGGATATATATGACAGCAGCATAAACAGGGTCTAGAGTAAAAATGCTTAACATGTTAATTCTGCACCAATATCCCATTAGGTAAATGGTAATAGGAATGAGAGATTGTTTAGGCAAAACGTACTTGTATAGTTTGCTTTCAAATGAAAACCAAAACCAAAACCAAAACACCAAAAAAAAAAACCTACCAAAAAGACAGAGTTCATTGACAATAGTGTAGAGGTTGAACAATGGATACATAAGAGAGAAATTGAAGAATGAGTCATACATAGATTCTTTAGACATAATTAGTAATTAATAGGAGCTAATAAAGATCATAATTGGGGTTTGGGGATGGGTCTTCACAGTCTAGAGTTGATGTATCAGAATAGGACATGTGTCCAGGTCAGGATAACTGCCAAGGAAGTTGACTCCCAAAAAAATTGGTGAGAGTTTAGGTGGGACAAGTCAAGACAATACAGTAGGGCTCAAGTGACATGTTCATACTTTTCTGTACATGAAAGCTTCTATTCGTTTTTCTACTCTCTTTTTGTACAAAATGCAAAACATTTCTCAATAGCCTTAGAACCCACATTTGGCTCCAGAAGATTTAGTTCAGGATACTGTCCCACCTGGGGAATCCATCCTATATACAGTTACCAAACTCAGACATTATTGTGACTGCCAACATGTGCTTACTGACAGAAGCCTGATATAGCTGTCTCCTGAGAGGCTCTGCCAGTTCCTGAAAAATACAGAAATGGATGCTCACAGCCATCCATTGGTTGGAGAACAGGAGCTTTGAAGGAGCTACAGAAAGTACCCAAGGAGCTGAAGGGATTTGTAGCCCCATAGGAGGAACAGTAATATGAACTAACTAGTACCCCCAGAGCTCCCTGGAACTAAACCACCAATCAAAGAAAAAACATGGTGGGACTCATAGCTCTCTAGCTGCATATGTAGCAGAAGATGGCCTAGTTGGTCATCAATGGAAGGAGAGGCCCTTAGTCATGTGAAGGTACTATGCCCCAGTATAGGGGAATGCCAGGGCCAGGAAGAGGGAGTGAGAGGGTTGTTGAGCAGGGGAAGGGGAGAGGATAGGGGATTTTCAGGGTGGGGAGAACTAGAAAAGGGGATAACATTTGACATTAAATAACGAAAATATATAATAAAAAATTAAAACTCATGTCATGTTTTTACATTCTTTTAGTATAAGAGTTTGGGAGGCAAAGACAAGTTTATCAGCACTTAAGCTGAGCAAACACACCTTTCTGTTCTACGTATCAGATTTACAAAACATTTTATTAAAATTATTTCCAGCATGAAGAACCCCAAATCTACTTGTATATGTTTCTTCTCTAAAAATACTTCGTCATGCATAATGCCTGCACATTCTGATCCTTTCTGCTTAGGAAAATAATATCTGTTCTCTAAAACTTGATTCAAGACCTGAACCAGCAAGTGTTCCATCCTTCCAATACCATGGGAGTTCCATTGATATACTGTGCAAAGCATCACTTTTTCCTATGGGTAAACTCCAGACCTGGCTCCTGCTCCCTTTAATGCCTGCCATGCACAATATAAGGTTAATCAATATAGGTTCTGAGCTACCTTTTTCTTCCTGGTTACAGATCAGACTGTATTAAAACATCTTGAAGTGGAAGTAGGGTCTCAAAATGTTTCTACTGCTCTAAACCTTAGAGCTGTCATTTGTGAAGGGTACCAGGTAACTGCTAACCCAAACGTGAAGATATTTCTTGGATTTTAAATTATTGGCTAAACACTAGAGAGCTTGTCATGTAACTATTGTAATACTTTTCTCAGTGAGTAGGAGTGATGCAATAAATAAGGCCCCTGACATGGAATCATAAAGATGATAAAGAAAGGTTCCCATTAGCTAAAGTTTCCCATTAGCAAGGACTATAGATGTTACAATGAATGTATGCTTCCCATGGATTTTTCTTCTGCTCTGACCTCACATCTACTAGTTGCTCTGACACTCCAGTTCAAGTTGCAATTTTCGCCCAAGATTTTTGTAGTTTCATTCATCCTCCTGTCCCTAGTGTCCACAAATGATGACCTTATGAGGAGCTTCAGGGAAGTCCAGACATGATTATCATGTGAGCTGTGATGCTTAGGGCTCAGACATGTTGCTTTCAGAGGGAAGCCTGTTGTGTCATTCCATAAGAGAGAAAATAAAACTGAAGAATGAGACACTGCTGGAACATTTTTGAAAAACATAATCGATGTGTGGGATTTGGGAAGAAGCTCTAAGAGTTTGTACTTTATAACTATAATTAAAACCTGTGCATAATGACCATCTTGGAGCCCATTCAACACGATGTGGGAGCTTTGAGTGCCAAGGAACATCTGTTTCAAGAACATCAGCCTTCCATTTTTTCTCAGGAGGTGTCTGGGATGAAGCTGGCCCTTGATGTACTTGTTTGCATATGGAAAGGGCTCAGCTCCGAGGCTGGCATCCTCCTATCCCTCACCCAGATATTCTTTAACTTTACAGGAGTTACTGGGATTTGCATTTGGAGCATGTTAATTCGCACTGTTAAATACTGGAGAATCTTTTAAAGACTGACATCTTGATAGAGATGTGGATTTTTGCTTGTCTATTCTTTACGTGTGATTACACGGTATAAGTTCCACATAATAGGATGTTAAGAGGATGAAAACAGAGAGAGGGAAGCCTTGAATTCCCTACATCCTTGTAAATTGAAGAGTTATATGAGGAAGGAACAGAAGCTGGCTGTTGTGAACAGTACAATCTAGTTCTGTTGATTTGCACCCCACCTTTTTTTGTGTGTGTGCATTCATGTCTTTGGGGGAACAGAATCCCAGGTGGTCTGTACATGCCTACATGGTGCTTTGCAAAAAGAATTAAATATTCTAGCTAGCCTGTATAAAAGACACCCAATCCAGGTATTTTATTTACAAGCTGCAAACCTTGATTGGGTGGGTTTTGGAGCTATTCTAACTTGCATCCTAGCCATGTGTCCCTTGTTACTTGCTGTTTGTTCAGGCCACATGCTCATGATCCATCTCCTCTCATGGCAGCTTCCTCCTCTCTTTTTGTCCTTTGGTCTTCTCCCCCACCTCTGTCTCTACATGTCACCCCCATCCAGTTAACTGAAAACCCACCTAACTATCTATAGCCCAATCACCGGTTTTAACCATTTATTGACCAATTAACTTGGGGAGGAAGGTTCTTACAACAAAAGCCAATGTACTTGAGAATGTCCTCTTTGGAGGCAACCAGTTCTTGGGGGACTGTTTTTAACATTCAAATACATAGCAGTACCAGACCAACCCCCTACAATGCTTGATATCGCTTTTCTAGATATGACTGACATCAGTTCAATGTGATGCTTCACCTGCATTCAGAGCTGGGCTCAAGCAGAGGCACTTGCTCATTTCACCCTGACTGATAAAGACTGACCATGTTCTAGTCCTTAATTGGCTGCATCTTGCTTCACTGATTTGCCAACAGCTTTCTGATTCTGTAGCTCCCTGGTTTTCACAAGGCAAATGTTAGAGAAGGATTTGGTTCTCTAGTGAGAATTGAGTCATTTCTGGAAACTCAGTCCAGTTGATATTCTTTGACATACCATCACTCCAGTGATTTGCTTTATCTACTGTAGTTAAAGTAGCAGGAAGAAAATCATTTAGAGAAGGACTGGCAGCATCTATGATTTTGTTTTCATCTCAGAATCATTTTCTTAAATTTTTTGTTTGAACTGTCCATTCACTTAGTGACTTGTGGACATAGGTGACTGTTCACACATTGAGATCAGTATGACTAAACCCAGAAAACACTGGTTCTGTTGTTGACTGGCCACTCCCAAGAGTTTCCTGAGACAATTTCCAGTTGCAGAATTCTCCCTGCCTTGACATGAAGCCAAGAAAGAAATAGAATAAAGTTCTTTTTCAAAGAGACAGAGCCTAGGTTTTCTCCATAGAAAGAAGGAGGAGAAATCTGAAAGGCTGCAGTGTCCTGTGAGTGCTGAGAGACTCTCCATGCCTGTTAGGTTTAGTGGTGACTTACACAGTGGCACTCCCTCAAGGAACATGCTGTCAATGATATTTTCTTGCACACCATATGTTAATGTTGGTTTCATAGAAAGCAGTTGGATTAAAAAAAAATAGATGCCTTGTTGAGAACCACATGGTCTACAATCAATAATCTCTGGTGCAAAGTCTAGTGGACTCATTTCTTTAAACACCAAGACTCATGAATTTTGGAGGCAAAAATGGCAGATCTTATTTTAAGATCTGGGCTTTAGTTTAAAATATATCGGTAGATCAAAATCACAGGTCTGCAATTAGTGGGACCTCTCTAAGGCATATTATGCCTCAAATTAGCAAACAACACTTAGCTCTGTAAGTATGTCTTTATGCAAAAATCACTCTCCCCTGCCTAACACACACACACACACACACACACACACACAGGATATTGTGGGAAATATTAAAACCGATTGACAACTTCCCACACTACTGCTGGCAACTCTCTTCCCCAGCATGGTCCCACTGGCTCTGTCTCTAATTAGTCCCTGCAACAACCATTCACAGTATTCCCAGCTCTTGTTAGCTTGTCTCTGGAGCTGCTAATTCATTCTCAGGCAAAAACACCTGTGGTGGTCCCACATTCCAGTAATCCAGTAAAACAAAATGCTTGAAGCTTATAATTAACCAGTCAGATTTATGTATCAATAGATTCTCAATTCACAAGATGCTCACACAATAATTGCTATGCCAATTGATAATGATACAAGCTGCCCACCTAGATTAGACAAGTTACTGCAATTATTTTATCCCTATATAGTAACATCTACCTGTGGCTACTCAAAGCCACACTGGTTCTGAATCATCCTTTCCGTTGTCTATCTTGCTTCCTCCCCCTCTCTCCTGAGTCAAACTCTCTCTCTCTGCAGCTCTTATCCCTGCCTCTCTTTTCCCTGTCCAATGACAGGCCTCCTGCTGCACTAATATTTTAATGTCATTGGACAGGGAAAATCTTGCCACAAAGGGGCTTCCTTATTCAAGAGTTATGGTATCACAGTCATAAGGCAAAATGTTTTAAAACTTGAACAACACAATTTCAAATCCATTCTTACAATGATTTGAATTCTACATTTTACTAAAGTTTTAAACTAATTATTGTTATATTTATTTATTTATTTATTGTGTGCATATGCAATCACATATGCATATTCCATGCTGTATATGTATATGTCTAAGGACAGCTTATGAGTTTCAACTCTCTGCTTTACATGCTGAGCCACCTTAGCAAGCATTGTTAGAGTGTTAGATTCCTCCTTATTGTGGCTACTTTATTAGTAAGACGGTGTTGTTTGTGAGTTCATGAAGATGAGTTCACCAGTATTTATTCACCACAAGAAGAGCTTCAAAGACAGACAAAAATGTCAGTTCTACTAAGTGCCAGTTGTATGAACCAGTGACTTTATTGGAGTTGCTCACAGATCTTGGGGACTTGGACAACTGCATCATGGAAAAGTCTACTCAAGTGCTAGTGATGACTCACAAAACCTGCGACTCAAGCTATCTGCACAAATTTCAGGCAGCTTCACTAGAATCTCTCCCCCACCCCAAAATAGTCTTAAAACCAGAGAGAGGACTTATGGCATTTTGTAATAATTTTATGACTTCTGTGGGCCTCCATTTTCCTTGCATGAAGTATTTACATTCATAGAAAATAAGTATGCTTTCGTCTCAGCTCCAAACTTTGCCTCTGTAACTCCTTCCATGGGCGTTTTATTCCCAATTCTAAGAAGGGGCAAAGTGTCCACACTTTGGTCTTCATTCTTCTTGAGTTTCATGTGTTGTGCAAATTGTATCTTTTTTGTTTGTTTGTTTTTGTTTTTATTTTAATTTTTTTATTATTAGGTATTTATTTCATTTACATATCCAATGCTATCCCAAAAGTCCCCCACACCCTCCCACACCCACTCCACCACCCACCCACTCCCACCTCTTAGCCCTGGTGTTCCCCTGTACTGAGGCATATAAGGTCTGCACGATCAGTGGGCCTCTCTTTCCACTGATGGCCGACCAGGCCATCCTCTGATACATATGCATCTAGAGACACGAGCTCTGGGGGGCAGGGGGGGGGTGGTTACTGGTTAGTTCATATTGTTGTTCCACCTATAGGGTTGCAGATTCCCCCAGCTCCCTGGGTACTTCCTCCAACTCCTCCATTGGGAGCCCTGTGATCCAACCAATAGCTGACTATGAGCATCCACTCCTGTGTTTGCTAGGCCCAGGCATAGTCTCACAAGAGACAGCTATATCAGGGTCCTTTCAGCAAAATCTTACTAGTGTGTGCAATAGTGTCAGCGTTTGGAGGCTGATTATGGGATGGATCCCCGGGTATGGCAGTCTCTAGATGGTCCATCCTTTTGTCTCAGCTCCAAACTCTGTCTCTGTAGCTCCTTCCATGGGTGCCTTGCTCCCAATTCCAAGAAGGGGCAAAGTATCCACACCTTGGTCTTCATTCTTCCCGAGCTTCATGTTTTTCGCAAATTGTATCTTATATCTTGAGTATTCTAAGTTTCTGGGATAATATCCACTTATCAGTGAGTACATATCATGTGAGTTCTTTTGCGATTGGGTTACCTCACTTAGGATGATGCCCTCCAAGTTCATCCATTTTCCTAGGAATTTCATAAATTCATTCTTTTTAATAGCAGTGTAGTACTCCATTGTGTAAATGTACCACATTTTCTGTATCCATTCCTCTGTTGAGGGGCATCTGGGTTCTTTCCAGCTTCTGGCTATTATAAATAAGGCTGCTATGAACATAGTGGAGCATGTGTCCTTCTTACCGGTTGGAACATCTTCTGCCCTACCCAGGGATCCATCCCATAATCAGCCTCCAAATGCTGACACTATTGCACACACTAGCAAGGTTTTGCTGAAAGGACCCTGATATAGCTGTCTCTTGCGAGACTATGCCTGGGCCTAGTAAACACAGGAGTGGATACTCACAGTCAGCTATTGGATGGATCACAGGGCCCCCAATGGAGGAGCTAGAGAAAGTACCCAAGGAACTAAAGCGGTCTGCAACCCTATAGGTGGAACAACATTATGTATTAACCAGTACCCTGGAGCTCTTGACTCTAGCTGCATATGTATCAAAAGATGGCCTAGTAGGCCATCACTGGAAAGAGAGGCCCACTGGACTTGCAAGCTTTATATACCCCAGTACAGGGGAACGCCAGGGCCAAAAAGGGGGAGTGGGTGGGTAGGAGAGTGGGGGGGAGGGTATGGGGGACTTTTGGGATAGCATTGGAAATGTAAATGAAGAAAATACCTAATTAAAAAAAAAGAAAATAAGTATGCAATGATTTGACACAATAATGACTTGTATTCAACAAACTGGAATTAGACAACATTCTTCAGGCATATAGCAGAATTCAGGTTTCATGGGAAGCCCCTAGAAGATCACATCATCTATTTTCTTCCTGCTATTTGCAGCTAGATTGGGATCTCTAGCGAGTAACAACAAATGCTAATTATCTTGAGTACATGAATGCAGGCCCTCTAAATAAAATTGATATAATGAAGTGATTTGCCAGGTTCTGATCACATAGCCAGTCATGATTTTGTTTTCTACCAAATCCACATCTACTTGACTTTAAGTCAATAAACAGTGCATATGTGTAATATAATATAAATCTAAATTTCAATGAATATGTGGGTTATGTATCCCAAATAATTTTATACATTCTGGATAGAAATGAGGAAAACTTTTGAGAAGACAGTAGTACCTTCCTGTGTTGATCTCTCCCTGATGAAACCAGGACAAGAGACTCTGAAACTGCACACAAAATTGCACATAGGAGACCCCATAGAACTGTGCGCGCGCGCGCACACACACACACACACACACACACACACACACACACACACACACAAATCCTGCCTGCTCAGATCATTTTATTTGTCAGGCTCAACCACATAGTGCATTATAGTAACTGGGCAGTGCCATTGTTTTATCCTCAACCCATTCAGTGTGTAATCTTTAAGTGTTGTAGATGCTTTAGTCCTTATTAGAAGGGGGAACATAATAATCATAGGAGATAGAAGGAAAGAGGTACCTGGGAGGGAGAGGAAGGGGGAGGGAAAATGGGGGCAGGATCGGGTGACAGAGGAGACAGGGAGAAGTACAGAGGATCAGGAAATTGAAAGGAGGTGTGTAGCAGTACAGGATGGGGGAGTCAGGGTAGCCACTAGAAAGTCCCAGATGCCAGGAAGCAAGAGGCTCTCAGAACCCAATAGAGATGTCATTAGCTGAAATACTCAACAAAGGGGGGAGGGAGAGCCTGTAGAGACCATATCCAGAGGTTAGGCATGGCCCCCGGTTAAGGGATGGGGCCACCCACCCATCTCAAAAATATTAGCAGAGAATTATTCCTCTCTAAAGGAAATGCAGGAACAGAGTGGAGCAGAGACTGAAGGAAAGGCCATCCAAACACTGCCCCATGCATCTGCAGACACCCAACCCAGACACTATTTCTGATGTCAAGAAGCACTTGCTGACGGGAACCTGGTATGGCTGTCCCCTGAGAGGCTCTGCCAGAGAATGACTAATACAGATGTGGGTGCTTGCAGCCAATTATTGGACTGGGCATAGGAACTACAATGGAGGAGTAGGGGAAGGACTGAAGAAGCTGAAGAGGTTTGCAACCTGATAGGAAGAACAACATTGCCAACCAAACAGACCCAGCAGAGCTCCCAGGGACTAAACCACCAACCAGAGAGTATACATGGAGGAACCTGTGACTCCAGCTGCTTATATAGCAGTGGATTGCCTTATCTGGCATCAATAGGAGAGGAGGCCCTTGTTCCAGTGGAGACTCGATGGATGCCCCAAAGTAGGGGAATGCTAGGGCAGTGAGGCAGGAGTTTGCAGGTGGGTGGGGGAGCTCCCTCAAGGAGGCAGGGGGTAGGGGGGTGGGGTAGGGGCTTGAGGATGGGAAACTGGGAAGAGTGATAACATTTGAAATGTAAATAAATAAAACAATAAAAATTCTATGCCAAAAAGCATAGAATTTTATATACTTCCAATATGAAATTTAGATAATTTACCTATAGTTCTAACTTGCTTAATATTTTTATTATGAGCATTAGAACATTATCAAATTCTTTCCTTAAACAGCTCATCATAATATTTGTTTTTCAATAGAATAGTTTGCACTGATCCATGTTTAATTTGTGTATATTGCAATTTTTATTTGCGTGTGCATATGTGTGGTCTCAAACATGCCAGCATGCTTATATGGAGACCAGAAAACAACTATTCTGAGTCTATTCCTTTTATCATTTGGGTTCTGAAGATGAAATTATCAGGCTTAGTGGCATGCATCTTTATCCTCTGATCCATATTTTAAATATCTGAAATAAATTCACATATAGAACATCATGTATGTCCTTTTACATATGTGTACATGTCCATTTGTGCATGTGCATCTATGTACATATATGTGTGCAGACCAGAGGTCAGTGTCAGCTGTTTTTCTTCATCACTTAACACCTTACATTTTCAGAAAGTGTCTCAGTAAATTGAGAGCTCATAGATTTCACTAGATTGGCTGCATTTAAGGAAGCTGGAGGATGAGGCACCCCTTATAGGACCCTGTTTCCTATGGGAGAAAATGGTCAATGTCAGTTTTGTTTGAAAAGTAAGGGCCTTTGTAGACATTCACATTGTATAGATTCTTAATATGCAGTGTTCTTTCCTCATTGTTTTGAGTGAATATACTGGAATTAGCATTTTTCCCATGGTGCACAAACATTGTTTAATGAATCCATCTGCGTGCTTGGGTCTCTAAGTTTCCCTAGCCTTTCAGTTTATATATTCCTCATTATGCAAACGTTTCCTGGTGGTTATCAAATCCTGGGCTCCGTTTGTATTTCTCTTATAATAGATCAGCCTTGATTCTGTTTTTATTTCCCCATAGGAAGGTTGTTATTGTTGTATCTTTTTCCTATTAATTACATAGGAGACTTGGCTCCAGGAAATTCAGGTCATAATTTTGTTGTGAGTGAGACAGGAAGCAAGGTAGGAGCAGAATGGTGATGAAAGCAGCTTTGAAGACAGAGAGACCACACTGGGAGTCCTGTGTCAGTTTCCTCCTGTGAGATGCTGTGTGGAGATGAAATAGACACAAGTTGTATTTTTTCTTTTTCCATTTTCAGAAGTGTTAAAATAGTTACCATGGTCTTGGTTTTTCAGAAAGCTGGGTTGTTGGTGTGAGAAGTGTTTATCTGTGGCCTCCATCTTCCTCTGTCACATCAGCCTTACAGAATCTTTTCAGCCATAGTCCTTTCTCATCTTCTTTAATTTTCAAAAAACCAGCCCCTCTGCTCTCACTTCAATCACTTCTTATCCCTCTCCACTTCCTTCTCTTTTTCTTTTCTCTTTCTTCATGTCTGTCTGTCTGCATTCCTTCCTTCTTCCCCAATATCTATCTATCTTTCTTTCTTTCTTTCTTTCTTTCTTTCTTTCTTTCTTTCTTTCTTTCTTTCTTTCTTTCTTTCTTCCTTCCTTCCTTCCTTCCTTCCTTCCTTCCTTCCTTCCTTCCTTTCTTTCTTTCTTTCTTTTTTCTTTCTTTCTTCCTTCTTTCCTTCCTCTCTTTCTTTCTTTCTTTCTTTCTTTCTTTCTTTCTTTCTTTCCTTCTTTCTTTCTTTCTTGCATTCTTCTTATCCAATAGATCCTGACCTCTATCCAAGAGATCCTGTCCCTCCACTCCACCAACTACATAAACACACACACACACACAGAGAGAGAGAGAGAGAGAGAGAGAGAGAGAGACAGAGAGAGACAGAGAGACAGAGAGAGACAGAGACAGACACACACACAAACACACACACACACACACACCTTCCCTTTCCCCTAGATCCATTTTTTCTTGATTTCTCTTCAGAAAAGAGCAGGCCTCCCAGTGGTATCAACTGAATATGATATACCACGATACAATGAGACTAGGCACAAACTCTTATAGTTTGACTAGGCAAACTCAGTATGAGGAAAGAGTTTCCAAGAACACATAAAAGAATCAGAGATGTCCCCCAACACCACTGTTAGGAGTCCCACAAGAACACCAAACTACCCAGCAATAACAGATATTCAGAGGACCTAGCTCAGACTCATGCAGGCCTAGCAGTTTTAGTCATAATAGCCAGAAACAACATAGATGTCCTTCAGACAAAGAATATATGAAGAAAATGCAGTACATTTACACTGTGGAGTATTACTTGTCTGTTAAAAAAATGACACCATAAAATTTCAGATAAATGGATAGAACTAGAAAAACGTCATCCTGCCTGGGGTAATCCAGACTCAGAAAGACACATATGGTATGTTCTCATTTATAAGTGGACATTAGCTATTAAGGATAATCATGCTACAATTCACAAACCAAGAGAGGGTAAGTAAGAAGGAGGGTTCATAAGGGGGTGTAAATAACACTTCTTAGGAAGGGGAAATAGAATACATTTTGTGCATGGACTGGGGGCATGTGGGGATGAGAACATGAGAGTTCAGTTAGGGTTAGGGTAAGGATGGAGGGAGAGAGTATGGGAAGAGAAGACTAGAATTGAGGTTCATTTGGGGCGAGTTCTTGGGGAAGCCGTGCAGTGGAAACTCCCTGGAATCCACGAGGGTGACTCCTAGTAATGGGGGGTATGGAGTATAAGATACAGATATCTTCTGTACCCAGGCAAGGCTTTCAATGGTGGGACTTGGACACCAACCCACAACCTCTGACCTACAATTTATCCTTCTCTCTCTCTCTCTCTCTCTCTCTCTCTCTCTCTCTCTCTCTCTCTCTCCCTCTATTTCTCTATTTCTCTATTTCTCTATTTCTCTCTTTCTCATGCTTCCACAGTTCACAGATCAAGGTTTTGGGGTGGGCCAACTCAAAGCCCTGGATCCTGGCTTGGGTGATAGCTGAGCTGGTCAGCCTGCGGGCTCTCCCCCATCTGTACACCCAGAACCAGCTCCTCTGTGGTATCCTGTCCAGGTATGGGGTCCACTCTCCCAACTACTGCAGTCTGTGAGAGACTGGGCCAACTTTCCTGCTCTCTTACCATCAGGGCCAGCTCACCTGTATCTTCACCATCAGGACCAGGTCCACTGTGATGCCCAGGCATGGTGTAAGCTGCTCTCCTGAGCGCTACAGCCAGTAAGGGGCAAGGATAACTCTCCTGTTCTCATGACCTTGGTGCCAGCTCTCTAGACAACTTACTGCAAGTAGCATGTTGAGAAGTAAGGGGGGTAGAGGACGTTACCTCCAGCCCAAGCCACCTCAGGTCAGATGAGTGGTGGGGCCAGCTCCCCCACACTCACATGTGAGACTTAACCCTTTCTTAATTTTCTGAATTCTGCCTCCTTTTCCTGCATACGTTCCTTCTCTATCCCTTTTTCTAAACATTCAAACTGTAGAGCATTGCCTACTTATTAATAATAAATCAGCATATTTAATAAGGCAAGCTGTCACACACACATGAAACTATGGTAGACAAATGAAAACATATGCTATCTCACACAGTTACCATGGGTAATTACCTCAAACTACTGAGAAGTTGGCATTTCAACATTTTGAGTGTTGAAAACTTTCCTTAGAAAGCTTTAGTACCTTTACTTACACAAAAATTTATGTTAATGTATATATTAAGTATCATGATGGCATGACCTTTTGCTTTAGGAACTAAGATTTAAGAAACAATGTGAAGTATGGCTGATTACACTGAAATTTACTCATTCTGATGTTTGAAATTCTTTCCCTGGTCACATTCTTTTGCACACTAACCATTCTTTAAGGGTTTACTTGCTAGAAAACCTGCCTTAGTTTATCTTCAACTGATAATTCCTTCCTTTCCTTCCTGTCACTGGCTTGTAGGCGACACAGTTGAGAGTTCATCATTTAATTTAGAAATTTGTTTTGATTGTTAACATTTAAATTCAACTTCAAAAGATCAAGAATCACCTAAAAGATGTGACTCTGCACAGCTCTGTGAGGGTACACATATGTGCATGTGTGTGTGCGTGTGTGTGTGTGTGTGTGTGTGTGTGTATTGAGGTTAAAGACACCTGCTGAGTACAGATATCCAAATAGATCCCAAAGATCAAACACTGAATAAAAAGGAAAAATCCAACTGTGCATAGGCATTGGTTGATATCTGCTTCCTGACAGCAGATGCAGTGTGACCAGCTGCTGTAAGTTCCTCTCACCAAAACACCTCTGCCATGAAGAAGTACCCATGAACTATGAGCCATTGTTTGAGTTGCTGTTATCAAGAGCTTTATCACAGAAACAGGAAGACACAGATGTGGAAGTTGCCTGACTTTGAATTTCCCTCTAAACTTCTCATTACTTTCTGACTATGTTTAGTGATATTTTTCTTTGTTTCTGTATTTAGAAGTTGAATTATGATGTACATTGGCACAAGTTTGTGTTTATCTTGCTTTTTTTAAAACCAGCTTCTGAATCTGTAAATTTATGCTTTTTGCCAAGTTTTTGAAGTGTGAAGTCATTGTTTACTAAATATTTCTTCAGTCTTATTCTCTTTCTCTTTGCCTGACACTTGAATGTCACACATGATCAGTTTTGTAATTGTTCTATGCATTCCTTAGACTCTGTTCAATTGACTTGTGTTTTATTTTCTCTGCATTGTTGAGAATGTGTGAAATCCAATGATCTGTTCTCAAGTTCAACAATTTTATCTTTTCTTCTCCATCTATTATAGACCCTATCTTACAAATTTTATCTTCTTCAATCCTATAATTTCTATTTTAAGCTTTGGAAATATTTTGTGTGTCTTTGCGGTGAATTTTCAGTCTTAATTTTTTTTAATTGTTTTCTTTTTATGACAACTTCTTTGAAATATATGGCAGGTAATTTCAATATCATATTTAATTCTGTATTTCTTCTGGTAAGAAACTATTCTCATTCAAGTTTGATTTTTCAGATTAGCAGTATAAAGGATATTTTTATTTTGATTATTACCTTTTGGTTATTAAACCATGAGACTTTGTGTATCCCATTTAACCACTTTGGTTACACCTTATTCCTCAGGTTAATGTGTGGTAAAAGACTAGTTAAATGAGGCTGCTATGAAAATAGTAGAGCATGCGTCCTTATTACATGTTGGAGCATCTTCTGGGTATATGCCCAGGAGTGGTATAGCTGGGCAAGAAAGGAATGAAGGAATTGAAGCTGTTTGCAACCCCATAGGAAGAATAATAATATCAACCAACCAGAACCCCAGAACTCCCAGGGACTAAGCCATCAACAAAAAAGTACACATGGCTCCAGCTGCATATGTAGCAGAGGATGCATGCTTGTCATGCATCAAGGAGAAGAGAGGTCCTTGGTCCTATGAAGGCTCAATAGATGCCCCAGTGTAGGGTAATTGAGGGTGGGGAGGTAGGAGTGGCTGGGTGGGTGGAGGAACACCATTATAGGAGCAGGGGGGAAGGAAGATGTGATAGGGTGTTTGTAGGAAGGAGGGAAACCTGGAAAGGTGATAACATTTGAAATGTAAATAAAGAACGCATCCAATAATAAAAGAAAAACAAAACAAAAAACCCACCACCAACAAAAACAAAACAAAATTAGAGAGAGAGAGAGAGAGAGAGAGAGAGTTAAATGCTTACATTTCCAGAGAATGATTACACTGAAAAATATTTGCTAGTTCTTGACTGCAGCACTTGGATGCACAGAGTAAACTGAAACCTAGTTTAATGTGGAAAAATAGTGCTCTTTTCACCTAGCAACTGGCCTAGCTCCATTCAATCACAGCATCCTACCTTCAGGCAATCACTGCTGAGGTCATGTCTATCTAATGACAATGCTGATTCCTGCTAACAGGAGGCTTCTGTGTGCCATTTCTTTTCTTATGACTATAAACATAACTTGTGTATGTAGTAGATGTAGAATGCTACTGAGTTATGGATTGTTTTCTTTCTTACCCAGTGAATTTTGTTAAATTTAACCTTTCTGCATTTCTCTTTTATCAGATCTCACCAATACAAACCTGTCAAAACTGATCCTTGCTCATAGACATTAGATCCATCTTATTTTTCACATACATCTTTCTGTTCACATCGACTACAGTTGTCTCCTTGCTCTGTTAGAGTATGTCAGCTTAGATGTCTGGTGCATCTGCAGACAGTAACTGAAGGGATGTAAAAGACTGGCTCACATGCTTGTGAAGATGGGCAGCCTAACTACCTTAGTTGGTTTCACCGAAAAGGAATGGGTGAATGGGGGCATTTCCCTACCTACTCCTCAGTGTGTGTGTGTGTGTGTGTGTTTGTGTGTGTGTGGGTGTGCACACGCTCACTCAGGTACAGATTATTTCTGGTCTGTTTTGTCTCATGCTGCCTCATTAGATCTTACAGCTGGTAGTGGGAGTGGAAGCCATATTACCAGTGTGCCATATTAACAACACTGGCAGAGAACTAACGGCGTAGTCTCCTTCCCTTGGGTAGGGGATGAAAATCAGTGCCTCACTTGCTGCACAACCTCATCAAGGGAACCAGAATACATTCTGCTTCTGGGAGGTAGAAGATTAAAGGTTAGTTTTGTTGTTCAATACCACTAACACTGTTTCATAGTGCTTCTTCTTTGAAAAGAAAGTTAAAGATTCACCCATAACCATTGTCTCCGATAGAAGAACAAGTATGTTCCTAATTGTTGATTTTCTGCATGTAGGTGTGTGTGCACGTGTGCATGTGTAAGTATGTGTGCATGGGTGTGGGCATATTTGCATGTGTGTGTGTGCATACATGCATGTGTGTGTGGATACATATGTACATACATTTATGTGTATGTGTGAGTGCGTGTGTACCTATGTTAAGGAGCAGTGTTTGTTAGCACTATCAATGGGATAAGGAGAGCACTAGCACTTCTTTCAGCTTGGCTGGATTCTTCTTATCTGTTCACTCTTCTACAATTTCATACGTGCACATTCTATGTTCATCCCTCCACCCTCCCTTGTCCATCTCCCACAGTCTCCATCCTTCTTCTTTGCACCAAGTCTCCACTCCACTCATTTTCTTTCTCTCTCTCTCTCTCTCTCTCTCTCTCTCTCTCTCTCTCTCTCTCTCTCTCCCTTCCTTCCTTCCTTCCTTCCTTCCTTCCTTCCTTCCTTCCTTCCTTCCTTTCTTTCTTTCTTTCTTTCTTTCTTTCTTTCTTTCTTTCTTGGCTTTTTGACTCACTAGGTTTAACTAGGAGCAGTTTTGAGGACATTTTTTGAAAATGTCCACCGGATGCCCTTTTGTCCCATTTGTGTGTGTGTTTGTGTTTTAGAGGAGGTCAAAACATGCATTATCTATGCCTGCTGCTGACTTAGGTCAGCAAAAACTACTGTCACCTGTCCAGTCTGTATAGTGGCACACACACAGAAATGTCACTACTGTGTTATTACTCAACTTCCAAGGGTCATGGCTTCCAAGTGTTCCAGTGCTTTCCTTCAATTTTCCTGTCTCCCTATGTTTATATCATTCTTGGATTTCACTTGTAGGAGCAAGACAAGGGAAGGGTAGATGTGTGCTGACCTAGACTGGAAGTGGAAGAGTAACTTTTGAGTATTTTGTTAGTTGTGATTTTTAACACAGGCTTGTCAATGGCAATTATCATGTCAGGCTTAACATGCAGGACTTTCCTTCATGGTATACTTAAATTCTCAGAGACTTTAATGATTTATTTATTTTGCCTCTTTTGTTTTGTTTGTTGGCTCTGAGATAGCTACATGCCTTTTATAGTGTTGCATAAGGACTGGGAAGCCTTACCCTCATATAAATGACACAGATATGTTTTCATGAAAGAATTGTTGGGCTTATAAGGACTACAGGGTACTTATTCTTAGTGGGCCTGTTTAGAGTCTTCAAGGAATTTAAACTTCTGAAATTATAACATGATATTGTTTTCCATGTTTACAGATACACAAACTACAAAAAATGCAAAAAAAAAAAAAACCCAAGAAAACTCTCCAAAACAAAAACAAAACCACCACCACCAGCACCACCATCACCACCACCACCAAAAACAAAAACAAAAACAAAAACAAAAACAAAAACAAAAACAAAAACAAAAACAAAAACAGATCTCATCTCATTTCTATATATAAGTCTATGGCTTTGCATTGTGTTCCATTAATAGCTGTTTTGGGGTTCAAATGGCCATTGGGATTGGGATGAATGCATCTAGAAGATTATATAATGTATCTTTATTGTTCCTGGTAATCATGTTTGTTCTGAAGAATACAATATCTGATATTAATTTCCTTACTAACTTAGATATATGTATGTATGCAATATATTTCCCTATTTAAATTTTAACTACCATTGTATTTGAATGGGTTTTAAAATATAATATATGATATAATTATGCATAATATGCAATATTGCCCATGTAATATTGTATATGCATGTGTAATATATATAAATATATGATATATAATAAATAAATAAAATGATCCAATGCTTTTGTGGTTCTATACTGTACTTATTATACCTTGGTTTATTTGGTTATTGTGTATAATGTAAACTGATAACTTAGAATTTAGTCTGATATTCAGTTAATTTTTTCCTTTTATGTCTTTTTTTCAATCCATTGCTTCTTATTGCTTATTATTCTCAAATTTACTTTTCTTTTGCAATTTATTTTGTTTTAAAAATATTTGGGATGTGTGTGGGATTGGAGCATGCCATATAGTTTTGTAGAGGTTAGGGGACAATTCTGTAGAATTTATTCTCTTATTTTATGTTTATGTGATTTTCAAAGGCTGAGCTCATGTTTCCTGGCTTATTAAGCAAGCACTTTCATTCACTGAACCATCTCAGCACCCTTTTTAAAAATCTGTTTTACTTTATCTAAAGGGCTTTGAAACACAGTGTCTTTATCCTATTGATTGCTCTGGGGATGGCAGCATACACACAGAATTCATGACAAGCTATTTATATTGGTATTTTTGTGTTTTGCCATCTATAGGATTATTAGCATGGTATAAGTTGCATAATCCACCCAACTTTATGTCTCTGTTTTGTGAAACAACATCTCTATTAATTTCTACTATTTTGAGGTGACTGTGCCAACTTCTACTAAATATTTTCCCAAGCAATTACTAATTCAATTTTTCTGGCTTTCCCTTCTACTATGACATATATATACACACACATATACACACATACATATATAAAACAATAATAACCTATATCATTACTGTGATATATATACATATAGTTAAGCAGTGAAAACGAGCTCAGAGGTGAATTTTTTTCCCCAACATGACTTGCAGTCATGTGCCATTGTCAAGGTCTCCTTCAGCAACCTATGCGCTTATTTAGCTCACATGTATCCAAGTATTAAAACTTGAAACCACTCTCATATATATGTGCAATTATTATGTATTAATAATGCAGTCTAAATTCTAGATCATTAGTTTTTTGTTTTGTTTTCTCTTTCTATATGAAAGCACTTGAGGATGCTACTCAAAGTGGGATGAGGTTTATGAAGAGGAGTTGTAGGAGACAGAGATTGTCCATGAACAGGTCAGGGTTTTCCCCACCTTATCATCAATCTGGAATTTGTTTCTCACCAGCATCTCCCAACAGCAACATCTTTAATCTTTGCAGCTGAGTGCTTTCATTTAAATGCCATGGGACTCATTTGGTAATGGAACTCTCAATTTTAATACCGAACAGAGACATTTTATTAATCTATTGTTTTTTTTTTGTTAGTTTTAATCTTTGTTCTTCAGACAGGATCATGCTCTAAACCTGCTTTCCTCCTGCTCTAGAATCCCAAGTTTGGGTTAACAGATGTGTATCATCACATTCTGGAATTGCAGATGTTTTAAAGATGTTTTAAAGTGAAAGTGACAGAATCAAAATAAAATTTGATCTTACGGTTCCCAGGAAATGAAAACTCCAAGAACTCTGTATTTTGTAGGCAGAGGAGTAGTGGTTGTAATAACAGTGTGTATTGGAAGAGCCATTTATTCCTTCTACATACTTCAAATGACCATTCACCCACTTTACTCAGAAAATACTGGTTATCTATGTGGATCCAGAATCTTTTAAGCAAAATTTCCATTTTCGGTGTGCATACTATTAACACAGTCTGGGAAAACATGTATGAAACTGACTTAGCTTAAATGCCATAATCCAGAAATATGTTTTCCTGACTAGCTCATAGCATCCCTGGAAGAAGACACTAAAGGAAACCCTTGGATGGCTGTTTTGTTTCTTTACTTTAGGTGCTTATATGCTGTCAGGCGTATAATGTATGACTATCCTTCTTGCTCCTTTGATTAATCACCTAAACATATTTCACTTTATTTCAGTGAAAGAGAATATCCCCATGCATAGCTACTGTATATGCCGATGTGCCGGGTTTAATGACGATCAACACATCTTACTTAATACTTACATAATAGGAACACATTAGCCACTTTGCTGGCTTCAGGACTAGAAGGTTTTGTTAGCTAAGAGGCTGAGACTAATTAGGCACTTCCGCTTTTACAGATGATGCACAACTCATTCAAATGCCAGCTATTGTGTGCATCTGAGTCAGTTATGGTTTGTGAGCACTCTTATCATCTAGGTTGGCACTCAGCTTTCTGAACTCCTGATCATTTATAAAGGACAAAAATATCATTTCTCTTCAGGTGGGTTCAGCATCATGCACCCACTTGAAAATATGATAAAAGTGGACAGAACTACCTTTAAGATTTATGCCAGTTTTTTCACCTGTGTGAATAAGACAGAAAGGCATTCATAGTTATTCTATGAATAAAAGTTCTAAAGTTATTGGCACCATTTCCTTTTGGACTTTTGACATGCCCACTTTCCAAGGTAACATCTAAGTTATTCTGAAGCCAGATAATGGCTTGTGTTTAAACAGAAAGCACATATATTCTGAGTCTTACTCTCTGCTCTTCTTAAGCTTGCATCACGTTTTCGTCCGCACTGTGACACTGACTTTGGGTATCTTCCATTCCTTGTACAGCTGTAGAAAACATGATCATTTCTCCAAACTTTGTGGAGGATACCTCCCATCTCTGTCATGCCATGATCCCTGCCAAAGGTGCAGCAATGTACCTTTACTCTCACACTACAGGGCTTTGACCTCATTTCTCTCTACACCACACATTATCCATCATAACGTGCCCATTTATGATAACATGTTAATTCCACTTCCCACAATGACAATACCATGGAGCCATTTGACTCTTAAGGCAGTTATATGACTACTGATGGTGTAAGAGATCTTTCTCATGCTAAGAGTTTATAGAAATAGAACATAGAGTGTGTTCTGCTTGACATTTTACCTCTATACTCTGAACAATTCACCGATACTCATGTGTTTGGAACTCTTTAGGAAACATAGATGATCTTGTACTAGTCTCCTGCCACAAATTTTGTGGTCTATCT
Organism: Mus musculus; assembly: GCF_000001635.26. Classification (NCBI taxonomy): domain Eukaryota; kingdom Metazoa; phylum Chordata; class Mammalia; order Rodentia; family Muridae; genus Mus; species Mus musculus. The sequence goes on along the minus strand of NC_000081.6, from coordinate 71,377,035 downwards.
GTCACTTTTACAATGTTCTTGTGCTGGGAAATTCTATATAATTCTTCTGACTCTCACTCCCATTTCCTCTGCTTCTTCTCCCAGTGTCTTCTTTGACAATATGTGAAGAATACATAGACTTCCCCAATTACAAAATATCATCATCTGAAGCTAACTTGGGAGGCTCAATTTATGAATGTGACCTGTTAGGTCACAGAACTTGGCAGGTTGAAAGCTAGTATTCTTTCATGAATCCCTCTCTGGTGGGCATTCTCCTTTTTCCTGTGTAGTCTGGAGTTCATCATTCTGTACAAGATGTATCTCACTACCCTCTCCATCTCCATCTAAAGACTCTAGAGGCACAGTAACCCTGAAGCCACCATTTTTGTTAACTAACTTTTACTTCTGCAGTCTTAATTTTTCTTGTTGCACACTTCCTTGAGATTCTCACTGCTTTACCTGCCAATTGTGATAGCTTGCCTTAACTGTTCTTTCCATTGGCTGTGTGATTCTACTAAATGAAAGAAATTTCCTTCCTAGGAGACTAGATACTTAGGATCTTAGCATTTCTAAAGCACACTTTAACACATCTAAAATGCAAACTGCTATTGAGATGGGGCTCACAGCACTGGCAACTGAGAGTTAGACTTTGAGATCCAGTCTTCCTGGAGTTGGAGATCAGTTTTCTCTGCATAAACACACTGTTTTCTGAGCATTAAGTCAGAAAACACATAAAACATTCAGAACGAGGCCATGTCATACCTGTCCATGCTGCTTGTTATTATTTTGGCTTGCTTCCTCTTCCAGGAAGCCTTCACCAGATTATGTCCCCTTATTTCAGGTGTTTTGTAAGTCTTGTGAAATAAACTTGCAGACTCAGAAGCACAGCCTGCTCTTTTTCTACATCATGTAGCTGTGCAGCTCCTCAATGGGATGTTTTAATGTTTGGCCTCAAGAAGGGCAATTTCGGGGTTGTTTTAATTTTGGGCTATCCTCTAGGCCTAGCAGAGAAGGCTAATATGCTATCTAGTTACAGAGAGAAAAATCAAGTTCACCAGTTCCCATTAGGTGGCACTGTGTGCCCACGATCACAGAGAATAGGGCTCTGTGGTGAGAACCCAGGCTCTGCATACAGTAAAGCAGTCCTGAATGAAGAAGTCGATGGTGAGAAAGTGTGAATGTACATGAAGACTTCATTCTGTTTTTCATGAAGCCCTTCTTTTGGTGCTAGGAGAAACTAGTCTTTGGAATGTATAGGCATCATTGATTTACAGTATAATATTGTTTTTGAAATTAAGAGTTCTTTACAGATTTTAGGAAAAAAATCATTTAAAAAAAGCTATGCAATGGCAAGAAATATTTAAATAAATATAGATTTTATGGAATCCTGTGTGTTTATGAAATATGGTTTGAATATTTAACTTATAAATTCCTACAATTACTTTGCTAAACACCCCTTTCCTATGCTTTACTAGTGGTATTATAATGAGAATCTGAAAGATCCCCGAGGTTACATTCCTTCATAGAACTGTAACATTCGTAAGGCTGGTGAGTTTAGATGGAAATATTGTTTTTCAGGTTTTGAGCCTGTATTTTTTTGTCTGTTTGTTTGTTTGTTCTTTCCTATACGACATTAACTGAACTCCAGGCCTACTTCTCCTTGAATGGCAATGGTCATGGCTTCTCTCTCTCTAGTTGTTCTATGAACTGAGATAAAGCCCTCACCTTCTCATGGTCCCAGTTGTTCATTTCTGAGATAACTTAGGTTCCTGGAAAAATTTATTTTCCCAGGAATAACCAAACTATATTTATCTTAAAGTAATACAGATAGTTTTTATGAACATCACATGACTTTGATTCTGACAGTTTTATACTCCCTTCATTATAGATCATTATCTAACATCTACATAGATTTCCTTCCACAGTTCAGTGCATTCTGTATATATGTGTATGGAGCTATTACTATCTCATGAACAAGTTGAATTAATACCTGCTAACTCTTCCAAAAATATGTAAATCTGATTATGAGGAAAAGTGCTTACTATTTGCCAACTGATTTGGTCTAGGATGCAGACATACAGTGAACAATGAAAATGCTAACAGATAAAGGAGAAAATGTGTGATGTCTCCCTTTACAATGCTTAAACATTGATCTATCCTCTACAAAACTAAGTGCACAAGGCTACACTCCCAAACTACAGTGCACTGAGGCTCAAGAGGCACTGTTGATGGCATCGAAGCACAGAAGTTTATTTCTGCCGATGCTCTTCTCTTTACAGGACTCACAAGCTTGCTCTCCTAGGGAATGAATCCCAAGAGCTCATGCCCATCTTTCTGGCTACACAGGCTCCTCCAGATGGTACTGACCTATGTTAGCTCAGTCTTCTGCTTACCTAAGGGCTCTGGGCTGCTCGCCATGATTCTGAGGCCCAAGAGCTCACTTCCCACCTTACTCAAGAGCTCTAGGTTTCTTTCTGTGACTCAGAGCCACAGAAAATGCTCAGTCACTATCTCACCATGAATCTTATGGGTTTGTTTCCCTCGGTTTGCAATAGGAACCATCTGCCCACATCCTGATCTTCTACCTGTTGGATGAGCATTTTCAAGTACTAACAAAGACTTTGTTCTCTGCCAAGCATCCTGCATGCCACACATGGAGTCCCCTAAACTGCCTTTTGTGTATCTACATTGGGTTTATATTTGTTGCAACAGGCCGCACTTAGTAGTTTAAAAGAATATAGCATACCATCTAGAACCTTATTAGGTCAGAAGTTTGATGTGGTCTTCTGAACCCAAACTCACAGTGTGATCCAAAATGCAGTCTTTTCTGGAGGCTCCACAGTAAGCAAGCTAATTGGCCTGTTCTTAACATGTTTTCAATCTCCTATTCAAAGAAAACACCCCTGCATCTCTCCTGTGATTGTATTTATGATCGTTCTAAACTTTTAAGGATCCTTCATGTGACTCAATAGGATCCACCTTTATAATCTAGGGCACTCTCACTTTCCTCAGCTCCTTGATACTAATATTACCGTTGTATATACAATGTAGATACAATGTGCAAATATAAAGATAGTGACTCCCATACAAATCAACAATGTACCTATATGGTAGCAATTGTGGCCTCATAAATAAACTCATCCTGAATTTGACATTTTCTCATGTAAAATGAAGAAGATACATTTCTCAGTTGGTGTAGCTAAGTGATAAGAGCAACACTCATTCTCCTCTAATTTTAATAAGTAAATAATTTTATTAGGGCTTTTTTTTTTGTTTTAGTTTTATATGTATGGTTTGGCGCTCTCAAAAAGTCAGAAGAGTTGTCAGATCCTGAGACACAGGTGTTAAAGATGATTGTTAACTAATACCTGGGAAATTGAACCAGGGTCCTCTGGAAGAGCATCCAGTGCTCTTAACTGCTGAGCCAGATCTCTAGCCATAAAATGAATACATTTAAATAGAGATTATTATGGCCTTGGTCTCTGTTGTTTATAAATGATACTATTTATTAATGTCGTAGCTTTGCCTAAATAGGAGCAATCTCACATGGCTGGGTCTGGAGCCTGTGGAAAGTACATTTTGAGACAAGTTGCTAAGATGATTAGACATTTTATTAGGTGGCTTGTCAGTTTCAGTACTGTTGTGCTTCCAAGTACCCAAGAAAACTGGAAATGGGTATTGACAATGACTGTCTAGTTGAGTATCAGGTGACTCTTGAACATATGTGCCAGCCTAGAACATATGCATCTATGAGAATACTTAAGTATATTAGGTAAATATTGGGAAAGGAAAAGAGAGATAGAATTATGATCTAATCTGTTGGGACTGGAATGATGACTCAGCAGTTAAAAGCATATATGCTTCACTCCCAAAGTCCACAGTTTGACACCCAGTATCAACCCATAGTAACTCACAAGCACCTGTAATTTTAGCTTCCAAGTATCTGATAACCTCTTTTGGCCTCTGCAAGCAAACACACACACACACACACACACACACACACACACATACACACACACACACAGAGAGAGAGAGAGAGAGAGAGAGAGAGAGAGAGAGAGAGAGTCACACACCATTAAAATTAATACATTTATTTAATGAATAGTTATTTGTTGAATATTGACATAAGATGTAGAATATGTCTGAAAGCATGAGCACAAAGAATAATTAATTTGTTTCTATTATTAACATGTTATGGTGTAGCATGGAAAGAACATGGAAGTCTACCAACATTCTCTAAGACAGAATTTCAGTTATGTTGTTGATAAGAAAGGTGTAATGAGACACAGAGATCCAAGATGATCTTCCAAGTCTTAAAAGCAGATATTCAGGAGGCACACTCAGAACACTGGCTCATAAGAATAACTTTAGTTTAATTTCTAACACATTTGACACACTTAGTATTTTCATCCTAATTACTTGGAAGCATCGCCACCTTTTAAAACAAGTGTGATAATTATCTAAAGTGTGTCCAAATGTGGCTTCCGAGTCCACTCCACTCTCTAAGAGGTGACACCCTTTTAGGTATAGATGGCACACCCCAGATGGCACTGGTGAATACAGTTCTTCTGAAAACTGAATGACACATTTTTTATTTTAAACATAGAATCTCCTGATAATTCACCCTGAGTCTTATGGCTGAAGAAAGAAGAAATTCAGTGCAACAACGTACTCTCACTCTTCTCCACCCCTGTCCTTTCTCTGGAAATGGAGCCTCTTATGCAAAGAAGAAAAAGGGTGTTCCGAGGAAAATGATCATCCCAGAAGTAAATGGATCACAGTGGATGTATTTAGAAAAATGCAAACATTTAAATAAAAACCTAATTAAAAAAACACAGTCTAAAGCACAACCCTCCAGTAGCATTTAATATAGCATTATGGAGACAGGGAACAGAAACTGCCCCTGGAGATGAGGTTGTAGAAAAGGGTACATCAACTTTTCTTACATAGTTCTTACTTTTGCTGATATAGCTAGAGATATAAAAGGCAGAAAAGTAGTAAGAGACATAACAATGAGAATGAGGTGGGAAGACAAATTCTACAGGGTCCACCAATAAGACATTTGAAAAGAAATTGTAAGTCAAAGAATGTAATAATTATTTTACTGAAGGCATAATGTGAAGATGATTTACACTGAAGATGAACTCTGAGCTTGGTGTGGATGTGTAGTGCTGTAATCTCTGACTTGGAAGATGGCAGCAAAAGTTGGAACTACCTGTGTGTCTGTTTCCAAAATATCTTACAAAATGAATTTAAAGTATGATTAAATCCTGAGGATTTGTGAGATGAAGCTGGACATACAAAATGAGAGCTACAAACACGCCCAAGTACTGATCACAAAGAAAAGCATGGGCTTTACTCAGGAGTCCTGAAAAAATCAGAAGTAGATTTGGTTTTTAACTGAAATTGGAGCAATTAATTTCTAAACTCACAGATTTTTTATGCTAAAGACATGCTAATGAAATAGACACTACAACATCAAAATTCAAGAATTGTTGTTTTCTATATTTTGTGGTCTCATTTTATTAATACTATTATTTATTTTCAATATAGAAAAAGAGAGGAGGCATCTGTTAATAGTTCACTATGCACCTGCCCATGCATTATGCAACATTTCATGGGGGATATTCAACCTGGGAATTCTTTCCAATTTTCCAAATATATAATTTTAATCTTTGATGAGGGAAATTTCTTTCTTCTGGTGACACAATAAATGGTTGGAAGAGTGAGATTTGAATGAGATGTAATTTACCCAAAGTCAATATCCTTCCAGGTGTCTCATTCAACTATGGCTATAACTTTTTCCTCCTCTACACAATGGATTTCACACATAGTATTTTAGTTAAGGTTTCTATTGCTGTGGTAAAGCATAATGACCAATCCAGCTTGGCGATGAAAAGGTTTATCCAGTTGTATATTGCAGTCTATCATCTAAGAAGTCATGGAAGTGCAGGAACACAAGACAGGAACCTGGAGACAGGAAATAATAAAGAGGCCACAGAAAATATGCTGCTTACTGGCCAGCTCCCCAGGGCTTGCTTTCTTATAGAAACCAACATTACTTTCCCAGAAGTGAATCCATCTTATGTGTTCTGGGCCCTCACTTATCAATTATTAATCAAAAACTACCACATAGATTTGTCTTCAGGCCAAACTGATTGAGGTATTTTCTCAATAAGAATTACCTCTTCCCTGATATATCTAAGTTTGTGTCAAACTAACAAATCGACAACAACAACAACAACAACAACAATAACAGCAGAAACAACCAGCACAGCCAGGCTTTTTGTAGCATCTTTGGTTTCTGACTTCCTCCTACTAGATGTCAGAAGTACACTGTCCAGCCAAAATATTACAGATGGCTCAGTGTCCCACAAGGGTGAAATTTCTCCTGCTTCAGAGCTGAGAAACACTGATTTGGAGTTACATTTGTTATTTGTGGAACAAAATATTTCAATATGATTGCTCTCCAGGCACTCACTATGTTTCCTCCTGAATCTACCCTTCTTGTGTAATAGATTCTTTACAACAACATTATTATCCATCCACCACACAAAACAGTAACTTGGAAATCATCCTTGACTCCTCCCTCTTCTCTCCACATTGCATGACCTCTACTTCTGAAATACCCTATACCTTGCTCTCATTCTATCACCACTTACCATAGTTTCCCAAATCCTTCAAAGAAGCAGGTGAAGGCATGGTATGTAACCCATGCCTAACATGCACACACAATAGAGTGTTGTCAGACATTCAAACATTTCACTATTCTTCACACCGAAGGTCCTTTACATTAGGCTCTACAATAACTATCACAAATGTCTGTCCAGAAATCTCTGCATATTACCTCTTTCCATTACTTTTATACACAGCTCTAGGGTCAAGGAATAGCTTTCAATGACCATAAAAAGAAAGGGAAGGAAGAAAGAACTGCTTGTTTTATAGGTATTGCTCCTTTGTCTTTTTTTTTTTTTTTTTTTTTTTTAGCCTAGAACATTCTTATTTTTTGTTAGATATTTTATTTATTTACATTTCAAATGTTATCCCCTTTTAAGGTTTTCCCTCCAAAACCCCCTATCCCATCTCCCTCCCCCTGCTCACCAACCCACCCAATCCCACTTTCCTGTCCTAGCATAACCTTCATTGGGGCACTGAGCCTTCACAGTGTTCCCCTTTCTAAGATGGACTGAAATATTCACACTTTGGTCTTCTTTCTTGAGCTTCATGTGGTGTGTGAATTATATCTTGAGTATTCCCAGATTCTGGGCTAATATCCACTTATCAGTGAGTGCATACAATGTGTTTTCTTTTGTGACTAAGTTACCTCACTGAGGATGATATTTTCTAGTTTCATCCACTTGCCTGAAATTTCATAAATTCATTGTTTTTAATAGCTGAGTAGTACTCCATTGTGTAAGTGTACCACATTTTCTGTATCCATTCCTCTGTTGAGGGACATCTAGGTTCTTTCCAGCTTCTGTCTACTATAAATAAGGCTGCTATGAACATAGTGGAGCATGTGTCCTTATGACATGTTGGAGAATCTTCTAGATATTTGCCCAGGAGTAATATTGCTGGGTCCTCAGGTAGTACTATGTCCAATTTTCTGAGGAACCACAAAAATGATTTCTAAAGTGGTTGTACCAGCTTGCAATCCCACCAGCAATGAAGGAGTGTTCCTCTTTCTCCACATCCTTACCAGCATCTGCTGTCACCTGGATTTTTGGTACTAGCCATTCTGATTGGTGTAAGGTGGAATCTCAGATTGTTTTGATTACCATTTCCCTGATGACTAAGGATGTTGAACATTTCTTTAAGTGCTTCTTTGCCATTCAGTATTCCTCAGTTGAGAATTCTTTGTTTAGATCTGTATCTAAATTTTAATAGAGTTATTTGGTTCTCCAGAGTCTAACTTCTTGAGTTCTTTGTATACATTGGCCCTCAAGTGGTATGTAGGATTGGTAAAGATCTTTTCCCAATCTGTTAGTTGCTGTTTTGTCCTGTTGACAGAGTTCTATGCCTTACAGAAGCTTTGCAATTTTATGAGGTCCCATTTGTAGGTTCTTGATCTTCCAGAATAAGCTGTTGGTGCTCTGTTCAGGAAAATTTCCCATGTGCCCATGTGTTTGAGGTTATTCCTTACTTCTTTTTCAATAAGTTTCAGGGTTTCTGGTTTTATGTGGAGGTTCTTGATCCACTTGGACTTGAGCTTTGTACAAAGAGATAAGAATAGATTTACATTCTTTTATATGCTAAGTGCCAGCTGAACCAGCACCATTTTTTTGAAAATGCTGTCTTTTTTTTCTACTGGATGGTTTTAGCTCCTTCGTCAAAGATCAGGTGACCATAGGTGTGTGAGTTCATTTCTGGGTCTTCAATTCTATTCCATTGATCTACCTGCCTGTCACTGTACCAAGACCATGAAGTTTGTATCATGATTGCTCTGTGTTACAGCTTGAGATCAGGGATGGTGATTCTGCTATAAATTCTTTTATTGAGAATAGTTTTTGCTATCCTCTGTTTTTTTCTTTTTTCTTTTTTTTGTTATTCCAGATGAATTTGAGATTGATCTTTCTAACTCTATGAAGGATTGAGTTGAAATTTTGATGGGGATTGCATCAAATCTGTAGATTGCTTTCAGCAAGGCTGCCATTTTTAGTATATTAATCCTACAAATCCATGAGCATGGGAGATCTTCCCATATTCTGAGATCTTCAATTTCTTTCTTCAGAGACTTGAAGTTCATATAGATTTTTCAGTTGCTTAGTTAGAGTCACAAGAAAGTATTTTATGGTATTTGTGACTATTGTGAAGGGTGCTGTTTTCCTAATTTCTTTCTCAGCCTGTTTATCCTTTAAGTAGAATCAGGTCATTGATTTGTTTGAATTAATTTTATATCTAGTCACTTTGCTGAAGTTGTTTATCATGTGGTTTGGTTATCAGAGTAATTATGTGGCTTCATAGAACAAACTGGGTACTGTTCCTTATATTTCTATTTTGTGGAATAGTTTGAAGAGTAATGGTCTCAGGTCTTCTCTGAAGGTTTGATAGAGCTGCACTAAACTCATCTTGTCCTGGGCTTTTTTTTTTTTTTTTTTGGTTGGGAGACTATTAATGACTGCTTCTATCTCATTAGGGGTTATGGGACTGTTTAGATAGTTTATCTGATCCTGATTTAACTTTGGTATTTGGTACCTGTCTGGAAAATTGTCTATTTCATCCAGATTTTCCAGTTTTTTTTTGAGTATAGGCTTTTGTTGTAGGAGTTGAAGTCTCTTTGGATTTCATCAGTTTCTGTTGTTATGTCTTTCTTTTCATTTCTGATTTTGTTGATTTGGATACTGTCTCTGTGCTCTCTGGTTAGTCTGGCTATGGGTTTTTCTATATTGTTGATTGGTTGATTCTTTTTATAGTTCTTTTGGTTTCTATTTGTTTGATTTCTGCCCTGAGTTTGATTATTTTCTGCAATCTACAACTCTTGGGTGTATTTGCTTTTTTGTTGCAGAGCTTTCAGATGGACTGTCTAGCTGCTAGTATATGCTCTCTCCAGTTTCTTTTTCAAGGCACTCAGAGCTTTGAGTTTTCCTCTTAGCACTGCTTTCATTGTGTTCCATAAATTTGACTATGTTGTGTCTTCATTTTCATTAAATTCTAAAAAGTCTTTCATTTTTTTTATTTCTTCCTTGACTAATTCATCATTCAGTTGAGTGTTATTCAGTTTCCAAATGTATGTGGGTTTTCTATTGTTTTTGTTTTTATCGAAGACAAGCATTAGTCTGAGGTGATCTGATATGATGCATGGGCTTATTTCAATCTTCATCTGTTGAGGCATGTTTTGTGACTGATTATATGGTCAAATTTGAAGAAGGCACCATGAAGTGCTAAGAAAAAGTTATATCCTTTTGTTTTAGGATAAAATGTCCTATAGATATCTATTAAATTCATTTGCTTCTTAACTTATGTTAGTTTCAGTGTGTCTCTGTTTAGTTTCTGTTGCCATGATCTGTCCATTGATGAGAGTGGGGTGTTGAAGTGTTCTACTATTATTGTGTGAGGTGAAAAGTTTTCTTTAAGCTTTAATAAAGTTTCTTTTATGAATGTGGGTGCCCTTACATTTGGAGCATAGATGTTCAGAATTGAGAGTTTTTCTTTTCTTTTCTTTTCTTTTCTTTTCTTTTCTTTTCTTTTCTTTTCTTTTCTTTTCTTTTCTTTCTTTTTTTTTTACGTGTTTTCCTCAATTACATTTCCAATGCTATCCCAAAATTCCCCCATAGCCCCCCCCCTTCCCATACCCACCCATTCCCACTTTTTGGCCCTGGCATTCCCCTGTACTGGGGCATATAACGTTTGCGTGTCCAATGGGCCTCTCTTTCCAGTGATGGCCTACTAGGCCATCTTTTGATACATATGCAGCTAGAGTCAAGAGCTCTGGGGTACTGGCTAGTTCATAATGTTGTTGCACCTACAGGGTTGCAGATCTCTTTAGCTCCTTGGATACTTTCTCTAGCTCCTCCATTGGGGGCCCTGTGATCCATCCAATAGCTGACTGTGAGCATCCACTTATGTGTTTGCTAGGCCCCGGCATAGTCTCACAAGAGATAGCTATATCAGGGTCCTTTCAGCAAACGCTTGCTAGTGTATGCAATGGTGTCATTGGTAGATTTTTCCTTTGTTGAGTATGAAGTGTCCTTCTTTATCTTTTTTGATAACTTTAAGTTGAAGTCAATTTACTTTTATATTAGAATGGCTACTCCAGCTCGTTTCTTGGGGTCATTTGCTTGTAAAACTGTTTTCCACTCTTTTACTCTGAGGTAGTGTGTGTCTTTGTCACTGAAGTAGGTTTCTTGTATGCAGCAAAATGTTTGGTCCTGTTTATGTATCCAGTCTGTTAGTCTACTTCTTTTTATTGGGGAATTAAGTCCAGTGATATTAAGAGTTATTAAGGAAAAGTGATTGTTGCTTACTGTTATTTATTTATTTTTTTGTTAGGCTGGAGTTATGTTTATGTGGCTATCTTCTTTTAGGTTTCTTAAAAGATTATTCTCTTCCTTTTTCTTGGGTGTAGTTATCCTCCTCATGTTTTCATTTATTATCCTTTCAATGGCTGGATTTTTGGAAAGATATATACATTTGGTTTTGTCATGGAATATCTTGGTTTCTCTATCTATGGTAATTGAGAGTTTTGCTGGGTATAGTAGCCTGGGCTGGCATTTATGTTCTCTTAGGGTCTGTATGAAATCTGCCAAGGATCTTCTGGCTTTTATAGTCTCTGGAGAGAAGAATGGTGTAATTCTGATAGGTCTACCTTTATATGTTACTTGACCTTTCCCCCCTTACTGCTTTTAATATTGTTCATTTATTTTGAGCATTTGGTGTTTTGATCATTATGTGACTAGAGGAATATCTTTTCTGGTCCAATCTATTTGGAATTCTGTACACTTCTTGTATGTTCATGTGCATCTCTTTCTTTAGACTAGGGAAATTTTCATCTATAATTTTGTTGAAGATACTTACTGGCCCTTTAATTTGTGAGTCTTTGCTCTCTTCTCTACCTATTATCCTTAGGTTTTGTCTTTTAATCATGACCTGTATTTCCTACATGTTTGGGGGTTAGAATCTTTTTGCATTTTGCATTTTATTTGATTGTTATGTTAACGTTTTCTATGGTATCTTCCGCACCTGAGATTCTCTTTTCTATCTCTTGTATTCTTTTTTGATGCTTGCATCTATGACTCCTGATCTCTTTCCTAGGTTTTCTATCTCTAGACTTGTCTCCCTTTGTGATTTCCTTATTGTTTCTACTTCCAGTTTTAGATCCTGGATGGTTTTGTTCAATTCCTTCACCTGTTTGATTGTGTTTTCCTGTAATTCTTTAAGGGATGTTGTGTTTGTTCTTTAAGGGCTTCTAGCTGTTTATCTGTGTTCTTCTGTATTTCTTTAAGGGCATCATTTACATCCTTCATAAAGTCGTCTATGAGATGTGATTTTAAATCCACATCTTGCTTTTCCTTTGTGTTGGTATATCCAGGACTTGCTGTGGTTGGGGGGCTGGGTTCTGGTGATGCCAAGCAGCCTTGGTTTCTGTTGGTTAGTTTCTTGTGCTTGCCTTTTGCCATCTTCTTGGTTATCTCTGTTGTTAGTTGGTCTTGTTGTCTCTGGCTGGAGCTTGTCCCTTCTGTGGGCCTGTAAGCCTATGTCAGCACTCCTTGGAGACCAACTCTCTTCTGGAAGGACCTATACAGAGGGCTGTGGAACAGCCTTAGGTCCTGGGTGCAGATGGTAACTGTAAGGATTCTTTCCCAGCTGCTCCACTCTTCCTGTGCCCTGTGTACTCCTGGATGGTCCCACTTTGGACAGTTATTGGAAAGAAAGTGGAGATCTTACCTCTGAGCCTGGGAGTGAGAGCACTCCTGGGAGATCATTTCTTTCATGGCAGGACATGTGTACAGAGGGCTGTGGAATAGCCTTTGCTCCCAGGTGCAGATGGTGACTGGAGAACATTTTTATCCCAATGGAGGAGCTAGAGAAAGTAACCAAGGAGCTAAAGGGATCTGCAACCCTATAGGTGGAATAACAATATGAAATACCCAGTACCCCCCAGAGCTCATGTTTATAGCTGCATATGTATCAGAAGATGGCCTAGTCGGCCATCAGTGGAAAGAGAGGCCCATTGGTCGTGCAAACTTTATCTGCCTCAGTACAGGGGAACACCAGGGCCAAGAAGTGGGAGTGAGTGGGTGGGAGAATAGGTGGGGGAGGGTGTGGGGGACTTTTGGTATAGCATTGGAAATGTAAATGAAATAAATACCTAATAATAAATAAATAAATAAATGAAATTACAAACTGAAAAAAAGGAAAGTGATGACAACTAATATATCATTGTTTGTCAAAATCATTTTTTTTTGTTAACATGTCTTGGTATAGCAAAATTAAAATCAAAGAATAAAAGAAAGCATGCTACTTATAGAATTTGTATTGTCTTTTCTAACATTTTGGTTGGGTTTGCTTGGCAGCCACTCTAATATATTATTTTGAATGCAGGATGCGAATTAATAAGAAGAAAGGCCCCTTGGTCTAGCAAACTTTATATGCCTCAGTACAGGGGAACGGCAGGGCCAAGAAGTGGGAGTGGGTGGGTAGGGGAGTGGGTGGGGTCTGGGGGACTTTTGGGATAGCATTTGAAATGTAAATGAAGAAAATACCTAATTAAAAAATAAATTAAAAAAAAAAGAAGATGATTCAAGAAGTACTGTGTAAGAACTATAGCCAGAGACAGGATGGCCTGACAACCAAGCTAGTGCTCATGGGAGTAGCAAACATTATTGTAACTTGGGCCTACTTTATACATTTTTTAGGGCTATGTTAACTTGTATTTTCTCATCTGATATAAGGAAGTTGTGACCAAAGCACCAAAGTTTAACTGGGTGAACCAAGTTTGTAGAGATTAGAAAGAGAAGAATAGGCATCTTTAAGTGAGTCACATCATAAAAAGGGCCACCTTAACATGGGTGAACTCATTAAAGCTGCATTCCTGGAGCTTCCTGTTCAAATAACAGACAGAGCTACTGAAGAGAATCTATTCTCCCACAGTGACATGACAGAAGAATCTTGTTTGTGGAATCAGCATGCACATATACTTTGTGGTATGAGGGAGGCCCAAACTATAGGAATGGCCTGTAACTGAGTGTTATGTGGTATTAAAGCAATAGAGTGGTGATGAGCTGCTCTTTTAGGGGGAGTCCTGTGGGAAAACAATTTTTACCTTTTTTATTGTAATGGCAATAATAAGTTTAGGTTTCATTGTGAGTAAAGAATTCCAGAGGGAAAAAAGTGAGAAGAAACAATATGAAGCTCAAGAAGAAGGAAGACCAAAGTGTGGGTGCTTCAGTGCTTCTTAGAAGGGGGAAGAAAATATTCACAGGTGGAAATATAGAGAAAAAGTGTGGAGCAGAGACTGAAGGAAAGGCCATCTAGAGACTGCCCCACCTGGGATCCATCCCATATACAGTCACCAAACCTGGAGATTATTGTGGATGCCAAGTGCTTGCTGACTAGATCCTAATAAGGCTGTCTTCTGAGAAGCTCTGCCAGAGCCTGACAAATACAGAGGTGGATGTTCACTGCCAACCATTGGACTGAGCGCAGAGTCCCTGATCAAAGAGTTGAAGGGACTGAAGGAACTGATGGGGTTTGCAGTCTCATAAGGAGAGCAATAGTGTCAACTGGACAGACACATTGCTCCCAGGACTGGACCACCAACCAAAGAATACACATGGAGTTAACCATGGTTCCATCTGCATATGTAGCAAAGGGTGGCCTTGTTGGATATCAGTGGGAGGAGTGGCGATTAGGCCTGAGGGGTTTGAATCCCCAGTGTAGGGATTTTCCAGGAAAGGAAGGCAGGAGTGCTTGGGTGGGTGGGGGAGCACCCTCATAGAGGGAGGGGGAAGGGTGTACATTAGGGGGGTTCCAGGACAAAAACTGGGAAAGGGGAAAATATTTGAAATGTTTTTTTTTCCATTTTTTATTAGGTATGTTCATAGCAGCCTTATTTATAATAGCCAGAAGCTGGAAAGAACCTAGATGCCCCTCAACAGAGGAATGGATACAGAAAATGTGGTACATCTACACAATGGAGTACTACTCAGCTATTAAAAAGAATGAATTTATGAAATTCCTAGCCAAATGGATGGACCTGGAGGGCATCATCCTGAGTGAGGTAACACATTCACAAAGAAACTCACACAATATGTATTCACTGATAAGTGGATATTAGCCCCAAACCTAGGATACCCAAGATATAAGATATAATTTGCTAAACACATGAAACTCAAGGAGAATGAAGACTGAAGTGTGGACACTATGCCCCTCCTTAGATTTGGGAACAAAACACCCATGGAAGGAGTTACAGAGACGGAGTTTGGAGCTGAGATGAAAGGATGGACCATGTAGAGACTGCCATAGCCAGGGATCCACCCCATAATCAGCATCCAAACGCTGACACCATTGCATACACTAGCAAGATTTTATTGAAAGGACGCAGATGTAGCTGTCTCTTGTGAGACTATGCCGGGGCCCAGCAAACACAGAAGTGGATGCTCACAGTCAGCTAATGGATGGATCATAGGGCTCCCAATGGAGGAGCTAGAGAAAGTAGCCAAGGAGCTAAAGGGATCTGCAACCCTATAGGTGGAACAACATTATGAGCTAACCAGTACCCCGGAGCTCTTGACTCTAGCTGCATATATATCAAAAGATGGCCTAGTCGGCCATCACTGGAAAGAGAGGCCCATTGGTCTTGCAAACTTTATATGCCCCAGTACAGGGGAATTCCAGGGCCAAAAAGGGGGAGTGGGTGGGCAGGGGAGTGGGGGTGGGTGGATATGGGGGACTTTTGGTATAGCATTGGAAATGTAAATGAGTTAAATACCTAATAAAAAATGGAAAAAAAATATTTGAAATGTAAATAAAGAAAATATCCAATGAAAATGGAAAAAATTAAAGGGAACAGCAGAAGAAAAATAAAAAAAGAACTCAGAGTGAGTCAGTATAAGATACAGATGAGAAGTAGAGTTTGGAGGAATAGGCAGTAGGCTGTCCTGAACACAAGCAGGAAGACATAATCATAGCTTATCCACGTAATTCACTGCTGTAGTGGAATAAATTCAGAAACTGCAGAAACCCAGAGATTCCTGCTCATGTGTTATTCCCATTTATTTCCTACTCTTGTGCTCTCAGGAAGGATTCCACCCAATTGCCATTTCACCATGGATAGCATCCACTGTCCTCAAGACATTTCTCTAAGCTCTGTGACTTTACTGTGCAGGTCACTGCCTTTAATTATGAATTTACCCAGCAAGAAAGGCTACACTTCATTTTAATTAGATTCAATCAATATTTACCAAAAGTCATTGGGGTTAATGCATTTAATATAGTAGTTTCCACAAAGAAGAATACTAAAAATGAATGGTAAGGATTTCTCATTTTTGATGTATGTGATCTAATAGGAATTTAAAATAATAGAGACAATTCAAAAACATGTCTCTTTCAGTTAAAAGTCCAGATCTATACATAAAAGTCTTTAAAATAGTATACATTTTTATTCTATACATGTAGGAGTCTAGTAAATGTACACAAAGCAGAAAACCTTTTCCTCTTGGTTTTTAATGATAAAAATGCACATGTCATTGGGAGACAGTTTATTATAGGAATTAAAGAAATACTTCTAAAAAGAGAAGAATGGAACACTGCTGGTAGCCTGTCCTTCAACAGTCAGTTATCTTCTCTGGGCCTCTCTCCTTTGATCTGGAAATTCTGTGAAATTTGTTTTGTATTCTTCGCTGGCTTTTTACATGTCTGGTGCACCAGAATGTGCTGTAGAAGTCTGCGGGACGGTCCCTGAGGATATGTAATGGCAGATCACTGAAGAATGAGTGCCAACTCTTCTGCATCTCCTCTTGTGAACATGAAACCACATTAAGTGCTCCTTATTTAGTCAATCACGGATTGATTTCATGTCAAAATTGACTGATTTCCATGACCAACGTCCTACAAAGCCTTTTCTGTGGTTCATTTTATTCTTTTCAGGGAGAAATTCCGAATCCTTCCAAGATTGTGACATTTGTCACCAAGAAGGTCAAAGATTAAGGTGTCACTTCACCCAGATGTGCAGACCCAGGTTCAGTGTTACTAGAGTTTGAATCATGGTGGATAAAAATGTAGTTCAATGTCATCTGAAAGTTAGAATCTGTTTCATATCATCAGTTTGTACTTTTCTTCACTTATGAGGAGCAACCTTCTGCAGCAAATATTCACAAATGAGTAGTAGTGAGTACAGAGACATATAACTGCTCAGAGTGCTGGAAATAAGTGATAGTGGGGAACATAGCCATAACCAAGCCATTATATCACCACCCCTAAGTCTCATAGAATATTACAAAAGAGGGATCATAAAGGATGTAGAACTGAAGAGAAGAAGAAGAACTGTGAAATGCTTTTTGCTGGGCATGATAATCATTGCAATTGGTGATTCAAAGCAGCTGTGGGTCTGTTAGGCACTAGGTAAAATATTAAGGCCTAGATAAATTGCTAAATCCTAGGTAACAGTTACTTGGCTAGCCTGCCATTACAAGGAAACTTTCTCATGTTTCTGTTGTTACTAGGAAACTTTCTAATGTCAAGGTGATTAGAGATTCTGTTATGTTCTGTGCCCTTGGAAACCAGTCATGATAGACATCAGTAGAAATATTTTGTATAGTTACAAGAAGTTTTTACCAGAAGCAACCAGCCAACATCACTTCTTATACCTTTTATGGTTTTAGCTGCCCCTGGGATGAATCCCAACATAAGAGAGATACCTGTGTCAATAGAAGGAACTACTTGGAATAGGACTTTCATTTTGAATAGTGGTTGAGTAAAGTTCTAAAGACCTCCCTGTATACTAGTATCCTACTTGGCAAAAAGAGACATGTACATGTGTCACTGACATCCTGGTAGACAAGTTAAGATGTGAATATTGGAAAATGCAAATCCCCTGTCATAGATAGAAACATAAATATACAACAAAGACATGTGCTTAAAAAAATCCCCCTATCCCTAAATCCTGATTGACAAAATAACTTGGCATTGATGTTTGTGGATTTGGGGATTAAAAACCCTTAAGGATCTTAACTCAGTTCACAATTCATTTCCTAAACCTGAACAGTGGCTCTGGTTGATCAGTCCTGGGACATATGCTCAATTAAAGTATCCCTGTCTGAGTGAGATCTGTGTTCATGTGGTTTGTGAGGCAATCCTGCAAAGAATGCTTGAGAAAGCAGAATAGGAATCCTTCCACACCTGCATCGGTGTGAATCATTGTATAAAGGAAAAGGGCAAGAAGATAAATGCAGATGAGCATCAGAGCATCAGAGGTAATAGAGATAACACCAAACATTCATGAAACTCTATGCTACAAAGCATCTGAAAAGCTCAAACCTGCTGGTTCTGCTGAAAGCAATTGGCACACTGCTGGGTGAGAGTGCAAATTTTAACAAACCATGGTGCATGATTAAAATCCAAGTCAGGGAGGTGGAAACAACATTATAATCAATAATGCTTGGTGATGGTTAAGATATAGTGTTTGTAAACATTTAGGAGTTCGGTCTCCTTCAAGAAATGCAGGAAATCATTGAAATTTGTTCCTCCACAAAAAAGTATGCACTCACATAGATACATAACTTTGAATATAACTTTAATATGTTATAAAGTCTTGATACCCAAGTCATCAACTCCCCAGGAAGTTTTGTATTTCATACTAAGCACTGAAAGCTGTTAGATGGGGAGGCATTAGAGATCTGGATTCCATTTGCAGCAGACTCTGGGCTGCAGTCAAGTCACACAGCTTTCTACTTTTCAGATGCTGAAAGACTGGAAACAATCCTGCCAACCTAATTATTCTCCTCAGCCAAGCAATAGAATCCCTCTTATTCCTGGGCACATTTGCCCCGCTGATTTCTCTTTCTTGCATCTCTTTAACGAGAGAGAATGGGTTTGCTTTTCACTTTCTTTCAAGTTTGTAAGAAAAAAATATCCGCATATTCCTTTCTTGCCTCACAGTGTGTGCCCTACATCAGCTGTGATTACCAGCCAAACCACCGTGTGTCTGTGCTGAGTTATACAAAGCACATTGTGCTAGCCTCACATACAGCTTGCTCACATCTTGCTAAAACCTCTTGGTTCTTATTGTTCATCCTGCAGGGCATTCCTTTCATGTGCATCTGTAGAGGTCCACAGAAATAGCACACAGCCTTTGGTGTCTAGCTAATAGACAAAGCATTCCTGTTGCTTTCTATTATGATCAACAAGGTCTCACTTGACCAGTGAAAGAAAGCTACAAAACTTGAGCACAGAGTTCAGCATTAACTACCCTTGTTTTAAAATAGACTCTGTTTTACACTTTCTAGGGATGAAGCTTCTGCCTTTGTCTGCCATGTAGTTTCCATAGCATTCTTAATGACAGTGTCCACACTGATCGTCCATCTTTAGACCCTCTGATCTAGCTAACAATAACAACCTATCTGACAACTCTTGGATCAGGGGGAATGGATATTGTTCACATACCAAAATGTATCAGGAAAATTGTCCTGGAACTTTCTGTAACTATTTCTCTTCTTTCAGGGCCTGATTTTTGCCCTCTTACCCCAGATATGAACCCACTTTTCCTTGTAAGAATTACTCTTCATGTGCATTGTAGTTCACACACGAAGTGACTTGGCTGTCACTTTCCTTGTGGAAATAAATATAATGTATTCCATTGCAGATGAACACAGCATATCTAGGCCTTATTGACTTTTGATAATTTCTTGAGGAGCAGGGGCACAGGAGCCAAGCATATATGGCTTGAGTCTTGACCTTTTGTCCATCATACATATTTTGAACAGTCCCTGTTGATATCTGTGAGCTCAGTATTCTCCCCTGTGAAATGCTACTTGTTGAGTCTAACTTGGAGCTCCTTTTAATGCTTTCCTGAGACTGTGTTTCTACACATGTAAAATGACTGACAGTGGCCCTCTCTAGATGTAGTGTGAATAATGAATAAACTAATACATGTGACACCCTCAGCATACTTTCCAGGACAACAAAAGTTCGTCATTTGTTAGCTTTAGTTTTTATTAACCATAGACAGTCTATTAAATTTATGCTTCAAAGAGCAGATTATAATTAACATATAAACGATGCTTTCAGGAATAAACATGAGATGTGAAAGGAAGAAGAAATGGATGTCATAGAGTCTCTAGATTAAGCAGAATAGAGGAGTGCAGAGGGGGCAAGACTAGGAAGGTAGAGCTCCACTTGCCTGGAACGCCCTATTATAATAATACTGGGGTTCATGATTAAGAAGTCAACATTGAAACTCAACATCTAGTGCATTAAAAGTAGATATTGAGACTGCCATGATCTCCCTAATTAACAGGCATTCCTTCCTATATTTTCTTTTCAATAAAGCAAACTATATGGATTCCATTTAAACGCTATTTAAAATAAATTATTTAACAACAGCAAATAATAACAACAAGAACAACAATAATAATATAAGGAGATTATCAGTCTGAGAGTGCATTGTGAGGCAAGGGAGGAATTGTAGAGATGGGACATAGAAAAGTTTGGAGAGTGGACAGGAAAGGAGGGAAGAGATTTAATTATATTTTATTTTTCTTTCAAGGCATATCTCCCTACTCTAAAGTAGCAGCATTCTTTGGTGAATGCCTTCCAGATAAGGCTGGCCCATACCTCACATCTTTTCCCCAGTAGAAGCAATCTCACCTCTCTCTGTCTCTAGAAACTTGCCACTAAAGAGTGTGCTTCAATCTCCCTTCTGACCTCCTTGATCCAAGTCACTCCACTTAAATCATCCCTTTCAAAGGAAGGTGGAAACCAAACTTCAAAGCAGTTCATTTGGTAGTTCTTGGGTTCCAGAAATCAAAGAGAGTTGTTGGTAGCTTGAGTGCTCTAATGAGCTTGCAGGGGCAAATGAGTCCTGGCTAGTGATCTTGGTTCTGAGAGAGACTCAGTGCCCACAGGGAGGGAAGCTCTGTTGGGGCATCAGCTTCACTGAAGTAGCCTCGAGAGAGAGCTGGACTCTGATCTTGGCAGTGTTGCTTCCTGTCTAGATGACCTCAGGACACATTACTTCTAAGATCTCTTCCACTCTTTAAAGTCCTTTCCTTTGAGACACACACCAATGTGAAAAGAACATGATTCTTATAATCTGGTTCAAACACCTCTGCTCATGGTTATTTCATCAGCACCAGGACTATCTATGAGAACACAGTGGCTTCTCACCCTCCTTCCAGCTAGAACTCACATTATCAACCTAATATCATTTGACAGGCTACAGAAATGTGATTTGGGAAGGTTGAATTCATATCTATGATGTAAAGGATACAGCCCGAAAAGTGGGAAGAATTCTATGTTAACCATTTTCTTTACTCCATGCCATTGAGAAGTCCAAGCTACTGAAATGGAAAATAAAAATAAATGGAGAAAAGGCAAGCAGATTAAAACTGGCCTTTTAGTTCTTGTAGTGTTGTGATTTGAATGGGAACTATCCTTCATAGGCTCCTGTACTGGATGAATAATGGGGCATCTTCAGCCTTGGATTAAGTCACTCATACAATCGTGGTCATCTTTAACCCCCTTTGGTATTGTTTCTGCTTCCCAGCTGCCATGGGGTGGGCATATTTTCTCTACTGTGCCCTTCCACTCAAGGAGTTTTTACACAGCCACAGGTAGACAAGCCTAAAATCTTATATCTTTGAACTATTTTCCCATGGCAATGCAAGAGCTTCATGACCTGTGCAGATACAAATATATAGAGAGAAAATGCAAAAGAATATATAGGTTATGATAAACGGTAGTATTCAATAGGTTTTCTAGATACATAGATTAACAGACAAAACTTCAGGTAACTAGTAAAACCTCAACTGCAAATTCAAATGAAGACCTGGATAAGTGATAGCTCACTGAGTATAGTACATGGGAGGCAAAGACAGGAGGTTCCCCCAAAAATGGCAGGCCAGTCAGCCTAGCATATGTGTGAGCTCCAGGTGGAATGAATATATCTTTCTCAAGAAAATAAGGTGGAGAGTGTTAGAGATACATATATGAAGTCAATCCCTGTCCTTCATAGGCACATGGGCATACACATGTGCACACTCAGAAAGACACACACGTACAAACAATGACATATATGAGAAAATGAAATTTGCTTGGAAAAAACAAACAAGAATTAGAGGGAAGGGGCGAAGGGGACAAGAAGGGAAGGGTTAAGGAGGAGGGGAGGGGAGAAGAAGAAGATAAACAAGACAGGAAGAAACAATATACAGACTCCTGTTTCTGATAGCAACAAGAATTATATTGTGCACAGAAAGAGTCCTAAGACATGGAAATCTATGAAAAATACAGGAAAACGGCTTGAAGGGCATTACCTTCTCAGAATGAAAAACCTATTACCTTATCACATTATCTGTGGGTGTTACTAATTGAATTCAGGAATAGAGATGCCCCAAATCTTAACAGTTTTCAAAGATGTCCCTCGCAAAATGCATGAATCCACTCAAACTTGCAACAGCCTGATTCTATTGAGAAAAACCAAAAAATAGATGGGGAAATAACAGAAATGTATGTGTGAATATCATAAAGAAGATTCTATGGCACAAGGATGTGAACTCTCCAGGAATATTTTTCTTTTCTTTTCAAATCTTGGTTGACAAAGGAGGGAATTATTATGGGTTGATTTGTCTTGGAAACAGATACAGGTCTTCCCTAATTTCATCACTACTTTCATATTTCCGATTTCCCAGAATTATGGTAAAAGATTTTTCTTTCACAGCTCACAGCTGTAAACTACAAAGAGCAGAGAATGCATGAATATATTTTCAGGGTGCCAAGAGGGTTCAGAACTCATATTTAGATTTTCAGAATCATTTGGACTTTTACTATCTTTACTTAATTGTATGGCATTATATATGTATTATGATTATTTATTAGATTCTACTATAATAAGAATGGCAGTTGCTTTTACCTTCTCGGGCCCTGTAAAGAAATATTAAAAGACTCCAAGAAAAGGCAATTTTCAGTGGATTCATGCAATTTGCCAGGGACATCCTTGAAAACTAGGATTTAGGGCATCTCTATTCTGACATTCAATTAGTAACACCCACAGATGATGCAATAAGGTAATAACTTCTTCATTCTAAGAACTTACTGCCCTTCTAAGTTTTAAACAGTAAGGTGTTTTATTGTTTTGTTAATATTCTAAATCTTAGTATACTTTCTGTATTTGTTGAAATACAGAGAACACTAACTTTCAGACAAGAAATCTAAGTACCTATGCCTGGAAGGCTATAGACACCAGAGGACCTACTACCGATGTTTTCCTAAATCAATATAATTTTTAACTACATTTTAAATACGTATCCTTCTACCTACAGAGAAATTCTTGCCTTTCACCAAAGTTACTTCATTTTGATAGTGATAAATATTACATAGATCCACAACTGGTCAAGATATAAAGAATATTGTGTATTCCTGATGCTCCCTGTCCCAACTCCTACAACTGTAACCTAACTCTATACCTAAGTCTCAGGGAACATTTCAGGGGAGAAAGAAGAAAGACTACCATAGTCAGAGGAAACCTGCTATGAGAAAGTGTTTTCCAGAATAAAAAGGAAACTCTATTGATGAAATCTCAACGATATGGTCTCCTAACAAGACATCTATATTGATGACAAGAGTTGGCATGCAAAAATGGAGGGGGGAATTCACAAAGTACCACTTCTAGATAAAGAGCTACATCCAGTGAATGGCTGAGGAGAGAAGGTGAACCAGTTTTCTTAAGGGATATGCCTGCGATGTTGTATCCAATACCAAAGAGTCATCCCTAGAAACAGGTAGAAATAAACATTAAATATGCTCAGTAAATCATGTCTATACATACTTGAGTATTTGTGTATGCATATAAAACTGTCAAATATAAATAAAACATGAATGAATATAGAGTGGAAATGTTCACTGTCATTGCAATGAGAGTTGACCATTACATCTACGATTATGTCACATTCCATTTACAAGTCACTTACTTCAAGTATTAATTCATTCTACAAACCAGCTCTATCCTCCATTGCTTCAGGCTTTATTCTGTACTAAACAGGAATTCTGACCACCAATTCTCCCACTTCTAAAATCTCCACTCCTGATTACATGTGAAAAAGAAAAAGAATTAACAAATGTGGACATGCAAAGTGCAATCTAAGTACTGCTTAGGAAAGGGGGACATATTTTCTAAAAGTGCCCCATGGATTAGTGCCTCTTGGACAATTATGTATTTCCCTCACTTAGAATGATTGGGAATTTAGTCCCAAGACTCAGAACTTATGCCACTAGGCCTTCAGAAAGGAGTAAAAGAGGCCACTTTCACTGTCCCCCAGAAGGAACTAGTTAGATTAGATAATGGATTAATTTGGAGACAAAGGGTTCAGTCACAGTTTGGCTTTGGACCTTTTGTTTCAACTTAGCTCTTGAGAAGTAGATTCAAAAAAATACATTAAGACCTGCTTCCAGGAAAGGGGGTTCTATAGATGGCAGGAGGATTTCTTTTCCACCTTGAGAAGCGAGGAGAAGAGAATGTAGAGAATGCTACATTAATGCCTATTTAAATATCACAAATTCAAACTAAGATATGATTTATTCATTCCAATTTTGAAAATAAGCTTAATCAGGATAGTTTAGGGAAGAGAATATCCTAAACATAAATATCCGGAGTTCCATCTTCTGCAAAAATAAAAAAAATCTACAAATTTAGTATATTATCATCCAAGTTAAAGAAATATGATTTTTACCACCTTTTCTTTTAAAATTATAGGTCCACAGGAGAAGGAGAAATTACATTGCTGAGAAGTTGTTCCCTGGCCTTATATATTTGTTTTTCAAATGTGATTTCCACCATAGCCTTAAACTAAGTAAAAGTAATTTCTGTTTTGCTAGGTTGTGAATGGAGGCTTTGAGAGCTTAAATTACTTGCTAGGCAGTCTCCTAAGTCCTGGCATTGATCCACTTCCTTTTCCCACACACATTTTCTCAAGGGAGTGTATTCATAGTCAATGTTTGCCTCATAATGATCAAGAATGAAGGCATATTAATTTCCATATGGCTTGATGGCATTGTCTTAGTAGCTGGGAAATCTGTGACTGAGTTATAGGTATTTGATGATGACACCACTCATCTTTATTTCTATGTTCTTCTTTCATTTTCTAAAAGAAGAAAAGGTAAATTATTCTTAATTTAAGTTCCAATACTTTAAAAACTAAATCCCAATATAATCCAATACTGAATAGAAATCACTTCATTGCTTCTACCACTATTTCAGAAAAAACAATGACAAAGACAAAATATATCATGGATAAACTTCTCTTAATCATGGGGAATTTTTAAATCTGAGTGCACAAACAAACATGCATACTTGAAGGTATTTAAGACTACTGGAACATCATATGGTAAAATTTTTATAGTCAATATACTCTGGTTTAACTTGCCATTGTGAATTTATAGTAGATTCATAAGCTTGTGGATTCAGCTTTACTGTCCTTGTTTTGTACATGATGCTTGCCATGCAGTTTATAAAACATCTGTGTTGGATGTTGTTTTGATCTATAAACTAGCAATGTTGAAGCTATCAAGTTACAAAGAGATTGATATAAAAATACATGAAAGGCAAGCAGCTTCAGTGTTGCGGCATATTATTAATTTCTTAGCAAATGTCCTGTGACTGAAACATGAAATATTCAATAGAAAGAGGTAAAAATCTCATTGAGAGAAAAACAAAACAAAACCAAGCCTTTCTCTGCATAATACTGAATAGAGAACATCAAGATGCACTTTATTATTTTCTAATGATCACCATTCCTTGTGCATAGAAACCTTGTTCCATTAGGCAAGTGTTTGTAAGTATCAGCACACGGCATGTCATGATCAGCCGTTCACATACAGGGTACAGGATAGCTTTTTGTAAAGCATTACAGTATTATGAAATAAGTGAGGTCTGTGCCTTTGAAGAAAACTCTTGTATTAACACTTTCAAAGTGACCCTTTCATTTAACTAAAACTGTTTTTTTTTAAAGAAAAATATTCAATATGCTCCGAAGCCTTCCCATCTGCCATACGTGTTCAATGACCTTAAGGGAAGCATTCCCAGAAGAGTCTACACACCATCTTCTCTTCTTGAACTGTCACCTTAAACTGAGAAATCTCAGAAAAGAACATCTTAAACTGAGCTAAGAAATGTATCTTTCCTAAAATGCTTTCTTATTCAAATATACATGATCATTGCAAGCAAAATCTGCTTTGTTGAAGAGGGCTGTAACACACACACACACACATCAGTAACCCTAATGCTCCCCATATCTGTGGTGTGAAGTGGAAACTTATGGTATGTTTGGAAAGTCAGTTGTGTTGGACAGTGTTTTGCAGGGGCAGACACATGGAGCAGATGCTGTGCCATGAAGTGTTCATGAACCCCAAATGGCCACCAAGGAGCCAATTCTTATGTAATCACATTAGGGTCTATTATAAGCTTGAGCTTGGGTCCCCTGCCATCCATGACACAGCAAGATGGGAAGGCAGAGCCCTTTGCCTAGTTTTAGGCAAGTATTTCTAGAGGCAAGAAGTGGGTATCTAGCCTGGTGAACATCTAGTTGGAGGAATATTGTGGTCTTTAACATAATTGGCTGGTGCTGGGAGCCAAACCACCAACTAACTTCTGTTTTCTCCATTTTCCTCCTGATTAGTGGTTGTTAGGAAGTTAAGTGTCGGGGCAAGCTTGTAACCTAGCGGTGCAGATTTATTGGGAAATAATCTAGAAACTGGTGCTAGACTCAGGTTTTGTTGGGAGGTAACCTGGAAACTGTTGCTACGAACCAGCCTTAATAGCACGGGGCTTGAGTTCACCCTTAGGTCAGATTCTCTAAGATGGAGTCTGAACTCAAGATCTGGTCTCTCATAGACACATGTGAAAGATGTTTTGTTAAAGCAGACACAATAAGGAACATTTTGCTGAAGCAGACACAGGTGAAAGGACGTTTTGCTAAAGCAAACATGTGAAAGGGCACATGATGTTAAGAAGGACCCAATAGAGGGTGGACAGTGCTGGATGGTATTAGTACACCCTGGCATTCATTGCTGGTCATTGTCATGATTTCATAGAAAGAAACAGCAAAAATCTTCTAGTGGTGTTCTGGCTGCTTCTTGCTGCTTCCACTTTGTGGAGATTGGCAGAGTGATGTCAGCTGATACAGACTCGGAGTTTTGATAAGGCAAACTCCTTGGTGTCTTGCTGAGGCAAGACCTATGTGAGGACACATGTTTGAAGGGAGTATAAATAGGACTCAATGGACAGTGACAGGCTTGCATAGCTAGCTTTGCAATGCATTGTTGGCCTCGAGGTTTTGCCTCACTGATCTTCACTTCACTGAGAGAGACATTGCAGAGAACTTCTGCTGATCCTGGTTGCTCTTGCTGACTCGTGCCGATTTGGTGGAGACCTGGCTATTTCTGCTGGGTTGTGCCACCACTGGTGATCCATGTTTGTTATCCTGACACTGATGAACTGGTATATATCCTAACAACACAGATTGGATTTGCTCCAAAGAACTATTTGGATTAAACAGGTCCACTTCCCCTGTATCCAAATCAGCTTTCTTTTCCACTACCTCTGGTTGGTGCTGGGTTACAAGAGCAGTTAAAGCACTTAAGAACCCTTATTAAAAGTAGGTTTTGAAAAATTTAAGGCTACAGTTCTGAGTAACAAATCTGTTACTTAAGGCTTTGCACTCAAATGAAGGGCATGTAGTCTTTTACTAGAGGAGTGATTGTTTTGTGGGTGCACTATGGAGGTAGCAAAGTGGTGGGGATGCTTGAGATCAGGGAACTAGTGAGTGACCCACTGTGTTAGTTACTTTTATACCTACTATGAACAAAACAGAAACATTGTAAGGAATGGTTTGCTTATTTATTTCAGTACATGGTTTCAGAGGGTCCTGTTGAGGATCATGTGGCCCCATGTGCTTGAGCGGAACATCATGGTTGCAGGAGTGTGTGATGGAGGGGAACCTTATACTTCATGGCTGGCCAGGATTGAGGATGCATAGTAGGAAGTAGAAAGGACCCAACTACCCAATGAACCCGCCTATGGGGAAATTATATAACCAAACTACTACACACCACTGAAGAGCTTGGCTAGTGTAGAGGTAAAGATCAAATAATGTATCAGATTCTCTTCAGCACTTAAAAATGACTATCATAGCATATATATTTTTGAGTTAAAGTTTCACGTATCCCTGGCTGGCATCTCCAGGATATCCTTCAATTTCTGATCCCCGTGTCTTCTGCCCCATACTCTGTAATCATAGTCATGTTCACCTCACCATGCAAATACAATGATTGATGTGTTTTAAGTGAGCATTATCTGAAATAAACTACATCCCCAGTCACTGAAAGAATGTATTATTAGGAATATTGTGGATGAAGAGTACAGATATTGGGAAAGAAGACTTGATTCCAGAGATGGACACTAAAAAAGACACAACTGATATAAAACCTGAGGTTTCCAGTGTTTCCAAGCAGGGAAGGCCCTAAGAAAAACATTCCACACAGGATAGATTTCCTCAGTGGAGCTATTACTGTAGGTCTGCTGGAGATGTTAGGGATTATCAGTCAGCTTTGGATCAGCACTTTCTGAATTTTTTTAAAAAATAGTTAAGTAATGATAACAGGATTGTGAGGAATTCTTCCAACATGGAGAATAGAATTTCTTATTTCCTCCTGCCTGCTTGTGGATTCTGAGGAGGCACTGTGGAGGGTTGTATGACAGTGATCTGGAGTCCTTTTACTTCAAGATCATTCCTGAAATCTATCTGTTCCATTGCATCTCAGGTGGTCCTGGCAGTAGGCTTTGTGCACCCAGCAGTACAGAGCTGTGTTAAATGACAGGGTTAGTGTGAAGTGACCATGCTGAGAGAACCAATGAGATGCACCCAGATGGTTAACAGAAGCAGCTCTGCCTTTGCTTCTGGGATTGATGCACCATTAAGCTGAAAAAGTACCAGGTGCTCTCTTGTGACTATAAACATTCTTCTCAGTCATGGAGAAAGAAAACTTTCCAGGTCATGGTGAGCTCATCTGTCCATGTATGAGCACGGAGAACAGTTCTTGACAAGTTTCTGACTGGATTAAAAGTTTACAAGAGTCATCCCCTCTATATTTAATATATTCAACATGGCCACATTTGTACTTGCCCATGAACATAAAGCACTTTGAAATTAATAACTTTGGAAGTAAACCAACACTACAGAAAGCATTACCACACTGGTGTCTTTTCCAAACCGATGATGGCACAGTGTCTGTTTGCCTTATTATGCCATAAGCTTTCTGAGACTGCAGGACTGCAGGTTGGTTTTTATTTTTTCCAGTTTTGTGTACCAAAGTATTTTGATGATATAGAAACTTAATTTCATTGAATAAGCATTTGTTTTTGACTAATTGGTATTTAAATAAAATTAATTAATTAAATTAAGGGCAATTAATTCTCTTGTTGTCTGTGAACAATATATATTTAAGATACAGATTCAATTCATAATTCACTGCATGATTGTCACTGTGTTGAAAATGTACTACATAATGACAGTAAAGCAATTTCCTCTTGGACCATTTAGAACAAGAGCTCTTTAGTTCTTTGGTTTCTGCTCTTTTTAACTGTGATGTAACTCCAGGTTTGTTTTTAAGGATTCATGCTACTTTTAAAGTTACATGTATATGGACCTTTGTGTACATCCATATACAGGTGCCCTTAGAATCCAGAAGAGGGTGTTGATACTCTCAAGCTGGAATAACAGGTGGTTAGGGGCTTCCAGGTGTGAATGCTGGGAGCCAAGGCCCAGTTCTCTACAAGAGCAGTGCACACTCTTATTTATTGAGCTGTGTCTCCAGCTCCAGGTCTGTTTTATATTTCAAGTCTTTTTCTCAAGGAAGTTCCCTTCTTTTGGTTAGATTCTGAGTGTTTTTAAAATGGGATTGTTGGCTGTTCTCACATATGTACCCTTTGCATGTGTAAAGGGTTTTTTACTATGGTAAATGATATTAATTTTCAGCTGTTAAGACAGTGTTATTATTCCTCTGTTTACAGCATCAGTAGTCATGGTATTGTTTTATCACATCAGACATGAGTTACCTCTTCAGTTTTTTGTCTCTTTTTATTTTTTCATTATTTTATTTTTATCTTCTAGAAAAGATTCCTTGACTTTGATGTTACACTATTTGTATTTGTATCAACATATCTGTTGACTATGTATTTCAATCTGTAGAATATCTGTATTTTTCTTATAATGTCTGACTTGATTGGAATAAGAATACTATAAGTCTTACAAATTAGTTGAGAAAGGCCCTTTATCATTGAGTTTCTGGAAAGTGTTTATGCATCATTGATTTTATATTTTTCTTGCTAGGTAGATATGAAATCAGAAGAATTATAGAGGTATTTGTGGGAATGTTGTAAACTATAAATTATATATATGTATATGTATATATGTATATATATATATATATATATATATATATATATATATATATATATATAGTTTTTTCTTGAATAAGCTTTGACCATTCTCAAGGTTAAAAAGATGCCTATACTTATTTGTTGAATTTATAGGTTTAATCTTTCTATCCACTATCTACTTTACTACTCTTTTAATAGTTGTTGAGTCTGTAGTTGTGTCTCCCTGCTCCATCATGGTGCTGGTGGCTGAGGCTGGAGTATTTTTACTTCTCTATATTAATACAAAATTTTGGATTCTTTTATATTTTTTAAGAACTAGTATTTCAGTGATTCAAAACAACTCTTTTGTTTGCTATTTTGTTCCTTTCAGTCTTAACTTTAATCTTCCTTTTGGGTACTGGTCTTGAGTTATGCTTTCTTCCCTATACATTTCTCTGGATGGAAAGTGATTTCGTCTCCTTTTCTTCTCTTCCAGTGTAGCACAGCACCAGAAAACCCTTCCCCATAATGTGGTGCTTCAGAGGTTGCTCAGACATTTTAATATGAGATGCTTACATTTCAACTTATTCAAAATACTTTCCATTTTATTTCTTCAAATTTTGACCCATCAGTTATTTCAAAAATTGTTGTGTGTTATAAAATATTTCAAGATATTCTGAGCAACTATTGTTACTGTTTGTGTTAATACTCTATTGTACTATCCATAGTCACTTAAATTCATTAAGGACTATTTTATGTCCCTGAATATATAGGATTTGTCTTGGTATGTGATTCACATTTTATTAAAAAGAAACACACCCATACATATTTTGCTTATGAATACATATTTCTTATTTTCCTTTTATTAAAAACAGGCTTTTTATTCCTCAAATAATATATTCAGATTATATTTCTCCTTCCTGTACCCCTCCCAGTTCCTTCTCACCTCCCTTCTCATCTAGATCAATGTCCTTTATGTCTCCCATTAGAAAATAAACAGGCTTCTAAAATCCAATGATAAAAATAAAGATAAAACAATGAAAAAAAAACACATGCATCAGACTAGCCCAAAACAAGCAAAAGAAACAAATCTCAAGAAAAGGCACTATAAGTGGATATGGACACAGATATGCACCCGCTTACACACCTAGGAATCCTATAAAAAACACTAAACCATAATAACATATCCAAAGAACACTCTTTCTTCCTCCTTTTCTACAGGTTTCCCTGAACCCTTAGAGAAGAGGTATGATGAAGACATCCCATTTATGGTTGAATGTTCTAAGGTCTCTAATTCTCTACGTAATATCTGCCTGTGGATCTCTGTCTGGATTTCTTCCCATCTTCTACAGGAAGGAGCATCTCTGTTGAGCAAGACACTGATCCATGAGTATAGCAGAATAATCACTATGAGTCATTTTATTACCATATTTTAGAACAACAGTGTTCCATTTTATCCTAGGTTCCTAGCTATCTAATCTCTGTTTCTTGGTCATCCAAGCTATGTTGGGTATAGGGGTCCATCTTGTGGAGTGAGCCTTTAGTCAAATCAGATATTTTTTGGTTACTCCCGTAAACTTTGGACAATAAGTGAACTAGCATATCTTGTAGGTAGGGCACCATTGTAGATCAAAGGTTTTATGGTTGGTATTTATGTTCTTTTCTTAGGAAATGTGCAGAGTGACCTACTGTACTAAATAGGCTAACATTGAGAGTTGAAGACTCTATGTAGCCACCAGCTTGGCTTCATGCTCAGTGAGTTGTGTAGGTGTTATCTTTAGCAATGGGGATTTGATGTCTGCTTGTGGAAAGCAACCTATAGATAGTCTTGGCAGCAGCATGAGTTCTTTGAGAATTCTCATGGAACTCTTTTAACCAGCAACTCAATTAGATATAACTGAAGCCCTGTATTGTAAGATGGATTTAACGACATGAGATGTCCTGTTGGAAGTCTGTCTCCCACATTATTTGGCAACTTCATTTAGATTGCCTTCATATATGTATGTTTTAGGAAGTTTCTACTGTATTAGGTTTCCACATTACCCTTCAAATGGCCCATATTCTATACCTAGGCTTGTCTTTCTTTCTCCTCTACACATGATACTCCTGTTGCAGGAACTTCCATCCATCCATAACTATCTATTCTATTTCCCTTTCCTATGTAGACCTATCTGTCACCCCTTAGTCCCTTGTAATATATCTAACTTTCATGGTTGTTGCAATTGTAGCCTGATTCTCATTGACTTAGCAGACAATATTGACATATAAAATCATACATTATAGGTCTGGGTAACCTCACTCAGGAAGAAATTTCTGGATCCATCCATTTACCTACAAATTTCATGATTTCATTTTTTTAATGGCTGAGTAATTGTGTAAATGTACCATGTTTTCTTTATCCATTTCTTTGAGAAATGGATATTTCCCATTTCTGGCTAGTATAAGTAGAGCAGCAATGAACATATTTGAGCAAGTGTCATTGCAATAGGATGAAATGTTCTTTAAGTATATACCTAAGAGTGGTATAGCTAGATCTTGAGGTACATAGATTTTCAGCTTCCTACAGAATTGATACATTAATTTTCATACTGGCTGTACAAGTTTGCACTCTCACCAGCAATGAATGAGTGTTTTGTTTCATTCAAATCCTTGCCAGTATGAGCTATCACTTGTTTTATTGATCTTAGCCAATCTGACAGGTTAAGATGAAATCTTAAAGTGGTGTTGATTTGAATTTCCCTGTTGATAAGCATGTTGAACATTTATCAGAGTGTTCCTTGGCCATTCGAGTTTTGTCTATCAAGTGTTCTCTATTTACACATGTACTCCACATTTTAAAAGTGAACATAGAGTCTTCTCTCATACAATATATGCCCTAACCACAGTTTCCTCTCCCACAATTTCTCTCAGTTTCCATTCATGTCCCATCTCCCCCATATTTACTCCACTTCTATCTTTCTTCAGAAAAGAGCCTTGGACAAGGCAACCAAATAGAAGGAAAAAGAGTCCCAAAAGGAGGCAAAAAAAAAAAAAAAAGTCAGAGACACACCACTCCCACTGTTAGGAGTTCAGTGGAAACACCAAGCTAACAGCCGTAACATATATGCAGAGGACCTGGTGCAGACCCATGCGTGCTGCATGCTGCATGCTTGCTGCTTTAGTCAGTTGCTATGAACCTTTGTGAGTGCAGCTTAGTTGATTTGCTGGGCCAGGGTGTCCTGGTGTCTTCTTCCTCCCTCTGACCCCTATACCATTTCCCCAGCATATTTTGCAGACAGAACATATTTTAATTAGTTTATTTGTTTCAATGATATCTAGTTTTTTTAAACATTATATATTTTTGGATATTGGCCATCTATAGGATGTGTAGCTGATAAGAATCTTTTCTTATTAAGCAGGCTGCTGCTTTGTCGAAATAACAGTGTTTTCTGCTATGCGGAAATTTTTCAGTTTTCTGAGGTCTCATTTAGTAATTGTTGAGATTAGGAACTCTGTTAACATTGCTCTATTCAGAAAGTTTTTCCTGTGCCCATGAGTTCCAGACTATTGCCCACTTTCTTAGATTTCAGGCTCACATGTCCCTACCTGAGCCTATGAATGTCATAACAGACATCTTAATGTGCTTATCTACTGCTATAGCATCTATGTGAATCTCAGTTATATTGTTCTTCCAATTATGGGTTACATGTTTCATCATGCTGATCTCTTTGTGGGAGTAAACAGTCAGTGCTCATTTAACTTCATGAGATAGAACCCATATCTGACACTTCTGGGATGACCAGAAATCACAGAGTAGATAGCCCAAGTACCCAGGGTAAAACCAAATCCTACTCTTGTAAAAAAAAGAAACAAAGGAGTAATAAAATAGCTTCTAATGTCCTTTCCATATACACTAATCAGTTGCCCAGTCATCATCAGAGAAGCTTCATCCTACAGCAGATGGGAACAAATAAAAAGACCCGCAGCTAGACAGTACTCAGGCAGTGAGAGACTTTGGAACATTCAACCCTAAATGGGATGTCTCTTTCAAATTCATCCCCCTAGTGCTCAAAGAACCCTGAGAAAAGAAGGTAGAAATAGTGTAATACTCAGTGCACATGGAGGACTCCAAGAAAACAAGGCCTTCTGAATCAACATGATCAAGCTCGTATGAATACAGAGACTGAGGCAGCATACACAGGGCCTGCATGTGTCTGCCCAGTGGTGTGTGTGTGTGTGTGTGTGTGTGTGTGTGTGTGTGTGTGTGTGTGTTTGTATGCAATATAAACATGTGGGAATATACATATATATGAATGAATGAATGGGTTTCTGACTCTTACTCTTTCTCTTAGACTTTCCTTCTGTTGGTCTGACATGTCCAACTTCAATTAGATAATTTTTGTTTTATTGTATAAGATTTTTATCTTACTATTAAAATACTTTCATACTATTTTAAGTATTCTTTAGTTTTTCTAAAGCACATTTACTTGAAGGAAAAAGAAAAGACTTTTTTAGGGTGCTGCTGGTAAGGGTTTCTTGTTCATTCTCAGAACAGACCACTTGCTTTTGAAGTTCACTTGTTAACTACTCTGTGTTTTTAAGGTTTTCTGGTCTGTCTATGAACAGCCACATTCTTTCTCATCCATTGTGATCATTATGCTCCAGCAATTGGGTGGTGTTGCCAACCTTTAAAGGGTTTCTTCATATGCATCCAATAATGAGATTATACCTTAACAGTCCATATCTGCAGGTGTGTGGGTCTCTTTCCTTCTTAATGATGTTCTTTTCACTAACCTGTTCTTTCTCTTCCCTACATGGTCCTTCTATCTTTATCTACTACAACTAGTGTTGGATCTTTCTTTCTTAACTGTATCCTGGTGCTTCTCTCAAGGAAGGAATATGAGACATAAAAACCTAGGGATCGATCAGCCACCAAACCCAGACACTATTGCATATGCCAGCAAGGTTTTGCTGAAAGGACCCTGATATAGCTGTCTTGTGTGAGGCTATGCCAGTGCCTGGCAAATACAGAAGTGGATGCTCACAGTCATCTATAGGATGGAACACAGGTTCCCCAGTGGAGGAGCTAGAGAAAGTACCTAAGGAGCTGAAAGGGTCTGCAACCCTATAGGTGGAACAACAATATGAACTAACCAGTACCCCTAGAGCTCGTGTCTCTAGCTACATATGTAGCAGAAGATGGCCTAGTTGGCCATCATTGGGAAGAGATGCCCCTTGGTCTTGCAAACTTTATATGCCCCAGTACAGGGGAATGCCAGGGCCAAGAAGTGGGAGTGGGTGGGTAGGGGAGCAGGGCAGGGGGAGGGTATAGGGAACTTTCGGGATAGAATTTGAAATGTAAATAAAGAAAATATCTAATAAAAAAGTAAACAACCAAAAGAAAATAACATAACCTGGCCCTGTCCAGGAATAACTGTCTACCCTCGCTTATATTAGATAGCTGCTCACCATTATTCCATGTGGTGACTGTATGCTGGTGACATGCGTGGAGAATGAGGTACATCCTCTGTACTCACTGCCCCTGTGCTTGATGCAGAAGTCCTTCCTTTTACACGTTTCTTTCTCCCTCTAGTCCTACAGAGGTGTGGTTAGTCCTTAACCACATTGCCTCCATCCAC
The DNA here is from genome assembly GCF_000001635.26 of Mus musculus. NCBI lineage: Eukaryota > Metazoa > Chordata > Mammalia > Rodentia > Muridae > Mus > Mus musculus. The sequence continues at coordinate 71,341,374 of NC_000081.6, read as the reverse complement.
TCTTGCTGGTCTTACATGGCTAACACTTTTCATCTACTCCTTCTTTACACATATGAGTTTCTAACTTCTCTCTCAACTGAATGCTTTGCTGGCAATTTCACATGCTGAGATCTCTCTGAAAAAAAATTCTCAGGGTCGTCTACCGGTTTACATTGACTCTTTCTCCAATATTTTGTGATGTGCTTGAATTGAATAAAGACCAACTATCCAATCTATTAACTTCTGACTTATAGAAGCAAGTATCATAATTGGTTTCTTTATGGATTTTGCCAATGATCATTGCTGTAATGAATAAACCCAACTGCTAGGCAGAAATGGGATGAAGAGAGATATGCTTTTTCTGTGGAATAGGTATACCAGAAGATGTATTTCTAAGTTAAACACTAACACAAGAAAGTATCACTTCATTAATAAAGTTTATAGATTCACAGGACTATTAAAGTTGATTGTTTCAACATGTTTAGCAACTTCACACATTTCCACATTCATAAGCTCTGTTCCCCCAGGACTTGATCGTGTTTTATTTAATATTTGAAATCTTTGTATAACGAAGCCAATCTTCTTTTGGGAAATTATTCACTGAAAGTTCTAGAACATGTTTACTTCTTTAATTAAAGTTACTTCTTGTGTAGAAAATATTTTAACTTTTATTTATTCAAATATGTTCTTTTTAAATTTTGTGACCCTCTGCCACCCCCTTTTAAAATTCATAATAGCCAGCCTGTCTTGAGAGATTTGGCAAATTTTCATCTCTATTGTCTTTGTTTTTCTATAAGTTACTGTTTGAAATCTTACCCACAATTGCTGAGGGATTTATTTAGATAGATGTGGAGAGGTGAGAACACACACTAATTATAAGTCTCCTAAATACTTAATTTTTGTTCTAATACTTTCTTTGGAGTTAACAGTTTCTTTTTTTGTCATTAATTGACTCTCCATGGGCTGGCTAGATAACTTTGTAGATAATGGTCCTTGCCTCCAGGCCTTATGACTGGAGTTCAAATCTCTAGGATCCATATGATAAGATCAACTTATTCTAGCAAGTTGACCTCTGACTTCTCCATGTACACTGGGCTACACCCTTCCCCCCCAAAATAAATAAATGAGAATGTAATAAAATTATAAAAAGTATTCTTTATAGGTTTTGCCTGATTTATTTCAAAATTTTATTTCATAATTTAAATGCATTACTTACTTCATTATAATGTAGTTTTTGAAAATATACCAGAACTCATAAGTAAAGGATTAGCTTTAATTAGTAATCCTCCACAGTAACTGTTTGTAGAATGAATTTAAACATGACACAATTGTGACTGAGAATGTTGGTCAGTCACACCACATCCCCAGCTAAGACCAGAATAAAAACCAAACACATGTGTTTTGCCTGTTGACTTAATGCTCAGCTAGCCTACTCTATTCAAGGATAGTCTATAGCCCAAACCAAGACATGGTGCTGCTCTGAACAATGAGCTGGATCTACAGCAATTAAAAATCAAGACCATCCCCCACAGACATTCCCAGAAGCCAAACTGATATAGATGATTCCTATTTAAGTCTCTTCCAGGTTGATTCTAGTGTGTGCCAAGTTGACAGTTGAAACTAACATGCAGAAATACACTTGTTCTCATTGGCAACAGCACCAGGGCTTAGGGAGAGGGTCAGAACTCAGCATTGGCCATGCTTGGGGGCTAACTTCTATTTCTTTTTTTTACTTTACTCTAAGCTGTAATCTCAAAGCCATGATTCTTGAATGTGTGTTAATTTGCTTTTACCCTTTAAGTCTTAATATAATCTTCCATTGTATATTTGGGTATCTCTGTTAACTGTAGTCAAAATAACTAATGCAAAGAAATGTTTTATGATCTAGAACACTGACTATAAAGAGAACACAACAAACAAAGAAAAGACAACCCCAAAGCAACTAAGTCAATCCAAGCAAAAGTGAGCAAAGAGAAAACCTGGCAAGGTTTTTGTTGCTTAAATGTTAGGGAATATACCTCAGAAAACTGGTCTACAGCCACCATGTTATAAAAGTCCCCTCATGTCTTTATAACAGATATGGGAACTAGAGATCTTGCTTAACTGGTTTAATTTAGATGTAACACAGTAAAGAAAACCTGTGGGTAGAAAAACTCATGAACAAAAGAGTTAAATGTTAAGTGAAGCCAGAGGAAATGTAGCACAAAAAGCCTCTTGTTTGGTGATCTGAAAAGATCAGCAAGGAACTTGAAGGAAGTTTGGAAATAATATTCCAGTTGTGAATGCTTAGGCAGGTACAGAGGAGATGGAGTGCTGTGCAAATTTGAAAAGTCCCTGGCTGGCCAAGGCATCTCAAAAGAAGACCAAAAAGGTCCTAGACACACTGCCCCTACTGTTAAGGACTTTGCCTTTTATTTTATTTTATTTTATTTTATTTTATTTTATTTTATTCTTTTACCATGTCCTTGCTTGGCTGTTGTCTCTTGGAAATCTGCTCTTTTCTGAACAAGAAACAGAGGGAGAGTGGGTATGGGGGAGAGGGGGAGTTGGAGGAAGATCAGAGGAGTGGAAGGAGGGTAAATTGTAGTTTCGGTGTGTTGTATGAAAGAAGAATCTATTTTTTTCTGCATTCATCACTGTTTTTTTAATTAGGTATTTTCTTCATTTACATTTCAAATGCTATCCCAAAAGTCCCCCAGACCCTCCCCCCACCCACTCCCCAACACACCCACTTCTTGGCCCTGGTGTTCCCCCATGTGCAAGACCAAGGGGTCTCTCTTCCCAATGATGGCTGACTAGGCCATCTTCTGATACATATGGAGCTAGAGACATGAGCTCAGGGGGTACTGGTTAGTTCATATTGTTGTTCCACCTATAGGGTTGCAGACCCCTTTAGCTTCTTGGGTACTTTCTCTAGCTCTTCCATTGGGGGCCCTGTGTTCCATCCAATAGCTGACTGTGAGCATCCACTTCTGTGTTTGCCAGGCCCTGGCATAGTCTCACAAGAGACAGCTGTATCAGGGTCCTTTCAGCAAAATCTTGCTAGTTAGTGTATGCAATGGTGTCAGCGTTTGGAGGCTGATTATGGGATGGATCCCCGAGTATCAAAAAGAGAGAAAGAAAGAAATAAAGAAAGAAAGAAAGAAAGAAAGAAAGAAGGGAGGAAGGAAGGAAGGAAGGAAGGAAGGAAGGAAGGAAGGAAGGAAGGAAGAAAGAGGAAAAACAATGTAAAAGAAAAGAAAAGCCCCAGGCAGAGAGAGCCTAACAAGGTGCTTGGACCTAATCACCTAGCTCACAGAAAACTGGCAAGGTTATTAATATCAGTTTAGAATCAATGATATTTTAAGTTCTATGTGCCTCTAGCACTGTTTCAAGCATGATCATGCATCTAGTTATTTAATAATTGCAATAATTTTATGGCCTAGGCGCTAGAATTGTCTTTACAGTTGAAGGGCTTGGTTCATAAAGTCCTCAGATAATCTATCCTGCCTCAAAGTTCACAGCAGATGTGGGTGCTGGATGCTGAGTTCCTCACCCCGCTCAGATGTACTGAGAAGTGTTAGCCTTTTCTTTTCTGGGACCAATAGCTTTTTCCCTTTATCTGTTTGGAAAATTGGGTGTGGAGAAGGTGTGAAGAGATGAGATATAGCACTGCCTTAGAATCTGCAGAGATGCAGAACACGGGTTCTCTGTGTACAAATTTCCTACCAAATCGTCACGAATTACACGATGCTTGCCATTCACCAAAAGCTGATTTCTCCCAGGAAGTTCATGTCCTTCTCCTGCTTGCTGGAAGTGTTTTTGGTGTTTGCTGGAAAGCCAGACTTACTGAGATGATTCGTATACTGTCTGTTTCATTCTGGGCATTGTGTTAGTTACAATCCTCATTGCTTGACAATATGTCTGATAAAAGAAAGGAAGACTTGATTTTGGATCAAAGTTTGGGGGTACAGGGCACCATGGCAGGAAAAGAGAGGAAAGAAGTCTGTAGCTATGGTGACAGGAACAAGCAGCAACTGGGCACAATGTGTCTACAAGCATCAGAGAGCAATTCATGTTGCTGAGGTCAGTTGGCTTTTGACATATATCTCTAGTTGGTTGGTTTGTTTGTTTGTTTGGATTCTGGGCATCCAGGCAGTGGGATGATGCTGTCCATATCCCATAGTTGGCCTGAAAACCCAAGTTCCCACTTTGGTAAAAATGTCCTCCAAGATACTCTGAGATGTGTCTAGACAATCGTACATCTGCTTGATTTGAAAATGAAACTGATTGATCTCAGGTATTTCCTCTCAACATGTTTGTGTTCTTGTGCCTAGTGTTCCCTTCATTCATGAAGACAGATCAAATTAGAGACTATTAAAATCTCAAGTTCCAAACTGATGTTTGCACCAATTTATGGCAAGGAAGCAGACAAGAAGAGCTTGTCTGGACCTGGGCTCTCTGGGGGCTTGGAGAGGTAAAATGTGTTTCATACAAACGAGCACACCTGCACTGCAAAGTAAAGCCTGGTGCATACCATGTCAGTCAGCAATTCCTAAGCCCTCCTGGCTTCTCACAGTCCAGTTTTTCCACTTTTTTAGGTCCTCAGACCTGCAGAGAAGCTTTAATATATAGTAAAATAAATTTTAATATATACCAAAATCATAGCATGTTTTCTCCCTCTTGTTTTGTATTCAGGCACTGATTTCTTGTTTTCTATGAGTTTTCATGATATTTGAAAGCATAGAGCTAGTTAAAGCTCAAAGTTGAGAAAATAAACTGTAATACCAAGATCCTACTGGCTATTTGTTATTGGTTTTTGACTTGTGAGTGAAGAGTGGCTTTTACAGCCATAAATGATTAAACTCAATGTAAAACCATCAGGAGGTTTATGTGATACTGTGAAGTAACAACAGGATTCTTTGGCCTCTCTGAGAAATTTATGATTTTTGTTTCTTGCTTTCAATACTGTACTAATTATACCTTGTGTCTCAATTTGTCTGTTTATGCATTGGTAGGATTCAGTCTTCTCATGATGTTTAGTCTCCTGCTTCAAATTCATTGCTGGCTTGCTGTGCAGGATTCTAGTCTGCTCTCAATTTCATCTTTATTTTTAATGGCTGTTTTTTTCTTTTTTCTTCTATTAGATATTTTATTTTCTTACATTTCAAATGTTATCCCCTTTGTTTGTTTCCCTTCCGAAAACCACCTATACCCTCCTCCCTCTCCCTGCTTACCAATCCACCCACTCCCACTTCCTGGTCCTGTCATTCCCCTCTACTGGGATATAGAACCTTCACAGGACCAAGGACTCTCCTCCCACTGATGGCCAAGAAAGCTATCTTCTGCTACATATGCAGCTGGAGCCTTGAGTCTCTCCATGTGTACTTTTTGGTTGGTGATTTAGTCCCTGGGAGTTCTGGGGGAACTGGTTGGTTCATATTGTTCCTCCTATGGGGCTGCAAACCCCTTCAGCTCATTGGGTACTTTCTCTAGCTCCTCTATTGGGGAACCCTGTGCTCAACCAAATTGTTGGCTAAGAGCATCCACCTCTGTATTTGTCAGGCACTGATAGAGCCTCTCAGGAGACAGCTATATCAGGTTCCTGTCAGCAAGCACTTGTTGGCATCCAGAATAGTGTCTAGGTTTGGTGACTGTATATGGGATGGATCCCCAGGTGGCACAGTCTCTGGATATCCTTTCCTATAGCCTCTGCTCCATACTTTGTATCTGTAACTCCTGCCATGTGTATTTTCCCCCTTCTAGAAGGACCGAAGTATCCACACTTTGGTCTTCCTTGTTCTTGAGCTTCATGTGGTCTGTGAATTGTATCTTGGGTATGCCAACCTTCTAGGCTAAAATTCACTTATCAGTGAGTGCATAATGTGTTCTCTTTTGTGATTGGGTTAACTCACACAGGATGATATTTTCTAGTTTTATCCATTTGCCTAAGAATTTCATGAAGTCATTGTTTTTAATAGCTGAGTAGTACTCCAGTATATAAATGTATCACATTTTATGTATTCATTCCCCTGTTGAGGGACATCAGTTTTTTTTCCCCAAATTCTGGCTTTTATAAATATGGCTGCTATGAACATAGTGGAGCATGAGTCCTCCTTACATGTTGGTGCATCTTCTGGGTATATGCCCAGAAGTGGTATTGCTGGGTCCTCAGGTAGTCCTTTGTCCAATTTTCTGAGGAACTACCAAACTGATTTCCAGAGTGATTGTACCAGCTTGCAAACTCATCAGCAATGGAGGAGTGTTTCTCTTTCTCCACCTCCTTGCCAGCATCAGGTTTCACTTGAGTTTTTGATCTTATCCATTCTGACTGGTGTGAGGTTGAATATCAGGGTTGTTTTGATTTGCATTCCCCTGATGAATAAGGATGTTGAACATTTCTTTAGGTGCTTCTCAACCATTTGGTATTCTCATTTAAGAATTCTTTGTTTGTACCCCATCTTTGATAGGGTTATTTGGTTCTCTAGAGTCTGTCTTCATGAATTCTTTGTATATATTGGACATTAGCCCTCTATTGGATGTAGGATTGCTAAAGATCTTTCCCAATATGTTGGTTGCCATTTGTTCTATTGACTATGTCATTTGCCTTACAGAAACTTTGCAATTCTATGAGGTCCCATTTGTCAATTTTTGATCTTACAGCATAAGCCATTGCTGTTCTCTTCAGGAAATTTCCCCCTGTGCTTGAGGTTCTTCCCCACTTTCTTTACTATTAGTTTCATTGTATCTGGTTTTATGTGGAGGTGATCCACTTGGATTTGAGCTTTGTACAAGGATGTATGAATGGATTGATTGCATTCTTCTAAATGCTAACCACCATTTGAACCATCACCATTTGTTGAACATGCTGTCTTTTTTTCACTGGATGGTTTTAGCTCCTTGTCTAGGATCAAGTGACCATAGGTGTGTGGGTTCATATCTGAGTTTTCAATTCTATTCCATTGATCTACCTGTCTGTCACTGTACCAGTACCATGCAGTTTTTACCACAATTGCTCTGTAGTACAGTTGGAGGTCAGGCATGATGATTTCCCCAGAGGTTCTTTTATTGTTGAGAATAGTTTTATTTTTGATATCCCAGGTTTTTTGTTATTCCAGATGAATTTGCAAATTGCTCTTTCTAACACTATGAAGAATCAAGTTGGAATTTTGGTGGGGATTACATTGAATCTGTAGATTGCTTTTGGCCAGATTGCCATTTATACTACATTAATCCTGTCAATCAATGAACTTGGGGGATTTTTTTCATCTTCTGAGATCTTCAATTTCTTTCTTCAGAAACTTGAAGTTTTTTCATACATATCTTTCACTTGCTTAGTTAGAGTGACACTAAGGTATTTTATATTATTTTTGACAATTGTGAAGGGTGTTGTTTCCATAATTTCTTTCTACTCATGTTTATCTTTTGAGTAGAGAAGGCCACTGATTTTTTTGAGTCAATTTTATACCCATCTATGTTGCTGAGGTTGTTTATCAGGTTTAAGAATTCTCATGTGGAATTTATGGGATAACTTAAATATACTATCATATCATCTGCAAATAGTGATATTTTGACTTCTTCCTTTCTAATCTGTATCCCTTTCACCTCCATTTGTTGTCTAATTGCTCTAGGTAGTACTTGAAGTACTATGTTGAATAGGTAGGGAGGGAGTGGCAGCCTTGTATAGTCCCTGATTTTAGTGGGATTGTTTCAAATTTCTCTCCATTTAGTTTGATGTTGTGTACTTATTTTCTGTATATTGCTTTTACTATGTTTAGGAATGGGCCTTGAATTCCTGATCTTTCCAAGACTTTTATCATGAAGGGCTGTTGGATTTTGTCAAATGCGTACTCAGCATCTAATGAAATGATTATATGAATATGAACTAACCAGTACCCGGGAGCTCTTGTCTTTAGCTGCATATGTATCAAAAGATGGCCTAGGCGGCCATCACTGCAAAGAGAGGCCCATTGGACTTGCAAACTTTATATGCCCCAGTACAGGGGAACGCCAGGGCCAAAAAGGGGGAGTGGGTGGGTAGGGGATTGGGGGGTGGGTGGGTATGGGGGACCTTTGGGATAGCATTGAAAATGTAAACGAGGAAAATACCTAATAAAAAAATTAAAAAAAAAAGAAGTCCCTCACTAACATGATCATAGGTCAATATGATCTAGGCAGTCACTCAATTAAGACTCCTTTCTCAGATGATTACAGGCTGTGTCAAGTTGACAGAACAAACTATGATGAGACTGTTTTGGGGGCAATAACTACCCATCAATGGATGCAATAAGAAAGACCCCTCTCCAGAGACACTTGTGCATATCTAAACAATGAATGTGAACCATCTTAGAGCCTAGGTCTTCAGCTTGTTGGCATGATCATGATCTGGTTTTTTTTTGGGGGGAGCGGGGGGTGGTGGTGATGGTGGTGGTGGTGTTTTGTTTTGTTTTGCTCTGTAAGCTGTGATTTTTCTATAGGCTCAGTGTCTTATAACCAAACCATAGTCTTTGTATTATTGTGTCCCTGTTGTGAGGTGACTCACGGCTTTTCATGTCAGATAGTGGCTGGGGGTAGGATAAAAAAAAAAAAGAAATGATTATATGGTTTTTCTTCTTTGAGTTTGTTTATATAGTGGATTTTGTTGGTGGATTTCTGTATATTGAACCATCCCTGCATCCCTGCGATGAAGCCTACTTGATCATGATGGATGATCATTTTGATGTGTTCTTGGATTCAGTTTGCAAGAATTTTATTGAGTATTTTTGCATCAATATTCATAAAGGAAATTGGTCTGAAGGTCGTTATCTTTGTTGGGTCTTTGTGTGGTTTAGGTATCAGAGTAATTGTGGGTTCATAGAACGAATTGTGTATAGTTCCTTCTGTTTCTGTTTTATAAAATAGTTTGAAGAGTATTGGAATTAGGCCTTCTTTCAATGTCTGACAGAACTCTGCACTAAACCCATCTGGGCCTGTTTTTTGTTTGTTTGTTTGTTTTGTTTTGTTGGGAGACTATTAATGATTGTTTCCATTTCTTTAGGGGATATGGGACTGTTTAGATGGTTTATCTGATCCTGTTTTAACTTTGGTATGTGGTACATGTCTAGAAAACTGCCCATTTCATTCAGACTTTCCAGTTTTGTTGAATATAGGCTTTTGTTATAGGATCTGAAGATTTCTTTGGATTTCCTTTGTTTCTGTTGTTATACCTTCTTTTTCTTCTCTTATTTTGTTAATTTGGATACTGTTTCTGTGCACTCTAATTAGTCTGGTTAAGAGTTTATCTATCATGTTGATTTTCTCAAAGAACCAGCTCCTCATTTGTTTGATTCTTCGTATAGTTCTTTTTGTTTCTACTTGCTTGATTTCAGCCCTGTGTTTGATTATTTCCTGCCATCTACTCCACTGGGGTGTATTTGCTTCTTTTGTTCTAGAACTTTCATATGTGATATCAAAATGCTAATGTATGCTCTCTCCATTTTCTTTTTGGATGCACTTAGTACTATGAATTTTCCTTTTAGCACTGCTTTCATTGTTTCCCATAAGTTTGGGTATGTTATACCTTCATTTTCATTAAACTCCAAAAAGTATTTCATTTCTTTCTTTATTTCTTCCTTGACCAATTTATCATTGAGTAGAGTATTGTTCAGCTTCCAAGTGTTTGTGGGCTTTCTTTTGTTGATGTTCTAATTGAAGACCAGCCTTAGTCTCTGGTGATCTGTTAGGATGCATGGGATTATTTCAATATTTTTTGTATCTGTTGAGGCCTGTTTTGTGATGGATCATATGGTCAGTTTTGGAGAAGGTACCATGAGGTGCCGAAAAGAATGTATATCCTTTTGTTTTAGGATAAAATATTCTATAGATATCTGTTAAACCCATTTAGTGCATAAATTCTGTTAGCTTCACTGTGTCTCTGTTTATTTTCTGTTTCCATGATCTGTTCATTGATGAGAGTGGGGTGTTGAAATGTTCTACTATTATTATGTGAGATGCAATGTGTGCTTTGAGCTTTAGTAAAGTTTCTTTTATTAATGTGGGTGCTCTTGCATTAGGAGCTTAGATGTTCAGAATTGAGAGTTCTTCTTGGTAGATTTTTCTTTTGATGAGTATGAAGTGTCCTTCCTTAGCTTTTTTGATACCTTTAATTTGAAAGTTGACTTTATTCGATATTAGAATGGCTACTATAGCTTGTTTCTTGGTGCCATGTGCTTGGACAATTGTATTCCAATATTTTACTCTGAGGTAGTGTCTGTCTTTGTCACTGAGGTGGGTTTCCTCTATGCAGAAAAATTTTTGGGCTCTATTTACATATCCAATCTCTTAGTCTATGTCTTTTTATTGGGGAATTGAGTCCACTGATATTAAGAGATATTAAATAAAAATGATTATTTCTTCCTGTTATTTTTATTACTAGAGGTAGAATTATGGTTTTGTGGCTATCGTCTTTTCTCTTGTTTTTTTTCTTTAGTGCAGTTTTCCTCCTTGTGTTGAAGTTTTCCATTTATTCTCCTTTAATGGCTAGATTTGTGGAGAGATATTGTGTAAATTTGTTTTTGTCATGGAATATCTTGGTTTCTCCATCTATGGTAATTTAGAGTTTTGCTGGGTATAGTAGCCTGGGCTGGCAGTTGTGTTCTCTTAGGGTCTGTATGATGTTTGCCCAGGATTTTATGGCTTTCATGGTCTCTGGTGAGAAGTCTGATGTAATTCTAGTAGGTCTGCTTTTATATGATATTTGACCTTTTTCCCTTACTGCTTTTGGTATTCTTTCTTTGTTTTGTGCATTTTGGTGTTTTGATTTATGTGACAAGAGGAATTTCTTTTCTGGTCCAATCTATTTGGTGTTCTGTAGACTTTTTCTATGTTCATGGGCATCTCTTTCTCTAGGTTAGGGAAGATTTCCTCTATAATTTTGTTGAAGATATTTATTGGCCCTTTAATTTTGGAATCTTTGCGTTGTTCTATATGTATTATCCTTAGGTTTGGTCTTCTCTTTGTGTCCTGGATTTCCTGGATATTTTGGGTTAAGATCTTTTTTTGCATTTTGCAATTTCTTTCTTTTTTTTAATTAGGTATTTTCCTCGTTTACATTTTCAATGCTATCCCAAAGGTCCCCCATACCCACCCCCCCCAATCCCCTACCCACCCACTCCCCCTTTTTGGCCCTGGCATTCCCCTGTACTGGGGCATATAACGTTTGCCAGTCCAATGGGCCTCTCTTTGCCGTGATGGCCGACTAGGCCATCTTTTGATACATATGCAGCTAAAGACAAGAGCTCCCGGGTACTGGTTAGTTCATATTGTTGTTCCACCTATAGGGTTGCAGTTCCCTTTAGCTCCTTGGGTAATTTCTCTAGCTCCTCCATTGGGGGCCGTGTGACCCATCCAATAGCTGACTGTGATCATCCACTTCTGTGTTTGCTAGGCCCCAGCATAGTCTCACAAGAGAGAGCTATATCTGGGTCCTTTCAGCAAAATCTTGCTAGTGTATGCAATGGTGTCAGCATTTGGAAGCTGATTATGGGATGGATCCCTGCATATGGCAATCACTAGATGGTCCATCCTTTCGTCACAGCTCCAAATTTTGTCTCTGTAACTCCTTCCATGGGTATTTTGTTCCCATTTCTAAGAAAGGGTAAATAAAGTGTCCACACTTTGGTCTTCGTTCTTCTTGAATTTCATGCGTTTGGCAAGTTGTATCTTGAAGTAACCCAATCACAAAGGAACTCACACAATATGTACTCACTGATAAGTGGATATTAGCCCATTTTGCAATTTCTATGTCAATGTTTTCTATGGTATCTTCTGCACTTGAGATTGTCTCTTCTATTTCTTGTATTGTATTGGTGATCCTTGCATCTATGGCTCCTGATGTCTTTCCTAGGTTTTCTATCTCTAGAGTTGTCTCTCTTTGTGATTTCTTTATTTTTTTCTACTTCCATTTTTAGATCCTGGATGGTTTTAGTGAATTCCTTCACTTGTTGTTTTTTTCTTGTAATACTTCAAGGGATTTTTGTGTTTCCTCTTTAAAGTCTTCTACTTGTTTATGTGTGGTCTTCTGTGTTTCTTTAAGGGAGTTATTTATGTCTTTTATAAAATCCTCTATCACCATCATGAGATGTTATTTTTAATCCACATATTGCTTTCCCTGTGTGTTGGGGGTATCCAAGACTTGCTGTGGTGGGAGAACTGGGTTCTGATGATGCCAAGTAGCCTTGGTTTCTGTTGGTAAGTTTCTTGTGTTTGCCTTTTGCCATCTGGTTATCTCTGGTGTTAGATGGTCTTCCTGTCTCTGGCTGAGTCTTGTCCCTCTTGTGGGTCTGTAAGCCTGTGCTAGCACTCCTGGGAGACCAGCTCTCTACTGGTGAGACCCAGGTACAGTGGGCTGTGCAACAGCCTCAGCTCCGGAGTGCAGATGGTGGACCAGAAGAGTCCTGTCCTAGCTGCTCCACTGTTCCTGGGTTCTGTGCACTCCTGACTGGCCCCACTCCAGACAGTTATTGGAGAGAGAGTGAAAATCTCACCTTTTGGCCCAGGAGTATGAGCACTCCTGGAAGGACAGCTCTCTCCTGGCAGGACCCTTACACTGTGGGCTGTAGAACAGCCTCTGCTTCCAGGTATAGATGGTGGACTGCTCCTTTGCTTATTTTTCATTTCTCTCTCAACCACTAAGTCTTAATATGTCTTAGGACAGACCTATCAATTTCACTCTTCCGTCTACATTCCCTCTGGCATCATTTTCTCTATACCATGGCTATGTACATCAGCTAGATCTAGGAAATTTAAAATGATTATCTCCATTAAGGAAACACCTGCAATTCAGACTTGTAGATCTTTATTCCAGTTCAACATGTTAGTATTCAATAGGAATGTCCAATGTGGTCACTGACCTTCCTCAGATTGTCTTACAACACTCCTTCTCTGCCCTGTTGTCAGTCATGTGACTATGATAGTCTCCCTTTGATGACTTAGTATGTCCAGGCCACCTTAGCAGAGCACAACTATCTTTGGAAGACTTCTTTCAGAGAACTTCATGGGATTTTGTGTTCTTCTTATGGCAGCCTTGTTAAATGTCTTCTACTTACCCTGCTCATTCCCTGCTCTTGTTTACAATGGGAAAAGTTAGAATGAGATGTTGTAGATGTTATCATAGTGACATGTGTGGGGTTGGATTCCTAGGATTGATTCCTTAAATTATGGACCCAAATTTCTTCGAAAGGCAGACCTTTTGTAGGAATATGCGTGGCTTCACTGGCCCCAGCCCTTAGTAGGTACATCAGAATTTTGGTTTTGCTTTTGTTTGATTTTTCTTTTCCATGTTTCTGTTATATACTTGAAAGAAGCAACTTAAGTGAGGGGTTTATTTTGGATCTTGATTAACAGGTAGTCCCCATCCACGATGACAGAAGTTTCAGAATATATCTCCCTGTACACACACCCCCTCTGTATTTAAGAAAGTAGAGAGTGTTCAATCTGGAAGTGGGGCCAGGATATATTACCTTCCAAGTCAGATCCTCAGCAAACTATTTTGTCAGCTATGCCCCACCTCAAAAATAGTGTTAGCTCGAAACCAAACATTTAAGCATGAGTCTGTGGGTCACAGTTCAGGTCCCATCCATTACAAGATTACAGCTAGGTTTTATGGCAATTTCCACAGTTTTATCTTACTACTTCCCTGTTCTTTTCTCTTAACACAGTTTAATAAGTGTATTCCATAAAAGCATATCCACAATAGTTGCTAATACAGGTTCTATTTGTTGGTCTAGCCTCTGCTCAATTAAGCTGGGGACAAGACCTCCAGTCTCAATTACATATCTTGTTTAATTGCAAGGAAACATATCCAAGTGTGTGTCTTCTGCCCCTGCTATGATACAAAGGTTCCTTAAGGACATCATAAAATTTCAGTTTTTCTTTTACGCTATATGCTCTTAAGATTGTTTGATACAACCATAATATTGTCAATTAGAAATTGATGAAATTAGTTAACAGCTCTCACTAAATGTCAGATTCCTGATGTTTGTATGCATTGCATGTAAATGTGTGAATTACTATAGATTAAGTTCTCATTTCATATGTGTGTAAAAAATGTGGACCAGAGCCAGGCAGGCATGGTAGCGCACACCTTTAATCCCAAATCCCAGCACTTGGGAGGCAGAGGCAGTTGGATTTCTGAGTTTGAGGCCAGTCTGGTCTACAAAGTGAGTTCCATAACAGCCAGGGCTATACAGAGAAACCCTGTCTTGAAAAAAAAAATGCGGACCATGTCTGTCTGTGTGTGTGTGTGTGTGTGTGTGTGTGTGTGTGTGTGTGTGTGAATGTGTGTAATATATATATATATGTGTGTGTGTGTGTGTGTGTGTGTCTGTCTGTCTGTCTGTTTGTCTGTATCTGCACTTGGGTATGAAACAAGGAACAAAGTCCAGAAGCCACTGTCATTCATCATTCCCAAACATCTATTTTCATGATTCACTCTCATTATTTCTATTCCAAGTTCAGGTGAAAATATTGACTGAAATGGATAGTGGCTGAGGAGAATACTATTTCCAAATACATAATTGAAGTGAGTCATGTCGCATTCTGAAATTAATGTGATTTTGGGGTGACTCAGAATGGGTCATAACTGTCATGTGAAGCGAGGAGGATAAGTCAGCAAGCATAAAATGAAACTGGGAAGGGAAGGGTGGCAGGTGTGGCTAGTGTGGGTGAAAAATGAGACAACAGACCATATAATTGGATGGTGCAGCTTCCTTGCTCCATTGCTCCAGTGGATTATTGCTGCAGGGACCACAATACACCTATACGGATTGGCTTGCTGTTGGAGAAGCAGCTGCAGGGCAGCAAAATTTTAGAGTAGTATCTTGATTCTCTGTAGATTTTTCTTAGCAACTCTCTCTCTCTCTCTCTCTCTCTCTCTCTAAAATGCTTTTCTTGTCATTTCTGCTTTTGTTTTACACTAAAAAGATTCGGATTCCTGTTACTCCTAATTTGCAGTAGCTGTATGGGGCAAGTGAGAATGATATTTTTAAAATTGTAGTTTTTATTTCTTGTTTGAAAATTTCATAATTGTATATAATGAATCTTGTTTATATCCTTCTCTGATTCACCCCTCTAGGCCCCCACTAGGCCCCTATATATTTCGTACATATTTTCCTCTCAATTTTTCATTTCCAGTTCATAATTATATACATATATGCATGCATATATAAATGTGTGTGTGTGTGTGTGTGTGTGTGTGTGTGTGTGTGTGTGTGTGTTCCATGTAGTTTTAAAATATCTACCACCTTTGCCTGGGACCAGATCATGCTCTAGCCCCTCCTGGCTTTCTTTTGTTTTACTCAGCTTTAGCTCTATGATTGACTGCCTCCAATCCTAAATCACACTCCCTGCCCATTCCAGGGACCTTGAATCCATGGATAAAAGACACTCACACACAGCTTATTATGTTATAACTTGCCTTCTTGGCACAATTGCTAGGCACAGGTATCTTCTGCCTAGAAAGGTGTGCCGTTACCAGTTTATTATATCTGTCTCTCCTCCCAACTCTAAACTCAGTGGCTTGTTTCACCTAGCTCCTGCCAAACATCCTTGGCCAATCACCCATAGATGTATCCCTTTTCCTCCCAAGCATAACAGAAAAAGCCTTGCTCCTTGCATCTACCTTTTCCTCCAAGGACCTAGAAGTCCTACCAGTACCCTCTGCCCAGTAATTGGTCCCAGTCTTCTTTTTAACAAATCAAGAACCAATTGGGGAATAGGGTTGGTATCAGAACTTCCCCGTGTGTGTGTGTGTGTGTGTGTGTGTGTGTGTGTGTGTGTGTGTGTGTGTGTATTTGCATGCACTTTGTGCTGCCTATATGTGCATGAATGTGGGATTATCCATGGGAGCATAAGCAACCTATAGCTTGTCCACATAAAGCAATGTGACTCTTCCTCCCACACCAGATATCAACAGCCATTAGAGTATTACTTAGGAATTATTTTTTTAAGTACAGGGCATGAGAGATAGTACACAGTGGTAAAGGTAAGCCAAGTAGGGAATCATTTGAAAAGCATGCAGGGTTTTTCTAGTGTCCCTGACTAAATATGGGTTTGGGAACCAGGAACTGGGGGTACTGAACCTGTCTTATGTTCATTTCCTTTGTTTGTAAATTCTTTTTTTTTTCCATTTTTTATTAGGTATTTCGCTCATTTACATTTGCAATGCTATACCAAAAGTCCCCCATAGCCACCCACCCCCTCTCCCCTACCCACCCACTCCCCTTTTATGGCCCTGGCGTTCCCCTGTACTGGGGCATATAAAGTTTGCGTGTCCAATGGGCCTCTCTTTCCAGTGATGGCCGACTAGGCCATCTTTTGATGCATATGCAGCTAGAGTCAAGAGCTCCGGGGTACTGGTTAGTTCATAATGTTGTTCCACCTATAGGGTTGCAGATCCCTTTAGCTTCTTTGGTATTTTCTCTAGCTCCTTCATTGGGGGCCATGTGATCCATCCAATAGCCGACTGTGAGCATCCACTTCTATGTTTGCTAGGCCCAGGCATACTCTGACAAGAGACAGCTATATCAGGGTCCTTTCAGCATAATCTTGCTAGTGTATGCAATGGTGTCAGCATTTGGAAGCTGATTATGGGATGGATCCCCGGATATGGTAGTGTCTACATGGTCCATCCTTTTATCTCAGCTCCAAACTTTGTCTCTGTAACTCCTTCCAAGGGTGTTTTGTTCCCACTTCTAAGGAGGGGCATAGTGTTCACACTTCAGTCTTCATTTTTCTTGAGTTTCATGTGTTTAGGAAATTGTAAATTCTTTGTTACCTTTTTTGGAAGGTACCTTTCTTCTGTAAGAGTCATCCAAATTTTAGATATCCATACACACCAAATCTAACAGGTCTATTAGTATGCATAAAGTTTCACCTAACCCTGTTCAATTTGAATTATGTAAAAACAAGAGCCAATATCACAAAGTTATATCACTGCATATCTAGAGGGGTTGGGCTATGTCCTCGTGTCTATGTCAGAGAAGAATCTACATTGAGACTGTGGCTGGTGGTGTAGGGGAAATCCAAGAAAATGGAAGGGGACTTATGGAAGTCACACATTAGCTAGGCACTGGGAAGATAATCCAGAATGTGTCTGTGTGCTATATTATGTAGAAAGTGGGTGAAGATCTCAATGAATGTGTATTTTTTTTAACATGGGCACACATCATATAATACAATGCCTACTCTAGAAAAGCCTTCCTGAGGCCAGGACTAGGAATACAGAAAAGCCTTTCTCTCTGGTTCTTGTGAAAATAGTGATAGTATGTATGGAAATTATGTGTCATTACTTTTTTCTTTATGGCTCAATACTCCCCTGCAGAGAGTATCTAGTGAGATTAGCCAAGCCTACTCATTTGACTTGGGTGTATAGCAAAAAAATGCTGAGTTCTTATCTAGTTGTATTTAGTAAACACATTGAACTTATAGCGTACTCTGACTTCTCTATCAGAGAGAACAGTTAATCTGATCCTACCTCCTCTGTGTGACCGTGCATCTTCCTGTCCTTTCTTCACCCCCATGTCACCTCCAGTTAGTCAATCCTGAAAAAGGTGCAGCATATACAAAGTGGTGCAGGAGAAGAAACTTGAACAGTAGATATCTGACTCCAGGGACCTTACTCTGGAGAGACAATGGAACATGCCTGAAAGAAGGAAATGAAAAAACAAGAGTAATGAAAGAAATAAGAATCAAGGAACAAAGAAAGGGATATGGGGTATGGTGGTTTTAATAGAAATGGTTCCTGTAAACTCATGTATTTGAATGTGTATACGATAGGAATTGAATGACACTATTAGGAGGTATGGACTGGTGGAGTAGGTGTGGACTTCTTGGAGAAAGTGTGTCACTTGGGGCATGGGGGTAGAGGTAATATATGTACAATCTCTGCCTAGTGTGGCTTATGATCTCTTTCTGCTGCCTTTGGATCAAGATGTAGAACTCTCAGCTCCTTCTCCATCATCATGCCTACCTATAAGCCATTAAGCTTCATGCCATCCACGAGGATGATAACAGACCAAATCTCTGAAACTGTAAGCCAATTAAATGTTTTCATTTATAAGAGTTGCCATGTTTTTCATGTCTCTTAGCAGCAAAACCAAAGCACATCAAACCAAACAAGCAAATACCACCAAATCAAACAAACAAAACAAAACAAAACAAAAATCATCATCATCATCATCATCATCAACAACAACAACAACAACAACAACAACAAACCAAACTAACTAATGCACTGGGAAAGCATTTCAATTCCTTGGGTGTCCCAACATGTTAATTCAAAACATTGGGACAAGTAGAATCTAGAGATAGACAGTTACCTCACTAGATATGCATAGGCCCTTTCTGTTAGTATTTTGAAAATGATGTTCTTTCCTGAAGTAAAATCTAGACATAGGTAGCTATAGGTGTTTTGGGGAATATTTTAGAGAACTATAGGTCGAGTAAAGGCATTTAGCTTCATTGGTTCTTGGGCTGTGTTTAGGAGGTGTGCCCTTGTCTTTCAGGGAAGTGAGCAATGAATTAGACTACTTGAAAAAATATATAATAACTTCATTAAAATTAGAAAAAAATGACTAGTTGCACATCTTATGGATCCAAGTATGTTCCCATGTTTGCCTGCAGATGAACTGCTTTCATGCTATATTTGGCACAAAGCAAGTATCAGATAGGTGACAGATGTGCAATGGTAGATCTCTGAATGGGCAGCCTATAGGCTAAGAGCAAAGACTCTGAGTCTCTGGTATGGCAGCTATGGCATTCCAGAGATAAGAAGGCAGCCAGTAAGTGTAGAGTCATAACATGAGGAGGGACAAAGCACTTACCCACATGACAAAATCTTGGCAGCATTAAATGTTATCTGTTTTCTTAAAAATTTAACATTTTAATTTCATTTTTGAGGTTATAATATAATTACATCATTTCATTCTTCCTTTTTCTTCCTTAAATCTCTCAAATATACCCCCTTGCACTTTCAATTTCATAGTCTCCTTTACATTAATTATTGTACATGCATATATACATATATATGTATACACATATATAGGTATAGTATATTTATATGTATATATATATGTATATATGTGTATATATATATATATATATATATATGTGTGTGTGTGTGTGTGTGTGTGTGTGTGTGTGTGTGTGTGTGTACCTTTATGTGTTCGTGTATATGCACCGACACTATATATTTATATAATGTTTTCCTAAATATAACCAGTTTATTTTATATAATGTTATTGTGTGTATGTTTTCAGGACTGACCTTTTAGTATTAGACAACCAATTGGTATGCTTTTCTCTGGGGAAGACTGTTTCTCCCACTCTCAGCATTCTATACCTGTCTATAGTTCTTTGTTTAAGGTTGAGGCCTCATGATCTTCTTTCCATCCACTTTAGTATATATACTGTATTTTAACAACCTGTCTTAAATAACTAGAGTCTCTATTTCCATGGATTCTTGTGATTGTAGCTATGCAGGTAAGACTAGTCAGGGAATACTCCCTACTTTATGCTTCTACCTCTAGTGTCTTGGTCATATCATACCTGTTTATACTATGAATCCCTCCGTTTTGGAGGATACTTGTCTAACTACCTGGTGAACAAGTGGACTACATGCAGATATTCAGGATGACCTTAAGACCAGCAATTTAAATAAGAATGAATTAGGAGTCACCTTCTGGGTGTTTGGAACTATGATAATGATGGTGAACTATGGGAACTATGATAATGATGGAAGTGGCACAATTGAGAGCACATCCTAGAAATGCAAAATACTACAAAAATGACAACCATCTCTTGGTCTAAGTGTCAAGGTCCACCCTAAACATCTAAAACATAAGAAAAGGGGAGATTTGAAGAGTGAGAAGACCTGAGACATTGTATAATATTTGACATGTTAAGGAATATAATTCCTCATATCCATGAGAATTGCAAAGCCTTTCTCTGACCAGCCTAAGGAAAATGGCAACTCCTTTCTTCCTGCTCTCAATGGGAGTGTTGATAGTATGTTCAGGAAATATCTGCCATGACTTTCTATTTTTAGATGTTTAGTTTGTGTGTGTGTGTGTGTGTGTGTGTGTGTGTGTGTGTGTGTGTGCTATAACACTATGACCTAAGGCAACTTAAGGAAGGGAAAGTTATTTTGACTTATAGTTACAGTGCAATAAAAATTCATTATGATGAGGAGGCAGGCTTGGTGGCAGGGACAGTGAGCTGAGAGATCACATCTCAATGGTAAATATGGAGGAGAAGCAGCGAATGCAAACTTAAGTAAATAAAGGCTATAAACTCGCAAAGCCTGTCTCTATTGATGCTTTTCCTTTAGCAAGACCAAACTCCTAAACCTTCCCAAACTGCCCCATCAGCTGAGGACCAACTGTTCCAATATCTGATCCTATATGGGACATATTTCATTCAAACTACCATGTATATTAAAGCGGCTATCAAAGGGAGATTTGGGTTTGAACCAATGGGATACTGAGCCCTGAGTATTGGTGGCTCGTCAGCAGTCACAGGTAGAATGCTTTGCCCTATTTACAAATTGACCATCAAGAATATGCACCAGGAGTCATGCCTTTCCATGCTACTCATTATGTATTGTATAGGATTCATAGATGTCCATGAAAGATGATGTTTTATCTATCAGGAATAGCAATTTCCAGCATGATGAATGGTAGCCAGTAGGGATGATCTCTCCAAGTGATTTCTCCATGTTATGGGACTCAGGTACGTGCTGTCTTAAGCAAAAGTTAGTTACTGTCAGGTTATGGGGTGTACATAATCAAAAGCAAACTATTTGGGGGTCTATGGGACCTTGCTGGCCAGTTATAGAGTAAGTCTGTTTTAACTCTTTTACAGTAGCAAATTCCCATATGACTATTTAAGAAGTTCCTTAGCATTTTTTCTGCCCCCTCACACCTACTCCTTGCTTTTCACTCCACTACTCCAGCATAACCCTTCCTAACACAGGATTCCCTTGAAACACTCTATAAAACTTTATAACTCTCCTCCCTTAAAAGCACACCCAGAAGGCCATTTTGATTTTACTTATATCCAGGAATAAGTCAGGTGTTAGACTTTTGACTCTAGATACTTTTCCTATATGTCTTCTATATTCCTCTTGTGGAGGAAGAAGCTGTAGATGGAATCTAGGACCTTACACTTTATTAATGTATTCAACAACTGAACTATATCCTTACTCCCCTTTAAATTTCATTTACCCATGCTTCATTGACATCACTGACTTAGTAAAATTTTTGTCGTTTACACCCAGCCTATGATATTCAGGGGATTTGAAGGGATGTTTTCTACTATGCAGGAGTCCTGAGCCATCCAAACATTCCATATTAGCAACATACTCTTAAAGTTTGTTGAAAAATAACATAGGATATATTCTGGCTCCTACCTTCCCAGCTTAGATGTGATAAGTGTTCACTGTCACCTTGTCCATGAAACCACATGGCCTGACCTAACTACATGGAATGTTGGTAAAGTTAAATAAATGACTGTGTTGTTTATGATTATGGACACTGTATCTATCATATGTGCTCTTGCATTGCTTTCTTGTTATCATCAATTATTATTTTGGGGGGTGTGGATGAATGAAAGAAATTGGAAAAATAATAAAAGAATGCAAGAGTTGATAATTCAATTTACTCTCAAAAGTCAGGCTATGTGGGCTTATAGCTGAGATGTTGACATAAAGAAATGCAGTCTATTAACTGTAGCACCTGTCTAAAAGAGCTGTAAGGACTGGAAACTGACAAGTAAGTTCTCTGTCCAACCCTTCTCAAGAAGTTCTTGGGTTTTCTCTGAAGAATGTGGAGTCCTAGATGAGTTACCATTTTGAAGGTACGGGAACTACACTTATTTTAACAGGTCACTCACTATTAGGCTAACATCATGGAGTGGACATTGTCATGCCTAGGGTTCACAATGTCCACTGTGGCCAGGGCTATGAAGGATATGAAGTAAAATTGACTGAGAAGAGCAAAACAAGGATTAGAGGTTAGACAGGTAAAAGAGTAGATGGTTTTGTTCATAAGATTTTACTGTCAACTTGTAACAATCTGCAGTTAGCTGAAAAGAGGGAACCACAATTAAGAAATTGCCTCCATCATATTGGTTGACATATTTGTGGGAAATTACATCAATTGGTAATTGATATTAGAGAGCACAGCTTAATGTGGGTGGCATCATACCCAGTCAAGTGGATCTAGGCTGCATAAGAATGAGTGCTGAGTCTGAGCCATTGAGTAAGTTAGTAAGTAGCATCTGTTCATGGTCTCTGCTTTACTTTCTGTCCTAACTACCCTCAGTTATGAACTACGACCTGGATTTGTAAGATGAAATAAACATTTTCCTTTCAAAATGGTCTTTGGTCATGATGTTTATCACTGTGATAGAAAGCAAACTAGAGCAGGTAGTCAAAGGGGATCAAGCTGAAAGAATGAAAGGGGATTCAGGGAACATCCACTCATGTGCACAAACTAGGCAGAATCATCACCAAGCTGGAAGGATGCAGAAGACATGGAAGAAAGGGCATCCAGAAATACCCTGACATATCCAGAAGACCATAGACAAACAAATGCCCTTGTCTAGGTAGTTATCTTTACTGCTGCCCTTTTATGCTTTGTTTAATTGTAGAGATGAGAATCCTTATTGATTGTCTGATGCAGAGTGATCAGTCCTGAAACTGAACACATAGAAACAAAAATATACTCAGATTTTTGTATTCATATATTTGTGCATCCATACACACACATATATACAAGTATGTAACATATTAGTCAGAGGAAAAGAGGCTATCAGTGCTGTCAACTTGAGAGTGGGAAAGCACGGAAGAAACTGAAGTGAGAGAGAAGTGATATAATTCTATTTCAATTTAAAACATCTTTTAAAAAGATACATAAGTCCTTTAATGGACATGTCTGAAGAAAGATATTAGTTTCTATCATAGGAACTGATGACTTATTCATTTTCAAGTTAAACATTACTTGGAAGGAAACCATTGAATGAAAGAAGATATGCACTAACCTTGCATGGATCCTACCAGGGAGTGAGCACATGGCTGTAGCCTCTCAATTAATTAAATCAGGTGTTCAGTCAACACATATAATTGGGTAGTTATTGATCTGGGGGAAATCAGGGTCCCATTCTTGGTGTTAGTCATAAAAAAAGTTCCAGAGTGGACTCAAATTGAAGCTCAGGGATAATTTAATTAGGGTCCAACAGAAAATCCCTAGGGTAGGCATGCTATAAAGTTCAGTTGCTGCCCAGTGGAGGAGAATGGAGAAGAAATAGGCAAAATTATGCCAGTCAAACTGGCATGAGATCAGACACATAGTGGATATACAGCTACATGGTAGAGAGAAAGAATTCCCAGAAAGACCAAGGAAGTCTAAGATGTTGGGGAAGCCCAAAGTGTTAAACATAGCATCCTTAGAAAAGAGATTTTTCAAAAGTAAAGAAAAAGTTATGGCTTTCTGAATAATTTAGAGACATGGCCAGACTTATGGCCTTATGTGGCTGCAGTCTGCACTAGGGGCTCTAGGATTCTGCTGAGAGGGTCACTATGTATTTAAAGAATAATTCTGCCCATGTCGTCAGTAGTGAGCAGCCTGCTTAGGATGGTCCTTTAGCCAAACTGATTGAACTAACCCAGCTGGAATGTTAACATTTCACCCAGGCCAAAGACGAGTATCTTGATCAGGAGTTCGATTCTCTTCACCCACAGCCAGGGCTGTGAAGATACAATCCAATTCTGCCCACCGCACACCTAAAATTTACAAGGCAAACATCCTTAACATATAAAATAACTAAAAGTTAAGGCAGACACCGCATCAGGTTTAATGCTGCTGTGATTAAAAATAAAATATCAAATCAAAGCAGCTATTTGGGGGAGGGTGGACTTGACACACACACATACACACAATTGTATCATGAGAAAGATGGGCAAAATTTATGAATATTCGGTTCCCAATATTCAGACTTTCACATAATCCCCTTGAGAGAAGTTAAGCTTGAGGTTTGCAGCTATTTATTGGAATATGCAATGGTGACAGGCACCATTCTGTGGCTGCTTGATTTTGTGTCTCTACAAAATCTGTGAAGCTCTAGCTTGACAGCCTACTCTCTAGAGTCTTGCTTTTGCAAGATTTGAAGGAGAAAGTTGATATGAGCCCTGTGGCCTCAGGGGACTGAATTCTTCCAACAGCCTGAGGGTGGAAGGTCCATCTCCAGTTGAGTGTCTGATGGGAATAAGTCCCAGGTAGTGCCTCAGTACATTCTAAAATACCCAAAGCAGAAGACCTGTTGAGCCCCCAAAGCATACTACTTTTGAGGTGATATGAGCTATTTTAGTTTAAAATTTTGTGATAAGTTTGCTATTCTGTAACAGGAAATGAACACAACCCAGCCACTTGAATACCCAATCTGTGTGTTAGGAACAGGTAGCAAAGAGTTCAGGACTCTCCTCTTCTTCTCCATCTATTAGCTCACATCCTGGGAAGAGCAATGTGGTTACACATAAAAGGATGGGTATAGTCTGAAAAGAAACAGTGGCTTTATAGCAATATATTCCTGGGATAATTGTATGCCACTTGGTGGTCTTCATATAGTTTCACACTGAAGAAGGGATAGGACCTGAGACTGAGTAAGTGCAATGTGTCAAAAAATTCAGCGCATTTGGCAGAGGACAGAACACTGCAATCACTCAGAGGTCTCAAAGACTGAAGACCCGCCTCTGCCATCATTCTATGGCAATAACCAGTAGAGAAGCCTCTGAGAAGCTAAAACACAGACTTCTCTATTTACCAAATGTCTGCGTATACTACAAATAAGCTACTCCCATTCTAGTATTGTTGCCCCCTTTGAGTTACACACCTTTTGGCAGTTTATGACAGTGCCAGCAGAATTATTACCTAGCTAAAATTACTAACACCCACGATGGGAATTTTTGCTGTTATAAAACAAAAGCAAATGCTGAATGGGGACAAGAAGATGGGGGAGCATGCCTTGTGTGAGGGGGCCTTTTTCATCTTTTCTTTTGGCAATGTTCTTTCTATGCTAATACCTCCTAGCTTCCTACCTTAATAGGCCCATTAAATGCCAAGAGGGTATTTGCAAAAGAAAAGTGTACCTGGAGATGGAGATGTTAACTTACTAAATGCATTTTGAGGAACAGAGATTTCTAGGCAAAGGAGTTCATGCTCTGAAGAAAGCGTTGTTTATCCTGCAGACTTTATGGCTGAGCTGTTTTCTTCTTTCTGCACCTTAATTCTCAACCACCATAAGGCTCTCCAGCTGTTTAAAATAAAGGCTCATTTGGGTATTATTGGAGATTACTGGGAAGAGACAGACAGACATGATGTTTAGCTGTACAACGTAAATTCCCTGAGTGTGTGCCATCCAGCACACACTATATTCTCACCCCATCTGAAAGGCTGAACTAATAAATCATAATAATGAGACATTGTACCCTGAACACAACTTACCTCTAGCCAGCTGTCACTGTAGTGGGGGAAAAGGAGTGGATGAGGAGAATAAGAACGAAAGTGGCATTTTCTTCACTGTAAACAGCCCGGTGAACCAAGTTTTTCATAATCTGCCATTGAGAGCCCCTGTTTTGTCCCTGGTCTCCAATTCAGCCTTAAGAGCATCCCTAATTAAATGTAGATTATGTTGCCATCAGTCTGGCAGACAGATCACTGTTTTCTCAGCTTCCTTTGCACACTGCTATGCCTTAATGCAGTTTGCTCGTTTTTTTCCCACTGTGCCCATCCTGGCTACC
This sequence comes from Mus musculus, assembly GCF_000001635.26. NCBI lineage: Eukaryota > Metazoa > Chordata > Mammalia > Rodentia > Muridae > Mus > Mus musculus. Next base: position 71,315,586 of record NC_000081.6, on the reverse strand, counting down.
TCTGTCAAATTTGATTTATCCTCCAGAATTTATTGGGATATCCTCCTTCTTGAAGCATTTTGGAATTGTACCAACGGAAACAGTTTTCTGCAATGTTTCCAGGCTGTTTTTTTTTTTTTTTTTTTTTTTTTTTTTCTGAATTGCATGTAAGAGTCGTGACACACTACTACCCATATTGGCAGACATCTCTCAGTCCCTAAGGAAGATTAGATTTCTTAAGAATCTGAATCATATCTTTTGTTCTGTACAGCTCCCATTGTGATTCCAGTTTCCCTTAATACATATACCTGTCATGGTGGCTGTCAGTGAATCTGCACTTAAACACTAGCAATGTCACTAAATAAACTAATAATCTAATGCAGGATGAATCCTTATAATTCTGAGAGGTAAATGCCATTGTTTATTTTCTTTTTAAATTGGGTTTCCATCTATATCATAAGATGGGTGATATGGCTTAACAAATATAGACTTCTGCTGCCAAGTTTATATCCAAATTCAGTCTCCAGGATGCACAGATGGAAGAAGTGATCCAACTCCATTAGGTTGTTCTCTGGCCTAGACAGGTGTTTCAATGGTGTGAGGATATATGCATGCACATACAACACAGTAAACAAAGTAATAAAGTAATTAAAATAAAAACTCTACATCTTAGTGATTTATAAAGGTCATATAGATTATAAAGAACATGGAGAGGACTTTATCCCCAGCTAGAACTCTAGAATGCTACCATTAGAAATTCCCATGCCCCACACAGTGCTCAACTGCAGTGAATATTAGAAGATTATATTGTTTTGGGTATGGCTCCATGGGTGGAGCAAGGCATCTTCAGCTCTTCAACTACATCAAGAGGAAAGAGCAGGAGCAGGGAGGATGGTTTGGGTCAGTAAGATGGCTGAGAATGTTGCTTGCTTCTAACCTTGTCGGAGTTCAATCAGAACTCAGAACTCCTGCTATGAAAGGAGAGAACCAACTTTAGCAAGTGGTCATCTGACATTTCCATGCATTCTATGACACACATAGGCCCATACATGTGCACCCACATGCAAATCAATGTAGCAATTCAGAAAACTATTAAACAAACAAGAGCTAGATATAAGCCAAAGGGAATACATCTGTGAAATGTGAAATATTTACTTACTTTTGGGTCAACCCGGTCACTTCCCAGATTTTCTGTCCACGATTTTATCACTGCCTGCTAATGACTTTTTGCTAATGAGTTATTTGGATTGCCATACATTGTGTTGAATTTTGACACTATCTACCCTTAGTTGAGGTCTCCTTTTGGATGCTATCTTTTCAATGATAGCTACCCCTGTCCATCCTTTCTTGATGATCAAGATTTATGGATGTCAATGTCACCCATGTTATGACAATATGAAAAGCAATAGCAAAGGAAAATAAAAAAAGGAGTTACTTACATTCATGAGAGAGGAGGTTTTTTTTTTCTTTTCAGAGCACGACATAGGGGCTAATTATTAATTCTACTGCAGTTTTTTAGAAAGACTTGGCAGTGAGACCAACCTCTTAATTTTCATTTGTCATATTCAGAAAGCTGGCTGCAGCATCCATAATCAACCATTTATGAGTGGATTCTGTAGACATAGATATGTGTGAACACTTAGAAAGGGGCGGTTCTTGACAGGATCATGAATTTCTACTGAAGTGCGTGATGAAATGGGTGTTAGCTACTCTTGCATAATCATGATTAAAATAATGGAAAGAATACTTGAGAGAGGAATAAGATTTGTCTTGGCTTCGGGGAACAGAGGTGTGAATCCATCCTGTTGTGGATGATGTGCAGAACACTGCAGTTAATGTGACGGGGAACCAAGAAGCAGAAACACAGAAGACATGAAGAGGCTAGGGCAAAATACAGCCTACAGGGGCACAGCCTTTGGTGGTCTATGCTCTCTACTGGGTCCAACTGCTGTCTTTTACTACTCCCAAAATGTACCACTTTTCAAACTATCAATATATTAACCCATTTGTTAAGTCAACACCTCAACACCTAATTGTCTACAAGCCCTCTCCCAAAGATTCTACAGAGTTGCATTTCAACAAATCCCTTACATGGGTCTAATCCCATCAAACTCACTAATTAAACTTAAATGTCTCAATATAGGCCTGGGCCAGTGGTTGTCAACCTTCCAATTGCTATACCCTTTGATATAGTTCTCCGTACTGTGGTGAGCACCAACTATAAAATTATTTTCATTGATACTTCATAAAGAAATTTTATTAACGTTATGAGCCATAATGTAAATATCTGATATGTGAGACGATCTTAGACCACCCCTGTGAAGAGGTCATTTGAACTCGCAAAAGGGTCATGACTCACAAGTTGAGAACAGTTGACCTAGGCAATGATAGCACTGTGTCCACTTTACATGTGAGCTATTTATTGTTTTACCTCAACAAAGAACAGTTATGTTTTAGCACTAATGTTGGCTATGAATGTCTTCGCTACTAGATTCATGGGGACTGCACTGTTACCACTGTCTTATAAACAGATGGCCACAAATGAGGATGTTTCTGTCCCTTACCTGTAATTCCTAATTATACAGCATAAATACAAATCTAGCTTTAATTCAATTAAGTGGTAATGAGGTGAGGAAATAATACTTGAGCATATTATCGAAGTTCTGGCTATTAAGCAGTAGACAATAATATTTGTGTTCTGTTAGCTTCTAAGAGGCATTTTTAAAGTCTTCTAATGGTCTCAAAATACTTTGCAAATAACAGCCTATTAAAAACAGAGAAAAGTATTTGGTGGAAAACAAACCCATGCATATTAGAGTTTAGGATTACGCCACATGTAAAGCTTCAAGACATCAATGAATTTTACAGTTATGTGTGCATGTACGTGTGCACACTGGCATGCATGTATGTGTATAACATTATATACACACATATATTGTGGTGCACATGTTATGCACATACACACAAAATGAGTGAACATTTCAATGTTTTTTTTAAACAGAAAGAAAGTATTTAATATGAAACAAAAATGCAAAACAAAGTACCAAAGTCACAGAACACAATCCCTTTGGTTCAGTGATCGCACCAATATTTCACGTTCCCATTGGTTACAGACATCATACACTAAAGTGAAGTCAGACTGCCCCAAACTACCACACACCCTTCTGTTCAGCGATATTGTTTGCAACTTATATAGGGTAAGAACAGGGGAAACAGCTTAATTGGAGAAAAGGGGGGATGGGAGGTGGGGGAGGGGAAGGGAGACTACACATGCAGAACAAGTCATTGGGAGAGAGCTCGCTGCTGGGTCACCATTACAACACTGTACATGCTACATGAGGCTAAGTTCCTTGGTACAATCACACATAGACATGAAACAATCCAGTGACCCAGAGAGCTAACACTCCCAGGGAGAACAAAAAGAAAAGTAACGAGGAAGCAGAGGGGAGAAAGTCTGGGAGGAAGAAAGGGCACATCTCTTCCTAACCTCAGTTACAGGTGGGGAAATTAGACCGGGGACAGCAGATGTCTCACCAGAAGACACTCCACACATTCTTCAACTTGAGCAAAACCAGAAAAAGACTGACAAGACCTTGCCAGACCCACTAAGACAGGGGATATCCGGGGTTCAGTCAGGTTCTGCCCTCTTGGCAAAAATGCTTCTGAGGTCCCATGGCCACCCTGGGAAGGCAAGGACCTCAGTCCTCAGGTTCCCTTCAGGCTTTCCGTCATTCTGAGACAGAAGGAGCCAAAGATCTAGGAAGTCAAGACAAGAGACCAGCTAGGTATAATGCAGTGCTTGACAATCTCAGCACTCAGGAGGGTTAGGAATTCAAGACTAGTCTCGGATACATACAGAGCTCAAGGCCAGCCTGGGCTACATGAGGCTCTGTCTCAAAAATAACTTTTAAAAAATGGAAAGGAGCGGTGAACTGGTTTCATGTCAGACGCTGCCTCTGTTTACAGTCCTTCTGAAGACACTGAGACAGGGTCTACATTCCTTTAGTGCTGCTCTGCCAGGACAGTGGTCCTATCAGACTACACACCAAAGACAGAAAAATCAGTGCAGATTAAATAATAAAATTAAATAAACCTTGTCTGACTGGTAGAGTCAGGAGAGGAGAGGCAGAGAGCTGCCCTAAAGCAGCTGCTCTCTTTCTCCTCCCAAGGTTATGAGAACAGTACACCCGATCCTGAAGCCACCGATGTAGTTGCTGAAGTGGTCAAACATCTCAAAACATGCATTTGAGGCAGGCCAGTCACCTCCTCCACACTTCCCCACCCTGCTTCCAATGGTCACTTATTTGATGGGCAGACTCTGGCAGACTGGGATAGTGAGATCTGACTGCACTTCTCAATGACAGCTTCAGCGGAGAACTTAGGCAGCCCCTGATCCAGAGGGCACTCATCCACCAAGCTGTTTATGGGTGTGGGTGGCAGTGGAGGGTCTTCCTCATCTTGACTCAGCCCAGAAATCAAGGAGTTACTTGCCTTATCCAATTCCTTGCCCACCTGCTCCCTAGACATACCCACAGCTACCTCAGACTGCCCTGAAGCCATCTTCGCTGAGTCAAGATATGTGGAGAGGGCTTCATGGAGCACAGGCAGCAGCTTATTTCGAGAGACCTGGGAGTTGCCTTGGAGATAGGCCTGGAGGTTAGGAGAGGTGCTTGGGATAGGTGTCAGCTTCAGGGGTGGGGAGGTAGACCTTTCCAGGACTCCACAGATTGTCATTCGAAGTGCCTCATGTGGACAGAAGATAGCTAATTGCTGTACTGGCTCATTGTGAGTGTTGGAAAAGATAGTCATGGCAACCAGAGCATCATAGCTGTGATCATGGCAGAAAGCAATGAGATCTGTGAAGAGGTCTGCCCATTGCAGAAAGGCCTCCAAGTCCATGTAGATTCCCCTGTCTGTAGATTGTCTTCTGGTCCTTTCTGAGCATTTGCTCAGTGGTCAGTCCTGAGACGTCAAATTTGGCCTTCTGCAGGGGATCAAAGATGTCCTTTCTTTTGGGCAGATCTGTGAAAAGGTCTTTCAGTTCTTCCACATATTTGATGTCCTTTGGGGTTGCCTTCCCAATGTTGGTATCCATGTTGACACAGTCCAGGATGATGGTTCCATGCAGTAGGGCTGCAGTTCGTCTGTCCAAGGTCTCTGGTGCCCCCTGCAGGATTCTCTGTGTCACCAGGGTAGCACAGGACCCCACCAGCTCAACTGAAACTTGACAGGGAGGACAGTTTTTCTGCTCAATTGGTCGGTGGTCCAGCAACTCTGCTACGGCCTCCTCCAGAGCTGTGTCACTTCTGAACTGTTTCAATTAAGGGCTCATCTAAGCTGTCCTTCAAAAGATTCCTGGATGATCATTGGGTAAAATATGGTGGTCAACAAGGATGAGGGTGAGCTGGCCAGCCTGGTGCAAGGAAAGGAGGTCAATCTCGTACCAGAAGATCAGCACTGGCTCGGGAATCTTAACCGCCTGGAGGAAGAAGACATTGTCCCCTCGCAGAGGAAGCTCAGAACGCTTTATATTTAAAACTGGTATAAAGATGTCTTCTGCTTCAGACGTCTTTGTTAGGTAGAAGGCCAAGGCGAGAGCAGACACCATGGAGTCTAAGATGCAGGCTTCATTTCCCAGCAGGACGTGTAGAGGCCTGGACTCCTGCATCTCTGCACGCTAACTCTCAGAGGAATACTACGCCATTGTCAAACTGCTCATGCTTTTTTGGGCACTTGCTGCAAAGCGGCTCGACAGTCCTGCAGGTAGTCCTCCATGGTAAAGCCCGAGGTGTGCCGTTGTCCCTCAGCGAGGAGAGGTAACCCAGCCGAATGTACCCCGCCCTAGACCTAGGGTCTAGAGCCTAGAATCAGGGGTCAGGACTCGAACCCGCCACTAAAGGGTTCGGCCTCTGAACTCCAGGAGGAAGTCAAACATTTCAATCTTAATTTTTATTTTGTGCCTCCAAAACAGAGAAATCATATCTCTATGGTTGAAACAACCTAAGTTTTGTTGTTCGGATGCTACAGATCTACTAGCCTAATACTGGAAAAATAACAGGACTAAATTTGACTTATTAGTAGAGTCTAACTCAGCTTTAAAAGCAGAAAGAGAAATATATCCAGATGCTTCATAAACTACCAGTAACAAAACCAATTGGAAAATCATAAATTTGTAGAGCTCTTTGCTCAAGAAATGACTGCTGAGTAGTTATTCATAAATTACAGTGAATAAATAGCCCCACATGGCAAATGTGACACATAGCTATGCTCCTGCCATGCTCTTCCTGGTGTCCATTGTCTGCTGCTGATGCTCTCTCAACAATTGGTCCAGATGCCATTAATACTTTTGTGGACCCTGAAACATAACATCCCTCTATGAAAACCCTTACTTAAGCTCCAGCTATCTACGATTTCATCCCTACCTCATTTACATTCTCCCCATTTTACATTTAAATCTTCCTTCAGAATTACAGGCCACTCTATCCCTCTTTCTTGGAGAATGTTCTGTGTTTTCAGCCTACTCTTCTCCTGGAGCAATAAGGAAAGAAGGAGAAACTACTACCATTACTCCACACTCCTCTAATCCCTCTTCTTAACCTCTATTTTTATTTCTTCCTCATTAGCAATTTTTCAGCCTTCATAAAAAAAAAAAAGAAAGAAAGAAAGAAAGAAAAAGTTGTATTTATTTATTTATTTATTTTATTAGATATTTTCTTTATATACATTTAAAATGCTATCCCAAAAGTTCCCTATACCCTCCCTCTGCCCTGCTCCCTTACCCACCCACTCCCGCTTCTTGGCTCTGGCATTCTCCTGTACTGGGGCATATAAAGTTTGCAACACCTAGGGGCCTCTCTTCCCATTGAAGGCCGACTAGGCCATCTTCTGCTACATATGCGTCTAGAGATACAAGCTCTGGGGGTACTGGTTAGTTCGTATTGTTGTACCACCTATTGGGTTGCAGACCCCTTCAGCTCCTTGGGTGCTTTTTCTAGCTTCTCCATCGGGGGCCCTGTGTTCCATCCAATAGATGACTGTGAGCATCCACTTCTGTGTTTGCCAGGCACTGGCATAGCCTCATACAAGACAACTATGACAGGGTCCCTTCAGCAAAATCTTTCTGATATTGTACAACAGTGTCTGGGTTTGGAGGCTGATTATGTGATGGATTCCCCAGGTGGGTAGTCTCTGGATAGTCCATCCTTTCGTCTTAGTTCCAAATTTTGTCTCTGTAACACCTTTCATGGGTATTTTGTTCCCAATCTAAGGAGGAATGAAGTATCCACCCATTGGTCTTTCCTATTCTTGATTTTCTTGTCTTTTGCAAATTGTATCTTTGGTGTTCTATGTTTCTGACTAATATCCACTTATCAGTGAGTGCATATCTAATGACTTCTTTTGTGATTGGGTTACCTCACTAAGGATGATATCCTCCAGATACATCCATTTGTCCAAGAATTTCATAAATCCATTGTTTTTAATTGCTGAGTAGTACTCCATTGTGTAAACGTACCACATTTTCTGTATCTATTCAGAGCTAAACAAAGAATTCTCAACTGAGGAATACCAAATGGCTGAGAAGCATCTGAAAAATGTTCAGCATCCTTAATCATCAGGGAAATGCAAATCAAAACAACCCTGAGATTTTATCTCACACCAGTCAAATTCAGGTGACAGCAGATGCTGGCGAGGATGTGGAGAAAGAGGAACACTCCTCCACTGCTGGTGGGATTGCAAGCTTATACAACCACTCTGGAAGTCAGTCTGGAGGTTCCTCAGAAAATTGGACATAATACTACCAGAAGATCCAGCAATACCTCTCCTGGGCATATACCCAGAAGTTTCAACTGATAATAAGAACACATGCTCCACTATGTTCATAGCAGCCTTATTTATAATAGCCAGAAGCTGGAAAGAACCCAGATGTCCCTCAAAAGAAGAATGGATACAAAAAAAAAAGTTTTAAATCCTACCTGAGTCTTTGACAATACATGGCTGACTAGACTTCTTTTTTCCATGAGGGTTTCTGGCAATACTGAGGAACATCTTTCTTGAACTGATGTCGTAATAAATAAGGTGAATCAATAATCAATATTGGCTTTCTTTTCTTTCTTGCTGACTCATCCTAAAGGGAGGTTGTCAAGTATCTCACTTTACAACCTCACCTGTTCCAAGCCCCACTTTCGTTTTCCAGAATTGCTCCCCACTCTTCCTATCTCAACTCTCAACTTTAGGTACAATCAGCAGTCTAGGTAGTGCTACTGCATGGCACACACTGGGACAGCTCTCTGCTGCTCCCGCACCTCAGCTGGATTCTGTCACATCTTTGTTAAAAGGACTTTGTCCTCTGGCCTACAAAGCTAGGCATTTATCCATGAATGTCTCGAATGCTCTTTTAAAACATGCCCTCTCTTATGCTGTTGTTTATTTTACTCTGAGCTGATTATTTAAATCTTACTAAAAAAACTGGACCCACCATCTGACTGCATATAAACTGTATTTTTCTAGCTTTGTTCTTGATGTGTTCCAAGTGTGTAAATTTTATCTTGCCCTAACGTTTTTTTTTTGTTTGTTTGTTTTTTTGGTTTTTTTTTTTTTTTGGTCTGAACTTATTTTGGGGTCTCCTTTTGTCCTCATGTATTTTCTGTTTATTTTCTTAGTAGAACATAAACTTCTGAAATATTGGGAGAAAGTGTTTTTCATTAACTTTTACATGTACATGTGGTGTAAGGTCCAGGACGAGTATAATTCAGTGCACAGCAACTGAATTTGTTATATGGTAAGAGAAGGGGGCAAGAGGTTAGAGGTGGGAATATGAAAGAGAAAGCAAGAGATCAGAGCAGGGAGAGAAGAGAAGCGAAGAGAAGAGGAAAATTATAAAAGGGAAAGAAGAAAAAGGAGGAGGAAAATGAAGGGATGTTTGAAGAAAGGAGGAGAGTACATAGACAGAGCTTAGAAAATGTTTGCGAACTCAAGAAATTTAACAGCAAAGAACCAAATAACCCTATCAAAAAATGGGGAACAGAGCTAAATAGAGAATTCTCAACTGAGGAAACTCAAAGGTTTGAGAAACACCTAAAGAAATGTTTTTTAAAAAGTAAGTAAGAAAGAAGTGTTCAACATCTTTAATTTTCAGGGAAATGCAAATCAAAACATCCCTGAGATTCCACCTCACACCAGTCAGGATAGGTAAGATCAAAAACTCAGGTGATAGCAGATGCTAGCAAGGATATAGAGAAAGATGAACACTACTCCATTGCTGATGAGTTTGCAAGCTGATACAAATACTCTTGAAATCAGTCTGGCAGTTCATCAAGAAATTGGACATAGTACTACCTGAAGACTCAGCTATACCACTCCTCGGCATATACCCAGAAGATGCTCCAACATGTAAAAAGGACACATGCTCCACTATGTTTATAGTGGCCATATTTATAATAGCCAGAATCTGGAAACAACCCTTAGCAGAGGACAAGACACCAAAAATATAGTACATTTACCCAATGGAGTATTACTCAGCTATTAAAAAGAATGACTTCACGAAATTCATAGGCAAATAAGTGGATCTAGAAAATATTATCCCGAGTGTGGTAACTCAGTCACAAAAGACCACACATGGTATGCACTAAGTGGATATTAGGCAAAGAGCATGGAATACCCAAGATACAACTCACAGATCACATGAAGCTCAAGAGGAAGGAAGATCAAAGAGTGAATGCTTCAGTCCTACTTAGAAGTGAGAATAATATAATCAAGGAAAGTGGAGTGTGGGAGGAACTTGGGAGGAAGAGAGGAAGGGGGAAAGAGGGGCAGAATCAGGTATGGGAGGAGATAGAGTAGATATAGTGAATGTCAGGAAATTAAACAGAGATGTGTAGCAATGGGGCATGGGGAACTGGGGTGGCAACCAGAAAGTCCCAGATGCCAGAAAAGTAAGAGCTCTATGAAGCTTCAGGACTCCATGAAGATGACATTAGCTGAAATGCCCCACAAAGGGCAGGGACAACCTGTTGAGACCATATCCAGAGGTTGAGTATGGCCCCCTGCTTGAGAGATGGGGCCACCCATCCATCTCCAAAATTTTAACCCAGAATTCCTCACATCTAAAAGAAACACAGGGAAAAAGAGTAGAACAGAGACTGAAAGAAAGGCCATCCAGAGACTGCCCCCCCTGGGTATCCATCCCACATGCAGACACCAAATCCAGACACTTGCTTTTGCCAAGAAGTGCTTGCTTACAGGAGCCTGATACAGTTGTCTCCTAAGAGGCTGTCAGATCCTGACCAATACAGATGCAGATGCTTGCATCCAAACATCAGACTGAGCACAGGGACCCCAATGGAGGAGTTAGGGTTAATGACTGAAGGAGCTCAAGGCACTTTATCTGGCATCAGTGGGAGGGGAGGCCCTTGGTCCTATGAAGGCTTGATGCCCCAGTGTAGAGGAATTCTAATGTGGTGAGGTGGGAGTGGTTAGTTGGGTAGGGAGCATCCTCATAGAAGCAGGGTAAGGGGGGTATGGGATAGGAGGGTTGCAGAGGGGAAATCGGAAGAGGGGATACATTTGAAATGTAAACAAATAAAATATTCAGTTAAAAAAACCCAGCTTTTAAAATGTTTAAATTATAAAGCTATGGAAACTCAAGAAGAACGAAGACCAAAGTGTGGACACTGTGCCCCTTCTTAGAATTGGGAACAAAACACCCATGGAAAGAGTTACAGAGATACAGTTTGGAGCTGTGACGAAAGGATGGACCATCTAAAGACAATGCCGGGGCCTAGCAAACACAGAAGTGGATGCTCACAGTCAGCTATTGGATGGATCACAGGGCCCCAAATGGAGGAGCTAGAGAAAGTACCCAAGGAGCTAAAGGGATCTGCAATCCTATAGGTGGAACAACATTATGAACTAACCAGTACCCCAGAGCTCTTGACTAGCTGCATATGTATCAAAAGATGGCCTAGTCGGCCATCACTGGAAAGAGAGGCCCATTGGACTTGCAAACTTTATATGCCCCAGTACAGGGGAACACCAGGGCCAAAAAGTGGGAGTGGGTGGGTAGGGGAGTGGCGGGGGAGAGTATTGGGGACTTTTTGGATAGCATTGGAAATGTAAATGAGGAAAATACTTAATAAAAAATTAATTCTAAAAAAAATAAATAAAAGAAAATATTCTTAACGTGTGTGGGATAGATATGTTTGTGAAAAATGAAAAGATGGTTTCTTGTGAAACCAGATTAAAGACTAAAAGTCTTTCTTCCATTAATGGCTCAGATATAATGATGTGATTAATTGGATTAAGAAGGCTTCCTTTAACCCACTCTAGAAGACTTAATAGGATACAGAATTGACTCTTCCTGAAGCTAAGTTGTTCTTTCTGTCATTTGTCATGATCGCTATAGACCAGGGCATACAGAGTGAGAGAAGCCATGTGTGAAGGGGTGTGTGTGTGCGTGAATAATGTCAATGCCAATGTTTATGAATACTTTACTTGGTGTATCTGTCCATTCTGTCTTAAAATTGTGCATGTGAACATGAGGCTTATTTTCTGCCATCCATATTTCCTTATATTAATTATGTGAGTGAAAGTCGCTTTCTAAATATAATCTACTACCCTGAGTCAAAGCCATGAGTGTAGAGTAGGGTGCTATTGTCATACACTGAATCATAAATGCAGCAGTTTTCTAGATGCTGAGATGTTAAGGCGGTTAGAGAAGAGCCAAAGACTGAGAATTGTATCATACAGTTATGGACAGTGGATTTCTGAATTATATTTTACAATCTGCAAGCTAAAAATCTTGAATCCCAGTCACATCATTCAAATTACAAAGCCTCAGAACCAGGTAGGAATGGAGGTTAAATTTCTATCTCCTAGTTGAACCCCTGGGGTTTACAAGCAGAAATGTGCTAGGTCAAGAATGCACTGAAAATCTACCATTTCTTAGTAGCATGGTTCTACTGGGCTTTCAGTGTGTCGCTCACCCACATTGGTGAGAAAGGTACTATTTGCTCAGTTTCCCAGTGCAAATGTTCACTTCTTCCTCAAACCCCATAAAAGATGTGCCAGAAATGGACTATCAGGACATTCTTTAACCAGTGAAATTTGCACAAAATTACCCAACAAGGCAGCCTTCTCTCATCTTTTTCTCATTCTGTCCTTTCCCTACATTTGGAGAACCTTGGAAATATCTCATATAATACCAAGTTTGGCTTTTCTGCCTTAACCCAATCAACTCTGTTTAACTATTAGCCTCTCCATATGTCAAGACAGAAGTAGTGTTGTAAATGATCATGGCTGAGCTTACTGTCAGTGGAATAAATCACTATTGACCTTTCTGCTTTCAGGAGTTTAATGAACTTAGGAGTGGAAATTACCCACAACAGCAACAACCATAACCTTGCCTTCTGTAACTAAACCCCAGTACCATTAATGTTCACTTTTTGACATGTTAGCGGCACCCTGTTATTAATCATAGATCAGACCATAGTAGAAATCTGCTAGCAGAAATGCCACAGGAATTAGTCAAACAAGAAAGTATGAATGAAACATCTTTCTGGGTAGAAAGATCCAGAGTGGCAGTTACATAGACTCCTAGCAGACCAGCAAGCAGTGAGTTTGAATGTACATTTACATGTTTGTTGGCAGCTTATATACTATAACAATTGTAATCATTGCTGTATGTTAATGATATAGTATTCATTATTACTACATGAAAAATGAGAGGAAGTCTATCACTCAATCATTAGAAGAGGGCCCATAAATAATTAAATTTGTTACTAGTACTTCAGTGCTGGAAAAGATGGCTCAGCAGTTAAGAATGCTTGTTGGTCATGTAAAAGATGGGAGTCCAGTTTCCACCATTCATGCCAGGTGACTCACAATGCCTGTAGCATGAGCTCTAGGGGATTTCATGATCTCTGTGGTCTGTGTGGATTCCTACACACACATATATGTATGCATAAAAAACAGACTCATACATGCACAAAAAATAAAAAAATAAATGTCTTAAAATAGCAAAAATGATGATTTTTTTCTCTAAGAGTTACTTGCTTATAAAAGCATAGAGCATCCTAGCTGGAGGTACACAAGTACTTAAAAGACATCTACCTTCTAGATTCAGGACAGACATGAACTGTCTGAGACATTTGGACGTTATGCATTTTACATTCGGTTAGAAAACAGAATGTCCTAGATTCTGCAACTAGGAGCTGTGCCTTTGAAAATCAGATTCCATAGAAGATTATTGTTATTTTTTTGGGTCACCTGCAGTGTGAGACAATTTGATCTTATCAGTACATGAATCAGAGTCCAGTTCTTCAAAGAAAAGTGCCCACTGGTGCAACACCATGGGGTTAAGTAACCACTTTCAGTTGGATTTGAAGTTTGCTCTACAGTTGGGAATTTCAGGTTATTATACTCTAGCCAAAAGCCCATGCCAGGAGATGTCATGGGCCCTACTAGAGAACATGCTATTGTTATTTTACTAAATGGTTTGGGATGTCAAAGGGCCTTCTAATTCTTTTGTTCTTTAACTCTTATGTTCATACCATTAACAGAAGCTGTTCCAAATCTTGGTTAGACAAGATTTTTTTTTTTTTTGTCAGTGGATGAAAGTTAACAGAGTACACAGCTGGTTAAAGTATTGAGGATAATGAGTTAGAGAATAAGATATAAGATACTGAGTATTTTGCTCTAAATGTTACACACACACACACACACACACACACAGCACAGCACAGAAAACATCTCTTAAGAGATGGGGAGGAGGAGGAGAAGGAGAGGGGTGAAGGAATATAAGAACTGGAGGGTGGGTGTTAGGTCTCAAACCTGGACAAATGGAGAGGTGAGGTGCCTATTAACAAAACGTGGACTCTGGCTGCCAGTCTCCCTCAGTACTATCAGTTACAGAGTTATCATTACTCACAGACACTGCTTCCTACCCCAAACTCTTCAGCCCAGGGTTGGGCCCCTTCCCCCAGCTGCTTTGTCCTAGGGTTTTGTTTGTTTGTTTGTTTGTTTGTTTTTCAGTTTCCTGATCTCCTGGTCTTCTGGCTCACTGCTGGCCTTTTGGTTCCTGGCTTTCCCCTCTCCCCTCCTTCCTTCTCTTCACATGGCCCAGTTCACTCTGCCTGTCATGTTTACTCTGAACTCTTCCAGATGCCTCTGCTCAAACTTGTATCTATAATAAATGACCTGAACTCCATTGGATCAGATATGTGTTCCTCTTATTTCTTTTTTTCCACTCAGTTGGAAAGAGTGCTGTTAATTCTAACTTCAAGACACTTGTGAACACACAGGAGCTATGACTACTTGTTCAAGGCCTGAGCAAGATCAAGCCATCAAAAATCTCTACACAGATGGAGTAGACCATCTATAGTCTTGACTCCTTGAGAAGCTATGGGCAGTTGGCAGTTTTTGCGAGAGGGAGGGAGAATAACTCTATTTTGAGGATGTTGCCACATGTAGGTTTCTCATATTCCAGTGGACAGCTCTATTCCTTTGTACATATGTCAGCACTTGCTGGATATAATGGGCAATAAAAAAGCTGACATGAAATTGGGAGCAAAAATGTTATGGAGTTTATGAGGAAATTTGGAGGTGGAAATTGGAAGTAATTATCATCATATTTCATTCTACTCACATATGAATCTCTCAATAATAAAGGAAACATTTCAAAATCTAGCCCTTGAGGTCAGATTCTCCTAGGTTTGTCTACTGCACTGCAATTGTTCTTAGAAAGATCCTGGTTACTTTTGTGACAATTTTGGTACCACAGAGGGATGATACTAACAGTATCAAACCTTCCAGTACTTTGGTGAACACTTTGTAATTTACCATATGTAAGTCATTTAGCGTAATGCATGGCAGATGGTAAACATTCCATAAATGTTATCTATCTTTATAACAAATTGATGAATAAATAATTCTGGTAAGAATGGTGGCATTTTAATAGAGCTCTAGGCTGTGGGACGCTTTGAGACAGGTTTGAAGTGTTGAGTGAGTTTAAGGAAGCATATCCAGATGCCCCTTGGGGTGAATCTCCCAGTTGAAAACCTAGAGTCTAAGTAAGATGCAAGCTGTGGCTGTGGAGAGGTAACAGTGACATTGGCAATGAGTATTAATGTACACCTGCTCTTGCAAAGTGACTCAGATCCAAATGCAGAGATGGAAATTGCTGGGTTTTGAAGTTGAGACACTGAAGGGAACTTATCTTTGTGTTCTGCCAGTTTCTGGGTTATCCTCTCAAGAAAAGAAGTGATTTCTGGAATCCAATGAAGAGGCAGGCTACAGCTGCTCGGTGAGGTGAGACAAGGTGAGAGTTCATTCAGAGCCTTGGTTCTCAAAAAAGCGTGGCCTCTGAATTAGAGCTGGAAGCAGTGGGTACAGAGTGGTTTCATAATGAACCATCACAAACACAAATATCTCACTTCTGTAAAGGGAGGTGGAATATGCCGAGTTCCATGGACAACTTTGTCACTTTAGGCAACTTAGTTTTATTCAGCAAACTGCTGAGCATCTACTATGAAGCTGGTCATGTCCAAGTGTTCTCTTAGAAAGCATACAAGTTGTATAATTTCTGCTCTGAATATACTCACAGGATAGAGGTAACACAGTAATCCAAGTATCCACACATGGAATAATTGCCTCAAAGAAATGCCAATGTGTGCCAGGACCGAACAAAGCAAGAATCCATGTCCATATTTGACAAAGAAAATTTAAAGTTATAACTCAGTTGCTGAGAGTCTACGGCATGTCTAATTTCACACTCTGGTCTTGGGTCTAGTAATGGGAAGAATTCAAATTATAGTATGATAACACAGACAATAAGATTCAAGTGTTCATGCACTTTGAACCTAGGAATTCCTTTTTCTAAGAGTTTACAATATAGTGTATACACACAGAACACAGAAACACAGATAATGCTTTTAGTCTAAATAAATCTTCAGTTAATGCTTTATATATTAATAAGACTGAAAAGATATACCAATAAATACAACATTTATTACTGAGATATATACCACATTTGAATGATATATGATAAAGCACTTATAGATGATGATTAATGGATTGAATTGATGGTTAAGAGAATATTCAATACATGTTGCAACATGGTAAGAGAAGAATTATGAAACACTAAGCTATGCTAAACAACAGTTGTAATATGCTGAATATCTATATCCCAATATTCATATTTTAAATAATAGTTTCCAATGTGGGTTTTCTGTTACTAATCTAAGTTACTAATCTAAGTGATTAGATTCTGGAGGCTGAACCCTATACACAAATTAATGTCTCTATAAATGCCATCTGAAACAGCTCCCCTGCTCATTTTGTCATGTAAGATGAAGACAAGGAGACAGATATCTGAATGAATATCTGATGGAAGCCTGTTTAGGCTTCCATCGCATACTGAAGGTCAGTGCTTTGACTTTCAGCTTCTTAAGACTGTGAGAAATGCAGTCTGTTATCACTGCCCAATCTATTGCTCTTTGGTATAGATTGCAGCCCAAGGATTTAAGACATCAATGTAGAGAACATAGTTCATGTCTTCTAGAATTAAATGTATCATAAATGTAAACTGTTCGTTTCTACATATAGTGTATATTAAAACAACAGTGACTGTATTCTCTTTTAAGAAAAAGAAAGAATTGGAGCATGTGATGTGTGGTTGTCATAGTTTAGCTGAGTTTTGAATGGTAGGTAGGAACCAAACTGAAGTGTGAAACATGTCAGAGTTAGTCAACATCCATAATTTTTAGCACCAAACTCACAACCACCCATTGTCCATAATAATATGGCTCAAGAATTATGGCAAAGTAAGGTTGAGCTTGCTCAGCTGTGTCCTCCAATAATATAACTTGGGCAATTGCTTGAATTATCCTTTTCAAGATGCAATTACATTTGTTTCAAACACACTTTGTGGTGATTAAATCTTGGCATCCATAAAGTTGCTCACACAACTTCTATAGCAAGTAGTAGCCAATTCTTGATATTATTACTACAGTGCAGAGGATAGCACTGTGGATTCTAGGACATGACTGCATTCTTTACTTACTAGGCCTGTGACAAAACTAACGCCTCCTCCTCATGCAACCATACTGTCTTAGTAATCAGCTCATGATTAGGCGTGATGCTGTATCCTCCACAGTGCTTAGGAGACCACTATCCTCCCAGGGTGCTAATAACACTTCTGTAGAAAAGACAGTGGAGGAATCTTAAGGAATGCTTAGAGTTCCAGTACCTGTACCATGCCCTATAGAATCTTTTGTCAAGTTTCCTTCTGCACTGGGCTGAACTGTACATAACTCTCTCTCTCTCTCTCTCTCTCTCTCTCTCTCTCTCTCTCTCTCTCACACACACACACACACACACACACACACACACACACACACACACACAAACCACATTTGGTCATTCCCTTGGTTTGATACATTGTTCTGATAGTTAGATAGTTCTTCATTTTTAGAACCAGAATCAGGGTACCATTTCTTTGCTTTGAGTCTATCCTCTCCTTATGAAATGATCCTGCAGATGAATCTCCTTTCAGCCACATTTCTGCCTAAAAAGTATTTTCCCACTATTGTCCATAAGTTAAAATTCTTTATTTGCACTTATTTATACTGCTTGTTGCTCAGACTTGCGGAAAACCAATGGTTAAGTCTTGAAAGGAATTGCTTGGTCTTTCAGTGTCAGCTCTGATTCTTGGTGTTCAACTTATTTCTCACTTGGTAACTGAGAATATCACACTGCTTACTCTGGTGGGAAAACAGGATAGGTTAGACACTTCAGTGAAAGTCCAGGGTAGCTCATGATATCTGGTGCCAGCATGTGTAACTCTGGAGGATGTGGAAGAACCTGTTGGAGAAACAAGTGGGACAGAGAGCAAAGTATCCTTAGGCTTCTCTGACCCTTCTAGAATCCTGATCTACCATCCATTGAATGTGATCTGATATGGCTCCCAGTACATGGTATATGATCTGAGATGTCTCCTGGCACATGGTATGTGATCTGAGATGAATCTTGTGATTCACACCAGTGCTGCAATACAAAGGATCTGAGTCCAGGGTGGTGACTGCTTCCTCTGCCATTAAGAAAATCTATCTGGGTGATTTGCCCCTACCCTATAGTTTCATGGGCAGACAACTCAGATTCAGCTAAAAAAACACATGTTGTACCCCAATTGGCTCTTGAATACATAAACATTCCCTAATTGTTTGAAAAACTGTATATAAACCTATATTCTAAACAATAAAGTTAGATCTGCACCCTGATGCTTGTCTCTGGGGAATCTTCATGGGCTCTGCCTCCACTCTCCCCTCCATTTCCCAGTCCCTGTTCCTACATGTAGCTAACATTTTCACTATCCACCAGACAAAAACTATTTTCTTGCCATAGCAAGGGAAGGAGGATTCAATTCCTAATGCAGAAGGCATTCATCCCAGAAGAAACCAAATGTAGAGATAAATGGACAGTGACACATTAGAAATCACATGTTTCCCAAGTGTGTAGAGGAAAGGCGCACCTCAGTAGACAAACGGCTACTTGTCTTCTTCCAAAGAACACTTCACTGGGACCATGTACAGGATAAATCCGTTTCCTTGTACCCCCTGCTTATTCTTGTACATTGTACCTCACACTCAGAAGAGCCAGAGCTTTCTTCTGGTTAATTCTCCTTCCCCAGCTCACTCAGTGACTGGGAATATCTTACTTCTTACTCTGGCGTAAGCACTAGAGTATGCACAGCATAAGGATCCACAAGGAGAGAGCAGCAATCTGGGATAGGATGATAAAAGATTATGAATCTATGTGGAAGGTTGCTCGTCAGTGGCCTGCTGTTTTCTAAAACAAAATAGTCATTTCCAAGGAAACAGGTGTTTGATCTCAGCAAGATAGAGGGATGATACTAGCCCACAGATTTTTGTGTTGCAGGCTAGTGTGTTTATTTCTCACTAGGGTGTTCTTAGCCAGTGGAGTACTGGCCTTGAGCCACCCATGATGCCTGCTAAGATGCTAGAAAGTTCAGATGGAGGGCTTTCACTACAACTGGGGCGTGCCAATAGAGGTGGTTCTGAGGGTAGAAAAAGAAAACAGATACCAAGAAAAGATAGGTTAATATCTTGGGGTTAAGGTGTCAGTTTCTGTGGCTGCTTGTGGAATTTTGGATAAAGTCTAGCTGAAAGAGATTTTACCTGCTACAGGCCATTATATCAAGATTCTCAGCGGAGGTGGTAGCGGTGGTGTAATTGCTAACTGCGAGCTACTTCAAGTTCCTATGGGTAATGGGAAATGAAAGATGTGGTACAGACCTCTTTTTATATGATGTTAATTTACTCCATGACAGTGTAATTGAAAGTTCATTATTTTAGATCTCTGTCCTGAGCATCACATCTTTTCTATGAAACTCAGTCTGTTTTCCGAACTGTTTATCCCATGTATTAGAGAGCATTAGTGATAAAAATTTCAGGGTATTGGTACAGAGACAAGCAGGAAGATCAATGGAACAGAATTCAAGAACCACAAATGGACCCACACACCTATGGTCACTTGTTCTTTGACAAAGAAGCTAAAACCATCCAGTGGAATAAAGACAGCACTTACAACAAATGGTGCTGGTTCAACCGGCAGCAAGAATGTAGAAGAATGCAAATGACCCATACTTATCTCTCTGTACAAAGCTCAGGTCCAAGTGGATCAAGGACCTCCACATAAAACCAGATACACTGAAACTAATAGAAGAGAAAGTGGGGAAGAGCGTTGAATACATAGGTACAGGGGAAATTTTCCTTAACAGAACACCAATGGCTTATGCATTAAGATTAAGAATTGACAAATGGGACCTGATAAAATTGCAAAGCTTCTGTAGGGCAAAGGACACTGTCAATAAGACAGAACAGCAACCAACAGATTGGGAAAAAAATTTTAACAATCCGACTTCCAATAGAGGGCTAATATCCAATATATACAAAGAACTCAAGAAATTAGACTATAGACAATCAAATAACCCTATTAAAATGGGGTACAGTGCTACATCCACTCCAGTAGTGACTGGCATGACAGGTCTAGAATCCTGGAAGCAGTCCTGAGGCAAAGAGTTTCATGGAAACTTAGCCTCCTGGAACCTTGGAATTCCAATAGCATGTATACACAAAACCTGTCCCTACATCAGTCTGTTGCATGGATCCGTGTGCTCTCTTTCAGTGTTGTTTTATTATAAGTGCCTTTAAGAATTGATTTTGACATATAGCTAAGCGTCTGCCAGTGTTCCAATGTCCTAGAAATTCCTTGAACTGACCCTGAGCTTGGAATTCAGTAAGAATGTTACCTTTTCAGTAACATTCAAATTTACCTCTAGTAGAAACAGTAAAAATAATCAGGCATTACAATTTGCTTGAACAAGAACTAGAAAGCTCAGGGATAGTCTACATAGTAATTACTTAGAACAATAGCCAAGTCACACCCATTCACAGGAATATGGAATGACCTAGGAGATAGGTAAATTGTGTTAGTATTATTCATGAAAGGGATAGTAGAATGGAATTCCGCTGGTGCATATTTTTCACTGGGCCCAGAGGAATAGCATAATCAGGTATTTACTAAAGGACCCCAGGTGGTGGGTTTAACAATAGCATTGCATCAGAGCATTCACCTGGCTCCTGTGTTTAGTTGATCTTAATTCAGGGTTGTTCCTATTCTCAGTTTTAAACATGGCCTGGATCCCTCTAGCTTTTATGTATGCATTTTCTGTGTTTTGTGCCCAGGTACTTTGGTGGGTTATTCACCTGTCTTTCTTGTTTTTCTTCTCTATTAAAAGTCTGGTGTTTGCTTGGAAAAAATACATTCAGATACACACTCTCTCCGTGTCCGTGTCTATTGGTCACCCTTTTTGTCGCCAACTTCTTGCCCACCTGTCCAGAACCCTAATTTCCCGAGGATTGAGTGATGTCAACTGAGGCTGTTCTGCGGCAGTACAGAGCTAAACAAAGAATTCTCAACTGAGGAATACCGAATGGTCCAGAAGCACCAAAAGAGATGTCCTTAGTCTTCAGGGAAATGCAAATCAAAACAACCCTGAGATTCCACCTCATACCAGTCAGAATGGATAAGATAAAAAACTCAGGTGACAGCAGATGCTGGCGAGGATGGGGAGAAAGAGGAACACTCCTCCATTGCTGGTGGGATTACAAGTTGGTACAACTACTCTGGAAACCAGTCTGGCAGTTCCTCAGTAAATTGGACATAGTACTACCTGAGGACTCAGCTATATCACTCCTGGGCATATACCCAGAAGATGCTCCAACATATAACAAGGACACATGATCCACTATGTTCATAGAAGCCTTGTTTATAATAGCCAGAAGCTGGAAAGAACCCAGTTCACCTTTAACAGAGGAATAGATACAAAAAAAATGTGGTACATAGACACAATGGAGTACTACTCAGCTATTAAAAAACAATGAATTCAAGAAATCCTTAGGCAAATGGATGAAACTTGAAAATATCATCCTGAGTGAGGTAATCCAATCAGAAAAGAATATACATGGTATGCATTCACTGATAAGTGGATATTAGCCCAGAAGCTCGGAATACTCAAGGTACAATTCACAGACTACATGAAGCTCAAGAAGAAGGAAAACCAAAGTGTGGGTGCTTCTGTCCTTCATAGAAAGGGGAACCAAATACCCATGGGAGCAAATACAGAGATGAAGTATGGAGCAGAGACTGAGGGAAAGACCATCCAGGGACTGCCCAACATGGGGATCCATTCCATATACAGTCACCAAACACAGACACTCTTGTGGATGCCAGCAAGTGCATGCTGACAGGAGCCTGATATAGCTGTTTCATGACAGGTTCTACTAGAGCCTGACATTCAGAGGCACATGCTCTTAGCCAACCATTGAACTGATCATAGGGTCCCCAATGGAGGATTTAAAGAAAGGACTGAGGATGAAGTGATTTGCAACCCCATAGGAAGAATGACACTATCAATCCACCAGAGCTCTCAGGGTCTAAACCACTAAGGAGTACACATGGAGGGACCCATAGCTCCAGCTGTATATGTAGCATATATACAGCATATATGCCTTGGACATCAATGGGAGAAGAGGCTCTTGGTCCATTGAAGTCTTGATGCCTCAATGTAGGGGAATGTGAGGGCAGGGAGTCGGGAGTGGGTGGGTGGGTGTACACCCTCATAGAAGCAGGAGGAGGGGGGGTGGGATAGAGGATTTCTAGGGTGGAAATAGCGAAAGGGGATAACATTTGAAATGTAAATAAATAAAGTATCCAATAAAATTATAATTTAATACTATAAATAAAAAGAAAAATAGGAATAATAGGACAATAAAATCATTCCTTACATTTATAGTATTTAAAATAATAGTGTGGTATTTGTGAATGATCATAATTATTATTCTTAATATTCTAATATTTAATTGTGTGTCTGTGTGTGTGTATACATGTGTATGCAAAGGCTAAAAGTGCCAGATCCCCTGAATGTCCCTTACAGGAAATTCTGAACATCTCATTAGAATTCTGGGGAATTAATTTGGCTCCTCTATAAAAGCAGAATATGTTCTTAACTGTTGAGCCATCTCTCTGCCTCCTTCCCCCCATTTGTTTGTTTGTGTGTTTGAGATGGGATTGTTCTATCCATTTCGTGCTGATTTTGAATTCACTATGCAATCTAGGTTGGCCTTCAAGTCATAGAATTAGCCTCCTCAGAGCTGGGTTATAGTCATTCATCACCGTGTTTAACTTAGTGAGGATTTTAAGTATCACCCCAAAGGTCCTTGTGATAAAAACTTGGTCCCTGCTGTGGATCTGCTTGGAGGTGGTACTTTTCAAAACATATATTTATTTATATTTGTTTGTGTGCCTGTGTATGCCTGCATAAGTGTATGCCAGGCACCAGGTGCCAGGTGCCACTCAAGGCCAGAGAGTATGTGGGATTCCCTTAAACAGAAGTTGCAGGTAGCTGTGACTCACCTGATATGAGTGTTGGGAAGTAAACTTGGATTCTCTGCTAGAACATCAAGTATTCTTAACTCCTGGGCTTTTTTACCAGCCCTAATGGTGGGAGTTCTAAGCCTCATGGGAAGTATGCTTTGCTTTCTTCTCTGGGAAAGAGGTGAATTCTGCCCTGCTCTGTAGGAGTTCCTGGGATTAAGGCTGGGCTTGAGTCCACAATCATGGCTTTAATGCAGTTCATGCATGGGCCTCTCGAGTGTTGATTAATCCCAAACTTGTTCAATCTTCTGTGTTGAATTATCTCTAAATCTGTTTGGAATAACACTCCAGTCTCAAAGCATTAAGATTGTCATAGAGAACAAAACACATATGATGAATGAGAAATGGAGTAAACAAATTTGCAGAAAATGCTCCAAAACTATAAGCAATTAACAGACCTTTCTTTATAAGCACTGTGGATTCTTTGACATCTTTCCAGTGTTTATATATCATAAATGGTTCATGAGACAAATGCTGACTCCTTTTGTTCAGGCTACTTTCATTGGGTTGCTTTTGCCTTGCAGGGGAGCTGGGCTCTCCCACATCAGTTGTCAATCAAAAAGATTGAGCCACAGGCACGCCCACAAGTCAAACTGGTGGAGGCAATTTCTCAATTTAGTTTCCTTCTTCCCAGGAGATGCTGGTTTGTATCAAGGTGACAACTAATGTTAACTAGCACAATGCTTTCCCATTCTCCAGCTTTTATATTTTCACATCTCCGTCTACATTGGTACCTAGATCTTGAAGGGGGTAATGTCAAGGAACTCCAGAGCTTTGCCCACCCAATGAAGCACTTTTGGATTTTTGAAGTTTCACTTCACATGGAGAAATCCTGCTGCGCATAGATGGTCGCTCCTTCCGCCATTTGACCCGATAGACTTTTATTAAGTACAGTAGCCCTTATTTGAGAAATGAAAAAGGAATCTGTCAAGATGTATAAAAAGCATAAAGCTTTGCCTTTAGAATTTCTGCTTATTTCAGTGAGACCTACCTAAGCAGTTAGAGAACACAAGAACTAACATATATGGGTCATTCTCCATTACCCAGGTCTAATCTTGGGCTCCTTCTTCATACCCCAAACTTTATAAGGACAGAAGGCTCTGTCTCCTGCTCAACAATGAACCTATAGCAACTACATCCACATCACACAGGACAAGTGTTCAGCTGATGCAGAACATTGTATCTCCTTTGTCTCTGTACTTGATCCATGTTCTAACTTCCATCCCTCTTGAGAACTACCCTATTAAGTCAAACACAACTCACTGACATTTAGCTTCCTGTGCTAGCTTACATTCCTAATTCTTCAGACCTACAATTTAGGCAATCTCTCTCATGTACATGTTTCTTATCTACAGATTGCATTATTTACATATCTAGTGAATTGTGATTAAATATTTCACTTGGGAGACATTTAATAAGAGGACAGCTGTTGACATCTGAGCAGAATAAAAGACTTATGGTAACCAGGAAGACACAGGGTCTCTTACTCAAAGGAGCCCAGGATCTGACTGGCTATGATTATTCATGTAAAGCAAAGCAGGGAATTCTCATCCTGACCTATGTCTCCTGGAACTTTTTGTGCTTCTGGCTAAGTTTCACAAGCGTGCATTATAACCAGTTTCCAAGAAAGAGCAGGAATGGTCGCTGTCAATGACTTCCTGTGTGAGACAAGAAAAGGATATTTCTTGATATATTTCAAATGGCAAGGTGAGAAATGAACATGATAGTTGTGAATGTGGAGGCCACTTCTAAGAAATGAAATGGAAAAACTGATGCGTAAAACCAAAATGCCTTTCACAAAGTTAGCATTGACTCTGTATGCATGCTGCAAAAGAGGAAAGAAGAGTGGAAATGAGAGCTGATCCTCTGTTGAATACGCACTATGGGACCACAAATGCCAAGGCTCAATATTTTCCCAGATTCTTCTATTGAAATACTCACAATTTCCATCATTCGAATATCTATTCTATCTTTACACATGAATGCACATACATGTTTCATTCCAAAATATGTGGAATATTTTCCCCTTTACTGTGACTAAACTTTTGTCAAGAAACAACTCAAGGGAGGTAGGATTTATTTTGGTTCATGCTCTAAGGGCATAGCCTCTCCTGGTGGAGAAGGCATGGTGGAAGCAGTCACTCTGTGTCTTGAGTGAGAAAACAGAAAGAGAACCTGAGAGTTATTTCAGCTCATATATGATTTTTATCCTTTGTATTATTATTATTATGTTTGGGACCACAACCTGTGGCAGAGCACTGGCTACATTCAAAGTAGGTCTCTCCTTCTCTAAACTTGTGCAAACCCCCCCCCCCCACATATATATCCCACAGTGTGTCTCACAGGAGACCCTAAGTCTAGTTAAGTTGAAAATGCATATTTAAAAGCATCCCATGTTTTCTGATTTTATATTAATCATATAATGGAAATGAAGGCCCAGAAACAAAAAAAACAAAACAAAAAAAAGGGTCATCTGTCTTTCTTTAACATGTGTGAGATTCCCTCATTCATGAGGCTAACACAATGGGCAATGCCCAGCAATTCACCATAGGTGACAAAAAGAAGTTGACTATGGAGAAGTGAGAATTGGGTAAGATGATAACCTTCTAAAATCCCTAAGCATAAAATAAAATCACCAGAGGAAAAGGATCTCTGTCTCCCTGTCTCTCTGTCTCTCTGTCTCTCTGTCTCTCTGTGTCTCTGTGTGTTCAACACACACACACACTGGGATATGTGAAAACAAAGAACACATAAAGTTATATTCTATAATTTAACTTGTGTGCACAGGTCAAAACTAAATCCCTGTGGTGGATTGGGAAGTGCATTGAACACCTGTTCTCCTTTCCCCCCTCATTCATCTACTAAGACTACAAGTTCCTTGAGAGTCTAGAATGTAATACTGGAGATTTCTACCATGGCCTCAGCATTCTGGTGTGGCTCTCTGGCATTCACCCAGCTTTAGAGCACTACGGATTAGTGGATGTTGTACTTTTGATATTCCTTGCTTTCCCAGCCTCATCCATGCTGTGTTGTACTCCCAGAGTTCTTCTTGTACCAGGTTCATCTGACATTAACCTCAGTGACCCTCTCCTCTGCCGTTGCACTCCCCTCTGTCTGCTTCAATTCCCATGTGCCATATCTAGACTGAACTCTCTCTGATGTACTCCAGCAGGGTGCTTAAGAATTTGCCTCACAGCAGACTACATGCACTTTTTATATCATGGACAGAAGCATAATCCTACTTACTATGATGCTGGCCCCAGGTAAGCAATCAATGTAAGCTTTGTTGAATTGATAAAAATATGGAATCAGGGTTTTGACTTTCTTAGCCCTAACAGTTTTCAATATACTCAACTTTTTATGTGTTCTTACTCTCATCTATATGCTTTGTACCATGATTAATTTTGTAGCCAAAACTCCAAGGCACAGTCATTGGAGGGCTAACCTCACTTCCAGCAATGGCCATTTCACACTTTCAGCCTTTTCAAAATGTCACTTTCTTGCCCAGCTCCATCTCTAAAGCCCACTTGATCCAGAGAGGACCTCAAAGCTCCTCACTGTTCTTTCCTCTGTGTGTTAAGATATCCATGTCTTCATTATATCATTTGTTTCTGTTTACCTTGAGGGAAAGACAAAGAGCTGCTTTCCCCTTTGTCCCCAGGTATAGATCAGACTCTGAACAGTAGGAAATGATTGTGCCAGAGCTGGAAGTCATGTTCAAGTTCTAAGCATCTATCTGCACATTCAGAGAAATGGGGCCCTGAACTGTTTTCCTTTCTGTCAGGAGAACACAAGGTCTTACTTAGGTTCAGTAGGAGGGAGAAATGGAAAATAACAGAAAATATAAAAAGTGGTGATAGTTTATGTTCAGGAGTTACTTTGAGAAACATTCTAGTAGTTGGGCATAAGCTTTATTGGCCAGAGTAGAGCACAGTGCTGGGAGAATGAACGCCTTTCCCTTGTCCACCCCCCTCCCTGCCCCATGGCAAGAACTTCTTGTATTTGCATTTTCCTTTTTTTATTTTGAATAGATTTATTTGGATTGATTTTAATTTTTATTTTGGAACTTCATTCCTCACATTCTTTAAAGGCCCAGAATGTCAGATAAAACACATTTCCAACAGCAAAACCTGAGGCTCTGGGAAAATGTACACTCCAGTGTTGACCACGAGTTCAAGGCAGTGCAACTCTGATCTATGCTGTGGCTTGCTCACTGCTTTTTATCAAACCTCTTTCTTGACCCTCAGAGACTCTATGTTATATGAGCTCTTGACATGACTAGCTATCATAGACTGTCTCATATATCATATATTCAAAGTTGGGCATCATAAAATACTTGATGGGAGGAAAAGGACACAAAGTTTGTTAGGTATGGATAGGGATGGGTAGGTTTGGGATGAGAAAGGGGTGAATATGATTGGAATGTACTGCATGCCATTCTCAAAGAACTAATAAAAACAAGAAAAAGAAGACAAAAGGAATTGCTAATTGTGGTGTATTTTGAAAAAGTGCTATTTTAAACATGCAAGTTTTCCTTCTCTGAACTATGAAGTGGAGTTTATGGGAGTTATAACCATGAATCATCAAGCTTAAGAATGCCTTTGATTTTACTAAATGACTTCTTACTACTACATTCTCAACATATTTTGAAAACTCACATGTGGTATACTTTCCACATGTAAGGAACAAATATTTAAATATAAAAGGATAAAATGCATTGTTATGTTCAATTTGTTAATGGTGGCAACACTTGTGAAGTCTTTTCAGTGTAACAGATACGGTTAACAGTCTTACAAGGTTTCTGCTAAGTGGTTATTACTATTATTTACACTTTAGAGACAAAGATTCTGAAACATAAAGATGAAAAATAATGCTTACTGCATCATATGACAAGGGAACATGAGGCTAAGCCTCAGTCTCTGCAAGCTCAGGCTTGCCATCTGTTAAGTCCTCCTAGAGGATGCTGTGGATATCCTTAATATACTGAACTTGTTTGGTGCTGGAGAATAAATCCTGAGAGATTAAGACAAATTATCAGAACTAATATGAGGAGAACCATATCCCACAGGTGAGACCTAAGGCTGGGGTACATAGAGTGTGAAGAAAGAAGTGATAGTAAGAAACAATCTGGAAGGACTCTCAAGGCCAGAAGATAACATCTTAAAGATCAAGCTAAGGATTTGAAATCTTTCCTTGAGGAAATAGGAAGTCATTTAAAGACCTGTAAGAACAATAGCAATGGTTGGTTGTAATTGTGATTTCTTATCAGCTCCAGTTCTCCAGCCAAAATAATATTTATCTTTTCCAAGGTAGATGATTTAGGGATGGAGACCAGGAAATGCTTCTGAGAAGTTTATGAGTAGCTTTCTTATAGGCTACTAGCCTGGGATGTTGTAGAGTTTGTTTGTTTACTTGTTAATTTTATTTGAGGAAGAATTTGCCAGAGAATAAATTACAGAGTTAGAATACAGGATTAAATGTTGAACAGAGGCTATTTTTTAAAATAGATATGGTAGAAGGCTAGGGCTAAATTTATTAACATGGAACAATCTGTATTTTCTACACAAAGAGATGAATCTCATATCACTATGCATTCCTAGTATCCATCTTGGAGGAGGAGGTTGGTGGGTAGGTGATCATTTTCACAAACTCTCTCCCAGCAAGAACACTAGGCTGGGGAAAACTCATATTGTAGATACGAGGAGATAGGTAACTTTAACGAGGTATAAGTGCTACTGGAGTCAAATGCCACAGAAAACACAAGATAACCTATGTGTGGAAGACATAGAAAGTCATATCATCAATTCACTTCTCATGAACAACTCAGGACCTGAATAGAAAGGATAGGATACAACTTGCCAAACGCATGAAATTCAAGAAGAACGAAGACCAAAGTGTGGACACTTTATCCTTTCTTAGAAATGGGAACAAAACACCCATGGAAGGAGTTACAGAGACAAAATTTGGAGCTGTGACGAAAGGATGGACCATCTAGTGATTGCCATATGCAGGGATCCATCCCATAATCAGCTTCCAAACGCGGACACCATTGCATACACTAGCAAGTTTTTGCTGAAAGGACCCAGATATAGCTCTCTCTTGTGAGACTATGCCGGGGCCTAGCAAACACAGAAGTGAATGATCACAGTCAGCTATTGGATGGGTCACACGGCCCCCAATGGAGGAGCTAGAGAAATTACCCAAGGAGCTAAAGGGAACTGCAACCCTATAGGTGGAACAACAATATGAACTAACCAGTACCCGGGAGCTCTTGTCTTTAGCTGCATATGTAGCAGAAGATGGCCTAGTCGGCCATCACTGCAAAGAGAGGCCCATTGGACTTGCAAACTTTATATGCTCCAGTACAGGGGAACGCCAGGGCCAAAAAGGGGGAGTGGGTGGGTAGGGGATTGGGGGGGTGGGTATGGGGGACCTTTGGGATAGCATTGAAAATGTAAACAAGGAAAATACCTAATTAAAAAAAAAGAAAAAAAAAAAAAGAAAGGATAGGAAGTTCTTGGGTAGGTAGGTACGTAGTTGTTATGGTTACAGAACACAACCAGAAGAAACTCAACCAGAAGAAACTTTTTTGGTTGTTATTGTTGTTTTTGCTTTTCCTTTTTATCTTTTCAAAAGTCTATAAGGCAGACAAGGCAGATCACTAATGAAGTAGTCTTTCCTGCTCAATTGTCCTAAAGTGTGGTTGTCATCACAGCACTCTTTACTTGCCTTCTTCATGAAACCTTCTCTGACAGTTTCTCCTATCCAATCTTCCTGTAACTCCCCTCTTTAATTTGAAAGGAATATTTTCCCATTCATTTTCATCCACTCATTAAGCCTTTGTCACTAATTGGTTCTTTGTCTTTATAAAATATTTTTTTATGTGTGTGAGTGTTTCATCTGCATTTATGTGCCTCACTTGTATACCTGGTGTCTTTAGAAATGAGATGCTGGAAATCAAAACCGTGTTCTCTTCAAGAACAAAAAGTGTCCTTAACTGCTGAGATGTCTCTCCAGCACCTTCTTTGTATTTCTTTAGTACTTTCTGCAATTTCAACACGATTATATCTTCTATGGTATTAGCAATAAGCAACATAAAAGAGCTCACCAACCTTAACAGTCCCCTCTTGAGTGAACATTATGATTTCTTGTATGAACAGTAAGCACAGAATAAGTCTATGCCCACAAGCAATTGCGAACTTTCATGCCCAAATCTTTATATTAGTATATCATTTCTTCATGTTCCTTATATAGGTTGGGTCCTATAAGCTGATAACTTGAAATTAATTATCACTGACTACTTTCCAAATCTAAGATATGATACTTGAAGAAACAAGGGAAAATAGTAGAATTTAGTTACAGTGATCTGGAAAGAATTGGCCAGGTAACAAGTGGTCATGCCTACAGCTATCTCAGGCTTTTATGAGTTGGTTATTGTTACCAGAATGTACTGGATAGATAATAGGTACACTGTGAAACAACTTTAAGTGAATAGAATGTCCCAAACATGAACAGAGATACAGTTGGGTTTTAAGTTGAGGCTTTATGAACTATGGTGCTAACATCAGATGTTCTTCAATAGGCCACTTCCTTGGACTTCATTTGAAATGTTAGTGAAAAGCAAGTTCTACCATACATTCTTGTAGTGACAATTCTGGAATTTTGGTTTCTTTACAAAACACAAAAATATTGTAAGAATAGGTTTTTTGTGTTAATCCCAGGTGTGGGATATGGGGCTTCTGTGCAGCTGCTGACTGTGATTTGCCTCGTTCGCTATCAGAGGCATGGTTTGGCCAGCTGCAGAGAGTTTCTGCAATTGTGTGAGGTTTGGAATTATGGGAGCTCTGGTGGTGGTGATGGTAGTTTGTTAGCAGTCACGCTCAAATAAAGAAACTAAAAGAAATGCATCAGATTCAGAGATCTTTGCCTCTTTCTCTACACTGTATTGTTCTTTTTCACCTATCTAATAATAGGGGTGAAGCTGGGAGAATAAAAAGTAGAATAAAGAAGAACACACAAAATAGCAAAGACCAGGTACCCATATCTATCCATTTGTGTAGTTTATAGGCATCAGTGTCCTTGTACATAGGGAAGGCTCATCAGCCTCTTTTCTTAGATGGCTCAATTTCAAACTATATGTCATAGTACTAGTTAAAGATTCTTACATAAGATAACAGCAAGGCCTGGAAAGCAGGTCTTAGATCTTCACACCTAGTATCTTTGCTGCTCTAACAGCCTTAGAAACCAACCCGTGTCTTGTTTCAGAGTTAAATCTGAATAAGCCATGCCTTTTTGGTGGCTGCAAGGAATAAACATTATTATTTATAATGCATGTCAAATTCTGACTGTCAATGCTATATATATATATATGAAAAAGAAAATAATTTACTTTATGTCTGAGAATATACAGTGTTTTATGAGCTCTCATGTCTCATTTGCATATAATTTGATACTTATCTTGTGGTACAAAAATGTTAGTCTCCTAGAACGGCAATGGCACAGCTGAGGATTCTGAGCCATCTGCTGAACAACTCCCATGTTTCCTTCTCTTACGTCTGATTTATTTAATGTGAATGAGGCAATGCTGTTGCTCAGAGGGGAAATAAACACCATGAGAGATGTCAGCAGTACAAATCACAGGCAAAGTGTGGAATGTTCTCCTCTAATGGGAGCTGCAGAGAGCCTGTGAATCTGAAGCCAGGGATGGCATTCCTCCTACATACAATCAGGTCCCAGCTTTAAACTTACAACAAGAATAGCCAGTGTTGTGTGTGCAGCGGCAATGCAGTCTCATTTTCATAGCTAACTATTGGTAGATAAAGAGGGTGAATGGGAGTTGAGTCTACAGGTCCATGCAACTATGGGGTATTAAAATGCTGTGAATTTAATTTTATTGCCATGATGCAAATTATTCTCTGAGTGAATTATTAGAAGAGTAAAATGTATGTGAGGTAAATGTCTGAATTCAGGGAGATGTTATAATCATTTTTAATTAATTATTTTATTCATTTACATTCCAAATATTGTTCCCCCTTCCTGGTACTCCCTCCACAAATTCTTCATCCCATCCCTCTATTCTTTGCTTCTGAGAGGGTGTTCCTTTATCTATCTACCCATTCCCACCTTTCTCTGCTAGCATCTCCCTTCCCTGGGGCATTAAGTTTCTACAGGATTAAGTTTATCCTTTTTCCCGAAGCAAGACAAGATAGTCCTCTGCTACCTATGTATCAGGATCCACAGAGGAGACCTTGTATGCTCTTTCATTAATGGCTTAGTCTCTGGGAGCTCTAACGGGTCCAGATTAGTTAATATTGTTGTTCTTACGGGGTTGCAATTCCCTTCAGCTCCTTCAGGTCTTCCCCTAACTCTTTCATAGGGGTTTCTAAGTGTAGATACTTTAATTGAATGTGGAACAAAATAATCATGAGGGGCAGAGGGATGGAAGGACCTGAATGAGAGAGAGGATGTGGAGCGAAAATGGTAGGCAGGATCAGGTATGTGGGGAGACAGTAAAGAAGCCCAGTGGGCCAGGAGAATGAGTAGAAATATGCAGCAGTACGGGCTGGAAATGAGAGGGCACTCTAGAAAGGCCCAGACATCATGATGTGAGAGGCTTCCAGGACCAAATGGGGATGACCTTATCCAAAATGCTCAACAGTGAGAGATGGAACCTAAAGAGACTACCTCCAGTAGATAGACATAGCCCCTATTTGAGGCATGGGGTCACTCACCCATCTTCAAAATTTTTGACCCAGAATTATTTCTGTTCAAAGGAAATGCAGGGACAAAACTGGAGCAGAGACTGAAGAAAAGGCCATCCAGAAACTTCTCCAACTTGGGATCCATCTCATGCATAGGCACCAAACCCCAACACTCTTACTGATGCCCTGCTAGGCTGGTAGACAGAATCCTAGCATGGCTGTCGTCTGAGAGGCTCTGACTGAGACAGAGAGATTTTTATAATCTTAACACAGTACCCACAACAGGAATCAGAGGGAAAGTCATGGGCTTGTTGAGGGCGAAGTTGTTCCCAGGGTTTAAGGTTGAGTTAGAAGATAATTACAGGCCATATATATAATGAATACACAATATGAAGAGGCAAATGTGTCAGAGAATCAGAACCAAACAAAAATATCTCAGAAAGCCAAGGCCTGGAAAGGCCCATCTGTGCCATGGTGCCTGTTCTCCATGGCACCCAGGCTGACCATTAGTGTTGAAGACATGGAAGGGACTTCAGAACAGCAGTTTATAAAAGCTGTAATGGTTCATACAGGTAAAATGCTTCTTGCTTAACTACTATGAATATGGTCCAATTGCTTAACAGAGGCCACGAAAACACACATTAAGGTTGTCGTTTTGAAATCATTTTATTTTTATTTTTACTTTTATTTTTGTTTTTGGAGTGATCAAAATAGTCTTTGCTGTTTCTGTAAAGGCAGGGAAATGGATATATTTTCAGGAAGGAGAAATTTGACTTTTATAAAGCCAGTTGACTTTATGAAAAAGATTTGGTACTCAAATACTTTCAGGTAAGATAGGTGGTTGCTATATAGACACTAGATAGATAGATGCTATATGGATGATAGATTATAGTCACTAACTTAGGAATATTTTAGTGTGTGAATTGGGCTGTGATCTATTATTGATATCAGAAGACCAAAAGTTTTTCTATGTATTCCTCTTTATATCTGTGAGCACAAGGCAAGGCTTTATACATATGTTTTATATCCCCATAATCAAGACCAGATCCCAGGCTCTTGATTTTTCCACATTCTCTTCTCTCCACCCTCTCATCCTTCTCCCTTCTCTTCCACTCTCCCTCTATTCTCTCTGCATTCTTTTCCTACATTCACTTCTCTTTGCCTCTTCTCTTCTTCTGATTCTCCTCCTCTTGCTCCTTTTCCTCTTCATCCTATTCCTTCTCCTCTTCCTTTTCACTGTCCTCTCCTTCCTCCACTTCCTCTCCATCTTCCTCCGTTCTATGTGGAGTGTTTTTCTTGCATTCTGTGTCATTGACTATTGTCTGGATTTTAAAGGCAAAATCTACCATTTGTCTTCAATGGTAAAATATTGATGATGGTTCATGTGACACTGTTGATATCTCATTCATTGAAAGCAAAGCATTCCACATTTTGTGAGCATGTCACTGAGGGCCCTGACTTTAGGTGGACTGCCTGGACCTGATGCATAGTTTGTCTGCTATAGATGTGTGGCTAATGGATGATAGTCTGCAAACTTGTGACTTCAATTTCTCACTGTAAAACTTGGGGGGGGGGCACACTGTTATGAAATTGTGACTATGCATGACTTTTGCCTGCCTTTTTTTGTTTTTACTTCCTAAGATCCATATCCAATCACCTTCTCCTTTTATATTGCTATATGAATTTGTTTTATTTTATTCCACACACGACAGAGTCAAAGCTTATGATTTAAATGTAGCTACTTCTTTTGACAATAAGATATAGAAGATATTATCTTGTCTTCTTTCCAGGAGAATACTCTAAATATTTGTTTTTTAATAGGGTCTGATATAGTTGCGTAACTATAAGGATTTTTGTTCCTTTAGTAATGTGTTTTGTGTATAGAATATTCTAGAAAATGAATATCTGGCATCATTTCAATGTAAAAAATAATGAATTTAAAATTGTATGTTACTAATCCTTTGCTCTATGCAATCAAATGAAAGCCAAACCTCATGGTGCTGTGTCTGTGAACATATAGCAGTTTTGGAATCTGTGTTTGCATGTTGTGATGGCTAATCTTGGCTGTCAACTTAGCTACATCAAAAGTCAACTAAAACCCATGCATCTGGGTACACAGTGAGTGCTGTTCCTGATTTGATCACTTCTGGTGGGAAGACTCACCCTACATGGTTTACACTTTATATAGTACAGCCTACCTAAACGGATATGGGAGAAAGCTTTCTGCCTGTTTGCTCTCACTGATGCTGCCACATTCACCAATCCTGTTGCTAAGCTATTCCTTCACTGCTGTTAGAACCTACTTCTTCAGAATTCAAGTGTATACTGTGGACCAGCAGCTCTCTAGGGAATTCCTTGGGACTTCACCTACAGATTGAGACTGCTGAGACATACAATCAAGTAGGCTGAATAGCTACAGGATTCTTGGCCTTTCCATTGGGAAATGGCCATTACTGGAATAAGCATACAATACTGTAAGTCATCCTAATACATTTTTTTCTTTTAATATTTCTGAACACACACACACATTTACATTACCAGGTCTATTCTTTTATAGAAACTTAATACACTCGTTTAAGTATATTAATTGAACATTATTCATTTAAATGTATCTCTAGTTATTTTTATTGAATGCAATTCAGCTACTATAAAGGCTTCACCTTGGTTAGCAGCAAAAGATGCTTAGTTTTAATCCTCAATTTCAAGTCCTAAGAATAGAGTGTGTTTGAACAGTGGTGTTCATGGGACAGGGTAGTTGTGACTGAAAAAAAAAAAACTCCATCAAATTTAATACATAAATATGTCAGTTGACAGAGAGAGACTGCAAACCCTTCCTCACCTGGGCTTCATCTAATGAGCAGATACTGGAAGCAAAAAGTCCCTCTCCCCACTCATCTATCAATGTAGGAGAGATGTGTATCTGCAAATGACTTATAGATGTTGCAGTATCACTTGGCCCAGGGCTGTTGGGGGCATTTTCCCTCAGCTCCCTAGACCACTCTAGCTCACAGGAGTGTTTTTTTTTCTTTAAATAAGATGTTTCTATTTCTATTGATGACAGTGAATTTCTGATGTAATCTTTTGACCTGGGACACAAGAGCTTGGAATCTCTCCGTACTTGTAACCTAACATTCCAAGGGCAAAGGTTTCCCTTAGGGTTCTAAGAACTGCAAAAGTTATTAACTTGACTTGTGCAAGCTCTTCAGGCAATTGCTTTTAGAGCTTGACTGCTAACCTTGTCCATTCTTTTTTTTTCAAGTTTTAACTCAAAGCGAATAACTTTTCCCCCTTTTCTTTCACTGTTGCAAAAAGCCTGAGAATATGTTTCCTGACATCACTGTAGGCTTTCTCCCTGCTTCTCTAAAGACCTGTCTCCTTTCTTACAACTTTCTCTCCTGTTTTCCATCTTCATGTTCCTGGCAGATGCTGGGATATTTCACTTGCCTTGTATCCCCCTTAGACTGTAATAAAAAGATTCTTAACCTTCCATTTAATGCTGCTTTAAAATTCTTTTATCAAGAAGACCATGCATCCATAAGCAGAAACCAGATTCCCCAGTAACAGAGTCAGAAAGAGTAGAAAACTATTTTACAAAGGAGTAAAATCAATCAGTGAAGAGTAACATAGCTATATTTATAGTCTTATGTAGGAGAGCTGAGTGAACTCACGGGTGATAATAACTCACAGGAAATGAGATAATCTAAAGCATGTCATTAGTTGACTTTTGAATCTACGTGACAAGATTGAGGTGACCATGTTGAAAAACACATTTTAACTGTTTGTGTAAGGGTGTTTCCAGAAGAAAACAATGTTTAAATTAGTAGACTCAATAAAGATGACACACTCCACGATGTGGGTAAGTATGTTCCAGTCTTTTGAGTTTGTTTAAGGGTCTTCAGAGAAGAAAAAAGATAGTGAAAGTGTTCCATCCCCTGTCACTGTCAAAATTTGAGATGGAACATCAATATCTTTGTGCTCTTGAACATCAGTGTTGCTGGTCCTTGGACTTTTAGACTCTGTCTCACATACACCATGGGCTTGCAGATGTGAGATCATTGGACATATCAGATTTGCCCTTATATACATCAATTCCTATAGTGAATAAATAAATAAATAACATGAATAGGTTATAGAAACATACATTCTTGACTTACAGAGGGCTATTTCTAAGTAATCACATCATATTATGAGCATATCATGGATTGAAATATTCCTAATACCCTTATCAAATACCACGCACAAGCAATGTAGAATAACAGTTGTTTAACCCATAGCTGCATGACTGACTTTCCTCTGTGGCCTATGGTTGGTCCCTAACACTAGGAGATAGTATTGAATTACATGACTTTACTGAGAAAAAAAATGAAAGTTCAAAATTCAAAATATTATTGAACCTGCACTGATTTTTTGGCAGTATTGAAAAGAATATAACCTAAGTTGAGAACCATCTGTGCCTTTTTGTCGTGTTCTTTCAGTTTCTCTGGGGAGTCCTGGCTGATACAAGAGACATCTGCTTTGGTTTCATAGGGCTGGCTCAATAAATTGTCACACAATATGCATCTTAAAACAATAATAATTTATTATCTTGTAATTCAAGATGTCAGAATTTGTAGTGTAAGATATCTGCTGAATTGATTTAGTGTGTACATAAATAATGTCAATACCCACCCCTTATAATTCCCTTTGTTACCCCCCTTTTAATACCTGTGTACTCTTTTTTCAATGTATTATAGAGACAGGCTAGACTTAAATTAGTATATAGGATGATCTCTGTTTGAGTTCATACACACACACACACACACACACACACAGATACACACACACACACACACACACACACACACATATATATATATACATATACATATATGGAAATATGTATTATTTAAATATATATATATATTTTTCCAGGCATAAAACAAAAATAATCAGAAACCCAACAAAGCAGTAAGTATGTGTTAATATTTCGGGGTATGAGCTTGGAGTCTCTGGGCAGCTTAGGGGTTGCTTGACTACCTTATGGAGAATTTCAGATGAACTACACAATTAGATCAGAGGATGCAGTTCTCATACAAATGGTTTACTGAATGGGCAATGACACTGAATGTATCTTTGTGGTGAGACTTGGAGTTAAGCAATGACAGGAAAAATGTCAAGTCTAGTCAGTTGTCACATAATTAATGCTCTGTGTAATTGAACCTCACCTCTTGCAATGATTCATTGTATTTCTCAATTTGGAACAGTGTCGAATCACCTGGGCATGGAAGTCTCAATAAGGTTTGTCTAGGTTGGGTTGGCAAGTAGGCAGGTCTAATGAAGCTTATCTTGATTATGTCAATTAAGATGGGAAAACCCACCCACTGTGTAAAAGGCACCATTCCCTGGGCAAGGCACTCTGGATTGTGTAGGAATGAAGAAAGCAAGTCTGAGCACTGGCTTCATTACTTCACCACGTTTGGCTCTTGACTGAAGATGTAATACAGCCAGTTCTCTCAAGTTCTTGCCTGTATTGATTTCTCTGCCATGACAGACTATCACCTGTAATTATGAATTTAACTAAAACCTTCTCCTTTGCGTGTTTTTTGTCAGGGTATTTTATCTCAGCAACAGAAAGCTAAACTGAGAAGTCTCTGATGAAGAAACCTCAGGCAGAGTATTCAGCACGGCAGGAATGAGCTTGATGCATTACAGAGGAGAGTTGGAGTGTTTGTGCTCCGCTTCCCATCAGCCATTGCTTGGGACAGCCATGTTTCAATTCTAGGATACCATTGCCTTATTACTTGGAGCAACAGAGTAGGCTCTATGGATTCTAGAATGTCCATAAGAAGCGAAGACAACTTGGTACGTCTGAGGTTGGTTACACTGAAGTGATGAAGAGGGAGCATGAATGGGTTGCCAGTAAGATCTATCTTTCTGACCCATGGGATACTTGCATTAGTTCTTATTTGTAATAGAAATATTTTTTTTAAAAAAATGGAACTATTAGAAAGAAAATTCACTTGCAAATTGCTCCAGGCACTAGATGCTCAATAAATGTGTGATTTTTCCCTTCCATCTTTCCTCTTTATAATTATTTGCTTCCTTGTCAGTTTTCCCTAATGGCTTACACTCTCTGGGTAGATGATATTCACAAGCCTTCATAAAACCGTCTATCATATATCAGGTACAGGTTACACCTTACTGTCTTCATTACATCCTTTCTCTCCTACTTAAACAAAGTAATATGAGCGAAATGAGGGCCAAAGATCACCAGGGAATTTGGAGTATGTTATGCTAATCAAGTGGCTTTCTTGTTAAATGTTCATTATCTGAGCCTGGGGGCATCTTCTTGGAAAGCACTGGATACATTTTAATTTCTATCTAAGTCTCTCCTGGATGAAGACTCCCTGGGTGAAGTCCAGCCAGCAACTGCCTCATTAGCATATCTAACACTACATGCAAATATCTACAGCCCCAGTGTGTGAAACTCCAAAGGGAATTTCTATCACTGGAATGAGCTACATTGAAGATGACAATCTTTTTAGTGTCATTAGGGTAAATGAGGTGGTAATGGAAGTGCAGATTATAGCAACTTCAATAATTTATTTCACACTCCTCCATCAGGGTAGCTTTTACAAACAGCTAGCATCCTTAATTGAAATGTAAATGAATGATAAATTATGAAAAATGTATTATGAAAAGTAAAACATGGCCCAAATAAAAGATCAGAAATGAAAGGTTTTATGAAGTTGAGAAAATGAATCTGAAATGTTAATTGCCTGACTGGGAATAGCTCCCAGCCATCACAAGGGAGGGGTGAAGGGAGAAAGAGTTTGCCTGCAGCCTGAGGATTTGTATGCTACCCTGAAAGAAGTGGTGTGGGTGTTATAGCCCTGTTCACTTGCCCTCCTGAAGATCTAACCCAAGGAATATGAATAATACATGAAGAAGTGGTATCAGTGGCCAAGCCGGTAAAGACGCTGTTCAAACCACTGGGACATAGCACCATCTCTCTTTTTTTTTTTTTTTTATTAATCTTCAGCTGAGTTAGAATAATTAACCTTTCATTGGTCCATGGTATTTTCTCTTCATCACAGGAAATAGGGCCCATCTTTATTCAAACAGAGTCTAAGATAAAGAAATTTACAGTAGTTAAATGGGCTCAGTTTCCTCCAATCACCTATCATTTTTCATAACAACGGGAATCTACATACACAAAAGTTGTGATTCATGTTTTCTTGGGAGCTGGGAATCTGTGATCTATCAGGAGCTGAGGTCTGTGGCCTGGTATCAGCTGAGATCACTGGTGAATGACAGATCTATTCTTCATTAGAAATACAAATACCTCTTCAAGGACAATGACAACCTTTCAAATGAATGTGTATCAGTTTCTTGTTGATGTTATGACAAATCGCTATAATAGGAGTAGCTGAAGACAAGAAAAATGCATGGTTAGCTGAGCACAGTCAGACGAAGCAGCATGGGTCAAGTGTTGACCTGGCTACTATCTTCTGGATACCCAAGGAAGAGTCTGATTTCTTGCTTCTGTACCTTGTAGAAATTCTCTGTGCTAATGTAGCCCTTTCATAAATCCGTCCAACCAACCTTCATCTTTGATTTTATTGTGAGTTAGAACACTTCCTCTGTCTTATCAGATCCGTATTACATTGTGGACACTTGCATATAGAAGACTTTTTCCAATCCTTTGTCACATCTGCCAAGTCCTTCTTACTATGGATGAGAACATGTTGTATAGGCTCCAGCAATTAATCCAGGGCACCCCCTGAGGCCCTTTGTTCAGCCAACCATTAGAAGTTTTGAAAATAGTACTCATTGGTACGTCTAAATTCCAGAAACACTTGTATGTTTTGTTTTGGTTTTGATGTGTGAATATACATCTGTGTGTGCTCATAAGCAGGTTTCTGTATGTAGGTGTAGGTGTGTATACTTAGATGTGGAAAACAGAGGCCAAACTTAGAAGATATTATCTTTGCATATAATTCTTGAGGGGAGTATTTTTTTATACCACCTTTGCTCCCAAATAACTGCAGGCCATTTCTATGCTTCTTCTAGCCTGTTTGCGATTTCAAATAAAGACGCTGAGACTTGGTATTTTATTGTCAAATTGCTGGTACCCAGCTGGGTAGGTTCTGAGAGGCTGCTACTACACAGCCACATGTCCCATTACTTGCTGTTTAGTCCTGCCCTGGCTCACTCTGGCCCATGTGTGTCCTCATGGCTGCTCTCTCATTATGAGTTCATGGTGAATCCTCCTCTCCCCTCCACATAGTCTCTTGTTCTCTCTGTCTTTAGAACCCCTGAGTGGGACTGGAAGTCCTGCCATCTTATCTTCTTCTGACCAGTTATTGGCTAATCAGCAATTTATTAACCAATCAGAGGTGATAGAAAACAATTTTTATATAACATTGAGACTGGAGATGCTGGGCTATGCTAACATCCAAACTGCAAACAGATACCTGGGCACAGAAGTCAGCATCTGAGTACACAATGCACAAAAACACACCCCTGAAACATCCTAAATAGTCCAGATGGGCAAGGCAGCACTGAGAATCTGTCCGTCTCCACCTCTCACACCACTGAGATATTAATTATGGGTTACCATATCTATTTGTGTGTAATTATGAGTGTGCGTGTGTTCATTTGTGTTTACATCGGTTCTTGAGATTCAGTTCAGGTCCTTATGTTTTTACAACCACTTTAGTGATCCAAACAACTTTGATGCCCCTAAATAACTTTTATATAAAAATAGCAGAGTAAAATAAGCAGTAGACCCTTCTGCAAATGGGTACCCATTCTCTCTTTCTTCTGTGCAAGGTTTTCTGCTGGAAACATAATGAAGGAGCAGATGCCAGAGCAGATTTTGTCAGAGATATTTAAACTCTTGGTTATCAATGCCAAACACTGAAAATTGCTGATAATGTGTTTTGCTTTTGTTCTTTTTCTTTGTTTTTAAATTTACCCCATGTATTAATATTAATGTGTTTAATATATATTATTTATACATTATTGTGGGGAATTGCAGGCTGGTCTCCAGTCGAGCTGAGGTCTGAACCCTGATGGTCATAATTCACTTACATGACATGGTAGGCGTTCCCTCATGTTCCTAGAACTCTGGGCCCTACCTAAGGTACCACCTCCCACAGCCCCCACAAAGAGAAGCATGGTCAGTAGTCATGTAAGCAATGGCCCAAGCTTCTGACCTTCAGGCTAAACTCCTCCCTAGTTACCTAGCAACAGTGAAGAC
Organism: Mus musculus; assembly: GCF_000001635.26. Classification (NCBI taxonomy): domain Eukaryota; kingdom Metazoa; phylum Chordata; class Mammalia; order Rodentia; family Muridae; genus Mus; species Mus musculus. The sequence goes on along the minus strand of NC_000081.6, from coordinate 71,273,652 downwards.
CATAAAAACAGGTGCTCAGCCCCCAACTTGCTCTCTTACTCTCACTCCTTTGTACTCTCATCTCTCACTTCTCTCCTCTTCCCTTTCTCTTTGTCTTCTTCTTTCCTCTCCTCTCCTCTCCTCTCCTCTCCTCTCCTCTCCTCTCCTCTCCTCTCCTCTCCTCTCCTCTCCTCTCCTCTCCTCTCCTCTCCTCTCCTCTCCTCTCCTCTCTTCCTCTTTCTTTCTCTCTCTCTCTCTCTCTCTCTCTCTCTCTCTCTCTCTCTCTCTCTCTCTCTCTCTCCCCTACCCTGCATTTCTATAATAAAGCTCTTAAATCATAGAGTGTCTCCTCTCCTTCAAGGCCCACTGCACATTCTGATCAGTATTGGGAACTTCTTCCTCTATTCCCTCTCTCCTGCAACCCTGGGGCTTTAGCAAGGTAGCTCAGGGGGAAGGGGGTTCCCAGGACAGGGGCTGCCCCTTTCTTCACCCCCCCCCCATCGCCTGCCCAGAGTACAGGAACTCTGGCCGGACATAGCATATTTTTCCTCCCCACTTTTCCACAGGGCCCCCAGCCCCCCCCCTTTATTTTGTTCCCAACACATTATTTTTGTCTGTGTAAGCGTATGTGTATGTGTAAAGGCAAGGTTCCTTTTCTAGTCATAGTGTGGACTCCAATATATAGCTGCTCCACAAGCTTTTGAGTCTCCAATTGTGTGTGTGTGTGTGTGTGTGTGTGTGTGTGTGTGTGTGTGTGTGTGCGCGCTATGGAGATTGAACTCAGCTGGTGAGGATTGGATAGAAAATGCCTTTACCTGTTAAACTATCTCTTTTAACCTGTTACTGTGCTTTAAAATACACGAATAAATTAGAATATTCTTTTTAGAATCATGGGTCCAGGGAAGAAATTGTAGATTAAATTTCATTGTCAGATGACAACAAATAATTCAAGAAAAATCTATGCAAAGGCAAGTAGAAGGAAGAAGGGTTGATCATCTGTCCCTTCAATAGGATACCATTGATGAACGGAGAGCATCAGTAAAAAGAAAAAAAAAAAACAAAAAAAAAACAAACCATACTCAACCTTGAACAGTCGCTTTGTAAACTTTACAGCTCTATAAATATTTTTGAAAGACTCAAAATACATTCTGTCGCAGCTGTACATCTAGGTAAGAATCTGGTGACATTCAGGGACAGAGCTGATAGCAATGTGCAAAGATGGTGCAGTCTCTGGATAGTTAAGATTGCTATGGACGCCCCATTGAGAGGGCTGATACCCATTCTCGCTTGATATTATTTATCAACTGAAAGAAAGGAACTGAAATTGCCATCTTTAATGTGTGTAAATTTTTTGAAGTCCTTGACAGTAGAGTATACTCTGTGATAATAAAACTATAATAACTTTGGAGACAGATGATTTTTGTCTGAATGTAAATTTTGTTTTCACTTACTGATAATATAATATTGAACACATTGCCTTATCTCTCTCTCTCTCTCTGATTTTCCATGTATGAAATGGATTTGTTTTAAGAAGTTCTGCTGTCATTAGTTTGCTATCGTAGTAGCAGTTATTACAACATGAATCTACTTTTGAAAGGAAACTACATAGTCAAAATCATGTCTGTGAAGAGCACCAGTGACCAGGACATGGAACTAAACAGTGAGTTGGGGTGTTTGCTTTTACAGAGAAAAGGGGATCAAGGGCCTACGGACACAATCAGTGTGGTTGAGAGTGTGGAGTTGTGTGGATGATTGAGCTGGGGTGGGTCACTTCATCTTGTTTCACTATTGGACTCAGAGCAACATCTTTAGTTCTGGTTCTCTGTTAGAATTAAATCACATACTTGATTCTCCAGTATATAGACAAAAGAATAGGGGGCTCCTCAGCCTTGGTAATCATGAGAAACAATTATCATAGGACCCTCTGTACTCTCACATATATATTCTCATATCTATACTTATAGATGATGGCTGACAGGAAGCTAAATGGAGAATGTGTGATGGACAGATGCACAGATGGCAGATGAATAGAAAGATAAATAGAAGGAGGAGAGAATGGGAGGGAGAAGAAAGGAAGGAAGGGAAGAAGAAAAGATAGAATGCAGAAAGGAAAGAAAGGCAGGGAGGATAAAAGGAAAGAAGGAATGAATGAAGGATGGAAGGAAGGAAGGGAGGAAGGATATGTCTTTTACCAAAACAATGAAAAACTAGGATTCCTTCCTTTCCTTCGTGCCTCCCTTCTTCTTTCCTTCCCTCCCTCCCTCCCTCCCTCCCTCCCTCCCTCCCTCCTTCTTTCCTTCCCTTCCTACCACTTTCTTCATAAATTTAAAGTAGGATAACTTGTATCCCATCTACTCAGTGAAAATAATCCAAACAACAGAAACATAAGAAGTTAAATATTTTCCTTTATGTATTTGCCACCAGGATCTTGCCTAGTGCACGTGTTTTGGAATATTTCACCTTGGCTGTGAGACTCATTTCACAGTTTAATCTTTATGAGCAGCTTCGTTCTCTCATCCTAGCAAACCATTTTGTGTATTTCCTTTTCTGTATTCTTAATCATTCATCAGAAAAATTTCTAATATGTGAGATGAAACTCAGAGAAAAGAACCAACAGATAAGCACTAAGTGAAACACTGTTTAGTCTCTCACTGCTCTGAAGTTTTTCTAGGATAATAGTTCTCCCTGTCAGTCTGAATGGTTTCCTTCCACCGGTACCTTTAGATAACTGGATTCATTTCTTTTGCCTCTTGCAACCAGCTTCCTTATCTGTGGCCAGGCATCTTTTTGTTTTCTATACAACTTTTCCCATGTAAACCCTGCCAGCAGGGCCTGCTGACTCTTATATCCAATGTTTGATGGCCCATAAATAGTTTCTTTGTGAAATTATTGCTCATATTTCTGGAATATTTCATAAAATCACCATTGTTGCTTATTGTGTTAAAAAGAAAAAAGTATGTTTAGGAAAGTATAATTTACATACTATAAAATTTATTGTTTAAATAGTTGAGCAGTTTGGAACATTTTAGTGTATTCTTAAAGCTGCACAGCCCTCAGCAGTACTTAATTTCAGAGAAATTTCAACATCTCCATCACCCAGGATTCACCGTGATTATTCCATTTCTCTAGCTCCTAGATGCAAATAATCTACTGTCTGTTACTATGAATGATATATTTTAGAAACATTAATAGAAATAAATGATAGAAAATACTTGTATGGGTAGTGTAGCACATTTTTCTGAACTAGTTTCCAAATTCATCTGCAAGATGCTAAAGAAATGAATCCAGCTATCTAAAGGTACCAGTGGAAGGAAACCATTCAGACGGACAGGGAGACATACTATCCTATTCACACTTAATGAATGAATACTATCCTATTGCACGGATATACTACAGTTGGCTAATCAGTTTCTTAACCCACGAACCTTTTGATTTGGGTCACTTTTTAGTCTGATGTATAGTGATGCTCTAGATATTCATGTATAAATCACTATGAGGACACATGGTTTAATTCTTTGGGGGACTTAGACAACACTTCAAGTCCTGAGCTTTGTGTAGCTCTGGTGAACTTTTGGAGACCATCAGCTGTTATAAATGGTCCCAGAAGTTCATCTAAGTTCATATATTAGACTCACAGACACTCCTATGCTATGAGGGCATCAGCTTCAGAAAGTGGATCATGAGCAGGATTGATCCATAGAACTTGTGACTCACTTTCTCTAGTTCTTATTCCTCTTTTGGTCAAGACCCAACTAGGGGTTAACACCACAACAAAGACAGACATTCTAATGATTCAATTGCTGATGTCTCGCCATGGATGAAATGTCAAGGATCACCTCTCAAGCTTTGGCAACCAAAGTGTTGGTGTTTGTTTATAGAGAAGGCCCCCCAAATTGATAATCATACACTGAATAATTTTAACTTAAAAAATTCTGACATGACTATAAAACCTTTGAGATATAGACCTCCTGGAATAATATGGAAGTCTCTACATGGACCATCCTTTCATCTGCCTTTGATTCCAAGGCTGACTAGATTTCAGAACATATCCTTGCAATGAGAACAATATGCAGGGACAATTGTCTTAGTGGCCATTGGTATTAATGGGATTATGACAGACTGCTTGAATACATCTCACAGGATACAAGCAAGATATCAAAACAACATCTCCTTCCAATATCAAACTGTGTAATGCACATTGATGCTGTTGCATTTTTAAATTGTCTTAACTTGTACTTTTGTTTATATTTAGTCAACAAATCTATTTTGGTTATATAGAATCAAGTAGTTTGAAACATCTCCATGCAATTAAACATTCTGTATAAAATTCATTGATCCTTTAGGATTGTCACAATCTTTTTCTTTATTCATTTTGAATGTGATTCTGAAACTTCTTTTTTTTTCCATTCTTTATTAGGTATTTAGCTCATTTACATTTCCAATGCTATACCAAAAGTCCCCCATACCCACCCACCCCCAATCCCCTACCCACCCACTCCCCCTTTTTGGCCCTGGCGTTCCCCTGTACTGGGGCATATAAAGTTTGCGTGTCCAATGGGCCCCTCTTTCCAGTGATGGCCGACTAGGCCATCTTTTGATACATATGCAGCTAGAGTCAAGAGCTCCGGGGTACTGGTTAGTTCATAATGTTGTTCCGCCTATAGGGTTGCAGATCCCTTTAGCTCCTTGGCTACTTTCTCTAGCTCCTCCATTGGGAGCCCTGTGATCCATCCATTAGCTGACTGTGAGCATCCACTTCTGTGTTTGCTAGGCCCCAGCATAGACTCACAAGAGACAGCTACATCTGGGTCCTTTCGATAAAATCTTGCTAGTGTATGCAATGGTGTCAGCGTTTGGATGCTGATTATGGGGTGGATCCTTGGATATGGAAGTCTCTACATGGACCATCCTTTCATCTCAGCTCCAAACTCCGTCTCTGTAACTCCTTCCATGGGTGTTTTGTTCCCAAATCTAAGGAGGGGCATAGTGTCCACACTTCAGTCTTCATTTTTCTTGAGTTTCATGTGTTTAGGAAATTGTATCTTATATCTTGGGTATCCTAGGTTTTGGGCTAATATCCACTTATCAGTGAGTACATATTGTGTGAGTTCCTTTGTGAATGTGTTACCTCACTCAGGATGATGCCCTCCAGGTCCATCCATTTGGCTAGGAATTTCATAAATTCATTCTTTTTAATAGCTGAGTAGTACTCCATTGTGTAGATGTACCACATTTTCTGTATCCATTCCTCTGTTGAGGGGCATCTGGGTTCTTTCCAGCTTCTGGCTATTATAAATAAGGCTGCTATGAACATAGTGGAGCATGTGTCCTTCTTACCAGTTGGGGCATCTTCTGGATATATGCCCAGGAGAGGTATTGCTGGATCCTCCGGTAGTACTATGTCCAATTTTCTGAGGAACCGCCAGACTGATTTCCAGAGTGGTTGTACAAGCCTGCAATCCCACCAACAATGGAGGAGTGTTCCTCTTTCTCCACATCCACGCCAGCATCTGCTGTCACCTGAATTTTTGATCTTAGCCATTCTGACTGGTGTGAGGTGGAATCTCAGGGTTGTTTTGATTTGCATTTCCCTGATGATTAAGGATGTTGAACATTTTTTCAGGTGCTTCTCTGCCATTCGGTATTCCTCAGGTGAGAATTCTTTGTTCAGTTCTGAGCCCCATTTTTTAATGGGGTTATTTGATTTTCTGAAGTCCACCTTCTTGAGTTCTTTATATATGTTGGATATTAGTCCTCTATCTGATTTAGGATAGGTAAAGATCCTTTCCCAATCTGTTGGTGGTCTTTTTGTCTTATTGACGGTGTCTTTTGCCTTGCAGAAACTTTGGAGTTTCATTAGGTCCCATTTGTCAATGCTTGATCTTAAAGCACAAGCCATTGCTATTCTGTTCAGGAATTTTTCCCCTGTGCCCATATCTTCAAGGCTTTTCTCCACATTCTCCTCTATAAGTTTCAGTGTCTCTGGTTTTATGTGAAGTTCCTTGATCCACTTAGATTTGACCTTAGTACAAGGAGATAAGTATGGATTGATTCGAATTCTTCTACATGATAACAACCAGTTGTGCCAGCACCAATTGTTGAAAATGCTGTCTTTCTTCCACTGGATGGTTTTAGCTCCCTTGTCGAAGATCAAGTGACCATAGGTGTGTGGGTTCATTTCTGGGTCTTCAATTCTATTCCATTGGTCTACTGGTCTGTCTCTATACCAGTACCATGCAGTTTTTATCACAATTGCTCTGTAGTAAAGCTTTAGGTCAGGCATGGTGATTCCACCAGAGGTTCTTTTATCCTTGAGAAGACTTTTTGCTATCCTAGGTTTTTTGTTATTCCAGATGAATTTGCAAATTGCTCCTTCTAATTCGTTGAAGAATTGAGTTGGAATTTTGATGGGGATTGCATTGAATCTGTAGATTGCTTTTGGCAAGATAGCCATTTTTACAATGTTGATCCTGCCAATCCATGAGCATGGGAGATCTTTCCATCTTCTGAGATCTTCTTTAATTTCTTTCTTCAGAGATTTGAAGTTTTTATCATATAGATCTTTCACTTCCTTAGTTAGAGTCACGCCAAGATATTTTATATTATTTGTGACTATTGAGAAAGGTGTTGTTTCCCTAATTTCTTTCTCAGCCTGTTTATTCTTTGTATAGAGAAAGGCCATTGACCTGTTTTAGTTTATTTTATATCCAGCTACTTCACCGAAGCTGTTTATCAGGTTTAGGAGTTCTCTGGTAGAATTTTTAGGGTCACTTATATATACTATCTTATCATCTGCAAAAAGTGATATTTTGACTTCCTCTTTTCCAATTTGTATCCCCTTGATCTCCTTTTGTTGTCGAATTGTTCTGGCTAATACTTCAAGTACTAAGTTGAAAAGGTAGGGAGAAAGTGGGCAGCCTTGTCTAGTCCCTGATTTTAGTGGGATTGCTTCCAGCTTCTCTCCATTTACTTTGATGTTGGCTACTGGTTTGCTGTAGATTGCTTTTATCATGTTTAGGTATGGGCCTTGAATTCCTGATCTTTCCAACACTTTTATCATGAATGGGTGTTGAATCTTGTCAAATGCTTTTTCTGCATCTAACGAGATGATCATGTGGTTTTTGTCTTTGAGTTTGTTTATTTAATGGATTACATTGATGGATTTTCGTATATTAAACCATCCCTGCATCCCTGGAATAAAATCTACTTGGTCAGGATGGATGATTGCTTTAATGTGTTCTTGGATTCGGTTAGCGAGAATTTTATTGAGGATTTTTGCATCGATATTCATAAGAGAAATTGGTCTGAAGTTCTCTATCTTTGTTGGGTCTTTCTGTGGTTTAGGTATCAGAGTAATAGTGGCTTCATAAAATGAGTTGGGTAGAGTACCTTCTACTTCTATTTTGTGAAATAGTTTGTGCAGAACTGGAATTAGATCTTCTTTGAAGGTCTGATAGAACTCTGCACTAAACCCGTCTGGTCCTGGGCTTTTTTTGGCTGGGAGACTATTGATAACTGCTTCTATTTCTTTAGGTGATATGGGACTGTTTAGATGGTCAACTTGATCCTGATTCAACTTTGGTACCTGGTATCTGTCCAGAAATTTGTCCATTTCGTCCAGGTTTTCCAGTTTTGTTGAGTATAGCCTTTTGTAGAAGGATCTGATGGTATTTTGGATTTCTTCAGGATCTATTGTTATGTCTCCCTTTTCATTTCTGATTTTGTTAATTAGGATTTTGTCCCTGTGCCCTTTAGTGAGTCTAGCTAAGGGTTTATCTATCTTGTTGATTTTTTCAAAGAACCAACTCCTCGTTTGTTTAATTCTTTGAATAGTTCTTCTTGTTTCCACTTGGTTGATTTCACCACTGAGTTTGATTATTTCCTGCCGTCTACTCCTCTTGGGTGAATTTGCTTCCTTTTTTTCTAGAGCTTTTAGATGTGTTGTCAAGCTGCTAGTATGTGCTCTCTCCCGTTTCTTCTTGGAGGCACTCAGAGCTATGAGTTTCCCTCTTAGCAATGCTTTCATTGTGTCCCATAGGTTTGGGTACGTTGTGGCTTCATTTTCATTAAACTCTAAAAAGTCTTTAATTTCTTTCTTTATTCCTTCCTTGACCAAGGTATCATTGAGAAGAGTGTTGTTCACTTTCCATGTGAATGTTGGCTTTCCATTATTTATGTTGTTATTGAAGATCAGTCTTAGGCCATGGTGGTCTGATAGGATACATGGGACAATTTCAATATTTTTGTATCTGTTGAGGCCTGTTTTGTGACCAATTATATGGTCAATTTTGGATAAGGTCCCGTGAGGTGCTGAGAAGAAGGTATATCCTTTTGTTTTAGGATAAAATGTTCTGTAGATATCTGTCAAGTCCATTTGTTTCATAACTTCTGTTAGTTTCACTGTGTCCCTGTTTAGTTTCTGTTTCCACGATCTGTCCATTGATGAAAGCGGTGTGTTGAAGTCTCCCACTATTATTGTGTGAGGTGCAACGTGTGCTTTGAGCTTTACTAAAGTGTCTTTAATGAATGTGGCTGCCCTTGCATTTGGAGCGTAGATATTCAGAATTGAGAGTTCCTCTTGGAGGATTTTACCTTTGATGAGTATGAAGTGTCCCTCCTTGTCTTTTTTAATAACTTTGGGTTGGAAGTCGATTTTATCCGATATTAAAATGGCTACTCCAGCTTGTTTCTTCAGACCATTTGCTTGGAAAATTGTTTTCTAGCCTTTCACTCTGAGGTAGTGTCTGTCTTTTTCCCTGAGATGGGTTTCCTGTAAGCAGCAGAATGTTGGGTCCTGTTTGTGTAGCCAGTCTGTTAGTCTATGTCTTTTTATTGGGGAGTTGAGACCATTGATATTAAGAGATATTAAGGAAAAGTAATTGTTGCTTCCTGTTGTTTTTGTTGTTAAAGTTGGCATTCTGTTCTTGTGGCTGTCTTCTTTTAGTTTTGTTGAGGGATTATCTTCTTGTTTTTTCTAGGGCGTGGTTCCCGTCCTTGTATTGGTTTTTTTCTGTTATTATCCTTTGAAGGGCTGGATTCGTGGAGAGGTGATGGGTGAATTTAGTTTTGTCGTGGAATACTTTGGTTTCTCCATCTATGGTAATTGAGAGTTTGGCTGGGTATAGTAGCCTGGGCTGCAGTTTGTGTTCTCTTAGTGTCTGTATAACATCTGTCCAGGCTCTTCTGGCTTTCATAGTCTCTGGTGAAAAATCTGGTGTAATTCTGATAGGCTTGCCTTTATATGTTATTTGACCTTTTACCCTTACTGCTTTTAGTATTCTATCTTTATTTAGTGCATTTGTTGTTCTGATTATTATGTGTCGGGAGGAATTTCTTTTCTGGTCCAGTCTATTTGGAGTTCTGTAGGCTTCTTGTATGTTCATGGGTATCTCTTTCTTTAGATTTGGGAAGTTTTCTTCAATAATCTTGTTGAAGATGTTTGCTGGTCCTTTGAGTTGAAAATCTTCATTCTCATCCACTCCTATTATCTGTAGGTTCGGTCTTCTCATTGTGTCCTGGATTTCCTGGATGTTTTGAGTTAGGATCTTTTTGCATTTTCCATTTTCTTTGATTGTTGTGCCGATGTTCTCTATGGAATCTTCTGCACCTGAGATTCTCTCTTCCATTTCTTGTATTCTGTTGCTGATGCTCGCATCTATGGTTCCAGATTTCTTTCCTAGTGTTTCTATCTCCACTGTTGCCTCACTTTGGGTTTTCTTTATTGTGTCTACTTCCCTTTTTAGGTCTTGGATGGTTTTATTCAATTCCATCACCTGTTTTGTTGTGTTTTCCTGCAATTCTTTAAGGGATTTTTGTGTTTCCTCTTTAATGTCTTCTACCAGTTTGGTTATGTTTTCCTGTAATTCTTTAAGGGATTTTTGTGTTTCCTCTTTAATGTCTTCTATCAGTTTGGTTATGTTTTCCTGTAATTCTTTAAGGGATTTTTGTGTTTCCTCTTTAATGTCTTCTACTTGTTTAGCAGTGTTCTCCTGTATTTCTTTAAGTGAGTTATTTAAGTCCTTCTTGATGTCCTCTACCATCATCATGAGATATGCTTTTAAATCCAGGTCTAGCTTTTCATGTGTGTTGGGGTGCCCTGGACTGGGCGAAGTGGGGGTGCTGGGTTCTGATGATGGTGAGTAGTCCTGGTTTCTGTTAGTAAGATTCTTACATTTACCTTTCGCCATCTGGTAATCTCTGGAGTTAGTTGTTATAGTTGTCTCTGTTTAGAGATTATTCCTCTGGTGATTTTGTTACACTATATCAGCAGACCAGGGAGACTAGCTCTCTTCCCTGAGTTTCAGTGGTCAGAGCAGTCTCTGCAGGCAAGCTCTCCTCTTTCAGGGAGGTGCACAGTTATCTGGTGTTTGGACCTCCTCCTGGCCGAAGATGAAGGCCCAAAACAGGATCTTTCCCAGAAGCTGTGTTGCTTTGGCCTACAGACTGCCCGCTGTGGAGTCCCAGAATCAAGGTGGCCCCCCGCGGAACGTGAGGCAGAAGCCTCACGGGCTGTGCGGACACCTGTGCTCTGACCAGGAAGGTGGCAGGTTGTCTGTAGCCGAAAATGGCGCCGCCTCAGAGGCTCTGTGGCTCTCGCCTGGTCCAGAAGCTGCTGGCCTCTGTGTTCCACACTCTCACCCGCAGACCGCCCTCCGCGGAGTCCCGGAACCAAGGTGGCCCCCACGGAACGTGAGGCTGAAGCCTCTCGGGCCGGGTGGACCCCTGTGCTCTCCCTGAAACTTCTTATGAAGTTGAATTTGGAGGTTTTTAAATTTTAAGTTACATTTTAATCTATTTTGAGAGAATATGAGGGAGAGAGTGAAAGTGTGTGTGTGTGTGTGTGTGTGAGAGAGAGAGAGAGAGAGAGAGAGAGAGAGAGATGAGAACAAAGAACAATTTGTAGGAAGTGGGTCTCTTTCCCCACCACACCCCAGATTGTCAGGTTTGTCTGCAACTGCCTTTACTGGCTGAGTCCTCTTACTGCCTGATTCAGTGACTTGAGAAACTATTATAAAGATTGTTGCTAACATATAATGCCTATTTCTGTTAAGCATAACAAATCACTTTAGGGATAAGAAGAAATTGATATTCTAAGTTCTGTACACATCAGGTGTTCAGGGGGAAGAATAGCTGTGCTCTTGAAAGTGGTGTTTAATCTACTGAATTTATCAGGGATTTGTTTATCCTGTATTTATTTCTTATGCATGTCTGAGAAGGGCAGGTGAGTAATGTAAATGAATTAAGTGAGATGAATATATTTCTTTGCTTAATGAAAATTAACTGTATAAGTGGATGATAAAGTCACTAGAGACAATAGTGTTTAGATGCATTTTGCTGAGGAAGGCCATGCAAAGTGAGCCTTCCATTTGCTTCAGCAGACACTAAGCACACATTGTACCACTGACTTCTATCTCAGCCTTCCATACACTTTTTAAAAACAGGCAAATAGTGAATTGCTGCTGTGTGACATGTTTAATCACAAATACTGTCTTTGTGTTCATGGTGGTTATGAAATGTTTTTACTATAAGCCAGACATGTCAGTAATTTTGCATTGTAAAATAATTTTATTTTTACATTGGGGTTCAAGTAAACTTTCTGTAAGCTTTGAATAGCACATTAGTGTCTGTCCAGAGCCTGCCACCTGAATTTCAGGATAGTGTCTCTTTGTGTGGCCAATGGAGACACACCACTTTTTTTTTTAAATAGAATTGCAAATAAAGTCAGTTTTTTGTCCTATTTTATTTATGTTTTATTTTAATTAATTTATTTTTTACACTCCATATTTTATTCCCCTCTCCATCCTCCCTCTGACAGCTCCACATCCCATACCTCCTCCTGAAACCCCTGTCTCCACATGGATGTCCCTACCACCCACTCCACCTGACCTCTAAACTCCCTGGGGCCTCCAGTCTCTTGAGAGTTAGTTGCATCATCTCTTAATGAACACAGACCTAGAAGTCCTCTACTGTATGTCTGTTGGGGACCTTATATCAGCTGGTGTATGCTGCCTGGTTGGTTGGTCCAGTTTTTGAGAGATCTCAGGGCTCCAGATTAATTGAGACTGCTGGTTCTCCTACAGGATCACCCTTCTCCTCATCCTCTTTCAGCCTTCCCCAATTCAACAACAGGGGTCAGCTGTTTCTGTCCATCGGTTGGGTGCAAATATCTGCATCTGACTCTTTCAGCAGTATGTTGGGTCTTTTGGAAGGCAGTGAGTGCTCCATAGCCTCAGTAATAATATCAGGCCTTGGGACCTCCTGTTGAGCTGGATCAAGTGAGGACTCCTCAGCCCCACTTGGGAGAGAGAAGAAAGCAATCACAAGTTGGGAGGGAGGGAAAGTGGATGAGGGAGAGGGAATGGGGCAGGGAGAGGGGAACCTTATCAGGTATTGGGTGAAGGAAAAGGATGAAGCACTGAGGGCCAGCAAAAAGAATGGAAACAGGCAACCTCGGGAAATAGGAGGTTGGAGGGACCCTCCAAAACTCACCAGAGATATGGGAGGTGAGAGACTCTCAGGACTCAAAGGGAAGGACCTTAGATGCAATACCAGACAGTATAGAGAGGGAACTTATAGAGCCTACCTCCAGCAGGAAGACAGGACATCAAGTGAGGGATGGGGTTGCCTTCCTACAGTTATAACTCTGACCCATAATTGTTCCTGTCTGAAAGAATTACAGGGATGGAAATAGAGAGGAGCCTGAGGAAAAGAAGGCCCAGGGACAGGCTAATAAAGTCTTGTAGTTAGGCATGTATGCATACTAATTAGAAAAACAAAAAACAAAAAACAGAGAACCATGATTTAATAGCACAGCATACTACAATCCCTAGATTCATAGGCTTTCTTGGCCAGTAGGCAGTATCTAGAAGGAACCAATAAAGTGCAAGATGCTCATGTTTTTGAAAGATTTGTTTATTTATTTTACATATGTGAGTACATGATAGCTGTATTCAGACACATCAGAAGAGGATACTGGATCCCATTACAGATAGTTGAGTGCCATCATGTGTTTGTTGTAAATTGAACTCAGGTTTTCTGGAACAGCAGTCAGTGCTCTTAGCCACTGAACCATCTCTCCAGCCCAATGCTCATTGTTTTTATATAGTCATACTGACAAAGAGATTTGTACAAGACAATGTCTGAAAGTATCAGGAAAGCATGATTTAGCAACATGATCATGTATTTCTTTGTATGTGTTTAGAACATCCATTTAATACATTCTTTGACAATTCCATGTATGTATATAGTGTATCTTACTCATATCCAACCCATCACCCTCCCTCCTCTTTGACCTCAACATTTTCTCCTCCCACCTTCATGTTAACTTGTATTATTATTAATAATAACCCACTGAGCCCAGTTGGTGCAGTGTGCAGGTGTGTGTGTGTGTGTCTCCACAAGAGTGCAAACAAGCAACAGGTGGGCCCAAACCCCAGCATCCAACCATTGCTAATAGCACTTCAGTCAGAAATAGAGTCTCCTGAGCCTGCCTCCCATCTGGGCTGGAAGATAACCAGTTAGATTCTATGCAGGTCTCTCCTGTAGGTGACCTTAGTTGCTGTAAAAATATGAATGCCCAGCATTGGAGTCCAGTCTCAGCTTCTGGGTCCTGTTCAGTCCGGACTGTGCCCTTCCCAGTCACTCCACCTTAGTTGTCCTTCTCATTGTAATTTTAAAGGAGAAAAATAATTTACAAAAATATTGATAGTATACAAGTTTCAAATATTAATACTTTGAAATCAGTGTCATGGATTTATAGTATGGTTCATACTATAGGGATGCTAGTGAGCTTGCCATTTTGGGAATAGACTGTCTTTATTCTGTGAGTCTGGGGTACTCTACTATAGAGATTTTATTCTTAATATTGTATGTTATTCACCCCATAAGTTATGTTGTAGGGTAGCTGCAAAGTTATGTATTACTGAGCCATGGCCAAACCACACTGTAGTATCTTCACTTAGAAGTAGTATATTTTGCACATGACTGTGTATGTCATTTGGCCTGAGATCTGGTGGGTGGTTTCTCTCTTCACTCCTATTGGAGGTTGAGCTGTAAGGTTTGAGATACCTTGACTCAAAAGCTCAGCATATGGTGCCAGATGCTAGCTGGTGTTTCTCTAATCTTTCAGTTAATGATCCCATGCTGAAATGATAAACTCAGGAAAGAAGAGTGTATGTGGAAGTTGCAGAGCCTATTGAGACTGGTGCTTAAGCAGCCACAGAGACACAGAGCATCACTTCTTCCTAGTTGGGCAAAATAAGTCATAACTTAAACTTAGATACAAGGAACAGAAAGAATGTATCTCCAGGAAAGCAATTAAGTAACATAGTAAAAGGGTTTTCATGTGTCCCTCTTACAATTTAGGAAATCCAATGAAGTCATCTCTGTCTGTGATTACAACCATGACCTTTTAGTCCAGAATAAGGGAAAACATGGAAGCTATTGGTTGCTTCTGTAACAATGAGCTCAATATTGGTGGGTTCAGTATACCATTGAATTACTATGCAGGGATAGATTAAAGAATAATCACCTGTTATTGTGAGGCTTGAACAAGTTTGTGTTCATTTTCCCAAGGAAATATCATCCCAGGCTGCCTTGAGTACATGAGGACGAAACTAAACATAACTGACACATCAACTACTTACTCTATGTCAGAGGCAGTGCTAATGTTAATACACAGTAACTCAGTTCTTATAAAAAACCTACAGAGTGGGTCTTACAATTTCTTACACTTAATCTATGAAGAAAACGAGACACAAATAAATAAAGTGTCACTTCCAAAGTCACATAGCCTATGCATGGTAACTCGTTCTTCATCAAAAAGCCATCTAACTTCAACTTCTTTCTTAACCTTTTTATAAGGGTCTAGGGGGGGCTTGCAATGGAGCAACCTGGCAGATATTAGATTCCTGGAAGGGAAGTAAGAAGCTGGAGAGAGAAATATAACTGGACTGAGCATGGAAGACAGATTCACATAAAGATAGTACGACTCAGATACTTTAGGAAGTTTCTGCTTGTCTCTCAGCCAGCAAAATTTTTATTGTTTTTGTTTTCAAACATGGAGAACTCAGTTTCAAATGTAGTCACATGTTCATAGTCATACTTGTGTGTGAGTGTGTGTGTGTGTGTGTGTGTGTGTGTGTGTGTGCTTGAGTGCATGTCCATAAATGCTTTCAAATGCCAGAAGAGGACCTGCAGGGGCTTTATTATTCAGTTTCATTTATTTATCTATTTATTTATCTATTTAATCTATCATCTATCTATCTATCTATCTATCTATCTATCTATCTATCTATCATCTATCTATCTATTTATTTATTTATTTATTTGCAACTGGATCTCTCAATGAAGCAGAGGATCTCAGACTTTACTAGCTTGTATAGGCAATGAGCTCCACAGATGCACAAATTTCTGTCCCTTCCAAGACTGGAGTTACAGACACAGTGGCCAGGCTGTAGATTTAACTTCAAGTCTTTTGCTTCCACAACAAGCACTCTTACCCACTGAGTCATTTTTCCAGACCCATGTTTCACTTTTAGTAGGTATTTTACATTTGGCTTCATGCTCTGCATTACAGTTCCATGAAAATGTAGCTACAGTGACCTGTTTGCATTAGACATTTCTTGGCCTGAAGAATGCTGGGAAAAAACTCTGACACCTTGTTTCTTTTGGCTTCATTGTGTGTAACGATAAGACAGCAACATTATTTTAATTTACTTTTCATAGCAGTGGAAACTTCTATTTGAACGTTGCTCATCCCTTGTTTGGTTGTTCTTATTAACAAATTAGTTTTCTTTTAGGTAAGGATTTCAAATCAGAAATTTAGTATATAAGACATTTAGCATGTAGAAGAATTCCATAGCTCATGTGTTAGAAATGGTTTTGAAACACATGTTATGTTTCTGTATATATTCATTCTCCAGGTTGACAAAAAGAGAATAAAGAAATGAACAACAATAAAAAGCAATTACTGAATGGCCAAGACTCCAAAAAGCATGTGAAAAGTTTTACCCTCTTAAAAAATGGTTTTCTGGGAGATAGAAATTTGGCTCAGTAAATACTGTGCTTGCCATGCAATTGTGAGGACCTGAGCTCAGATTTGCAGCATCCTCATAAAAGCTGTTTGCTGACATTCAACTGTAACCCCAGTGTAGGAAGGGAGAAGACAGGATTAACCCCAAGTTAGGCCACCAAGCCTAGCCAAAATGAGTCAGGGAAAACTCATGTCAAAAAATAAGATGCAGAGTAAGAGGAGAATACACGCAACATGGGACTCAATACACACACACACACACACGCACATACACACACACACACACACACACACACACACACACACACACACACACACCAAATGCTTCCTAGAAAAAACAAAAACACACAGAAGCAGACACACCCATTAAGCTGTATGAGACTGTCTAGTTTGAAAGTACTGAAAGCCAATGAAATTGCAAATATCTTTGAGGTTTCTAGTTTCTATCTAAGCTCCATAGCACTGTTATCAGAATGCCCCATGTCTGAATTCCCAGTGGCACAAACCCCTACTTTAACATCGTCTCTTTCCCTTGCATAAAGCTCCAAATTCAACAATAACCAGGAAAGGAATTAAAGAACATTCTGTACTCAATAATAACTGAACTTGGTTTTTCTTAACTATAACCCAGGCCAGACATATGTTGGGAGTCTGCTACATGAAAGCAAAAGTAGCAGCATTTTCTTCCAATGTTTTAACACAGAGCAGAAGAAGCAAGGAAGAGAGCTCCTGCAGTGGTCCATCATTTGTCAAGCTAACCCAGTCTATGTTCTCAAGTATTCTTGAACATCTTAAAGACGTAGCCACTAACCTGGAAGATATGGATGTATTGTTCAATATTATCCTCGAGTTAATCTTGGGTTGAATGAGAAAGAAGGAAGAACAAGCTTGGGAAGCAAGTCAGCAAGCACTTTTCTACCAAGGTCAGTTATTGCCTCCAGGCTCTTGTCCTGACTTCCTGCATGATGGACTATAAGCTTTAAGAAGATGTAAGCCATTTCTTTCCCTGGTTAGATTTTGTCATGGTGTTTATCACAGTAAACAAATAGCATGTATTGATGCTCAAACCGTTTCTCTGAGTTATTTTCTTCCATATCATTTGTCTTATTCTGTCATAACTAATAGTTATCTAAATTTCATTATCTACCTATTATCTACCATCTATTTATCTCTCACTTATGATATATGTGTATGTATATTCTATTGTCTGTAGCTAGAATATGTATATATGTTACATACTATGTATAATATATGCTTGTGTATACCATAAAATTGGTATATTATTATGTTACTATTATGTGTATTACTATAAAACTACAGTAACACTGTGCACAGAACATATATACATGTACTATTTTGTATCTATGGTATAATATGCTATATAATGTGTCCATATACTCTTCATATACTGTAGTGGTTTGAGTAATGTTCTCCACAGAGGCTCATATGTTTGAATATTGGTTCCAAGTTGGTAGAACTATTTGGGAAAGATTAGAAGGTGTGGTTTTACTGTGGACTTTAAAGTTTCAAAAGTCCATGCCATTCCAAGTGTGTTTCTTTCTGCCTTGTCATTGTGTTTCAAGATATGAGCTATGTACTTCCGCTTTAGCACCATAACTGCTTGGCTGCTGTCATACTTGTTACCCCATTCAAACTCATCATGGGCAAGGACTTTAACTCTCTGGAATGATGAGTCCCAAATTAAACACTTCTTTTATAAGTTTCCTTGGTCATGATGTCCTATCACAGCAATAAGGGATAATTAAGACACACACACACACACACACACACACACACAAACACATACACACACACAAACACACACACACACACATACACACACACCTCACAAGTTATAAAAGAATATAATTAAATATAACAATTTGAGATTTCTCCAAATTTACATTTCAGTTCACTAAAGTGCATCCTACCTGAAGTTGATGTTACCTTGCTCACTGCAGAAAACATTACACTTAACTATTTCAGTAAGTTCACATTTTTGTTCCAGTGCTCATATTTGGTCCTTGTCTCAGAGTTTTATTTCTGTGAAGAGGCACAGTGATCATAGCAACTCTTATAAAGGAAAAAAAAATTAGTTTGGGCTAGCTTACAGTTTTAGAAATTTATTCCATTATCATCAGAGCAGGAGCATGGTAGTGTGCAGGCAGACATGGTGCTGGAGAAGAAGCTGGGATTTCTACAACCTGATCTGTAGGAAGTAGAAGGAGACTGTGTGCTGCACTGGGCATAACTTGAGTATAAGAGACCTCACAACCTGCCTTACAATAACATACTTCCTCTAACAAGGTCATACCTCCTAATGGTGCCACTTGCTCTGAGCCAAGCATACAAACACATGAGTCTATGGGGCCATACCTATCCAAACCATCACATTCCTTATTTATTTTACTTATTTGATGATGCTTTTATAATTTAATTAACATTGTTTAGAAAACTGTACTTCTTTCCTATAGCTTTCAGAGTTTGAAGATATTGATTTTACAATCCTGATGTAGTTTCTGGGAATTTAACTCAGGTTTTCTGAAATAACAGCACATGGTCTTAGCTGCTGAGTCTTTCCTGTTCTATGTCACAGATTCTAGAATTCTGACTACACTCTGCTATCCCTGCTTCATTTTCAGTGAACTGCAGGGCTCTGGTGTCCATTACCACTCATCCTAAATGCTTTTTTATGGATTGTGGGATGCCCAGATATCTACACTACATATCTACATGACAACTCTTGGATATATGACTCAAGGAATATGGCAGAAATGGAAATAGAAAGCTTTTAAGAGCTGAAATATCTGCCATGAAAAAGTTGCTGTTAGATATTGCTGCATAAACATGACCAACAGCAATATCAAAGAGCATGTTACTAGGGAAGGGAGAAACATTCCAACCCGTACACAAAGAGTTACAGGCTACTAATAATTAGTGGGAGAAGGAGAATTAGCCTCCTATATAGGAGATTTGGGCACCTATATTGGTTTTACAGTGTAGAGTAGTCAGCCCTAAAACAATGTAAGCACAGGCAATAAAAGCTGATTCAGCAGGTTGTATTTATGTTTGTACACACACACGAACATGTGTGCATGCATACAAACACACACGACTATATGTATGTGAAAATATTAATCAAAGAAAACAGGGCTGCCAACTTGAGGTTGGGCATGAGAGAAGTTCAAGTTAATGTATCTAGATAGAACAGACCGGAGGAAGAAAATTCGGGGGTGGGGTGGGGTGGGGAGTGATATAAATTCTAGTTCAATTAAAAATATATTTGTAGCTGGGTGGTGGTGGCACATGTCTTTAATCCCAGCACTTGGTAGGCAGAGGCAGGCAGATTTCTGAGTTCGAGGCCAGCCTGGTCTACAAAGTGAGTTCCAGGACAGCCAGGACTACACAGAGAAACCCTGTCTCGAAAAACCAATATATATATATTGCAGCTTTATCTTCATGAGGATCCCAAACAACTGGAACAGAGGCTGATATTTTGCCATATGGAGGTTAAGTGCTTCCCCATAATCCTAGTCTTTTATTCTGAACCCTTGCATTATGAATTCTGATATCTGTAGTTTCTTCAATGCATCATGAAGTAAATACTAAAGGAAAGACAGTATTACTGGTCTGCTTTCTCCTTAGCAGGAGAGGAAAGGAAGAAAAGCATAAAACCATGACCCGAGAGTATACTAACTTGAAGCTTGCTCTTCTAGTCTCCTGATAGAGGCTAACTATGATTGGGTAGTATATGCTGTAGTTGTTCCAGAGGCTGTGACAAAGAAAATTTTTACAACACTGTTTTCTTTGGCTGAAATAATTATTTAGACTTTGGCTTTATATGTAGTGTGGACATCTAGAATACTCAGTGTTGGTAGCACCTGTGGCTAAGATATGAAAATGTCTCTATCAAGTATCCTGACCACTAGAGAATTCCATATAATTGCCCTATGCCTACTTCAATGATGCTTTCAGAAATGGTGTTGTTTCCCATGATCCTGCTAAGGGGCCCTCCTCCTGATCTGAAGATGGAGTCTTGAGTTTTGCTCTGTGCTTAGCTTCCCATTTTGAATTGTGTTAAAGACTTGTATTTCTTTGTTGAAGGTACACAACCCCAGGTGTCATTCTCTGTGATCTTTCCAACCCAGTAGATGAGCAGCTGTGGGGTTCATGTGTCAATGTTCTCTTCTATCTACAGATTTGACATCAGTGAACCCTCTTTTTATGTATGCAAAAGCTAATTTGGCAAAGTGATACATGCCCCTTTGCCTTTCTATACTCAGGGGTCTCATTTGTCTCTCAGGAACAGTTATTCTTGCTGATGGATATACCAGTATGTAAGGGGAAGGTTTTCCTGTCTTACCTCTCCACCTTTCATGTGGATCAGCTATCTTGCTTCTAATTTTTTTCCTTCTCTTACATTTTAAACTTTCATTTACTCCCTGGTACTTTGACTTATAACAAAGACATCTCCAGACCTCAGAGCACTGGGAAGTCAAAGCCAGCCTTTAAAATTGTGATTAAGATATTGAGCCTAATTAAGTTCATGCTTTTTTTTCTCTTTTCTCTAAACAGAAAAGTCAATACAGGATCTTTGGCCCCTTTAATAGAGATTAAATGGACAGAAACAGGATTTGCTGCTTTGGAGACTAAAACACCAGTTTTGGTGGTAATTAATGGCCCTTACTGTGCTGTTCTTCCCCTTCGAAATGCTGGCTGGAGGGGCTTCCTCTGCAGTGGTTCCCTGTGATGCTTTGCCAGATGACTCTGGTGGTGCACTGCATATGCTTTCCCTAGAATCCCCTCTCCCTTATGAAATCTCCTACATACTCTGAGGTTGTTTCTTCCCCACGGACAAGCTCTACCATCCCATTCCAGATTAGGGGTTTTCAGTTCCCTCTGCCTAGATTGTCCAACCCTAGATTGTCCTCTGACTTTTCCTTAGTCAAAAATTCCTGGTTTTGAAAAGAATTCCTTCATTTTTCTAAAAAAAAAAAAAAAAAAAAACTTTCTCTCATGTCACTCTGCATCTCCTTAGGTTGCCAAATATGATTTGCTCTAAATCTTCTCTGCTTCCTAGAATTTCTCACACTTCAGTGTCTTTCAGTAAGCAGCAGCACCTGGGACCTATTAGATCCTCAGAGAAGTATTGAGTAATCTGTGTATTAGTTTCCTAGAAAGAACAGCTGTTTCAACAATTAAAAGGACCTAACCCTTCATTACTCAATTAATTATTTAGATTTAAAGACTTAGCTTTCTTTATCAAGTATATAAATTTCCATTTTCATTAAGATCTAATTGTCAGCTTTCTAGAAAATACTTCCACCATACATGTCCTAATCATGTACAGCTATGACCTGTATTTCTACCCTAACGTACACAGTTGCCACTTGATGATGGCTTCTTTTAACTATCTTCCATTGAGAAACTTTGGGTATATGTATCTAATATGCTGACTCCCCATTTCTCTGTTTGTCTTGAAATTGCCCCAGTATAAAGGGTAACTTCTCAGACATCACAGACAATTAAATAGATCTGGTCACCTGCCCTTTCAGTTTGTTTTTCTGAAGATTTTTTTTTTTTTTTGAGAGCCAGGGAAATACAAGACAATCTTGGAATTTAGCTGGAATCAAGCATACACTACTTTGATGGGAACATTGTGGTAGCAGCTTGCCATGAAGTCTAAATATCAAGACTTTGGCTATTCCATGGTGAGACAGAGATGAAGAAAGAGACAATACTCAAAAGGCAAAGAAGACAAAGGCTGTCTTATTTGTTCAGGTCAAACTACCATTTCCTCTAAGGGGAATCCTTTAATATTAACCAAGTCGATGTTAAAATGATACATTTCTTGACTCATAGTGTGTCCAACACATGAGGGCACCACATACAATACATAGAAGAAAGAATGAACTGTCTCTCTTGAGAATGAATACTGTGCATCAGTCTCAGACTAACTTCTGAAATCATGTATAATGGGGTTTGTATGTAAAGGTTGGGAAAACTTCAAGGTTTATGTACTCATATGTCCTTGCCTCCCCTAGACCACTCTGCATCTCCCACCATTCCTTCTGTGAATGGCTTTATCTGCATTGTGGAGAGCTTCAACTCTCTGTCCTATAGAGGGATCAGTGTGTCTCAACACCACCTGAAACTTTAGTTCAAATAACCAATTAATTGGTCTTTAGGAAAACAATCTGAGGTACAAAGGCAGGTTATTGCTTGCTCTATTGATGATGATCAATCGAAAGTCACCAGTATGTGGTTGGGGTTATACTTCATCTTACCAAACTCTTGAAGCAAAAAAGCTCCAAACCACTAATGTGAGAATCACTATAGGGTTCTAAGAGGAAGAATCTGACTAAAACGTTTCTAGTAGTTAAGGAGGAGGCTTGCACCTATCATCCACCTATATGGTAGGAATAAGTATTAATAATTCTATTCAGATAATATATATGGACAGTATGTGGCACAAGTTGGTTATGTATCCATTGTTTTAGTGACTCATTGTTTTATGTTAATGAATATATCAAATAGTGAAAACTCTAATTCAAATCAATGTAGTATAAGTCTAGATATTATTATCATTGTTATTCATGTGTACATTTGTTTATGTGGATATGAGTGTCCATATGTGTGGAGGGATATATAAAGTGTATGTGTGTGCATGTGGAGGATAAAAGACAGTCTTAAGGTATCTTCCCTGAGGAGCTATCTACCTGGAGGCATTTTGTTGTTTTGTTTCTGAGACAAGGTCTCTCAGTGACTTAGAGCTTGTCAAAGAAGTTGTCCTGGCAGCCACAGGAATTTACTTCTCTCTGCCTCTCAAACACTCAGATTAAAAGCCATCACTGCAAAGAGAGGCCCATTGGACTTGCCAACTTTAGATGCCCCAGTACAGGGGAACGCCAGGGCCAAAAGGGGGAGTGGGTGGGTAGGGGATTGGGGGGTGGGTATGGGGGAACTTTGGGATAGCATTGAAAATGTAAACGAGGAAAATACCTAATAAAAAATTGAAAAAAAAAACAAAAAATATATATATACTTTATAACACCAAGCATTTTTTAGCATGGGTTCCGGGATTAAAACTTAGTTCCTCATGAATACAAGGCAGGTACCAATTGAACTATCTCTCTAGCTTTGGGGCTATTTCTACCTCTGATTATAACAATAAAATTTTACAGGAATTCTGAAATACTTGGCATTATAATTTCAAGAAAATACACATTAAACTACTATCCAGGTGACATTTTGAGGAAGAAGTTGGTCATTCAAAAGATATTATTCCCCACACAGTTACAAATGTGAAGCTTGGGCACTTTTCACTATACAGAGGTGAATCTTCCTGATTGAAAGGTGGTGAGTACTGTGTGGATGAAAAAAATCGAATAGGGACCCATACTGATCACTTCCTTCTTGCTCTTCAGGTGATGCTAACAGATCCATAAGCCTAGAGTAGCAGAATGTTCCGTGTCTTTTGCAGGTAGACAACCATCAATCAATCTTTTGATTAATTCTGCATCTTTACATGAATAACACTTATCTTTGTCATCTTCTCCTAAGTAATTATTATGATTTCTCATCTCAATGAAAAGCTATTAATGTCAGTCTGCAGGAAAAAATAAATTAAATAGAAACATTTTGAAAAATAATGTCACAACTGATCCTAGCTCTAATTGTGCTTGTTCCCAAATTTAGTGCACACTGCGCATTAGTGGGTAGAAACACACCATAAATTATTGTGTTTATGACATGCTTCACAGCATAGAATTGTATGCCAAAAACTTATGACAGGCATAAAAGAATTATGCAGAAATACTGCTGTGTTTGGTGCCAAATTCGGTGATAATTTATAGCTGTCTGAATTTCTAGACCTTTTCTCATGGGCTTTGGATTTTACTGATTCTCCAGTGGTAGAATTTGAAAAAGTCATCTACTTGGGAGGAAATTATGACACCTTCACTATGACCTTCATTAACTAACACCAATGGCCTTTTGAAAAAGGCATATTGAAATGTACTACTTCAGAGCTTCCTAAAATATTTATTTATATGAAAGGATTTAAATTGAATCACTCTAAAAAAGGGGTCGATATCTGAACAAGACTCGATATGCTACTGAGTAAATGTCCAACTGCTGGGAATGGGCTGTCTCTTTTTGACTTGTCAGCCAGTAGGATTTTATAGACTTCCTAAATATTATAGGTTATTGATTGTGTTATTGATTATCACCCATACCTTGATGGTAATACATGGTTGCTGAGGATACCACACCAGTACATCATAAAACTAGTTAGTACTTGTCTAGAAGCTTCATCTCTACTGGTTAGCAGGAAAAAAGCAATCATCAGCTTATCCAGCAATGAATCCTGTGAGCAACAATCATAATATATCTGACAAGATTTGCCTCCTAGGGCAATAGTTGTATGGATATCATAGGAGGAAGCAACCACTTTATGATTGAATTTAAGGCCTGTTTCATGAGATAAAACCCATATTTCCCACCATTATTGCACCAATATACTATGAACAGTCATGCTATAGGCCAACAGGAGAACTGAGTATTACTATTTTCCCAAATGGACATAGTATTAAGTTGACTTCTAATTTAATATTATACCCATATATCCAATCATCTCTCAATTCTAATTGGAGAAGTTTCTGTATACAGTAGAAGATGATCAACACAGAGCCCAACAACTGGCCAATGTTCAGAGATTAAGAGACCTCAGATTTTTCAGATATACAGGGAACCTACTATTACACCCTGTCCTCTTAAGACTTCGGGATCATTGTGGAATGGGGAAATTGAAAGTGTTAGATACAGATGTTATCAATGAATTCAGAGAAACAGTGTTTTCCATGTACAAAATGCACATAAGAACTCAGAATCTGAGACAAGATCTGCACATACTCAAGGCAGACAAAATTCCAACACAGAAGAGAGGAGTGGAGTCCCACACGTAGCTAAGGAGCTCCTGGCATTTGATTGCAATAGTGTCTGGGTTTAGTGGCTGTTTATGGGATGGATCCCAGGGTGGGGCAGTCTCTGGATGGTCCTTCGTCAGTCTCAGCTCTAAACTTTGTTTCTGTAACTCCCTCCATGGGTATTTTGTTCCCCATTCTAAGGAGGAAAGAAGTATCCACAGTTTGGTCTTCCTTCTTCTTGAGTTTCATGTGTTTTGCAAATTGTATCTTGGGTATTCTTGGGCTAATATCCACTTATCAGTAAGTGCATACAGGAAACCCAGCTGACCAACAGCTGGGGTTCATTCTGGTTGGTGCCCGATCCGTGCCACCTTGGGTATGAACTTGGCAGACAGTCCCACAGTCCCCATAGGACTCTCCACACATCAGGCACCCTAGCACACCCAGGATCTAAGGATCACTGAGAAGAATTGACCTCCAGAGAGGGCTATGTCCTCGGGTCTCAAGAGAGTTTGCCTGAAGAGAGAGCTCTGACCACTGGGACTCAGGAGAGAATTGGACTCCCAGAAGTGCTGACAGAGGCTAACAGAATCACAGGAGGGACAAGCTCCAGCCAAAGTCAGCTATAGCATCTAACACCAGAGATTTCCAGATGGTGAAAGGCAAACATAAGAATCTTATTAACAGAAAACAAGACCACTCAGCATCATCAGAACCCAGTACTTCAATGTTTTCTGAATATACTCTATCCTGTTGTATTTCTCAGAGCTGCATCTATTGCTGGTAGCAAAACAATCACATTTAAGTGCAAATGAGCTAGCAAAATGCAGTTAGCCTTATAAATTATAAATAAAACAAGATTATCAAGTGTTATTTCCCTTTTCTATGCATTTAATAAACCATGGAACATACAAATAAGAGGTAGAAAACAAGAATGACACCAATAGATATAAGAACATGGAGGGAGGAGGTCTCACAAAGCATCCAATACTAGACAAAGAACTGCAGGAAAATAAGAAATACTAAGAGGAGAAATAGTCTTCCCAAGGGAACTCCTCTCTTCCCTGATTGGTCATCCAATACCAAATTATTAGCCATGAAATCATATACATATAAGAAATGAACATATGTATGTACATTTATATAGCAATGCTTAAAGTAAAAGAGGCCAGAGGCCAAGAATTTGAGAGAGAACAAGGTGAGGAGAAGGGTGAACATGGGAAGGACTGAAGGGAGGAACAGGGAAGGGAAAATGACATAATCATATTTTTATTTGAAACATAGAAGAGATTCATAGCTGTTCAGAGCTGAATCAGAACATGAAGATCGCTTAAGGGAGCTTTACATTGTGTTGTGGGGGCCTAGCTGAGGAAGCAACACTCATTAGAGTGACTGTCTTTGAAGAGTGCACTGTGAAGTCTGGATGGGGTTATAGAGAGTAGAAGAATTGCTGATGTATCATTTGGGTTAAATTTAGCCTGGTTGGGTTGAATTTGCTGCTAGTAAGTGAAAGATAGGATAAGCTCAGTTAAATAACTTGATGAAACAAACATTTGGATTAAAGATGAATGTTGTAACAAAAGGCGAAATTTCTGGAGTGTGAAATCTGGTATGGGGCATTCAATAGATACCTGCTTTTCATCTCTCATGTCTGTGGGGGACTTCTTCGGTATGATCCTAGTCAAGGTCCATCTTACAGTTTTGATACTGTGACTCTCAAAACTTTGATGAATAGCAGGCACATTCAAAAAAGTGAAGCTTGGTGTGTTTTACCAGGGTTCCTGAAATTTATATAGCATTTTATGTTTTATAGCTCTCTCCTCATAAACTCCATTATTAGAACCTTATCACCCTTGTATTATTGTCTGTTTTGTAAAGGGACAAGGAGTGAGTTTAATAAGACATTTCCTGTATTGAGGGTGCTGCTATACTTGCTGCAGGGCTGGCTCAGACCTGCTTAAGCTCCCCTCTGTGCTCTACCAGTTAACAGCTTCCGTATTACTTTCCTTTGGAGAGAAGCAATAAAGTGAGGATAATACTGAATGTGTCCAAGAGTCGTGGGGAGGTTATGTAATCTGCCAGAACCTTCCCAGTGCAGAACCTGACTTGTTCATTCACTCTGTCAATAAATATGATCTATCTCAGTTGCTAAACAGTCAGAAAAGGGGATTGCTTTAAATGAAATAATATGGCTTGGTAAGCCTTCAGGGTTTGTTTGCTTTTAAATAAGGAGTCTCCAAACAGAAATGGATGGAGATGTTCATAGAAGTGTGAAGAGAAGTATATGGAAATATGTGCAGTTCATATTGTAATTTTTATGCCAGTGCCCACCATGATGTGAAGAACAAATATGGAAGGCACGACCCTAACAGCATGGGCTTCCCCTCACTATGTCTTGGTATTAGTCTTTCAGCCTGAAACCAACCCCCAAGTGAAGGTTACTATACAATTATCAGAGGATCCCATGAGCTTCTTGGTAACAAGATGCTTATTTGCCTTATAGAACATTTCACAGAGATTTTCTTTAGGCTGAATGAGCTGGAAAGCCTTTGAGAGCTTGAGCAAGGAAGTGTAATGATGACTAGTCTTGCAAGAATGAATCTTGCTGATCTTTTGCATATAGATTATAAGAAATGAATTTGAACAAAGGATAAAGAGGCTATATAAGTAATGTTGGCAGTAATATTGACTTCAACATTAGCAGAAAAAAAAAACGGCAAGAAATACCTTCATTCAGGATATATTTTAAAAGTAAGGAGAATTTGCAGATGGGTTAGTTTGGAGGGCTAAGAATTATAGTGAGTTGAGTCTTGCTAAATTCTTGCCTCTTATCCTTTCCACCCCACCAGATAACTCCTGTTCCCATCCCTACTTGTCTCCAGTCCATCCACAAAATTTATTCTGTTTCCCCTTCCAAAAGAGATCCATGCATTCCCCAATTGAGCCCTTGTTATGTATCATGTCTGGGTCTGTGAACTGTAGCATGCTTATCCATTTACTTAACAATTAATGTCTGTTTAGTGAGTGTTAACATATTTATCTTTCTGGGTCTGACTTACCCCACTAAGGATAATCTTTTCTAGGTTCATTCATTTGCCTGCAAATTCCATGATGTTATTGTTTTAAATGGCCAAGTAGTACTTTATTGTGTAAATTTACCACTTTAAAAATTTCTTCAATTGAGGGACATCTAGGTTGTTTCCAGTTTTCTGGCTATTATGAATAAAAGTGCAATGAACATAGTTGAGCAAGTATCCCTGTGGTAGGATGGAGTGTCATTTGAATATAGAACCAAGAGTGGTAAATCTGGGTCTTGAGATAGATTGATTCTCAAATTTCTGAGAACCTGGCATATTGATTTCCATAGTGGCTGTATAAGTTTACACTCTAATCATTATTTGGGGGTGCAAAGTAGAAACCTACTTCAATGTAAACCCTAGAATCTACAAGAGTGAGATTTGAGAAATCTCTTAGTAATGGGGGTTACAGAACCAGAAAAGGCTATGACATCCAATAGGACTGGGATATCTGTCCAGGCACAAAACCTTCCACCTATAGTCTGTCATGTATGCGAAATGTCCTGGAGTAAAGATGAGGCAGAACTTGGGGTAGTGGCCAACCAATAGCTGGTCCAGCTTCAGGTCAAATCCACAAGATGAAACACATACCTGACACAGCCCGTAGGACCAGGAACCAGAGGCAGGATAGCACAGAGACCCAGGATAAAACCAAAACTGATTGGAAATAAAACCAAACACCAAAAACAATTAACAAAACAAAACTGAACCAAAACAAAAGAAAAATCCCACCACCACCACCACCAACAGCAAAACCAACAAAATGCAATGAAATGATTTCTAATATTTGCTATACTCATAGATAAATGGCTAGCCCAATTATTATCAGAGGGTGTTATCCAGAAACTGATGGGAGCAGATGCAGAGAACCACAGTCAAACACAAGGTGGAGCTAGGTGAATCCTGCAGAAGAGGAGGAGGAAGGTTTGTAGGAGCCAGAAGGGTAAAGGATATCACAAGAACAGGATCCACTGAATCAACTAAGCGGGGCACATAGGGGTCAAAGAGTCTGCACTGAAAATCATGGAATATATATGGGTTTGAGCTAGATCCTCTGCATATACATTATGGTTGTATAACACATTCTTCTAATGCCAGCCTTTTTCCTGGCAAACAAAGTTTTTAACATAAAGAAGAATGGACAGGGGTCACTAGGTGAAGGCCCATATCAAATTGAGTGCTCTTTATTTGAAGTAGAAATACTTATATATGCTATTAGCTGTTGGAAGTGATTCAATAAAATAATTGGCAGTCTTCCCTAGGGATGAGCCTTCTGAGTAGTTATCCAACACCAAGTAGTCAGCCCTACAGTCAAATACACAGGAGAAAAATGAAATGAAGTCAACATCCTGCATGTATATATTTATACTATGTATACAACAAAATCATTAAAGGAAAAGAAGTGAAAAAGGAAACAACAGAGATGATGTATGGGAGAAAATGGAGAGGAAGAGACAGAGGAGGGAACAATGGAGTATGAGCAGAATAGTGTATTATATACAAGTGTGATGAATCATAATGGAACCAGAGTTTATAATATTAACAAATGCTAACTAAAGTAAAAATAGAGACCCATGCAACATTTTAGCAATTCTCTAGAATAATTCGGGGGGGAGGCATGTGAAACTTTTGTGATTTTTTTTTTTTAATGTGCCAAATTACAGAGCAGCATGCCTGTAACTTATTTTACCAACTTGGTCACAATGCGCTGCATTCTGAAAGCTTTTTGTGCTGTAATTTTATGACAACCCATCAGTGGATCTTGTGTTTTTCTTACTAGCGGCAAGCATCAGAATTTACGTTCAAAAGTCTGTGGGCATAGGCCTTAATTAGCTTGGCAGTACATCTCGGTCTCTTGGAACATTTGTTCCTGGAAAGTTCTGGCTGCAAATCCGGACTCCACAGGGTGAGATACTCAAGCATGCCTCAGCGTGACACTCAACAGCCCTGGCTTAGCTGCAAGATGACAGCCAATTCCAACTGTCAACACGCAGTCAATGGTATTTAAGGTCCAGTCACATGAGCCTTACCACCTCCAGAACTTTCCATTCGTATTCGAGTAACATGCTATGAAAAACCCCAGGCAAAACAAGCCAGCCAGAGCCCAGAAAACCTGCCTGATTATGAAAGAAAGAAAAAAAAAAAGACTATTGTGATTTTTAAGCCACTGAATTTGAGATATTTTATTATAGGACACTAGAGAATCAGAACCTAAATTGATACTTAAAGGGTAATAGGGTACTGTGTAACAAAAAGCTAAACCAGGGGCAGGCTAAAAAATATGCTTAGTCTTCTGGATATAGTGGCACTATCAGTCTTTCTCACATCCATCATCTTCTCTGCGCAACTCCTAAGTACAGAGGATTAATAAAGGCCACTCCCAGAAGACAGCCTTTCCCAAAGATTAGCCTGACATTACAGATCCTTTTGCTACTTCTAACATCCTTCAAGCACTGGGACTTACCTCTACTACCTGGCAACATTAACTTATATGCACACCTTAGCAATGGCTAGACAACTTGAACCGAGCAGCAGCTACAGTACCTTTCTCTGAGCACTAGTCTTTGCCTTCGCCCACCTCCACAACCTGGCAACAGCATCTGCTCAAAGACCAAGTTTAGCCTCCATTTTCCCAGTGTGATCATTCCTATGAAATAACAAAATAATCGTAAAAGTAGTGTCAGTCCTCTATTTTTACCATGTTTTGTATTTTTTTGCATTTATGGATTAGTGTATGCATGTGTGCACATGTGTGCCACTGCACTTCTATGGAGGTTAAAAGACAAGTTGTAAATGGCATTTCTCCTCTCAAGTGGATCCTGGAAATCAAACTCAGGTTGCTAGCTTGGTGGTAAGTACCTTTACATGCTGAGACACCCCTACCTGTTCATTATGCACAGTTTCTTGCTGTTTTGAGACAATGTTCATATAACTATCTAAAAGAAATACAGGGATAGGGGATGGACTAGAGACTGAGGGAATGGCCAAGCAATAACCAGCCCAACTTAGACCCATCCCATGGGCAAGCATCAATCCCTAACATTATAAATGATATTCTGTTATACTTGCTGTCTAGCATAACTGTTTTTTTTGAGAGCCTTGATCCAGCATCTGACTAAAGCAGATGGAAAGACCCACAGCCAAACATTGGAAGGGATGTAGGGCCTTTTATGAAAGAGTTGGGGGAAGGATGGAGGGCCCCTAAGGGGATAGGAACTCTACAGGAAGACCAACAGAATCAACTAGCCTGGACCTTTGGGGACTCTCAGAGGACTGAAGCACCAACCAAAGAAGTTAGACCTAGACATCGGTGCACATATGTAGTAGATGTGCAGGTCAGTCTTAATGTGAGTCCCCCAACAACTGGAGTGAGGGTTGTCCCTAAAGCTGTTGCCTCTCTGTAGAATCTATTCCTTTAACTGGACTGCCTGGTCTGTCTTCAGTAGGAGATGATGTGCCTAGCCCTAGAGAGACTTGATGTCCCAGGGTGGGGAATACCAAGGGAGGCCTCTACTCTCTCAGAGGAAAAGGAGAAGGGATATGGAGGGAGGTGCTGTGTGAGGGGAACAATGGGAGGGGAGCATTGTTCTGGATATAAAGTGAATAAATAAATAAATAATAAATAAATAAATAAATAAATAAATAAATAAATGAATAAATAAATAATTGAAAAAAAGAGCCAAAAATCCCATTCTCTCTCTCAAACAAACAAACAACGACAAAGAAAACAATCTTGAGTTTGTTCTCCAACATACAATGCCACAATATTCATACTCAATAGTGAGAAGTCCTTCACCTGTTGTATGTTCTTTAATGAAGATTCAAATGCTGTGCATTCTGAGGAATGTTTTAGATACACAGTAAATGTTACATTTAATAATAATAAAAAAAAGAGGATAGAATAGAAACAAAAATGTATGTATAACAGAAAGGAGGTTTGCAACCATCCGGCATATTAAAAACAGAGTTTTATTTTTCTTGACACAAATAGCATTCATTGAGCAAAAGTAAGGGTCTGTTTATGACTATATAACCCAATCCAATTGGCAGATGACACTGTTGTCTGTATATAAACAGGTCTATCCACCTATCAGTGTAACAATGCAACATTCCCAAGTGCTTATTATGCCGAGATCAAACAGTGAGTACTCAATTTGTTTTCCACTCATAACCTTCTTGGCCCAGGAAGATTTGAGGTCAGCAAATAGCATTAGAGATTTTGGTTATTTGATCAATTGGAGAAAGTCCTGTCGCATATATCTTTATGCATATTTGTGTCTGCTGCATAGGCTTAGATGAATTAGATTCTTATATAGAGAGGTATCTTGAGTTTTTTCAAGAAAAATCAATCTTCTTCCCACCCTTTCTTAAACTCTTGGATGAAAAGGCAGAAGATTCTGCTTATTGCATGGAGGGTGTAGAAATCGGCTTTTGGACACTTGCTAGCAGGCAGAACCACAGGGGGGCAGTAGAGGGCCGTGTTCCTGAGCTTGGGTTGCGAGTAAGCGTGCAAGCGCTGAAGTCTTCATTCTCCTTTCTGTTTTCTCTTGCAGTCTAATGTCTGGCCCTCAGGCTGAAAGAATTGCTTGTCTGACCCAGCCTGAAAACTCCATGATTCTTTGTTTTCAACTCATCACAGTCTGTTTTCTAAAGAGCTTGTCCAGATTCTTTGTTCATCTATTCATTTATCACTCACTTTCCTTTTCTCTTATGTTCTCTGTTTCTAGAAACACACCCAGCAGGGTCCTTTCCGCTAGCCTAGTGGTGGAAACAGTGTGAGTTAAACTTAAAACTTCGGAGTCAAGACTCACCTGGACCCCATCATGTAGTAACTGCGCCACGTCTGAGTTGCTGAAGCTTGAGAGTACTCTGGTTCTTCACACCTCAGCCATTGTGTCTGCACTTACTCCCATCAGACAGGGTGATGGTGGTTACTTAAGAAGATTAACAGTATCATGAGACCAGGGTGCTGGAACTCTCACCACACTTGCTCTGTCAAGATGAGCACTCATCCTTTCCTTTAGATAGGAAGCATCGCTTACAATGCTCCCTAGGTGTTCAGTGTAGGTCCTGGTAATACAGGGGTGACCAAGACAGACTAAGAACCTGTCCTGGTGATGCTTGTATCCTAGCATAACAGGCAATATGTATGGGCAGTTGGGTATGTGTATAGAAATAGAAATGTTAACAGAAGAGGAAACACGGTCAGACAACAGTGGAGGAAAATGACTCTGATCAACTGTAATTATAGTTTCCAAATTTATAATCAGCAGAGCAGTTACAGATGAAGTGATAGCCTTCCTGATTCTCTGATGTCACACAACTGATGATTTCTCACGAGCCATTACAATAGCTAGCAGTGTAGGACAGACAGAGTAAACTCTACCCTGAGACAAGGCATAGAAGACAAACAAGTAGGCAGGTCTACAGAAGGGTTTTCCTCAAGGGCCCTTGAAATCTAATGCTGTTCCTCCAGTCTTCACCAGTTTAGTTGCCAAGACCTCTGGTGCTACTCTAGTATCCCTCCATATGCACTTGGGCTCTCTCTACCTTATAGCTGATCCTCAGCTTTGGATAACATGGCTGCAAAGAGAATCTTGATTAAGGAACAGGATTGTTTTTTAATTGCCTAGAGCTTAGAGAAACAGTTTTAATGGGAAAACCTGAAACCAATCTCGTAGAGTAGCAGTTCTCAACCTGTTGGTTGGGACCCCTTCGGGGGTCATCTACGACTATTAGAAAACACAGATATTTATGATTTCTAACTAGCAAAAACACCGTTATAGAGTAGCAATGAAAATAACTTTATGGTTGGTGGCCACCACCACATGAGGAACTATATTAAAGGGTTGCAGCATTAGGAAGGTTGAGAAACAGTGGCTTATACTAAAGAGGAGTAGAAGATATTCCCCCTCAGCTGGCTTGTAGACAGAAGATGCTATGGGGGAAGCTACATTGATTCTGTGCTTGTTCACTTTCTGGCCTGTTTGTGTCTGAGCTTAATTGGTACTGTTCACTGGAGGCCCCAGGAAACATGGTTGCAAAAAGACTTTGAAGTTTCAAAATCTATCAGGAGAAAACAAATACGTAAATAGACAACTATGACATCTATTTGACAATGATTTCAACAGAATTTAAGATTTATATATAACTCAGTAACGGGAGCTTGGGAAATTTATTCAGCATCATTTTTCTCCCTCAGTTTGTTTGATAGAAAAGTAGCAGGCAATCTGAAGTGCCAGTCTGAATATTAAACCAGTGAATGAAATAAAGTGCTGAGCTGAGTTCCTTTACCCATTGAGGTCCCCCTGGCTTAGTCAGTTGTGGTAGGGACTCTGATCATACTCATTTCTTACCAACATTATGTTACCTGAATAGTTAAAGCACTGCCAAGCACTGGTGGGGGTGGGGAGAAGGCACCCATTTCTTCACTTTACTGTTTCTTCAAGAGCAGAGGATATTTAAGTTCCCATGGCCAGATAACCAGGGTTTAGAGTTTCAGCACTGAGAGGACTGTATATTTACAGTTCCAGTTATCTGAGCTGAGAATTCCAAAGAGTATTGGGAAGTCCCTGCAGAGTTTACATGACACAATGTTGGCCCCTCTCTCTATTTCCAAGCCTGTCACTCCATCTCTGTCTATCCTGCTGTGAACAACATAGACTCTGTGCTTGGCACTGTTTTACACTGTCTTATACTCTGGCAGATAGAGGAATTTTGATTAATTGGAACGTTTGGTAACCAGAGAATCAATAACAATGTGTGCTTGGTAGAAAAGAGATCTTTACTGAGGGAACAATACTGAGTTTTCTGCTAGATTATTAAATCTCTTGGACATTCAGCATGTTACTTTTCTACTTTGTTTCAAAGGCAACAAAGACAGGTAGAACATAATAGGTTGTTATTCCCAGGACCTCTTTACAGGTTTCTGATGTAAGTAAGCATGCCTTTGCCTGCCACTGGCAAGACTATCTGGGATTTCTCTCTCAGTCTTTCAATCCATCCGCTCCACGTGAAAAGAAAATGTGTTTTATCAAAGGGATTTGGTTTGACAGAGGTCAGGTTATGTTATAGGAGATAACTCCCCAAAGGAATCATCAATATGGATGGCTAGCCTTTTCCCTACTTAGGGACACTTTATTGTCTACTTCACCTTCTAAATCCCTCACTTGGACATCTATTCATTTTTCAGATTGACATTCCATGGTGACCTCTTGAAGTGGCAAAGTAAAGAGAGGGTTGTTTTCATCCTGTAGGCAGAATTACCTACTGGCAGCACACAGTTCAGTATTTTGCAGAAATCACCCTTTGTATAAAGGAGTTGCATACCCCAGTGCTAGATTTTTCTTCCAGAGGAAACATAATATTGTAAATGTACAACCCATATCACGAGCAGAAATGGGTGAACAATGCAGACCAAAGGCAGATGCTGTGGTTATACAATCCCTACCAAGAGTAGGTGTGGTAGATGTACAAAGTATCTCTGTTATGTCCTGAACCATAGACCGCCACAGTAACTTCAGGCTCCACGGTCTCTTACCCATCACATCAAAGTCCAGTCCTGCTTCCTTCCATTCAAATTGGTGCTCTGAGGAGAAATCCAAAGAGCATCTCTCCATGCATTCTTTTTTTAATTAGGTATTTTCTTTGTTTACATTTCAAATGTTATCCCTTTTCCTGGTTTCCCTCTGAAAACCCCCTATTCCCTCCCTCCTCCCCATGCTCCCCAACCCACCCATTCCCGCTTCCTGGCCCTGGAATTCCCCTACACTGGCACATAGAGCCTTCACAGGACCAGGAGCCTCTCCTCCCATTGATGACCAACTAGACTGTTCTCTGCTACATATGCAACTGGAGCCATGAGTCCCACCATGTGTACTCTTTGGTTGGTGGTAGAGACTCAGATCTTTATATCTCGAGCCTTCAGTGAACTCAGCAAAAAAACACTGAGCAAGTATCTTAGGGCATGTTCTGGGGTGTAGGATTAAGTGATGAAATGTGCACAGCTTCAAGGAAAAGCAAAACCAAAATTTTGAAAGGCTGAGGCTGATTTTGTTGGGAGCCGCGCCCACATTCGCCGTTACAAGATGGCGCTGACAGCTGTGTTCTAAGTGGTAAACAAATAATCTGCGCATGTGCCGAGGGTGGTTCTTCACTCCATGTGCTCTGCCTTCCCCGTGACGTCAACTCGGCCGATGGGCTGCAGCCAATCAGGGAGTGACACGTCCTAGGCGAGGGATAACTCTCCTAAAATAGGGACGGGGTTTCGTTTTCTCTCTCTCTTGCTTCTTGCTCTCTTGCTTCTTACACTCTTGCTCCTGAAGATGTAAGCAATAAAGTTTTGCCGCAGAAGATTCTGGTTTGTTGCGTCTTTCCTGGCCGGTCGTGAGAACGCGTCTAATAACAATTGGTGCCGAATTCCGGGACGAGAAAAAACTCGGGACTGGCGCAAGGAAGATCCCTCATTCCAGAACCAGAACTGCGGGTCGCGGTAATAAAGGTTCCCGTAAAGCAGACTGTTAAGAAGGATTCAACTGTATGAATTCAGAACTTTTCAGCTGGGGAACGAGAGTACCAGTGAGTACAGCTTTACGAGGTAAGCCTGGCCTTGAACTTTCTAAGGAAATTCAAGACAGTCTATCAGAAGTAAAGTGGGAAATGGCTTTACAAGTTATGTTTGGCCTTGAATTTTTTCTAGTGTTAGAGCCCTTTTGTTCCTTTTCACATGTTATCAAGTGGTTAAGGCAGGGAGGATTCTAGATGAAATTCAGGACAAGCTATCAGAAGTAAAGTGGGGAGAGAGAGTAGGAACAAAGAGGAAATATGGTACACAAAATAAGTATACAGGCCTTTCCAAGGGTCTTGAACCCGAGGAAAAGTTAAGGTTAGGTAGGAATACCTGGAGAGAGATTAGAAGAAAAAGAGGAAAAAGGGAAAAGAAGAAAGATCAATTAGCGGAGGTCTCTAGGAAAAGGAGCCTGTGCTCATCGCTGGATGGGCTCGGGGAGCCAGCTCTTAGTAGCTCTGAATTAGATGATGAATTCTCCTCTGAAGAAACAGACTGGGAGGAAGAAGCAGCTCATTATGAGAAAAAAGGGTACCAGCCAGGTAAAGTGCTAGCTAATCAGTTAAGGAAGCCAAAAGCGGCTGGCGAAGGCCAGTTTGCTGATTGGCCTCAGGGCAGTCGGTTTCAAGGTCCGCCCTATGCGGAGCCCCCGCCCTGCGTAGTGCGTCAGCAATGCGCAGAGAGATGCGCAGAGAGGCAGTGCGCAGAGAGGCAGTGCGCAGACTCATTCATTCCCAGAGAGGAACAAAGGAAAATACAACAGGCATTTCCGGTCTTTGAAGGAGCCGAGGGTGGGCGTGTCCACGCTCCGGTAGAATACTTACAAATTAAAGAAATTGCCGAGTCGGTCCGTAAATACGGAACCAATGCTAATTTTACCTTGGTGCAGTTAGACAGGCTCGCCGGCATGGCACTAACTCCTGCTGACTGGCAAACGGTTGTAAAAGCCGCTCTCCCTAGTATGGGCAAATATATGGAATGGAGAGCTCTTTGGCATGAAGCTGCACAAGCGCAGGCCCGAGCAAACGCAGCTGCTTTGACTCCAGAGCAGAGAGATTGGACTTTTGACTTGTTAACGGGTCAGGGAGCTTATTCTGCTGATCAGACAAACTACCATTGGGGAGCTTATGCCCAGATTTCTTCCACGGCTATTAGGGCCTGGAAGGCGCTCTCTCGAGCAGGTGAAACCACTGGGCAGTTGACAAAGATAATCCAGGGACCTCAGGAATCCTTCTCAGATTTTGTGGCCAGAATGACAGAGGCAGCAGAGCGTATTTTTGGAGAGTCAGAGCAAGCTGCGCCTCTGATAGAACAGCTAATCTATGAGCAAGCCACAAAGGAGTGCCGAGCGGCCATAGCCCCAAGAAAGAACAAAGGCTTACAAGACTGGCTCAGGGTCTGTCGAGAGCTTGGGGGACCTCTCACCAATGCAGGCTTAGCGGCCGCCATCCTCCAATCTCAGAACCGCTCCATGAGCAGAAATAATCAGAGGACATGTTTTAACTGCGGAAAGCCTGGGCATTTTAAGAAAGATTGCAGAGCTCCAGATAAACAGGGAGGGACTCTCACTCTTTGCTCTAAGTGTGGCAAGGGTTATCATAGAGCTGACCAGTGTCGCTCTGTGAGGGATATAAAGGGCAGAATTCTTCCCCCACCTGATAGTCAATCAACTGATGTGCCAAAAAACGGGTCATCGGGCCCTCGGTCCCAGGGCCCTCAAAGATATGGGAACCGGTTTGTCAGGACCCAGGAAGCAGTCAGAGAGGCGACCCAGGAAGACCCACAAGGGTGGACCTGCGTGCCGCCTCCGACTTCCTATTAATGCCTCAAATGAGTATTCAGCCGGTGCCAGTGGAGCCTATACCATCCTTGCCCCCGGGAACCATGGGCCTTATTCTCGGCCGGGGTTCACTCACCTTGCAGGGCTTAGTAGTCCACCCTGGAGTTATGGATTGTCAACATTCCCCTGAAATACAGGTCCTGTGCTCAAGCCCTAAGGGCGTTTTTTCTATTAGTAAAGGAGATAGGATAGCTCAGCTGCTGCTCCTCCCTGATAATACCAGGGAGAAATTTGCAGGACCTGAGATAAAGAAAATGGGCTCCTCAGGAAATGATTCTGCCTATTTGGTTGTATCTTTAAATGATAGACCTAAGCTCTGCCTTAAGATTAATGGAAAAGAGTTTGAAGGCATCCTTGATACCGGAGCAGATAAAAGTATAATTTCTACACATTGGTGGCCCAAAGCATGGCCCACCACAGAGTCATCTCATTCATTACAGGGCCTAGGATATCAATCATGTCCCACTATAAGCTCCGTTGCCTTGACGTGGGAATCCTCTGAAGGACAGCAAGGGAAATTCATACCTTATGTGCTCCCACTCCCGGTTAACCTCTGGGGAAGGGATATTATGCAGCATTTGGGCCTTATTTTGTCCAATGAAAACGCCCCATCAGGAGGGTATTCAACTAAAGCAAAAAATATCATGGCAAAGATGGGTTATAAAGAAGGAAAAGGGTTAGGACATCAAGAACAGGGAAGGATAGAGCCCATCTCACCTAATGGAAACCAAGACAGACAGGGTCTGGGTTTTCCTTAGCGGCCATTGGGGCAGCACGACCCATACCATGGAAAACAGGGGACCCAGTGTGGGTTCCTCAATGGCACCTATCCTCTGAAAAACTAGAAGCTGTGATTCAACTGGTAGAGGAACAATTAAAATTAGGCCATATTGAACCCTCTACCTCACCTTGGAATACTCCAATTTTTGTAATTAAGAAAAAGTCAGGAAAGTGGAGACTGCTCCATGACCTCAGAGCCATTAATGAGCAAATGAACTTATTTGGCCCAGTACAGAGGGGTCTCCCTGTACTTTCCGCCTTACCACGTGGCTGGAATTTAATTATTATAGATATTAAAGATTGTTTCTTTTCTATACCTTTGTGTCCAAGGGATAGGCCCAGATTTGCCTTTACCATCCCCTCTATTAATCACATGGAACCTGATAAGAGGTATCAATGGAAGGTCTTACCACAGGGAATGTCCAATAGTCCTACTATGTGTCAACTTTATGTACAAGAAGCTCTTTTGCCAGTGAGGGAACAATTCCCCTCTTTAATTTTGCTCCTTTACATGGATGACATCCTCCTGTGCCATAAAGACCTTACCATGCTACAAAAGGCATATCCTTTTCTACTTAAAACTTTAAGTCAGTGGGGTTTACAGATAGCCACAGAAAAGGTCCAAATTTCTGATACAGGACAATTCTTGGGCTCTGTGGTGTCCCCAGATAAGATTGTGCCCCAAAAGGTAGAGATAAGAAGAGATCACCTCCATACCTTA
This sequence comes from Mus musculus, assembly GCF_000001635.26. Classification (NCBI taxonomy): domain Eukaryota; kingdom Metazoa; phylum Chordata; class Mammalia; order Rodentia; family Muridae; genus Mus; species Mus musculus. The sequence goes on along the minus strand of NC_000081.6, from coordinate 71,233,729 downwards.
AATGATTTTCAAAAGCTGTTGGGAGATATTAATTGGCTCAGACCTTTTTTAAAGATTCCTTCCGCTGAGTTAAGGCCTTTGTTTAGTATTTTAGAAGGAGATCCTCATATCTCCTCCCCTAGGACTCTTACTCTAGCTGCTAACCAGGCCTTACAAAAGGTGGAAAAAGCCTTACAGAATGCACAATTACAACGTATTGAGGATTCGCAGCCTTTCAGTTTGTGTGTCTTTAAGACAGCACAATTGCCAACTGCAGTTTTGTGGCAGAATGGGCCATTGTTGTGGATCCATCCAAACGTATCCCCAGCTAAAATAATAGATTGGTATCCTGATGCAATTGCACAGCTTGCCCTTAAAGGCCTAAAAGCAGCAATCACCCACTTTGGGCAAAGTCCATATCTTTTAATTGTACCTTATACCGCTGCACAGGTTCAAACCTTGGCAGCCACATCTAATGATTGGGCAGTTTTAGTTACCTCCTTTTCAGGAAAAATAGATAACCATTATCCAAAACATCCAATCTTACAGTTTGCCCAAAATCAATCTGTTGTGTTTCCACAAATAACAGTAAGAAACCCACTTAAAAATGGGATTGTGGTATATACTGATGGATCAAAAACTGGCATAGGTGCCTATGTGGCTAATGGTAAAGTGGTATCCAAACAGTATAATGAAATTTCACCTCAAGTGGTAGAATGTTTAGTGGTTTTAGAAGTTTTAAAAACCTTTTTAGAACCCCTTAATATTGTGTCAGATTCCTGTTATGTGGTTAATGCAGTAAATCTTTTAGAAGTGGCTGGAGTGATTAAGCCTTCCAGTAGAGTTGCCAATATTTTTCAGCAGATACAATTAGTTTTGTTATCTAGAAGATCTCCTGTTTATATTACTCATGTTAGAGCCCACTCAGGCCTACCTGGCCCCATGGCTCTGGGAAATGATTTGGCAGATAAGGCCACTAAAGTGGTGGCTGCTGCCCTATCATCCCCGGTAGAGGCTGCAAGAAATTTTCATAACAATTTTCATGTGACGGCTGAAACATTACGCAGTCGTTTCTCCTTGACAAGAAAAGAAGCCCGTGACATTGTTACTCAATGTCAAAGCTGCTGTGAGTTCTTGCCAGTTCCTCATGTGGGAATTAACCCACGTGGTATTCGACCTCTACAGGTCTGGCAAATGGATGTTACACATGTTTCTTCCTTTGGAAAACTTCAATATCTCCATGTGTCCATTGACACATGTTCTGGCATCATGTTTGCTTCTCCGTTAACTGGAGAAAAAGCCTCACATGTGATTCAACATTGTCTTGAGGCATGGAGTGCTTGGGGGAAACCCAAACTCCTTAAGACTGATAATGGACCAGCTTATACGTCTCAAAAATTCCAACAGTTCTGCCGTCAGATGGACGTGACCCACCTGACTGGACTTCCATACAACCCTCAAGGACAGGGTATTGTTGAGCGTGCGCATCGCACCCTCAAAACCTATCTTATAAAACAGAAGAGGGGAATTGCAGCCTCGGTGACTACAGTCATAGATAAACAGGCCTCAGCTAATGTCAAGATACAGAGAGGTCTCATGCTGGTTAATCAACTCATAGATCTTGTCCAGATACAACTAGATGTATTATGACAAATAACTCAGCTGGGATGTAAACAAAAGTTTCCGGGATTGTGTGTTACTTCCATTCAGTATGTTAAATTTACTAGGGCAGCTAATTTGTCAAAAAGTCTTTTTCAGTATATGTTACAGAATTGGACGGCTGAATTTGAACAGATCCTTCGGGAATTGAGACTTCAGGTCAACTCCACGCGCTTGGACCTGTCCCTGACCAAAGGATTACCCAATTGGATCTCCTCAGCATTTTCCTTCTTTAAAAAATGGGTGGGATTAATATTATTTGGAGATACACTTTGCTGTGGATTAGTGTTGCTTCTTTGATTGGTCTGTAAGCTTAAGGCCCAAACTAGGAGAGACAAGGTGGTTATTGCCCAGGCGCTTGCAGGACTAGAACATGGAGCTTCCCCTGATATATCTATGCTTAGGCAATAGGTCGCTGGCCACTCAGCTCTTATATCCCATGAGGCTAGTCTCATTGCATGGGATAGAGTGAGTGTGCTTCAGCAGCCCGAGAGAGTTGCACGGCTAAGCACTGCAATGGAGAGGCTCTGCGGCATATATGAGCCTATTCTAGGGAGACATGTCATCTTTCATGAAGGTTCAGTGTCCTAGTTCCCTTCCCCCAGGCAAAACGACACGGGAGCAGGTCAGGGTTGCTCTGGGTAAAAGCCTGTGAGCCTAAGAGCTAATCCTGTACATGGCTCCTTTACCTACACACTGGGGATTTGACCTCTATCTCCACTCTCATTAATATGGGTGGCCTATTTGCTCTTATTAAAAGGAAAGGGGGAGATGTTGGGAGCCGCGCCCACATTCGCCGTTACAAGATGGCGCTGACAGCTGTGTTCTAAGTGGTAAACAAATAATCTGCGCATGTGCCGAGGGTGGTTCTTCACTCCATGTGCTCTGCCTTCCCCGTGACGTCAACTCGGCCGATGGGCTGCAGCCAATCAGGGAGTGACACGTCCTAGGCGAGGGATAACTCTCCTAAAATAGGGACGGGGTTTCGTTTTCTCTCTCTCTTGCTTCTTGCTCTCTTGCTTCTTACACTCTTGCTCCTGAAGATGTAAGCAATAAAGTTTTGCCGCAGAAGATTCTGGTTTGTTGCGTCTTTCCTGGCCGGTCGTGAGAACGCGTCTAATAACATGATTTCTCAGTAATGGGAAGTGGGGAGGTTTAGTTGTCATCCAGTCTCCTTGGAAACACACAGAGGCACTTTCTTATGCAACAAACCAAACTGTAGAAGAATGAGAAGATGTAGATCTTGCTATAAGGCAGATAGGTGGCTCTTGAAGTGGTTGGAAACTTGATTTAAAAAAATAAAGCTGCATGATCAAAGTCAGGCCCCTAGTTGGAAAGGGAATCGATTTAGGGTTGTGGCTTTCACACAAGCACTATAAAGTTTTTATAGCTACTGTTTCCGGACAGAGGACATACAAGGAACAGTCCACTCCATTTTTGCTGAAAATTGTTTATTATTATTATTATTATTATTATTATTATTATTATTATTATCATTATTATTATTTTGTTAGAGGAAGGCCTTAGTGGTACATAAGCTTTGTTTGAGAATGACAAAGGTATGGTGCACACTTCTAACTTCCATCATGTTGTCTAAACACAAAGTAGATTTTGAGTCACAACATATCACCCCTGGGAATGTGCTGTGGCCACTGCTAAGGAGACTAACCCCAAAGAGGCTGCACAATAGAGTGGATGGCCTAGATGCACACAGAAAAGCAGATCTAAGGATAGCCCCAGTGGCAAGGGCAGATGTAGCATCCCATGGCGGTTTGACGACATAAAGGTATTCTCATTTACTGTGAGGGTCCTGTGAGTCAGTAAGAACCGATGTCAAAATTAGCTTGAGAAAGGCCAAGTTTGGGACTTCAGTAAGGTTTTTACACCTTACATTCATAGGTATCTACTAACCAAATTATAGTGAGTCAATGTCAGTGGTATTTTTCTCATCTGCCAAGCTATGCAGAATCTTCTCTCAGAGTTGGAAGTACAATGGGATTGCTGTGCAGGAACAGTTGTGTAGTGTGCTGGTTCTTAACAGCATTCATCATAATCCTTTCTGGCCATGGATGGCACTTAGCTGAAAGGACCACCATAGAGGCAATTTGTATCAAGCGATCGATTGATCAGTGCAACACAGTAAGTCCTGGCCTAGTTTCCTCTGCTTGGAGCAATTTTGAAAGTTGATCTCATCCTAAGAGATCCTTGGGGGATCTACTGAGGGCTTTTGTGACCAGAATTCAAAATTTCTTTTACACAGCCTTGTGTCTTTTTTTTTCCTCTGTGGAATAAACACAGAGACCACTTACTGATACTCAGACCTCCTGTATGCTAAGCCAAATCTCAGAGACTTTAACTGAAATGAGTGGTTACTCTCAGAGAATCTAGACCTCATCTGCCAATGCCAAAGCTCAGCTCTTTCTTTGTTCACCGCAAGATGTAGAATGGTCTCTTCAGCTCTGGGTTCTGCTTCCCTCATTTCCTAAATGGAGATCATAGTACTTTTCTTGCCAGAATGTTACTGAAATTAATGACTAGCCATGAAGAAGTGCCTGCTTAACACACAAGGCAGAATGGAGCCCCTCTCTGTGATTTTGATGATTGTTGACTTCATGTGAATTTGCAAGTAAAAGAGCTGTGTAACTCACTACCTTTGGTTACATGCTCTTCTCCTCATGAACTATGTAGTCTCTGTTTTCACCTTCCTGTATCATTATTGCACTCAAAGTAAATTCTGGAGATAATAACATTGTCCATAGATGGTGTCATGGATACAATCTATTTACCTTAATTAAAAAAAATAGCACTTGAGTGACTGAAGAAATGGCTTATTTGGTAAGGTGCTTTCTAAACAAGTGGAAGGACCTGAATTTGAGATCTTGGCACCTACAAAAGAAGCTGGTTTGGTAGCAAATATCTCTCGCCCACAGTGCCTTTGTGGGGTAGGAAGACTGGAGAATCCTTGAGTCTTCTTGGATAACCTAATCTATGAGCTCCAGGTAAATATGTGGACCAAAGAAATCTGAAAAATTCCATCTTGAATACAGACCATGCTCAGGAGAGAAATAAACAGCAGTAATCCAGTGTCTAATCCAACATTGCCAATAGTGTCTGGGCTTACAGAAATTTGAACCAACAGAGGTTAAAGAGAAATTCAACCTGAATTCAGGAACAATAGAGAGAAACTAAGGCCAAGTCTGACATAGGAATTCCCAAGTGAGATTAGATTTTTCCTGAAGTATGTCTGTAAAATAGTTATTGGCAAATGTAAGTACAATTCTTTCCTGGAGAAGATATACGAAATGCAGACCTTCAGAAAAACTGTAGATGATATTTTATAAAATATGAGTTTAAAACCAAAATCACCCAATGTACAAGAAAACTGTTGACAAATATATAAACAATGCCCAAGCACTCAACCTCCCATTCCCTCAAATGACAGCTATAGATTATCAAATAACATAGGCACCATATATTATTTAAACAAGCAACTACAAGCTGAGAATCTAGTTCAATGATAATACACTCACATAACATGAACAACGTCTTAGGTTCAACCTCTGGCATAATCAGTAAGTAAATAATTCATTATAAAACAAGTTTCAATTTGTTTTGTATTGATTGTGTCTACTTCCCCAAAATTCCTTTGTTGAAGGTCATAGGACTAATATTATAGAGCATAACCTTATTTAAAGTTGTTTCATATGCATTTAGTTATAGTTAAATAATAGCGGAGTGGTATGTATCTGTCATGATAAATCTTACATGTCAACTTGATTGAGTTTCAAATGATCCAATATGGATTAAGCTTTATTCTGAACATGCCTATGAAGATGCTTTTAGATAAGGTTGACATTTGAATAAGTATACTGGACAAAGTAGATTGATTTCAAATTATAGCACCAAATAATGTGGCTAAAAGAGAACCAAAGTGGGAAATTGGTCAAGGGAACAGATTAAATACAGGAAAAAGAAATATTGTAAAGGGAAGATGTCTGAAGAATTTCTCAATAATACTTAATAATGCTATAAAGAGAAGAAAGACATAAACAAGAGGCACTGAGAGCCGAGAACATTGGTACACAGCAGTAATTTCAAAATTCCAGAGACTAAAGAAGGAGGTTAATTAGTTAGTTCAACGTAAAATAAGGAGAAAATCTTGATCAAGTGAATATGGGCACTTAATATAAGTATGTCCTTATTCAGCAACAAGTGTATAGCAGATAATATTGAAATAAAATAACAACCATAGAAATCACATTATTGTTAAATTTGTAGTTTTAAAAATCAGTTGAAACTAATAATTTCAAGAAATAGTGTAAGTCCAAATGGATCTAATGAATTTTCTCCTGTTGAAAATGTGTAGCTTTGTCATGAAGCATCAAGTCCCAAGTAAATATGAGAAAAATAAACATTTAATGCACAAAGTATCATTACCTAAAATTCAATACAATGAAGAAAATGTGTTAATGACATTTTTAAAAAGGCAAAAATGAGAAATTCAGTAAGAGCAAGCAAAAGTATGGGGTTAGAAAGAGCTCTAGAAAAGCCTAAACAAAGTAACACCCCTGAAAATTGTAGACAATAAGTCGATATGTTCTAAGTTATATAAATTGATAAAACTTCTTATTTTAAAGATCTTAAAAGAGTATTTAAAATTAACTAAAAGTCAGGGCTGGAGAGATGACTCACTGGTTAAGAGCACTGACTGTTCTTCCAGACATCCTAAGTTCAGGTCCCAGATACCACATGGTGGCTCAAACCATCCATAATGGGATCTGATGCCCTATTATGGAGTGTCTGAAGATATCCACAGTGTACTCATATGCATAAAATAAATAAATCTTTTTAAAAGAATAACTAAAAGTCTTTACACTTTTTATAAAAGCTATAACATAGGCATTTATAATTTGAAAATATCAGCCAAGACGTAAGTAAATAATAACTGAGATATAGTTGTCTTATATAGATGTTAAATGAAATAGATTTTATCATATAGACTTTCTTTATATGAATATAGAACTTTAAATGAAGCTTCATTCTATAAATTTCTAGCAAAGTATCTTCAAAATATATAATACCTAAAGTAGAAATTGATAAAATTTAGAATCTTCACCATGCTAGAAACATACAATATATACTGATTTTTTAGGTAAAACAAAGAAAAAATGATTAGAGATTATTAAAACTTGTCATACATTAATGTTTTATGATCACAAACCATCTCCTATTTATTATTTTGAAGTACACATGGAATTAAAGAAACAAAACCAGAGGTTACCACATTCTGCACCATAAAAAAAGATTTAACAGATTTCATTAACTACTCCCACACAAAAAGCATGGACCACAGCATGACCTTGTAAACATGACATAGTGGCAGAGATTGCATGAAGAATCCATAATAACCTTATCTGTTAGTGTCATTCACTTCAAGAGCATTCTCACATAGATTCTGGACTTGGCTTACAGCAACTTGACATTGAAGACAATTGAAAGAGTGAATGTTGGTACCTATTTCTTCTCTTTTCAATCAAGGTCTCTTCAGGAGGACAAGCCTTGGGCAGTTCAATGGAGATCTATAGAAGATGACCACAAAACCAAGACCATGTGAAAGGAGTTATTATATAACCTATGACCTGTCATATGATTCTTCCCAGAAAAGACTCAGACAGTGTATATGCAATGCCTTCAAAGCACAGACATATGGACAGGACCAGACAACTCAGGTCCCATAGACATATGAAGTATCCTAAGTTGCTCTTCATTTAATCCTTTCCTTTAATTGACTCTTCTGTCTTTGATATTAGAGACTATGTGAGAATATTACATTCCTGAGCATCATTTAAAAAAAAACAGTCAAAATATCTTAAAAACATTGCCTTCTTCCTCCAACAGGTCAAGGAAAGGTATACATTATAAATTGACTCTTGACTATAAGGAAGTGATGTTGAATCCCATGCTACTGTATTTTGCATTCAAAACATACCCATTGAAACAAATATGTGGTCTACACTAAAGAAACCAAATAATCAGCAAAGAAAAACATATAAGCATAAATGAACACTATTGGCTACTAAGACTTGTGCCTCACCTTGCATCATGCCCCCTAGTTGATGATTCTTCACATAGAGTTCAAAGATTACTCAATAAGGGGGCTGATGACAGCAGTCCTATCTTTGGAACTGTAGAAAGATTATATAATCTTGCCTGTATGAAGCTTGAGTAATTTATTTAATAGGTGCACCTGCTCTTGGCAGCTGTGAAACATTTGGAAAGGTGACTTGAGTCTCATCACAACTGCTCAGTGTCCCCTAGAATGGCCCACAGGGAAGAAGAAAGTCAGATGCCGGAGGAGAGAGTCTTGTTCCTTAGAAATTAGTTGCTATGGAAACCTTGTGGCTAGCATATTGGAAGAACTGTGCATCCCTAGTTCAAAGGATAAGCTTCTGCAATGGGTGTTAGTTGAAAGGGGGGTTGTGAAAGTGATCCCTGACTCTCAAATTCTATGTGATAAAAATTAATCACAGAGATATGGCACTACGAGGGACATTCACAGGAAGCGGGTTCATTAGGGTCTTCTTCTGAATAGAGAACCCTGAAATTCACAGAAAACAAGATACAGTTTTATATATTTGTGATAAGATGTAACTGTTGAGTTCATAGTAAATCATTAGGGATTATGGACAGCTCACTCTGTGCTAGATTTTGGACTCAGAACTATGCTTCCTCCAACATGGACAGGATAGATAAAGCCCCTCACCTTACAGAGACAAGTGGGTTCAGTCTTACATAAACCAAAAACATGTATATGTGTGTAGGCATGTTTGTGTGTGTGTGTGTCTTTGTACATACATATCTAAGTACATGCAGATATCTTCCTATATTGGTATCTACCTTATTTTTGAGACAGGATATCACTATTAATTTGTATAAGTGTGAATAAGACATCATTACATAATAACATCTGTGTTATAACCTGACTTTTAGGTGAAAAAAATATGCAGACACATTCACACACACACACACACACACACACACACACACACACACACACACACACATCTTCACAATTATGCACACATTTATACATTTTTTTCAAAGACATAGGAGATTTAAATGTAACTCCCCATGCACGGACAAACAGCAGCTTTTGGGATAGCCCCTGCTCTAATTGTTCAGGACCCACATGAAGACCAAGCTACTCATCTGCTGCATATATGTGGGAAGGCCTAGGCCCAGCCCATGTATATTTTCTGCTTGGTGGTTCAGTTTCTAAGAGCCCCAAGGTTCCAGGTTAGTTCACATTGTTGGTTTTCCTGTGGAGTTCCTATCCCTTTCAGGGCCATCAATCATTCCTAGTATTCTTCCAGAAGAGTCTCCAAGCTCCTTCCACTGTTTGGCTGTGGTTGTCTACATTTGTATAAGTCAGAGGCTGAGAGAAGCCTCTCAGAGGGCGCCCATTGTAGACTCCTGTCTGCATGCCCATGGGATGGGTCTCAAATTGGGTCAGTTATTGGTTGGTTATTCCCTAGGTCTCTTCTCCATCCCCCATTCTGTATATTGTAGTCAGGATGAAATTTGGGGTGAATATTTTATAGGTGGTTTGGTGTCCCTATCACTCCACTAGGGTCCCAGCCTTGCTACAGAAGTTGCCCTCTTCAGGTTCCATATCCCAAACTCTGTGAGTTAAAGCTAAAGAAAACTCATTGATTCTTGGTCTCCTCCCTTATCCCAGGTCTCTATCTTGTCCTGGAGATGCTGTCTACCTCCTCAACCCCTGCTTCTCATGGCCATCTAGCCATCTCAGCAGTCTTTCCCCACACTTGATCCTGAACTCTCTCAATTATCCTCACCATCCACTCTCCTAACCCATTCCATCTCTCCATCTGCCTCTTAGGATTATTTTATTCTACCTTCTATGTGAGATTCAAGCATCCTCACTTGTACCTTCCATCTTGTTTAGCTTCTTTGGGTCTATGTAGTGTAGCATGGGTATCCTGTATTTTGTGTTTAACATCCATCCATAAGTGAGTATATACCATGCATTTCCTTTTGGGTCTGTGTTACCTCACTCAGGATGATATTCTCAAGCACCACCCATTTGCCTGCAATATTCATTATGTCTTGGTCTTCAACAGCTGAATAGTATTCATTGTATTCATTTTCTTTTTTATATTCTTCTGTTTTTAGACATCTAGGTTGTTTCCAGTTACTGGCTATTATGAATAAAACTGTTATGAGCATAGTTGAGCAAGTATCTTTGTGGGATAGTGGAGCATAATTTGGATATATTCCCAGGAGTAGTATAGCTGGGTCTTGAGGTATAAATATTGCTAGTTTATTGAGAAATCAACGAAATGATTTCCAAAGTGATTCTAAAAGTTTACACTCCCACCAGCAATGGAGGAGTGTTCCCCTTGATCCACATCCTCACCAGCATGTGCTATCTCTTGAGCCCATGTTTGTTATTCATATGATTTTCACTGGATAAAGCAAGCACAGCTGTCATATGAAAAAATGTTTTGAGAAAAGAACTTGCTTATGAATCAATTTGTTTCACAATAATCAATTTGAACAAATTGCAAAAATGTGCTTTAATAACTTCTTAGATCCAAATCAGGGCTAAATAAATGACTTCAATTTATGGTGGAACCAATCTAATTAGATTTCTAGTTTGGTGCACTATCAGCATGCAAGGTAGTCACCCTGAGAGGCAATGGAAGAGTCCAAAACTTCAAAGTTATTTAACCACAAATGTATATTTATAAATTGTATCAGACTGTTTTTGTTGTTGTTTTGGCTTTGGTTTGGGTTCTTTTTGTTTGTTTGTTTTGTTTTGTTTTTGCTTTTTAAAGACAGGGTTTCTCTGTATAGCCCTGGCTGCCTGGAACTCACTTTGTAGACCAAGGTGGCCTTGAACTCAGAAATCCACGTGCCTCTGCCTCCCAAGTGCTGGGATTAAAGGCATGTGCCACCACTGCCCGGCTGTAGCAGACTGTCTAATTTTTCATCATACTAATGATTTTCCTTTGCAATCACTGGCTCTATTAGGAGTCACAGCCAGATCTAGAACCATTTGTAGTCAACATTATTTGGGGGTGACAAAAAACAAACTTCAAAGAAAACAAGTGTCAGAGTCTGGCTCTTGATTAAGCCAAATGCCAATCTAATGAATAATTAATCAATGATTATCATTGACAAAATTCATTGCCATATCCATGGTTCAGCTAGACATACTTGCAACCAAAATGATTTCTACTGATGGAAATTATTTTCCTACATCTATGTCAACACTGAACATTGAGCATGGAAGAGTAACAGACAGATTTTATTCTGTTAAAAAAAAATAGTAATAATGACCAGTATAAGATGAAATGGGAAAAAACCACTGGAGTAAGGATGGAAGGGACTAGGATCTTGAACACCTCTATTTCTCATGTGGACTAGGAAAATCCAAGAAGAGAGAGTGTGGATGGAATGAGAGGGAGTGGGGGAAACAAGTGGAAAAAACAGATCACTTCAACAATCGCAAAAAATAAATCTGAGTAGGTGAAGACAGTTGAAGCCGGATCTGATGGCATCAAATTCAACTCTTGAAAAGTCATGGGTACGGAAGTGAGTCAGTGTCACAAGTAGAGGTTGGTCAGTGTTATTATGTTATTGCAATGGACCTATGGCTCTGTCTTAGAAGTTAAGTAAAGTGAGCAAAACAGAGGGCAAAGTACTACCTGTTCTCTCTCATACACTGACATTTAAAAAGCAACCTGAGTATAGGATGTGGCATTCTGGAAAGGAAGGGGAAGAGATATAAAAAGAGGCTAGGATTTTTTCAGTGCACAATTTATTCATGTACTTAAAAGTAAATTCTATTATTTTCTCAGAGGCTCAGGGAACCTTATGAAAGAGGAAGCTAAGCATATGATGTAAGAGCTGGAAGGTAGATCAAAGGTTACAAATTATCAAGTTTTAGGCTCAATACAACTATTATAATTTTTTAACTCATATCAATTTTAGCTTCTTTCACTGGGGACACACAAGGCTACCTCTATGAAAACAATCAGTCAAGAAACAGGGATCAGATTAAGGGGGCTTGCCCCTTTCTCTAAATTGTTGGCTGTTAATAAATTCTGGGAGATAGGGAATCACTGTCATTAGTTTAAACCCTCTGCTAAGTCCACAAGCCACAAATGGTAATTCCAAGCAATGGACACAGAGTGATCTTTATTAATTTTGTATCACAAAATAAAACCAAAATACATGTGTGTGTGTGTGTGTGTGTGTGTGTGTGTGTGTGTGTGTGTGTGTGAGAGAGAGAGAGAGAGAGAGAGAGAGAGAGAGAGAGAGAGTTTGGACAGCAGTGGGTGGTAGAGAGGTGGCAGGTGGGGAAGTGAGAGCAGTCATTATGCAAGGGATGCATATGTGAAATTTTAGAAAGAAATAATGAAAAACTAAATTTAAAAGTAAATGATAGAAGTGAACCACATTGATATGAGTATTCAAGACACATTAGTCAATAATAAATTTTAAGAGCAGGAGATATTTACTACTGGAAGGACTTAAGAAAGTAAGCAGTTAGCTCTCAAGGTTTTTGCCACGGAAAATTTCCACATGCATCCATGTACCCACAGCAAAGGCCAAACAATGACCATGAACCAAAGAGAGGATGCTGAGACTCTGGACTACCACTCCTCACAGCAGAAGTTGGGTTCTCTGCTTCTTTTGTATAATATTTTCCTTCTAGAACAGATGCAACAAAAGTTCTTAAGACAAAAAGAAAAATAAAACTTGGTTAGTTAATAAAACAAGTATTGCTGGCCCAAATTGTGTCTTTAAATTTCTTTAAACCTAAGCTCTAGCACCTGGAAAGGAGTTTTAGGAAATCAGAGAGTTCACAAGTGGCTCTCAAGAGGGTTTTGCAGACTATAACTTGAGGATTTAGATTCAGTAAATCAGACTTGAAAATGAATAGACATGGGAACTGATCCCCAAACCAGCTGTTTACTTGGCAACAGACTGATCTTTTGCACATTAAATTGTGGTGTAGAGGGAAGCAGGGGATAGGAAGAGAACCAAGTAGACTTTAAGTTAGATTTGGGAACTGTAAAGTTAGTATCTGGAAGGTACATGCCTTTGCAACCCACCTCTATTAGTTTACTGGAAGTGTAGTAAATTATATGGCTAAAGGGGTATCTACTTGTATACAATGCGCAAGTCCATTGCAGTGAAGGACTAACTCGTTATGCCAAGGAAATCCTTCTCATGTTTCAGTCCAATATACAAGTAATAAGTCATTCATCACCTACAAATATCCACTCATCACGGCTGCATATTGAAATACTTTAGTTCTAGCTTTTCATTTGCACATGTATTTGCAATTTGTGTGTGTGTGTGTGTGTGTGTGTGTGTGTGTGTGTGTGTGTGTGTGTGTGTGTGTTTACATGTGCATTCAATACCAAAGAGGCCAAAAGGAGGATTTTGATTCCCCTGGAACTAGAGTTACACTTGGTTGTGAGCTGCTCAGGGTGTCAGTTGGGAACTGAGCTCTGATTTCTGCAATAGAAGCAAGCCCTCTTAACTGCCAAGGCAGTTATCCAGCTTCCATATTTGCAACTTCTGATTGGTTAGACTGCATGTGGGGAGCAGGCAGAGACACAATACATTTCTCTATGCCTGTCCTTACTGTATGTAAGCAGACTGATTGGAGGCATGAAGAATAGTGAGCTTTCAGAGATTGTGGGAAAGGGATAGGCCTACAAAACAATGTGCATATAGAATCCATAATGCTGGCACAGGTGTTTAATAATCAATGACATAGTTTTTAGTTGATGTTTAGTCAAAATAGTCAGTATTTCCATTGCTCAAGTTGGGTAAGGCCTAGGGATCTTGTCAGTCTCTCTCCCCCTTCTCTCTTACACACACACACACACACACACACACACACACACACACACACACACACACACATACACACACACACACACACTAAATAAAGAGATCAGGAGAAACTTCCATTGGATACTATTGTGCTTGTGGCATGGCCTGCTTAGTTTGCTTCATAATTGTGTATTTGTCTCTAAGCCCACCAAATCGTACACATCAAACACATACATCTTTTTATATCATTTATCTCCATGAGATAGACTAAATAAAGACACAAGACATAAGCAGTATTGCTGAAGAGAATAATGACAAGTCACATTCCTTTGAGCCTTTCGGCATTGTGAACGACAGTCTGTAAGCCAACTCACAGCAAACGCACCTATATTGTAGCTACACTTGGTTTTCTCCACTTATATTCTTACAGGATGGTGCATAAAAGCAGGCTCCCTCCTGCCTCCAACCCCATGCCTTCTCCCTAACAAATCTTCCTCCTCCCCTAAAATAGAACAATCAGACATGCTCCAAAGAAAAGATAACAGGGACACCTACCTTCTGATTTCAGTTAATACATTACTGTAAGCCAAGTGTTTACTAGGGATTGCCACAGCATGAAGCACAATTAGTAGTCTTAGGCTCATTATATCTATTGTGCATCTCAGATTGAGGCAACCTACAAGTTTAGTCACAGTGAAAGAGCCACACTCCTTCCTGGAAAACAAACAAAGCAATTGCTTAATGTGCATCATCCATTCAGAGTAATTCTTATGGAAGCAAGCTGGTTTTATATTCAAGGCAAACATTTTCAATTTTAATATGTTTGCTTACATGAGATGCAGATTGTAATTTAATGGCAGACTGTTTAATTATGCCTTCATTTGTATAAACTGTAATGTTGCTGCTGAATAAATGAAATAAAAATCTCTTTAATTTCCTTCTCAATATTTAATTTAAGTCGATGATAAACAGCGGCCGTCTCTTTGAAACAATGTTAATTAATATCCAGAAGACTCAATTTGTTTTTGGGTGCATAGTATGTGTGCCATGTTGTGTTCATAATTGAACTGGGAGTATGATTAATAGAGTTAACCTCTGAAAAGAGGAAGAATACTGTATAATTCTGCTCAATGCCTCTCTGGCAATAGAAAATATATAATATGAGTTTTAGATATTTCAGGGCCCCTATAATTGCTATCTAATATATAGGCCATGTTTCAGGTTTAGGAATGTTTCATATACATATCTCATAACAATTTAAATTCTTGAAGTATTCATTTCCCTTTTAAATGTTTCTGAACCACTTTGTGCATTTTATTAAAATTAATAAGGTGAAGAGAAGACTGTGAACAGTAATTTCATTAACACCTTTTATACCAGGCACTATTACTCAATACAGGGATATGGGGATTTTCTTGACAAATGAAAGTGTCAAGAATTCTGGGTGTGGTCACCTTGTCAAAGTTGTGTCATTGATGCTATCACCTGCTATTTTTAATGCAGTGGCTAAGCTATTAGATGATTTACTTTCATTTAATCCTTTTTATGATGCCTTCATGGAAACAAAGGCCCAGAGATGCCCAAGAATTATCTGAGAAGACAGATGAGTGATGAGCAGACATGATCAAACCTGTTCACTAGTTCTCTCATTACACAGTGGACACCAAAAGATGTGATATGGAAACCTTAGGACAGCTATTAGAGATTAGTTTTTGAAGTGGGCATAAATTATAGGAGCTAGTACCTGAGGATCTTATCCTAAAGACCTTTGGCTAGTTCAAAATCTGAAGACACAGGAGTAACTACTCCCACCAGAGCCAAGAAATATTCGCCCACAAGGAGCATAATCAGTGAAAGAATTGGAGGATATGTCCAGTACAGAGCCATTGCAATTGGAAGAACTCAATGTCCACCAGTACACTGGAAGAAACTATCCATTTTCATAGAAGCCTTCAACGAGGAGAGATCAACTAGTAACCTCTGCACAGAAACTGATGGGAGGATGTGAACTACCAAAGATTTAGTTACTTGTGGCTTGGATGATTAGATAGATAATGGAAAGAAAGGAAGAAAAAAGAGAGAGGGGGCAAGGGAGGGAGGGATGTGGAGGGATATAGATATAATGATAGATTAGACCTAGATATAGACAGGACTTAGTGTGGGTGACCTTAGCTGCTATGCCCAAGAGTAGGGATATAGAACCTGAGGAGACTACCTCAAGTAATTATAGAGTGCCCCCAGTGGAGCCACCAACCGACCTTCAAAAGTATTGACCCAAAATTGATCCTGTCTAAAAGGAATGCAGAGACAAAAATGGAGCAGAGACTGAAGGAATGGCCAAACAGTGACAGGCCCAATTTGGCATCCATCCCAAGGGTGGGCACTAATCCCTGATACTACTACTGATGCCGGATTGTACTTGCAGACAGGAGCTTAGCATGGCTGTCCTCTGAGAGGCTCTATCACCAGCTGACAGACAGATGCAGCTCCTCCTAGCCAAACATTGTTCTGAGGTTGGGAACCCCTGTAGAACAGTTAGGAGAGGGACTGAAGGAACTGAAGGGGATGGCAACCCCATAGGAAGACCAACAGTCTCAAGTAATCTGAACCCTTGGAGCCCCTAGAGACTAAGGCCACCAACCAAAGAGCATTCACAGGCTGGTCTGAGTTCCTTGGCACAAATGTAGTAGACGACTGCCTTGTCTGGCTTCAGTGGGAGAGGATGCACCTAATCCTCTAGAGACTTGATACACCAGGAACAGGAGATATCCAGAGCATGAGGAACCTTCTCAGAGATGAAGGGAAGGGGGGATAGGGTGAAAAACTCAGCGGCAGAGTGGGATGTAAATAAAAAATTAATTAATAATAATTAAAAAAGAAAACATATCTATTTTGCTCACATAAAACTAGCCTAGCTACAGGATTCTATAATTATGTCTTTTCATGTTATCCTGTGGAGGTTGAGAATAACACTTCCATTTACAAGGATTCACAAAGGTTAACTGTGAAAAGGTGTTTGAGACACAGAAGTCAATCCACAAATACTGTTTCCTACTTCCTTGCTGTGTTCATTGTAGCCATAGATCTTGCTCACAGACGATATTAATTATGCTTATATATAAGCTGTTGAGAGAATCAAGACCTCTCTATTTTTTTGGAAGCCATCACCATATACTAACTTTAGGAAGCTCAAAACATCTAAATGTGAATAGCACTTTCATTCTATTCCTTGCCCTCCAATTCCCTTGTAACTTCCTGCATCCTTGAGGGCACTTCCTCCATTTTACCTTCCTTACAATAATGGATGCT
This sequence comes from Mus musculus, assembly GCF_000001635.26. Taxonomy (NCBI): domain Eukaryota; kingdom Metazoa; phylum Chordata; class Mammalia; order Rodentia; family Muridae; genus Mus; species Mus musculus. The sequence continues at coordinate 71,216,905 of NC_000081.6, read as the reverse complement.
ATGTTTCAGATTCCAGATCTGTCTCTATCCTCTTCTTTCTCCTCCTCCTCCTCATCTCTTTCATCTTCATCCTCCTTTTCCTCCTCTTTTACTTCTTCCAATTTTACTTTCTTCTCATTCTTCTGTTCCTTCTTTTTCTCATTATTTTTATTTTACCCTTTGAAGAGGCTAGAAGAAAGATCGGAAGTCACTCAATACCAACTCCCACCAAGAGCAGATGTTTGTCAATAGAAGGCATACCAGCCTTTAAATTTTTTTTTTTCATTTGACAGGCACTGGTATCAATTGCTCAAAAAGCCAGGCCTTTAACTGGATACTCTGTGTGATAAGTGACAGTGACACTTTTACCACCTATGTGGCCTGCCCCTGGTTTGAGTTTGCCTTTGTTAACTGCAGTAATAATTCTGGACTCTTCTTTCTTCTTGAAAGTGACTTGATTTGTTTAGACCCAACCCGATTTCCTGCTGTACCTGAAGCTGAGGCGCAGAATAAACCATCCCCCACTGCTTCCGGCTATTTCCTGTCTTCAACACTTCTGTTTCAGAGAGCATCCACTGTCTTATGTCACACTCTCCTAGTCTGCACCTAGTTCAGTACCTTAGAGTCCGTTAAAATCACATGCTCATCTTCCAGGACTGATTTGTAGCTTCCTTCTCCTGTCAGAATAGTCCACAGAGCCTAATAGTAGACTGGAAGCCACACTACATTCACTCTGCTGGTAGTGTGAAAGAAAATGAGCGAGGGTTGTAAAAGGAGCTTCAAGACTCTCAGAAACTTCCTTCAGGAGAGATACTTTCCCCTGAAGGGGAATATAACCTTGCTTTGGAACCAATCACTCCAGGATGTCAGAGTTCTTAAACATGTCTCTTGTGGTAAAACGCTGTTATATATTCTCCTGGCATAGTTTCTGGTAAGGTCAGACAGAAAGTATCGACTTTTGCTGAGATTGCTACAAGAGAACATTTTCTTTACCTTTCTTTTCTATTTTATCTTACTATTAGTCTCTGTGTGTCTGTGTGTTGTGTTTGTAGCCATGTGTGTGCTGATGTATGAAAATGCATGCATATTTCTACATGGGGCCAGAAGTCAAGGTCAGTTGTAACTTTCTCAGTTATTCTCTACCATACCTCTTGATCTGGGGTCTCCCAGCCAACTTTCACAGATGTTTAGGGGAAAAGAGAAATTGTAAGCCATAGAGACTGATGAGAATTGCTAATACACAGTTGATAGTTTTATGTTGCAATGTCTATGGATCTTTTTAGAAAAACACATTAATCTGCTTCTTGCTTTTAGGGTTAGAGCAAAGTTTTCTAATTGAAGCATTCTATTAAATGTCAAGAGGATCTCTTCACTTCTGGGCATCAATTCCTCCATAATAGAAAGCATACCATCTACAGTTATGTTTGGCGAGTTAAACAACAGTTTCTACAAAAGAGTGCATAGAGGTAACCTGTAAGAGGGTAGGTTAACATTAATCCAGGGATGTACTATTTACAGCCCCTTAGCTTGCAGACCTTCCTTTTTTTTAAAATATTTTTTTATTACGTATTTTCCTCAATTACATTTCCAATGGTATGGATAAAAAAAATGTGGTACATTTACACAATGGAGTACTACTCAGCTATTAAAAGGAATGAATTTATGAAATTCCTAGGCAAATGGTTGGACCTGAAGGGCATCATCCTGAGTGAGGTAACACAATCACAAAATAACTCAAATGATATGTACTCACTGATAAGTGGATATTAGCCCAGAAACTTAGTATACCTGAGATATAAGATACAATTTGCAAAACACATGAAACTGAAGAAGAATGAAGACCAAAGTGTGGACACTTTGTCCCTTCTTAGAATTGGGAACAATCACCCATGGAAGGAGTTACAGAGACGAAGTTTGGAGCTGAGAAAAAAGGATGGACCATATAGAGACTGCCATATCTAGGGATCCATCCCATAATCAGCCTCCAAACGATGACACCATTGCATACAATAGCAAGAGTTTGCTGAAAGGACCCTGATATAGCTTGCAGACCTTTCAATAATCATCTGCCAGTAACAGAAGGATACTTTGGTCCATACCTAGCTAGTGGGATTATGTAAGCTATTTACTCTAAATTAAAACAATCTTTCCTGGAAAGGGAGGGAGATTGATACAAATTAGGAAACATAAAATATATGAGGCTTAACAAGCTTAGAAAACTATAAGATTTTCAGTTTCTTCCAGTAGGTTGCCCATATGCAGGCAGTAAAACAACTGCTCAGGATGGAGGACAGTATCTTTCGTGATGCTGCTTGCCTGTGGTTAAGAGCTCAAGAGATGTACTTTTCGTGTTTTATCACCTATATTGGGATAAGGTTTTATGTCATGTAGCTGCGTCTGATTCAGCCATAGTCCTATACATGAGCCCTCATCTAGGCTCCTGTAAATAACCCCAGTGAAATAATCATCTCAACAAACTAAACTCAAACAAAATGATTTCACAGGCATCTCATCTGTGCCATATTTGGTGTAAGTAGACATTTATTTCCTTCTCTCAGTGGGGAAAATGATCAATTGAAATGGACACCATCTATCAACTGGTTCTGAGCAGCAAGGCCATCTCATTTTTAGGCTCATAAAATCACTACATCTATCTCACTTCACCCACGGAGTCATTGGTGTCAAGAATGTTCTATGCATTGATATGAATATATTCACTAAGAATATAAACAGAAAGACATCCCTCAGTCCAGAAGAATGGGCTAGAAATGATCTAGAATTAAAGTCTTGATTCATCATTAACAGATAGTCATGTGAACGTCTGTTTCTTTGAGCTTTTCTACTTTAGTAATCATAATAATCATGTGATCATATCTCTGTAGATGATAATCAAAAAGAAAGACAGTTTTCTTTTTTTTCCATTTTTATTAGGTATTTAGCTCATTTACATTTCCGATGCTATACCAAAAGTCCCCCATAGCCACCCACCCCCACTCCCCTACCCACCCACTCCCCTTTTTTGGCCCTGGCGTTCCCCTGTACTGGGGCATATAAAGTTTGCGTGTCCAATGGGCCTCTCTTTCCAGTGATGGCCGCCTAGGACATCTTTTGATACATATGCAGCTAGAGTCAAGAGCTCCGGGGTACTGGTTAGTTCATAATGTTGTTCCACCTATAGGGTTGTAGATCCCTTTAGCTTCTTGGGTACTTTCTCTAGCTCCTTCATTGGGGGCCATGTGATCCATCCAATAGCCTACTGTGAGCATCCACTTCTATGTTTGCTAGGCCCAGGCATACTCTGACAAGAGACAGCTATATCAGGGTCCTTTCAGCATAATCTTGCTAGTGTATGCAATGGTGTCAGCATTTGGAAGCTGATTATGGGATAGATCCCCAGATATGGCAGTCTCTACATGGTCCATCTTTTTATCTCAGCTCCAAACTTTGTCTCTGTACCTCCTTCCAAGGGTGTTTTGTTCCCACTTCTAAGGAGGGGCATAGTGTCCACACTTCAGTCTTCATTTTTCTTGAGTTTCATGTGTTTAGGAAATTGTATCTTATATCTTGGATATCCTAGGTTTTGGGCTAATATCCACTTATCAGTGAGTACATATTGTGTGAGTTCCTTTGTGAATGTGTCACCTCACTCAGGATGATCCTACTAACAGAAACCAGGACCACTCACCATCATCAGAACCCAGAACGCCCACTTCGCCCAGTCCAGGACACCTGAAAAGGTAGACCTGGATTTAAAAGCATATCTCATGATGATGGTAGAGGACATAAAGAAGGAATTCAATAACTCACTTAAAGAGATACAGGAGAACACTGCTAAAGAGTTACAAGTCCTTAAAGAAAAACAGGAAAACACTGCTAAAGAGTCTTACACACGTTCTCGCGACCGGCCAGGAAGAACGCAACAAACCGGAATCTTCTGCGGCAAAGCTTTATTGCTTACATCTTCAGGAGCCAGAGAGCAAGAGAGCAAGAGAGAGAAAGAGAGAGCAAGAAAGCAAGAAAAAGAACAAGAACAAGAAAGCAAGAGAGAGAATGGCAAAACCCCGTCCCTTTTAAGGAGAATTATCCTCCGCCTAGGACGTATTACTCCCTGATTGGCTGCAGCCCATTGGCCCAGTTGTCATCACGAGAAAGGCAGAACACATGGCGGGAAAACTGCCCCTGCAGATTATGTTTACTACTTAGAACACAGCTGTCAGCGCCATCTTATAATGGCAAATATGAGGGCGGCTCCTCACAGATCCCCCTTTTCTTTTAATAAGAGCAATAGGCCACCCATATTAATGAGAGTGGAGATAGAGGTCAAATCCCCAGTGTGCAGGTAAAGGAGCCATGTACAGGATTAGCTCTTAGGCTCACAGGCTTTTACCCAGAGCAACCCTGACCTGCTCCCGTGTCGTTTTTCCTGGGGAGGAGGACACTTGGACACTCAACCTTCTTGAAAGATGACATGTCTCCCTAGAATAGGCTCATATGTGCCGCAGAGCCCTTCTACTGCAGTGCTTAGCCGTGCAACTCTCTCGGGCTGCTGAAGCACACTCACTCTATCCCGTGCAATGAGACTAGCCTCGTGGGGTGCAAGAGCTGAATGGCCAGCGACCTATTGCTTAAGCATAGATATATCAGGGGAAGCACCATGTTCTAGAGCTGCAAGTGCCTGGGCAATAACCACCTTGTCTCTCCTAGTTTAGGCCTTAAGCTTACAGACCAACCAAAGAAGCAACACTAATCCACAGCAAAGTGTATCTCCAAATAATATCAATCCCACCCATTCTTTAAAGAAGGAAAATGCTGAGGAGATCCAATTGGGTAATCCTTTGGTCAGGGACAGGTCCAAGTGCGTGGAGTTGACCTGAATAATGGCAATTCTCAATTCCCGAAGGGTCTGTTCAAATTCAGCCGTCCAATTCTGTAACATATACTGAGAAAGACTTTTTGACAAATTAGCTGCCCTAGTAAATTTCTCATACTGAATGGAAGTAACGCATAATGCGGGGTCCCCCAAGCTCCCGACAAACCCTAAGCCAGTCTTGTAAACCTTTGTTCTTTCTTGGGGCTATGGCCGCTCGGCACTCCTGTGTAGCTTGCTCATAAATGAGCTGTTCTACCAGAGGTGCGGCTTGCTCTGAATCTCCAAAAATATGCTCTGCTGCCTCTGTCATTCTGGCCACAAAATCTGAGAATGACTCCTGAGGTCTCTGGACGATCTTTGTTAGTTGTCCAGTGGCTTCACCTGCTCGGGAGAGCGCCTTCCAGACCCTAATAGCCTTTTCATCTGATTCAGAACTATTAAGAACTGGCTCCTTGAGCTCATCTAGTGATGAGTATAGGCTCCTTCTCCTAGAGACCTCCGCTAATTGATCTTTTTTTTCTTTTTCCTTCTCCTTCCTTCCAATCTCTCCCCAGGTATTCTTACCTGACCTAAACTTTTCCTCGGGTTCAAAACCCGTGGAAAGGCCTGTATACTTATTTTGTGTACCATATTTCCTCTTTGCTCCTACTCTCTCTCCCCGCTTTACTTCTGATAGATTGCCCTGAATTTCATCCAGAATTTTCAGCCCTGCCTTAACCGCTTGATAACATGTGAAAAGGAACAAAAAGGCTCCTAACACTAGAGAAAGTTCAAGGCCAAACATACCTTGTAAAGCTGTTCCCCACTTCACTTCTGATAGACTGTCTTGAATTTCGTTAGAAAGTTCAAGGCCAGACTTACCTTGTAAAGCTATTTCCCACTTTACTTCTGATAGACTGTCTTGAATTTCGTTAGAAAGTTCAAGGCCAGACTTACCTTGTAAAGCTATACTTACGGGTACCCTGTTCCCCAGCTGAAGAGTTCTGAATTCACGCAGTTGAATCCTTCTCAACAGTCTGTTTTACGGGAACACTTCATTACCATGACCCGCAGTTCTGGTTCCGGAATGATGAATCTTCCTTGCGCCGGTGATGGTAACCATCCCAGGTTTTCTCATCCCGGGTTTTCTTGTCCCAGGTCTTCTCGTCCCAGGTCTCGGCACCAACTCTTACACGCATTCTCGCGACCGGCCAGGAAGAACGCAACAAACCGGAATCTTCTGCGGCAAAGCTTTATTGCTTACATCTTCAGGAGCCAGAGAGCAAGAGAGCAAGAGAGAGAAAGAGAGAGCAAGAAAGCAAGAAAAAGAACAAGAACAAGAAAGCAAGAGAGAGAATGGCAAAACCCCGTCCCTTTTAAGGAGAATTATCCTCCGCCTAGGACGTATTACTCCCTGATTGGCTGCAGCCCATTGGCCCAGTTGTCATCACGAGAAAGGCAGAACACATGGCGGGAAAACTGCCCCTGCACGTGTGCAGTTTACTACTTAGAACACAGCTGTCAGCGCCATCTTATAATGGCAAATGTGAGGGCGGCTCCTCACAAAAGAGTTACAAGTCCTTAAAGAAAAACAGGAAAACACAATCAAACAGGTAGAAGTCCTTATAGAAAAACAGGAAAACACATCCAAACAGGTGATGGAAATGAACAAAACCATACTAGACCTAAAAAGGGAAGTAGACACAATAAAGAAAACCCAAAGTGAGGCAACGCTGGAGATAGAAACCCTAGGAAAGAAATCTGGAACCATAGATGTGAGCATCAGCAACAGAACACAAGAGATGGAAGAGAGAATCTCAGGTGCAGAAGACTCCATAGAGAACATCGGCACAACAATCAAAGAAAATGGAAAATGCAAAAAGATCCTAACTAAAAACATCCAGGAAATCCAGGACACAATGAGAAGACCAAACCTACGGATAATAGGAGTGGATGAGAATGAAGATTTTCAACTCAAAGGACCAGCAAACATCTTCAACAAAATTATTGAAGAAAACTTCCCAAATCTAAAGAAAGAGATGCCCATGAACATACAAGAAGCCTACAGAACTCCAAATAGACTGGACCAGAAAAGAAATTCCTCCCAACACATAATAATCAGAACATCAAATGCACTAAATAAAGATAGAATACTAAAAGCAGTAAGGGAAAAAGGTCAAGTAACATATAAAGGCAAGCCTATCAGAATTACACCAGATTTTTCACCAGAGACTATGAAAGCCAGAAGAGCCTGGACAGATGTTATACAGACACTAAGAGAACACAAATGCCAGCCCAGGCTACTATACCCAGCCAAACTCTCAATTACCATAGATGGAGAAACCAAAGTATTCCACGACAAAACTAAATTCACCCATCATCTCTCCACGAATCCAGCCCTTCAAAGGATAATAACAGAAAAAAACAAATACAAGGACAGGAACCACGCCCTAGAAAAAACAAGAAGATAATCCCTCAACAGACCTAAAAGAAGACAGCCACAAGAACAGAATGCCAACTTTAACAACAAAAATAACAGGAAGCAACAATTACCTTTCCTTAATATCTCTTAATATCAATGGACTCAATTCCCCAATAAAAAGACATAGACTAACAGACTGGCTACACAAACAGGACCCAACATTCTGCTGCTTACAGGAAACCCATCTCAGGGAAAAAGACAGACACTATCTCAGAGTGAAAGGCTGGAAAACAATTTTCCAAGCAAATGGTCTGAAGAAACAAGCTGGAGTAGCCATTCTAATATCGGATAAAATTGACTTCCAACCCAAAGTTATCAAAAAAGACAAGGAAGGACACTTCATACTCATCAAAGGTAAAATCCTCCAAGAGGAACTCTCAATTCTGAATATCTACGCTCCAAATGCAAGGGCAGCCACATTCATTAAAGACACTTTAGTAAAGCTCAAAGCACACGTTGCACCTCACACAATAATAGTGGGAGACTTCAACACACCACTTTCATCAATGGACAGATCGTGGAAACAGAAACTAACCAGGGACACAGTGAAACTAACAGAAGTTATGAAACAAATGGACCTGACAGATATCTACAGAATATTTTATCCTAAAACAAAAGGATATATCTTCTTCTCAGCACCTCACGGGACCTTCTCCAAAATTGACCATATAATTGGTCACAAAATAGGCCTCAACAGATACAAAAATATTGAAATTGTCCCATGTATCCTATCAGACCACCATGGCCTAAGACTGATCTTCACTAACAACATAAATAATGGAAAGCAACATTCACGTGGAAACTGAATAACACTCTTCTCAATGATACCTTGGTCAAGGAAGGAATAAAGAAAGAAATTAAAGACTTTTTAGAGTTTAATGAAAATGAAGCCACAACGTACCCAAACCTTTGGGACACAATGAAAGCATTTCTAAGAGGGAAACTCATAGCTGAGTACCTACAAAAAGAAACGGGAGAGAGCACATACTAGCAGCTTGACAACACATCTAAAAGCTCTAGAAAAAAAAGGAAGCAAATTCACCCAAGAGGAGTAGACGGCAGGAAATAATCAAACTCAGGGGTGAAATTAACCAAGTGGAAACAAGAAGAACTATTCAAAGAATTAACCAAACGAGGAGTTGGTTCTTTGAGAAAATCAACAAGATAGATAAACCCTTAGCTAGACTCACTAAAGGGCAAAGGGACAAAATCCTAATCAACAAAATCAGAAATGAAATGGGAGACATAACAACAGATCCTGAAGAAATCCAAAACACCATCAGATCCTTCTACAAAAGGCTATACTCAACAAAACTGGAAAACCTGGACGAAATGGACAAATTTCTGGAAAGATACCAGGTACCAAAGTTGAATCAGGATCAATTTGACTTTCTAAACAGTCCCATATCCCCTAAAGAAATAGAAGCAGTTATTAATAGCCTCCCAGCCAAAAAAAGCCCAGGACCAGACGGGTTTAGTGCAGAGTTCTATCAGACCTTTAAAGAAGATCTAATTCCAGTTCTGCACAAACTATTTCACAAGATAGAAGTAGAAGGTACTCTACCCAACTCATTTTATGAAGCCACTATTACTCTGATACCTAAACCACAGAAAGATCCAACAAAGATAGAGAACTTCAGACCAATTTCTCTTATGAATATCGATGCAAAAATCCTTAATAAAATTCTCGCTAACAGAATCCAAGAACACATTAAAGCAATCATCCATCCTGACCAAGTAGGTTTTATTCCAGGGATGCAGGGATGGTTTAATATATGAAAATCCATCAATGTAATCCATTATATAAACAAACTCAAAGACAAAAACCACATGATCATCTCGTTAGATGCAGAAAAAGCATTTGACAAGATCCAACACCCATTCATGATAAAAGTGTTGGAAAGATCAGGAATTCAAGGCCCATACCTAAACATGATAAAAGCAATCTACAGCAAACCAGTAGCCAACATCAAAGTAAATGGAGAGAAGCTGGAAGCAATCCCACTAAAATCAGGGACTAGACAAGGCTGCCCACTTTCTCCCTACCTTTTCAACATAGAACTTGAAGTATTAGCCAGAGCAATTCGACAACAAAAGGAGATCAAGGGGATACAAATTGGAAAAGAGGAACTCAAAATATCACTTTTTGCAGATGATATGATAGTATATATAAGTGACCCTAAAAATTCCACCAGAGAACTCCTAAACCTGATAAACAGCTTCGGTGAAGTAGCTGGATATAAAATTAACTCAAACAAGTCAATGGCCTTTCTCTACACAAAGAATAAACAGGCTGAGAAAGAAATTAGGGAAACAACACCCTTTTCAATAGTCACAAATAATATAAAATATCTCGGCGTGACTCTAACTAAGGAAGTGAAAGATCTGTATGATAAAAACTTCAAATCTCTGAAGAAAGAAATTAAAGAAGATCTCAGAAGATGGAAAGATCTCCCATGCTCATGGATTGGCAGGATCAACATTGTAAAAATGGCTATCTTGTCAAAAGCAATCTACAGATTCAATGCAATCCCCATCAAAATTCCAACACAATTCTTCAAGGAATTAGAAGGAGCAATTTGCAAATTCATCTGGAATAACAAAAAACCTAGGATAGCAAAAAGTCTTCTCAAGGATAAAAGAACCTCTGGTGGAATCACCATGCCTGACCTAAAGCTTTACTACAGAGCAATTGTGGTAAAAACTGCATGGTACTGGTATAGAGACAGACAAGTAGACCAATGGAATAGAATTGAAGACCCAGAAATGAACCCACACACCTATGGTCACTTGATCTTTGACAAGGGAGCTAAAACCATCCAGTGGAAGAAAGACAGCATTTTCAACAATTGGTGCTGGCACAACTGGTTGTTATCGTGTAGAAGAATGCGAATTGATCCATACTTATCTCCTTGTACTAAGGTCAAATCTAAGTGGATCAAGGAACTTCACATAAAACCAGAGACACTGAAACTTATAGAGGAGAAAGTGGGGAAAAGCCTTGAAGATATGGGCACAGGGGAAAAATTCCTGAACAGAACAGCAATGGCTTGTGCTGTAAGATCAAGAATTGACAAATGGTACCTAATGAAACTCCAAAGTTTCTGCAAGGCAAAAGACACCGTCAATAAGACAAAAAGACCACCAACAGATTGGGAAAGGATCTTTACCTATGCTAAATCAGATAGGGGGCTAATATCCAACATATATAAAGAACTCAAGAAGGTGGACTTCAGAAAATCAAATAACCCCATAAAAAAATGGGGCTCAGAACTGAACAAAGAATTCTCACCTGAGGAATACCGAATGGCAGAGAAGCACCTGAAAAAATGTTCAACATCCTTAATCATCAGGGAAATGCAAATCAAAACAACCCCGAGATTCTACCTCACACCAGTCAGAATGTCTAAGATGAAAAATTCAGGTGACAGCAGATGCTGGCGTGGATGTGGAGAAAGAGGAACACTCCTCCATTGTTGGTGGGATTGCAGGCTTGTACAACCACTCTGGAAATCAGTCTGGCGGTTCCTCAGAAAACTGGATATAGTACTACCGGATGATCCAGCAATACCTCTCCTGGGCATATATCCAGAAGATGCCCCAACTGGTAAGAAGGACACATGCTCCACTATGTTCATAGCAGCCTTATTTATAATAGCCAGAAGCTGGAAAGAACCCAGATGCCCCTCAACAGATGAATGGATACAGAAAATGTGGTACAACTACACAATGGAGTACTACTCAGCTATTAAAAAGAATGAAAGACAGTTTTCAAAGCATAGCATAGCCAGATTTCTGTTTTCTTCCCTCCTTCCTTCCTTCCTTCCTTCCTTCCTTCCTTCCTTCCTTCCTTCCTTCCTTCCTTTCTTTCTTTCTTTCTTTCTTTCTTTCTTTCTTTCTTTCTTTCTTTCTTTCTCTCAGTACAACTAAGTGGAAGACAATGCCTATATAAAAGTGAATGGTTGCATTTTAATAAAACTTCATGATAGAAGAAGCCAGGGTATAGGGTCTTGACACTGATTTGACAAACTGCTGAAATATTATTTAATCTCACAGGCTCCTATGTTTTTATGAAAGAAGAAACCCCATAATCCAGGGAGAATTACAAATGGTAGGGGAAGCTGAGATGTTATAATAGAGTCCCAGACAACTTTTTTACTGAACTGATATGTTTTAGTTTGTCAATGTGATCTAAATATTTTGAATATCAGTAAGATTGATATCAATGGTAATTTTTATAAGGTGTTATGAATGTTCTGTTAACAGTTTTTTAGGACTTTCCATCTTTCTAATTAGGGGCTTCTTAGGATTTTTAATTTGATTTTGTAAAATCTATAGTTTTCTGATCCTGGCACATCAAGTTGTTTGAAGTCAGTATGATATAATCTTTAGGTTTGGGAATTCATGGCCAAGTTAGTGAAAACTAATGGATCTCACAATGGTCCCATGGGATCCAGATCTTCTCCCAAAGCCTTGGCACTCATCTCTCATCTCAATGTATTTGACATTTGCTAAAATCATGACCTCTGCATTTGACCTTTAAATATCCATTGTGCATTTTATATTGGAAGAAAACCCATTGTGTTACACATTTGATGGCTTTTTGTTTCACTTCTGTTCTTGTTTCAATTCTGTTTAGTGGAAGAGCACTCTTTTCTTATGATTAATATATTTCCTTATGATTTAATATATTTTGAGATAAAATAAGTCATTGTGTTACATACTCAGAATTTGAAATCAGAGAGACTTAAATTCAAACTGAAAATCCTGCATAAGCAGCAGCATATCAGCATTTTTCATCATTCCTGTTTTCTGCAACATTATGAAGAATAAAATACCTCTGGTGTAATTCTGATAGGCTTGCCTTGGATGGATCACACGGCCCCGAATGGTGGAGCTAGAGAAATTACCCAAGGAGCTAAAGGGAACTGCAACCCTATAGGTGGAACAACAATAAGAACTAACCAGTACCCTGGAGCTCTTGTCTCTAGCTGCATATGTATCAAAAGATGGCCTAGTCGACCATCACTGCAAAGAGAGGCCCATTGGACTTGCAAACTTTATATGCCCCAGTACAGGGGAACCCCAGGGCCAAAAAGGGGGAGTGGGTGGGTAGGGGATTGGGGGACTTTTGGGATAGCATTGAAAATATAAACGAGGAAAATACCTAATTAAAAAAATACCTCTGGTGAAAGAGACAATTGATAAGCAATGATCAAAATATATTAGGTGCCCAATAAATTGAAGTTACTATTAACAGCATTCATTTAAATAGTGCCAATAAGGATAATTACAAACTTCTGCATTAATTCAGCTAATTAGCCAATATCACCATTAGCTAAGCACAATGATAGTCAGATAATAAGTAGATCTTTTTCATAAAACTTGTCAAAACTACTCTCCTATAGAATAATTACCCTACCTTTGCTTTGCTAGTGCCACTCATTTGCCACACATACTTCACTTACATTAATACGGAGGATATGTATGTGCATAGATATGTAAACATATGTGTGTATAAATGTAGATATATAAATATAAATGTTTATTTCAATTAGACTAATATTCTTGCAATTTAACTTGAGAATGATTGCATAATTTTCATGAATTATTGCACCCATTTTCACAGCAGACCTTGGGAAGGTGACTGAATAGCTACTGGAAAATAAAGATAACTAACACAACAACTGCCTTTTCGACAGGGAAGAAGGTCACAGATTTCAATCATCCACCCAGAAGTCTAAATCTGAAGCCTACAAAGTCACAATCATACACCATCAGACAAATCATGATAATTTTTGTAATTATAGATCTTAAATATCAGGACAACACTGATGATGTAATTATTACTGGCATTCTATGTTAGCTTCTCACTGTTTCCTCCTCTCCTTCTTCATCCAGATCTCATTAATGGTCATTTGGAAGATGAGAATTATAAAACACCTTTAGTTCTTTCCATATCTGTCTTTGTAGGAATGAATTTTTTCATGTAACAGAATAATTTCTAATTCTTTTCATTTTCCTTCAGGTGACACGCCCTCTTTATGCCAAAGCAAAACATATTTGTGTTTATAGAACACATTGTCTTGATGGTTTTGGATCTTCTTGTCTCAGAACAGTCTGAATTCTCAGTAGAAAACACAGAGTCTTCTGTTGTGTGGTTATTATTAACTTGCTTCTTTCCCTCATAGCTACCCCAATGATTGTAAACTGTTCCCACCCTAGGGAATCCTTTAGCTACAGAGTAACAGCTTCATGCTTCCCTCTCTTTTGAGAATGCCATTTTGTTTGAAAACATCATATGACAAGAACTTCAAGTTTCTGTAGAGAGAAATAAAAAAATCTCAGAAGACATAAAGATCTCCCACACTCATGGATTGGTAGGATTAATGTAGTAAAAATGGCCATCTTGCCAAAAGCAATCTACAGATTCAATGCAATCCCCATCAGAATTTCAACTCAATTCTTCATAGAGTTAGAAAGAGCAATTTGCAAATTCATCTGGAATAAAAAAAAAGATAGCGAAAACTATTCTCAACAATAAAAGGACTTCTGCTGGAATTCACCATCCCTGACCTCAAGCTGAACTGCAGAGCAATCGTGATACTGGTTCAATTGGTGATTAGCATGTAGAAGAATTCAAACAGATTCATTCTTATCTCCTTGTACAAAGCTCAGTCCCAAGTGGATCAAGAACCTCCACATAAAACCAGATACACTGAACCTGATAGAAAAGTAAGTGGGGAAGAGCCTTGAGAACATGGGCACAGGAAAAATTTTCCTGAACAGAACACCAATAGCTTATGCTGTAAGATCAAGAATTGACAAATGGGACCTCATAAAATTGCAAAATTTCTGTAAGGCAAAGGATGCTGTCAATAGGACAAAATGGCAACCAACAGATTGGGAAAAGATCTTTACCAGCCCTATATCTGATAGAGGGCTAACATCTAATATATACAAAGAATTCAAGAAGTTAGACTCCAGAGAACCAAATAACTCTATTAAAAATGGGGTACAGAGATAAACAAAGAATTCTCAACTGAGGAATACCGAATGGCTGAGAAGCACCTAAAGAAATGTTTAACATCCTCAGTCATCAGGGAAATTCAAATCAAAACATCTCTGAGATTCTACCTCACACCAGTCAAAATGGCTAAGATCAAAATCTCAGGTGACAGCAGATGTTGGCGAGGATGTGGAGAAAGAGGAACAACCCTCCATTGCTGGTGGGATTGCAAGCTGGTACAACCACTCTAGAAATTAGTCTGGAGGTTCCTCAGAAAATTGGACATATTACTGCCTGAAGACTCAACTGGGCATATACCCAGAAGATACTTCAACAGGTAATAAGGGAACATGCTCCACTATGTGCATAACAGCCTTATTTATAATAGCCAGAAGCTTGAAACAACCCAGAGGTCCCTCAACAGAGGAATGGGTATAGAAATTGTGGTATATTTATACAATGGAGTACTACTCAGCTATTAAAAACAATGAATTCAGGAGATTCTTAGGCAAATGGATGGAACTAGAAAATATCATCCTGGGTAAGGTAACCCAATCACAAAAGAACACACATGGTATGCTCTCACTGATAAGTGGATATTATTAGCTCAGAATTTCAGAATACCCAAGATACAATTCACAGACCACATGAAGCTCAAGAAGAAGGAAGACCAAAGTGTGGATACTTTGGTCCTTCATAGAAGGAAACTCAAAATATCCATGAGATGAGATACTGAGACAAAGTGTGGAGCAGAAACTGAAGGAAAAGGGCATCCAGAGACTGTCCCACCTGGGGATCCAACCCATGTACAGTTACCAAACTGAGACACTATTGTGGCTGCCAACAAGTGCTTACTGACAGGAGCCTGATATAGTTGTCTCCTGAGAGGTTCTGCCAGTGCCTGACAAATACAGAAGTGGATGCTCACAGCCATTCATAGGACTGAACACAGGGTCCCCAATGGAAGAGCTAGAGAAATAACTCATGGAGCTGAAGGGGGTTGCAGTTCTTTAGAAGGAACAACAATATGAACCAACCAGTACTCCCAGAGTCTAAACCAACAACCAAAGAGTACACATGACAGGACCCATGGCTTAAGCCACATATGTAGCAGAGGATGGCCTTGAGGGACATCAATGAGAGGAGAGGCCCTTGATCCTGTGAAGGCTCGATGCCCCAGTGTAGGGGAATGCCAGGACAGGGAAGTGGAAGTTGGTGAGTTAGTGAACAGGGAGAGGAGAAATGGGATGAGGAATTTTGGAGGGGAAATGAGGGAAGGGGATAATATTTGAAATGTAAATAAAGAAAATACAGAAGTGGATGCTCACAGTCATGCATAGAATGGAGCACAAGGTCTCCAATGAAGGAGCTAGATAAAGTACCCAAGGAGCTGAAGGGCTCTGAAGCCCCATAGGAGGGACAACATTATGAACCAATCAGTACCCCCAGAGCTCCTTGGAACTAAATCACCAACCAAGAAAACACATGGTGGGACCTGTGGCTTTAGCTGTATCTGTAGATGAGGATGGCCTAGTTGGTCATCAATGGGAGGAGCGGCCCTAGGTCCTGTGAAGGTTCTATGCCCCAGTATAGGGGAATGCTAGGACTGGGAATGTAAGTGGGTGGGTTGGGGAACAGGGAGGGCGGGAGAAGATAGGGGATTTTTGGAGAGGAAACTAGGATAACATTTGCAATGTAAATAAAGAAAACATCTAATAAAAAAGAAAATATCTAACAATAAAAATAACACAAAAGAAAACATCTAATATACTGCCTGATCTGATCCAGGACATTTCCTGAATATGCCCCTTCAGCCTGCTTCACCTCCACATGACTCCTCCCCCCCTGCATATCCCTATCACAGATTCTTCCATTTTCCTTACTACCATAATTTTATTTCTGACCTCAACATTGGGTTTGATATATTTATTCTCTCCTCCTCTTTCTCCTACATTGTAGGTTCTTATGAACCAGGACTGTTTGATTAATTTTGTAACTCTAGAGTATCTTATCTGCACAATAAAAAACCTGCCATAATTGATC
The DNA here is from genome assembly GCF_000001635.26 of Mus musculus. NCBI lineage: Eukaryota > Metazoa > Chordata > Mammalia > Rodentia > Muridae > Mus > Mus musculus. The sequence continues at coordinate 71,200,543 of NC_000081.6, read as the reverse complement.
CATTGGGGAATAAATTAACAAAATTAGGTACACTTTTTTTTTGTTTTTGTTTTTTTGTTTTTTGAGATAGTGTTTCAGTATGTAACCTGAAACTTGCCTGATACTTGCTATGTGGACCAAGCTGACCCTGAATCTATGGAGGTACTGCTAACTCTTCCTCTTTGGTGCTTGTATATAGGTGTCTGTCATTCTATCCATCCTAATATTTCACTTTATTTTAAGGATGATTTTACAATCAATTACCAGTGTTGTGACTTCTTTCTTATGTTAATTAATTCAACATTGCTGTAAATCCAAGTTTTGTCTTAGGATCCAGTACCCCAGAATGTTGTTTTTGCCAGGCTTGTCAGCCCTGGGGAAGACCTCAGGCTAATTTATGGCAATGAATGTTCTATTCCCATAAACTGGCAAAGGCTATGTAAGTGAGACAGTGATGGACCAAGTCCTGGATCTTGCCTTCTGGAAGATTATAGTCCAGTAGATGAAATAAATCAATGTCCTGATGCTCTATGGGATTTAATAAGTACTATACTCTCAAGCAGTGGGCTGTTTACAGACTTTACTTATATGTGCTTTCATATGATGAAATGTTAATATTTTTTCTCTGCATCTGGCCATTATATATGCCCTGGAAAGTTTTATTTTGTTGTTGTTTTTTTAAATAATGATCAACCACTTATTTCAAATTTATATCTTACTAATGGCTGAAATAATTGAAGAAGACAATCTAAATGCTAATGATATCTTTAAATTCTACAAAGAAGAATATTATAGTATTACAAAACTGAAAATATGTAAGCTAAAATCCTACAATTTGCATTATGTTTTCTTTACTAACTTGAACTTAATTTTGGGTCTTCTGAAAGGCAAAGCAAGAAGAGTTGCCAATTACCTGTTGAGAGTCAATATGCTCTCATTGTTGTATATTCCTTCACTCATTAGCATTAATGTATATGTGGTGGACAAGAGCCATCTCACACCCACTTCCTCTCTGGGCCCCCATAGTAGTCAGGTGGGGCTAGGGGATGGATGGCAACAGGATTTAGCCTTGTCAGCACTTGCTCCATTGATCTAATTCAGTCTGTCTGTTTTCCTACCACATCCCACGTTCAAACACCAGTCCCTCTTAGACTTCCCTGTTTTTTGTTTTCTCCACTAAAGTTTCTAGGAAAAGCATGCCTTCTATAGAAACAAATGTGAGCAGGCACTCCACTTGAAGGGCTGGGAGTTTATGGGTATTATGCATAGGCAGGAGAAGGCAAAGAAACCTTGCAAGAGTGATGAAGCAAAGCTCTATGAAGATGTCCATTGTCTGTGTCACAAACCATTATTATTGAAAAAGTAAATGCATGATTATAATTTAACTGTGGAAAATGCAGAAAGTATATTTGAAAGTATTTGTTTTCTCTTTTAATACATATTTTGTATTATATATATTCATATACATATATGAATATATATACATGTATATATGAATATATATATATATATACACACATATATATCAAGAGAGAGAGAGAGTTTGTACTGTAAGTGCTCAACTTTTTCAGTGTAGCACAAAACTGACCACAGATAGCACAGGAGCAAGTATGCCACTGTATCCAGTACTGATTAAAACACTGATAAATAAATTTCATATACTTCTCACACTTCACACAGTCTTCTTCTGATATTGCAACCATTTATATTTCAAATCATTATTTGCTGCATGCTTCCCTTAAGACCCGTTCATGTTAGACCTATTATGAAAAAATTATCCCAGTTCTCTAAGGAGACCACTCTAGTTCTTATAACTGCCTAGATATGCAACTTGAAAAGAGTGGGTTACTGTGATAGTGTGAACCATCTTCATTATGAATTCACGGCACCCTTAATTAGCCACAAAAATCAATGTAACTTCCTCATTATCAGGTAACAAAACAGGCCCACTAATGAATATTAGCTTCATTATCTACTTTAGTAATGTGGAACAATTTCCTGACTGGTTATTTTGTTGTAACTAGAGAATGTGACAGCCAGCACCATAGAATAATTTCTGGAGTTATTCTGAGGATTGAATATGATGGCACTGGCCAAGCCTCTGGAAAAGACAAGCCAACTAAGTTTTGCAAATACATGTGGTGGTAAGCCAAGAACCACCCACATTCAAGAACCTCGCCATCACCTAGTTCACCTTCCACAGCTCAACACCAGCAACCATATCATCACTAGGCACCATATGTAAGATATTCCCACTGTGACTATAAGTCATATATCCTTTATAAAACTCAAGCCTTGACTGCTTGTCCCCTTTGTCCTATTCTCACACAGAGGCAGCTTTTGAGCCCCCCAAAAATCTGTTACATGAGGTCTATTGTGTGGTGTGATCTTTGCTGCATTTCTTGGCCCTCTGTCCACCACCAAACTCTCTAAACAGAAAAATGCACATGAATGTTTAAAGCACATCCATGGGAATTCAATGGGCAGATGGAAAATGGTTGAATGAATGTCAGAGTTTGAAAATGTAATGAAAAAAGATCATGATGGTATGTTGTGTATAAAATTAAGTTTTATCAAGAAGATGATCGAGAGAAATATTGGCTGCAGCATTTGAATCCTAAAGATTTGTCATTGTATGCACACATTAATACATCTCTCAGCCTTCATTAGAGAAGCTTCAATTTGTAATATATGGTGATTAACACGGAGACTCACAGCTGGCCAAGGTGCAGAGAATAAGAGATGTAAATGGGACATTTACACCTCCAAAGATGATGGATGACTACAGAAAAAAATATTCCAGACAAAGCAGGGCTGTTGCACCTATGAACTCAGAGTGGCTATGACAGCATTCAGAAAACTTATCTAAACTCAAGCCAGACCAAATACCAGCATGAAGGGGGAAGTTGGGCATGCAATCCCACACCTGCATGGAGAACCAATGGCAACAAAGAGCTGCTGGAAAGAAAGTATTAATTTTCTATAAGATTTTTGTCCCCTTACAAGTTGATCACACTTCAATGGAAGGCCACAAAAGAATGTATGGACAACACCAACTCAACTTGATGGGTTAAAAAAATATGAACACAAAGTTGGCAGGGCAGGGAAGAATGGTTGTACTGGGGAGAACTGGGAGGGGGAGGTAAATATAGCAAAGCACGTGGCACAAAATTCTCAAAGAGCCCACAAAATATGCATTAAGCTAGAATACAAGTAATTGTAGATATGCCTTCTACATTTTCCAAAGTTTAAAATATAATTGTGGTTGGCTTTTTTTTAAATAAATAATCAACTAATAAAGGTTGCTTAGCAACTCTTTCAACCTAAAATATTAAGAAGTGTTAGAGAAAATCTTTTTATGCAAAGATTGCTTCCCATAGGGGATAATTTTGAGGGTGATGCCAAATGCTAAATGTCACACAACACCAGGAAACTTAAATCATAAGGAGAAGGGATGAGGCATTTGATTGGAACAGCATTTCCTCCAGTTTTCAGGAAACTGTGATTAGGTTCCCACAAATGAGGTCTTAATTGGACCCACTCAGAGCTGATGAGCACATCGTGGTAATGTGGCATGTGCCCTGCAGGTGGATCTGGTCATGCCTGAGTAAAGAAGAGGTGACTGTCTGGAAGCCTGTCCCAACTTCTCCTACTACAATGCAAATGGTTTGGAAGGAGTGCTATTTACCATTTTCATATTTAAAGGCAAATCTCCTTCAGATAACCCAAATGGGAAAAAAAGAGTCTCCTTGATTATTCTTAAATAAGTTCTATTCATGAGAAATAAGAACTAGTGTCAGTCCTTAGTTTTGATAAACAGTTCCCTTTTAAATGTATAAAGAAAAAATGAGAAGTCCTATAAAATTCTTCAAAATATGTGACATAAATTAAGGCTAGTAGAAAACATAATTATGATGATAATCATCGAGCTCATGTGCATCTTGACAATCTAGTTGTGAGGCACTGTGATCTGCCTATGAGACCCAATATGGTCCCAACTCTCAAAAAGTTTCAGTATTATCTGAGAAGGGATGTAACGTTAATTTTTAAAGCTAGGATAAAGCTGCATGGAACGATAAATCCTCCCTAGTGTATAAAAGATCATGAGCTGCTTTCAGTTCTGTGAGCTTTTACCTGGTTATGGATTGTAAGCTCTGCCAAGCTGTTGAATATGGTCCAGCCTCAGATACTGGGCCTTAGAGCTTGGTACAGTAGTATCTGCTGTGATGAAGAATTGTGCCTTTCTATGTAGCAGAGGCTCAGTGCATTCTCCCAGTTCATTATAAAGAGAAGAAAAGAGGAAAAGATAGGAGAATTAGCAGCAAAAGAAAAAGAAGAGAAAGACTGAAAACACTTGAATGGGCAAAACTACATTTGCAATTCAAGTTCATTCCAGTGGCAAAATTGGCTTCCCGTGGATAGACTGTGGTTAGATGACTCCTAAGTCCATGGCATTGTCAGCAGGCAGCTTAAAAGCATCACCATACCTCCTCTATTGTTGTGTCCTTGAACTCTCACAAATGGTCCTATGAGAACAGCCTGCTTCTTTCACTTCTGATGATGATGAAACCACGAGTCATCTTGAATAACATGGTCTTTAATAGGACTTAGATTTCAGTGTGTTTTGTTCCAATTTTAGGCATAATTTTTTCTTACTGAACAGGGACTCAGTGCTGTAGTGTGAAGAATGGGCTTCTCAGAGAAAGTGATCAATGTTCTCAAACTAATCACTGGACTGGAGTGACAGTAGGTATCAGAAAACAGAATTTTGTCTCTACTGGTGTTCTTTGTGTAATATACTGCAATGCCCCATCACACCCAGGCTTTGACATATGCCACTGCGCGTTCATATGAGCCACGGGGTTCTCAGACAGATTAGCTTATTGTACTTGGCTGGTCCTGGTATTATTTTAAGTGTGAAGTTTAATCTAACTTTCTTAAGCAAAGGAAAACATATTTTCCTAGAGCTGTTGAAATAACAGCTTTGAATAGTGCCAGAAGCTGCTGGCACCGTTCCAGGAAGAACAATGCAATTCTAATTTGGTGGCGTTTTAAGTTTTCTCATATTCATCACTGGGTAGGGGAGAAGGGAGATGCTCTATTCTTTCTTTTCAAGCATGAAGTGCATATTTGCCTTCCGAGATGAGAGGTCTACCAATTTGAGATCAGTTCATCTCCAAATAAACCTAATTTTCAGTATCATCCAACTGTCACAATCCATTCTTCCTGACCATTACAGCAAAAGCCAAAGACCATAAGCTTCCCAGGTCCGGAATGTATGAAATTGTTGCTATGGGCAGAAGGGGGCGCTGGAATGCAGCACGTTCCTCTGTCTTTTCCATTCTCCTTGCCATAGCCAAGTGGAGGCATGGAAAGGAGCCACATGATGTAATAGGAACAGGCAGAAGATGCCCAGATAAATTGAGAAACAGACAAACTTGCTCTTGAGTACAGCTTTGCTTCTTACCTGATTCGATTCACGTCATTTTAACTCAATTCATTACTTTCAGCTAAAGTTCCCACCTTGTTCTGCAATAAACAAAGTGGGAAATCACAGAGGAACGCAGGCAAAAATACTTCCTTTGTCAGCTCAGCCACATACAAGTTCTATTTTTAACATATGAAGACTTTCATTTATTCTGAGGAACCTTGAATGTGCCCATATGCGTGATGCTCTGGGAAGTCCTGGTGGAGAATATAATTTGACAGAGGCAGAGTGAACGTGTTAGATGTTCTCATTCCCTCTTCTCTCAGAGAAACAGAATATAGGTATCTCAATGACTTTAAGAATGTACCACTCCACACATACACCAAACAAACAAACAAACAAACCACCTAAAAGCAAACAGAAAAGGACACACCTAACAGCTTATTCAGAGAATGGTTTTGTGAGGAGTGGAGAAGATCTGAACATTTCTTTGAATAATAAGCCATGTTTCCAAGAGAAAGTAAGGAGCAGGCCATGTGGCAAAGTCAGACCCAGTTCAACTCAAATCAGTAATGGATCTTAGGAATACTCTGAGCTAACGGGGCAGTCTGGGAAGCATGACACCAGGTAGCTGGAGAAGATGACTGTAGAACGTAGCCACAGAGTCAGGAAAAAGGCAAAATTCCACTGTTACTAAATGCCAATGATAGGAAGATCTTTTTGTGCTGGGAAGTCAGTGTGCTAGCTTTAGAAAAGCAAAGGCTAAAGGCAGACAATCATAAAGCCTTCACTCTTCATAGTGAGGACACTATGCATTTGTTGTTTACCTATGAATCTATTTAGTATGTTAGTGATGAATATGAGAGATGGTATCCTTTTAGTTTTTTTTTCATAGAGTTAGAATCTTGTCATAACAATAGACATGTGACTAAATAGGCCATCTCAGGGAGGGAAACAAGTAGCTCATTCATTAGGTATGGCAGAAAAGTCCTAGTGAGTATAATCCTCTCAGGCTAAAACACAGCTGGTCTGAAGGGAGGAAGCTGTGGGAAGCACACACAAATACAAGCATCCTGACTTAGTACAAGGATACCAGGACTCAGAGAGTTTTCTAGTAAGAGAGGAGAAAGCAAGAAGAGGTTCAGTGAGAGTTACATATGGAGACTGAGATGGAGAGAGGGTGGGAGCTGTTTTGCACATGGATGTAAAGCCAAGTCAAGGGTTTTCAGTTTTAGTATGATGGAGAGCACTGGCTGCTTTTAGGTGAAAGAGTAATAAAATCCAAGGGGAGATCATGCTAGTAACGGCTGGCTCTAAAGAGGTGCAGTCACAGGGGTGGTGGTTTCAGTTAGAGCAAATAGACTCTGGAGGGGAAAGATGGAAGCACAGTGATGGACTGTTTATAGACGATGGTGCTGTTTTGGGTGTTAGTGGAAGGGATTCCACTGCAGGTATAGCTTACATGTCTCACTGATGAAAGATTCTTCTATTATCATTCTACAGAGGAATCGTGACATGTTAAAGAGGGTGGAGTCAGAAGGTCTAGGCGGTATTTTCTCATTTTTCTAATAGTGTGGCTATTCACCTGAAATTTGTCTGCACTTTGTGAGATTCTACCTCACTCAGTCTGTATTAATAGCAGGCTGGACCATACTGACACCAAAAGTTAAGACTTCTGACGGAGGACATTGCTCATCTTATTACTACAGGGCAGAAACTCATTATATAGAAACTCAGAAAAACTGCAATAATTACACAAAATGGATCAATTCCTAAAAGAAGATAATGGGAAAAAGCAGGCTTTTGGAATTAATCAACCCCAAATCCCAGCAATGATCTGCCTAAAACTAGCTTTGGAAACTGCTCTCTTTAGTCAAAAATGTTAAAATAAAAATAAAACCAAATCCATTTATCTCAATTTCATCTGTGGGCTAGGGTTTGTAGTACCCAATACAACCAGTGTTTTCCTTGAGAAATAAATTAACAAATTCCTACCTAGTTCAGGGTTTAACCCTTAGTGTTTTTCTTCATGGCTTATTTTTTTTTTAAAGAGAAGACTATAATAAAGAATAAAATAAAGAAAAATAAAACAAATAGCTCAGTAATATTATAACTTTTATATGGCTGATGTCAGCAGAGTGAAACTCCTTACTTCAATTATTATGACTAATGACTTACATAATGACAATAATAACGATGCTAATGCTAATGGTGATAAAATTGTAATAAAATGTTTTAATCAAAGGAAGCATATTTCCCTGCAGAATTGCAAATATCTCTATTTCTCAGGCTCAACACTTTTTTGAACATAAATCTCTCAAAAATGCTATAATAATAATCTTAGCTAATGAATAAAAGTTTGTTTATAAACCTACTATGATACTAAACTCTCTTACTTTTTTCCCCTTCAACTTCAAACTCTGTTTGAACTGTTGTCTCAATTGGCTTTAAAATTTTCTCTCATTTTATAAGATGAAGATGAGAGAGAGAGAGAGAGAGAGTTTCCACAAGTGTGATGGGTTATTCTGGTGTTCAGACTTTGGTCTCCGATGGGATAGCATGTCCCAGTATCAGTATGCATCACAAGGAGTATACTCAAGCATGCTAAGCTTATCCAACTGTCTCCCAATATCATACAAGTGCATTACCTTCTTTCATGAAGTGTGAAGTATACAACTGAAAGTGGAGCTATAGAAAATTCTGATCTAATATGTTTGGAGTAAAATTTGAGACTTAGAAATTTTAAAGCACAACAGGTAATGCACACCCTAAACGCATTTGTTACATCAGCATTTGGTCTTTAGTCTGTATCTAAAATTCCCATTTTTCCCCTCACAAATGAGAAACATCTGCTGAGTAAAAATAGGAGAGACAATGAAATGCTTTGGCTCTGTTATGAGAAAATTCCATGTGAGAATAGAGCTGATTTCCTTTGTTCCAATAGAAGCAATGTTTAATTTATTCAACAGGCATTTGATGAACAGTTAACAGGAGTAGGGTAAAAAACTACAGTTTTCAGAATATCATTTCGCTTAAGAGAATTGGATTTGAACAATTGGAAGGCTGGATTCCTTGATCAGTAGGGTATGAAAAGAGGCATATTCAACAACAAATAAATTTTCTACTTCAATTTTTTTCAGAGAATCTAACCCATATAGCAACATTAGATAGCTAGGGTGTTGTCTATTGCAAAATTATCTCAAATTTTATTGCTGTATGAGTTCTATTAATGTATTATTTATTATAGCTTATTTTCTCATGTTTTTTTAAACATAGATTTTGTTTTGTTATTATCAGAAACCATCATTTTCCAAAATAGGTATATTTTCTTTTTCTAAACTGGCTAGTTCTTACATGCTTCTATTTGATGATGACAAAAACACTGTCTTCTGAGCAAACATAATGCATCAGCCAGGATCTTAGGTGAATATTAACTTCTTAATTGAGTCAAGGCAACAGTTACTATGTTACATTTTCTGTTTGCTTACACAAACCTATTTATTGCAGCAATTCACAATATTACAATTATAAAATTGGGTTAGGTGTCCATCAGCAGATAAGTAGATTTAAAAGTATGTGGTTTTATTCAGCCCTAAAGAAGAATAAAACTGTGCCATATTCTGGAAAAGAAATACAACAGGAGATTGTCCTGCTAAATGAATTAATTCAGACTCCAGAAAAACAAATGTCTTATATTCTCAATTATGTACAGATACTATAATTTATATAAGTACACAGAAACACAGAATGGTAAATAGGAGATAGATAGATAGATAGATAGATAGATAGATAGATAGATAGATAGATAAACACAAAGAGAGATGAATGACATGAATATAATTGAGACTATCTGAGGGTAGGAATAATATCAGGAATGGAAGAGAGAGGCAAGGAAAGCTAGTGGGTGAGCACAGTACAATACTTGACACAAATGTATAAATTGATGAAACACTTCATATGCAATGAATATACAACAATGAAATGATCAAGACTTATTGACCCTAGAGTTTTTGATAATGAACAGAGTTAAAAGTCACTCAATATTTTTCAAGGATATAGTACTTTATGATTTGCTATAGTAATGTCCAGTAGAACTACAGACCTTATTCCTCAAGTGTTACTTGAATTATTTATTTTACATTTTGCATCATGCTTTTTAAAAATCTTATAATGTTTATTAAATTTTCTTTGACAATTATATAATATGCACATACTCCATTCTCATTACTGTGACTCTCAATTCTTTTTTATTTAAAATATAATCTATAAGAAACCATCAACAGGACTCCGATAAGTTGACCATGCTTTAGTGGTTGGTCCCACACCCAGAAGTACAAGTAAATCTCTAATTAGACTTAATTAATATTTTAAAAATAGCAAAACTGAATCTTTCAAGTTGTGTGAGTGGGAAAAGCAATAAAGATTTGCAAGGACAGGGAATATTGATGGAAGAAAAATACATTTTATGCAAATATAGAATTATTAAAGAATAAATACATACACAACATTCAATGTAATCTAGCATAGTAGAGTATGGCTGTCTGTGCCTGTTATCCAAGCATCCTTGCTGAGGCAGAAAGTTTTAGAGTTAAAAGCTTTTCTAGGATACATAGTGAGATACTTCTCCAATTAACTAACTACTTAGCTAACTAAATGCACAAAAATTTAAACAAACCCATTTCTCCTGACATTTACATTCCATGATTTCAGATTATCAGCAATGTTATTCATTTGCTCATATAAAGAGCAGACTTCAACAGAACTTTCAGTTGAACAGGGATGCCCCCCCCCCCCACACACACACACACCAGGAGTCACAGCCTCAGACTGGAAGACTTTATATTCTGTAGTGTGCTTGGTGGCAGAAGGGATTGATTTGGGGACATTTTTGGGTTTTAACTTTGTCAGTACTGGGATATTTACCCCTGATTTTCCCCACTTCTACTTTAGACTATCTCTTTCCTCTAAGACATCAACATTCCTTCACTCCCATGTCATAAACAATTGCCCTCATTTGCATTCCTGATAAATCTCTGATGAGTATGGGCTCAAGACAGGAATGTGGTAAACAAAGGATATAGTTCTTTTAGGGTCTTGTCAGCCATTGACTCTTGTCTGTGCCACCTGTAGTTTCTAATGGTTAAGCAAAGAAGGGAATTATTCTATCCTCAAGTACTTTTATTCATTTTTCTCTGCTAAAAGAGTCAAGAGAATCTCTACAGAAGCATAGGGCTTGGGTGCAGCCTTTGATTTTCATGCTTAAAGTCTCTGGGTACCCTGCTGTGGCTTCTCTTTTCCCTTCTTATTTTCTCATTTAACCTCAACTGGAGAGTCAGTAGTGTTTGAAAGGAGGCCATTCTGCATGTCAACGCAGCTGCCTATAATGTATTTTGCTAGTAAGATGCAAATAACTCTTGCTATCATGACACTTAGTTCTAAGGAAAAGAAAGCATGCTCAGGGTAAGAAAATTATTGTATAAGGCAAATTAGGACCAAGTTTCAGTCCCATGAGAGGATGCTGATTAATTTACTCTTTGCATTTTGGCAGATGACAACATTGATAAAATAACTATGATACTACCTTTTTTTGTAATTTTCAACCATAGGCAAAGCACAGCCATGAAATCAAGAATGTACGCTTATGGGAGGTTAGGCTGAACTAAAGAACAGAGACATTCAGAATTTGAACCTCTAAAATGATCTTTCATGGGGTTCAACAGTCATACCAATAACTGCCTGAAAATGGTCAATCTTTTCTTTTTCATCTTTCTTGACTTGTGTCTAGGTATAGGGCAAACATATTTAGAACTTAGAATGAGAAAAAGTAGAAAAGTGGAGAACAGAGAAAAAGTTGATAGGGAATAGAGAAGAAAAGATAATTGAGAAACAAAATTAACTGTGGAGAAACTTTTCTGACTATTCAAGGAGAACACCTCACTTCAAGTCTAAATTCTTCTACCTTATTGTATTTCTTATTTAGGTGCCCATGTCTCAAGTTAATCTCTGATTCACATGTAAGTATTCTGGTAATATTAAGTAATATGTGCAAATTCTCTTTGCCCTACTGGATGGTTGCAGATGCCAAGTCATTGAAATTATGTATAAGATAATTTTGGCAACTCACTCTGTATACTGTGCAAACACAAAGTTGAACTGAATAGTCAATGCTCCTATCAAGTGAGTATCACTGACTTCCCACGAGGAGAACATTGGCCTCTGATTGAGACTGTTTGCCCTCAAACCATTCACTTCAGTGGGAAAGCTAAGCATCCAAGCATCAAGGTTCTGCATCTCACTCATTGCCAGCGATGTGGCCATCATAAGCTGGTCACGCTCAACTGTCAACTTGACACAACTTAGAATTCTTCGAAAGAGTCTCAGTGAGAGATTATCTACATTAGGTTGCTCTGTGAACATCTCTCTAGACAACTATCTTAATTAAATTAATTGATGTGAGAAGAGCCAGCCCACTGTGGGAACAAGCTATAGGCACAAGCTGTGCACAAGCAAGTGTGGCATTTCTTCTCTATGCAATAGCAATTGTGTTTTACATGCAGAGAATCTGGTCAGTCCCTGCTCACATCCATTCCTTATTAAGTAAGGCAAACCTTCAGTCCTCAGTCCTGATCTTTTTTCTTTTCTGTATTCTATGTTGTTTGACAAATTGATAGGTTTACAGAGAGAGCAAATCCTACTTGCTTCCAAAATAGCCCTTCATATGGATCCTACTGACACCTTCAAGGGGAAGAAATCCTTTACTATGTAGAGAACACTTTTATTTCACAGTTAACCTGAGGTGTATAATGCATTTCTCCTGTGGTTGGCATAAATGCACTCAGAAGAATGAATAAGTGAACATTATATCTGTTTCTGAGACTTGTGTATTGTGGGGGAAAATGGTAGAAAGTTTAAAATTTTTTAATCTAAATAAATAAATAAATAACTTGGGAAAGGACACAGAGTTCAAAGAAATGAGGAAAAACCTAACTGTTTAAGAGATCCCCTGAAGTAGGTTGGTCTAGTTTTTTGGCAATGACATCATTCATGTATAGGATGCCTAAGTATTTGCAAGCAGCATCAACTCATTATCTGTAATTTAGGAAAACAGTTTATGACCTGCTTTAAAGACTGTTTATCAAGGACAGAATATTCAGAAAATGGTGGATATAAAATAAGAATATAAAGAAGTCAACCTCCATCTCTACAGAATTATACATTGGCCCACCAGCCCTTTCCAGCTTGTCCCACAGGTCATCAAGATCATCATTCCAGTATCATGTGAAAACCCAATGTCATTGTGTGTCACAATCTCTCATTCTGTTTTGTTTTATGGGTTCAAGGCAATTCCTCCCCTTTTTTCTGTTTATCTCTTTTAGATATTCACTGCTCACTTACCTTTGGTCAGCTTCATGTCTGTTTCTTCCTGAGATACAAGCTCCAGGAGAATAAATACTGGACATATTTTTCTCTATGCAAGGAAAATACCTTCTTGATAAGGAAAACAATAGGCACGAAAAGTATTTATTAGTAAATGGTCAGCTTTCAAACTAAAAAGCCTTAGAGTATATTAAAAGTGTGTCATTTGGTTATTTTAACATTTTTAATTCATGGACATCTTACAAGGTACTGGGAAAATATTGGTTAGCCATCTCAATTATCCTTAGAGTTCAGGAAGACATCCATAGAAATGAGCCAGAACAATCTATTATATTTATTGTAGCAGAGGGAGGAGAAATAGGTGGAAACATAGAAGAAATCGTTAAGTCTTTCAAAGTCTGAAAAGTTTCCGGAAGAAATTATATCAAAGCAGATACTGTCAGATGTGGATGAGGTTTGGGCAGAGTCTTTGTGCTGATTGAAGGATTAAGATTATTCCAGTGGACAGCATATAGAAAGCCCTAGATACGAGAAAGTTGATAACTGAAAATAAATAATTGTATCCAAATCATTTTTGACAGAGAGTCTTCAGCAAAGTGAAAGGTCAGTCATAATCAGCTAAACCTAAAATCAATGGCACAACAAAGAAGACAAAACGCAGCGCCATACCCATGTCTTGGCAACAAGATTCAGGTTGCCTAAAAATCATGGTACGAAGTGGAAACAGTCTCCTGAAGTTATGTTATTATTTATGTATTTATTTGTGTATGAATGAGTGTCTGTTCATATACCTCAACATACATGGACGTCAGATGATAACTTCCATAAATCAATTATATCCTTCCATAATGTGGGTTTTGGGTATCAAGCTCATGACCTTATGTGTTGAGCCACCTCCCTGGCTCATCAGTTTTTTTCATTACAGAAAAGAAAATAATGTCAGAAATCAAAACCCTTTTTTTCTTTTTCTTCTTTGAAATTTACAAAACTTTCCTTTAAAAATAATAAAGGCAAAATTCAGTTCTAGTTAGGATGCTGTTAAGATCTGTGCAAGTTGTCAAATCCCATTGGGTTTCTATTGCAATGTTCAACAAGGAAAATTCTAGTCCACCCTGGTTTGGGGCCACCTTGGAAAACAGGCCTGAGTAGAAATTTCTTTGAGAAACTTGAGGGTTGTTATTGGGGAAGGAGTATTCTTTCCTGACCACGGAACCACAGAGGAAGTTTCCCTGGGAAAGCCTTTTTTCAATGGCATTGGTGGAAAGATAAGGCAGGCCCAGTTAAAGCAAAGAAGAGAAATTCCTGCCTGAAGTTTCACTTGCTTTCTGATTATGTTCTTAGTTTGAGTTGGTGGAAATTTATGATCAGTTAAATTAATTCATTTGAAAAAGTTTTAGCTGGACTGAAGAGATGGCTCAGTGGTTAAGAACACTGGCTGCTCTTCCATAACTTCTGAGTACAATTCCCACCAACCACATGGTGGCTCACAACCATCTGTAATGGAAGACAGTGTCCTCTTCTGGTGCTTCTAAAGACATCTACAACGTACACATATACATAAAATTAAAAAAAAAAAGGTTTAGCTGGTGATAACTAGAATTTTGAGTCAGACACAGACACAGTAAGCAATGAATGGCTATTAAGAGAATTACAGATAGCCCAAGAAAAATTAACCCCAAATTTGTAACAGTCAACTTTCCCCAATCACCAAAATAAAATCAGTCACTCAGCCTTATAGAATATTTACTACCATTACACTGTTTTCTCTGTGACCTTTAGAGCTAGCTCAGACTCTCGTGACTCTACCCTCTGAAGAGAATTCATGGAATATATTTCCATACCATAATCTTATAGGAAAAATAAGAAATTTCTGTATTCTTCTTACTGCACCTCTTCACTTTAGCTGGAATGGTGCAGGTGACAATAATCAGAAGCAAGGACTTAAAACTAAGGAGAAGAACGTGACTAACTACAAGGGAGAGATTTTTAGTCTTATCTCTGACTTTACGCAGATATTGACACACCCCTTCATTGTCTTTGGATCTCAGTGTTATGTGATTGCCATGAGGTCCTAAAACACATTTTTTTTTTATCTTGGCATAACTGTTATATTCTATGAAAGGAGAAAATCCCAGAGATGCTTCTGGAAAATATAAATATAGGTTGTTTCCTGACGTGCTAGGTTAGGAGCAATTTCCTTAGTTACCAGGCAGGATGAGCATGCTACTCAGGTCTGGATAGACTACCCTCTGGGATCTTATGGTCTGCTAACCAAGTCCTGCATCTAAGTGTGAGAGGGAAGGTAAGCATGTTCTGGTGACTCCCAATAGTATTTAACCTTGTTTCCTGAGCATCCCCCAAGACTCAGGTTTTACTATGGACTAGATGAGGCCATGTGTACAGAAATATTCAATTGTTGTGCTGTCATGAAAAAGTTTTACCAATGGCTACAATGTCAACTTTGCAAACTTTCTAAAGTATAGAAGCTATGTGAACAGATTACCAAGGTCCTTCCAAGATCTTGAAATATCTATTTACAGATGAGGTGGCCTCGACAATATGTTTTATTATTATTTTTAGTAATTGCCAAGAATCCATGTAAAGTGACTACATGATTTCAGGACTAGTACAAAACAAATTTGCAGTATCCCATATTCTCAAGTATAAACCATGAGTGAACATGCCCATATCACAAACAATAAGAAAGATCCATGGAGACAGCAAGCCTGTATCCATGTGCAATGGCTGACAAGATGTGGTTTAGAGTAGAGAGGTCTTCGTTGTTTTGTTTTTCTGACTGTTAGTTAAGGACTGTTATTTCCAAGGTAGGTTTCAAGGAAGTAGTTAGCTAGCTCTCTGATAGTGTGAGTGTTTATTATGGATTATGTTCTACATACCAGGTTTTTCTTATTATCAGACTATGAACTGATCCATCTACTCACCCAGACACTTACCTCCAATGTCACTAGTATAACAGTCCTATATTACATAAGGACTAATCTAAATTAAGAAGTTACACCTAGAATAACCATTTCTAGCTGAGACAAGAAACATGTTCATTCCACAATGACAAGGGCTAGCAGTCATCCTACCAAGGGTTACACAAAGGATCTCCCTTAACTTGTAAGAAATCCAGACAGAGTTTCATGTTGACTACATGAAGATTGGAATTTGTAGCAGCAAAGTTGGACAGAGTTACCCGAGTCACATTCCTTACACAGCACTGATCAACTGAAATTAGAGCTTTTGAAATACCTCTGAAGTCACTGCTGCAGAGGTGGCAACCTGATCAGGCAAATGCAGATGGCAGTCCTTGCAGAGACAGTGTACCAGTGAAAGCAGAGGCAGGCAGTGATACAGAAGCCGCAAGGGCTGAATCAGAGGTCAGGCTATCCATGAAAATAAATAGTGAGTCTGGGTAGATGGCTATTATTTCTATGAGACTAGTGGGAAGAATGGCAAACACCACCCTTGAGTTCAATCTTAGTAGGTATCTTAAATTTCTCAATTAGATTATGCTCTAAAATATATGTTAAGTAATATTTTATAAGCTATAAATATTTTTGTAAGTATCTCATGGTTTTAATTCAGTAAACGAAGCATAGCAGTATTCATTTATTAATTGCTTTACTAGTTTTCATGGGCAGAGATGGTTTGTATTCTTGCAACATACAGACATTGAAATCTTAACCACCAAGCACCCAACATCATGGTCTCTAACTCTTGAGAAACTGAAAAAGTTTTGTAGGATTCACCTTCAAGATCAGGTAAAAGCTTATATGAAAGGGATTGGAGCAGATTGCTTGTCCCTTTTGCTAGGTGAGGTACACAAGAGAAGCCAACTATAAATCAATCATTTGGTTACCAAAGACAGACTCTACTAACTCCTAGTTATGAGTGTCACAGTCTTCATATCTGAGAATGAGCAGTGTCTGTGATTGACTTCGTGTTCTAAGACGTTTTGTTATAGCAGCAAGAATTGATTGAAAAATATCATAGACTGTTTCTGGATCAGCTCAGATTTATTGCTGTTGATTCTGGAGGCTAACAAGTTAAAGTTCAAGTTGCTCTCCAGTTTTACTTCTATTAAGAACATTTTCTGACTTTTCAGAAGTCGTTTTTCCTTGCCCTCTCTGTGTTAAGGAGTCTCATATCAGGCAGTCTCATTTTTTAAATTGGGGTAGAGGAGGCATGAGTGCACATATTCCATCACGTAAACCCATTCTTCATCTAACTACTTCCAAAGACCCCCTTCTTCCCAACACCTTCCTACTGTGAATCAGAATTTCAACATGTGAATTATAGAAAGATACAATCACTTCATAACTCCTCCCATTGTTACACAAAGTTGGACTCCCTGGGCTATTTTCTGCCTTACCCCTCCTACTTGCATGTAGATAAGTTCCACTAAGCCTATGTTATTATGCCCAGCAAGTAGTGTCAAAAGAAAAGCCTTGGGTTATAAATGAGACTGGCAGGGGTTAGAGTTAGGGATCTGGCAGAACGCACCTTAGAACATTAGTTGCTATAGAAAGGAATGGAATCAAAGCAGATAAGACATGGAGGGTTGAGGCTATATAAGATGTACTGAGGACAAACACCTATACATATATACAATTATATAACATATTAATGTTTCAAAATGAAAGAGCTTGTAAATCAAGAAGTGCTAAATGTAACCTCCCTTTTCTCTGGTTCTCTCTATTAGCCCAAGATGCACTCCCTATTTTTTTTGTAACTGCAGTCAAGTGTTATATGAAGAACTCTTAGAAATAGCCCCCGAATATTTATAGATGATAGAGTCAAAGACTTCAATGTAATTACAAGACCTGTGTAGTTTATCCTTTTAAAAATGATATCTCAAATAATCAGTACATCTGCTGAACTTTAATAATCTTCCAGTAGCTGTCACCCCAGGAGCCAGTATTAAAATCACATCATAGAGTGCTCTTCTTTATGAATACTCCTCACTTCAGTGAGAATGCCTTCAATTCAATTAGTCTGTGCCATTTAATTTGCTCAATGCAAATTGCTGGCATTTCATTGAATTCAATTAGACACAAATCAATAGAAATCAATTCCAAGTGATTAGCCTTAGCATTCATCAATAGAATTAAATTTCAAAGGGCCAGAAGACTGATTCAACCTGAGTGGTTTTTAAGTCTTTAAAATTTTCCTTATTTTATTAAGATGTCATATTATTGGGACACGTTTTTGAGGGCAAGTGTGAATCCTAAGGGGCCCCTTGTGCTGTTGGAGCTGAAGAGTGATTATGAAAAGATGACTTCAATTTCTGTTTTAGGGAAGTTAACTTTCAAGCATATAGAAAAAGTAGGTTGAAGTAAAATTTATATTTTAATGTGAATATAACACTGTGTCAATGCTGGGTGACTTTACTATTGAACTCATATTTGTTAGGGTGCAGATGTCTATCTGAAAGCATATTGACATATGTATGTACTTTCTGTTATAAAACCACTGATCTGCTCTATAGGACCTGTTTGGTACCATCTTCCTTCTTGGCACTGCTTTGCTGCCTAGCTATTTATTCTTACTAATAGCAAAACTGGGTTCTTCTTTCCACAACACAATCATGATATTTCATTTTATAGGTAATTTACAGATGGCAGGCTGGTATTTGTATAATATTTTTATTATATTTATTATGATGTAGGTGATTTTACCTATTCTACTCCCAGTTAGAAAAAATAAAACATAAAGTAGTCGATAGTCAAGGTTCTCTAGAGAAACAAACCAACCGTATGTATAGAATTAGCAAGACTGATGAGCTATTAGTTATAGGAGATAGTTAAGTGCCATTTTTCTGTCTTCCGTAGAGTCTTTGATGATTTGAACGAGAATGGGCTTCATAGGCTCATACGTTTGCATGTTTTGTCCAAAGTTGATGAGCTGTTTGGGAAGGATTAGACTGTAAGGCCTTGGTGGAGGAGATGTGCCACTAAAAGTAGGCTTTGACACTTCAAAATCCCATGCCAACCATCCTGTCCTTCTCCTGCTCCTTTCTCTGCCTGCTGCCAGCTGCCTGTAGATAGGATGTAAAACTACCAACCAACTATTGTACCAATATGGTGTCTGTCTGCTTCCTACCATGATGTTAATGGATTAAGCTTCTAAAAGTGTGAGCAAGCACATAATTCAATGATATTTTTTTCAAATAAGAATTGCCTTGATCATGGTCACTCTACTCAACATAAGTAATACAACTAAGAAGGAGACCAAGGGGGCAAAAGTGGGATGAAACCATTCTGTGTCAAAAGTTCTAAAGAACTTGGAAGCTGATGGAATAGTCTAGTTCAGGGGTATAAGAGCTATATGTCAGCTCCAGTGAGCAAGCAAGAAGGAAATTTATTTTTCCTCTGTTACTTTGTGTTATATTACTATATTCCACGGATTTCATGATGCCTACCCACAATAAGGAGGGCTATCTGCTTTATCAAGTACATCACTTCAGGTGTCAAAGTCATACAGATCCAGATACACCATTAGAGACACATTTAAAAATAATGCTTATTCTAAGCATATCATGGGACAGATAGCACAATGCATCAAGTTATCTGCCATGGACATTCTGCCAAGCACATTCACTAAGGCTGCAAAGCAAATGGATGTAAGAACTGGGGTTTGAATGCAGGGTATCTAATCCTAGGGCCTTCCTACTCGTTTCATGTATAATCATCCTAAGCCTTGGTGCTAAAGTCTTTGCATTATTATTGATGCTAGAACCCTGAAACCTCTGAAAAGGGAACACAGTCATCTACTGAATTGTCTCATACATTTTTTTCTTCATTCTTCATCTCTCTTCTTACTAGCCATAAAGGCACCTGAAAACTGCTCAGATGATCTAGACCATCTCTAGATCTTGAAGTGCCATTCGTTCCAAATTTGAGTATGTATTGCTCAGGAAATCAAGACACAGATAATTCATAAAAGATAAACGAAAAGGGATAGATAGAAACTATTTACAAATTGGTGGCTAGATTATGGAAAACCAGAAAATCTGATGGGTAATTCTAGATAAGGCAAATTGATAATCTCATTATCATTTACTGAGTCCCAACAGGAGCAGAAAATCCAAAACGCCTCTTGAATCATTAGATAAAAGAGGAATAGAGTCATTTGCCCTCTTAGGTCAAGATTTTGCTCTTCATCAGCACAGAGGAGTGTGGAAGACAGTTTGATCATCACCTCATTACTCTCCTAGATTTTTGGACCACAGATCACAAGAGGAGGTTATGTCAGAAAAATAGAGATTTAAAAACAAATAATAATATGAAGATTAACACATGAAAGAAGCCAGTTTGGGCGAAAAAAGATTGGAAGGCTTTCCTAATCTGAGTTCTTATACCAAATATCATACCATTATTATTATTATTGTTATTATTACTATTATTAGGTTTTTGGAAACAGCATGGTAGAGTCAGCCCTGTATATTCATAGCACACATTTGTTCTAATTTGTTTTGCTGTTGCTGTGATAAACACTGACCAAAAATAAATCTGAGGAAAGAAAAATTTGACTTTATCTTTCACCGTACAGTGACTCATCCTAGAGAGATACGGACCATGGAGGAATATTACTTATTGGCTTGCTTCTCCTGAAAAACCTTAGGTACCTTTCTTATATGACTCAGATTCATGTGCCTGGTGATGGTGCTACCCACAATGAATGGGCTCCCCTATATCAATCAGCAATTAGAAAAAAAGCCCAAAATATCAGGCCCACAAAGCCATCCAATGGAGGCAATTTCTCATTTGAGTTTTCCTCTTTCCTGGTGAATCTAGATTTTTTTTTTCAAGTTTATAAACACTAACCAGGGCATCACCCTTCAACTTACAAACCAGCACGGTGTAGGATTACACTGCACTTCGAACGGGATCATGAAATGTGCTTTACTCTGTCTGATTTTGTCGTAACAGAATACTCAATACTGGGTTATTTGTTGATAACAGGGAGTTATCCACTTAATGAATGCAGGATCTCTGTAACCCAATTACATTTCCCTGGGTTTATGTAAGCACTGCTACCTTGGGCAATCATGGTTTCTGCAAGGTGTACTCAACTGCAGCAGTGATTCTGTGGACAGGCTGTTCTCAGACCTTTGTACTTTAATGTTGAGGCAAATACAAATTCCTCAGTCGCATCTAAAAGAACTTATTTCTGTAGACTTACCATGGAGCTCGCAAAGCCCAGAATCTGTGAACTCTACTAAATAAGCCAATGGTGTTGTAGGGTCTTAGACAGCTCAAGAGATGTGGGATAAACCACTAACAAACTCACTATGACACTGTGTGTACCACTTTGATTTAGAACTCAGCAACTCAATGTTTCAGGGACTGAAATTTTACTAGTTTTAGCTATGAGCTTTGTTGTTTTGTATATGGACTTACATAGACTCCAAAATTCTACAATGTGCACTGTTAGTTAAATGTTGAAGAATGAGATAACCAAATATTTTCTGAGGCCCTGATATAGAGGAAGGAATGTAGTTCCTTGCCTAAAACTAAGAATATTCGAGGAAAATCCAGTAATGCCCTGGAGCCAGGACTCTGGGGGAACATCAGATACTGAGAATCCAAGACTTCTGACCATAAATGGCCAAGAGTATTAGTCAGAAGGCCACTGTGTGCTTGATCTAAAATATTCTTGAGATATCCTATGTTGCCCTTGGGCAACATTGTTAGATCATCTTTCTATTGGATTTGTCCCACCGATGGTGGTTTCTGCTATCCTCTTCTCATTTCTCCCCTGGAAGTAGTATGCATAATACTATAATTCTTTTAATTGAGTATTTATTTATTTATTTATTTATTTATTTATTTACATTACAGATGTTGCCCCTCTTCAGGTTCCCCCTCACAGACTCTCTCTCTTGATCCTCTCCAATTTACCTCTGAGAGGGTAGGGCTCTCTTGGTATCTCCCCACCCTGGCATGTCAAGTCTCTGCATTGTTAGGTGAATCCTCTCACACTGAGGTCAGAGGAGGTAGGCCTGTTAGAGAGTGGAATCCACAGTTAAGCAACAGCTTTAGGGACAGGCCCCACTCCAGTTGTTGAGGGATTCAAATGGAGACTGAGCTGCACATGCTACATATGTGCCAGGGTATCTCAGTTCAGCCTGTTTATGCTCTTTCCTGTCCTCCATCCAATGTTTGGTTGTGTGTTTCTGCATCTATTTTAGTCAGCTGATGGATAGAGCCTCACAGAGAACAGTTATGCTAGGGTTCTGTCTGTAATCATATGAGGGTATCATTAATAGTGTCAGGTATTGGCGTTTGCCCATGGGATAGGTCTTAAGTTGGATCAGTTATTGGTTGGTCATTCTTTTAGTCTCTAATCCATCTTTGTCCATGTATTTCTTTTAGAAAGGACAAATTTTGGGCTGTAAGTTTTGTGAGTGAGTTGCTGTCCTTATCCTTTCACTGGGGGTCCTGACTGGCTATAAGAGGTAGCCATTTCAGTTTTCATATTCCCGCTACTGCTGCATGTTTCAGGTAAAGTTATCCTAGAGATTCCTGGGAGCCTTCGAAATCTCATTTCTCTGGCAAATCCTACAGATGCCCCCATCGCACCACCACCCACTCCAGATTTCCACTCATTCTCCTAGTTCTCTTTCCTCTGTCTTTTCTCTCCCCATACCTGATCCTGAACCACTCCCAACTCTTCTCCCAACCCCACTCAGCTCCCTCCATCTGCCTCCTATAATTATTCTATTCCTCTTTCTAAGAAAGATTAAAACATCCTTGCTTGGGACTTTTGTCTTGTTTAGCTTATTTGGCTCTTTGTAGCATAGGTATTCTGGACTTTATGGCTAATATCCACTTATAAGTGAGTATATACCATGCATATCCTTTTGTGTCTGGGTTACCTCTCTCGAGATATTTTCTAGTTCCATCCATTTTCTTATAAAATTTATGATAACCTTGTTTTTAATAGCTGGATAGTATTCCTTTGTGTTAATGCACCACTTTTTCTTTATCCATTTTTCAGTTGAGGGACATCTGTGTTGTTTCTAGTTTCTGGTTATTACAAATAAAGTTGCCATGAACATAGTGGAGGGTGTATGTATGTTTGTGGTCTGATGGGGCATTTTTTGGGTATATGCCCAGGATCAGGGTCGTCACGTAGAAGTATTCCTAATTTTCTGAGAAATTAATGGATTGATTTTCAGAGTGATTCTATAAGTTTAAATTCCCACCAGCAGTTGGAGGAATCTGTTGGTCCACATCCTTGACAGCGTGTGCTATCCCTTGTGGTTTTTGTCTTAGCCATTCTGATGAGTATAAGGTGGAATCTCAGGGTTGTTTTCATTTCCCTGATAACTAAGGATGTTTAACATGTAATTAAGTGCTTCTAAGGCATTCAAGATTCCTCTGTTGAGAACTCTTTGTTTAGCTCTATATCACATTTTTAAAATTAGGCTAGTTTTATTGTTGTTTAACTTCTTTATAAATACTTGATATTAGTCCTTTGTCAGAAGGAGGGTTAGTAAAGGCCTTTTCCCAATATGGGGTTTGCAATTTTGTCCTATTGACAGTGTTCTTTGCCTTACAGAACCTTTTGAATTTTATGAGGTCCCATCTATTGTTGATCTTAGACTGGTGTTTTGTTGAGGATGTTGTCTCATGTACCAATGCATTTAAGTCTATTCCACTTTCTGTTCAATGACATTTAGTGTATCCAATTGGATTTGAGTTTTGTGCAGGGTGATAAATATGGACTTATTTGCATTCTTCTTCATGCAGATATACAATTAGATTATGACCATTTGTTGCAGATGCTTTCATTTTTCCATTGTATGGTTTTGGCTTCTGGTCAAAAATCAAGTGTCCATTGGTTTGCGGGTTATTTCTGGGTCTTTGATTTGATTGTATTGATCAACTTATTGGTATCTATTCCAATGCCATGAAGTTTTTATTGCTTCTGCTCTGTAGTACAGGTTGAGGTCCGGGATGGTGATTCCTCCCAGTGATTACTGAGTAGAGAGTTGTTAAGTTTCTATGAGAATGTGGACTTTCTTTTATTTCTGTTGTTGCTGAAGTCCAGCCTTAATCCATGGTGATCTGATGAGATGCAAGGGGTTATTTCAAACATATTGTATCTGTTGAGACTTGCTTTGTGCCCAATTATATGGTCAGTTTTTGAGAAGGTTCTATGAGGTGCTGAGAAGAAGATATATTCTTTTGCTTTTGGGTGAAAAGTTCTATAGATACCTGTTAGATCCATTTGGTTCATAACATCTGTTAATTTCATTGTTTTGATTAGTTTCTGTTTCTATGACCTTTTCATTTGGAGACTGAGGTATTGAACTCCCTCACTATATTATTTGGGATTCAATGTGTGATTTGATCTTTAGTAAAGTTCCTTTTATGAACATGGGTGCCCTTGCATTTGGGGCATACATGTTCAGAATTGAGATGTCACCTTGGTGGATTCTTCTTTTGGTGAGTATGAAGTATTCTTCCACTTCTCATCATTTGATTACCTTTGATTGGAAGTCTATTTTATTAGACATTGTCATGGGTGCTCCAGCTCATTTATTGTGCCCAGTTGCTTGGAAAACTTTTTGAATCCCTTTACTTGGAAGTAGTGTTGATTTTCATTGCCAAGGAATGTGTCTTGTATGCAGCAGAGAGATGGGTCATGTTTATGGATGTAGTCTGTTAGCCTGTCTTTTTATTGGTGAACTGAGTCCACAGATGTTGAGAAACATTACTGATCAACGATTGATTGTTTCTGTTATTTCCATGTTGATGACAGTACTGTGAGTGATTCTTTTCTTTTGACTTTGCTATGAGATGATTAATTTCCTGTGTTGTCTTGGTGTAGTTATTTTCCTTGTGTTGTAGTTTTTCTTATAGTATACACTGTAATGCTGGATTAGTAGAAAGATATTGTTTAAATTTTGTTTTATTGTGGAATATCTTGGTTTCTGTATTTATAATGATGGAAAGTTTTGCTAGTCTGGGCTGCATCTGTGGTCCCTTAGGGTCTGCATGATATCTGTCCAGTATCTTCTGGCTTTTAGAATATTTGTTGGGAAGTCAGATATAATTCTGATAGGTCTGCTTTTATATGTTACTTACCCTTGCAGCTTTTAATATTCTTTGTTTGCTACATATAGTGTTTTGATTATTATATGGTGGAAGGGTTTCTTTTTCTGGTCCAATCTATTTGGTGTTCTGTAAGTTTCTTGTATGTTGAATGTGATGTCTTTCTTTAAGTTAGGGAAGTTTTCTTCTATGACTTTGCTGAAGATATTTCTTGCCATTGAACTGGGATTCTTTACCCTCTTCTATTCCTATTATCCATAGGTTTGGTCTTTTCATAGTATCTCAAATATCCTGTATGTTTTGAGTAATAACCTTTTAATACATGTGTTCTTTGTCTCATGTATCAGTTTTTCTATTGTACCTTCTATGCCTGAGATTGTCTTTTCCATCTACTATATTCTGTTCGTGATGTTTGTATCTGCATTACCTGCTAACTTTCCTAGGTTTTTCATTTCACGTAAAATGAAATACAGGTGTTTTCTTTATTGCCTCTATTTCAATTTTAAGTCTTGGACTGTTTTATTCATTTTCTTCACTGGTTTGATTGTGTTTTCTTGTATTTCTTTAAGGGATTTATTTATCTTTAAAAGCCACTGTCATCTTCACAAGATGAGTTTTAAGGTCATAGTTTTTCTTCAGCTGTGTTAGGATATCCGGGGCTTGCTATAGCAACATATTATAGAGTAACATATTCTAATGCTTCCTTATTGTACTGGCTTCTGTAAGTTAAACTCTTGTGCTTGCCTTTAGCCATTTGGTTCTTTCTGGTGTTGACTGGCCTGGTTATCCTGGGCCAGAGAAGGCTTCAAAGGAGGCAGATGAGCTGTTTGTTCAGGGTTAGAGCAGGTCTTCTGGGAGGTAGGCAGATCTGTGTCCTTGGTCAGAGCAGGCTACCTAAGAGTCAGGTGGGATTGTGTTGTGGGGCAAAGAGCTGATCTCAAGCTGCAGGTAGAGGTGATGACCAGTGGAAGGAAGATGGAATTGTGACAGAGCAGGCAGAGCTCATGCTTGCTGTGCTTGCTCGGTTCTCAGAAGGCAGGGGGATTAAGGGTATGGGTATCTCACCTGGGTGTCATGGGTGGAAACATGCCTCTCAGGAGGCCAGCAGAGCTGCAGGGTGGGAAATGGGGTGCAGATTCATGGTCGCAGGTGCAGGTGTACATTTTTATAGGTATAAAAATGTGCAAATATCATGATCCTCAGATCATTCTTTGTTTCTTCTAATCAGATCAGCTTTCTCAGGATCCTGTCCTAGAGGAACGATTTTTTGGACAAGATCAGTTAAATATTTGCTTCAAGATAGTCCAAATTGACATGTCTTATAGTTATATGAGGACAAAATATTGTTTTCAAATCTGGTGATGAATACATAGTATTTAGGAAGACCGTGGCCAAAGTTTAGATGTTTAGAGGTGAGAAAAATGTTGAAAAATAAATCTACTGTACAAATGGTGCCTATAGTTAATAGCTATGCATCTTATTATTCAAGGTTGCTAAGAGAGTAGATTTT
This sequence comes from Mus musculus, assembly GCF_000001635.26. Classification (NCBI taxonomy): domain Eukaryota; kingdom Metazoa; phylum Chordata; class Mammalia; order Rodentia; family Muridae; genus Mus; species Mus musculus. Next base: position 71,174,178 of record NC_000081.6, on the reverse strand, counting down.
AAGTGTTCTCATCAAAGAAAAGGTTTAACAGGTTAAACAATGTATGGGTTAATGTGATAATTAGTATATAGTGTCAATTATGATCCCGAGTCACCTAGGAGACAGACACTTGGATATGTCTTTGAGAGGGTTCTAAACTAGCAGATATACTGTAAATTTTGGCAGCAACACCGTGTAAGCAGGAGCATAGAGTTGAATTGCAGGCAACTTATGGGTGCTGAGAATGAGATGAAGAGTCGTCACTAGTGAAGAATCCATTAGTTCATTATGCAATGCCAGTCAGTCAGTCCTAAAAGCATACATACATTTAACATTATATGGACTGCACATGTTATATTTATGCATTTAGGAATATATATATATATATATATATATATATATATGCACATAAGAATTACATATATGAACAAGAAGAATTAATGAATATGCATTAACCCCCCAACAAGAATTAATGAATATGCATTAAAATAATAAGGGGATATATGAAGGGGTTCAGAGATAAGCAAGGGAAGGGATTAATGGTGTCACCATATTAACTCAAAAAATAAAAGAAATAGTTTAAATAAATAAATAAATAAATAAATAAATAAATAAATAAATAAATTGCTGGGTTTTCTCTGGTGTAGTTACTCTCCTTGTGATGAAGTTTTGCTTCTAGTTTGCTCTTTAGTATGTCTAAGCATCAGCATTCATGCTGTTCCTTGTTTCCAGATGAAATGTGACCATTTGCCTCTGAGTTCCTGCAGTCAAGCCTTTTCCTGCCATGATGGGCTGTGTTCCTAAACGTAAGCACACACCCTTCCTTGAGTTGCTCTCATCAGGTATTTTGTTATGACAAAAGTGACCAATATAATTAGCTGAGATAAGCCATACTACCATGTGTACATATTATAAAGAATCATGTTTTGTTAAAGAAACTGCTACAATCTTTGGCAATTTAAAAATAGCTAGGACTATAGGTGTTGATCAGAAGCGGAATATGTCCATAGTATATGAGACTCCATGGGCAATTCCCAGAATCACAAAGAAAAGTGTAGCAGGAATGATGGGCTGACCTCTATGTAAATGCCTGGGGCTCCGAGACTGTGAAAGCATCTCTTACAGGAATGCTTAATTGAGGACTGCCTGACAGACCAAGGATTGCTGGTGCAGACAATGCCAGCCAATCAGGAACTGCTGTTTAGAAAAATACTTTCTTGGGACCAATGCGGTATAGGTGGAGGGATTAAAGGAGCTTGCAGAAAAGGTAGAGAGAAAAAAATAAGCTAAATGAGAATTGGTCATCAGAGCTAAACAACAGTACAAGAATTCATACACCTTACATTTCCAATGCTACCCCAAAAGTCCCCCAAACCCTCCCTCCATTCCCCTCCGCCCCACTACCACTTCTTGGCTCTGGCGTTCCCCTGTACTGAGGAATATAGAGTTTGCAAGACAAATGGGCCTCTCTTTCCACTGATAGCCGAACAAGTCACATTCTGATACATATGCAGCTAGAGACACGGGCTCCGGGGGGTACTGGCTAGTTCATACTGTTGTTCCACCTATAGGGTTGCAGACCCCTTTAGCTCCTTGGGTATTTTCTCTAGCTCCTCCATTGGGGGCCCTGTGAACCATCTAATAGCTGTGAGCATCCACTTCTGTGTTTGCTAGGCCCCGGCACAGCCTCCCAAGAGACAGCTATATCAGTATCCTTTCAGCAAAATCTTACAAGTATGTGCAATGGTATCAGCATTTGGAGGCTGATTATAGGAAGGATCCCTGGGTATGGCAGGCTCTAGATGGTCCATCCTTTCATCTCAGCTCTAATCTTTGTCTCTGTAACTCCTTCATTGGGAGTTTTGTTCCCAATTCTAAGAAGGAGCAAAGTATCCACACTTTGGTCTTCATTCTTCTTGAGTTTCACGAGTGTTGCAAATTGTATCTTATATCTTGGGTATTCTAAGTTTCTGGGCTAATATCCACTTATGAATGAGTACATATCATGTGAGTTCTTTTGTGATTGGGTTACCTCATTCAGAATGATGCCCTCCAGGTCCATCCGTTTGACTAGGAATTTCATAAATTCATTCTTTTTAATAGCTGAGTAGTACTCCACTGTATAAATGTACCACATTTTCTGTATCCATTCCTCTGTTGAGGGGCATCTGGGTTCTTTCCAGCTTCTGGCTATTACAAGTAAGGCTGCTATGAACATAGTTGGGCATGTGCCCTTCTTACCGGTTGGAATGTCTTCTGGATATATGCCCAGGAGAGGTATTGCGGTATCCTCTGGTAGTACTATGTCCAATTTTCTGAGGAACCGCCAGGTTGATTTCCAGAGTGTTTGTACCAGCTTGCAATCCCACCAACAATGGAGGAGTGTTCCTCTTTCTCTACATCCTCACCAGCATCTACTGTCACCTGAATTTTTGATCTTAGCCATTCTCACTGGTGTGAGGTGGAATCTCAGGGTTGTTTTGATTTTCATTTCCCTGATGATTAAGGATGCTGAACATTTTTTTCAGGTGCTTCTCAACCATTTGTTATTTCTGAGGTGAGAATTCTTTGTTTAGCTCTGAGCCCCATTTTTAATGGGGTTATTTGATTTTCTGGAGTCCACCTTCTTGAGTTCTTTATATATATTGGATATTAGTCCCCTATCTGATTTAGGATAGGTAAAGATCCTTACCTGATTTGTTGGTGGCCTTTTTGTCCTATTGACAGTGTCTTTTGCCTTACAAAGCTTTGCAATTTTATGAGGTCCCATTTGTCAAGTCTCTATCTTACAGCACAAGTCATTGCTGTTCTATTCAGGAATTTTTCCCCTGTGCCCATATCTTCGAGGCTTTTCCCCACTTTCTCCTCTATAAGTTTCACTGTCTCTGGTTTTATATGGAGTTCTTTGATCCACTTAGATTTGACCTTAGTACAGGAGATAGGAATGGATCAATTCACATTCTTCTACATGATAACTGCTAGTTGTGCCAGCACCATTTGTTGAAAATGCTGTCTTTTTTCCACTGGATGATTTTAGCTCCTTTGTCAAAGATCAAGTGACCATAGGTGTGTGGGTTCATTTCTTGGTCTTCAATTCTATTCCACTGGTCTACTTATCTGCCGCTATATCAATACCATGCAGTTTTTTTTTTGTTGTTGTTGTTTTTTTTTTTTTTTAATCACTATTGCTATGTACTGAAGCTTTAGGTCAAGCATGGTTCTTTTATCCTTGAGGAGAGTATTTGCTATCCAAGGTTTTTTTGTTATTCCAGATGATTTTGCAAACTGCCCTTTCTAAATCTGTGAAGAATTGAGTTGGAATTCTGATGGGGATTGCATTGAATCTGTAGATTGCTTTTGGCAAGGTAGCCATTTTTACTATATTGATACTGCCAATCCATGAGCATGGGAGATTTTCAATCATCTGAGATCTTCTTTAATTTCTTTCTTCAGACACTTGAAGTTATTATCATACAGATCTTTCACTTCCTTAGTTAGAGTCACACCAAGGTATTTTATATTATTTGTGTTATTTCCCTAATTTCTCTCTCAGCCTGTTTATCCTTTGTGTAGAGAAAGGCCATTGACTTGTTTGAGTTAATTGTATATTCAGCTACTTCAATGAAGCTGTTTATCAGGTTTAGGAGTTCTCGGGTGGAACTTTTAGGGTCATTTATACACACACACACACACACACACACAGACACACAGACACACACACACACACACACATATATATATATACTATTATATCATCTGCAAAAAGTGATATTTTGCCTTCTTCCTTTCCAATTTGTATCCCCTTGATCTCTTTTTGCTGTCGAATTTCTCTGGCTAGGATTTCAAGTACAATGTTGAATAGGTAGGGAGGAAGTGGACAGCCTTTTCTAGTCCCTGATTTTAGTGGGATTGCTTCCAGCTTTTCATCATTTACTTTGATGTTGGCTACTGGTTTGCTGTAGATTGCTTTTATTATGCTTAGGTATGGGCCTTGAGTTCCTGATCTTTCCAAGACTTTTATCATGAATGGGTGTTGGATTTTTTCAAATGCTTTCTCAGCATCTAACAAGATGATCATGTGGTTTTTGTCTTTGAGTTTGTTTATATAATGGATTACGTTGATGGATTTCCATATATTAAACCATCCCTGCATCCTTGGAATGAAACATACTTGGTCAGGATAGATGATTGCTTTGAGGTGTTTTTGGATTCGGTTAGAGAAATTTTATTGAGGATTTTTGCATCAATATTCATAAGGGAAATTGGTCTGAAGTTCTCTATCTTTGTTGGGTCTTTTTGTGGTTTAGGTATCAGAGTAATTGTGGCTTCATAGAATGAATTGGGTAGGGTACCTTCTGTTTCTATTTTGTGGAATAGTTTATGAAGAATTGGAATAAGATCTTCTTTGAAGGTCTCATAGAACTCTGCACTAAACCCATCTGGTCCTGGGCTTTTTTTGGTTGGGAGACTATTAATGTCTGCTTTTGTTTCTTTAGGGGATATAGGACTGTTTAGATCATTAAACTGATTCTGATTTAACTTTGGTACCTGGTATCTGTCTAGAAATTTGTTCATTTCATCCAGGTTTTCCAGTTCTGTTTAGTATAGCTTTTTGTAGAATGATCTGATGGTGTTTTGGATATCTTCAGGATCTGTTGTTATGTCTCCTTTTCATTCCTGATTTTGTTAATTAGGATGCTGTCCCTGTGCCCTCTAGTGAGTCTGGCTAAGGGTTTATCTATCTTGTTGATTTTCTCAAAGAACCAGCTCCTCATTTGGTTGATTCTTTGAATAGTTCTTCATGTTTCCACTTGGTTGATTTCACCCCTGAGTTTGATTATTTCCTGCTGTCTACTCCTCTTGGGTGAATTTGCTTCCTTTTGTTCTAGAGATTTTAGGTGTGTTTTCAAGCTGCTAATGTGTGCTCTCTCTACTTTCTTTTTGGAGGCACTCAGAGCTATGAGTTTTCCTCTTAGAAATGCTTTCATTGTGTCCCATAAGTTTGGGCATGTTGTGGCTTCATTTTCATGAAACTCTAAAAAGTCCTTAATTTCTTTTTTTATTCCTTCCTTGATCAATTTATCATTGAGAAGAGTGTTGTTCAGTTTCCATGTGAATGTTGGCTTTCTATTATTTATGTTGTTATTGAAGATCAGCCTTAGTCCATGGTGATCTGATAGGATGCATGGAACAATTTCAATATTTTTGTATCTGTTGAAGCCTGTTTTGTGACCAATTATCTGGTCAATTTTGGAGAAGGTACCATGAGGTGCTCAGAAGAAGCCATATCCTTTTGTTTTAGGATAAAATGTTCTGTAGATTTCTCTTAAATCCATTTATTTCATAACTTCTGCTAGTTTCACTGTTTTCCTGTTTAGTTTCAGTTTCCACGATCTGTCCATTGATGAGAGTGGTGTGTTGAAATCTCCCACTATTATTGTGTGAGGTGCAATGTGTGCTTTGAGCTTTACTAAAGTTTCTTTAATGAATGTGGCTACCCTTGCATTTGGAGCATAGATATTCAGAACTGAGAGTTCCTTTTGGAGGATTTTACCTTTGATGAGTATGAAGTGCCCCTCTTTGTCTTTTTTGATAACTTTGGTTTGGAAGTCAATTTTATTAGATATTAGAATGGCTACTCTAGCTTGTTTCTTCAGACCATTTGCTTAGAAAATTGTTTTCCAGCCTTTCACTCTGAGGTAGTGTCTGTCTTTTTCCCTGAGATGGCTTTCCTTTAAGTAGCAAAATGTTGGGTCCTGTTTTTGTAGCCAGTCTGTTAGTCTATTTCTTTTTATTGGGGAATTGAGTCCATTGATATTAAGAGATATTAAGGAGAAGTAATTGTTGCTTCCTATTATTTTTGTTGTTAAAGTTGGCATTCTGTTCTTGTGGCTGTCTTCTTTTAGGTTTGTTGAATGATTACTTTTTTGCTTTTTCTAGGACGTGGTTTCTGTCCCTGTATTGGTTTTTTTTCTGTTATTATCCTTTGAAGGGCTGGATTTGTGGAAAGATAATGTGTGAATTTGGTTTTGTCGTGGAATACTTTGGTTTTTCCATCTATGATAATTGAAAGTTTGACTGGTTATAGTAGCCTGGGATGGCATTTGTGTTCTCTTAATGTCTGTATAACATCTGTCCAGGCTCTTCTGGCTTTCATAGTCTCTGGTGAAAAGTCTGGTGTAATTCTAATATGCCTGCCTTTATATGTGCTTGACATTTTTCCCTTACTGCTTTTAATATTCTAGCTTTATTTAGTGCATTTGTTGTTCTGATTATTATGTGTTGGGAGGAGTTTCTCTTCTGGTCCAGTCTATTTGGAGTTCTGTAGGTTTCTTTTATGTTTATGGTCATCTCTTTCTTTAGGTTTGGGACGTTTTCTTCTATAGTTTTGTTGAAGATATTTTCTGGCCCTTTAAGTTGAAAATCTTTATTCTCATCTACTCCTATTATCCCTAGGTTTGGTCTTCTCTTTGTGTCCTGGATTTCTTGAATGTTTTGAGTTAGGATTTTTTTGCATTTTTTATTTTCTTTAATTGTTGTACTGATGTTCTCTATGGAATCTTCTGCACCTGAGATTTTCTCTTCCATCTCTTGTATTCTGTTGCTGATGCTCACATCTATGTTTCCAGATTTCTTTCCTAGGGTTTCTATGTTAGTGTTGCCTCACTTTGGTTTTTCTTTATTGTGTCTACTTCCCTTTTTAGATCTAGTATGGTTTTGTTCATTTCCATCACCTGTTTGGATGTGTTTCCCTGTTTTTCTTTAAGGACTTCTACCTGTTTGGTTCTGTTTTCCTGTTTTTCTTTAAGGACTTGTAACTCTTTAGCAGTGTTCTCCTGTATTTCTTTAAGTGAGTTATTAAAGTCTGTCTTGATGCATTCTATCATCATCATGAGATATGCTTTTAAATCCAGGTCTAGCTTTTCAGGTTTGTTGAAGTACCCTGGTCTGGCTGAGGTGGGAGTGCTGGGTTCTGATGATCATGAGTGGTCTTGTTTTCTGTTAGTAAGATTCTTACATTTGCCTGTCATCATCTGGTAATCTCTGGAGTTAGTTGTTATAGTTGTCTCTGCTTAGAGCTTGTTCCTCTTGTGATTCTGTTAGCCTTTATCAGCAGACCCGGAAGACTAGATCTCTTCTGAGTTTCAGGGGTCAGAGTACTCTCTGCAGGCAAGCTCTCCTCTTTCAGGGAAGGTGCACAGATATCTGGCACTAGGACCTGCCTCCTGGCAGAAGGTGAAGGCACAAAACAGGGCTTGTTCCAGAATCTGTGTAGCTTCTGTAGTCCACACTCTCACCTGCGCAGAGTAGTCTCAGTGGGATCTGGGAACCAAGATGTGTTCCCCACATGCTGTTGCAAATCCCTCCTGGGCAGGGTGGGTACCTCTCCTCTGGCAGGGAAGATGCCTGGGTGTCTGGAGCCCGAAACAAGGTCTGCCCCAGAAGCTCTGTGGCTTCTGCCTGTCCCAGAAGCTGTTAGCCTCTACAGTCCACACTCTCACCTGCTCAGACCAATCTCTAAGGAATCTGGCAACCTAGGCAGAATATTCTTAATTGGTGACTGAGATGGAATAATTCAGTGTGAATAATGCTTCTAATAAGCAGGTATTATATGGGCACATGAAATGGTAGTCTGACAAAGCCATGAAGTCTAAGATAGGCAGCATCATCCCTTCATGGCTTCTGATCCAGGTTCTACTTCCATGTTACTGCTTTGAGTTCCTGAAGTGGAAGTTTCTGGAATGTCATGTGATGCAAGTTCATGTGGTGTTTGCCTGATGCAGACTCCCATGATGTTTTGGTGAGACAAGATCCATGGGAGGACATGTGATGTTTGGAGAGAGTAAAAATAGGACTCGGTGGACAGTGATGTGGTGCTTGTGTAGCTAGCCTTGCAGTGCTTTGTTGGCTTCTGTTGATCTCCACTTTTTAAAGAGGGAGGCATTGCAGGCAACTCTTGGCATCCTGGCTAATCCTTGTCACTCTCACTGACTTCTGCTGATTTGATGGAGGCCTAGTATTACCACCACTTCTGATTCATGTTTGCTATTCTGACACTACTGAACTGGATTGCTTGTATCCTGGCAAACAGAGACTGGAATTGCCCCAAAGATCTACTTCCAAACTGGCTAATATCTCCTTGTCCTATTTACCATCTTTCCTCTCCTACCATTAGGCTGTGGGCTGGAAGGGGGACCAAAGGTTTTGAGAACCCTCATCAAAAGTAGGTTTTGAAAATTGTAAGGCTTCAATTCCATCAGTGATGGCCTGCAATTGTAAAGTAAAATAAGACTTTTGTTCCTCAACTTGATTATGATCATGGTCTTTATCACAGCAATCAATAGCAAAGTCGGACAAAGATGAAGCATACATCATACAGCATAGTTTTTCAAGATATATGTGGTTATCGTTTTGTATTCCTAGACATTTCCACATATGTTATAAAGTTGGGTTGACACTGACTTTCCCCTCCATTATATGATCCACTTAAAAACAGATGATAACTGGGTAGTTTATCAATAAGCTTGTTTTCCAAACCTGTTACATAATTAAGTATTTTAAGGAGTAATAAATATATTTTAATATGTTAGAATCAAAATCTTGATGTGCCATGGGGTTTCTGGTTGAGATAACTGGACTAATAGACATAATATTTTTCAATTTTATTTATTTATTTATTTATTTATTTATTTATTTATTTATTTATATTAGATATTTTCTTTATATAGATTTCAAATGCTATCCTGAAAGTTCCCTATACCCTCCCTCTGCTCTGCTCCCCTACCCACCCACTCCTGCTTCTTGGCCCTGGCATTTCCCTGTATTGGGGCATGTAAAGTTTGCCATCACTGGGAAAAGAGGCCTCTTGGTATAATATTTTTTATTAGCTGGAAAAGAAATGAGGAAGCTGAGAAAAAAAAGAGAGAAATGAGGCCTTATCTCAATGACCTGAACTGATGTGAATAAGTAGGAAGCAAAAAATGATGACAGTAGTTGGAAATTATCTGCATGGCTTAGATCTGCATATCTGAGCTCCTTGTCTTTTTGTGCACTTGTGTGTGCGTGTGTTTATGCATGTCTGTATGAGTGTAGAGACCACTGTCCACATTGAATATCATCCTAAATCACACTTCAACTTATTTTCTCTTGCTGAACCTAAAGCTCAGCAATTTGACTAGGGTGACCAGCTAACAAACCAAAAGGATGCCCTTGACTCAGGTTCTTCAGCACTATAGACACAGACCTTACCTTCTGTGTCTGGCATTTCTAAATGTACATAACTGGGCGTACTGGCTGGTTTTGTGTGTTAACTTGACACAAGGTGGAGTTATCACAGAGAAAGGAGCCTCCCTTGAGGAAATGCTTCCATGAGATCCATCTGTCAGGCATTTTCTCAATTAGTGATCTAGGGGGAGGGCCCATTGTGGGTGGTGCCATCCCTGAGCTGGTAGTCTTGGTTCTATAAGAAAGCAAGCTGAGCAAGCCAGGGGAGGCAAGCCAGTAACATCCCTCCATGGCCTCTGCATCGGCTCCTACTTCCTGACCTGCTTGAGTTCCAGTCCTGACTTCTTTTAGTGATGAACAGCAATGTGGATATGTAAGCTGAATAAAACCTTTTCTCCCAAACTTGCTTCTTGATCATGTTTGTGCAGGAATGGAAGTCCTGACGAAGACACTGGGCATCTGAACTCAGTTCAGGCTTATGTACTTGGGTGGTAAACAATTGATTGGCTGAAACACTCTATATTTATCCCATCAAGAAATTCAAAGCTGATAAGAGACATATTAGACATTTTGTTTACTAAAAGAAGTTGACCTTTGAATACTAATACGTTTCAGGTGTTGGTAATGGAAGAGGAAGAAAGTGTTAGGAGATCAATGCTGCTAACCACATGGAAATAATAATTTTGACTTGAGCAAAACTCGTGGAACAGATGCCAACATAAGTGAATTGAGAAACTGAGTATCATTCTTACTTTCTACTCACAAGAATGACAGAAAAATGGAATAATTTATAATGATTGATAAAGTCACTGGTCTATGTTAAGTAGCAGGGATGATAGAATTTTAAAAAAATGTTTTCATTGTAATAGAGATGTGAAATTAAAGCCAGATTTGAGTGTGTTGAATAACACCCGAGAAAGTGGAAGTTGAATTGCATAAAATCTCAGTACTTGTTTATTTGTTTGCAGTTTAGCACTAGTCAATACTGCGCTTATGTGTGCAGATGCCAGATATAATGATTGCAGGTCAAGTAAAATGAAATGCTCTCAGTGTCTGTTATAATTGAGGCAGGAATTGAGGAAAGTACCTGGCAGGTTGAAATGATAGTACATGTCCCATGTACAGCATCTCCCGAGAGGCTGAGATGATGAGGACTGGATGGACAACATTAAAGAGATATTGAAATTCCCGCAGTAATTTAGAGCATGATTACCTAGCACTGTTCACTGTCTTTGTCAAATGATGCTTACCTACCTGAGTATAAGCACAGGAATGCCCATTATTGTCTTAGCATTAGGACATGAGACAAGCATATGTAGATTGGTGAATATGGGAAACTTGAAAAAAAAAAACAAAAATAGATTGGTACAAAAACAGATAGGAGGCTATTAAAATGAGATAAAATGAGAGATAGTGAAAAATCTTGTCTCATCAGAGCTCATATTTGCCTTTGGATTTCAAGACAGATTCCATGGGGCCAGTAGGGATAAAATGGCATGTTAAAAGAGATTGTGTAATTGATGCTGACTCTGAAAATAAAATAAATGAATGAATGAATGAATGAATAAAATAAAATTAAAATATTTATATGCATATATAGACATGAATGTATACATGTAATATATAGCTATGTGCATTCTATTTTCATATGATACTTTTGGCTAAGTTTATAGATTTTTTCTGCATTATCTTTAAATTTATCCTCTTTCTTTCTTTATTTCTTCTGTAGTTTATTCAAGCCAATGACTAAAGTTTGCTTTCCCCGTCCCCTTTCTTTTTTTTCTTTTTTTATTAGATGTTTTCTTCATTTACATTTCAAATGGTATTACCCTTATACCTTCCTCCCATCATGCTCTCCAACCCACCCACTCCTGCTTCCTGGCCCTGGCATTCTCCTGTACTGGGGTATATGATTTTCACAAGACCAAGAACCTCTCCTCCCATCGATGGCCAACTAGGCCATCCTCTGCTACATACTCAACTAGAGACACAGCTCTGGGGGCGGGGGGTACTGGTTAGTTCATATCGTTGTTCCTCCTACAGGGTTGGTGGATGCTCACAGTCATTTATTGGATGGAACACAGGGCCCCCAATGAAGGCCTAGAGAAGGCCAATGATTATGACGAATCAAGAAACAAGAAAAAATTTTAAGGAAAACTTGTTTAAAAAAAGAGAAATGTTTGCAGACCCCTTTAGCTCGTTGGGTACTAGAGTTTTAACATATTGAATAGCTTTAGCATCTTTGTTTAAACATTGTGATATTTGAGGCAACTATATGTTCAATAATTCCCAGTATATGTAAACATTTTTTACATTAAGGGGGAAATAGTTAATAAAATAATCAATACAATGGTAGCAGGTGATTTACAGAATATAAATGTCAGCTACTTGACATCATAAAAACACTAAAAATTGAGGTTATAAAAATTATAGCCTCTGTCAGATACACTTTCCAATTTGCAGGTAAAAGGAAGAAAATTAAAGCACTAACATTTAGTTGAGAAGTGGGCTCACTGATACATTAAGTCCCATATGTATCTTTTGTTTAAAGAAGAACTTGGAAACATCATTTAAATTCAAAACATGTTTCCCTTTTAATCTACAGCCTTCCTCATAATAGCTGCACTTGACAAACATCCAGGCATCTCTCCTCCACTTTCCATTTCCACTCCCCCTTATTCTCACTGTGAGAGGAGGAAAGCTAAGAAAAGATTGAAAATTATTTCTAGTTGTCTTTGAGGGGGACAATCTCATCCTCAAGAAAATTACCATTATGATGCACAAACTGTAATTTGCTCTCAAAGGGCTGTGAATCAACCTCTCTGGATCTTTTGTGTTTATTTCCATTTGTCTTAGGTGTGCTGAGCCTCTGCTAATAGATGCTGTCAGTTACCCCTCTAAAGAATTTTATATGGCACACTGCCTTCCTCCGATCTGTCGCTGGAATACATAATGCTGCCTATTAAACTAATTAGTTGTGTTCCTTTGGTATAATTAATAAGCAATAACCATACTGCTGTTTGAGGATCCTAAAACTTTAATGTGCTCTCTTAATCTGTCTCACTCCAATCCTGAGGACCATAACGATTCCATAGAGTCATAAAGTAGCCAGGACCCTTTTTAACTTTATTGTTATTGCCAACTCCAGCCCCTTTCTGACTGAAGTATTAGGCCATTTCAGATAATTGAGATAGCTAAAGGCTCTGGGTAGGAAATAGTTATGACAAGAATGTGAATACAAGGTGATTCCATTTATTGTTTATGCCTTCACAAATAGAATGAAAGATTAAGGATAAGTAATTGTCTTGAGCTCAAACTTTTCTGTCTGCTCAAGTTAATTCAATGTCAGGAACAATCCTGGAGCCATACTTGGTCTTTCAATTGTCATTAGGTGGACCATAGTTTGCTATGGTCTAGCAGAATACAGCAGTCATAGTCATACATTCAGCATGAGAACCTTGATCACACAGGGATCCTTGCATATTGTTTCTACTTTCATATCGCCTGACATAATATGGAAATGTTTCTAGTTCACCTCCTCTTCAATGTGTGTTTCACAAAACAAGAAGCGCCTTCTATTCATCATTTATTTAAGAGACATGCACCTTAAATGTTGGCACTATACTACCCCTACCTTAGCCATATTCAATTTTTCCTCAGCTTAAGTTATTAAAATGTTTTAGAACTTATCATTGTACTTTGCTCTAAGCTTACTGGCTTATTAGTTGGGTGTACTGCAAGAAGCTGCCCTCCTCCTCTTCCTTCTCCATTTCTTCCTTTTTCCCTTGCCCCTTCTCTCCCTCCCTGCCTCCCTTCATTCTTTCCACCCTTCCACCTCTTCCATTTTGTTTCTTTCTCCTCCTCTTCTTCCTTATCCTAGTCTTTTCAAAACAAAACAGAAAATGTTAGTTCTACTTGCCGTTGCTCCATGTTGAAACTCTAGCCAGTGATGGATATTCTTGTACCTACCTAGGCAGGAAATCTTCATTAGATAAGGACAGAGAACTGTGCTAGCTAATCATCATTTAAACTACACCTATAATCTCAATATATATTTAATATCTTCCCATGTGTTTATCTTCTCAGCCTTCAGTATGCATTACATAGAGTGGATTTTCTGTTTCAGTTTGTAGCCTCCCTTTCTTCCTGATTTCCACCTGACAGGTACTTTCTTCAACTCATCTCTCAAAAATAGCTCCTTTGTTGTATCTACACATGTCTGACAGTCTAGATCCATGTGCTCAGTTTTCTTCACTGCACACCTGGAAAGGAAAAATTAAGTTCTGAATTTCATCTGTGTCCAGAAAGTCTGTTTAAACTTGGGTCACATCCATAACCGCCATAAGCATGATCAAGTTGGTTGTGCTCAGATAGCTTCTCCATTTCTGTAAAATGATCAATGTCTCACTAATTGCTTGGATCATCTCAGTAATATAGGCACATTTCTCAGAATGTGGCTCAGAATATTTCTGTTCAGCATTTTATTTACCCATGTGTTTTTCAACAAGTGCAAATCTGGCTTTAATTTGAATTCTAAACTGTAATGAATACATTGTCTGTCTTAAAGTGTTTTAAAAGATAAAACCTTGTCAAGAGGAAGAGTATTGAGGTCAGAAATCATATATTTAATTCAATATGATTTTAAAATGAACATAAGTGTGGGTCCTTTAAGAATCTCATATACTATCCAGAGACTACCCCACCCAGGGATCCATCCCGTAATCAGCCACCAAATGCAGACACTATTGCAATGCCAGCAAGATTTTGCTGAAAGGACACTGATATAGCTGTCTCATGTGAACCTATGCCAGTGCCTGGCAAATACAGAAGTGGATGCTCACAGTCATCTATTGGATGGAACACAGGGCCCCTAATGGAAGAGCTAGAGAAAGTATCCAAGGAGCTGAAGGGGTCTGCAACCCTATAGGTGGAACAACAATATGAACTAACCAGTATCTCCATCATTGGGAAGAGAGGCCCCTTGGTTTTACAAACTTTATATGCCTCAGTACAGGGGAATGCCAGGGCCAAGAAATGGGAGTGGGTGGGTAAGAGAGAAGGGCAGGGGGGCGGTATAGGGGACTTTCGGGATAGCATGTAAATGAAGAAAATATCTAATAAAAATTGAAAAAAAAGGAATCTCATATAATGCATTTAGATCATATTTACTCCCTGAACCAATTCTTCTGAGATTCCACTTTATCCTTTCTCTCCTAATTTGTGTTCGTTGTTTTCCCATTAAGGCCAATTTTTGTTATCTAAATAATCTCAGATGTGTGGCCTTTCACATGGTTGGCTTACAAGGAACTATATATGAAGAGAAAACTGAACCTTCCTTTTTCCTTGAAATTTTGCATTCAGCTTCTCTTCTAATATTCAGATTTGATCTGATTGAGCTTTCACGGGTCTTGTATATGTTGGCAAATTGCTGCCAGTTCATATGTGCAGCTGCCCTGCTGTATTCAGACACCATTTCCTTGTCATTTTATACTTATGGCTCTTATACTCTGTGGGTCCCCTCTTCTGCAATGACCCTTGAGCCTTTGAAGGAAGGGCATAAGGAATAAAAGCCCCCATTAGGGTTGAACATTTTGCTGCTTTTTATTCTCTGCAACTTGACCAGTTGTGAGTCTTTGTATTAAGCATTATCTACTGCAAACAGAAGCTTCTATTATTACAGTTGGGAGGTACTTGATCTATGGATGTGTTACAGATTAGTCCATGAGGTTGGATGTGTCAGCTGGTCTTCAGTATATGTAAGGATTCCAAAGAAGTAGGCTATACTATCAATGAAGAAATGGACTGACCAGTGAGAGCAAGTTCAAACAGGCAATGAGTGAAAGCTTTCTCTTTCCATGTCCCTTATATAGGTTGCTAGGAGAAGGTATGGCCCAGATCAAAGGTGAATATTTTTACCTTGAAAGATCCTGACCAAAAATGGGACTTCCAACTTCAAATTATTTCAGAAAAACATCCTCACAGGTGTACTCAAGCAGGTGGGCTTTATTTAATTGCAATAGTAGTAAAGTTGACAACCAAGAATAACCATCATAATGAGAATACTGACAAGTCATTAGGAGGTGGTTTAATACTATCTTCATTTGACACAAAACTAACAGTAGGTCTCTCCTAGAGTTCATGGTCTGTGTAAACCACATATCAAAGTAATTGAAAGAAACAAAAATGGAGGATTTATACAAGTGACATGAAAATTGGACTGGTAAGCAGCTCTTCTCATCTGTGCCATAAGGAGATTCAGAAGATGTCACTAACACTTGACAGAGCTGATGTGTAGTTTGCTTCTCTATATGCCTGTAAGTGTTTATTTTACCAGGACCTTACCAATAACAATATGCTACAAAGGACCTTTATTATCATTGAAGATCAAAAAATGTTCAACCTCAAATACGAAGGCAGAAAGAGGTTTTTTAATATTTTTTTAGAAAAAAATTACTAACTAAAATAAAAGTTAATTATATCACCATCAATGCTAAACTTTTGCCCTCCAGGAAGCCAAGCCTTCTCCTAAGGCAGCCTAGTAGAAATCCAGCAAAGAAAGCAGCAGGAGCAGGCCAGTAACTACCACTGCTACTGTAGATACACTGAGCTAAGGGTGTGCAGTTCTCTCTGTAGGAATTGGGAATGGCTTCTCAGGAAATAGAATACACAGAATAGCTAAAATGTGTTCTGCACTTGTTAGCCTTGTGCTAAGAAGATTCATGTCCCTGAACTGACTCTAATAGTGATACTAATTATGTTACCTTCAACAATACTTTACAGGTAAGACTGGTGATGCTGTTAAGAGGGAAACTTACCAGAGTCTTATTGTGAGCCAGTGTCCTTGCAATGTAAGACCCAGAGAGCTAGAGTAGAGAGGATGAAGTCACTACAATAGGATGCTAATGCTGTGTTATGCATGGGCAATCAATAACCACTGGTTTATATGATTGCTGTTAACTTTCAATTTAGCTGAAATTAGTTTTGACACTGAATTATGGCTTTCAGTTGATGGGGGGCTTCCTGCCAGCAGAAATGGAATCCCTCCAGAGCTTGATGAAGTGTGCTCATGTTGGCTCACTTGACTTATGTGCTATAGAACATCGAGACTCAGTGTTGCGAGAATCACAAGCATCAGCATTTCCTGGGAGCTTATTAGAATTGCAGAATTGCACAGCCACCCCTGGTATACTGAAGTAGACTTTTTTTTTGCTCTAGTAAAATCAGCAGGTGTTTTTATGTGCTTTTAATTTGAGAAGCACTGTTGTGTAGCAAATGTGTGAAGGTTGAGTCTCTGCTTCCTGATGGTGTATGTGGTGTGTGTGTGTGTGTGTGTGTGTGTGTGTGTGTGTGTGTGTGTTAATGTCAAGGTAACTTCAGCTCAGCAGGCAATGAATGCTCAATATTAGCAAGTCAGGCTACCAACAAGCAGAGAAATATAGATACTAAACTTTAGCTTAGATTTGCAAAAGGAAAAGTAACAAACTTAGAATAAGGTCAAATAAGATGCCTAGTAGTAAGAAAAGGATCACAATTAATTATACTATACAATTAGCATGCTTCCCCCACCCCAAACGGTGGTGGGGATGAAGATCTGCTCGGAAACCCCTCTGCTACTCTGGAGTTTGTGATATTGTGACATTACCTAGTATGATAACACTTGGCCTGTTTATTCTTTCCAGAAAAATGGGTATGTCGGAAGCAGAGGGAAGTGAGAACAGAATGGCAGTAATGGGCATCAGAGAGAGTTTTACAGAAATGTCATATTTTAGCTTGATAATGAAAGAGGACAGAAGTTAACAAAGATTGTACCTGCATGCCAGTAAGATTGTAAGGTCTGATATGAAGGTGCTCTATTTTCTGCTATCCTTCATCCTTTGCTCTTCACCCCTCCATCTCCTTCTCCCTCCTTCTCCCCCTCCTTGATTTCCTTCTTCTTTCTTCCCTTCTTCTTTCATCATGATTTTTCCTACTTTCCACTTTTGACAGATTTATTCAAACCCTACTAATTTCAATTAATAGTGAAACAAAGTTCTAGTTTGCACAATTATTCAAGAGAAAAATATAAGTACAGCCTTCAATTTTTAAGTATTCAGCCTACTGAAAGGGACTAAATATGAACAATGCAATCTAAAACAATGGATTCATCTAAAACAATAATTTGTCCTATGTGATAACAAACAAACAAATGATGAATTTTAATACAGAAATTCACAAGGTGAGTGTTAACCTTAGAAATTTGGAGTGGTTAGGATATACCTGATAAAATAAGATAAATGGGGGTGAGCCAAATGAAAAGGAACACAGCCATCAGGTAAAGAGAACTGCAAATCCCAATGCCTAACTTGGAGCTGCCTGAATCACTAGCTATATACCCTCTCTGGAACCGTCAATGTTCACGCTTCCCTCATCTGAATCACTGGAGACAGGAAATATCAATGTGGTCTTGGAGTAGCTATCTACCTATTAGTCTGACTCCCAAATCTAAACTAAGAAGCTGGGTTGGTGAAAGGCACACTGTTTATTGTCAAAGGTCATTGGACTCAAATTTTATATAAATTCTTCTCTTAGTTAGCTTCAATGCGGCCAGAGATCAGCTGAAACCAGACTCCATTTCCCTCAGAAAAGTTCAAGGTTCTTTTATAGAAATGGAATCAGATCCTTTTCAGTAATCAAGATGTCAGGCTCTGTTAAAACACGTGCATGAATGGGGTGGAGTGTAAAAAGCCAAAGTGTTGCACTGTTTTCTTTTTCCAGTATGTACAAGGAAACACACACACACACACACACTTGTATACACACACATACACACACTTGTCCACACACATGCATGCACACACACACACTTATATAAATACATGTGTACACATAGCTATACAGGCACACAAAAAAACCCACATGATCATATACACTCACATATGCACACACTCAGATATACATGCATATACACAGGCACACAGACACACACAAAACATACTCATGTACACACATGTATACACACATAGATACAGAGACACACATACACACAGACACAGAGACAGACACACACACATACACATATACACACACTTGTCCACACACATGCATGCACACAACACACACTTATATTAACACATGTGTACACATAGTTATACAGGCACACAAAAAAACCCACATGATCATATACACTCATATATACAGACACTCATATATACATGCATACACACAGGCACTCAGACACACAGACACACACAAAACATACTCATGTACACACATGTATACACACATAGGCACAGAGACACACACAGACACACAGACACAGACAGACACACATACACACACACACATGGGCACAAAACCAGAAATTAAATGGGATACTTTTATTCCAGATGTGAAATTATCATAGGCATGTCAAAGCTGCCTTGGATTTTTGAGGACTGTTAAGCTTACGATAGATGGAGTTTTCTAACTAATGATAAATACTTTCTGTGTATCTAGTGGAGGAAGTCAAATGCAGTCTTATTGAGTGATACACTATAGTAGCATGGAATAAAGAGTTTGGGACATGTTTGGAGATTACTCAAATATGGGCATTACCAGATATTTCTCCTATTTATAAAGAAGATCTCTCAGACACTGAGTCGCAAACCGGGCGGCATACACTAGATGATGTAAGGCCCCTGACACATATACAGCAGAGGACTGCCTAGTCTGGCCTCAGTTAGAGAAGGTGCACCTAACCCTTGACTGGTGGGGTGGGAGTGGGAGGTGGGGATACTCTCTTGGTGATGGGGGATGGGTAGTGGGATGAGGAGCAGTCTGTGGGCAGATCGGGAGGGGGATGGTGACTGGACTGTGAAAAAGATTAAATAATAATAATAATAATAATAATAATAATAATAATAATTTTTAAAAAAAGAAGAGAGAACTCTGGGCAATGTTTGTTTGTTTGTTTGTTTGTTTGTTTTCTCACTGCCCTTTGTACAACTTTCCTCTCTTACTCACTCAGGTAACAGCAAAGGCTGTTGAATCTCCTAGAACTGAAGTTACAAACAGTTCTGAGCCACCATGTGGGTGTTGGGAATTTTTCCTGAGTCCTCTGGAAGAGCGAGTGTTCTTAGCTACTGGGCCATCTCTTCAGCCCTACCTGCAGTCTTTCAAGAGCAGGTAGATGATGTGACTTTCATTTGGAAATATGGATTTTAGCTGCCTAGAGGCTCTTTTTTTAATAAGAATAGGCTTTATCTATGCACATATCCATGCACACAGAAGCACTGTCTGGGCATTTGCTAAAACTCCCATACAGAAGATGTTGAGGGATTGCATCATTGCTATGGCAGAGGCAGAAATGACAACCTATTGAGGTATATATTGAACATTTCTACATTTGTAATTATATATTAGACTCTGAAAATGGAAACAAAAAAATCATTGCAAAAGAAATTTTGGTGATGTTTTCTGAAGCCATTGAGGCAATCAGGCCAGGATTTTCTTAATGTGTTGGATCCATATTTGACTTGGACCATCTTAGGTTGAGAGATTAAATAGACCTCTAGTATGATAATGCAAAAGGAAAATGAATCTACGATCCATGGAGTGGTTCCAGTAGATTTGATCATCCTGGCATTTAATATCATGATGCTAATATGTTTATAGACGTGAGTGTAGAAAGAAAAATATACCTTGCTGCTCAACTTTCTGTTTCTGTGACAAAATATGAAAGGTAAGGAATTAAAAAGAGAGTTTGTTTTAAATCTTGGTTTCAGAGATTTAAATCTTTTGTTACTAATCTCCATTACTTTTAGTCCTGTGGTGAGGCATAATATTATCAGGATATAGTAGAAAATAGGTGTACCCCTAGTAATAGATCAGAAGTAGAGGGAGAGCATAGGGTTGCAGACAAGTCATATGCTACCTCAGTGACCTCATTCTAGCACCACATTCTATTTTTGGCCACCTCTCAACACTGGCATCAAATTATAATTATAGAAATGTATGACCGCACTGCCTTAGATCAAAGCTCTTATGATCCAGTCCCAAAAACATCTACAGCTATACATTTTACACATGACCCTATTTGGAGATCATCTCATAGAGTAATCACTGATTTTCAGAGTGCTATTATATTGACAGACTAGACAAAGAGAAATTAAGCAAAACATGAGCAAGGGTAGTCAAAGAGGATGGAGAATCACTGAAAATGTATCCTAGAATTAGAGGTATGGAGTCTTTGGTCTATGCAACTGGTAGGAAAGGTAGGAAGAAGAGGAGTCAGGGCAGTAGACACTTCCCAGGAATGAATGAAGTGGAGTGTAATAATGATTTTGTGGAAATGAGTTGATGAAGCAATAAAATATCCTTACCAAGGTGGAGTGGTTAAATAAAGACTAAAACATGTGGAGGTAGGACAAACACCAGTCTTTGACGAAATTTGGCTCTCAGGAAAATTCTGATCTGTAAGGCATTGTTAAAAGATAAGAGATATAAAGGCATGAATGTTTTGCAAATTATATTTAAGGAGAAGAAGCTGATGAAGGAGAAAGATAGCTGCCGAAGCACAAATTATAGACTAAAGAGAACATGCCCAGGCACCCTGGAGAAGGGTTGTTGGTTCTTCTGGAGACAGGGAACTCTATCCATTTTTCACAGGGAAGAGAGCATGGCTGAGTCAAGATGCCATGCTAATGGTAATGACAACTACTTCAGAGTACTTATAAAAAGTTCTGGTCAGCAGAGCAACGTTCCCCTCGGTTCACCAAAAGTATTCAATATCTTCACTTCTTTGTGTTCTCAGTTTTCATTTTTTAAGAATGGAATATAAGAATACTATTATTTTTCAGGATTTGTTTAGGGAGCCAAATGGTTGCAGCTTTTCAGCAAAAGCCCCCCAACCAACCAATTTTTCCATTTTCTCTTCTTATTGACTTCACAGCAACATGGAATTTATTTACAAAGTCTCCTGTCCTATTCCCTCTGGAATGTTCTCACTAATTTCATGTTGGCTATATGTAAGTTTTTTGCTTACTCACCGCGAGCTAATTTCTATGTATTGTCAATGGAGATACCAAGGGATGTAATCACGGTGAACTCAAACAGATGGTACTTGGTACATCAGATTTATCCAGTATCCAGTAGATTTTTGTGGATCTCATGTTTCTTCTCTAGCTTATGGAGCTTATATAGAATTAGAGGGCTCACAAGGCCAGCTTACATTGAACTGAAAATTAAATCCAAAGATATGTAATGTTATGTATATGATGACTAAAACATTTAGTAAGAAATTCTGGAGAGTTTCTCAGCTGGCTGATATTTGCAGTATATTTGTCCTCAATTATATTCTGTTATGAAGACAGACATTGCACCTCACAACTTATCGTGAATAAAGCTATTATCTCATCCAGCCTAGGATCTGCTTGTGAGGTCTCTTTCAGGGATATTGGTATCACTCTTTTCCATAAGGCACTCACATAATGCAGGAGCTCCACAGGCTCAGGTCTAATTTACAAATGTAAATTTTAATTCTCTTATGATTCCATGTGTTAGGTATTCTGATGATTGCAGTTTTATGGTTGATAAAATCAAGACATCAAGAGGTTTAATTGTATAAAGCAAGCAAAAGATGTGACTGTAAAGTTGAGGTGCTCTGATTTTATAGTTAGTTTTCATTATGAGTAAAATAAACAAATTAGCCATAAGTATCCTAGACCTGCACTTGCTTACTGTGTGGGCACGGGTCACATATAGCAAACTATGAGCACACTCAACAACAACGCCCTTACCTAATTTCCAAGGATAGTGGTTGTGATTTGTCATCTCTATCCTGAAGTTTCATGAATCAAAATCATTTATAAGAGACCCTATGATTTCACAATAATTAAGCCACACAAGGATGGTTATTCATGTCTCCTTGTTTTAATTTCTTCATCTTCTCTGAATTTCCACAGGCATTGACCCAGCTGAGCCCACCACCATCTCAAGATGCACATATGGTAGTGATGACTATACCCATTAGACTGATGAGTTTACTGATGCCAAGGGACATTATAGGATGTGAAAAGTCAGTATAATGGCTTTATGCATGGATGGCAAATAAGTGTACATTGGGGGCAGCCATGTGCTTCTTTATCATGGTTCTTTTCCCATGCACAAAGAAAACATCATTGATTCATCATGCCTTTCCTCTGCTCATTCCATGTTAGCTTCCACATGGTTTGATATTCTTGTATTGGATCCTTTATTTAATGTTGCCCATACCTTAGTGTGTGTGTGTGTGTGTGTGTGTGTGTGTGAGAGAGAGAGAGAGAGAGAGAGAGAGAGAGAGAGAGAGAGAGAGAGAGAAAGAGAGAGAGGGAGAGAGAGAGAGAGAGAGAGAGAGAGAGAGAGAGAGAGAGAGAGAGAGAGAGAGAGAGAATAATGAGCTGAGAGGCAAAATTAAACATCTACCATTTAAAAATATGTATCAATTAATTCAGCAATACCTATCATCTATCTATCTATGTCTCTATGTGTGTATGTGTGTGTGTGTGTGTGCGCGTGCACGTGCACGTGCATGTATGTAACAAATATAATACATGAAAAGAGGCTATCAAATTAAGAATGGGAGAGATGGGATGGGAAAAATTTGAGGAAGTCTAGCTTGGCAGCTATGGGAGGATGCAATGGAAGGTAGAAACTGATAATTTTTTTCTCTTTTTCAAAAAAGTATTTATTCATTTTACATTTCAATTGCTGCCTCACTTTGGGTAACCCCCCACAATCTTGCACCCTTCCCCTCACTCTCTCCTTATCCTCTGAGGAGGTGCAGGAACCCCTGGCTTTCTCCCACCTTGACACATCAAGTCTTTGCTGTGCTAGGCACTTCTTGTCCCTTTGAGGCCTGACAAGGTGTCCCAGCTAGAAGAATATATCCCATATGCAAGCAATAGTTTTTGGGATAGTCTATGCTCCAGTTGTGCAGGACCCATAGGGAGATTGAGGTGTACATCTGCTACATATATTAGGTCCATCCCATGTATGCTCTTTTGTTGGTTGTTCATTCTCAGAAAGCTCCCAAGGATTCAGTTTAGTCAACTATGCTGGTCATTCTGTGGAGTTCTCATCTCCTAGGGGGCCCTCAATCCTTTCTCTAAGTCTTCCATAAGGGTCCCCAAGCTCCATCCAGTGTTTGGTTGTGTGTGTCTGCATCTGTCTGAGTCAGCTTCTGG
Organism: Mus musculus; assembly: GCF_000001635.26. Lineage (NCBI taxonomy): Eukaryota > Metazoa > Chordata > Mammalia > Rodentia > Muridae > Mus > Mus musculus. The sequence continues at coordinate 71,150,794 of NC_000081.6, read as the reverse complement.
GTGGAGCATCTCAGAGGACAGTCACAGTAGACTCTTGTCTGCAAGCATATCAGAATATCATCAATAGTGTTAAAGAGTGATGCATGCCCAAGGATGGATCTCTAGCTGATATGGTTATTGCCTGGCCATTTTCTCAGTCTCTGCTTTATCCTCTGTCCCTGTATTTTTTTGGTAAAGAAGATAAATTTTGGATCAAAGTTTTGTGAGTGGGTTAATGTCTCTATTGCTCCATGGGGTTCCTGCCTGGCTAAAGGAGGTGGCCTCTTCAGGTTCCCTATCCCTAAAGCAGTGAGTCTCAGCTAATTTCACCCCTACTGATGCTTGGGAGCTTCTCTCTGGCACATCCTTGAGATTCTCCTCACCCCATCATCCTCACCTTGAAATTTATATTCATTCTCATGGCCATCTGGTCATTAGGAGTGAGGAAAAATAGGAACTGATATAATTCTAATTCAGTTAAACACATTAAGCAAAGGCCACCCTTTCATCAGAGTATCACAATGATACTTTGTCAAAAGCATAGTGACTATAGAAATATATGTTATAGACATGGTTTATTATAGTCCATTGTTATATGTATGCATTCTGGTATCTAAATATATTTTTAATTATTATCATTTGATGATTGCATTTTCAGGATAAATTATATAGATTAACATTTAAAGTTGTGAGAACTATTTGGTGATTTTGGCCCTTCTGTATTCTTATAAAACTACACACACACACACACACACACACACACACACACACACACACACACACAAACACAAACACAGACACCATACAACACACACTTCCCTGTTAGGGTTTTATGGTAATTGATTGAAATGTCAATATAAATTTGGTAATGAAAGTAGAGTAAAACTTGGTTTCTTTGAGACTCTTTGTAATCTATCCAGAATAGTCTAAAGCTTTTGTTTGTTTGTTTGTTTTGTTTGTTTTGTTTTGTTTGTTTTGTTTTGTTTTTCGAGACAGGGTTTCTCTGTATAGCCCTGGCTGTCCTGGAACTCACTTTGTAGACCAGGCTGGTCTCGAACTCAGAAATCCACCTGCTTTTACCTCCCAAGTGCTGAGATTAAAGGCATGCGCCACCACGCCTGACCTAAAGCTTTCTTTAAGGAAGTTTTGTCCCTCCTAGTGACAAATTCTGTCAACTAGGTTATTTGTTATCAATGTCAGGCCAAATAGTAGTCTCTGCATTGTTATCAAGGTAATTTTACATGTGATTAACATTTAAAAATAAAGTTTATGTGCACCAGATTTAAAATATTTCCAACTAATACAATAAAAAAAACATTCAAAGCATGATTATTGACTGTTCAAAGAATGGTTATTAGCTGGAACTTTAAAAGTTATAGAAATTTTGAAAAAAAATGAAGCTTTTTTTTGAAGATGAGAAATGTCTTTTCTTTATGTCAATTAACATGATTCCACTTGTGGTGTCCAGTGTGTGGATCTTGGGGCTAAGAATTTGTTGAACATGTGCTAGACTCTAGATTCAATTCAATTCCCAGTTCCAAGATTCTTGGCAACCATATAGAACACTATGACCTAGACTGAACGATTTCTACATTCCTGAAACACAGTAAAGATGGCATAGTTGAAACCTACTTCTGCTTGCTTTAGCCTATTTATATCTTGATACTGGCTCTCTCTGTCCCTGCTTCAGTATCTATGACTGAAAGTCAGAGAAAGTTTTAACTAATGCATTGAACACCTACTGTGTACCAGCATGTTGACACTGTTTTATTACTAATAGACTTGAACTTAAGGCACAGAAGATGAAGAACATTCTTTCTCAGGTGAATATTTTTAGTGTACAACATAACCACATTGCATCTGAGGCATAATGACAGTGAAGCCATGATCTGTAATCATGAAAATGACTATGTGAGAAGGCTATAGATTGAATGATTTCAGTGGCTCAAAAACAACTCATCAAACTCTAGCTCAGCAAGACATCAGAGTAGGTTATGCAGAGACTATATAAGCATCAGGAACAGAGAACTTTTGTCATATATTTAGGCCAAAGCTCCAGATATTATGGAAAATAAGGCAAAGATTGCTTGAGCCTTAGGTACATCATGATGATGGCTCTCTCTGTCTCTGCTTCAGTATCTACACTTGAAGCTATATGGTGTGATATATTTTAACTAGACACTTATTATCTCCTCTGTAAGACCACAGAAGAAGTGCAGGAGTTGAGTTTTAAAGATGATTTAATGACACAGCTTTGTGAAACATTCTCTGGGCTCTAGAATTACCTAAAATCTTCCAGCCCTGCTTTGATTATGGAGCTACTTAGATGAAGGTGAGCATGTTTATATTGGGAGCCAAGCTGAACAGAGATGATTTAGAGTCTATGTAAACAGTGTATAGAGGATAGATTTTACTTATAGATTGTAGGTCATGATGTTAAAATTCCATTCCCCAATTGGTTCTTGATTTGTCAATAAAGAAAGCTGGGGCCAATTGCTGGACAGAAGGTACAAGCAGAACTTCCAGGTCCCAGGAGGATAAGGTAGACACAAGGAAGGAGAGGGGCTTTTTCTGCCATGATTTTGAGGAGGAAGGATGCAGCAACCATGTAAGGCCTCAGGGAAGCTATGGTCTGTGGCCTCCTCTATGGGTGGGTGGTCAAGAATATTTGGCAGGTGCTAGGTGGAAAAAGCCATTAAGTTTAGGACAGGAGAGACGGAGATAATAAATTGGTAAGTGCTCATCTTTCCAGGCAGGAGTTCCTGTGCCCAACAATTGTGCCTATTAGACAAGTCATAAAGTAACAAGGCTGTCTGTATGTCTTTTATTCATGGATTCAAGGGTCTCAGGTGGTAGTGTGACCCCCCCACCCCCACCCAGAGCAAGGGCAGGTAAGAAAGCGAAGCCAGGTTAGGGCTGGTGGTGGCGACCTATCCTAGAGCTAAGCTTGGTGGAACAAAAGGGGGCCTGCAAGGTTTGGTAGCTCAGAAGCTCCCTGGCAAAAGGTAGCTTTTTAAAACTACATGCAACATTAACTCTTTGCCATGTTACAATGTCTATGATTGTCCCAAATTGCTTAATTTTTATGTGTTTCAATTGAATCTGTAATGGAAAAGGAATCCTGTAAAAGGAAATTAATGTCAGTGTTGATCATGGAGTGTGTGTGTGTGTGTTGAAATTTTAAGATCAGGAAGGCTGTCACATTGTCAATACTTAAGAAGCATTAGCAAATATTAACTCGCCCTTGTTGTGTTTCAGAACTTTCTTCCTTAATTCACCCAAGGCTTTCTTTTCATTTATTTATCTCTCTGCAGTTTGAGCAGTTATACTCATTAGCTACTTACTGCTTGAAAATATAGAGTAAGCAGAGAATGCTTCATGAAGCTAGATATAGTAGCAACCAGACCACCCATGCACTAACTTTAAGAGCCTGGGGATCTTTTGCATTGTTGTAGAAAGAATTGGAGTCAACCTGTGGACAGTGCAGTGTACAAACTCTGTCATGTAACATGATAAAGTTATGGTAACTGTTCTTAAAATCATTATGTATCTATGCATATTATTTTTCTTCTTCAATGTTATTGGTGCTTTAAGAATTTCCTACAATATATTTTGATCATTCTCATTGCCTTCCTTCAACCCTCCCAAGATCAAGTCCAACCTCCCTTATCACCAACTTTGATTCCTAAAAGAAAACCATTGATTCCAACTTATTATTTTGCTATTTTCTTAGATATGTGGTCATGCATTGGAACACAGTTGACCTAGCATGAGACCCAAACTAAAGACAACTGACTCTCCCTTTGTAAGCAGGTGTTAGTTACCAATAGCTCTTCCTCTAAGAGTAGAATTTCATAACTACCCCCCCTCCATGGTAATATTTGGTCTGACTTGATTTTGTGCATGCCATGTCTACTAAATCCACAAGTATATCCTTCTCAACTCTTCCTTTGATTGAACTTATGATTTACCTTATTTATATTTCTTGATTCTTCCAATATCCCTTACTTACCAGCTGTTACCAAACAACATCAATTCCAAATGCTACAATTAGATTTCTAAATCTTCTTTATCAAAGTTTTTTCTAAATATGCCTATGCTCTAGAGCTTTTTTCCATAGGCCATATGCCTTTATTTCTATTTGTGTGTGTATAATTATACCTGTATGTGTATACATGTGCTTTTCTCTCTATAAATGCCTATACAAGATAAAAGCACAAAATAAGCAAATACACAACCTTATCAGAAAACTCACTTATCAATGTTGGTTTATATGGGTTATTAGCTCGTTTATTCAATATTTACTAAATATCAATCGTACAGTATATTAGAGACCACAGTAATTAAAGTGATATAGATTTTATCCCCCCTAAGCATTAAGAATAATAGAAGGCACATATCTGCAATATAGCAGAGTATCATAAAATGTCTCAGGGATGGGCTTTCTTTCATGGCATGGATTGTAAGTCATTGTTTAATCTTTCTCTCAGTTTCTGCTCATCTTTACCCCTTGTAAATAGAACATATTATGGGTCATAGGATTGGTGACTGGATTGATGTCCTAATCCCTCCATTGAAAGTGTCATCTGAGAGGCTTCATCCAGCAACTCAAACCTGAGGCTGGCTCAAACATGTGACACCCGAGTTTGATTGCAATGGTTGCTCCAGAAGACCTTCAGCAGGCTTCCTTGTCTGATTTTCCCCTTCAGAATTTCCTTTTGTATTTCTTGCTTGCTTTCAGGTATGCCTCAGTGTAAGTCATTAAACTCTGCTTCAGCTTTTTTACCCTCTGCGTAATACTGGAATTGTGACATGCATACATATATACATACATACATACACCCCCATACACATGTCATATTTGACATATTTGGCCTTTAAGCAAGATTTTGCTGAAAGGACCCAGATATAGCTGTGTCTTGTGAGACTATGCCAGGGCCTAGCAAACACAGAAGTGGATGCTCACAGTCATCTATTGGATATATCACAGGGCCCCCAATGGAGGAGCTAGAGAAAGTACCCAAGGAGCTAAAGGGATCTGCAACCCTATAGGTAGAACAACATTATGAACTAACCAGTACCCTGGAGCTCTTGACTCTAGCTGCATATGTATCAAAAGATGGCCTAGTCGGCCATCACTGGAAAGAGAGGCCCACTGGACTTGCAAACTTTATATGCCCCAGTACAGGGGAACGTCAGGGCCAAAAAGTGGGAGTGGGTGGGAAGGGAAGTGGGGGGGAGGGTAAGGGGGACTTTTGGGATAGCATTGTAAATGTAAATGAGGAAAATACCTAATAAAAAGTATATATATGACTTATTGTATGTGAGTAAATATTATGCCAACATAGATGTTGGTATAACTCATGCATGCCTGGTGCTTAAGGAGGCCAGAAGAAAGCATTGGATCCCCTGGAACTAGAATACCAGATAGTTGTGAGTTGCCATATGGGTGCTGAGAATTGAGCCATGATCCTCTGCAAGAGCAGAAACATTCCATCTTTCTAGTCTCTTAGCCATCTCTGGAGCCACTGAGCCACCTGTCACACAAGTTTCTTTCTCTCCTTTGGAAATTTTGACACTCAATATATGCTATATGTAAGCAAATATAGGCATTGCTATACTTAAGATATGTATATGTTGGAGATTGTTTATAATGCTTCGATTTAATCAGAAATCTGTGTGTCCAAACTCATATTTGTGTGTGTGTGTGTGTGTGTGTGTGTGTGTGTGTGTGTGTGTGTGTGTTTTACTTTGTGGTGAATAACTTATGATCTGAGAGTTCATATTAGTAGTTATGATGAGAGTAAAGGAATTTCAGCCCATTACCAAGAAGAATCCATATGGCTTGGTAAGTTGTAGACAGTAAAGACAGGTTTTGAATTTACTGTTATTCAATAAATTCTGACAGGCTTTTCTTTCTGTTTTTGACATAGTGAACTCCCTGTAATAGGCCTGGATAATTCTGTAAGACTTCAGTGACAGTTACTGTAACTTGGGAACATATTCAATAAGGAAAAACACTTTATAAAAGTACAAAATGGGTTATTTGACATTCAATTCTGTTTTAGTTGATTTAATTCTTTTCACTTTATGGAAAATATTTCAGCACCACAAGCTCACATTTGCATAACACATGCAAAGAGACCTTGAAAAACAAAGTTAACAGAAAGGAAACACTTTAATGGATATTAAATAAGGTTACAATCTCCTTGTGAAGTATGTTAAGTAGGATGTGTAAAACCATATTAGACCATGGAAGAAAGCTATCCAGATGTCCTCAAGTGCAGCTAAATGACACAATAACTTACAAGGTGATGCTTAAGATACTTCAGACTTAGGGAGATTAAGTAAGATAAGAAAATCAAAATAAAGACACTCAGAATATACTGTTAGAACATGCCATAAAGCAAAGAGAGGTTTACCATCAGAATTAGTACTAAGAATACTGATGCAATAACAATAATGGAAATGACCATGGACTGCATTCATATTTACTATAATTTAACAAATGTCTGATTGGCTCACACTAACTGGTAGATTCTAAATTTCTCAGAGACTACTGCTTAAAGAAGAGCATTAATTTTCAACCTCCTGAAACTCACTGTATTGATATAGATTTCAGTGTGTAAGGTATGCAGTTTCAAGAGCACAAAATGAAAACTGGCTTCTAGGAAATGGATCATGAAAGGTCCTAACCATCTGAAGAGTCAGATTAAGGCTTCCCTGAACAAACAACCAAATATTAGCAGGAAGGATAAACAAGAGAGTGGAGGAGCAGGTAGGAGACTGTAAGTAAAGAAACGGGAACACAAAAGGGTAGAGAAACTAAAGATGTATGTAGTCCTCTACACTTCATCCAAACGTAGTCAAAACTTAGGAGCAAGGATCTGATGGGATGTTTCTGTTTTAAATATTCTTCTAGCTCCAGAGTAATGTGCTCATGGTATTGGAGGTTGATTCAAAAGTGGTGAGAAACAAGAATGAGATTATACACACACACACACACACACACACACACACACACACACACACACACACACAAACACACACACATCCTTATATTTAAGAGGAACAAAAGAAAAAATATGATATCTTTGAGATATGGTCCAGCCCTGGGAATAATATTGGCTTTATAAATATGCTTATAAGATAAATTCAGGATGCAATAAAATTCCAAGTGATATTGTAAGAGACACAATAACTTGATTGATATTTGGGATATATTGGCTTTGTATATTATGAACCTGTAAAATATAAGTCTATGAATAATCATTGGGAGAAAATACCCTTTGACTAACATCTACCCAAGTAGAGTTTTATTACTATTACTAATAATGATATTCCATGTTAATTGTATGCACTCATTGTAGATGGTATCAATTAGAGTTTGGCTCTATTGAATGGCATAGGTTTTTTCCCTCCTCTGCTTGTTCTACACTTGAACATGCTTATTAATATAATGATCATTCTTATGATCATTATATACCTTTTATTAAAATCCTTCCTATAACACTCTCTGCTGTTGGCTGTTCTTGACATTGGTACATTGTCCATTGTCTATGTGTATTCTAAGGATTAGTGATTGCTGTACACAAGGAATGTAAAACAGGTGCCTCAAGATATGTGATTCATCAATTGGGAAGGGTTCTAAGTAGACATAAACCTACCTGAGGCACACATTCTTCTTATCATATAATTCAGTGGCCATAAAGATGTTGGCAGCTTTTGTAGAATGAGAACCAAATACAGAAAAGTAATTTCAGGTTATCTACACCCTTCATTCACTTCCATAATACCTATCAGTAGCATTCTAAGGGCCTTTTGTTGTTTATTTTCACACTTGTTTTAGTGTCAGTTGCTACTGATAAAAGATCTTATCTTGGCCACAACACTTCTTGGCCATATAATCTTGAGCAAATCACTTTTGTTTATTAGCTCCTATAGGAGAAAAGGGGTCCGATTTCTAATCTTGATGAGTTGGGACAAAATGTGTGTTGGGGTTCAATGAACATTCAGAAGAGCTCCTGAACTCAGCAGATTCTTTTTGTGTATTTTATGCTCAAACATGAGGCATAGCTATGAGATCACTTTCTCTGTATCTCTTCTCCTCAGATGACTTTTCTCTTTCCTTAAATCCCTTATGAATAACTTGTTACAAGGAAAGTTTGGGGTGTTTGTGTTTTGTTTGTTTTTGTTTGTTTGTTTTGTTTTGTTTTGTTTTTAACTTACTGAGGTCAAAGCCTGAGTGGCTAAGGCAAATTCTTAAGGAAATACCTTGTATTCCTTACAATAAGATGTCTTTCCAATATATTTTTGCAAGACCATTTACAAAATCTTAAATTTCTTGCAGACAACATAGCTAGTATTGTCTTATCTTTTATTATATGGTCAGTAAGTAAGTTATATAAACCAACTACTTCTCACATTAAAATCATTATTAAACATATCTTTCAAAACTATTATAAGAAAAAAAAAGTTGTTTCTATATCTTGTGCTTGACCCTAACAGCAGTTAGTTTTCAGTAGTAGTCTTCACAAGACCAAATGAAAGAGGGTTATCTTGAGTGTAGAGTCTTATTTATTAACCCAGGGATAATCTCTGCCATGTGTCCACTGTATAGCATATGGCAAGTCACATTCTCCCCTCAGGTTTAGTGTTCTGTACAATAAAGGAGTGATATCTACTCTTTTCTTACTGTATGAGATTTTGGGGTGTGAATCCTTGTGCAACTTGTTTAAAACATAAGTAGAAACCCTGAGGAAAGTCCTACACTTGTTCATTAAACAGATACAATTCTGTGCACTGTAACCTTCAAATTTAATAATTGGTTGTAGTACTGGACATAAGACAAATAAAAATGAAGATCTAGAGGAGTGCATAGGCTGCAGAAGCAGCAGAGCAGCTGGGACAGGGTCCTATGGGCCTGCATCTGCAGCCAGGAGGTGGAGCTGATCCCCAGTCTTCTGGGAAACTTCCCTGGCAGAGGAGAGCTTGACTCCAGAGACTGCTCTGACTACAGGACTCAGGGGAGATAGCAATTTTCTCTCAGGTGACCCTAGTGCAGGTCCACTCAGGAACTCACAAACTGCAGAAACAGCAAAGCAGCTGGGACAGGATCCTAGGGGCATGCATGCATCTGCACCCAGAAGGTAGGGCTGTTCCACAGCCCTGTGTGCACTGGTCTTGCCAGGAGAGAGATGGTCTCCCAGGAGTGCTGTTACAGGCTTACAGACTCACAGGAGGAACAAGCAAGAACATCTACCACCAGAGATTACCAGATGGTGAAAGGAAAAACGCAAGAATCTTACCAACATCCCAGTACTCCCACACAGCGAGTCCTGGCTACCCCAACACACCAGAAAAGCAAGATTAGGATTTAAAATAATATATCATTATACAGGTAGAAGATGTTAAGACAGGCATTAATAACTCCCTTAAAGAAATACAGGAGAACACAACTAAAGAGTAGAAGCCATTAAAGAGGAAACAAACATCCCTCAAAGATTTACAGGAGAACAAAGGTAAAAAGGTGAAGGAATTGAGCAAAAGCCTCCAGGATCTAAAAATGGAAGTAGAAACAATAAAGAAATCACAAAGGGAGGCAACTCTGGAGTTAGATAACAAAGGAAAGAAATCAGAAACCATAGATGCAAGTATTACCAACAGAACACACAAGATGGAAGAGAGAACCTAGAGGCAGAAGATTCTATAGAAAACATTGACATGACAATCAAAGAAAATGCAAAATGCAAAACAATCATAACCCAAAACATGCAGGAAATCCAGGAGACAATGAGAAGATGAAACCTAAGGATAATAGTATAGAAGAGAGTGGAGATTTTCAACTTAAAGGGCCAGCAAATATCTTGAACAAAATTATAGAATAAAACTTCCCTAACCTAAAGAAAGAGATGCCTATGAACATTCAAGAAGTCTACAGACTCCAAATAGTTTGGATCAGAAAAGAAATTCCTCCTGCCACATAATAATCAAAACAACAAAAGCACAAAGCAATGAAAGAACATTAAAAGCAGTAAGGGAAAAAGGTCAAGTAACATATAAAGACAGACCTATCTGAATTACACCAGACTTTTCACCAGAGACTTATGAAAGCCAGAAGATCCTGGGCATATATCACACAGGCCCTAAGAGAACACAAGTGCTAGTCCAGGCTACAATACCCAGAAAAAACAAAACAAAACAAAACAAAAAAACTCAATTACTATACATGGGTAATCCAAGGTATTCCATGACAAAAACAAATTTACACAATATCTTTCCACAAATCTATCCCTTCAAAGGATAATAAAGGGAAAACTCCAACACAGGGTTGGAAACTACACCCTAGAAAACGTAAGAAAGTAATCTTTCAACAAGCCTAATAAAAGGTAGCCACATGAACAGAATTCCAACTCTAACGACACAATTAAGAGGAAACAACAATTACTTTTCCTTAATATCTCTTAATATCAATGATTTCAAGTCACCAATAAGAATACATAGATGAAAATACTGGTTACATAAATAGGACCCAGCATTTTGTTGCATATAGGAAACCCTCCTCATGGACAAAGACAGACACTACGTCAGAGTAAAAGGCTGGAAAACAATTTTCCAAGCAAACGGTCCCAAGAAAGTAGCTGTAGTAGCTATTCTAATATCGAATAAAATTGACTTTCAACCTAAAGTTTTCAAAAAAGATAAGGAGGGACACTTCATACACTTCAAAGATAAAATCTATGAAGATTAACTCTCAATTCTGAACATCTATGCTCCAAATGCAAGGGCATTCACATTTATAAAAGAAACCATACTAAAGCTCAAAGCATACATCGCACCTCACACAATAATAGTGGGAGATTGCAAAACCCCATTCTCAGCAATGGACAGATCATGGAAACAGAAACTAAACAAAGACACTGTGAAATGAACACTAGTTATGATACAAATGGATTTAACAGACATTAATAGAACATTTTATCCTAAAGCAAAAGAATATACCTTCTTCTAAGAAGGCACCTTGTGGTGCCTTCTCCAAAACTGACCATATAATCAGTCACAAAGAGATGCCTATGAACATTCAAGAAGTCTACAGAATCCAAATAGTTTGGATCAGAAAAGAAATTCCTCCTGCCACATAATAATCAAAACAACAAAAGCACAAAACAATGAAAGAACATTAAAAGCAGTAAGGGAAAAAGGTCAAGTAACATATAAAGACAGGCCTATCTGAAGAGGCCTCAACAGATACAAAAATATTAAAATAATCCCATGCATCCTATCAGATAACCATGGACTAAACTGATCTTCAAAAACAACCTAAATAATAGAAAGACCTCATACACAAGGAAGCTGAACAACACTTTACTCAATGATAAACTGGTCAAGGAAGAAACAAAGGAAGAAATTAAAGACTTTTTAGAGTTTAATGAAAATGAAGCCACAACATACTCAAACTTACAAGACACAATGAAAGCAGTTCTAAGAGGAAAACTCATAACTATGAGTGCCTAAAAAAGAAACTGGAGAGAACATACACTAGCAGCTTGACAGCACACCTAAAAGCTTTGGAACAAAAGGAAGCACATTTACCCAAGAGGAGTAAATGGCAGGAAATAATCAAACTCAGGGCTGAAATCAACCAAGTGGAAACAAAAAGGATCAACCAAACCAGGAGCTGGCTCTTTGAGAAAATCAACAAGATAATAAACCCTTATCCAGACTAACTAGAGAGCACAGAGACAGTATCCTAATTAACAAAATCAGAAATGAAAAGGGAGAAATAACAACAGAATTTGAGGAAATCCAAAATATCATCAGATCCTACTACAAAAGCCTATACTCAACAAAACTTGAAAATATGAATGAAATGAACAATTTTCTAGACAGATACCAGGTACCAAATTTAACTCAGGATCAAATTAATGATCTAAACAATCATATAACCCTTAAAAAAATGAAGGATTTATTATTAGTCTCCCACGCCCCCCCCCAAAAAAAATACCTAGGACCAGATGGGTTTAGTGAAGAATTCTATAAGTCTTTCAAAGAAAACCTAAATACCAATATTCTTCAAACTATTCCACAAAATAGAAACAGAAGGAACACTACCCAATTCATTCTATGAAGCCACAATTACTCTGATACATAAAGACACAGACCAAACAAAGAAAGAGAACTTCAGACCAATTTCCCTTATGAATATCGATGCAAAAATACTCAATAAATTTTTCCCAAACCTAATCCAAGAACACATCAAAATGGTCATCCATCACAATCAAATGGGCTTCATGGCAGGGATACAGGGATTGTTCAATATACAGGAACCCATCAATGTAATTCTCTATATAAACAAATTCAAAGGAAAAAACACACACACAATCATCTCGTTAGATGTGGAGAAAGCATTTGACAAATTCCAACACCCCTTCATAATAAAATTCTTGGAAACATAAGGAATTCAAGACATATACCTAAATACAGTAAAATGCACTATATAGCAAACCAGTTGCCAACAATAAAAGTAAATGGAAAGAAACTTGAAGTAATCCCACAAAAATCAGGGACTAGACAAGGCTCTTCACTCTCTGCCTACCTATTCAATACAGTGCTTCAATTATTAGCTAGAGCAATTACACAACAAAAGGAGGTCAAAGGGATACAAATTGGAAAGGAAGAATTCAAAATATCAGTATTTTCAGATGATAAGATAGTATACTTAAGTGACCAAAATTTTCCACCAGAGAACTCTGAAACCTGATAAACAACTTCAGCAAATTGACTGATATAAAATTAAGTCAAACACATCAGTGGCCTTCCTTTATTCAAATAATAAACAGGCTGAGAAAGAAGTTAGGGAAACAACACCTTTCATACTAGTCACAAATAATATAAAATACCTTGGTGTGACTCTAAGTAAGTGAATGATCTGTGTGACAAGAACTTCAAGTCTCTGAAGAAAGAAATTGAAGAAGATCTCAGAAGATGGAAAGATCTCCCATGCTCATGGATTGGCAGGATTAATATAGTAAAAATGGCCATCTTCCTGAAAGCAATCTACAGATTCAATGCAATCCCCATCCAAATTCCCACTCAATTCTTTACAGAGTTAGAAAAACAAAGTTTCAAATTCATCTGGAATAACAAAAAACCTAGGATAGCAAAAACTATTCTCAACAATAGAAGAAACTCTGGTGGAATCACCATCCTTGACCTCAAGCTGTACTACATGGTAAAAACTGCATGGTATTGGTACAGTGAAAAGCAGGTAGATCAATGGAATAGAACACCCAGAAATGAACCCACATACCGATGATCACTTGATCTTTGACAAAGGAGGTAAAATCATCCAGTGGAAAAAAGACAGCATTTTTAACAAATGGTACTGGTTCTACTGGCTGTTAGCATGTAGAAGAATGCAAATTAATCCATCCTTTTCTCCTTGTACAAAGCTCTATTTCAAATGGATCAACGACCCCCACAAAAGGCCAGATACAGTGAAACTAATAGAAAAGAAAATGGGGATGAGCCTGGAGAACATAGGCACAGGGGAAAATTTCCTGAATAAAACATATATAGCTTATGCTCTAATATCAGAAATTGACAAATGGGACCTCATAAATTCACAAAGTTTCTGGAAGAAAAAGGACACTTTCAATAGGACAAAATGGCAACCAACAGATTGGGAAAAGATCTTTACCAACCCTATATCCAACAGAGGGCTAATATCCAATATATACAAAGAACTCAAGAAGTTAGACTCCAGGAAATCAAATACCCCTATTAAAAATGGGATACAGAGCTAAACAAAAAATTCTCAACCAAGGAATATTGAATGGCTGGGAAACACCTAAAGAAATGTTCAACATCCTTAGTCATCAGGGAAATGCATCAAAACAACCCTGAAATTTCACCTCACACCAGTCAGAATGGCTAAGATCAGAAACTCAGGTGACAGCAGATGCTGGCGAGGACTTGGAGAAATAGGAACACTCTTCCATTGCTAGTTGGATTTCAAGCTGGAACAACTGCTCTGAAAATCAGTTTGGCAGTTCCTCAGAAAATTGGATATAGTACGACCTGAGGACCCACTAATACCACTCCTTGGCACATACCCAGATGATTCTCCAACATGTAATAAAGACACATGCTCTGCTATGCTCATAGCAGCCTTATTTATAATAGCCAGGAGCTGGAAAGAACCCAGATGTCCTTCAACAGAGGAATGGATACAGAAAATGTGGTACATTTACACAATGCAGTACTACTCAGCTATTAAAAACAATGAATTCATTAAGCTTCTAGGCAAATTGATAGAACTAGAAAATATCATCCTGAGTGAGGTAACCCAATTACAAAAGAAAACACATTGTATATACTCACTGGTAAGTGGATATTAGCCCAGAAGTTCAGAATACTCAAGATACAATTCAAAGACCACATGAAGCTCAAGAAGATGGAAGACCACAGGATACTTCAGTCCTTCTTAGAAGGAGGAACAAAATACCCATTGGAGGAAATACAGAGACAATGTTTGGGGCAGAACTTGAAGGAAAGGCTGTCCTTTGACTGTCCCACCTGGGGATCCATCCCATATAGAGTTACCAAACTCAGACATTATTGTGGCTGCCAACAAGTGCTTACTGACAGGAGCCTGTTATATCTCTCTCCTGAGAGGCTCTGCCAGTGCCTCACAAATACAGAAGTAGATGCTGACTGCCATCCATTTGACTGAGCACTGGGTCTCCAATGGGGGAGCTAGAGAAAGGAGACAAGGTGCTGAAGTGGTTTGCAGCTGCATAGGAGGAACAACAATATGAACCAACCAGTACCCCCAGAGCTCTCAGAGACTAAACCACCAACCAGTGGGTACACATGGAGGCACCCATTTCTCCAGCTGCATATGTAGAAGAGGATGGCTTTGTGGGACATCAGTGAGAGGAGAGGCCCTTAATCTTGTGAAGGCTTGATTCCCAAGCGAAGGGGAATGCCATTACAGGGAAGTGGGTGTAGGTGGGTTACTGAGCAAGGGGAGAGGAGATGGAATAAGGGGGTTTTCAGGGCAAATGAGGAAAGGGGATGAAATTTGCAATTGAAAGAAAATATCTAATTTTAAAAGTTGGTCATGTGTGTTTTTTACTCTGTATATAAACCTTATCTTCATTTATCTTCAAAATTTCTCCCGAAATACCATTACCTATATTGTGAATCTCATAAGTATATATCTTGATCCATAAGCAGAAGGTGGAGAGAAATAACTGAGAATGGGGTATACTTTTGTAACACCAAAGTCTGCCCCCAGTTATATAGTTCCTCCAATAACGCCATATCTCATCCTTCTGGAATAGTTCCACTAACTAAAGACCAAATATTAAAATGTATGAGCCTATAAATGATATTCTTATTTAAGTTAGCACAGTGTTCTAATGTATTTTTACATTGTTATTATTTTTAAATCAATGGTTTTTAAAAATGACAGAGCATCTTGCTTGATCTTGGCTTTTAATCAATAGTAGACTATCTACCTGTTAGTATTTGTTTTCATTGACATTTATGTTTGGGGATTTATGCTGATAATCCAGTGAGGAAAGATGGAACCATCTCAAAGACGAAGAATAAGGAGGAAGAGGAGGTTGGAGAGAAAGAAGAGGAAGAGGAGGAGAAGGAGGAGAAGGAGGAGGGTGGAGGAGGAGGAGGAGAAGGAAGGAGGAGGAAGGAGGAGGAAGGAGGAGGAAGGAGGAGGAGGAGGAAGGAGGAGGAGGAGGAGGAGAGGAAGAAAAAGAAGGAGGAGGAGGAGGAGGAGGAGGAGGAAAAGAAGAAGAAGAAGAAGAAGAAATATTATCTGTAGTGGATAGATACCATGTAGAAGATATGGCACTTGGACTTGGGTTAGCAATCATAAAGGAAAGCTCTGGTAAGGAAAGTGAGAATAAGCTGAGCAGTGGCGTCACATGCCTTGAATTATAGGCAGAGGCAGGCATGAGTTCTAGGTCAGCCTGATATACAGAGTGAATTCCAGGACAGCCAGGGCTACACAGAAAAACACCTGTCTAAGAAAAAATTAAGTGAGAGTGAAGTAGCATCATAAGCTATAGTGTGGTTCTCTCTGTGGATTATTTGAGATACATAGAAATACTGGCTACACTCTCAGTTACTTGAGAGTGCTAATCAAAGAAGCCCATATAATCTTAAAGGAATGATTCTGAGGACGGCAAAGAAGAAAAAGAATAACCCCTTAAGAGTGCAGAGTTTCCAGTTGAAATGAAGACTAGAAAGCTACTTTTACCCAGATTTCATTTCACCTGGCTTCACAGCCTTGTAACTTATATTTTCTTCAGTATACAGTAAAAGGAAAGTGGCAAAGTATTGCATTACAGAATGCATCTTAGAATCAGTCCTGTTACTCCACATTTGAAAAACACACAGGCAGAATTAAGAAGAGTCATATTTGCTAGGGGAAATAGATAGCTTGCCAATCTAATCATGATAAGAAATGGGATTTCTCATTCCTGTATGTAGAGTTCTGCCAATGTGAAAAGATTTCCTTAATAATTAGCATGTACAGTTTTCATCTTGTACCAAAGCAGTATCTGATCTCCCTAATATTATTTACTCAGGATTTTGCCAATCTAAGGGATTATAGAAGAAGAAGGAAAAAAAAAAAAAAGGAGCCTAAGCATGGCAAATTGGGAAGCCAGAGGCCATAAATGCAAAGTGTGTCAAACTGTAGCATCTTTCAGTTGGATTCAGAGGGAGTCTTGTTATGAAAAATGTCCTCCATCCCCACCTCCTTTCTGACATCTGTGTGATGTCTCAGATAAATCCTCTGCAGAGCTGGCCAGCTGTTTGCTCAGGTGGGATGTGGCATGACTCAGGTGTTAAGGCAGAGAAAAGTAAATGTGTGGAGCAGGGAATAGAAAGCAACCTGTCCATCTTTTCTGAGAGCCCCATCATCAGGGGCTGCTGTCTGTAAAATTCTCGTCAATTACAGATTTCCATGCACAGCATCTTCTCACCACCTGGCGACAGGGAAGTGTTAAATAAACTGATGGGAATATCTCATTTACATCTATCACTGGTATCATGGCTGGTTTTCTTAATATATTAGGGAAATTGCCCATACCACACCTGTCACAGGTGAAAAATCTGCATACGCATGCATAATTCATGAATTTGTAATCCCAGGGAGAGAATTGAAAACTCTTGGTATTGCTTAGATGCCAGTTATTATAGCAACAGCTAAGATATAATTGAAGACACAGGGAAAAGTACTCACTGGAAAGAAGTTTTGCATTTGATCCATGTCCAGATTGACTGAAGCTTCTTCATTTCATCCTTGCTCATCCTCCAAAACTCATCCCAACAGTTCATCAGGGCAGAGGTGTTCTTTAAATATAGCAGATATGAGGCAATTTGAATTAATGGATGGAAGCTGATGGGTCTAAGAGTAGGGTGAACACTCACTAATAGCATGTGAAGATATTGTAGGTAACAAAAACAACAACAACAACAACAACAACTACTACTACTACTACTACTGCTTTCAAACATGCGCTTCCAAAGTTTGGAGGTCTTACCTTGCTGGTAGACTTTGACATTCAATGTGGTCTTAATGACTCTACATTAACCTTTCTGCCTATTTTAAGTGTGGCTTAGTGGTATGTATTTTGTTATTTTACTTTAATTTACTAAATACATATATACACATATATGGTAATTTAGTTTTTTCATTGTTCTTTTTCTCTTTTTAATTTAAATTCAGTTATTATTTAAAACAAGTTTTAGAACTTTAGAAGTGTTGCAGTGATGTCTGTAGAACTCCCAGGTGCTACTCACTCCATTTCCCTTGCCATTAACTCCTTGTATGGTACATTTGTCACAAGTAATGACCCAGCAACAATATATTACTATTAACTGAGGTTTACATTTTTCTCAGGGTTACACAGTTATTTTTTAATGTTCTTTTCTTCTCCCACTTTCTTGCCAGTTTGCCTGGATTCTAACATTAACATCTTGAGATCACTACCTATGTGCACGTGTAGGCTTCCTTTCTGTTGCTTGAAAATACTGTAATTACCTCAGAGCTTGTCTGTAAATTTCAAAGTAGTGTATGGTAGTATGTACTATAAGGTTTATAATACTAATTAAAAGTGAGCTACAGATATATTGTGTACATAAATATATTATTTCCCCAATAGTATCTGTGTGCATGAAAGAAAAATACCTGTTGTTTTGCACACATACAATAGAATACCTATAATACATAGCTAGAACTTTTTCAAAAAAGGCTATAAAGCACAGCTTGTTGACTTGAGATTGTAAAATAAAACTCTGTCAGGACTGTGTAGACTATCAGGTATGTGTCAAAATTTGGAAAATTCTGTACTTATTTTATCCTTTGGGAAAGTACTGGACAAAATAATAAAAATAACATTTTATGAGTTTGGGTCTTTGTTTTGTTTTCAGTCAGCAAATATTTGCTTTGTGTCACCAATGCCATAGTAACACAAGAAAAGAAGGCATGCGAGGTGGCATACCTTTGATCCCAGAACTCAGGAGTCAAAGGCAGGCAAATCTTTTTGAGTTTGGGGCCAGCCTTGTCTATAAAGAAAATTCCAGAACAACAGGGACTGTTAAACAGAGAAACCCTATCACAAACCCCACCGTCCAAGAGAGAGAGACAGAGAGAGACAGAGAGAGACAGAGGGAGACAGAGAGAGAGAGAACATTTCCCAGTAGTATTTGTGTGCATAAAAGGAAAATCTCTTTTGTTTTGCGCACACACAGCAGAATACCTTAATATATAGCCATAGTGTTTTTCAAAAGCAGGAGTCTAGAGTAGACATAGGTTCTGGTCTCCTGAGGCTGACAGACACAAGCATTGCTTGCTGTTGACTGCTGTCTGCAAATTGGGTATCAGAGGAGAACTGGTAGCAAAAGGTGGACACTCTGTCCTTGATATCTTTAAGATCTGCCTAGTGATAACATATCCATCTCATTTACCAAATCTGGGAGTATCTCTCTCAACCTCAACTCAACTACAAGTGCAATAACCTAGTAGGACTTACTTTATAATTGAGACCAATATTTGTCTCTCCACACCAATATACAATGGATTTGTTGTCAGGATTTCAGGCGCCTTTCTGTTCTATTTTGTTGGTTGGCTTTGTTTCCAGTTGTTTTAATGGTGTAGAGTAGCTGGAACATTGTCCCTTCATCATCAAACTAAATGCAGTGGAATATGTTTGCCATTTCAGCTGTTGTCAATTCACATCTGTCCAGCATGCTGGCATTCTTTCTTCTTAAAGTAAACAAATAAACAAAACAAGAATTTTGACACAGTTAGAAACCACCTACAATTATGTCCACATGAAGTTGAGACTTCATGTATATATTCAAGAAAGGAAGACAGATAGAGACAGAGAGACAGAGGGAAGAGCATTTATAGTAGCATATTAAGACTAAATAGAGCATATAAACAGACAGGAACTTCAGTGCAGTGGAAAAGAATAGGCATGAAAGTTGATGTAACTTAATTTCTTTTGCTCCTCCTCAGGCGGGCTGGCAGGCTGTTTAATCAGATTATTTTTGTCAATAAAATCAAAGCACAGTAATGTACTAAACTGGATGGTTATACAAAATGATTGTTTAATTTTCTAGTGCAAAGCACAGGCACAATTAACTATTTAATAATTTTCCTCCTGTTATATGAGTTTCAAGTTCCAATTGTTATTTTATTCTCATCAATTTCATTTTATATACTTTTCATCCATTTCTGTACTGAAGTTTTCAAGTATTTGCCACAAGCATCATCTCTGTAACAATGGACTGCAGATGCAACTGTCTGGCCTAGGGTAAGCTACACATTTGCAAATTACATTATTAATGTTGACAATGAGTTTTACTATTTAAATAACTCAGTGGTAGTGGCATGCTTGTAAATGCTGTATTTCTGAACTGAAGCATAGGTCTGAGAGCTATGACTTTCACCTTGAGGAAACAGATGAAGAAACTAAGGCTTAGAAAAATTGGATCCTCTCCTAGAGCCTGCAGTCTAATCTAATACAAACCTATTGTACATCATGGTGCTAGCATGCTTTCTTCTATTTAGAGACAATTGCAAAATAGATAATTGCCATGAAAAGATAGCATCAAAAAACAGAGAAAGAATGAATAAATGAAAGAAAGAAGGAAAGAGAGAGGGAGAGAGAGAGAGAGAGAGAGAGAGAGAGAGAGAGAGAGAGAGAGAGAGAGAGAAAGGAAGGAAGAAAGAAAGAGAGAAAGAAAGAAAAAGAGAAAAGAAAAAAGCTAAAATCAACCCAAAACTTTGCAGCTGACAAATTCAGCTCTGACTAATTCAGAATATTGGCAAATTTGTTGAAATGCAAAATACTACCATTAAGGACTGAATCTCAAGACGCTCTGGCAGTCATGTTCACTATTAACCTGAGGAGCTTGGCACCTCTGGAGGACAAAGCTGGAGGAGGGGCAACAAAGGGGTCTTGGTTTGATATTGTCAGAAAACTCATAAATGTTTCATAAGGACTCCACAGAAGAAGATAAAGCTTCCCCAAATGACTTTCTTTGATTTTCTCCTAATGGAGAGATTAGAAACCCAGATGAAACAGTGGGCTGGGATGAGGCCTTGCCTTTTGAAAACCTGAAAGTGTCTTGTCAAATTCCATTCCACCTATCTGATTCTGTGTGCCTTGCAGCTCTCTTCACACAAAGAGAAAGGTTATCAGATCAGCACACAAGGGCATTGAGGAGTCACAGACAGGAAAGCCCTGCTTTCCCCACTCTGCTAGACTGGCTGCCAGAAATGAGTATCTTCATTAGAGCAGGCCCATTCCAGCAGAGCCACATCACACTTCTTAATAGTATCAGGGGGTTTACTTGTCTCCCTCCCTCCCATGTTCCACATCCTGTCCTCCTCCTCCTCCTCCTCCTCCTCCTCCTCCTCCTCCTCCTCCTCCTCCTCCTCCTCCCCCTCCTCCTCCTCCTCCTCCTCTTCCTCCTCCTCCTCCTCCTTCTCTTTCTCCTCCCCTTCTACCCACATTCTTCTTCAAGTTTTCCATAGGTAACCCAGACTGGCCAAGATCCAGGCCCGTCCTGGATTTTCTTTAAAAAGGCTGAATTTACAATAATAATATTTTTTTTTAATTTTTATTATTTTCTCTTTGGTTTGGCAACCCCTAGTTCTTTAGTCATGGTAGATTTAATTACAAGGCTGTTGAGCTGGAAGGGGGTGCCTCTGTAGGCCCATGCCATAGGATAGATAGAGTTTGAAATCTAATTTACTTATGGCCTGGGAAGGGAAGTTGAGGAAGGAGCAGTGACAGAGAAAGGTGGAGAGTGGGGAGAAAGGGAGGAGGATGGAGGAGAGGGAGGGGGAAGATGTAGGGGAAAGGAGAGGGTAGACAGGGAGGGGGAGGAGGGGAAGAGGAGGAAGAGGAGGAGGAGGAGGAGGAGGAGGAGGAGGAGGAGGAGGAGGAGGAGGAGGCTGGTCAGGAACACATGGAGAGAGACCAGGGAGGAGGAAGGGGAGAAAGGGGTCAGGAAGAGGAGAGGCAGAGAGTAAGAAGATAAGAAGATAAGAAAGTGAGGAAGTTAGGTGGGGGTAAGCAGCCATTTATATAGGCAAACCAGTCTGTTGCCAGGTAACTGTGGGGCATAGCCTAGAAGGAATGCTAACAAATGTCATGTACATCAGGTAAATGAATATATGCTAAAACAGTATTAAGCTATATAATCATACATGTGTATATTTTTAACAAAAAATATTCCATTTTATTTTCTGGTATTGATTTTCATTGTATAAAGAATAAATTAATAAACCAAAAGAAAACATCCTGTCATTTTGTTTCCAGAAGATGAAATACCTTTGGTTCTATGAAAAAGAATCCCAATGTGTGAATAATTTCAGTAGACAGATTGTCATTACCCCTAAAACTTCCTTTCTCTAGCAATGTCAATTCTGTTGGATATGTCAAGACAATAGCTCCTTACCCTTGCTTCTTATCACATCTCTATGTGTGCATAGATATAGGTACAAGAGGGTATTGAGGCAGCGCGTAGTATTTGTATATGGAAAATATATGTAACTAGTATATCTAATATGTATTTTACTATGTGCTTTGAATATATGTACACATATATGTAAATCATATCACTAAGTGTGTGTATATATATATATATATATATATATATATATATATATATATATATATATTTCATAAAAACTAATTATCATTCTATAGTAGCCAGTGTCTTTACCTTCCCAACTTGCTAACCAGTAATTTTATTTTAAAATCTGTCAAATTAGGAATAGAAATCACGCCTAAGGCCCAGTTACCACTAGTGGCCTAGTAAAGTGCTTCTCTTTCCAGATCCCATCCACTGGTTCATAGAAGCATTAACTATTTTACATCAGCATCTCTCCCTGTGTGTACTTGTTTTGTTCTGATGAACACAGCAACCTCCCCCTTCTTCCCTTATTTGGTAAATCAGCTCACTTTTAGTTCAAGCCTTAAGCCCTTCTGAAGAACTCCTCTCAATTTTCTGGACCACGGTGAGGTGAAACTTTTGTGTTTTTAGTACTAAATACAGATGATGCAATCCAGTGTTCTCTTCTGGTCTTGCTTCTTTTTATGCACATTCATCTTCCTAACTGTGGTTATCCTTGAAGGCAGGGGTCTGAAAGTTGGGTTGTAATATCAGCACAGGATCTAGAACTAGATATTTTACATGAAAGGGGTTCAATGTTATCAAGAGAGACAAAAGTAATCTTCCAATGAATAAATCACATATGAGTGTGCATTTTTATCGTATGAACCAAAGTCTAGCATAAATGGAATGAGCATTTAACATTCAAGTTTCTCTTCTTATTCTTAACTCCTCAAATTCAGCAGCTGAATTAATTCATTCTTGAATGATGGACAATATCTTGCCCCATTAACTTTTGAAACTTCACCCACATTTGTCATCGACATACAAGAGTCAATAAATATTTGCTGAACAAATAACCTGCTTTCTCAAAATTTAATTGACCTTGCTCTCCATATGATACTAATTTGTTTGATAGCCAACTGATCTTAATTGTTTGGGGATAACTATGTTTTATAGGTCTTTTCTTCTCAGATTTACATTCTAAGGCCCATTATTAAATATTGCTTCTTTATCTTTCCACTTTGTCAAACCTCAGTGGTCCCGTTAGAGTTTATCAGTTATAAGTGAGCTCAGTTATTTAAGTGTTCTTTCCATCCCTCTTTTTTCTTCTAGTTGTATGTATTGACTATTTTTCTCATTGCCGCTCTAATAACATAACAAGGATCACTTAAGAGATGCAGAGTTTATTTTAGTTACAGTGCAATAACTCTGTAATGATGAGGAAGACATGGCAAGAAGGGTGGAAGGCAACTAATCACATCCCATTCACAAAGAAGCAGGGAGAAATGAATCCTTTTACTCAGGATGCTCTGTCCTTTGTATTCTTTCACTGGATCCCAGCTCATGGAATGGTACCAGTCACTTTGAGGTTGAATCTACTCATGTCAATTAACCGAGCCCAGAAAATTCTTCATTGACAAGCCCCAAAACTTGTATTGTTGGTGATTCTAGATCACTATTAATATTATTATTATTAATATTATCACTTGTCCAGGTGACAGAGAGAAACAATCTCACTTGCTGTTTTATGGGTACAAATACAAATTTTGTGAGGCTCTGAGGAAAAAAAGCATTCATTTATTTCTCACTATCCCATGTTCATCCATGATGAAAGTGTAGAAATTTTGACATTCACCAATTATAGAGTTGTTGTGATATCTGGAATATATAAGTATATGACTATATACAATTATGGTTGTTTTCTTACTATGTATCTGTAAGATGTTTTATCATGTATCTGTCCACTGATAATCTTCCTGTATGAATACTCTGTGGGGTTCTTCTTCTGTAGGATACCCACTACTGGTAGACTTGAACTCTGTTTTGCAAGTGATGGTCTTTGGTTTATTTCTCATACCACCAACAGTAAGATACATAGAACCTAGAAATTAGAGACTTAGAAAGTCCAGTCCTAGAGTTTACTTTTACAGGAGAGACAGAGAGTTATGTACCCACTTCCTAAGAGTAGGGATACTTGTCTGTTTGTGGTCAATACCCTAATAGACATTAGGTTATGCTGAGCTTAGCTTCAACATAAAATCTCCTGAGACATGAACTGCATACCCTCTGATATTGAAAGCCAAGTTCCTTATTCAGTGGCCTTAAGTAAAATTGCAAAGAACTTCATGTTTCCCTAATGGAAGATAAAGTGGGTGGCGACATTCTTATTAAGTCCAAGCACATCCGCAGGAAGACTTTTCTGGGTAGTATGAAATTATATTCAAAGTAGTTTATTTTGTGGTTTCCAACACTCAATGAATTTAAGGTCACCAGATAAATTCAGGATATCTAAAAACACTTCATTTTCACATTAATATTTTAGTTCAATTTCTTTTTTACCAAATGTAAAATATACAAGTATACACATCTATTTATCAAAAATTCAAATTTAGTTAGAAATACAATAGTTTATTTGCTGCATCTGACAGCACTTCTCCCAATGGATATAAACAAATTATTACATTTGTGAATTTAAGCTCCAAAGAATGATTGTATGTCAGATATCTCTTCTATGAAATTACTGAAAGTTAGAGGGATGGAATCAGATGAACATACATTTTAATAATACACCTCAATACATATTAAAATATAAAGTTTGAGAAATGTCATAAATATGCAAACAAGTGGCAGTGGGGTCTTGGGAAAGATAAGCTAATTTGGATTCCAGATCCCATGTAAAAGGCTGGTGCACAAGTTTCTAAAATCTCATCTTGCCCTTGATAGACAGAGACAGGAAGATAATCGGAATTTAGGGCCACAGTAGCATGTATGCAGCAGTGGCCAACTAGAGAAATCCTGTCTCAAACAGGTGAAGACTGATACAGAGGAATTTTGACTTCATTATGTACATGTACACAAACACACTCTTAATACATATACATGACATGATACACCTATACACACACACACACCTACATATACATATCCCAACACACATACACACACACACAAACATACACACATACACTATGCACACATATGCATAGCACATCATATACCTACACATACATACCCCAACACACACACATAAACACACCATATGTAGTTCACAGATGTGTGTGGAAATACACACTTATCTACACAACATGTCATAAAAACTTGTACTCACACGATAAATTTTGTTGGTAAAACTGTGTATCCATATTCAGCGACATGCAAATAAGATATTGTGTAGCAATATATAAAATTCAACTCTAAAAGAATTAAACTTCAAGTCTTTGAAAAATACTAAGATATAAGCAAAATGTTTAGGGAAATTTTAAATGGTGCAAATGTTTTGATTAAACTTTTCCACTAGTTTTGGTTGGGTTTTTAAAAAGTAATCCTAGAGACAAAGATCTGAGGCAATTAGATTATATGGCAAGTAAACATGAACAAGTGGTACAGAGGTGGTGCTAGCCAGAGAAAGCCAGTCTTGCTATGAACAATACAGAATCAGTTGTGCTGGCACCTGGACAAACAGTGGAAAGATATGCTGCCACTTCCCACTCCTCTCCCCACACACACAAACACGGGGTACCTTGGTAAGATACCTAAAGTCTGTTCCAGGAGTATACTTATTCTTAGTGTTTCCAGGGCATATGTGCTACATCCGCTCCAGTAGTGACATGTGTGACAGGCTAGAAACCTGGACACAGTCCCAAGGCTAAAAGTTCATGGAAACTTAGTCTCCAGGAACCATGGCATCCTGTATAATGAATGCTCCAAATTTGTTCTTGCTATTGGATTTGTGTGCTTTCTTCCAATATTGTTTTATTATAGGGGACTCCAAGCAATGACTTGCCAAATACCTAAGCAAAACTGAACTTTGCTTCCTGGCCTTCACCAATGCCCTCGGTAGTCCTTGAGCCAATCCTGGGCTTGGAATTCAGTAAGAATGTTGCCTATTCAGTGACATTCAGAATTGCCTCTAGTATTGTAAGAGAGATAGTGAAAGAAATCAGGCATTACTTTAACATAGAGTTAGAAATCTCAGGGCAAACTTAGAAAAGTAAGTTTAGAGTTCTTATTATAGATATGTATGGCAGACTACATTACTTATTAGTTGAAAGTCCCCCCACACTATCACTTAGAATAAAAGCCAAGTTGCTCCCATATACAGGAATTTACAATGGTTTAGGAAGTAGATCTGGCTGTGGTTTTAGAGAATTGCATTATTCCCTAATTAGAACCATGACTTGGGCGTGAAAGCCCTTGCCCCAGGAGTGTAAAGACCTCACACCTGGCTTCCTAGAATATAGATGACCTTAGATAGAGCTGACTTTGTTTCAGTTGTTTTATTGCCCCGTTCCTGCCAGTCTTTGTGTTTGCATTCCTCTATTTTGTGTAAGAGTCATTAAGCATCAGGTAACCTCATTGTACATTGCTGATGTGTCACCTAACTTCCCTATTTTCTTCTGTATAAAAAGTTTGATGCTCGATTTGACACATTACATTCAGATACAGCACACTCCCTTGCATCTGTATTTGTTTGTCATTTCTCACGGACTCTTTGCCCACCTGTCTGTAACCCCGAGTTCTCCCATGGATTGAGGGGGCGGGGCCTGACTGAAGCCAGTCTGTGGCATATATGGTTTAGATTAAAAGAAAGACTGCAGGGATGAAATTTCTATCATTTTGATCTAGACAGCCTACTGGGACTCACCTATGAAAGGATTAATTCCACATTTGATGTTATTGGAAATGGTTAAAATTTAAGATGTGGGGTAGAGTGGGATATTTTCATTCATTGAGGGTTTGTGATGAGGGAGATCACACCATTCCATTCCTTCTTCGTCCTCAATTCACCTTTCTATGTAAACTGAGATGTGTTTCCTCTCTATCATGCCCTTACTGGGAAGTTCTCCATCATTTCAGATCAAAAGTAAAGGTACAATCAAATATGGACCAAAGTCTTTGAAACCAAACTGTGACCCCCAAACTCTTTATAAGTTGATAAAACCAGATATTCTGCTATGCTATTAGAAAGCTGACTCATATTAGAGTTACAGATGGCTAAGATATAAGATTATAGGAAAATATGAGATATGTGTTGAAGGAATCTGGCTATTAACATCAGCTGCTACAAAATTCCCATGGATAAAAACACTTTCTGATGTAAACTTTGTTTACATTATATTACAGGTATATAATTCAATTATTTCTCCATTCATTTCTCCCTGTTTGACTCTTGCACTGTAAATTTTCTCAAACACCCAAGAATTAGTAGTTTCCATCAAAGACATTGTCGATGGGTTTTTACAGAGTGATTTTATGGTAAAAGAACCCTGTACATGTTTTTCACATGAAATGTCAAAAATAACTATCTTTATATTTTAAGAAGAGATCAAGAAAAATGGAAATAATTTAAGTCTCTGGGACTAATTCTTAGCACAAAAGACCTTTTGAGTTAAAAATATTACTATAATCCAGTTCATAAGGAATGCCTGTATTAGGCTATATTTACCAAAGAAACCAAGTCATATGCTGTGGCACTGATGAATTCCCACAGTGTTTTTAAGAATTACCTTGCACAGGTGTACCCAAGACTCTACTGGGCCACAAACCTTATAATTAGTTACCAAGGCAGTTCTATAGAAGTGATACTTTTTATTTGGAGGAAAACTTTTACTCCCTTTAAGAATCAACAAACAGTACAACATCAAATAAAATTGGGTTGCTGTGCTAGACATTTTGCTGTTTTTATTGCTCAGTTACTCCCATTAGGGGACTCCAGGCTATCTTTTGTTTGGAAAGGGCTATAGCCCTGACCAGTAACTCCTGCAGTGGTCTGTATTTTTGTGTGCTGATGGAGCAAGGCTAGAAGAAAGGAAGATGCATTACTCAGAGGCCCTTTGACCCCAACACCTAACTGCAGTGTTGACGACCTCTGTGGGTTTGAGTGAGGCCACAGATATATCCCAGTTGCTACTGAGAGATACTTTATGAGGTAAAAATAGTGTTGATATTGAGCCTTGCATTTTATAACAGTGAGAAAACATCTTTTAAGGACTTGATCTTATCATTATCCTATGAGTCTTCCTAGTTAGTATGGCTAAGCTTAGCATTTGGTTTAAGTATGCATATCCTTCATTTGTGTACCCATTCAAGAATCAGGATCTGGGAGCACAGAGCCCTTAGCAGCTCTGAAAAAAATTCTTGTCAGAGAACTAGGAGGAATTTTGAAGTCTGAGTTAATTTTCTCAGCAGAATATATGCATATACATTCTGTTTCAACATAGAACTAATTTAGTGCTCTTCTCTTATTTTTAAATATTACTTCCTCTTCTACTTACATGTTTTTGTTGGAGACACCTTCTGGATTTTGTAGGTACCCTTTGCTGATACATTTCCTCCTTTGTTATCTGTTCATGAAATTTATTGCTTTCAGATTTATTACAGGGAGCCTCTATCATAGTCTTCAAAGATATATTTCTTGCCTGAACTAATGAAAACAAGAATAAAGTATCAGAAAATACTGTTTGCTTCACCATCAGATATGTTGGCTTTTTTTTTTTCCCTGTGAGATAATACCCAAAGAGTTTTGCTATTTAGATGTGCCATGGACATTCAAAATATATGGGGAAATATCTAACTGAATAATAGTTTCACAGCAGATTTGGCAAAATGGTAGGAAAACAGCAAGAATCAACAGAAGTTTATAGTCTTGAGATTAAGACTCAACCATCCTTAAAGTTAGATCAGGCTGTTGGCCATGAATGGAGATGTTAAGGGCCATTGCACAGTATGGATGTATTTTAGGGTCTGTTCTATATCTTGTGTTCTAGTCTCTTTTGCTCTTTCCTTTTTCATGTATGAGAGGAATTTATTCTTGAGTCTTGAGATGAGGAAGCAATGACAGCCCACGTACACGTCCTAGTATATATACTTCACATTTCTACCTTAAAAGTAACTAGTTATCACATATTTGAAGATCTTTTTTATTATTTTTGGAAGTGAGGATTGTCTCAGTATTTTCTCCTGGGTAGAAATCCAGCTTCTTGATGCTTCATCATCTCAAGACAAGAAACTGAACTTTTAGGAGGAATTAATATCCAAAAGTGACCATACACATTGGATCAGGACAGGAAGAACAAACAACCATTAGCAAAATACAGGATGTTTTGTTTTGTTTTGTTTTGTTTTGTTTTGTTTTGTTTTGTTTTAAAAGAAACTGGATTTCTACCCAGAAGAAAATACTGAGGCAATCCTCACTTCCAAAAAATAATGAAAAGATCTTCAAATATGTGATAACTAGTTACTTTTAAGGTAGAAATGTGAAGTATATACACTAGGACGTGTACTTGGGCTGTCATTGTCCTTCATGGAGCTTAAACTTTGCTGGAGATAAGGAAAATGAAATGAATACTGTCATTGAGAAAAGGACAATGAAGAGACCAAGGGAAAGAAATGACTCTATGGCTAGATCCCTGCCCTTGCTTATATGGTCATAACCAGATTCTCAGAATAAGTGACCAGTTTTTATGGATGAGAAGCCTACTATAAAATGATCCAGAGAGGAGACTATATGGTGAAGGAAACACCTGGATTTATTGAACTGGAAAATACATTGGTGGCAAGGAGTGCTTTATTAATGAATTATAAGGGTACTGAGAAAAGCTCTATCTGATCAGGAAGAGAAAAGTCAGACTATATAAAATTCCTTAGTTATATAAGGATTTCAGAATTAGGTTTAAGAACATACATGATGATTTATTCTGTCAAGAAACTTAATCCAGTGACTTGATGAAAAGATCAATATTTTAAATCATCTAAATTTTGAGGTACATTGATTCTTATGTAATAAAAAAATGTATGTACAGAAAGAGACAAGTAGAAAAGATTGGAGATAAGAAATCTATTCTGGGGAAGAATTGAAGAACATTCTGGAGATACAGTGGAGTAAAGGGAAGCTTAGTTTAAAAAGCATAATAAAGGCATACCTTACATGAGTTTCATGGAGGAAGCAGAAAGATTGTCAGAGCCATTGGCTATGAAAGACACCAAGGAAACAATACTTTCTAGACATAGCAGGACTAAGGCACTTCTCAGCTCACAGATACTGGGGCAGCATGCACATGTCTTACATAAACCTAAGCCAAATATGCCTTCAACATCAAGAAAGGAAGTGTATGCAAGTCCCCATATCTAGTCCAAAAGCTATATCCCTAATTATCAACCACTCCCAAGGGAAACATTAGTTTTCTCCAACAGGGTCTTACTGGATATATAAACCACACTTAAGGGCAGGACCCATGACCATCAGTGGATGACTAACAGAAGACTAACTCAATGGAGCGATTTTTATGATTTTTATAGAATTTCTCTCTATGCAAATGTGTATATGTTTCTTGTGTTTTTTCTTTGCTTCATTTTAAATTTTTTTGTTTGTTTGTCCTGTTATGGCTTGTTTGATATTAGTTGTCTGTTTTCTCACGAGATGGAGACAGAGAGAGAGAGACAGAGAGACAGAGAGAGAGACACATAGAGAGGAGAGAGAAAGAGAGAGGGGAGAAGAGGGGAGAGAGAGAGAGGACAGAGAGAGAGAGAGAGAGAGAGAGAGAGAGAGAGAATCTGGATTGTTGGTAGGATCTGGGACAAGTTGATGAAGGGGAAATGGCAATCAGAACATATCATATGAAAAATTATTCTCCATAAATGTTTTTAAATGATTTTCAATTTTATATCTCAATCACACTGTCAGGTTTCTTTCACTGGAAATGAGATGTTTCAGTGTGTGACTCTACAGTTTCTGACACTGTCTGTTACATCACAGGTTCTCAACCAGTAAGAGCTGAGAGCAAGGGACCTTCTATATAATTCTCTAATTTTATGACCCATTTCCTAAATTACAGAAGCAAAAAAGAAAAGCTCATACTATAGAAAGCAGATCCCAGCTGTGAACACAGCATCAGTTAAGCCTCACATTGGTTCTCTGTATCACTATGGAGACCAGAAGACAGTCATCCTTAAAACAAATGTGTCTAAAAGACAGCCAGGAAGTTCTTTGGCATTCTAGAGTTTGCAAATTGCTCATTACTCTTCTCCATTTTTGGTACTGTAAAACTTTTAGCGAGACTCCAGGAATTCACTTCCTAGGGCACTAATTGTGCTGTTAAGAAAAAGTGGTTATATCTGCCTTAAGTTTGAATTATTAGAATTAAAGTGTCCATTACAGTTTCTGCCTAAGCCGTGTGGGGAGAAACAGTGCTCTCTGTGAAGTTACCTCTGTTCAAATCATTCACTGGCGGTGTGAAGGAACATTACCTAGTTTATGACTTCTGTTGTAAGCATCACCCTGGAGTGAAATAAGTGGTTTCCTTAGCCTCTCTCTCCCAATTTGTCTCTATCAGACTTTCTCTCTTTGGAGGGTATCAACTGACTGCAATTTATTTCCTTTGTGTTAAGCCTACAACTAGTATAGTGTGGTATGCTATACTGAACGAGCAGGAGACAGCAAAAGTTTATTCAAATGAAATTGTCTGTTTGTACCTCTCTAAGCCAGGTGTTTTGCTGGAGTTTGGCAGTGACTTAAAGCATAGTTATCATTTCAGAGAAAGTAAAGGTAGAATGGAGATATGTCAGATGTGAATGATATTTCAGAGGAAAAATAATAGGATGAATAAAACTAAGGAACTTTTGTTTATGTGACAAGGTAAGCAGTGCAGTGTGAAAAGAAACTGGAAGCCTGCTCTGGCAGTATGTGGCTTTCATAACTTGCAACTGTTAAGAAATAACATGATAGAGAAATGTTTTGGAAAATTATGTTCTCAAGTCTTAAGTATGATTATACATTAAAGATAAAAAAATTCTCACTACATCCACTTAATTAACAGTTAAACAGCATCTTTGTTAAGGTACAAAAATGATGAGGAAATCAGACAGAGTGGGATATAGCAGGTCGTGAGTATCTGACTTTATAGAGAATCCGGTGTTATCTCTTCTGTGAGGCAATAGCATGTATACCATGCACTCAAACACACAGGGAAACCAAAACCCAGAGTATGGGGAGACTTATGGCTCTCAGGACTCATTCTTTGATCTATACCCTAGAACATGGTGTGTTTCTTCCACAGGAGCCACAATAATGTCCCTGCAAGAGGGTAGCTATTAACACCTCCCTCCATGGTGACAGAGTCAGTATCTCGCAGGTGTCACTTCTTACTGTACCATCTAGAGATTTGCATGTGGAAGAAATTTGGATACTCAATGAATAGGGTGGCTGACAAAAGGAATTATGACAACCCAGGAAACATGAAGAATTAATGTATCCTCTCTGCATCACCGCATTTGAGGACTCTTGCATCTATAAATGTAAGACACAAAATATTGCAAACATCCCTGTACCCCTTTTCCTCTGACCTTATTAGTGACTCCAATACTTCTTTTACAAGTCCTATTCATTCATTGTGATTCTCTCATCTGTTACTCTCAATTATTGCTATTTTGCCTTTAATACTATCTGACCCTCTCAGATCTATCTTCTATATTTTTGGCCCAACCAATGACTCTGACTCTCAAGAATTCTCTGCTTCACTCCATCCAAAACTGATGTCTTTCTACATCGAACATAACCTGTTTATTGCTTCAATTCCCATGTTTTACTTCGAACAGTGTTATATGATGTCAATCACTTTTTTTTTTTTTTTTTTGTACAGGATTCTATGCTTCCAGAGGAGATTCTTAGCTCAGGATGGAATGATTCTGTACAAGTTGACTATGTTTCTAGCTACTAGGACTATTCATCGCCAAGAAATATTATGAGCTAGCTATTAGGACTGTTCATCGACAAGAACTAGAACTTAGTGAGGAAGCAAACACAACATAGCAATCTTAAAAATACATGAACAAATATCAGCTTAATTTTTTTTCACACCACCCCTTGATATTTCACTTCATATCAGTGGAAAAGTTAGTAACACACAGATAAAAGTTAAAGTTATATTGTCTTGCCATGTTTTAACCTATGTTATTCTCATTGCTGTTAACAGCTTTTGGGGAATACAAAATATTGTAGCTGTTAAAGTAACAAGCAATTACCCTGAAATAGCCACTTGTTACGTAGCTTTTCATTTCATGTAATATTTGGAGGGGCCATATACACTAGGAACTTTCAGCTGAGCATTTTTCCACACATTTTATCAAAAATAAGAACTGAAAGTCAGTAGATACAAAGGGCCATTGGAACCATATTTAAAACTGCCACATGGAAACTCATGTATCATTTCTATTACCCCTTTCTGCCACTTAGTTCTTTTTGATTTCTACTATATAATCTATAGGTAAGACAAAACTTTTCTAAGTGTGTACTTTTTTCTTGCTATTTTATGTTAAATTCTTTTTTTTTTTTTCGCTGCAAACTGCAAGAGGATTTTTACTCAAGAGCGCTCTCGGGCCCACGGTCATACACCACTCAGGAGTAGAGGACTGTGGCGCCCCGAGTAGCTAGATAAGTGCTCGAAATTAATTTTGTTTTGTTTTGTTTTGTTGTTTTGTTGTTTTTGTTTGTTTGTTTTGTTTTTTTGAGACATGGTTTCTCTGTATAGCCCTGACTGTCCTGGAACTCACTTTGTAGACCATACTGGCCTCAAACTCAGAAATTCGCTTTCCTCTGCCCCTGAGTGCTTGGATTAAAGGTGTGTGCCACTACGCCCAGCCAAAATTAAACATTTTTATTGATTCAACTAATATACTTCTCATCTATTATGTTTGAGAGGAGAATAGTGTTTATGTAGACACACCTATGCCAATATTGAGTATGTTATTATTAAGACATGATCATTCTGGCAACTGAATAGGTGACTATGTATAACCTTTTAATGTCATTTCCTGCTACTGTGGAAAAGAAAACACCTCCCCCTCCCCCCAAAAAAATGAAAGAGGAAAGATTTTATTTTAGCTTACTAAAATTATAATTATAATTCATCATAGTGAGGAATGTAATAGAGGCAGGAGTTTTGTATATCACATCCATAGTCATATATACATGCAGGTTTACAAGGAATCCAGGCATGCTTATGGTCAGCCTGCTATTTACCTTTCATTCAGTGTAGGCCCAGCCTATGAGATGGTGCTCTCCATGTTCTGGGTGGGTATTCCTACCTACATTTACAATATTAAGAAAATTTCTGACAGGCCAGCCTATTCCAGACAACTCCTCATAGACCGCCTTTTCCTAAGACATTGTACATTTTCAATTAGAAAATCCAACTAAAAGTCATAAAAACAAATAATTCCACACATACATGCACACACATGTGCTTGCACATATATGTGACTCTTATGAAGTCTTGGTATTGCATCACAGGTTGATCACCATGAGTCAGAAGTGAGTGGGCATTAAACTTTATTATTATTTATTTTCTCAACTTTAAGACACAACAACCAAGAATGAAAAGAGTAAGATTATAAATCAGTTAGAAAATGATATTTTGTAAGACAGAATTCTTCATACATGCTAGGTAACACTGAACTCAATTGTAAGTTTTTTGTTTTAACAAAGACAGGTTAAAATAAGTGTTCATAAAAGCTACAATTTACAGAAATATTGAATGAGAATGGCCCGTGTATTCATATATTTGAATGTTTGGTTTCCAGTTGAACTATTTAGGAAGGATTAGAATTTGTGTTCTTGTCAGAAAAGATGTGCCACTTGGGGTGGGTTTTGAGATTTCAAAAGTCCACATAGAGGACAGTCTGAGTCTCTCTCTCTCTCTCTCTCTCTCTCTACCTTTTCTCTCTCTGCTTTCTCTCTCTGTCTCTCTGCCTCTCTGTCTCTCTCTCTCTCTGCCTCTCTGCCTCTCTGCCTCTCTCTCTCTCTCTCTCTCTCTCTCTCTCTCTCTCTCTCTCTCTCTGTCTGTCTTTCTCTCATTCACTCCTATATCCTGTCAGTTAATCAGCATGTAAGCTCTTTGCATCTGTTCAAGCTCCATGCCTGCCTGACTTCTAATTACCACACTCCTCACCATGATGCTTATGGACAAATGGTCTGTACCTCCGAGTAGAGCAGCAATCAAATGCTTTCTTCTACCTGCTGCCTTGGTCCTAGACTCATGGAAAAGTAACTGGCAGGTGTAGGTGATGAAATCTTTGTCCACATTTAAGCCTCCTCTGCCTGGGCATCTTCTTCATTTTCAGATTGTGTCAGAGAAGCTGCTAATCTTGATCTAATCTGAGATCAAAGAGGCAAAATTTCTCACAAACCTAAACCAACTTTCTGCCCTTTCTGATTGGACCATTTACCACTAAATAGTCACCCCTGAGCAGGTGGCTGTAATTAAGCTGGAAGAATGCACCAACTGGAAAAAAATTCAAATACAGAGGTCATGACTAAGCCTGTACACAGGGTGGTATGAAGCTCTGCCTTGATAACCACTTTTATTTTTATTTTTTAAATTATCTTCCTGGTCTTGAAAATCCTGCCCACAGTATGTTTGTCAATTTCCAACTTCACTTCTTATCTTGATGATCCATCTTCTGCACTCATCTTGCAAGATTGACTATTCAATATGTTCATACCACTTAAATATCTACTTTCCTTGCTCGAGCAGCCTTGAAAAATGTAGACTTTCTCTACAACAGAAATATATGAGTGGAAAATATAGAAAATAGTTTGTCTGATGGGTCAACCAGAACACTGCTTTGCTTATATAAGGGTGAATAAATGCATGGAGATATTCACATGGACTCAGAAATGGGAGTAGACAACCCCATATATACATCTGCTCATGAATGTGTGCATGTATACAGGCACACACACACACACGCGCGTGCGCGCACACACACACACACACACACACACACACACACACATATATATATATATATATATATATATATATATATACACAAACACATATATATACACACTATATTAAACAGTCATTCTCAGTAGAGAAAATAACCTTTTTACAAAAGTAGAGTTGGTAGTCTCTAAATTTTACTTTTAAAAAGTTTTAAAGTTTTAGCTTTGAAGGTACCTTAGTATATTTCAAAATAACTAAATAGATTTCTGATGGTATTATCCAAAAGTACATTAAAAGCATAGATCTCTGTTATACTGAGGCAGAGTCTCTTGCTGAGCCAGGACTGTGACAGTTTATCTGGTCAACTTGCCCTGGAGTCTCCCTGTTTCTGCATCTTCAACTCTTGAATAACAAGTGAGCTTCCCCCTCAACCACATACACTGAATGTATTGGGACTTAGAGTCCAGTTTACGTCATTCACTTACTTAGTTACCTCTGAAGCCCCCAAACCATTTTTTTTTTTTTCTTCAGCAGGATGTGGTCTGAGAGCAAGAAAGAACTTCGTGGTATGATAGCTGCTATAGAGTAACATATCTAGCAAATTTCAAGAGAACAAAGAAAATTGAGCCATAAGAGGTGGGGGAGGGGGAGACAGAATCTGTGGAGGTGAAACTCTAGAGGGGGAAGGAAGAGTATGTTAGACATACTGCTCAGCCAGAAATCCCTTATTGCAAAAGGCCTGTTAAATGCCTTTGTGTGTGAAGAAAACAGGCAACTCATCAATTTTGAGAGTCTTCCTTGGCACCATGTGCATTCTTGCATCTGTGAATGTGTGGCAGGTGTTTGAGGGAGCTCTCTGCCTGAATTCCAAGAGGTAAATGAGAACTAACAATGCTCAAAAGGTATCTGTGTCCAGTTCTATCAATGTTGTTTACATTTTAAGACATTTAGATTTTAAATGACAATGAACCAAAGAATATTAGGATACTTTGGGCATACTTTTAGCCTCAATGGGAAGGTTATGTCCAGCAGTTATATGAAATTATATTTGTAATGTATTGGCTCTTGTCCCTGTCAATAAATAGCTACAAACTTTTGTATAGTTTAATTTGGGCAATTTACTAAATCCAATTTTCTCTTTATCAAATTGAGGAAAAAATTGCTTTTAATAATTTTGAGAATTTATAATATATAATTATTTATAAATAATACATTAATTTTAATTATGTATACATATTAATATTCCACATCACTATGATGCTTAATTTTAAGGAACAGTATGACTTGGCCATAAAATAAAAACATTTATTTCAACATAATTCCATTTGTTTCTTGCAGTTTCTTTTTTATTGCTATGATTAAACTCGCTGAACAAAAGGAACCAGGGGGGTAGTTATTTGGTTTATATCTCCAAGTCATAATCCATCACTGAGTGAAGTCAAGAAATTAAGCAGGGACTTGCATCAGAACTAGTGGAAAGTCACTACTTTCTTATGTAATTCAAGCCTAGCTGCCTAACAGTGTTATCACCCACATTGGATTGGGTCCTCCTAATATCAATTAGCAATCAAGAGTGTGTTCCACAGACACCCCCACATGTCAACTTGATCTAGATAAGTCTT
Source organism: Mus musculus (assembly GCF_000001635.26). Classification (NCBI taxonomy): domain Eukaryota; kingdom Metazoa; phylum Chordata; class Mammalia; order Rodentia; family Muridae; genus Mus; species Mus musculus. The sequence continues at coordinate 71,113,302 of NC_000081.6, read as the reverse complement.
CAATTGATATTCCCTCTTCCTAGATGACTCTAGATTGTATCAAGTTAGAAATAAAACAAACCTGGAAAGCATACCTGTTCTTGATGTGGTTACCCACTGGACTTAGTAGATTGACAAAAGTAGATTTTCTGGCAATTGTCCAAAAGTCAAAATAAACCAAATGGGCTGAGTAAGAAAGACTCTGCTTGGCTGTTTTAAAGCTTAATCTTTGTTATCTATCTGCTTTTGAACTAAAGCTTTACAGGAAACCTAAATCACTATCTCTCCTGATTCTCATACAATGAACTATGCCATCAGTTGTCATGGACCTTTGCCTTGTTAGCTGTAGACCCAAGGACTGTTCAGCTTTTAGAATAGTGTTTTCTCTGTCAACTAGACATAAGCTAGAGTCATCAGAGAGAAAGGAGTCTCCATGAGGAAATGCCTCCAGGAAATCCAGCTGTAGGGCATTTTTCACAATTAGTGTTTAATGGGGGAGGGTCCAGCCCATTATGGGTGGTGCCATCTCTGGGATGGTGATCCTGAGTTCTATAAGAAAACAGGCTGAGCAAGCCATGAGCAAGCAAGCCAGTAAGCAGCATGCCTTCATGGCCTCTGCAACAGCTCCTGCCTCCAGGTTCCAGACCTACTTGATTTGCTGTCCTGGCTTCCTCCAATGATGGAACATGATCTGGAAGCATAACCCAAATAAACATTTTTCTGCCCAACATGCCTTTTGGTCATGATGCTTTGACCCAGCAGTAGCAATCTTAAGGAATACAAATAGAATGAGTTAATTCCTTATAATTAATCAATAGATAAATAGATGACTGATAGTAGATGAATGATAGATATATAAATGATAGATAGATAGATAGATAGATAGATAGATAGATCATATCAGTTCTGTCTCTCTAGAGAAAATTGAATAATATTTCAACCAAAGAGAGAAGGATTTCTATGTTCAAAATTTGGCAATACATGAAGAGTTTTCACAAGTTCATTCATGATCCCAACGTGGGGAAAATGAATGGACTAGAAAGAATGCTTCAAGGGAAAGCACAGAACAGCAATGGCTTGTGCTGTATGATCGAGAATTGACAAATGGGACCTAATGAAGCTCCAAAGTTTCTGCAAGGCAAAAGACACCGTCAATAAGACAAAAAGACCACCAACAGATTGGGAAAGGATCTTTACCTATCCTAAATCAGATAGGGGACTAATATCCAACATATATAAAGAACTCAAGAAGGTGGACTTCAGAAAAGCAAATAACCCCATTAAAAAATGGGGCTCAGAACTGAACAAAGAATTCTCACCTGAGGAATACCGAATGGCAGAGAAGCACCTGAAAAAATGTTCAACATCCTTAATCATCAGGGAAATGCAAATCAAAACAACCCTGAGATTCCACCTCACACCAGCCAGAATGGCTAAGATCAAAAATTCAGGTGACAGCAGATGCTGGCGAGGATGTGGAGAAAGAGGAACACTCCTCCATTGTTGGTGGGATTGCAGGCTTGTACAACCACTCTGGAAATCCGTCTGGCGGTTCCTCAGAAAATTGGACATAGTACTACCGGAGGATCCAGCAATACCTCTCCTGGGCATATATCCAGAAGATGTCCCAACTGGTAAGAAGGACACATGCTCCACTATGTTCATAGCAGCCTTATTTATAATAGCCAGAAACTGGAAAGAACCCAGATGCCCCTCAACAGAGGAATGGATACAGAAAATGTGGTACATCTACACAATGGAGTACTACTCAGCTATTAAAAAGAATGAATTTATGAAATTCCTAGCCAAATGGATGGACCTGGAGGGCATCATCCTGAGTGAGGTTACACATTCACAAAGGAACTCACACAATATGTACTCACTGATAAGTAGATATTAGCCCAAAACCTAGGATACCCAAGATATAAGATACAATTTCCTAAACACATGAAACTCAAGAAAAATTAAGACTGAAGTGTGGACACTATGCCCCTCCTTAGAAGCAGGAACAAAACACCCTTGGAAGGAGTTACAGAAACAAAGTTTGGAGCTGAGATGAAAGGATGGACCATGTAGAGACTGCCATATCCAGGGATCCACCCCATAATCAGCATCCAAACGCTGACACCATTGCATACACTAGCAAGATTTTATTGAAAGGACCCAGATGTAGCTGTCTCTTGTGAGACTATGCCGGGGCCTAGCAAACACAGAAGTGGATGCTCACAGTCAGCTAATGGATGGATCACAGGGCTCCCAATGGAGGAGCTAGAGAAAGTACCCAAGGAGCTAAAGGGATCTGCAACCCTATAGGTGGATCAACATTATGAACTAACCAGTACCCCGGAGCTCTTGACTCTAGCTGCATATGTATCAAAAGATGGCCTAGTCGGCCATCATTGGAAAGAGAGGCCCATTGGACACGCAAACTTTATATGCCCCAGAACAGGGGAACGCCAGGGCCAAAAAGGGGGAGTGGGCGGGTAGGGGAGTGGGGGTGGGTGGGTATGGGGGACTTTTGGTATAGCATTGGAAATGTAAATGAGCTAAATACCTAATTAAAAAAAATTAAAAAAAATTAAAAAAAAAAAAGAAACAGTAATTGACTGAAGCCACTATTTTTTTTCCATTTTTTATTAGGTATTTAACTCATTTACATTTCCAATGCTATACCAAAAGTCCCCCATATCCACCCACCCCCACTCCCCTGCCCACCCACTCCCCCTTTTTGGCCCTGGTGTTCCCCTGTACTGGGGCATATAAAGTTTGCAAGTCCAATGGGCCTCTCTTTCCAGTGATGGCCGACTAGGCCATCTTTTGATATATATGCAGCTAGAGTCAAGAGCTCCGGAGTACTGGTTAGCTCATAATGTTGTTCCACCTATAGGGTTGCAGATCCCTTTAGCTCCTTGGCTACTTTCTCTAGCTCCTCCATTGGGAGCCCTATGATCCATCCATTAGCTGACTGTGAGCATCCACTTCTGTGTTTGCTGGGCCCCGGCATAGTCTCACAAGAGACAGCTACATCTGCGTCCTTTCAATAAAATCTTGCTAGTGTATGCAATGGTGTCAGCGTTTGGATGCTGATTATGGGGTGGATCCCTGGCTATGGCAGTCTCTACATGGTCCATCCTTTCATCTCAGCTCCAAACTCCGTCTCTGTAACTCCTTCCATGGGTGTTTTGTTCCCAAATCTAAGGAGGGGCTTAGTGTCCACACTTCAGTCTTCATTCTCCTTGAGTTTCATGTGTTTAGCAAATTATATCTTATATCTTGGGTATCCTAGGTTTGGGGCTAATATCCACTTATCAGTGAATACATATTGTGTGCGTTTCTTTGTGAATGTGTTACCTCACTCAGGATGATGCCCTCCAGGTCCATCCATTTGGCTAGGAATTTCATAAATTCATTCTTTTTAATAGCTGAGTAGTACTCCATTGTGTAGATGTACCACATTTTCTGTATCCATTCCTCTGTTGAGGGGCATCTGGGTTCTTTCCAGCTTCTGGCTATTATAAATAAGGCTGCTATGAACATAGTGGAGCATGTGTCCTTCTTACCTGTTGGGGCATCTTCTGGATATATGCCCAGGAGAGGTATTGCTGGATCCTCCGGTAGTACTATGTCCAGTTTTCTGAGGAACCGCCAGACTGATTTCCAGAGTGGTTGTACAAGCCTGCACTCCCACCAACAATGGAGGAGTGTTCCTCTTTCTCCACATCCTCGCCAGCATCTGCTGTCACCTGAATTTTTGATCTTAGCCATTCTGACTGGTGTGAGGTGGAATCTCAGGGTTGTTTTGATTTGCATTTCCCTGATGATTAAGGATGTTGAACATTTTTTCAAGTGCTTCTCTGCCATTCGGTATTCCTCAGGTGAGAATTCTTTGTTCAGTTCTGAGCCCCATTTTTTAATGGGGTTATTTGATTTTTTGAAGTCCACCTTCTTGAGTTCTTTATATATGTTGGATATTAGTCCCCTATCTGATTTAGGATAGGTAAAGATCCTTTCCCAATCTGTTGGTGGTCTTTTTGTCTTATTGACGGTGTCTTTTGCCTTGCAGAAACTTTGGAGTTTCATTAGGTCCCATTTGTCGATTCTCGATCTTACAGCACAAGCCATTGCTGTTCTGTTCAGGAATTTTTCCCCTGTGCCCATATCTTCAAGGCTTTTCCCCACTTTCTCCTCTATAAGTTTCAGTGTCTCTGGTTTTATGTGAAGTTCCTTGATCCACTTAGATTTGACCTTAGTACAAGGAGATAAGTATGGATCGATTCGCATTCTTCTACACGATAACAACCAGTTGTGCCAGCACCAATTGTTGAAAATGCTGTCTTTCTTCCACTGGATGGTTTTAGCTCCCTTGTCGAAGATCAAGTGACCATAGGTGTGTGGGTTCATTTCTGGATCTTCAATTCTATTCCATTGGTCTACTTGTCTGTCTCTATACCAGTACCATGCAGTTTTTATCACAATTGCTCTGTAGTAAAGCTTTAGGTCTGGCATGGTGATTCCGCCAGAAGTTCTTTTATCCTTGAGAAGACTTTTTGCTATCCTAGGTTTTTTGTTATTCCAGACAAATTTGCAAATTGCTCCTTCCAATTCGTTGAAGAATTGAGTTGGAATTTTGATGGGGATTGCATTGAATCTGTAGATTGCTTTTGGCAAGATAGCCATTTTTACAATGTTGATCCTGCCAATCCATGAGCATGGGAGATCTTTCCATCTTCTGAGATCTTCTTTAATTTCTTTCTTCAGAGATTTGAAGTTTTTATCATACAGATCTTTCACCTCCTTAGTTAGAGTCACGCCAAGATATTTTATATTATTTGTGACTATTGAGAAGGGTGTTGTTTCCCTAATTTCTTTCTCAGCCTGTTTATTCTTTGTATAGAGAAAGGCCATTGACTTGTTTGAGTTTATTTTATATCCAGCTACTTCACCGAAGCTGTTTATCAGGTTTAGGAGTTCTCTGGTAGAATTTTTAGGGTCACTTATATATACTATCATATCATCTGCAAAAAGTGATATTTTGACTTCTTCTTTTCCAATTTGTATCCCCTTGATCTCCTTTTGTTGTCGAATTGCTCTGGCTAATACTTCAAGTACTATGTTGAAAAGGTAGGGAGAAAGTGGGCAGCCTTGTCTAGTCCCTGATTTTAGTGGGATTGCTTCCAGCTTCTCTCCATTTACTTTGATGTTGGCTACTGGTTTGCTGTAGATTGCTTTTATCATGTTTAGGTATGGGCCTTGAATTCCTGATCTTTCCAAAACTTTTATCATGAATGGGTGTTGGATCTTGTCAAATGCTTTTTCTGCATCTAACGAGATGATCATGTGGTTTTTGTCTTTGAGTTTGTTTATATAATGGATTACATTGATGGATTTTCCTATATTAAACCATCCCTGCATCCCTGGAATAAAACCTACTTGGTCAGGATGGATGATTGCTTTAATGTGTTCTTGGATTCGGTTAGCGAGAATTTTATTGAGGATTTTTGCATCGATATTCATAAGAGAAATTGGTCTGAAGTTCTCTATCTTTGTTGGATCTTTCTGTGGTTTAGGTATCAGAGTAATAGTGGCTTCATAAAATGAGTTGGGTAGAGTACCTTCTACTTCTATTTTGTGAAATAGTTTGTGCAGAATTGGAATTAGATCTTCTTTGAAGGTCTGATAGAACTCTGCACTAAACCCATCTGGTCCTGGGCTTTTTTTGGTTGGGAGACTATTAATAACTGCTTCTATTTCTTTAGGTGATATGGGACTGTTTAGATGGTCAACTTGATCCTGATTCAACTTTGGTACCTGGTATCTGTCCAGAAATTTGTCCATTTCGTCCAGGTTTTCCAGTTTTGTTGAGTATAGCCTTTTGTAGAAGGATCTGATGGTGTTTTGGATTTCTTCAGGATCTGTTGTTATGTCTCCCTTTTCATTTCTGATTTTGTTAATTAGGATTTTGTCCCTGTGCCCTTTAGTGAGTCTAGCTAAGGGTTTATCTATCTTGTTGATTTTCTCAAAGAACCAACTCCTCGTTTGGTTAATTCTTTGAATAGTTCTTCTTGTTTCCACTTGGTTGATTTCATCCCTGAGTTTGATTATTTCCTGCCGTCTACTCCTCTTGGGTGAATTTGCTTCCTTTTTTTCTAGGGCTTTTAGATGTGTTGTCAAGCTGCTAGTATGTGCTGTCTCCCGTTTCTTCTTGGAGGCACTCAGCGCTATGAGTTTCCCTCTTAGAAATGCTTTCATTGTGTCCCATAGGTTTGGGTACGTTGTGGCTTCATTTTCATTAAACTCTAAAAAGTCTTTAATTTCTTTCTTTATTCCTTCCTTGACCAAGGTATCATTGAGAAGAGTGTTATTCAGTTTCCACGTGAATGTTGGCTTTCCATTATTTATGTTGTTATTGAAGATCAGTCTTAGGCCTTGGTGGTCTGATAGGATACATGGGACAATTTCAATATTTTTGTATCTATTGAGGCCTGTTTTGTGACCAATTATATGGTCAATTTTGGAGAAGGTCCCGTGAGGTGCTGAGAAGAAGGTATATCCTTTTGTTTTAGGATAAAATGTTCTGTAGATATCTGTCAGGTCCATTTGTTTCATAACTTCTGTTAGTTTCACTGTGTCCCTGTTTAGTTTCTGTTTCCACGATCTGTCCTTTGAAGAAAGTGGTGTGTTGAAGTCTCCCACTATTATTGTGTGAGGTGCAATGTATGCTTTGAGCTTTACTAAAGTGTCTCTAATGAATGTGGCTGCCCTTGTATTTGGTGCGTAGATATTCAGAATTGAGAGTTCCTCTTGGAGGATTTTACCTTTGATGAGTATGAAGTGTCCCTCCTTGTCTTTTTAGATAACTTTGGGTTGGAAGTCGATTTTATCCGATATTAAAATGGCTACTCCAGCTTGTTTCTTCAGTCCATTTGCTTGGAAAATTGTTTTCCAGCCTTTCACTCTGAGGTAGTGTCTGTCTTTTTCCCTGAGATGGGTTTCCTGTAAGCAGCAGAATGTTGGGTCCTGTTTGTGTAGCCAGTCTGTTAGTCTATGTCTTTTTATTGGGGAATTGAGTCCATTGATATTAAGAGATATTAAGGAAAAGTAATTGTTGCTCCCTTTTATTTTTGTTGTTAGAGTTGGCATTCTGTTCTTGTGGCTGTCTTCTTTTTGGTTTGTTGAATGATTACTTTCTTGGTTGTTCTAGGGCGTGATTTCCATCCTTGTATTGCTTCTTTTCTGTTATTATCCTTTGAAGGGCTGGATTCGTGGAAAGATATTGTGTGAACTTGGTTTTGTCGTGGAATACTTTGGTTTCTCCATCTATGGTAATTGAGAGTTTGGCCGGGTATAGTAGCCTGGGCTGGCATTTGTGTTCTCTTAGTGTCTGTATAACATCTGTCCAGGCTCTTCTGGCTTTCATAGTCTCTGGTGAAAAGTCTGGTGTAATTCTGATAGGCCTTCCTTTATATGTTACTTGACCTTTCTCCCTTACTGCTTTTAATATTCTATCTTTATTTAGTGCATTTGTTGTTCTGATTATTATGTGTCGGGAGGAATTTCTTTTCTGGTCCAGTCTATTTGGAGTTCTGTATGCTTCTTGTATGATCATGGGCATCTCTTTTTTTATGTTTGGGAAGTTTTCTTCTATTATTTTGTTGAAGATATTAGCTGGCCCTTTAAGTTGAAAATCTTCATTCTCATCAATTCCTATTATCCGTAGGTTTGGTCTTCTCATTGTGTCCTGGATTACCTGGATGTTTTGAGTTAGGATCCTTTTGCATTTTGTATTTTCTTTGACTGTTGTGTCGATGTTCTCTATGGAATCTTCTGCACCTGAGATTCTCTCTTCCATTTCTTGTATTCTGTTGCTGATGCTCGCATCTATGGTTCCAGATCTCTTTCCTAGGGTTTCTATCTCCAGCGTTGCCTCGCTTTGGGTTTTCTTTATTGTGTCTACTTCCCCTTTTAGTTCTAGTATGGTTTTGTTCATTTCCATCACCTGTTTGGCTGTGTTTTCCTGCTTTTCTTTAAGAGCCTGTAACTCTTTAGCAGTGCTCTCCTGTAAATCTTTAAGTGACTTATGAAAGTCCTTCTTGATGTCCTCTATCATCATCATGAGAAATGTTTTTAAATCTGGGTCTAGATTTTCGGTTGTGTTGGGGTGCCCAGGACTAGGTGGGGTGGGAGTGCTGCGTTCTGATGATGGTGAGTGGTCTTGATTTCTGTTAGTAGGATTCTTACGTTTGCCTTTCGCCATCTGGTAATCTCTGAAGCTAGCTGTTTTAGTTGTCACTGTTAAGAGCTTGTTCTTCAGGTGACTCTGTTAGCCTCTATGAGCAGACCTGGAGGGTAGCACTCTCCTTAGTTTCAGTGGGCAGAGTATTCTCTGCAGGCAAGCTCTCTTCTTGCAAGGCAGGTACCCAGATATCTGGTGTTCGAACCAGACTCCTGGCAGAAGTTGTGTTCCACTCACTAGAGGTCTTAGGATCACGTGTGGAATCCTGTGTGGGCCCTTGCGGTTGTCAGGCGACTCAGCTGGCAAGGTAGCCGGGGCTCGAGTGGAGTGGAAGGGGTTTGTGCCCCAGATCAAGCCTGGGTAGCCTGCTTCCCTATGTACCGCAGTCTCAAGTTCCGTGCGATTGGATTGGGGCAGGCACTGTGATCCACTCACCAGAGGTCTTAGGGTCCCGTGGGGAGTCCCGTGTGGACCCTTGCGGGTGTTGGGCAAGACTCTGCTGGCAAGGTAGCCCGGGGCTCGAGTCACCGACTGAAGCCACTATTGCCCGCAGCAACTAATGCCCAATTTCACAGGAACCATATAAGAAACTTTTGAGATTCTGCCTCAAAAGGAGCAAGACAGAACATGGGTGGGTGTTATTTGTCCAGGAACTTCGTAACTTTTTTATTGGCCTGTTCTTCATGGTGCCCATCCCCTCACAGTCTCCTTTGTTGTTGCAGCAAATATCTTGATAGTTAGAACAAGATTAGTGTGAACTAGATGATACCAGGAACTGTTAGATTTTGCTCCTGTACAGAACTGTTATCATGACAACTAATTCAGAAAGAAGGCCAAAGGAGTGGGAGAAAGGATAGGATATTTTCCTACCATACTCTATTAAAAACCTGTGCATTTTGCTCAAAGAAATGTGATATAATAAACATCCTTTCCCTTTTAATGAAGTAGCTTCAACTTGGACTTCATTTTAGAGGAATTACAGGGAAACCATAGCCAACAAGAAGATTTCAAGTAAGGGTAAGAGGTGTTGTGATTTGGATTTTTTGCTGATCAAAGACTCATTTTAATTTTAGTTTTCCTTCATTGGCTCTGCATAAATTATTTCAGTGTCTACCAAAAATTTTTCGTGTTCTACCATTATGTATGATTTAAGCTTTTCTACGTGGTTGCCTTATACAATACAGAGACATATTATTTATTTATTTATTTATTTATTTATTTATTTATTTAAGCAATGCTGTTGTATTATTTATCACTCCATTTGGCAGTGAAAATCTGGGAGAGCAGGAACTAAAAAGGAGGTCAACAAAAGTCTCATGCAATAGCTAAGCTTATTCAGGCATCTGACAATTCTAATGGTTAAGCATGGTCATGTGGGTAGAGTTCACTTGAGCTCAAGTTGTATACTTTCCCAAGGGCAAGGTCACTTGAGTTTAGATTGTACACATTCATCAGGGAAATCCATGCTTAGAAACATCACCTAAAGTATAATTGGTAAGATGGTGGGCAACCTAAAGTACAACCGACTCTTATTTATTACACTTGGGAGGGGCTTAAAGTGCATTCTAAGAGCAAAGTCATGCTACAGAAAAACAGAGGTTGCAAGACTCTTTTCTTGTTTACTTGTGATTCAAATAAATTTCCTCCCACACCTTCATTTTTAGACTGTATTCTAACACTGGGAATCAAAAAGCATTTTATCATGGAACTCCATGTCAAGCTGGAGACAGTGCACAAGATGTAGGCAGCACTAACACAGTAACCCTTGTGTAATTGTGTTGGAAACTAAAAAGGGGGACCCTGGGGAAGAGGGGGAAGGGGAAAACCCACACCCCATCAGAGTTCTAACTATTCTCTGATCAGTCAGGCATGGGAGAGCTGTCATACAACTTTGCACTCATCCCCGGGTGGGCATCTAAGCCTCTAACCCACTCTTTGTGGGCTGGCCAAGAGGCAGCCCTACCTGGGAGCCCGGGAGCTAATTTGCTAAAGCCACAGGGGTTATGGAAGAGAGTGATGAGGGGAGAGGTTTCCAACACCGAAGAGAGTGAGCTCAGCAGATCTTGACTGGAGCACAGAAAGGCCTTCCATTGGGAGATTAGAAACTACTCATTAGGAGAAAGCCTATCCCATCCTCCAAGCAGAGTGGGCCTTGATGAGCAGAGTTTCTATGGTTTTAGAGCTTTATTGTAGAAAGGCGGGGAGAAAGAGAGAAGGTAGAAGAGAGAGAGAGAGAGAGAGAGAGAGAGAGAGAGAGAGAGAGAGAGAGAGAGAGAGGAAAGGCTAGAGAGAAAGATATTAAGAGAGAAAGAGGAGAGGAGAGGAGAAGACAAAGAGAGAAGAGAGAAGACAAAGTGAGAGGAGTTAGAGGGTGAGAGTGAGGGGTAAGAGGTAAGAGAGCAAGGTGGGGGCCTAACAGCCCCTTTTATGGTCTTTACCATTGCTAGGTAACTGGGGAGGAGTTTAGCTTGAAGGTCAGAAGCTTGGGACATTGCTTACCTGACTTCTAGCCATGCTTCTCTTGTGGGGGCTGTAGGGAGCGGTAACTTAGGTCACTTAGGCAGGAGCCAGAGTTCCAGGAGCATGAGGGAACACCCATGGTGTCATATAGCTGAATTCTGACCATTCTGAGGTTCAAACCTCAGCTTGACTGGAGACCAGCCTGTCTGTGCATAGCCCAATTCCCCACATAAGTGTAAGACTTTAGCTTGTCCCTGTAACTGCTCTAGCCCCATATGCTTGTTAATTCCTTGTCTTGTCTGAGTGGTATGTGTGTGTGTGTGTGTGTGTGTGTATGTGTTTGTGTGTGTGTGTATTACTCGGCAAATACACACACACACACACACACACACACACACACACATTGTAAATAGAAAGGCTTGTAGATGTTCTGTTCTGCCAGAGTAAAAATTAAATCTCTTAACACAGTTATGGAAGTGAGGTGGAACAGCAATACTACCCAGGCTCCTCTGCATGCTGTGTATAGTTCTATAGTCTTAGGCCCTAATCATCTCCATAAATGAGTTTGGCAATCTGGTTTCCAGTGACTTAATGCAGTCCCTTTGAAGAGGAAAAAAATCACTTTCACACATTAAAATAGGAAAACACAGATGAGTCATTTTCTCTCTGGTGACCAGACTGTTTATTCAGTAAACATTTTCCCCTACCAGAAGCCCTTCCCAGAGTCCCTGCTGTATGTTATCATTCTGCATCTTATTACCTAAAGTTTGAGCAGTTAAGACTCTGGACTAATGGGGTCACAGCTGATCTATTTTGAGGAAAGATTCATTAGATGCTAATTGCACCTGGAGTGTCCAAGCAAATTCCCGCCTCTTCTGTTCCTATAATCCTAGCCCTTCACAATAATAACTAAACCCATCTATCTCCATAGAAACAAAGGAAGCTATAAAGGCCCAAGAGCTTGACTATACTAGAGAGTGCTTTTGTGTCTGTGGGTAGAGGGCAATTTGAATCTTAAAAAAAAAAACTGTCAGTTTTCAGAATAGCAGCTTCATATTCAGACTGGGAGATGATCTTACAAGACTCTGAACATAAATTCCAGAGTTTGGTAAGCACTAAAAGACATGTTATTAGAGAGTTTGTAAGCTAACAGATCAGGTAAAGCAAGCAAGTGATGGGAAAGCAATTACATCTGGGCAGCTGTGATCTGAGTATGGTGGTGAATGCCTGCAATCCCTGCACCAGAAAGCTAAAACAGGAAATGACAGAGTGTTCAAGGCCAGCCTGGGCTATGTAGTAAGATCCTTTCTCAAACAAACAAACAAACAAACAAACAAACAACAAAAGAATGAGACAGACAAGCAAACAACAAAAGCAGAGACAACATTTCAGAAATCTAGATGTGCACAAGTTAATAAGAACTGAAATAACATTCATCCTCTCAGCCAGGAAGTCCAGACACACACAGGGTCCTCCCAAAGCATTCACTCATTCTAGGAAAACCATGACTACATGCAATAATTAAGAGTTCAATATAATATGATGGGTTTTCTTCAAACTATGTGGGAAGACCCTCATTTCAGCATCCAGAAGATACTAACACTCTGCAAATGTCCCAACAATGGAAGGTTTTTCAGACTCATAAAGGTTTGACTTCTGTTATATATCACAAAGTTGATAAGCCTTGAAGACACTATGTGAACTAAAACCTACACCAAGTAAAGAGCAGAAGATTATAATCCATGGATCTGATGCTTCAGATATATATACATATCCCGACCTAGTATCTCGCAGGCAAGAATTCACTCGGACAACTGTATTCTTCTACGGCAAGGCTTTATTGCTTCATCTGAAGGAAGACCCCGAACAAGGAAAATGGTGCTGCTTATATGCCCCTCTGTGTGACGTGTCAGCTCCTGATTAGCTGCTCACTCATTACCCCACTACTACGCCCCGGGATGGGCAGTGACTTGGCACGAATTTACTCTTGCACCTGCGCACATTACTTGTTTACCAGTTAGGCACAGCGGAGGCCAGCACCATCTTGTAATGGAGATTGCTCACGGCTCTCCACATATACACACATAATTATTAGTAAAAACATATCTATTAATTTATGAAATTATTAATCAACATATTAATATTAAGTATATTATACTTACATTACCATAATATATATACATATATGTGTGTATGTATATATATGATATATATACATATATATGATTATTTAATAATCAGTGACCTAAGGAAATATTAGTAGGAAAAGGCAGGAGGAAGATGACCAAAAATGAAAGAAGATGAGGATTAAATCACTGTTTCTGAGCAATATTATGCTCCAGAGTAGCAGGCTAAAAGCCCAAGGACTTCCTGGAAGGCACCATAAAGATTGCATTACTAGAAGACATAGGTGTGGGGCATGAATGCAGGAAAGAGAAGGAAAACAGGTAAATAGGTGACTATGTAGCTAATGCTTATCATCAGAGGTGAGAGACTCAAAGAAGAGGATAGATGGAAGTCTGAATAAAAAAGAAAGAAAGAATGATTCAAGTGTCCTAAAGGAAGGATAAGCCCCTCAACATCACCCCCACTTGACCTTTAATGTGATACACAACTGGGCTCATATTACCAAATTCTCATTGATAATCAGCTTCCTTAACTTTTTCATTAAAGACAAAAAGGGCTTAGTGCAGTCAGTGACAGACTGTCTGTATGCCAATACCCCTTGTATAACTGATTGTGTTATAGCTGAAACTGACAAACTGGAGAAGTATCAAGAGCATTAGAATCTTCAAGCATCCAAAATTTGATTGGCATGCACCCACAAAGAAGCCTATTCCATGACTGCTTGTTTCAGAGACTAACTCAGCAGAAGTGGTACACAGTGGCCACAGTTGAACAGTATCTTAAATAAAGAATCCAGGAGTTCCTTGAAGTTCTGAACATGTGCATTTTTAACCATATTATAACTGCAGGTAGGTGATGGATGATTATGGAGCCCCTGGGTTCTAATTCCTACCAGACAAAATTTGCCTTCCTTCCTTCCTTCCTTTCACCAGCTTTCTTTTTGCCAGTTAATTAAACTCACTTTTTAATATCTAAAGAACCAAATCAAACAAAACAAAACAAAACCCCCAAAACCAAAACAAACAAAGAAACCCTGCCCTCCTTCAGGAAGCATGCCTTTCCTCAGTAGCAGTGGGCTACCCAGGAATCAGGACAAACTCCAACAGTGCGCTGTCTGTCCAGCTGGGAAAAAGCTCTGTTCTAAATTGAAGGAGCTGGCAGTGAACTGATGAGCATGCGCATTGTGATGGTGAATGCTAAGGCTCACAGCTGCTTCCCAATTCTGCTAAGCAGCTGAGAGAGCAGTGTGCAGCCTGTAATTCTAACATAGTTTGGAAACATACTTTCAGCATTGGTTATTGTGACAGTGTCCATGTTAGTCTGAATATGCCACAATACAGTTCTTTGTGACTGTCCTCTGCCCACCGTCTTTATTCCCTTTTCACCAGTTGCTTTTGTGCTTGTTTGCAAGAAGAGGGGCTCCTCAACTTGTATCTACGTTAGTTTTAAATTGTTATTAGTTAATTGGTCAGTTAAGGTCTGTCTGTTTAAGAGTTCTATGGAATTTTTTACTTCTTTCTCTTCTTAATTTCTGTAGCTTTTGCTCATAACAGGCAGCTTCACTTGAATATTGCAACAAAATAGAGCTTTTGTTTCATATTTCAGTAAGATGCTTTACTGCCACAGACATCTAAATATATTTCATATTTGGAAATCATTTCTTTACTTATATGAACAATTCATTTAGTCTTGGCTAAATTACAAATTCCAGTCAAGCATGCAGTGTCTTTCCAACCACCATATTCTTAAAAGTATGCATAGACCAAAGAAGATATTGATAAATGAAGAAATTGTCCCCGGTTCCTCTCTGAGTCTCTACGATGAAACCAGATTTTAACCATGCTCTAAATGAGCAGCAAATTCTTCCATTAAACATTCACTTTAATCATTGTTCTTGGCTTTGACCTTGGTCTTGTAAGGATTTTTCACCCAAAAATGATACTCTGAACTCAAATAGTGTATAAATACAAAGAGTGTTTTTTTCTGCAGAAGTCCAGAATGCTGGGGCCTCCCATTACCAACAAAGAGAGACATCCAAGTGAGATTGCAGGCTCGATTTAAAGCATGTTAAGGAATTCTGGGGTAGGTGACCTCTATGTTAATCTGTTGGGTCCGTCTCTATAGATGTTTCATTACTTGTGTTTCGGGACTGGAAACTTCTTGGGAAGGTCAGGAAACTGCTGCTGACCCATTGTCCTTGCCTCATGCCAGGTGTCAGGGAAGCTTCTGAGGTCTAGACTTGCTTGAAATTGCCTAGTTCTTGGAAACAGAGATTTAGACCTAGTCTCCTTAACTGCCAATTTAAAACCTGTCATGGAATCAGCCTAGCTTTGTCAGTCTGGAGTCTCAGTTTAACTGGTGGGATGCTGGGAGGTGGGGTTTTTATAAGGGTTTGTCTCTTCAATTATTTCCATTGCTTCTGTATATCTAGTGAAGAGTGTGCCTCAAGATCACTCTGATCTTGAGACATGGCAACCAAAAACCTAAGGAGATCCACATCAACCCTCTTATACCTATAACGGCTAATTTAATACTTCTTCTGGTGAGCTGCTAAACTTCATATGAAGCAGTATCAATAAAATCTGAGAGACTAATGTAGCAATCATTGAATTAATTTGTAAAAAGAGATCTGGCATAAATTCATAGATAACACAATTTCAATTTAGTAATTCTTGCCCTGCAGAAAAATGTAGCTTACAAACTCTCAAAAGTGTCATTTGTATCTGAGATAATATATTTCCTTGACTTGCTATAGTAAAAAAAGAAAAAAAAAGGAAATCTCTTCAAACGATGTTTCTAATTATGATCACATTTAGTGGCAGATTTTAAGGATGTCTGTAATTCATTCCTTTGGCAAGAAGATAATTGAGCTTTCAAACATTACTTATAAAAGGAAGAAGTCTGCTGGTTCCGGGATAATGTTGAGAAGGTGGGAGAAATCCTAAGAGAATTGAACAATAGCTGACAAAAAGGAATGTTCTCTTAATAGTATTTGAGGAGCCTGTCTTACTGTCCAAGATTTTCCTCTAATTAAGTTTTAGGTTTTGAAAAATTCATATCATTTTTTAATAGCTTTAATAGTCTCAATATACTGTTCTTTCATGATTTGAACTTACCTAACTGAAAATATAAGGTAGAGAAAGGAGGAGTGGGTTGAGGGGCCCAAGTTTGAAACTTTTACTCTCTGTCTCTCTCTTTAATTGAAAATAGGTTCTTCTCTCACACAGTACATCCATATCACAGTTTCTCCTTCCTCCATGCCTACTGACTCCTACCTACCCACTCTCTCCCAGATCCATTCTCTCTCCTTTTCCCGTTAGTAAAGAGCAAGCCTCCAAGAGACACCAGTCAAACATGACAAAACAGCAGACAATAAGACCAGGCAAAAGACTTTAACTCAGTCACGTAAAGATCCATGTTAATTTTTCTTTGTATCAAACTATAACTAATTTGTTAACAAGAACGCCATAAGTAACACCATTCAAAGCCCATTAGCCTCAGCAATTTCAAACATCCTCTCTACCACACAAGATGCAAATAAAGATACATTGAAGGTTATGAACTTGAAATGGAAACATTCCTCTTTTAATGCTTTATTTTCAAACTAGTTTAAATTTTACTTAGAGTAAATGGTAGGTCTTTATCTTTATAGCAATCCTCCTTTTTCATCCCATCTTTTGTCTTAGGTTTGTGATAAGAGCTCTCCAGCTTATTAAGTTAATGGTATGCTCCAGAAAGTGATATACAGGTATTATTGCTTTATGAAAGTCTCTAAGTAATTGCAACCACAATTCATGCCACACCTTAAATGGTAATAACCATGATTCATTTTAGAAACTGGTGTTATAATCCTACCATTAAAATTCCATAACGGATTGCTACTCATAGTCATTAGAGTAGAACAGTGCACCCTAAGAAGATTCTTTTTAATAGTGTAAATTGCTCTGTGAGCTATTTGCTTTGTTGAAAGAACATTGAGCCGTTCTCTGACAGGTTCCAACAGCGACGCGACACATTTCTCTAAGGCCACAGTTTAATCAAACATGTGTTAATGAAAGAAATATGACTTTCTTAATTAAAAGTCATATTAATGACACAGAATATTCCAAGTTAATTACTAAAGTATATTTTTTAAAAAATCTGTCAATCATGATGCATCCTAAACATTTTCTAGTGAAGTTATTCAAGAAAGAGTCTTTTATTATTATTATTATTATTATTATTATTATTATTATTTTAACAGCAGAATCAGAACTTACAAGCCTAGCAAATGAGTGACCAACAAAGAAAGGAGAACAAATGGCATCTTCCTGGCTACCAGTTTACTTTTTTAACCTTGGAAGGACAACTTGTGCTTCTGAAGTCTGTAAGTGGTAAGTCTGCCATTTATTATCTTAATGGATTGGACTGCATATCCTATGAAATAGTTCTAGATAAGAAATTAACATATACTATTAATGATATTTTATACTCATTTAGATTTCAAAATTAAGTCAAATTCTATGATGTCCTTGTTATAGTAAAAACTAAATTAACATATCTCCTTAAGTAAGGATTAAATTCCTTCCTGGTTTGTGTAGTTTTCTGTACAGCTGGGAGGCTTAAGGAAGAAAACCTGGTGTGGATTTTTAGATGTGTCAGTGAAATGAGATGGTTATTTATTTTCATTAACCTTTGAGTATAGCACCTGAACTCCAGGAAAGCTAAGCTTTGTTTGAAGATTGTGTGTGTGTGTGTGTGTGTGTGTGTGTGTGTGTGTGTGTGTGTGTAGAAAATGCAAATGTGTTTGTGTGTCCAACAATACAAGTGAACAAAACTGATATGCATGTTCTTGGTTCTCAATAATTAGTATAATTATAAGTTTAATGGTGGAGGAAACTTCAACACTGTTTCTAAAATATATTCAATTAAAATGATCATTGAAGTTAATTGTTTCACAATTAACAGGACACGTCTGAGGCTAATGAAAAAAATCAGTATATTATGACTAAAACATATTTATAATACCCTATGTAGTTGTAAAGAGTCAAAAATACTGTTAGAGGTAATCTTAAGAAGGGACTCCCAGCCCACTGTGATTATGTCCGTTTTCCTTCTTTACATCATAATTTATTAGTTTTATCTTATGTTTTTTTGATTTAATCACATCTAAAATTCAGATACAAGCTTGTACATTTCATAGTTAAGTATAGATGGGTCCTCTTGAGCTTTGGAACAATTCTGGAAACCACTTCCCATGAACTTAGCTTGGTTCATATATCCATTATCAAAATAATTACCATGTTAAAGAGAAACCATGCAGTTATGGACAGATGCACACCCAACATAGTGTAGTCCACACATGCTGTTTTACCAGAAGCACACAGGAGAATGGTCTGCACTTGCTTTCAAAATTGGAGTTGAGATAGAGTATGTTCATATGTGCTTGCTACAATGGGTGGTAATCTTGCTTACCCATAAAGAACCTATTTCTAGACATAGAATCCATCTTTGCTGGGATTTCCTAGGGTAAACTCTTCCTCCATCCAGACAATGTATGCCTCACTTTCAATAAATTTAGAATGTTGATTACTTCAATCCTTTATTGATAGTACTTGTGAGTTAAAAGCAAATACTTAAGGATTTGCAAGGAAGTTTAATCCTGTGGCTGGTTAGCTAATTTCCTGCTGAAGGATCTTTGTATCCAAGTGAATAAAATAATCCGTTTTCTTATAATTCTACTCTAAATTAGCACTAAAATTCAATCCACTACTATTCTGCTAAGTGGGCATAATATTGTACTAACTGCTAAAGACACACAGATTAGTTCTTCTCTCAGGCCTCACCTTGTAAGATTCCTTATACATTAAGTGGTAATAGACACAGAGTCTCACAACTGCTCAATGCACAGAGTATTCATTCATAAATGCAACATCCATAACACAACTCTCCTTTTAAAGCTCAAGGACCATTATTAAATAGGGGTCAGAGTCTGTCTAAAAGTCAGAGGTAGTTGATGACTACCAGAAAACTGTTGTTTTTAGGCACAAGGCAGTTGAACATAAGAACTTGCATAAGTATGCAAGAAGACCTGGATCAGCTCAATCTAGAAAAAAAATTCCAGCAGAAAAAAAGAGGTAGATACAAAGTTCCACCCCTAACTGTGGAGCTTTGAAAACTGATAGCTACTGAAAGAGGAAGAGTCAGTTTTCTGTAAAGATGCAACATCTGGGAGGCCATTCATGGTCCAGTTGATTGCCCTATATCCATGCATGTGTGGGTGATATAAAGTAGACTTAATGGAAATGAGAAGGAACTTACAGGCTTTGGAGGGAATGGTAGTGGGGTAAGTTAATTTGAGGGATGAAATGAGGGTTGAGCTTAATAAAAATATATTATATTTCTGCACACACACACTCACACACACACATACCCCTAACACCTAATCTGGTATACTTTATTTGGTTAGGTTTTCTTCCCTCAAGTATCAATCATTCTAAGATGTCTTTAGCAAGTGTTGGGCCACATTTTTGTTTATAGACCTCCCAATTCTACCTATGTATTATTCCTTTCAAACCATTCTTGACTATACAAAAGATTAAGTTAATGTTGAATGATTATAATTTCATTGATTTTTAAACTTCATGAAGTTAAATACCATATCTAAACTCTTCCCATTTATGTTTGTCTGCGCCTTTCAGAATTTGGCATATAGATATTTGATAAGCAAATAAAGAAAAGGAAAAAAAATCCCCTTGTCACTATGAATATTAAAATATAAAAATCTTTCTTATATTGAAGGAATTGCTACTTCACTGATTTTTCATGTATCAGTCATTTCTCTGGTTTAAAAAAAAAACAGATGAGTGAATCTTTAAGTTCCATGGGTTGGAAAGTCTACTGGGCAGATGGTATAGAGACTTTCACTAAAATGTGCTGTAAATGATCTCATGTACAATGGAGTCTTTGCAGCGGTCATGTGCATATAACCCATTCTGCCTGTAATGAAATGAGTGCTCATGCCCATCCTGAAATGAATAGGGGTATGAATTACATGGATTAGATAAACATTTCTCTTGAGTCCCATAAGCTTTTCTATATCACTGATTTACTAATTGTTCACTATTATTCTCCTCCTTTCATAACCATTGGTATAACAATTGCTAACATTATTTAAACATGCTGTAGGCATAGGTTTTGATATTCTGCTTGTCTAAGACTACTTTTACTTAGATTCCATCAGGGAGGAAGGCCATAGCTATTTGCATATCTGTACCTGGTTTCTTTCATTTAACATTATGCTGTCTGGGTAAATATTTGAAAACTGGATTTCTTTATACAATAAGTAATCTATCAAACAAACAGTATGCTCATCTTCCACCAATTACAAAATCAACTCAAAAGATACTAAAAGCTGTAATATAAGATGCATATTAAGAAGCTACTAGAAGATAATGTAGGGAATTCTCTTTATGACATTGGGCTAGATAATACATTTGTGCTCTTCTTTACTTTTTTTTTTTTTAATTGGATAAGATCTAAAGCCTGCAGAGGAGCAAGCTCATTAAAGTTTTAACATGGAGGGGAAAGAGCCACTGGGGGCACCATCCATAGTTGAGGAGTTATTAGAAATCCATGGTCTCTCTGAGTAGGAGAATATCATAGGCTTAGCATTGCTGTGATGATAAGCCATGGCCAAAGCAAAGGGAGAGTTTATTCTGTTTACACTTCCATATCACTGTTCATCATAAAAGGAAATCAGGAATTCAAACACAGCAGGAACCTGTAGGCAAATCCTGTGGCCAAAGCCTTGGAGGAGAGCTGCTTACTGGCTTGCTCATCACCGCTTGCTGAGCCTGCTCTGCTTTCTTCTTTTTTTTTCCTTTCTTTTTTCTTTTTAATTTAATTTTACCTTTTTATGTACTCATATTTTATTAATTTCAAAAAGTAATCTTTAATATGACATATTATTTAGAGACTTAGTGCTAGGTTATCAATTGTTGATCTACACAAGAAGCTAAATAGAAATTTTAATATATTCAGGAAAATAAATTACCTAATGTTATGTTCAACTCCATAGTCCAAATTTACCCAATGCTATGTTCAAGTTCACAACCCAAGTTTGAGGCTGAATTTGGTTTTTCCCATCTGTACCACCCTATGTAACTCCTCTGTAAGTCATATTGATCCAAAAATATATTAATTTGGAAAAGTAATTTAATTTTTTATAAATGTATTTATTCACTTTGCATCTTGACCACAGTCTCCCTCTCTTTCTAGCCTTCTCCTCACATGGCCCCTCCCCAACCTCTCCTCTTCTCCTCTAAGAAGAGGGAGGCCCCCATGAGTACCAACCCATCCTGTCACATCAAGTCACTGCATTGGCTTTCTTATAGAACCGAGGACCACCAGCCTAAGGATGGTGCCACCTACAATGGGCTGTCCCCTATTGCCCGTCAATCACTAATTAAGAAATGACCTATGGCAGGATCTTATGGAGTCTTTTTCTCAATGGAGACCGTATCCTTTCAGGTAAATTCAGCCTGTGTTAAATTCAGACAAGTCAGCCATCACAGAATGTCACTTGGTCTCTTCTATTTGGGACTGGCTACTAATAGGTTGATCATGTCCCAGTGAATAACCCTAAAGCCACAAACACTTGGGTAGCTCTTATGACACTCAGAAGGTTAATTAAAGTAGAACACTTGGAACTGGAAGGGAATCATATAGTTAAGTTGAGGAATGGGGCCATGAAGCATTAGAGTAAGGGAATAGAAGGTAGATGTGACAAAGAAGCACTGTGTTCATCTGTGAAAATTCAAAATAAGCAG
The DNA here is from genome assembly GCF_000001635.26 of Mus musculus. NCBI lineage: Eukaryota > Metazoa > Chordata > Mammalia > Rodentia > Muridae > Mus > Mus musculus. The sequence continues at coordinate 71,091,693 of NC_000081.6, read as the reverse complement.
AATAAATTAATGGGTCAAAGGCAAAAATGAAAAAAAAATAGAAAATTGTTTTGCATTAAATTAAAAATCTCTGTAACTAAGGCATAACATAATCAAGATATGATCTTCAGAATAGGAGAAAGTATCTGCCAACTATACATCTGACCTGGTGGTTAATATTCCTTCCCTTGCTGACTTGTCATTCCTTTGCATTATAATTAGATAGCTTTGTTGCTTCCAGTGTTTGTACATGAGATTTCAATTACTATGAAATTATGAAGCAAAATTTGAGATCATTGTGAAAAGTTTAAAATAAATATCTAAGCATAGCCATAGAGATGCTTAAAATAATAGAGAGGGAGGGAGGTGGGAGGAAGGGAGACAGAGAGAGAGAGGGAGAGAGAGAGGGGGAGGGAGAGAGAGAGAGAGAGAGAGAGAGAGAGAGAGAGAGAGAGAGAGAGAGAGAGAGAAAGAGAAAGAGAGAAGACAACTTTTATACATGGAAGACTAACATTACTTTTTATTCTCTCTTTGCATTGCACTTTTAGTGACAATCAAAAAATTATCTCTAAAACTCAAGGTCGACCATATCCTGTATCATCTATTTGTTACTGTCTAGGACTCTTATGACTTAAGATATGGGTTGTGATCTACGTAATGCTAATTTGTATGATGCATTGTTGTGTCTTCATTTCCCCCACAGGTGGGTGTGCCGTTGTTTTAACATCATTTGTTAAAAGTGACAAACTTTCATCCATTGTATTGTCTTTGTTCCTTCGCTAAGATTAGTTTTATTTACTATGGTTTTACCTCTGGGCTTTTATTTTTCTCCCATCCATCTTCTTGTGTAAGGTTTGCACCAACACTGAAGCTTCTCACGTTTGACCCTTTGTAGTAAGTCTAGAGGTTGGGAGATATCAGCGTTTTCACTTTCTTACTTCCCCCAAAGTTGTGCTGGCTCTTCAAGCCCTTTTATCCACATAAGCTTTAGAATGAGTTTGCTAATATATATGTGTGTGTGTGTGTGTGTGTGTGTGTGTGTGTGTGTGTGTGTGTAAAAGAATAGCTTGATGGCTATTAGAATTGGATCTCACTGAACCTACTTATAAAGCTGGGGAGTACTAAATATTTGAAAATATTGACGCTTCAAATTTATGAATATGGAATATTTTTCTTCATTTAGTTCTTTGATTTTCATTCAGAGATCTTAGTATTATGCATTAAAATATAGCTAACATTTCCTTTCTGGGCAAATAAATGCAGAGTATATTCATAAGTTTAGTTTCTATTTACTTATTGACAATATATAGGAGAATGATTTAGTATTAATATTAACTTTCAACGCTACTTGACCATAAGGTCTACAATTGTATTACATATTTCTTTTTCTTTATAGACAAAGAAACCAGAATTCAAGTTAGGATAGATGCCTCTTTCTTCAGTATAATCACACAATATTGTAAGTGTTGAAATGAATATTTCCAGTATGCTGCTTTAGGCCATTCTGTCTGTAAATTTGTGAACATTCAATAATTATGTGTAATGTTAAAAATGAAAACATGGACTGCATTTTTTCGCTTACAATGATTACTTTACTAGACATAATAAGTTTTTTATTTGATTTTATCAAACAATTTGATAGTCATACTGAAGATATATATTTAATGAAAACACTCTGCATCTCTAAAGATTCACAGAAAATAAGCAAACAATCTGGCATTTCATGTTGACAGGCAGTTTGAAGCTTTAGGAGCTAATGCAGTCGTTATTCACAAGGTTTAATAGAATACCAAGGTCACAATGGACTAAAATCCTTAAGTTTTAAATACTTTTTTGAGGTTTATGATCTAAATGAGTATTTATTTATTTAGATGGAGCTATTAGATGGATACAGTTTCATTCATGACAAAAAAGTATTGAATGGTGAGTTCCTATCCCCTGCAGAGCCCCTAACCTTTCCCCCTATTCTTCTACAGGTGTCCCAAAGCTCCATTCAGTGTTTGGGTCTGGATTTCTGTATCTGTCTGAGTCAGGTGCTAGGTAGAGTCTCTCAGAGGACAGCTAAAGTAGGCTCCTGTCTGCAAGCATAATAGAATATCATTAATAGTGTCATGAATTTGGCCTGAAAAATTTTAAACTACACCAAACATTTTAATACCCATTTCTCTGCTAATAGACAAAATTTGATTCAAATTCTTTACAACAGTGAACAAAGCAGTGTTAGACATGGATACACAAATATCTTTACATTAAGGAAGACTTTGTCCAGTTATAGGTCGAGAAATGAAATAGTTTGACTGTATGGTAATTTTATTTTTAATTTTTTGAGAAATTTCCAACCTGATTTCCAAAATGGCTGTATTAAATACCCCCAGTATAGAAGAAGGGTCAGTTGAGATATATTTTTAAACAATTTAAAAGTTTTTAATTTTTAATTCCCTCATAGTTAGGTATATTGAAAATTTTAAAATCCTTACTGGTGCTCTCTCTCTCTCTCTCTCTCTCTCTCTCTCTCTCTCTGCCTTTCTCTGGCTTCCTTTCTTTTCCTTTGTTCCTTCCTTCCCTGCTTTCTTTCCTTCTTGAAAACTATATATTCAATTCAGGTGCCCATGTGTTGAGTGGCAGTTTTAGTCTCTTGGAGTTTAATTTCTGTAATTATATGTAAATTCTGGTTATTAACCCCTCTGAAGTATATCAGGAATATTTTCTCTCATTCTGTGGGCTTTCTGTTAACTTTGATGATCATTTCCTTCACTGTGTAGAAAACTTTTAATATTACTATAATTCCATCTCCTGATACTTGGACTTACTCCCTTCGCTATTGGTGTTATATTGGTGGGAGAGGGTGGGTGGGTGAGGGAGTAACCCCCTAGAGGCAAAGGGGAGGGGGGAGGAAAGATGTAGGATGGGTGGTTTCTTGAGGGGTAACCAGGAAGTGGGATATCATTTGAGATGTAAACAACAAGAATGATTAATAAATTTAAAAAATGTGAAAGTTCTTGCCTACACCAATACAAAATTCTTGAAGTTTTGTTCTCTCCTGAAAGTTTCAGTGCTTCAGGTTTTACATTCAAGATCTTTGATCCATCTTGAATTCATTCTTGTATGAGGTAAAGCTAAAACTCTACTTTCATTCTTCTAAATTCAAAACTGGTAGAAGTCCAGTTTTGGAAGAAACGGTTTTTGAATAGGTTAACTTTTTTTCTCTTCCCAACTATGGTCTTGCTTCTTTTGTCAAAAGTTAGGGGACCATAGCTTTGCAGTTTTATTTTCAGGTCCTTTATTCTATTTCATTGGTGTACTTTTCTATTCTGATGCCAACACCAGGCGGTCTTTGTCACTATAGCTCTATAATATGAGATTGTTCTGTAGTATTTCAACCATGCCCTTACTCTTTAAGATTGCTTTGAACATTCATGGACTTTACAGTTTCACATGAATTCTTGTATTCTTTTAAACTGGTAAAATAGGATATAGCATTTTTGACAGTTATTATATTAATATTATAAATTAATTTTGAAAGTATAGATATTTTCCCAATATTAATTTTGTCTCTCTGGTAACAAGAAATATTTTTCCATTGACTATTATCTTCTTTGATTTCCTTCTTAATTATCATGAAATTTTTACTGCAGAGGTTTTGTCATGTATTTGGTTAAATATATTCCTAAATGTTTAAGTTGTTGGGGCTGTTTGGAATGGATTTTTCCCTAATGTCTTTCTTAGAGCATAGAATGTTAGTACAAATGAAAGCTACTTTTAAAAAATATTAATTTTGTATCCTTCATTTTTTCTGTGGTTTTTAGGTCCATATGTTTGTTTTTTGTTTGTTTGTTTGTTTGTTTTTTTAGACTCAATGGGACAACATTTTAAATAATGAATTGTGTAATATGCCTATAAGGATAGTTTTACTTCTTACTCTATCGTTATCCCTTTTCTATCTTTCTCTTTTCTAGTTGATGCAGCTAAGACTTTGAGTACTGCATTGAGCAAGAGAAGGGGAGCACACACTACAACTGATCCTTTCTTCTAGCACATCTTGTACAAATCAAGACTTTAGTTATACATTTCCAGGACTGGGTGTTGTTGATTGATTGAACAAAAGTAATTTTAGACCCACTTAACAAATTAAACTACTTTCTAATCTGATTTAATCTCAGCTCATATTCCATGAAGGATTTACGAACTCAGATGCGTTAAAAAGCAAAAATATATAAGTTGATTTCTCCTTAATCTTTCTAGGCAAAAACTCAAGAGTCTAGCTTTTCTACATTTAAAAGTAAGTATTTTTCCTTCCTTAATACTTAAATAAATTCCAGAATCCATCAATCCAATCAATTACCCAACTGGTTGTTTCTTTTTTCCTGTTAAATGTTAAAAGCAAGTGAAGAGTATTTCACATTTGGCTTCTCTGTGCAAGTAATCTTCACAGCTCTACAAATCTTTCGAAGTATGCTGCTAGCTGGGGAAGAATGTATAATTTAGGCTGCATAATTTGATAATAAAAATAAAAAGTCCATTTATCGATATGCAGCCTTTGTTCCTGGGGTGCATTCTGCAGCAGTGATTGCAAGTTTCGATGCCGACGATCTACATGTACTTTTCTTTCCTATAAATCCAAGAGAAAAAAAATGCCTTTTAACTTTTCTAAAGTGATCACTCTCCTTTCAAGCACCCCGCAGTCTCAATGCCGGGAGCTTTTCATGCAGAACTCTGCAAGGAATGCATTGTACAATTCTATATAGGTTTTAAATGTGCTTTGCAAGTGTTCTTCTTTTGCATTAAGCAAAATATGAATGTATTTTATTACAGCACTGGCTGTTGCCATTGTAAGTCCCATTCAGCAGTCACTGGTGTGATTCAGATACCAGCTTCACTTCTGACCTGCTCTGAGGGTACATAACTGTCTGTAGTCAGTAAAGGGGCTCAGAGGTATCCATAAATAGTGCTAAAGATAACAGTTTGTTCTGAGCCAAGTGGTGCAGTTAAAGGTGTTACAATGATTTTATTATAATAGTATTTGAATAACCCTATTGCCTTTAGAGACATTGTTGTCTACAGCTAGATAACAACACTAAGTAGGGTGACAACTCTCTGTGACACTGCTTCTGAGAACATTGAATGCTACCATATGAGGAGCTCAGGACAGGTTGGAGGACACCAACAGCAGTGTGTATCTTGTTTCCCATAGCAACTGCCTAGAGCACATTGCGCTGTCAGCCAGTGGTTCAGATGATAAACTGGTGATAACTTTTCCACTGTCTAAATGTAGTTGACTATGTTTGTCAAAGGATGCTGGTTTGATGTCTCTTTAAAGAAAGACAAATTTTGAATTCTATAGCTACCATCAACATTAGGGGCATTAGGGAACAAATATACACATTTTAGGAAAAAGTGCAGAGAAACATCACAAGAGAAAATGTGGGCAATGTAGGTTAAAGTGTTTCTTTAAAGATACTGTGAAGTATAAAGGGGCAACATTAGTTCTCTGAGTAGAGAAGTGTTAAACAAAGACAGCTTCAAATGTCAGTGGCCTCTTACCTCAAGACTATGATTTCTAGAAATAATACCCAAATGCTATATCTAAAGATGAGTCAAAACTTTGCAGCACATACTTTGAGATCAGTACTATTTCATACCAAATCAGGCAAGTCAACTAGATTACAGTTAATAACAGGCACAATTCTCCTCAAAAGATCTCTACTCTCGGGAAGCAGATTAACATGTTCTTAGGCAATGCTATCACATTGGTACATTTACACAATGGAGTACTACTCAGCTATTAAAAAGAATGAATTTATGAAATTCCTAGGCAAATGGATGGACCTGGAGGGCATCATCCTGAGTGAGGTGACCCAATCACAAAAGAACTCAAATGATACGTACTCACTGATAAGTGGATATTAGCCCTGAAACTTAGTATACCCGAGATATAAGATACAATTTGCAAAACACATGAAACTGAAGAAGAACGAAGACCAAAGTGTGGACACTTTGCCCCTTCTTAGAATTGGAAACAATCACCATGGAAGGAGTTACAGAGACAAAATTTGGAGCTGACACAAAAGGATGGACCATCTAGAGACTGCCATATCCAGAGATCCATCCCATAATTGGCCTCCAAACGATGACACCATTGCATACACTAGCAAGATTTTGCTGAAAGGACCCTGATATAGCTGTCTCTTGTGAGACTAGGCCGGGGCCTAGAAAACACATAAGTAGATGCTCACAGTCAGCTATTGGATGGATCACAGGTCCCCCAATGGAGGAGCTAGAGAAAGTATCCAAGGAGCTAAAGAGATCTGCAACCCTGTAGGTACAACAACATTATGAACTAACCAGTACCCCGGAGCTCTTGACTCTAGCTGCGTATGTATCAAAAGATGGCCTAGTTGGCCATCACTGGAAAGAGAGGCCCATTGGACACGCAAACTTTATATGCCCCAGTACAGGGGAATGCCAGGGCCAAAAAATGGGAATGGGTGGGTAGGGAAGTGGGGGGGGGAGGGTATGGGGGACTTTTGGGATAGCATTCTAAATGTAATTGAGTAAAATACGTAATAATAAAAAATGTTTAAAAAAAGAATAAAAATAAATGATATTATAATAAACTATGACATTCACCTCATCTCTACAACCAGCAGTAGCTATAAGGAGCAATATTAGTTTATATGAAATGAGTCTAAAAACATTGGAAAACTTGCAGGATTTTTATTTTCTATAGCTTAGATAGCAAGACTGAGTCAAATACAGCTTCCTTAGCCTGCTGACAATAGTCAATAAAGAAAAGTACTTTAAAATGAGCTCTCTCTGTCTCTGTCTGTCTCTGTCTCTCTGTCTATCTTCCCCCCTCCCCCTCTTTCCCTCCCTTCCCCTCCATTGCCCCCTCTCTCCCTCTCTCTGTCATTTTGTGCATGTGCGTGTGCGTTCGTGTGTGTGTGTGTGTGTGTGTGTGTGTGTGCACATGCATATGTGTGTATGGGTATGGCCTTGGTGCCCCCCTCTCTCCCTCTCTCTGTCTTTCTGTGTGTGTGTGTGTGTGTGTGTGTGTGTGTGTGTGTGCACATGCATATGTGTGTAAGGGTATGGCCTTGGTGCTCATCCAGAGATCAGTGTAGAACCTAAGTTTGGAGACACCATCACAGAGATGTTAGGCCAAGATGAAAGTCCTTGGAGCTCACAGGCCAGCTAGCCTAGCATACACAACAAAGTGACTGTGTCTCTGTGAGAACCCGGGGCTTACAGACATGCACTATCCAGTCCACTACTATTTGAATTGAAGACCTCATACTTGTGTGACCAATGCCTTAAGCACAGCAAGTACCACAAGCCCCACTCCCCTAGGTTTAAAAGTTTTAGACTGAAAGGAAATAGCAATGTGCCAAATTCTGTCCCAAGCCCCATGATTAACATTTCATAGGAAGTGGAGACTGGGTCATCAGGAAAGGAGAGATACACACCAGGCATTCAAGTTGGAGAGGAAACATGAAATTACATACTATATAAAAGTCAACTTAGAAACAAATAAAGAATGAATGAATGATCTAGGCATTAGGTACAGGCCTATAGGCCTGCTTGCAAAGAAGTTGAGCATGAAGATTTCACGGCCAATGGGAACTTCAGGATGATCTTGAGGTCAGCACAGGCAATTTAGAGAAACAGTGTCGAAAATGAAAAGGATAAGCAGAGTTCACTGGTACAGTGCTTTATCTGCAATGTGTGAGGCCCTAGGTTCAGTTCCCAGTTAACAAAATAGATAAAATAACAATTTTATTGTCTGAAAGTGTTTGGCTCCTGGGAAAATTAAGTAGGAAGTGTAGCATGTCCCTTCCATGCCCCTGTGCTGACCTATGGTTTCACTGAGTGTGAAAATCCCATCATAGTGATGAAATACAATTTTTTTCTATTGAATACGTCTACACATCAGTCACACTCTTGATTTTGCCCACAACCATGGATTTACTGGAAGTCTAATGACACGTATCCACCATCATATTATAAAGATCAGTTTCCTTGCTCTAAATCCCTGCTGTACTCCAACATTTTATCCCTCTGCTCTTCCCATGCCTACTCCCTAATTGTTTTACTCTCCCTGTGGTTTGGCCTTTTCATAATGTCATGTTAGCAAAGTCATACAATATATAACCTTTTTAGACTGGCTTCATTAACTTAGTAGCATGCAATTATTGAGTAGGTTAGTAACTCACACTTTCTTATAGCTAAATACCATCTCTCTACCTGAATACAGCAATGTAAGAATACAGTCTTCCCCTGACAGAATCTGGGTCTCTTCTGAGTGTTGGCAATAATGAGAAAATCTGCCTTAGCCACCATATGCAGACATTTATAGTAATAGCAAGAAACTCAACTGCTGAATCAGTGATGAGAGACAAGTGTGTTCAGCTGGTTAAGAATCAGACTATCTTCCTATGTCTGCTTCACTCTGGACTCCCAGCACCATAAAGGGAGGGTTCCTCCTAATGCCAACTATGCTGTGATGTTGTCCATATGGGAAATTTGGGTCGTTATAGTAGATCTTCAACACACCTGGCTGTTGCCTTAATTTTCATTTCAATGATGAAGAGTCTTAATTCTCTTCAGCTGCTCATATGATTAGCTTTGTTTTGCCATCTTTGTAAGCCATCAGTTAGGATCTTTTGCCCACTACAATCTATAATTTTAAAAATGAGTCAATTTTGGTAAACAGGGTAATTAAATATAAAATAACTCAATTTAAAATATTATAAAAACATAAATAATGGGAGTAAAGTGAATCAAAGGTCTTTGAGATACTGCTGTAACCATCAATATCATTTAGATTATAAGTGTTCTGAAGTATATGAAGTGTATGAAGACATACGCATAGTATATGTCATTAAATATAATTTCTAAGTATAATGCCTTCTCAGTGGGTCTATGGCTTCTGTATAAAGTTCTATATGGTCACTTGGAAAATTTGACAAACCTTTTCCAAAATAACTGTGTAAAACATATATCAAAAATAGACAAGAAATACACACACACACACACACACACACACACACACACACACACACACACACATATAAGCTAGCTCAAGAATTGCAAAATATCTTATAAAGGGGTTGTATAACAAAATAACAATTTCTCTTAAAATTCAGTTAGAAAACATAGTCAATAAGGAATGTGAAAATTTTGATCAATTGACAGTACAAGAAATATGCAGAAATTCACTAGTCATTAATATCAAATATTAGTTACAAAATCAACAATATTAGAAAAAACAAACAAACAAACTCCCAGGCTTTGACAAGTATGTTGGTCAACTGAAACTCTATTACCGAAAGACAAAGAGAAAAAGAAAGAGAAAAAGAAATCATAGTAAACAGCAACTTAATAGAGTCTTAGTATGCAAACATGTATGTGCTATGTGAGACAATCATTTGACACTACAGATTTACCTAATGGGAATTATTATGTGTATTATGAAGCATTCTATATTAACATCTATAGATGTGTCCTTTAATATAATATGGCTAACAAGTAGAAATGACCCAACTATCTATCAATAAATCAATGAGAATACAAACTGTGAGCTATCACTATCGTGATATACTACTGAGCAATAAAGATAAACTGTATTTACTACCACATAGATTACAAAACAGTTGTGCCAAGCACAGTAGAAAGACAAATAATGAAGTATTAATCCATTTATACTGTACTCCAGAAGATTCAGGTCATGTATGACAGAAAAATCAAATAACATGAAGCATCATTGACATTTTGGGGATTTTCATGGAGTTTTAAAGAATTTTTTGTGTTGTACATAGTAACATGAAATTGTCATGACAAACTGGTAAGAAAATGAAGGAAATTAGGAATTATATAACCCAGACACAGAAAGACATATTACATGTTTTCTCTCATTTGAGAATCCTAGATTTTATTGCTTTAGAAATGTGCATGAATGTGGGCGAAGAAGGCCATAAATCAAGAAAACAGATGATAAGAGAGGAAATTGAGGAGGTCTTAATGGAGTGATGTCTGTGAAGAGGTCAACGGAATTCATATGACTTAAAATGTAAGGCAAGAACCCTGGATCAGAACAGCGACCAGCAAAAGAGTACACAGGACAAAAGAGGGGAGCAAGGAAGTTCCACAAATGCGGAGATGTAAGAAAATGCCACAATAATCCCCACAACTTTTCACACTAACTTAAAAAATTAATTAAGAACAAAACCCTTGGGATGGAGAGATGTATTTATGTTCTTAGTTGTAGAGACAGTTACACAGAAAATATCATACTTCAAAAAATTGAAATTCTGTACTTTAAATATGATAATTGTGTTGTCTCAGTTATCATTCACTTGAAGAAACAAAGAGCATATACTGATGAAAGCCTCAAAGTGGTACTGTACATTGCAATTGAAGAAATAAATTACATCTCAGGTAACTCTGCAATCACGAGAACAATGGAAATCTGGCTGTGCTCATTTTCAGTAAGCATCTCCCACCTGGTATAGAGCAGTATGCTGCTCAGGGTTATCATCAGTTCTTCTAATGACAGAACACATCTCTCGTATGTCATTTACAATGCTTATGTAATTGTAATTTTAATGTAGAGTCTCCTTATTTATGTAGTGCCTCTGCCAATCTTTTATTAAGCTTCCATGCATACCCAATTGTTTTGTAACTAAAAAGATGGACAAGTACTTTGTTTTTCACACCCCACATTAAACCATATTTCTCTTTTATGGAAGAGACTACTTGAAGGAACAACCTACTTGAAGCTGTTTAGGTATAGATGGATGGATTGTTCTCTAAAAATGTTACTGTTTACCATCTACAATTCTAAGTTTTAGGTGATATTATTTCTAAATTCTACAGAGACCCATACACAGTTTTCTAAACTTCACATGACTCCTAGATAAATGCCAGCTTTGGGTTTCTATAATGAAATATCAACAGTAACAATGACCTGCATAGGACACAAAGGGAGATGTATTTTACTCAATTTCAGAGGTTCAATGTCTAAGGCTGGATGGGACATGTGGAGAGGGTGACCAGTAGTTTGGCCTTTGATATAGGAAGTTGGCAACAACACATCATGTTGGTGGCAGGTGTACAGCTTGTGATAATAAATGATAGGCAGAGAAAGGCTTGCTTCCTTACAAGAGCCCTCACATTACCAGTCAAGAACAATTCCTTATGTCTTTCATGATGTAAAGAACATTTACTTTCAAAGACCCACCAATTCCCAATTGTGCTTCATAATATACTCCTGAGTGTCCAAAAATACATTCACATTATGGTACTCTTGTCTTCACAAATTCTTCCAGTATCAGGGTGAACAACTCATCTCCTGATTCCCTAAAATCCCACCTTTAAAATAATCTTTGCTATCAAATCCTTATCTAAAAGAATATTATCTTGCTTAAAAAATAAATAAAAACCTTTTATTGTTGTTGTTGAGCTGGCTGCTTACAACTTGTATCTTTCCAAAACAAAAACAAAAAAAGAAACAAATAAACAAATGAGACACTCACCCACCCAAACAACCCTTGCTGTTCTAGGCAGCATTCCAGGAAGACTAGAAGTACACTATGTATACCCTTGTTTCTTTGGGGTTAACGTGGGTATCACCAGTGTTATCCTGGATTGATCTGAATGCTTTTTGATTGTAACAAAGACCAAAGAATCACACATACACACACACACACACACACACACACACACACACACACACACATACACACAGAGTTAAATTCCTCTCTATTTTGTCCATTGAGGAAAGGTTTCTCTGTTTATTAATCTGACTACGCAATTAGCTTCTGGAAGCCTCTATCTCTGTTTTACAAGTTCTAGAATTAAAGCAGACTGCAACACTTTCCTGAATTTACATAGACCCTGAGAATCTTGTTCTTTAACCATTGAGACAGAAACCCAGTCTTGGAAAGTTTCTTTTTTGTTTGTTTTTGTTTTTGTTTTTTGAGACAGGGTTTCTCTGTGTAGCCCTGGCTGTCCTGGAACTCACTTTGTAGACCAGGCTGGCCTTGAACTCAGAAATCCGCCTGCCTCTGCCTCCTGAGTGCTGGCATTAAAGGCATGTGCCACAATGCCCAGCTTTCTTAAGGCATCGATTTTCTATGTTAACATTCTTTTACAATATAAAGCTGTGGCTTATCCAAGATCACATAGGAACCAGCAGAAATATTTGTCTATGTAGTAGATATTACTGTATCCATTTCTTTCAAATTAACATTATTTGTACTCACTACTAGTAGGATTATTTGGATATTGTCTAAAATATTTTTATCCAGTACATAATATTAGAGATTTAGCCATCAATGTACCATAAAATAGATATAATATTGGAGATTCGTGGATATTGAAGTTGAGTTACATAAAAGAAAGCAAGGACAGAGAACTAACTCTCCACTGCAAAAACAAAAATAACAAACAAAAAATATCAGTCAATCCCTCTCCATCCATCTGCGATTCCTATAAGCCATTCTCAAATGTACCATCATTAACCCAAAATTCCCACTAGATAGATAAACCTTCTGAAAACTCAAAATGGCCCTCAGAGAAACTAACTCACTTGGCAGACCCATTAGATCAATGATCTGGAAAGTCAAAGGTCTGTTCTTTTGTCATTTGATTGATAAGAATAATATCCTCAGGATTTTCAACTGTCCTGATGCTTTGTTATTGCCTCTTTCAAAACACACAGGCGTGTGCATGCACGCACACACACACACACACGCGCACACACACACACACACACACACACACACACACACACACACAGAAAGAGAGAGAGATTGAGAGAGAGAATTTTTTTATAACATGAAAAACCAACCAACTGTTTTCTTATCTGCTCAAAGAAATCACAGTATTTTCCATTACCATCCGTCTTCTATAGGTCTGGGTTATTTATTGACCCACAAAAGCTCTGTTCAGATGCAGCATCTGGCTGCTCAATGAAGTTTTACATTTTACACAATTTTCCACCTGGACTCACCAGAAAATACAAATCTGGACTTGATGTAAATGTCAACCACTCCTTTATGTCAGATTAATTTATATCCAAATTTTGTAAAATAGTTAGGCTTCCATATTTCTCTATAGTAGCTAGGTGTCTCGTTGCCTATACCCGTCTTCCATCCTAACATGAAACCTGGCATCAATTTCCAACTCCATGTGAGGGCAAAACTGGCAAACCTGTGACAGACTGTGGAGTACCATGCAAGAAAAATGAGGGTGCCATTGTACCAGCCCATGCTTCCTACATTTTCTCTACTTGTCCCTGTTGAGACTCCCTATACTGAACTATGTACACAAACCTCCTCCGCCCCAATATCCTTTTCAGTCCATCTTCATAGAGAAGCAGAAAGGACAGCATGATCTCTGTCTACTTGTTCAGAATCTGAATTAAAGTGATGTGTCTGCCAGAGTAAGCACACAAGATACACTGCACTGAAAAAAATAGGAAGAGTCTTGCAGTGGTGCCCTGTATAATGATCTTCATCCAAACAAAACTGAAGGCTTCATGAGAGCATCTATGTATGGACCTTGCCTCTGTGTTCTGCATTTCTTCTACACTGTGCAAATGAAATTGTTAGTAACTGTTTTATAAGCAGTGCCACGATGAAGCTTGTCCGTTGTGCCCCAGTTTCTCATGCACCCTGCTATTTTGAAACTCTGATTTCAGTTTCTAACTGTAGCTTGTTTTTATTGGATATTTTCTTTACTTACATTTCAAATGTTACCCCCTTTCCTAGTTTCCCTTCTGAAAATCCAGTATCACCTTCTCCACTCCAAATGCTCCCCAACACACCCACTCCTGCTTCCTGGCCTTGGCATAGGACCTTTACAGGATCAAGGGCCTCTCCTCCCATTGATGACCGACTATGCCTTTCTCTGCTACATACAAAGCTAGAGCCATGAGTCCCACCATGTGTTTTCTTTTATTGGTGGTTTATTCCAAGGGAGCTCTGAGGGTACTGGTTATTTCATAATGTTGTTCCTGCTATGGGGCTGCAAACCCCTTCAGCTCCTTGGGTACATTTTCCAGACCTTCATTGGGGACCATGTGCTTCATCCAATGGATGGCTGTGAGCATCCACTTTTGTATTTGTCAGGCACTGGCAAAGCCTCTCAGGAGACAGCTTTGTCAGGCTCCTGCCAGCTAGCTCTTGTTCACATCTGCAATAGTGTCTGGGTTTGGTGGTTGTTTATGGGATGGATCCCCAGGTGGGGCAGTCTCTGGATGATCTTTCCTTGAGTCTCTGTTCTGAACTTTGTCTCTGTAACTTTTTCCATGGAAATTTGGTTCCCCCTTCTAAGAAGGATAGTAGTATCCACACATTGGTCTTCCTTTTTCTTGAGTTTCATGTGTTTTGCAAATAGTGTCTTGGGTATTCTGAGCTTCTGAGCTGATACCCACTTATCAGTGAGTGCATATCATGTGTGTTCTTTTGTAATTGGGTTACCTCACTTAGGATGATATACTACAGGTCCATCCATTTGTCTAAGAATTTCATAAATTCATTGTTTTTAATAGTTGAGTAATATTCCATTGCATAAATTTACCATATTTTCTGTATCCATTCCTCTGTTGAGGGATATCTGGGTTCTTTCCAGGTTTGGATGTTATAAATAAGGCTGTTAAGAACATAGTGTAACATGTGTCCTTATTACAAGTTGGAGCATGTTCTGGGTATATTCCTAGGAGTGGTATAGTTGGGTCCTCCAGTAGTACTATGTCCAATTTCTGAGGAAGCACCAGAATGATTTCCAAAGTGGTTGTACCAGCTTGCAATCCCACCAACAAAGGAGGAGTGTTCTTTTTTTTCCACATCCTTGCCAGCATCTTCTGTCACCTGGTTTTTTTATCTTAGCCATTCTGATTGGTGTGAGGTGGAATCTCAGGGTTGTTTTGATTTGCATTTTCCAGATGATTAAGGATCTTGAACATTTTTTTAAGTGCTTTTCAGCCATTCAGTATTCCTCAGTTGAGGATTCTTTGTTTAGCACTGTGCCCCATTTTTTAATGGGGTCATTTAGTTTTCTGGAGTCTAACTTTTTGAGTTCTTTGTAGATATTGAATATTAGCCCCCTGTTACATTTAGGACTGGTAAAGATTGTTTCCCAATCTGTTGGTTGCCTCTTTGTCTTATTGACAGTGTCCTTAGCCTCACAGAAGCTTTTCAATTTTATGAGGTCCCATTTGTTGATTCTTGATCTTAGAGCACAAGCCATTGATGCTGTTTTCAGGAATTTTTCCTCTACACTCCTATCTTTGAGACTTTTGCCATATTTCTCCTCTATAAGTTTCAGTGTCTTGGTTTTATGTGGAGTTCCTTGATCCACTTAGACTTGAACTTTGTACAAGGAGATAAGAATGGATCAATTCACATTCTTCTACATGCTAACCACCAGCTAAGCCATCACCATTTGTTGAAAATGATGTCTTTTTTTTCCACAGGATGGTTTAAGCTCATTTGTCAAAGGTCAAGTGACCATAGGTAGGTGGGTTCATTTCTGAGTCTTCAATTCTATTTCATTGATCTACCTGTTTGTCACTGTACCAGTATCATGCAGTTTTTATAACTATTGCTCTATTGTACAGCTTGAGGTTGGGTATGGTGATTCCACCAGAGCTTTTTTATTGTTGAGAATAGTTTTTGCTATCCTAGGTTTTTTGTATTTCCAGATGAATTTCCAAATTTCCCTTTCTAAGTCGGTGAAGAATTGAGTTGGAATTTTGATGGTAATTGAATTGAATCTTTAGACTGCTTTCAGCAAGATAGCCATTTTTACTGTATTAATACTGCCAATCCATGAGCATGGGAGGTATTTCCATCTTCTGAGATCTTCTTTGATTTCCTTCTTCAGAGACTTGAAGTTTTTATCATATAGATCTTTCACTTGCTTAGTTAGAGTCACACTAAGGTAATTTATGTTATTTGTGACTATTGTGAAGGGTGATCTTTCTCAGTCTGTTTATCTTTGTGAAGAGAAATGCCACTGATTTGTTTGAGTTGATTTTATATCCACCTACATCACTGAAGCTGTTAATCAACTTTAGGATTTCTCTGGAGAAATTTTTTGTGTCACTTGTATATACTACCATATCATCTGCAAATAGTGATATTTTGACTTCTTGCTTTCCAATTCATATCTCTTTGATCTCCTTTTGTTCTTTAATTGCTCTGGCTAGGACTTCAAGTACTATATTGAATAGGTAGGGAGAGAGTGGGCAGCCTTATCTACTCCCTGATTTTAGTGGAATTGCTTCAAGATTCTCTCCATTTAGTTTGATGTTGGCTACAGTTTGGCTGTATGTTGCTTTTATTATGTGTAGGTATGGGCCTTGAATTCCTGACTTTTCCAAGTTGATTATCAAGAACAGGTGTTGGATTTTGTCAAATGCTTTCTCAGCATCTAATGAGATGGTCTTGTCTTTTTTTTTTTTTTTTTTTTTTTTTTTTTTGCTTCTTTGAGTTTGTTTGTATAGTGGATTACATTGATGGATTTCACTATATCGAACCAACCCTGCATCCCTGGGATGAAGCCTACTTGATCATGATGGATGATCCTTTGATGTGTTCTTGGATTTTGTTTGTGAGAATTTTATTGAGTATTTTTAGATCGATATTCATAAGGAAAATTGGTCTGAAGTTCTCTTTCTCTGTTGGGTCCTTGTGTAGTTTTATCATCAGAGTATTTGTGGCTTCATAGAATGAATTGGATAGAGTACCTTCTGTTTCTGTTTGTGGAATAGTTTGAGGAGTATTGGAATTAGGTCTCTTTTGAAGGTCTGATAGAACTCTGCATTAAATGTATCAGGTTCTGGGCTTTTTTTTTTTTTTTTTTTTTTTTGGTTGGGAGATTATTAATTATTGCTCCTATTTCTTTAGGGCAGATAGGACTATTTAGATCATTAACCTGATCCTGATTTAACTTTGATATCTAGTATCTGTCTAAAAAAATGTCCATTTCATCCAGCTTTTCCAGTTTTGCTGAGTATAGGCTTTTGTAGGCCTTTCTGTTATTTATGTTGTTATTGAATATCAGCCTTAGTCTGTGATAATTAGATAGGATGCATGGGATTATTTCAATATTTTTGTATCTCTTGAGGCTTGTTTTGTGACCAAGTATGTGGTCAGTTTTGGAGAAGGTACCATGGGGTGCTGTGAAGAAGGTGTATCCTTTTGTTTTAGGATAAAATGTTCTGTAGATATCTGTTAAATCCATTTGTTTTATAACATGCTAGTTTTAGTGTGTCTTTGTTTTGTTTCTCTTTCCAGGTTCTGTCATTTGATGAGAATGGGGTGTTGAATTCTCCCACTATTATTGTGTGAGGTGCTGCTATGTGTGCTTTGAGCTTTACTAAAGTTTCTTTAATCAATGTGGATGCCCTTTCTTTTGGAGCATAAATGTTCAGAATTTAGAGTTCATCTCAGTAGATTTTAAGTTTGATGAGTATGAAGTGTCCTTCCTTGTCTTTTGTAATAACTTAGGTTTAAAGTTGATTTTGTTAGATATTAGAATGATTACTACAGCTTGTTTCTTGGGACCATTTGCTTAGAAAATTGTTTTCCAGCCTTTTACTCTGAGGAATTGTCTGTCTTTGTCCCTGAGGTAGGTTTCCTGTATGCAGCAAAATGTTTGGTCCTATTTATGTAGTCAGTCTGTGAGTCTATGTCTTTTTATGGGGAAATGAGTCCGTTGATATTAAGAGATATTAAGGAAATGCAATTATTGCTTCCTGATATTTTTGTTGTTAGAGTTGGGATTCTTTCCATGTGGCTTTCTTCTTTTAGGTTTGTTGAAAGATTACTTTCTTGTATTTTTCTAGGGTGTGGTTTCCCTCCTTGTGTTGGAGTTTCCCCTTTATTATCCTTTGAAGGGCTGGATTCATGGAAAGATATTGTGTGAATTTTGTTTTGTCATGGAATACTTTGGTTTCTCCATTTATGGTAATTGAGAATTTTGCTGGGTATAGTAGCCTGGGCTGGCACTTGTGTTCTCTTAGGGTCTGTATAACATCTGTCCAGGATCTTCTGGCTTTCATAGTCTCTGGTGAGAAGTCTGGAATAATTCTAATAGATCTTTATATGTTACTTGACATTTTTCCCTTACTTCTTTTAATATTCTATCTTTGCTTAGTGGTTTTGGTGTTTTGATTATTATGTGTCAAGAGGAATTTCTTTTCTAGTCCAGTGTATTTGGAGTTCTGTAGGCTTCTTGTATGTTCATGGGTACCTCTTTCTTTAGGTTAGGGAAGTATTGTTCTATAATTTTGTTGAAGATATTTACTGGCCCTTTAAGTTGAAAATCTTCATTCTCATCTATACCAATTGTCTCTTGAAATTAAGGGCTTAGGGTTTCAAACTCTCTATCTCTGCACAATATCTGCTTGTGTATCTCTTTATTCTCTACCATGAACTGCAAGAATTTCCTCAGTTGAGAGCAGAGTGATGTAGTGATCTTTCTGCCCAGAGAACTTCCTCACCATTCTTTAGGTTATATAGTGACAAAGTTTGCCTTGATTTCTCTTTATCCTTAGGTTTGGTCTTATTGTATCCTGGATTTCCTGGATGTTTTGAATTAGGATCATTTTTGCATTTTACATTTTCTTTGATTGTTTCATCCATGTTTTCTATGGAATCTTCTTCACTTGAGATTCTCTCTTTCATCTCTTGAATTTTGTTGGTGATGTTTGCATCTTTGGTTTCTGATTTCTTTCCTAGGATTTCTATCTCCAGAATTGTCTCCCTTTGCGATTTCTATATTGTTTCTACTTCTACTTTTAGATTCTGGATGGTTTTGTTCAATTCCTTCACCTGTTTGGTTGTGTTTCCCTATAATTCTTTAAGGGATTTTTGTGTTTCTTCTTTAACGTTTCTACCTGTTTAGCATTGTTCTCCTATATTTCTTTAAGAGAGTTATTAATGTTCTTATAATCCTCTACTAGCATCATGAGATCTGATTTTAAATCTGAATCTTGCTTTTCCCATGTGTTAGAGTATCCAGGAGTTGCTGTGGTAGGAGTACTGGGTTCTGATGATGCCATATAGTCTTGGTTTCTGTTGGTAAGATTCTTGTGTTTGCCTTTTGCCATCTAGTACTCTGATGTTAGATGTTCTTGCTGTCTCTGGCTGGAACTTGTTCCTCTTGTGAGTCTGTAAGCCTGTGTCAGCACTCCTGGGAGACCAGCTCTCCCCTGGCAAGAACAGTGCACAGAGGGCTATGGAAGTGCCCCACCTCCTGGCTGCAGAACTAAGCTCTTAGGACCCTGTTTCTGAAGCTCTGCTGCTTCTGTGGCTTTTGAAATCATGAGTGGACCTAACTTGTTTACAATATTTCTCTAACTCCTTTTTTTTCTGTGCAACACCAAGAATGCAAATCCATTGTTCTGTCTCTGGAAATTAAGGGCTTAGGGCTCCAAAGACTTTATATCTGCACAATATCTGCTTGTGTATCTCTTTATTCTTTACCATGAACTGCAAGAATTTCTTCAGATGAGGGTAGAGTGACTTAGTGATCTTTCTGCCCCGAGAACTTCCTCACTATTCTTTAGGTTATATAGTGACAAAGTATGCCTTGATTTCTCTTTATGCACAACTGCTTTAATTTTGTCTTCATTATTGATGTACTTCCATGATAGATAACAGATTCTAAGATGACATTTCCTTGTTTTCAATGCTTAACAATATGCCCTTCAATTGTATTCTAACTTTCCATGAATGCTAAGAGAACGCTTTTTTTTCCATTTTTTATTAGGTATTTAGCTCATTTACATTTCCAATGCTATACCAAAAGTCCTCCATATCCACCCACCCCCACTCCCCTGCCCACCCACTCCCCCTTTTTGGCCCTGGTGTTCCCCTGTACTGGGGCATATAAAGTTTGCAAGTCCAATGGGCCTCTCTTTCCAGTGATGGCCGACTAGGCCATCTTTTGATATATATGCAGCTAGAGTCAAGAGCTCCGGGGTACTGGTTAGTTCATAATGTTGTTCCACCTATAGGGTTGCAGATCCCTTTAGCTCCTTGGCTACTTTCTCTAGCTCCTCCATTGGGAGCCCTATGATCCATCCATTAGCTGACTGTGAGCATCCACTTCTGTGTTTGCTAGGCCCCGGCATAGTCTCACGAGAGACAGCTACATCTGGGTCCTTTCAATAAAATCTTGCTAGTGTATGCAATGGTGTCAGCGTTTGGATGCTGATTATGGGGTGGATCCCTGGATATGGCAGTCTCTACGTGGTCCATCCTTTCATCTCAGCTCCAAACTTTGTCTCTGTAACTCCTTCCATGGGTGTTTTGTTCCCAAATCTAAGGAGGGGCATAGTGCCCACACTTCAGTCTTCATTCTTCTTGAGTTTCATGTGTTTAGCAAATTATATCTTATATCTTGGGTATCCTAGGTTTGGGGCTAATATCCACTTATCAGTGAGAACGCTTTTATAATTTATTTGTATTATTATATTTTCCTTAAGAGTACAACTGTTATACATCTCCCATGGAAACTACAATTTTCCTTGACTCCTTATCTTGTAGGAATTTGTCTATGATAATCTTGATATAGATTTTTTTGGCATTTTGTGTTTGCTGTTTTTTCACCCTCAGAAATTTGATTATAATTGTGTTTACTAAATCAGTTATTTGTTTGAGCAATCCCTCTTCTGGATTATACATCTTTTCACCACATTTCTTCCTTGTTCTATATTCTACAACTTTTTATCCTATGAGGAAACTCTTAAGCCTGAAGGTAAACAACTCAAAATATCTTCAAGAAGTGTTTGAAACTGACAGTATTCACTAGGTTCCTCCCTCCAAGAGTGAACAAGCCAAACAGCAAAGAAGAGTCTTTAGGCCAGACCAGCTGTTTGAAAAAAACCAGAAACCAGCTGAGATACCTGGAAGTGGTTTAGCCCAACTGTGTCACTTAAAAAGGGCTCTCTCCAACCTGCTGAACATCCTGAAATCTGTACAGTGTACTCTAGGTTCTTAGCTTTTATCCTCTGTCACCCATGCTGCAGTGGATTTTGGTGATGAAACCGTCTTTGATTCATTTCTGCTCTTATATGTAACCCCTCACCCATATTCTTATAAATGCCCTCACTAAAATTATAGGTTAATCAAGTTGGACTTGTTTGTATCCACAATTTGGTTTTGTGATCCTTTCTGGAATGAGTAGACATGTATAAAGTCAGATCTTCCCCCAGAAAGTTTTGTCCCACAAACATAGTTAAGATTGAAATGGCTTTCTTATTTTAATACCTTATACTGATAATTTTTTCTGTCTTTCAGTTATACCATAATTACAAATCTGTGCCCTGCTGGAGTTGTTATCTCATACCCCCTTTCCCCATGCATGTAGATATTATCATGGTTATTTGTAAGGAGGATTAGTTTTGATTGAAACATGGTTATTTTGAAAACCATGTCACACTCCACTCGTGATAGTGATAGTGTCTGATGTTCTTTTCTTGACCTCCATTGATGCCAAGTTTGCAGATTTTATGACTCTTGGGCTTAGACTATAGCTGAATTCTTCTACCAGATTGCCACCCACACTACCGGGACCTGAATGATCATCCTTGATATGCTGCAATGTGCTTTGATAGACCAACATAGATTTGATGGTTACTCTTTATTGTCAACTGTATCTAAAGTCTTCTAGGAGACATATCTCTGGTATGTCTGTGAACATGCCTCTAAAGAAGTTTATATAAAGGGAGAAAATGTACCTTGAATGTGGGATGTTTCATCCTTGGATACAAGTAAAAGGAGAAAATGAGTCAAGTATCTGCATCCTTTGTTCTCTGCTTGCTGATTGCATAGGCAATATGACCAGCAACCTCATTTCATAAGAAGTCTGTCATGCACTCCTATGAGTCAAAAAGAATCCATCTTACCTAAAGCAGTCATTATCTGGTTTTTGTTCACAGTTCTTTAAAAGATGGTTAACAGAATAAATGTTCAATCCTCATTGTGACTGGGAGATAATCAAAGTTCTAATTCTTGTCAGGCTTCTCTTGACATTATCCCAGCAGACAGAGTCATGGATACTTGCTAACTAAGAATAATGATAGATATCTTTTCTTACATGGCCCCCAAAGTGCTCTGTGAATTGATTGTAATCACACAGAAAAGATAAAGGTCTGAGTTCTCCACTGTACCTTTTTTTTTTCTCTACATCAACAAGAAGAAAAGTAAGTTTGCAAGGGTCTCACTATAGTTTCACAAGGGTAAATGTCTATTATCTGTTTGAATAGGCATGAATGCAATTGTGAATATTTCAATAACTTTTACATGGATTACGATAGAGTCCCAATGGCATAATAACTTTGTCTTAACTACTTCGTCCCTATTATTTGTTAAAAGTTGACAGACTTTGGCTAGTACTTTTAGTTGTCTACAACCATTGCTATTTTTAGGTTGCTGACTCAGGTTCAAGACTGGGGTGAGTAAACAAAACAAAGCATCGGGATAGTTAGTTATCTCATACTGTTTCTTCAGCACAGAAGCCCTAAGCATATCTATTTTCCTCTCTTTACCTTTACATACATGCATACAATGGTAATATATAATGCCATGGTGTCTTACAATAATGATCACATGGCTAAAGAGAAAGGCCTTTCCCCCACCCCTCTCACAACAGTAAGAACAATGCATAAAATAATTTAAAAAATGACTGGATTTATATCAATACTTTCTTCCATATTTTCTCAAAGGAAATTAACAGTGGTGTGCTAGAGAATCAATATTCAAGACTCACAGAGTATGTGCTCTGCATTTTGTCTCAGCCTATGCACCAGATGTACTAACTGTAATTTTTAGACAAACTATGAAAAGAGGGTATTGCAATCTCTATTTGAAAGATGCAGATTTTGAGTAATAGAAAAGGGAAAATTGGCATCCAGCAGTGATGCCTACTTAAAATCTTCCCTTAATTACATATTTCTCACATATGATAATGGGACTTACATAGTGTGACTTTCAGACCATAGCACACTGATTTCAATTTTATCTTCTCAGTCCTATATCCATCATTGAAAGTTCATTATATTACCAACATGGACCTACCATATATATATGTGTGTGTGTGTGTGTGTGTGTGTGTGTGTGTGTGTGTATGCATAACATTTTCCCCTTTTTTGTTTTTTTTATTTGCTTGTATATCCATGACTACCTATATTCCAAAGGAAATTCAATAGCTAAGATTTATTCTGAAGATAAGATGCAGTTATTAGCAAGTTCAAATTAATAATTACAAGACACACAATACATTATAGAAGATGGAATTAAGTAAAAAGATAATACTAGATGAACACGTGGTTTCCCAGTAAAGTCATCAAGGTAAAAGCACAAAGAATTATAATTGTAATTATACAAATTGCATATTTATTGACAATTTAAAGTATGTTCACATGGATTGTGACATTTGATTCTTCCCTTAGGCACCAAGTTCATAGAAAATAGTTATGGTTTCCTGTGCATCCATCTCTGTTTTATTGAACAGCTTACTTTCCACCCATATAGCACCCTAAATGTTTATTTCAGGCTCTTTTGTCCCATAGGCTGACATTTCTGAAGAATATCCCATTTGTCAGTTAATTCCTTGTAGATAACTAGTCTGTCCTTGAACCCCAGGTCAATCATGAGCTAGATGTGTATTTTCATTTGCAAGAGATAGAAATCATACATCTAGTTTGCTTGTTTCAGGAGTCAGGTTTCATGAGTATAATATCTTTGACATTCAGAAAGTTGATTTTTATTGTCTGTTTATGAGTAAACCATATTGCATAAATAGGAACTTTGTAAACAGGAGCTGAATGAACATATGAGTGTAGAAGTAATACCTAAATGGATGTAGATTGAAAGACGTTTAAGTGAATTCTCTTTCAATGTACCTGGGTAGCTCAGAGTTAGCAAGGAAATTACTTCAGCTTAGAGAAAGGCAGAAAGGATCAGCTGAAAGATTTGAACTACAATGCTGTGAGAAAATGGGCATCTTAAAAAGATTAATCTTTCAAGGCTATATGTGGAAAATGCAGTGAATAGTGTCATTCCAGTTCATTCCAACTCTGCAAAGCAGACAGGAACATCTTGATACATTTTTCTTAGATGCATCTATATAGATTGTATTTGATAAAATCAAGCTAAACATTCAAATACCATATGAGGGTTTAAAAACTCTTTGTTCACTGCAAATAGCACTTGCAATCAGAAGATTAATTCCCAGCAACTCCATATATAGTATTGTAATGTGTTCTTCTGAAATGCAATTTTATATTATATCACTGGAGGGGAACAGATTGAACTCAATTATTGCATTCTCTAACCTATTACTGAAATATTAAGACACAACAAAGGCACCTGTCCTCCCTAATTACCTGATCTCTAGCTGCTGGAACATTGTTCAGCCTCAATTTTGTGTTAATATTGATATAAAGTCTCTCTCTCTCTCTCTCTCTCTCTCTCTCTATATATATATATATATATATATATATATGTAGTTATATATAGTTATATATCCTTATAATGTCAGAAATATGAAATCATAAGAGAGAACAAAGCAAGCCACCTCCTGTCACTGTTCTTGTTCACCAGGAACAAGCATTGATGCAGAAATGGGAACAGAAATGGGGACAGAAATGGGAAGCTTCAATTCTCTGCAGTGAGCCTGGGCAGTTTGCTGTTGGTACATCTATCATAGCAGCATTCAGGACCTTCTGAGTGGCTGCAAAGAACCAGTGATTTGCAGAGTGCCACTTGCCTGGGCCAAAACCCAGAGCTCAGCAGAATTTCCAGTGTGATACATTTTGCAATGCATGAGAGTAGCCATTGCCATGGTGAAAAAGAAAAAAAAATGCCTGTACACATTTGCAGATCATTTTTTCTAATGGCGTGCATTTCATAGAGCTGCCCAGCTTAGAGGTGATTATAAATATGAATAAAGAAATTAAGGAAAGGAAAGATCAAAGAGGCCCAGAATGAGTGGCAATGAGATCAGAACACAATCCCAATAACACAGCCTGTCCTGGGGTGTTCACTTATGCATACACATCTATCTCATTGCCCTATGACTTTAGTCTTCATACATTGTAGGCCACATTTTTCCTATGTCATATGAAATTTTCCATCTCATTAAAAACAACCAGCAATGTTAAGCACGTACTATCAGTGACTAGTTATAAAGATATAAAAATTGTGTTCAGAGAAATTATTGAAGAGAAATATTTAGGGTTTATGACCATTCCTGAGGTGGCAGTCTCCCCACTTCATGGTGGCAGACCTCCCCACTTCATGGGGTTCCAAGTCTCTCAAGGGTTAGGTGCATCTTTTCTGACTGTTACAATTTTACACATAAAACAATATTTGTATCTCACTTATACTAAAAACTCATTTGTTTTCCTTTGGCATTAAAATACCAGATGTCCAGTTAAATTTGATTTGTCAACCCTAGTACCTAGGGAATAGTCTCAAGATTCTTTATGTTCATGATGCAGATATCAAAGATGACTGGATTCTTGCTCATGCTTTCTAAAATTTTCCTTTTCTTCTCTAGCTCATTTCTGCTTTTTTTTCTTTTTGAGTATCAATATTTTTATTATTTTATTTATTTATATTTCAAATGTTATCCCCTTTCCTGGTTTCCCCCCAGAAGACGCCCTATCCCTTCCCCCTTCCCCCTGCTTACCAACCCACCCACTTCTGCATCCCTGTCCTAGCATTCCCCTACATTGGGGCATCAAACCTTCTCAGGATCAAAGGCCTCTCCTCCCATTGATGTCCAATAAGGCCAACCTCTGCTACATATGTATCTGGAGCCATGTGTCCCTCCATTTGTACTCTTTGGTTGGTGGTTTAGTCTCTTGGAGCTCTGAGGGTTACTGGTTGGTTCATATTGTTGTTCCTCTTATGGGGTTGCAAGCCTCTTCAGCTCCTTCACTCCTTTCTCTAGCTCCTCCATTGGGGGCCTTTTGCTCCGTACAATGGTTGGCTAAGAGCATGCACCTCTGTATTTGTCAGGCACCAGCAGAGCCTCTCAGGATACAGCTATATCAGGCTCCTATCAACAAGCACTTGTTGGCATCCACAATAGTGTCTGGGTTTGGTGACTGTATATGGGATGGATCCCCAGGTGAGGCAATCTCTGGATGGTCCATGCTTTTGTCTTTGCCACTCTTTATGTGAATGGACTTTTGGGATTTAAAATTTAAATATGTTTTAACATTATGATTATAATTGAACTGACTTTTAAACTCTGTATTTGCCTATTGTGTAGACTTCATACTAGACTTGATTACCATGGCCCATACTCCTTTATAGCCTCTGAACTTTTTGGCATGAGAAATGACTGACTTACCTTGCACTTTTCCTTACTTAGATATGAACTTCCCTTATTTCATTTCCCTTATTTTACTTTTATGACAAATAAATAATTAAATGAATAAATAAATGCCTGTGTATGCAGTAGATGGACCATTCCTCGACTGTTCCTATGTTGACTAATGTGGTGTGATGCTTTCCATTCTCTGTCACATTTCTCCTATACTGGTTTAGAGCCATGTGCTACATACTGATCTTTCGACTTTTGATGGACACATGTCTAATGGTGAGCTTATTCAAGATTGTAGTAGAGATGCAAATTTCATCTCTTGTGACCTTACAGCCACTCTTATGTCATGGTATGGGACAATACACATGTATAGATATGTAATGCCACAGTACTGACAGTCAAGAATGTGTGTCAAATATGATTTTTTTTTACCATACACTCTTAACAATAATTGTAAAAATGAGTTTATCAACCTGAGTATTTACTATGCCACCTAATTATTATCCTGATTATACAAATTCTTCCTGGAAAAGGAAAATATGATCGCAATGAATAAATGTGTTCTGTTAGACCATTGACAATTTGGTCTGTTTTCCGTGTGTCTGAATCTCATCAAAAAGCCACATATGGTACTGATTTATACCATATAGCTTTAGTAATTTGTTCCTGATAGTTTCACACACACACACAACTGAGCAGTACATTCCTCAAAATATATATCCCAGTACTCTGAGACACATGGTCATATCTTCTCCATCAGAGTTAGAAATCAGGTTCTAAGGTCATAAATTAAGTAACCAAAGATAAGTTATCCCACAGATTCAATCCATACTACTATTTATAAAATAGCTCTCTATGTCTGAAGGATTTTGTTTTTAATCCCACCTGGCAGTCACCGTAATGGAGATCCAAGGAATATACACATATGGTAAATGATCATAGTATCTTGGGTCCTAATAGCCACACAGACAACTCCTAGAATCGAAAACAGTGACATGTTCTAACAACCATTACTACCTTGTAATTTCAAACCAACACATTTGGAAGCTTCTGTATATTGTAAAAGGCTCCGTTATGTGTCTACCTGTTGAGCTCTATTGCATAGAGTTTACTTTCCTATCAGTTTCCTGTTACAGCAGGGCAGAGGAAGATTCCTACATAATTTGGAAGAAGAAAGATATTGGAAATTTCACAATTGCTTTTCCTGAGCTTCTCACTCAGATCCTTGGCATATATCACCTCTGAGTCAGAGTCCCAGTCCTGGAGTCTCCTTCAATTTCAGCATTTTTGTGCCAAACTCATATACTTTGATTTTTGACAAAGGTCCTTAACCTTTAAATGACAACAAAACTCATTGCCAGAGTCAGACCAATGTTTCTTTCTGTCCTTATGGGATTGTATCTCAAACAGCAGGGTTCTGTTCTGCTTACAATGTTGCCTATAAACTCCCTTCAGACTTGTTGCCTATAAATTCCACTATTCACCATTGAGTATGGAACCAAAGGTGCTGAATGACACAGCACTTGAGACAGTCCTTATTGCATTCCATTTTATAGACCAACTGGTTCTAACACTACAACCTTTGAGAGAATACTATGTCAAGCTCAAGTTGTCTCTTATTGAATTTTCAAGGACAGAACAATTGAAAGACATAGTCAAATTTCAAAGGGATTCCCAAGCTAACTCATTTTAAGTGCAACTGTTTTATACCAGGACACCATGGAGACCCATGTAAATACTAGGTATCAACAAAGCAGGTCATTCATATGGCAGCTGGCAATCACAGAGTCAGGTCGAAGACTTAACTCTTTTTACGTTGGAGACACATATAAAGCAAAGTGTCAGACTTCCAGGCTTCATCTTGGGTCTATGGAAACTCTGCC
This sequence comes from Mus musculus, assembly GCF_000001635.26. NCBI lineage: Eukaryota > Metazoa > Chordata > Mammalia > Rodentia > Muridae > Mus > Mus musculus. Next base: position 71,063,482 of record NC_000081.6, on the reverse strand, counting down.
TTCTTTGCCTCCATCTGTTGGAGAATTGAGGTAATGTGATTTGTAATGGAATCTATAAATACTACATCCTTTAGAAACAGGTTGCCAATCACTAGTTAAAAGGTTAAATTGCCAATATCAACAGTAGCTCAGATAAATTGCTCGGACCCCTGGGGTAGTTAATTTCAGATAGTGTTCTATTTCAGGTGTCTTATAATTAAGTACTGATCTTTTCCTTATTGTGATATTATTATTACTGCTCCTGTTACAATGTAATGCTGGTAGTGCAGGAGTAACTGAAGAAAAACCTGTACCAAAGTTTCTGAGGGGCAATGAGTTACTTAGATGCATCACTCATAATTACATCTTCACTCATCTTTTATCTTTGATAGATGGTGTACCATTCATATCTTTACACTTTAGTGTTTTCTGAGGCCCAGCGCCATCAATTTTTATGACAAAGATAGTCATGGGATAAATGCAGAGAACAATTATCCTGAAAGACCACATTATGAAGAGATTATGAGGCTCTTAACTAGAGACTGAGATTCTGATCATATACAAATGGACTCAAGAGAAATAAATAGATATACACAAAGAGTAATTGGATTATCTTTGTGTAGAGGTTTCATCAGCGAAATCTATCAGCAAACATACACAATCATTTATGGAAATCAAAGAAGTATTGTTGGTGTTACATCCAACTAGTTTTTGATTGTCAGTCATGGTTCGAGATTATGTTTTGCCATACAGGGAACAATTCTCAGTTCTCCAACAGTAAATATGTTTAAAATTCCCAGTTAATAAATTAAAAAATATACCCTTAAAATATGTTAAGCATCTTTCTGATGGTTTGAGAATGTCCCCATAATCTCGGGTATTTGAATTGGCTCTCAGTTAGTTCCACTGTTTAGGAAAGCTTAGAAGATAGGCCTGGTGGAACCAATATGTCACTGGGATGTGTTTGGAGGTTTCAAAGACTCAAATCATCCCCACTCTACTCTATCTGTTTCTAACTTAATGTTCAGGATCAGCTTGTACCAGCTGCCATATCTGTGTGCTGCCATATTTTCCTGTCATGTTGGTGACGGGCTTATCCCTGGAGAATTGCAAGCTAAATAAAAACTTCCTTCTATTAATTTCCTTGGCCATGGCATTTCATCACAACAATGGAAAAGCAACTAAGTTAACCCCTTTTCAATATCTGTAAGTATGGTTTTCATCAGCCAACTCAAACATCTTCCCTGAAGTGCGTGTGGAGTACACACTGCTATCTAAATTTCAAAGATGAATCTAAAGTCTAATTATGACATTGACAAGACAATGTGTGTTCAGTGATTATTAATGTCCAACATATTGTATGGTAGTCTAACAGCATGACCAAGTAATTGCATTTAGGCTCATAATAAGACCCTGTATAATCAAAACTGTGACTTATTTGTCAATCACTAGATGTATCATTACCCTACTGTACGGTAACCCTGATAACATTTATAAGTCCATGAGCTATAATGAGAATCAATCCCATATACTCCTGGGACACATGCAGAAGGACACAGTAGTATATGAAAGGTATGCAGTATGTCACTGCCTGGCAGACCACAAATAGTTTCATGAACTTATCATTGCTATTATTCCTGACAGTCTCTATCCCTACAACTGTTCAGCTCATGACCTAGTCCTACAACATTTAGGAACATTCCATCCCAAGGTGTGGAGAGGAATTAGCTTCTTGCACTTCCTCACTCCCCATAAATTTATACTTAAATGGTAATCTCACATTTACCGTGACAACCAGCCTGCTTATAATCCATTTTGAGTTTAATTTTGCTGTACTTTCCTTTTACAGTCACCAGTTTGGGCCTTAATTATAGTGAGCATTTTGCTCTACACTCTACGTTTTATGTTCATTCTCCATGATAAAAGTTCATCATCTATTGGCTTGTTTATTGATGACATATATCCATATATTAGCTCTCTTGAGCCTATGTTCCATTTTTTGTTTTCAAGACGGTAAATTGGAATGCAGAAAATCTTCTGATGTCTTTGAAGACTTAGCTTAAATATTAGCCAGTGGGGTGTGGTTACTTGTCTTTCTACAGTAGAACTTTGCATTTGATAATTTGCTACTTTCCCAGGACATCTGGCTTCACATGCCATCAAGCCTTTGGTATATAATTGATTTTACATGTTATAAGTAAATATTTCTAGATAGTAATATCACACACACACACACACACACACACACACACACACACACACACTTGAAATTCACTACTGTCGAAAGCTTATGAGCAAGAGAGTTTCTCAAACAACATGTGACTTCTCATGATTGTGGAACTTAGAATCTCCCTCTGAAATTGGTGACTTGGAAGGAAAAGGGTAGGAAAAGAATGTCAGGGAATAGACATGCTTCAAGAACTAAACCATGGAGTTAGTTCTGTAAAGAAATTCCACTGCAGAGGCAAAAATGCAATGTGCATACATCTATGAACTCTAGGTACATCTTTGTGCTTTTGATTATCTACTTTTTCCCATTTGAGCTAAATACTTTTATATTCCAAATTGAACTTGAAGTTATTAAAGATAAAATGAAAAATCTATGCAAATCATGTTTTCTTTAAATAGAATGTTATTAAACAGTAAGTAAAAGTGCCAAGCATTTGAGAGAAAAACCACAGCTAATGGAGAAGAATCTTAAAGGTTATTATTTTTATTGGCACTCTTTCCTGCTGCTTGATCCTCCCCATGCATTGATTTTTCTATGGCACTCCACAAATTGTGTTTCTGACCATGCCTCTAGGTCTATGGATACAAAGTTTCTATACATTTTTCAGGCAAGACATCACTTCCCCAAGGAAGCCTTTTCTAGACATGAAAGTCTGTTTTATTTTCTTTCCCTTGATATTCCCCAAGAATACTACATGTGTTCCCTTCTTAATGGTCATTTCTGATTTATATGTTTCTCTTCTCAGATGTAAGTTTTCTAGGTGAAGGTGTAAGTTCCACCTCAATCCCATATACCTCATTCAAAATTGTATGCATCACATACATTTTTGTAGAAAGTATAATCAATGTAGTATTCATTACAATGAAGTGTTGTTTTTAATTTTTTTATAGGGGCAATTTTAGAGTAATGTGATTGGTGTTTGGGATTTGCTTTAAACTTAGAAAAATGTGCAGAAAGATAAGTCTATCTTATAGAGGTAGACTGGAAGCATCTTCCATTCTAGGGTATTCAGTGTGGGTTTTATGCAGCTGTCAGGGAGGAGTATTAAACAAATAGATTTATTCAGTTTTTAGCACATGTTTACTGAGGGTCAACATTATGGCAGGCATAGGGCACTACTGACACATAGGAGTCATATGTGTGACTCTTAAACTTGCCAACTTGGAAGGATTTACAATTATCTAGAACATGGACCACTGTCAGGTCTTTGTAGGCATTTCCAGAGAGGATTTACTGAGATGCACAATCCTGTCAGCATATGGGTGGAGCAGGACAATGGGCAGGATAGGGTCTGAACTAAAAAAAAAGCAGGAGTGTCAACACCCATCTTTTACAGCTCTCTGAGCACAGGCATATCATAATATTGATGTCATGCTTCTGTTACCACGGCTTCCCTATCACTATGTCCCTTCTTGTACATTCTCCTTTCTCATGGCTCCCCACCACACTTTAAATCACATCTCAGTTTTATGCTTATCTTCTCAGTTCTAATTTTTCAAAGGCAAAGGTAACTGAATCTTGCTTTTGTATCAGTATTGGCACACAGCCCTCCACCAATCCTTCCTTCTTTGCTTAACTCATTTTGTCAGGCAGGTTGCTACGGTAGTGAGAAAAAATAACTAAGTTTGTGAATCAAAAAGGTAGGTTTTCTCCTGGTCACTGTGTAATATATTGGGGTGATATTGTCTAATTTGTGTTATAAAAGAACAATAGAGATGTCTTGATGGGTCTCACTACAACATAAATGCATTGTTGCACTGAGAACCCCTTCAGTGAAACAGGCCTTTTGGGGGGGTTGGAGAACACAAAATTCTATTTCCAAGTTTTCCTCCAGTCCTAGAAACCTTCACATTGATCTTGGGAAATGAATATCTTCTCACCAAATTAATTACTTACAACTGACTTTTCCTTTTATGCCTTCAAGCAAGAATCACTTTATCTGGATTCATGAGACATCTTGCTGCCCTGTGATCTGCTCTCCACACCCAAACTGACAAGTATAGATTGCCAGGTACTCTTGGATAAAAGAAATTCAGGACTTGAAAAGAGAATTTTCCATTTCCAGAGGGAAATGAAAGGGCAGAATTCAGAAGGAGTGGAGTTTGATGTGTCTGCAGAGTAAAGACCCCTGACCTTGTACCTGCTAGCTTGGCACTCGTCACCATAATGCTCTGTGACTATCTTGATTTTCTAAGTCCTCATCCACTGGCTGAGAGGTGACAGGTGAAATCACAAGAGGACATGTAGCTATTCAACACATATATATTATTATAAAGAAAAGAAGAAACTTGGACAAGGGTCAGAGGCAGGAGGAATACCTATTTCTAAAGAGATGCTGACAGAAGTAGTGTCAGCAGAGAAGATCAAGTAAATATACTATGTGATGTTTAAAGAAGGCAAGTATCAAAGGACTGTGGAAGCTGACTGTGTTGAAGTTGTGATTCTTTATCAATAAAAAACCATAATGTTAATCTGGTAGTTTCTTAAGTTTCATGTACTCAGATTAGCCAAACAAGCTTTCTAAAAAACAAGGTTACAAGACAAAGAATGCATATTTTAAATTTTGCTAGGACTGTGTCATGGAACTATCAACATGCCTGTATCATTTTCTCTTCTTTCTCTGTAAATTTACATTAGAATGGTAATTTGCAACACACATGAAACTCAAGAAGAAGGAAGACCAAAGTGTGGATACTTCGCTCCATCTTAGAATGGGGAAGAAAATACCCATAGAAGGAGTTATGGAGACAAAGTTTGGTGCTGAGAAGGAAGGAAAGACCATCCAGAGATTGCCCCACTCGGGGATCCATCCCAGATACAACCACCAAACCAAGACACTATTGCATATGCCAGCAAGATTTTTCGGAATGGACCCTGACATAGCTTTCTCTTGTGAGGCTATGCCAATGCCTGGAAAATAGAGAAGTGGCTGCTCACAGTCATCTTTTGGATGGAACACAGGTCCCCTAATGAAGGAGCTAAAGAAAGTACCCAAGGAGCTAAAAAGTCTGCAACCCTATAGGAGGAACAACATTATGAACTAACCAGTACCCTCCCAGAGTTGTATCTCTAGTTGCATATGTAGCAGAGGATGGCCTATTCCTCCATCAATGGGAGGACAGGCCCTTGGTATTGCAAAGATCATATGCCCTAGTACAGGGGAATACCAGGGCCAGGAAGCAAAAGTGGGTGGGTTGGGGAGCAGGGTTGGGGGGTCTAGGGGGCTTTGGGGATAGCATTTGAAATGTAAATGAAGAAAATAAGTAATTTGATAATGAAAATAGAAAAAAAATAATAAGACTGGATACTCTCTGGCCACCTCAGATTTGCCACTGAACACAAAACATAACTCTAAAACCTATCAGAGAGAAGTGTGGATTTTCTCTTTAAGCAAAGTAATTGCAAATCAAAATCAAAAATAAAAACCAAATAAAATATCTGAAGATCTGATGAAAATAGATCTTCATCAATGAGAAGAATTGTTTTTGAGATGGTTTCAATAGTGAATTAACATAGATGACAGAGTATAATGCCAGGAAATCAAGATATGAGACAGAATGCAGAACATGAAAGTCATAGATTTTTTTTTTTTTATAGCCAGATGTGTCTACATTTACCAAGAATTTCTCAAGAGAACAAAGAAACAGGCTATGTTCTCAGATAGGATTCATTTTGTGTGTGTGTGTGTGTGTGTGTGTGTGTGTGTGTTTGTGTGTGTGTGTTTGATAGCAGCATGGGATGCTGGCAGCAGCTGACCTGTGTATGATTAGGTTAGTCAGAATATCAAGGAGATTTTTCTATTTGTATCATAAGATTCAGGGATGTAGAGGAAAATAAGCTCAATGATTCTCAGCTGCTAGGAAATGCTTGCACCATCCACAATATTCCATTCGCCTGAAATAACTTCCTTTAACAAATTGACTTTCCTCATTAATCTTTAGGTGATTTTCACCATTGCCACATTATCTCACATGACTTCCCTTTGTGCTGTAGAATACCTGAGATCAAGACTACAATAAACAAAATAGAGGTCTTTCCCTGTTGCTTATTTCTTGTCTTCCATAGAAGATCAAGTAAACCTCCTAGCTTCTAGAGTAGGATATAAGGGCATCTTTCTGAATGCTTATTTCTGTCTCCAGACACAATACTATAGTTTCTTCTGTTTTCTGTCCTATAATCAGTTTCTTTCTCTATGATACACATTCTTTTTTTTTTTTTTTTTTTTTTGCTTAAATTATGTTTTTTCCCCTCTGAAACCCTTGGGTTAGTGTCTCTCCAAGACATACATTGCCTTATTACAAAATTATAGAAATGATAATCTTATCAAGTTTTATTTTTGTGCCATCTGCTCCTATGTATACAAGCTATGTGCCTTTGTGTGTGTGTGTGTGTGTGTGTGTGTGTGTGTGTGCGTGTGTCTGTGTCTGTGTTTGTGTGTGTTTCTGAGAATTCTCAGACCTTGGTATGCAAGACAAGTACTTCTAATGTAGTTATACTCCTAGCCACCAAGCACATATTTCTGCTACTGAAAATAATTTTTAAATTTGCTACCAAGATGAATCCAGGTTTATTTCTTTCTTAACTCCTATGAAACAGATGTTTTCCCTCTGAACTCATAGACAGTGATGTGGAGAACAGGTATGAAAGAGCTTAAGTACTAAGCTCAGGGAGCATGCTTTCCTATGCTGAATCTGCTGCTTAGGCTTTTCTTAAATATGGTGTATCATTGTTTTCTCATCTGTGGAGGTAATGATATCTAATAACAGAACATATTTAAAAGGTCATGCTTAGGACTGGTTAATGTATATGAAGCCTTGACTGGCTAAAATGTACCCTGAGACTTTTAGCACTTTTGGCTCTTTTTCTACATTTATCTCATATACCTCAAAATCTTTAAAATTTTAAAGTAGAGAATTTATCATATCACATTATTGTGACAATTACAATAAGTGGAGGAAAGAAAAAGGATCTCCTTTATTCTGTTCTTAGTGTTGAAAGTAACTGATAAAGGCTAAATTTGCTATGATACTTAAGTGTCAACACACAGAAGAACTGTGAAGGACAAGGTGAAAGAGAATTGAATGGAGGATTGTTTGCTGGGTTGTTTTATGTTAGCTTGACACAGGGTAGAGTTATCTGAATATTAATTCAGAGAGAGACTTCATCTTCATAAGATCTAGCTGTAGGATATTTCTAAATTAGTGATTGATGGGGAAAGACCCAGTTCATTGTGGATGGTTTTTATTCCAGGGCCAGTGGTCCTGAGGTCTACAAGAGTGCAGGCTGAGCAGACCAATAAGTAGCACCTCTTCATTGCCTCTGCATCAACTGCTGCCTCCACATTCCTGATGTGTCTGAGTTCCTGTCTGGACTTTCTGCAGTAATGTATAGCAGAAAGGGTAAGCAATAGTAAACATTTCCTCCTCAGTTTGCTGTTGGTCCTGGTGTTTCATCACAGCAATAGTAACTCTAACTAAGACAGGTTGTGAAGGCAGTTGAAGGTAAGAAAATGGGGGACCAAGATTCAGTGAAACACAGACAAATTCTCCAGGTCTTAGAAGAAATCTAGAGACTCAAAATGCTTAGGAGATTAGAGCTTTGTCTGTCAGGTCTATGAGGCCACCTGGAGACTATTTCCACACCACTGAATGCCTAAAACATGAAATTTACATGCAGAATTTGAGGACAAAGTGCCTACATATTTAGAGCAGGAAATTCAGGAGAAATTTTGTCATTAAATCTAGGTTCTATGTTTGTACCTTTCAATCTAATATCTCATTATTCTTGGTATATATATATCCTATAGGTCCATCCAAATTCTAATAACAAGGTCCCACTGTTACAATTGTAACCATGGTATCACATTTTCTACTTGAGTTCTAATGATATTTAGATCAATTTGTGCTATGTCTTTTTGGTTACATTAACAAGTATGCTTCAATAAGTAAATTACACACAAAGTTTCGTGATCTATATACTTTAACCCCACTCCCCTAATCTACATAATTACTAAACCTTGTGTGATGTAATAATCTTAATATGTTTAATGTCCTCAACCTCATTCAACAGCATCTTTCACACAATTCTATGAACTAGAATTCTTTTTCGTATTTTGAATTAAAGTCATGCTCTGAAAACTTGTATGTAATATGTTAGGTTTTTCTTTCTGGAATGTCAAAAACTAAATCTATATCTTATTATACACATTGATCCATCAGTCACCTGAGTACATTCATTGTGATCCCCAAAGGGATTACAATTCTCCATGGTTAATGTCAGTAGATTTATGACTTTTCTACCTATTTAATCGAATGCTATAGATCATTTCCAATTCCCTATAAGTTGTCTCTCCTCCTCCTAAAACATGCAGCTAAAATGGCTCCACCCTTTACATACTCATCTCTTAGAGAACAGACTATCAGCACCCTGTGGTTTCATAATGCGTTATTGCAATGGCTAAGAACATGTTGAGAACACTCTATGTGAAGCACTCTGGCTCCCTGAAATTATGGTGGTTTATCTGTGATGCACTTTAAAATTAAGTTAGGAATGTGTTTTGATCGTGTAAGCTCCCAAGCTGGTAATAAAGAATTGTGACAGCTACTTGGAGAGGCGTAGGGTTGATTTGTGGCAACCTTGTTGAGTGCTATAGTTGGTATTATAAATAATAAACTCCCCAAACATAATGAAGTAGTAAATGACAATAGAAAATCAATAATGCATGAAAACATTCCTGTGATTTACTGATATTTAAGCCATCCTCATACTGCAAGGTTCAAAGATTGCTTGAAAACCACTTCCAAAGACCAAGAAATGATTGCTGATAAGATACTGTTGTGGGGGTGAAGACATTACATAAATCCATTCATGGTTTAATAATCACCCAGATGCCTCAGTTCCCGTGGGAAGGAAAGTTAATGGTGACAGGTCAGTTAATTTATAGTATAGCTTTTTAATTGCACCAACATACTTCTTCTTTAAATACTGCTTTTCTTACGGGAGAATAAAAGCTGCAGGAGCTCTTCCTCAGTCCCTGTCTTTGGTAGAATAGAAAAAGAGAAATCTCTCAAGTTAGCCCCTTCAGAGCCTGACCCTTGGGGTATAAATTTCTGTCTGAAATCCACTTATAAGGTTGACAGATAATGTGTAGTTTTCTAGAGCAGACTGTATGTCATTTCTAGCATGACGTGGATTTTTGTAAAGTGACTTAGTGTACCATGTATTGTGAGTAGGAATGTAGTACCTATGAGGTAAACACTAACACAAATGTTTGTTGTCATTCTCTGATACTTTCAATGTTGCCGAGTCATTTCTCTCTATTCATTAGCTGAAATTGCATCTCCTTTGGCAGTTGTGACCCACCAGCTTACCATCATTTGGTCACATGTGGGGTCTCCTTGCATTATTGTGGATTTAGGTCAGTTTTATTGCATGCTATCACATTGTTGCTGTACTCTTCCCTTTCCCTGTGAGATCATGGCTGCATCATGACCTGTCTACTTGACCTTCAATTTTTCATGGCAAACCTAGTGGAATCACTGACAGGGTCCATCCAGACAACCCAGAGTAGTTCCCAAACTGTCCTTGCCTGCTTCTCCACTGTAGATTTTATTTTAACATTTCTTTTATATTCTTCTTGCTTTTCTCAGATGTTTCATTTTGGTGATCTCTCCCACACTCACCTGAATATTTCAGTCTCAATTCACAGAGAAAAATAAAATGGCACTCAGTGACCATACGACTTCATATCAAGAAAGTCTTCTGTATTGGAACTTTGCTTTAAATTCCTGAGACCACATATCAAAATGTATCAGGGGCCACCTTGTGTATCCCCTCGCCTGCCCTGTGCTTTGGTGATATGACTAAGGGCTCCTCATCTTCTCACCTTTTCCTTCCTCTGGAGTTCCAAATTCATTATACTCAACTCTCTCAACGACCTCATACTACCTCCAAAATGCTCCCCACATCTGCAGAGCTTTATTTTAATGGTGACTCTTCATTACCATAAAGGAAACATTCACATCCTGCTGACTAGTCTTATGTCAATCAGACACAAGCAAGAGTTATGTGAAAGTAAGGAACCCCAGCAAAGAAAAATGCCTCCATAAGATCTGGCTGTGAGGCATTTTCTAAATTACTGATTGATGGGGCAGAGCCCATTCCATTGTGGGTGGTTCCATACCTGGGATGGTGGCCCTGGGTTCTATAAAAGAGCAGGCTGAGTAGGCCAGAGAGATCAAAGCAGTAAGCAGTGCCTTTCATAACCTCTGAATCAGCTCCTGCCTCCAAATTTTTGCCCTGTTTGAATTCCTATCCTGACTTCCTTCAGTGCTGAACATAAGTATAAGCCAAATAAGTAATTTCCTCTGCAACTTGTTTTTTGATATTGTGTTTTGTTTCAGCAATAGAAACCCAAACTAACACACACACACACACACACACACACACACACACACACACACACACACACACACCTTAAAAAGATTTATTAATAAATAAAACATAGAAAGAAGGTCTGAGGAGATAGCTCAAGCTGTAACATATTTGGCATTCTGATAGAGGGACCTGAGTTCATTCTTCAGAATCTATAAGAAAGAAAGAAAAAAAGCACAGCAACACATCTGTACTCCCAATAGGGGGAACATCATGAGGTTGGGGTGGAGTCAGGAGGATCCCTAGAGCTTTTTAAAAAATAATTTAGGTATAATAACTGCTGCTTAATTATCCCTGGAATGTTTTAATTAATTAATTAACATCCCAAACACTGCCACTCACATTTATTCCCCCATCACAGAGATCCTTTGCCTCAATGTCCTTCCACTTCTCCTCTGAAAGGGTACCCCCTCTTCCCTGGGTATCCTTCTACCCTGGCTCATTAAGTCTCTGCAGGATTACTTTATTCTTTCCCACTGAAGCCAGGCAAGGAAGCCCTTTTGGTGACAGATACCATAGTCTGGCTACAACTTTAGGGAAAGCCCCCACTCTAGTTCTGGGGGGACCTCACATGAAAGTAAATGTCGAGGATATGGAAAAGGGGAACACTCCTCTATTGCTGGTGGAATTGCAAATTTGTAAAATCACCCTTGAAATCAATCTGGCAGTTTCTCAGAAAATTGGAAATAGTTCTACCTGAAGAACAAGCTTCTGGGAATATACCCAAAAGATGCTCTACCATATTACAAGGACATGTTCATAGCAGTTTTATTCATAAATAGCCAGAAACTAGAAACAACCCAGATGTCTGTCAACCAAAGAATGGGTACAAAAACTGTGGTTCATTTACATAATAGAATACTACTCAGCTATTAAAACCAAGGACATTATGAATTTTGTAGGTAAATGGATAGAATTAGAAAATATCATCCTGAGTAAGATAACCTAGGTCCCAAAGGATGTGCATGGTTTGTGTTCACTGATAAGTGGATATTAGCCATAAAGTACGGGATACCCATGATGTACCACAAAGGGCCAAAGAAGTTAAACAAGAAGGAAGGCCCAAGAGAGGATAGTTGAATTTCACTTAGAATAGAGAATAAAATAGTCTTAGGAGGCAGATGGAGGGAGGAAAGTGGGTGGGACAGGTGGTATGGAGGATGAAGGAATAAGATCAGGTGTGAGGAGAGACAGGAGAGAAGGGCTACAGGGTCAGGAGAATGAATGGAAACTTGAAGGTGCCAGGGTTGGAGTGGGGAAAATCTCCAAGAAGTCCCAGAGACCTGGGATAGGGAAGAATCCCAGGAGTCAATGTAGGTCAACTTAGCCAAGATGCCTAGCAGTGGAGACATGAAACCTGAAAAAAATCTGGGTTTGTGAAAGGCTATGTATAAATGAATGAATGAATGAATGAATGAATAAATAAATAAATAAATAAATAAGTGAAAATGAATTAAGGAGACACCTGTGAGTGGTCTTAGACTTCTCTACATGCAAACAGAAGCTAACTCACCCTTCACAAATTTGACAGAAACATAACCATCTTCAACATTAATATGGACCCATCTCATGAATAAGGGGCCCTGTTTGGGCTTTTCTCTTCTCTTACAAGACAAAGAGGTTTGTTTATCTAAAGTTCTCAGTCCTTCTGCCCAAGTAATGACTGAAGATTTTAGGGATCCAAAAGTCTCTGATGACATGTTTCTGGCCTCCTTCCAAATCTTCCTTTTCAAGTGTGACTCAATCACTAAGTGTGAACTATCTACAGAGGGGAGTAGGCCATGAGGACATTCAAAGCTTGGAGATATATTCAAGTGAAGCCCCACATAGCAAGGGCCAGTACAAAACTCAGAAGCAAAGGGCTCTCTGTAAACCACTCTCTGTCCAGATGAGAATGCTCAAGATCCTGAAACGTCTATATTTAAACCTGGAACTCTAGATAATTATTTAGAAATATCTGTCAAGAAAAGAAAAAAAAATATTTCCTTATACATTTTCTTGGTGTGTAGCTTTCAAGTATGTTGGTATAAGGAACTTGGGTATCCACAGACATTGGCAGGTCAGCAAGACAAATATCTATGATGGAACAGTCATGTATGTCAACACAAGGATGAAGATTTACTTCTTTTTTTTTCTCTTCCTGATTTCCTCATCCTTATACAGGCTTATATTTAACTGTACAACTTTATTACATTTATATTTAGAAAACAGTAGAATGAAGCCTTAAATGTATTATGTAGTCCAGTAACAAACATGTTAGATACAACATATACTTAGGTAGGTGTGCAGATGAGATACTCAGAAATAATTCACTTAAAGGTGCATGCTAGAAGCAAGCAAGCAAACAAACAAAGCACAAGGTTAAGACTGAAGTCAATAACTGTCAGGCTTGAGAGAAGATGGCTTTTTAACACTTGGTGATTTTCCACTTTCAAACAAAAATATAAATTCTACAAAAACAACATGGGGAAAATGAAATAAATTAACATTTACAAAAATATTACCAGAAGGCTGATTAAAATCTTTTTCAAGGTCCCTGCCTAAATAAATATGATTGATGGGGAAGCATTCACAACAGTAATGAGCAACAAAAAGTAACCAGCCCCCAATTTTCAAGGTCACAGATCTATTAATGCAAGGACAACACTAAGGGAATAGAAAATATAATAGCTTCAATTTACTCATCCCAACAATGCACTTCATTGTGTTTTTTCTTTCTTCTTTCAGCCAAATGAATTTCTACAATAAAAAGCATTCTGAGAAATCCACACAGGCATGAAGTTAGACATGAAAGGGTTTTCCATTTTCTTTACAATTGCTTTCTTGCTCCTGGTGAAGGCGGGGGAGATGCAGTTTAAAGCAAATGAGCCAATGTTAAGAAGATGGTCCACCAAGTAGCAGAGGACAAGGTCAGTGAATAGATCAACCGTCATTGTTCACTGGACATGGACTTAGCAATGTCCCCTGGGAAAAAGGCTGGGTCAGAGTGATAAACTTGAGCCTTTGAGCTCCTGCTCTCATAATAGTGATGGCTTTTTCTGTTTTCTATTTTTGAAACTTATATTAGGTGCTAATGAAACATCATCCATAAATTGTCTTCCTTATCTTGGGGATATTTTCTTACTCTCATGCATCTTCTAGAAGCTCCAATGTGATTCTACCCTTTCCCTAGATTGTAGTCTTCAGTTTTCCAACACCTCTAAGATAATTTTACATCACTCTATAAGCCAAGCAAGCCTCTTCATCATTAGACAATAGAACCACCTCTCTTTCCTTCCAGCTTTAATCCAGCGAAACCTTGTGTTACTCTGTCAGCTAAGAAAGTTGTCTGAAACCTGGGCATGTATTCATTTATAGGCCTCTGCTCTCTTGAACATTTTCATATTGTCTTTATATCTCATTTCCTTTGAGGATAGCAACATTAATAGTTATTTTCCTTGTCATTGCAGCAAAATATCTGACAAAAGCAACTTAAAGAAGGAAGGGGTGATTTTGGCTCTCAATGTGAGGGGTAAAACATGTGGGCCAGTCATGGCAGCAGGGATACAGTCAACTGGCTACACTGCAACCACAGTCAGAATAGGGAAAGAGAGGATAGTCACTGCTCAGCGGGAATTCGCCTGTTGTGTTTTTGTTGTTTGTTTTTACTTAAAACCCCATAGAATGATGTTACCCCAGTTAGGTTGAACATTCTAACCTTAATTAACCTAAGCTGTAAATTTCAACTGTAGTAAACCTAGTCATTTGTTTTCATGGTGATTTTATATGATGATTAATATTGTCACATACAATATAAATCATGCTAGGACTTCAAGTACAATGTTGAATAGGTAGGGAGAAAGTGGGGAGACTTGTCTAGTCCCTGATTTTAGTGGGATTGCTTCCAGCTTCTCACAATTTACTTTGATATTGGCTACTGGTTTGCTGTAGATTGCTTTTATCATGTTTAAGTATGGGCTTCGAATTCCTGATTTTTCCAAGACTTTTATCATGAATGGGTGTTGGATTTTGTCAAAAGCTTTCTCTGCAACTAACAAGATGATCATGTGGTTTTTGTCTTTGAGTTTGTTTATATACTATATTACATTGATGGATTTCCGTATATTAAACCATCCCTGCATCCCTGGGATGAAACCTATTTGGTCATGACGGATGAATGTTATGATGTGTTCTTGGATTCGGTTAGCGAGAACTTTATTAAGTATTATTGCATCGATATTCATAAGGGAAATTGGTCTGAAGTTCTCTATCTTTTTTGGGTCTGTTTGTGGTTTAGGTATCAGAGTAATTATGGCTTCATAGAATGAGTTGGGTAGAGTACCTTCTGCTTCTATTTTGTGGAATAGTTTGTGAAGAACTGAGATTAGATTTTCTTTGAAGGTCTGATAGAACTCTGCACTAAACCCATCTGGTCCTGGGCTTTTTTTGGTTGGGAGACTATTAATGACTGCTTCTATTTCTTTAGGGGATACAGGACTGTTTAGATCATTAACCTGATCTTGGTTTAACTTTGGTACCTGGTATCTGTCTAGAAATTTGTCCATTTCATCCAGGTTCTCCAGTTTTGTTGAGTATAGCCTTTTGTAGAAGGATCTGATGGTGTTTGGATTTCTTCAGGATCTGTTGTTATGTCTCCCTTTTCATTTCTGATTTTGTTAATTAGGATGCTTTCCCTGTGCCCTCTAGTGAGTCTGGCTAAGGGTTTATCTATTTTGTTGATTTTCTCAAAGAACCAGCTCCTCGTTTGGTTGATTCTTTGAATAGTTCTTCTTATTTCCACTTGGTTCATTTCACCCCTGAGTTTGATTATTTCCTGCAGTCTACTCCTCTTGGGTGAATTTGCTACCTTTTGTTCTAGAGCTTTTATGTGTGTTGTCAAGCTGCTAGTGTGTACTCTCTCTAGTTTCTTTTTGGAGGCACTCAGAGCTATGAGTTTTCCTCTTAGAAATGCTTTCATTGTGTCCCATAAGTTTGGGTATGTTGTAGCTTCATTTTCATTAAACTCCAAAAAGTCCTTAATTTTTTTCTTTATTCCTTCCTTGACCAAGGTATCATTGAGAAGAGTGTTGTTCAGTTTCCACTTGAAGATTGGCTTTCTATTATTTATTTTGTTATTGAAGATCAGCCTTAATCCATGGTGATCTGATAGGATGCATGGGACAATTTCAATATTTTTGTATCTGTGAAGTCCTAGCCAGAACAATTCGATGACAAAAGGAGATCAAGGGGATACAAATTAAAAGGAAGAAGTCAAAATATCACTTTTTGCAGATGATATTATAGTATGTATAAGTGACCATAAAAATTCCACCAGAGAACTCCTAAGCCTGATAAACAGCTTCAATGAAGTAGCTGGATATAAAATTAACTCAAACAAGTCAATGGCCTTTCTGTACACAAAGGATAAATAGGCTGAGAAAGAAATTAGGGAAACAATACCCTTCTCAATAGTCACAAGTAATATAAAATACCTTGGCGTGACTCTAACAAAGGAAGTGAAAGATCTGTATGATAAGAACTTCAAATCTCTGAAGAAAGAAATTAAAGAAGATCTCGGAAGATGGAAAGATCTCCCATGCTCATGGATTGGCAGGATCAATATAGTAAAAATGGCTATCTTGCCAAAAGCAATCTACAGATTCAGTGCAATCCCCATCAAAATTCCAACTCAATTCTTCAACGAATTAGAAAGAGCAATCTGCAAATTCATCTGGAATAACAAACAACCTAGGATAGCAAAAACTCTTCTCAAGGATAAAAGAAACTCTGGTGGAATCATCATGCATGACCTAAAGCTGTACAACAGAGCAATTGTGATAAAAACTGCATGGTACTGGTATAGTGACAGACAAGTAGACCAATGGAATAGAATTGAAGACCCAGAAATGAACCCACACACCTATGGTCACTTGATCTTTGACAAGGGAGCTAAAACCATGCAGTGGAAGAAGGACAGCATTTTCAACAAATGGTGCTGGCACAACTGGTGGTTATTATGTAGAAGAATGTGAATTGATCCATTCCTATCTCCTTGTACTAAGGTCAAATCTAAGTGGATCAAAGAACTTCACATAAAACCAGAGACATTGAAACTTATAGAGGAGAAAGTGGGGAAAAGCCTCGAAGATATGGGCACAGGGGAAAAATTCCTGAATAGAACAGCAATGGCTTGTGCTGTAAGATTGAGAATTGACAAATGGGACCTCATGAAACTGCAAAGCTTCTGTAAGGCAAAAGACACCGTCAATAAGACAAAAAGGCCACCAACAGATTGAGAAAGGATCTTTACCTATCCTCAATCAGATAGGGGACTAATATCCAATGTATATAAAGAACTCAAGAAGGTGGACTCCAAAAAATCAAATAACCCCATTAAAAAATGGGGCTCAGAGCTAAACAAAGAATTCTCACCTGAGGAATACCAAATGGCAGAGAAGCACCTGAAAAAATGCTCAGCATCCTTAATCATCAGAGAAATGCAAATCAAAACAACCCTGAGATTGCATCTCACACCAGTCAGAATGGCTAAGATTAAAAATTCAGGTGACAGCAGATGCTGGCAAGGATGTGGAGAAAGAGGAACACTCCTCCATTGTTGGTGGGATTGCAAACTTGTTCAACCACTCTGGAAATCAGTCTGGCGGTTCCTCAGAAAATGGGACATAGTACTATCAGAGGATCCAGCCAGACCTCTCCTGGGCATATATCCAGAAGATGTTCCAACCGGTAAGAAGGACACATGCTCCACTCTGTTCATAGCACCCTTATTTATAATTGCCAGAAGCTGGAAAAAACCCAGATGCCCCTCAACGGAGGAATGGATACAGAAAATGTGGTACATTTACACAATGGAGTACTACTCAGCTATTAAAAAGGATGAATTTATGAAATTCCTAGGCAAATGGATGGACCTGGAGGGCATCATCCTGAGTGAGGTAACCCAATCACAAAAGAATTCACACAATATGTACTCACTGATAAGTGGATATTAGCCCAGAAACTTAGAATACCCAAGATATAAGATACAATTTGCTAAACACATGAAACTCAAGAGGAACGAAGACCAAAATTTGGACACTTTACCCCTTCTTAGAATTGGGAAAAAAACACCCATGGAAGAAGTTACAGAGACACAGTTTGGAGCTGAGATGAAAAGATGTACCATCTAGAGACTGCCATATCCGGGGATCCATCCCATAATCAGCCTCCAAACGATGACACCATTGCATACACTAGCAAGATTTTGCTGGAAAGACCCAGATATGACTGTCTCTTGTGAGGCTGTGCCGGGGCCTAGCAAACACAGAAGTGGATGCCCACAGTCAGCTATTGGATGGATCACAGGGCCCCCAATGGTGGAGCTAGCGAAGTAACCAAGTAGCTAAAGGGATCTGCAACCATATAGGTGGAACAACAATATGGACTAACCAGTACCCCCTGGTGCTTGTGTCTCTAGCTGCATATGTATCAGAAGATGGCCTAGTCTGCCATCAGTAGAAAGAGAGGCCCATTGGTCGTGCAAACTTTATCTGCCTCAATACAGGGGATCATAGGGCCAAGAAGTGGGAGCGGGTGGATGGGGGAGTGGGTGGGTTAGCGGGTGGGGAACTTTTGGGATAGCATTGGAAATGTAAATGAAATAAATACCTAATTAAAAATATATAAATCATAATCCTATAAGTACAAATCAATATAATATTCTCCAGGTGACAGTGTTTACCACCATAACATCTTCCTGTTACTGCTTCCTCTCTGTTCCTGCTTACCTCTTCTTCATCAAGGAGACACAAGCATCTTTGGTGATGATCTTAATCTCTCAGATTCAGAAAAGTTCCATGGCTGCATTACTAAATTTTTAGGAGAATTAGATAAACACTCATTGGAAATGCCCTTTAGTTGTCTTTGGATGGCCTAGTAGATTCATCAGGAAGTCCTGAAGGCACTCGGTCCTAGTCAGAGTCCCTTCAACAGCACTTAAGTGTCCTGGCTGGGGACACTGATGCTTTTACAGAAGTAGGATTTCTCATGACATCAGTACATCTCTTTTTGATAGGTATCCCCTGTGCTTTGCACTAGCTCCTTAACACTCTAATTATTGTCAGGTTAGTGCAAATGTTAGTAAGTGGATGTGTGCAGAAGGAAAGATAATGAAACATAGTTATTGGGTACATTTTTTTGTTCTACTTTAAATACATATTGTATCTATATAGATAAAACATGACAGGAAGCTATGCTACAGGCAGAATAGAGACTCTTCTTTGCTCTCTGGAGTAGCATGTTTTTTTTTCACTCAATTTAGTCACTAACAATATTAATCAATTAATTTTTTTCCATTTATTTCCCTATATTGTTGTTCTGTCTTTGTGTGTGAATATATCTGTGTTTATCTCTGTGTGTGAATGTCTCAGGATGAGTATATATATGTGTGTGTGTGTGTGTGTGTGTGTGTGTGTGTGTGTGTGTGTGTGAGTATGTGTGTATGATTGTATGTGAGTGTCTTTCTGTGTATATTCTTGCAATGTTTCTTCCTGAGAACATGAGCAAGTAGGAACACACGTTCTCCATTTTATGATTAAGGTAGCACTTTCTGCATACTACCTAGACCTCAAATCACTCACCTGACAATGTAACTTGTGATGTTTCCTATAGAGACTTTTGCTACATTCTACATATTACCAGAGGCATACCAGAGGACTGGAGAGGCTTGTGGGCTGTCTTAATATGGGCTGTTATGTAAGCAGTGAATCTAGAAACCATAGATAGACGTCAATTGCCCCTTGCTGCTCTGAACTATCCTCTGCATTTGTGAACATAGTGTGACTATAGGATGTTGGCATGGTAATGCAAAACTGCCCCTCATGTTATAAAGTAATTTGTAATCTCCAAATATGAAAGATGTGCTGATTTCCTTAGAGTTGCTGCCTGCGGATAATATTAGCAAAATATGGGGAGATTTTCTAAGTAAGAAAGTTTAAATAGAGGTATGTTCATGTGACATGAATTTGAAGAAAAACAGACATGAATTAATTTGTTTACTGTTAATTTGACACACCTGTGCGTGTCCATGTATCTGGACATGTTTTCCAGTTCATTGGTCTCTATTCTAAATTAGTTTCTATTTTCTAGAAAATTTTTTTTTACCTTTTATAATAAGCTTAATAGAATCAGAGTTGGTAATATTTTTATTGCCAAATTTTTCTTTTTTTTTTTTTTGAAAACACTTGTGATAATCTTTCTTTTCATTTGGCTTTGATATCAATCACATTACTAAGTTCTGTACCTCAAATCAATGTAAAAAAAGACTCTGTAAATTTATAAGGGAATTTTCCATATTTTATTCTCTTGTTTGTATATTTTCACATTCACAATTGGATCTTACTCCTTTGAAATGAAGCAATGTGTCAGAATAGACATTGTAATTATAATCATTGCATGAGTACAGTTGTTGAAAATTCTGCTCTTCCAGTTTGGTTTGAAGAAGTCTAATTTATTGCACAGTCTGACTCGGCATTTATGTTAATGAACTATTGATTTTCTTTGGTTTCTTTCTCCTCTATACTATAATATACTTCGCCCCCTGAGCAGGCTGAGCTTCTTTGTATGACTGCTAGTTCCAGTCCTGTTATTTCCTGTTTGTTCAATTCCTACCCTCTCTATATAAATAAATGTCTATGCATTTCAAATTTAAGTTTTACATCTCTGTTTGGTAGGTTTATAAGTTTTAGACAAAGCTTGTCTTACACTGTCATGTTCATAATGACATGTTTAAAAGTCAAATTGCTGAAGATGTAAGTTCATCACTCTATGAAACAAAAACTGATCCAAAGTGAATTGTGTGAATGACATTGATGGGCCAGGGTGTGAAAGACTGGTGGACACATAGAAACAAAGCTGAGGAAAGCCTTTCCTTATAGTAAATATGGGAAAGCAAGTTGAGAAGAGTCCTACTATGGTGCCACAAGCCTTGACCTTGCCAGTTGAGCCTCTGGAGCACAGATGTCATATACAATGTGATATCAGCAGCTGTGGAGGCCCAAGAGATCCCAAGCTCCTAGCATCTAAGTGCTCTTTCAGCAACTGTGCAGGTGAGCCATTTAGCCACTCAACCAGCAGAACCACTCAGAAGTCTCATTAATCAGACGGCAGCAGCTTGAGAGCAAGCGTTGTCACTTCTTCATGAGAAATTTCAAAACCAACTACTTAATGAAACCACAACCATATTACATTCATGAGAATGACTGGTTCTTGTTTGAGGCTGCCCCATTTTGGTGATTCATTACGCAGCAGTTGATTGTTAGTGCTCTGAATTCTTTCCCAGTCTTTGTCTGTGTCTGCCTCAGAAGATCATGAGGAGATCCACCCCTGTGGTTGGTCTGGAAGGTTCTGAACCAAGCCATGTCAGCTCACGGTACCCTGCTGAGGATGTGCACAGTCCTTGGGGCAAGAGAACTGTGGCACTTCAGGATTACCACACAGGGCAAGGAATCAACCCTTCAGATATGTGTCTTTACAATGAAACAGCATGCTGAAAGACCTTAACAATCGCGATCATTATAGTATATGTATAATTGTGCAATAACATGGTATTCACATGTTGGCAACAAAAAGCTGTCTAATTAGACTATTAGATAATTTAACATGAGGGGAATCATACCTGATACTGGACACCTAGCCAGCTTCTCAAGAATAATGAGGTATTGGAATTTAGAAAAGAACTTACAGTTAGTTTGCTAGATCAGCATAACTCCTTACTACCTTCTAAATCTTATTCTAAGACCTACAAATCAATGTTACTAATACCTCTCATCAAAGATGTCTCTCTTTACAGCAAATGGATAGTATTATAGAAAATCACAATCAACAGATTGTAGGGAGCCCAGCTCCCACTGTCACATCTCTATTACAGTTATGACACAAGGAACATCACAGAAGAGGGTAAAAAGACTATAAGAGCCAGAAATACCAGAGAGTCTGCTGTGAAATATTCCTTAAATAAGACAGGAACAATGGCAATATCAACGAATATGCTCATATGGAGTGGAGCGGGCCAGAATTCTATAGGGTCCTACCCACTAACAAGTGCAGGCAGATAACGCTGGAAAGAGGAGAATAAATCAACCCTAGGGATGTGGCTCATTATTGTTGTCCAGTGCAAATGGTCAGCCCTGAATTCATATACAAAGTATAAAATTAAATTCAGCAGTATTTATTTATATATGTTTGTACATATATATATATATATATATATATATATATATATATATATATATATATAATTAAATAAAAAGAGACTATCAACTTGGGAGTGGAAGGAGGGCATGGAAGAGTAAACCAGAGAGGAGGTAAAGGGAGGAAAATTGGGGAAAGTGATATTGTTCTATTAGAATTTCATCTAAAAACATATAAAATAATATAAGCATATTTAATGTATATCGAAAACCACGAGGAGCCATCTTTTCTTTCTTTCTATTCTTTTATTTTAGAACAAAATATTATCATTTTCACCGACATTTAAAACACTTAAGGTATCATCCACAAGGAAAAAAATAATGTATGTTTTTTATCTCACACTTTTACCATCAAGATAAAAAATTGCTCAGCAGAACAAAGTTTTGAAATTTCTCAGTTTTGTACAAGTCCAAATCTCCAAATACATATGGAGTCCCAGAAGTCTACATATTGTCAATTATTACTGGTTCTTCTTTAAAAGGCCTATCATGAGCCACTTTGTGTAACTGAGTTCCCATATAACCTCTCCATGTTGCCATCTACCCTAGTTAACATCAAATGTCAAAATGACAAGGCCTAAAGTCATCTGAGGAAGTCTCAGTGAATTTTCTAGATCAAATTTGCCTATAGCCATGTCTGTAAGAGACTGTCTTGACTGATGATTTAGTGGAAAAGTGGGAGAGACCAGACAGAGTGGGTAGCAGGCAGGTCTATGCTATATAAAAAAGAAAGCTAAGTGTGGACCAGTAGGAAATCTAGAGAATGACCCACAAACAGCACTACTCCATGACGTTTCTGTCAAGTTCCTGCTTTGAATCTCTGCCCTGACTTAACTCAAGGGTGAACTATAAGATGAAGTAAATTCTTTTCTCTCCTAAGCTGATTTTCATTGTGATTTTCACTATAACAATAGCAAGTGAACACAGATCAAATATTTCTTCTACAGAGCTTAGTAAGATGCCAACATGAATGGTGTGCTCAGAGGTATAACCTCCTCCTCTAGAGCATCATTTCCCTCACCTCATACAAATTGCCCCTCTCTTCGTGTGTCTCACTGTGTTGCTTCTTGTGCTTGCTTCTTACTTGCTAACCTAGAGTAAAGATGTGTTGACAAATCACCAATGCCCTTCATTCCTTTGGTTCAATAGGAACATAAAACAAAAAAGTTATTTGTTCAAGGTATACTATTGAAGGAAGATTTGGAGGTATGTGATACAGACGCTAGTAGAGCTTCCACTCTCAGTACAAGACTCCAATGCCATTAATCAGCAGACAGGCTGTTGAAAAAGTATTAGAGGATTCTGAGATGAAGTCAGTGGCTGCCAGTAAGCTTAAGAATAGTTCATGGATGATGTGGATAGAAAGTGTGGAAGAAAAAATAAATCTTTACAGTATCAAATCCTGAGACTAAAAGTAATATTTAGAAGGGGTGAATATTATTATCTGAATAATGTCACCCTATCACCTGGTATTTTAGAGACACAGTTCATGTACCAACCTTTCTAAGAAAATATTCATCTTATCATCTGTTCTCTTATTATAATAATCTTTGTAAATTACATCTTTACAAATCTTCAGTTCCCCTTGTGCATTTATATCACAATCAATATCTCAGAGAACCTACAAGACCTTCAATTAATAATGGAAAGACAAGCAAAATAAATGGGCATTTATTACAGTTAATATTCACAAAAGTAACATTGAACGGCATACCTGGAGAATTGGGTTACAACAATTTATTCATAAATCAATTTATACTGTGCTGGAGGAAGTTGTGAGTTGGTACTTTAAGAATCAGAAATGTAGCCACAACATGGGTAATTTCAATTTTAAATCCTATCTCAACTTTATATTACTTTGATAGCATTTTAGCCCAAGATAAAATTACATTGCCATGTAAGAGGTTTATAACTCGGTGGTATCTAATAAATTGAGAAAACCCACAGAATTATATTACTTTTGATCACTTTTATGAAAGATAAACTACTCTGAGAATAGCTATTCAGAAACCTCAAAGTCCTCCTGCATTGGCTTCATGTTTATATGAGTAAATTATTATATCAAAATGTTTCTGTTTTATGACAGTGATGGGGTTTATTAAATATTCTCAGCCCTAAGAATCACACAAAGAAGGAAGTTGTTTTGATGGATGACTCCATTGTTATAGAAAAATACACCCGACCAGATGGACCCAGAACATTACACAGCATTTGCAGTTCTGTAATTATAACTCACTACAAAAAAGCAGGATCAATTACTGTCTTAAAGGGTTTTTTTTAAACACCTAACTAAAGCTATGTGGAGAATTACATTAAAAGAAAAAGAAGACAAATGAGGAAAGCTTGCTCCAACTGGATGCTAAGGTTCAAGGAAATAGAGTTAAACAAAGCAGAGGCCATGCAGGACAAAATCACAGCTAACAGATTATTTGTATTCATTCTGTTTATATTGCTATATAGCAAACACCTGACACTTGGGGGGGGGGTAAAGTTTATTTATCTCACAATTTTGGATGTTCAAGGGCAAAGTGAGGGCTTCCCGGTGGCTAACATTAGGAGACAAGATGCCAGAGTATGGTAAGGGGCTAGGCTTTCTTGTTTATAACCAATTTTCCTTGTAAAAGAATTGAGTGTGCTACATGAAGTATTCTTTTTGGGAGATAGCATCCCAAATGATTTAACTACTTCTCAATAGTCCTCTATCGATTTACCTTCACCATATTGGAATAAGGCCCCTCCTCATGCAACCCAGCCAAGAGTAGGGCAAGAGTAGGGCATATGCTCCATATGCAGCAAACAAGCAGAGCTTGAGTGAAATGTTGAATGTTTTCCCTCTAGGATCCAGAAGCAGACCACACAGTCCACTGTAACCATCTTCTAAATAAGATACACAAGAAGTTCTGGTTAGAGAAAAGCCATGAGGGTTCAATTAAATAGGAAGAAATTAAATTAGCCCTGTTTACCAATGAGATGATATTACATATAGAAATGTCAGAAGATTCCACAGACAAGCTAATACATTTAGTAAAATTGGAGCAGACAAACTTTGCATGAAAAGAGTATTACTATCCTTTAATTGCAAAAGATTTTTATACTTCACATACAATAACTAAAATCCACAAGCAGGAAATAACTACAAAGCTGAAAATATCCATTCAATGAAAATGATAAAATATTGATAAATATAAATTGAAAAGGACATAACTAAATAAGATCTTTCTTAATAGCATTAATTGAGGACACTGTCCTTACTCCCCATGGGGTATTCTTAGCATTTCATCATATATCCATTGATTTTATGTGTATAAATTTATACTGAGATACATATCCTGACCTCTGTGTCTGTATCTTCATGCTAGTATGATTCTCTTCTAAGTTCTACATCTTGGGAACATAGCATGAATTCAGACTGTACATGGTTCCATCTCTTATATTTGCTCAAAATTTCTTTGGCTGTCTGGGCCCATTTCTTGTTCCACATCGATTTTCATTTTTTCCCTGCTTTTATTAAATTACTATTGATGATTTGAATGTACATGTTTCTTTGAGTGACATGAACATTTCAACAATATCAATTCTTCCAGCCCATGAGCTTCAAACATCGTTTATGGCTTTAATATAGGTCAAGACTATCTTGTAGGTACAATGTAACCAGTCAGGTTCTAACATGGCTGATACTGCCTTTTCAATAGTATTGCGATTTGTGACAAAATCCAAAATAATATCTACCCATTAATATTCAGGAAACAGGATGTAAAACATTATCTAAATAAAATAACATTCAATAAGTCTTTATAATACGCTAACATTCCTTAGGAAACAGACATAATGCACACATATAAATAATTATGTTTCTTCCACAAACAACCAAGATGGTAGATATTATGTGTATTATTCAAGGGAAAAATGATGATATATTAAATGGAATTCCCTTTAGAGAAAGGAGTCAAAACCACTTATTTTAAGATGAATATTCTCAGGAGACAATCACAAAGTACTTAGAATTTAACCCAAAAAATGTTTATGTCACAAACCATTATTTTTTTAATTAATTTATTTATTTTATGTATATGAGTACAACATTGCTCTGTTCAGATACACTAGAAGAGGGCATCAGATCTCATTACAGATGGTTGTAAGCCACCATGTGGTTGCTGGGAATTGAACTCAGGAACTCTGGAAGAGCAGTCAGTGCTCTTAACCACTAAGCCATCTCTCCAGTAGCCACCATTGTTTTGATGTATCCTAAATACCTAAAATGTTTTTCTTTGATTTCGTTGGTAATATCTACATATATCATCCTAGCTTCCTCAGATTATTGATTATCTCATCCCACATCTATTGTTGGAAAGATCTTCAAGACTCAATTCTGGTTTTTATAAACACTTTCCAACTAGTTTTAATTATAAAATACCTAGACTTTAGGTGAATCTGTACCTCTCTTTTATTATTCTATAATTCATACTTGTACATATTTTCCATATACAAATAGTTTATTAAATACCAAAATTAGTCAATTTGTGTGCCCACATTAGTGAAATTACAATGGGTGAGACGGTCATAGTCCTCATTTACAGGATTCTAAATGCAACAATTTTGCTTATGAAGTTTGTGATAAACATGGATTGATAAGAGCAGCCAGGGAAGAGGAAGGACAAGACTAGAGAATGAAAAATAAGAGAAGATGGACAAATCTCTATGACTCAGATGACAACAACTTCCCGAGATGCACCTTATATAAGGCATTCAGTTCATCACAGGAAATCTCACGCTGAATGTTCCCACTTCATGAAGGCTGGACCAACTAGGACATAGGAGACCTCTTCTGCACACCAATGCAAACAACATGAAACAGACAAGGTCTATCTGCATCCTAGATCCAAGGCATCCCAGTGAGTACTGAGTTCAGTGTGCACTAATAGAAGATTTCCTGTATGGAGTCATTTGGGTTCCAACAATCAAACTGAGAGGGTTTTCTAAGAGTAGATACACTTCAAAGGAAGAAAGCCACAGAAAGAAGGAAGCAAGTGGAGAAACCCAATGGGAAAGCCCTATTAAGGGTGGGGCTTTATGTCACATTTCATGGGTTTCTGCGTCATTGGCATAATATTGGTTTGCTTATGCTTGTCCCTTCTGTCTGCTGCCTGTTGTTCTGCATGCAACATCATGTACCATGTCATAATAACACCACAAATGTCCAGGTGGGCTGTATGTTTTATTCTCACATAGACCTCCTTAAGATACTGTGGAGTGCATTTTTACACGTGCCTGTGGCTTTAGGGATTTCAGGCTTTTTCTTTCTTAGCAACATTTCTACTATGCTCACTTTTCAGCCACAGTATAAGAGCACCTAGAGCTTAAATCCTTATTCTTTTGTTCTTACTCAATTGTAGCTCTATTTTGAGGGGTGACCAGTAACATTTTTATCCCAAAAAGAAAAGGGGAAATTTCATTACATAGTGAAGGGAGGAGTTCAGTAGTTAAACCCTTGCAGAAGAACTGAGTTTGGTCCCCAGGACATCTGTCAGGTGGCTCAAAACACCAGAGCACCAGATGATGCTGTCTAGCCTTCATGGGCCCCTGAACTGAAGTGTACACCCCACCCTGTACATGAAGACACATTCTTATTATTCTCTCTCTCTCTCTCTCTCTCTCTCTCTCTCTCTCTCTCTCTCTCTCTCACACATACACACACACACACACACGCACACACACACACACCTACATGTGCACACACACACCTACACACACACACATACACACAGGGATACACACATGCATGCTCACACAAACATATTTAAAACCAAGTAAAACTCAGAGTGATATTCATCCTTTGGATATGTTGCTATGTCTATCTTAGCACTTACAATGCCCATGGTTCAAAATTTTAAAATACCAAACATCTTATTCTTAACTACATGTTACAATCTTGAAACTTTATTATGTAACTTGAGCGCTGAGTAGACCATGCTGCCTTTGCCCTGTAATCACTTATATTCTCATTTTCTTTTGGAACAAAGAAGTTACTGGGCACCACTCAATTATCTATAGTAGCTATTACATTTCACACCTTAGGTAATTACTAGGTGAGCGTTCCGTAAGTCTATGCACAGGGGAAAGCAGAAATGGATGATCTATATGCAAGTCCTAAAATGGTTCTTCTGTGGCATCTATATGACTATGGATGAGTGAATTTTCATTAGTGAATAGCCTTGGGATCTTAGCTTGTTTGTTTGCATGATTGAATTTTGGG
The DNA here is from genome assembly GCF_000001635.26 of Mus musculus. Lineage (NCBI taxonomy): Eukaryota > Metazoa > Chordata > Mammalia > Rodentia > Muridae > Mus > Mus musculus. The sequence continues at coordinate 71,035,359 of NC_000081.6, read as the reverse complement.
CTTGCTTCTTATTTTAGTTATTTTTCCTCATTCGGAGTATGACAAATACTCAACAAAAATAAGTTAAGAAAAGAAGAGGCTATTTTGGCTCACAGTTTGTGGATGCAGTCCATAGCATGTTGGAGAAATCAGCAAAGGAGCTTAAGGCAACTGGCCACATTGCATTGGCAGTCACATAGCAAAGTGGAAAGGACTTTGGGGTTAAACTCCTTTTCCCACTTTTATTCAAAATAGGACACAAGCCTAAGGAATTTTATGTGACCTGCATGTAGGGTAAATCTTCATTCATCAATTATCCTGATCTACAAACTCCCTCAGAGGTCTGTCTCATATGTGATTCTAAATTGTGTCAAGTTGACACTTACTACTAGCTATCATATTTGGTAGGCTTTCACAATGTCGATGGATAAAGAACCTAGAAGTCTGTCAAAGGTGAATGGCTATGAAGAGTCACAAAAACCCAAACTCTTCTCTTCCTCTACTGTTTTTTTGTTTTTTTTTTTTTAATGATCTTGAGATTCTATTTCCTTTCAGAAACAAAGTTATATCCACATTGTTTGAGTAATATCAGAATGAAGAAATATTACAGAACTACTAAGGCTGAGAGTTCTCATAGAGTATCATACACAATCTTGGTGAATTTTCATAAATGGAAACTCCAAGTGCTTTGGAATTATAAACCTCTCTGATCAAATGAAATCCCTATTAGGGCCCATTTAAATAGGGAAACAAATCTTCATTACCACATTGTGTGTGTGTGTGTGTGTGTGTGTGTGTGTGTGTGTATTCATATATCATATATGAATGAATGTATACAGGCATCCATTTTTTGAAACTAGATTTTGTTACATAGCTCAATCTAGCCTCAAACTTACAATGCCACTGTCTTGACCTCCCAAGTAGCTAGGATTGCAAGTATATATTACCCTACCCAACCCCATTATTTTTTTTATGTTCTCACAGTGTCTCAATTATCATCAGACTTTAGCTAGTATCATCATTCTCCCACCAGCTGGATCCCTCCCATGCCTTTGTCCATTATAGTCTGAAAGTGACCTTCTACAATGCCAGCTTGCTCATTGTGCTCCTCTGCGATGCCTCTCAATCAACTAGAAGGACAAAATTCAACTCCTTATCTTAACACAAAAGCTCTCCAGTCTAGTTCAGATCACTTCATTTAGAAAAGGACATTGAAGGCAAGAGCGCATCTAAAGCACAGCGATAAGCGTTAGATCTGGAATTCCTGGCAGGAAAAATAAAATGTATCAAAGTGCTGAGGTCTTTCCAAGACCAGGGCGAATTACTGTGGAAGTAACTGCACATGGCAGAGGAGCCTGGGTTCTACTCAGAGGGCACAGGGCACAACTTCCTACAGTGGCTTCACTTCCTCATGGGGAAGGGGGTTCCAAGTATACACTAGCCATGAATTCTCAACACAGTTTAATTATGTATGTTTAACTGTAACCATCTCTAACATAGGATAAAGTGATCTCTTCCAGAGAATCAAAGACACATGGACTAATTACTGTAATTCCTTTCTACTGTTGGCATCACTAACACTGATGGTGACTCTTCTCCTGTTGTATAACTGGAGTGTTTTTTTTTTAATTGTCCTGAAAGTTTTTTGGCTCTCTGTTGATAGGGAAAAAAAAGATAGCTCTTGATTTCCCATTTTCTTATTAAGAAAAATTACTAGTCTCTTGGGTTATAAAAATGGGAGCAGTGTAAAGAAAAACAATGTTTCTTTCACTTTTTCTAGAAACTTCTTAGTTCTAAAATCATATGGGAATTATTAACTTATTGGTTGTTACTCCTATTCATTGCCCTGGTTCCAGTGAGTGACATACTTACATCTCTGCAAGGTAGAAACTCCATTCCTTCAGAGGCAGGGAAAATAGAGGGCTATATCTTTCTGCTGTTTGCATTTCAAAACATAGTGAGGCTTAGACCTTAGAGAGCATTGTGTTTTAGGATTGTTAGGCCAGATCTTGAATTTCTCTCATGCTATTGAGGTCAGAATCTAAAATAAGGAGATGATTACCCAGGATTCCAACATTTTGTCTCTAGAGTAACTTTATTTTCTCTTTGCTTGTTGGAGCCGTTCAGACGTTTGTGTACTGCATATAGAGGTTGAAACTCCCTTGTTTCCTTTGTACCCACAGAGGTACAGATGTTCCAACAAGACTTTGATCTTCCCACTCCAGGAAGCAAGAGAAGTTGACATGCATATCATTTATTGTAAGGTGAATTAATAAGACACTCATCTGTGATTCACAACAATGTCTGTGCATGCAGGATGCAATTAATAAAGATGAATATTAAAACTCTAAGCACATGTCAATAATAAAGAAGGAAATAGTTTAAAGTGTATAGATACTTGGATGTAGCTGACGTAAATGCAAACTCCATGTGGATGTGTGATGAGTTAATTTACTATAAATATTTTCTTTTGTAGGAAAGGCAAATCTGATCCTGGCATGAGGGGTTATTAGGGTATGCATGGGACAGCAATACAAATGGGATGGACATAGGCTAAAAACTAATTTCTGTGCCTAGTGTAAGTATAGATCAGAGGTGGAAGGTACCTACTGTGATTTCTAAGTACTCATGTTCTAGATTTTTTTTTAAAGTATAGTTATAGAAACCCAGACATTTTATTAAGAGAACAGTTAGATGTTGGAAGTAGGCCATGGATATGTCAAAGGTTAAAAACTCAAAATTCTTGAACTTGAGGTATCCTGGGTTTACTTTTTATAGGTGATATACGTAGCACCCACCTTCTTCTGCAGAGAGATGTAGAGTTACTGTTTTAACTGAACTCGCCAGAGAGTGCAGCAGGAATCACTAGCATGCTTTTCATAGGGCTCCATCTTCACTAGTCTGATGCTCAGACATCTTTTCCTACCTTCTTGGTCATTTTACTACAGCACTATAAAGATTGATTACCAAGGCTGTGAATCAAGCAAGGATATAAGTCCTTTCTAGCATGTAGTGTGTTATTTTCAAAATTGTTTCCCATCACAAGATGTTTTAGCCAGCAGGTTTTTCTTTCGTTTCTTTCCTCTGATAGTTATAAGATATTCCTACAAAAATTGTATATATTGAATGTGTGTGTGTGTGTGTGTGTGTGTGTGTGTGTGTGTGCGCAATTTTTAATTTTATATCAGTCAAAGAAGCAGTTACAAAATTTATAAAATAGATGAAATGCAATAAACAGGGCCTGGAGATATTGTGTAGTGGGTAAAGCCATTGTTTTGCAAAAGAAAAGACCAGCATTCAAATCCACAGAGCCCTATTAAAGCCAGGTGGATATGGCAGCCCATCTGTAATATCAGATCATGGGAGAAAGATGCAGGGGATCCCTACAACAAGTTGGATAGCTACTTTACCTGGAATTTTGAACTCTCAGTAAAAAGAGATACCCTGCCTCCATTGAAAAGGCAAAGAGAAATTAAGAAGGAAATTTGACATCAAATTCTGTCCTACACACACACACACACACACACACACACACACACACACACACACACACACACACACTAGTGGACACATGAACATACATACAACATATATATGCAAAAATAATGACATTAATAAATTTGAAGCAATAAGCCAAAGAAGATAGTGTGGGATGGAGATAGCAATCAGAATTTTCAGCATCAACATTGCAAGAATAAGCCTTCTAAATCTCAGGATGGTGCAAAGAGTACAAAAAAAGCACACATCCATAAGTTGTACTTCAAATATTTATCCCAAGTCTAACTGTTAAAAGGTTCTGGAAATTATAATATCAAAGCAAAACAAAGAATGTCAGTTACTTGAAAGTGAGTAAGTGGAAAATTGATTCAACAACTCTAGGAATTTAGAGAATATATAAAGGCATAGTAATTAAATATTTGAAAGACCTAAATAACTTTATTCTTTAGGCAATGCTAACTGAACAAAATGCTAATTTTGTCTGATCAGTGAATATTTTCTTGGTCAAAAATACTAAAATGATCAAGTGTTTGTTTAAGATAATTAAGAATACAATTATACCAAGGCAGTAAAGTATTTCAGAAGAATAAATTAGCTAAAATTCTAAAGTTGATACAGGCCTGTCAACCACGGTAATACACACTTTTAATCCTAACACTTAGATACCAAAAGCAGGATATTGAAACTCCATTTTTAAAGGCCAGGCCATGATATGCAAAGTGGTCTTGTCTCAAAAAAACAAAACTATGCTGGTTTTCATATGCTTGGCCCAGGGGGTGGCACTATTGAGAGGTGTGGCCTTGTTAAAGTAGGTTGGCCAGGTTGGAGAAAGTGTATCACTGTCAGGGTGAGCTTTGAGACCTTCCTCCTAACTTCCTGGTCTTTTCCTGTTTGCATTCTGTAGAAGACGTTGAGCTCTCAGCTCCTTCTGCACCTTGCCTGCCTCGGCACTGCCATGCTCGCCCCCTGATGGTAAGGGACTGAACCTCTGAACCTGTAAGTCAGCCCCAATTAAATGTTGTCCTTATAAGAATTTTCCTGATCATGGTGTTTGTTCACAGCAGTAAAACCCTAAATAGGACAAAACTCTAAAACATACAAAGTCAAGGTCATGGGATGAAATTACTAGAGTAGGGAATGTAAGGCACTAGGCACAATCTCCAACAACACAAATAACACACACACACATACTCACACACACACACACACACACACACATACACACATACACACACACACACACACACACACACACACACAGAGAGAGAGAGAGAGAGACAGACAGATAGACAGAGACACAGAGAGAAATGGAGATACAGAGACACAGAGACAGAGACAAAGACTTCTGATTTGTTGAAACATTAACTCCAAGTATAAGAGGAACACTAATAGATCTTCTGTCCTGGGTCTTTCAGAGACCAGTCCATGCTGGAAGCACATGGTACGTAGAAGCAACATAGCTCCTTGATCAGGGTCTCTTCAGGTTTTCCTCAGCCAGGAGGCAGAGCTAACCCTAAGTCCTCTGTGCACCTTCCCTGCCAGAGGAGAGTTGGCCTCCAGGGAGGACTCTGACCCTGAGACTCCAGTGAAAATATCATCTTCTATCCCAGATCTCTCAGAGACAGGTCCACGCAGGAGAGTGCAAGGGTTGCAGAAGCAACAGAGCTTCTTGCACAGGGTCCTTTTTGGCCTTCATCCTCAGCCAGGAGGAGGAGCTGACCCTCAGAGAGAAACAGAGAAACCTTTTGTGCTCCTTCCCTGCCAGAGGAGCATTTGCCGACAGCGAGTGCTCTGAGCCTTGGTACTCAGGAGAGAGCTGGTCTCCCAGGAGTGCTGACAGAGGCTAACAGAATCACAGGAGGAACAAGCTCTAAGCAGAGACAACTAGACCATCTAACACCAGAGATTACAAGATGACGAAAGGCAAACATAAGAATTTTACTAACAGAAACCAAGACTTCTTGACATCGTAATAACCAAGTACACCCACCACAGCGAGTTATGGATACACCAACACAGCACAAAAGCAAGACTCAGATTTAAAATCATATCTCATGATGCTGGTAGAGGATTTTATAAAATATTTTTTATTATGTATTTTCCTCAATTACATTTCCAATGCTATTCCAAAATCCCCCCATACCCTCCCCCCCAATCCCCTACACACCCATTCCCACTTTTTGGCCATGGTGTTCCCCTGTACTGGGGCATATAAAGTTTGCATGTCCAATGGGCCTCTCTTTCCACTGATGGCCGACTAGGCCATCTTTTGATACATATGCAGCTAGAGTCAAGAGCTCCGGGGTACTGGTTAGTTCATAATGTTGTTGTACCCACTTTAAGAAATACAGGAGAACACTGCTAAACAGGTAGAAGTCCGTAAAGAGGAAACACAAAAATTCCTTAAAGGATTACAGGAAAACACAACCAAACAGGTGATAGAATTGATTAAAACAATCCAAGATCTAAACATGGAAGTAGAAACAATAAAGAAAACAAACGGGAGACAACTCACAGTCAGCTAATGGATGGATCACAGGGCTCCCAATGGAGGAGCTAGAGAAAGTAGCCAAGGAGCTAAAGGGATCTGCAACCCTATAGGTGGAACAACACTATGAACTAACCAGTACCCCGGAACTCTTGACTCTAGCTGCATATATATCAAAAGATGGCCTAGTCGGCCATCACTGGAAAGAGAGGCCCATTGGACTTGCAAACTTTATATGCCCCAGTACAGGGGAACGCCAGGGCCAAAAAGGGGGAGTGGGTGGGTAGGGGAGTGGGGGTGGGTGGGTATGGGGGACTTTTGGTATAGCATTGGAAATGTAAATGAGCTAAATGCCTAATAAAAAATGGAAAAAAAAGAAATATTTAGAAAGAAATCAGGAGCCACGGATTCGAGTATCAACAACAGAATAAAAGAGATGGAAGAGAGAATCTCAGGTGCAGAAGATTCCATAGAAAACATGGACACAACAATCTAAGAAAATGCAAAAAGCAAAAAGATCCTAACTCAAAATATCCAGGAAATCCACGACAAAATGAGAAGGCTAAACCAAAGGACAATAGGTATAAATGAGAATGAAGATTTCAACATAAAGGGCCAGTAAAAATCTTCAACAAAAATACAGAAGAAAACTTCCCTAGCCTAAAGAAAGAGATGCCCATGAACATACAAGAAGCCTACAGAACTCAAAGAAGATGGGAACAGAAAAGAAATTACTCCCAGCACATAATAATCAGAACAACAAATGCACTAAATAAAGATAGAATACTAAAAGCTCTCAGGGGAACATATAAAAGTAACGTATAAAGGCAGACCTATTAAAATTACAGCGGGCTTCTCACCAGAGACTATGAAAGCCAGAAGATCCTGGACAGATGTTATATAGACCCTAAGAGAACACAAATGCCAGTCTAGTCTACTATAACCAATAAAACTATCAATTACCATGGATGGAGAAACCAAGGTATTCCATAACAAAACCAAATTCACACAATATCTTTCCAAGAATCCAGCCCTTCAAAGGATAATAAAGAGAACACTCCAACACAAGGACTGAAATTACACCCTACAGAAAGCTAGAAAGTAATTCTTCAACAAATCTGAAAGAAGACAGATGGAAGAACAAAATCCCAACTCTAACAACAAAAATAACAGGAAGCAACAATTATTTTCCTTAATATCTCTTAATATCAATGGACTAAATTCCCCAATAAAAAGATATAGACTAACAGACTGGCTACATAAACAGGACCCAACATTTTGCTGCATGGAGTAAACCAACTCAGTGACAAAACAAACATAACTTCAGAGTAAAAGGTTGGAAAACAATTTTCTAAGAAAATGGTACCAAGAAATAAGCTGGAGTAGCCATTCTAATATTGAATAAAATTGACTTCTAACCAAAGTTATCAAAAATGACAAGGAGGGGCACTTTATAATCATCAAAGGTAAAATCTACCAAGATGAACTCTTAATTCTGAACATCTATGCTTCAAATTAAGAGGCAGCCACATTCATTAAAGAAACTTTCGTAAAGCTCAAAGCACAAATTGTACTGCACACAATAATAGTGTGAGACTTCATCACCCCACTCTCATCTATGGACAGATCCTGGAAACAGAAACTAAACAGGGACACAGTGAAACTAACAGAAGTTATGAAACAAATGGATTTAATAGATATCTACAGAACATTTTATCCTAAAACAAAAGGATATGCCTTCTTCTCACCACCTCATGGTACCTTCTCCAGAATTGACGATATAATTGAACAAAAAAACAGGACTCAACAGACACAAAAATATTGAAATTATCCCATGCATCCTATCAGATCACCATGGACTAAGGCTGATCTTCAATAACAACATAAATAATAGAAAGCTAACATTGACCTGGACAATAAACAACACTCTATTCAATGATAAGTTGGTCAAGGAAGAAATAAAGAAAGAGATTAAAGACTTTAAAGTTTTAAGAAAATGAAGCCATAACATAGCCAAACATAAGGGAAACAATGAAAGCATTCCTAATAGGAAAACTCATAGCTCTGAGTGCCTCCAAAAAGAACCTAGAGAGAACATACACTAGCAGCCCGACAGCACACCTAAAAGCTCTAATACAAATGAATCAAATTCACTCAGGAGGAGACGACCTCAGGAAATAATCAAACTTAGGGCTGAAATCAACCAAGTGGAAACAAAAACAACGATAAAAAGAATCAAACAAACCAGGAGCTGGTTCTTGGAGAAAATCAACAAGATAGATAAACCCTTAGACAGTCTAACTAGAGGGCACAGAGACAGCATCCTCATTATCAAAATCAGAAATGAAAAAGGAGACATACAACAGAACCTGAGGAAATCCAAAACACCATCAGATCCTACTCCAAAAGGCTGTACTCAACAAAACTGGAAAACCTGGATGGAATGGACAATTTCCTAGACAGATACCAGATACCAAATTTAAATCAGGATCAGGTTAATGATCTAAACAGTCCCATTTCCCCTAAAGAAACAGAAGCAGTCATTAATAGTCTCCCAACCAAAAAAAAAAGGCCAAGAAGAGATAGGTTTAGTGCAGTTCTATCAGACCTTCAAAGAATACTTAATTCCAATTCTCCTCAAAATATTCCACAATATTGAAAGAGAAGGTACTCTACCCAATTCATTCTATGAATCCACAATTATTCTGGTACCTAAACCACAGAAAGAGCCAACAAAGGAAGAGAACTTCAGACCAATTTCCCTTATGAGTATCGATGCAAATATACTCAATAATATTCTTACAAACTGAATCCAAGATCACATCAAAACAATCATCCATCCTGACCAAGTAGGCTTCATTCCAGGGATGCAGGGATGGTTTATTATATGGAAATCCATCAATCTAATCCTCTACAAACTCAACGACAAAAACCACATGATCATCTCGTTAGATGCTGAGAAAGCATTGACAAAATCCAACACCCATTCATGATAAAAGTTTTGGAAAGATCAGGAATTCAAGGCCCATACCGAAACATAATAAAAACAATCTACAGCAAACCAGTAGCTAACATCAAACTAAATGGAGAGAAACTTGAAGCAATCCCACTAAAATCAGGGAGTAGATAGGGCTGCCTGCTTTCTCCCTACCTATTCAATATAGTACTTAAAGTCCTAGCCAGCGCAATTAGACAACAAATGGTGATCAAATGGATACAAATTGGAAAGGAAGAAGTCAAAATATCACTATTTGCAGATGATATGATTGTACATATAGGAGATCCTAAAAGTTTCACCAAAGAACTCCTATACCTGATAAACAGCTTCAGTGCAGTAGCTGGATATAAAATTAACGCAAACAAGTCTTTCTCTAAACAAAGAATAAACAGGTTGAAAAAGAAATTAGGGAAACAACACCTTTCATAATAGTCACAAATATAAAATACCTTGCTTGGCATGACTCTAACTAAGGAAGTGAAAGATCTGTATGATAAGAGCTTCAAGTTTCTGAAGAAAGAAATCAAAGAAGATCTCAGAAGGTGGAAAGATCTCCCATGCTCATGGATTGGCAGAATCAATATAGTAAAAATGGCTATCTTGCTGAATTCAATCTACAGATTCAATGCAATCCCCATCAAAATTCCAACTCAATTCTTCAACGAATTAGAAAAGGCAGTTTGCAAATTCATCTGGAATATCAAAAAAACCTAGGATAGCAAAAACTATTCTCAACAATAAAAAGAACCTCTGGAGGAATCACCATGCGTGACCTCAAGCTGTACTACAGAGCAATTGTGATTAAAAAAAAAAAACAAAAAACAAAAAACAAAAAAACAAACAAACAAACAAACAAACAAAAAAAAAAACCACTGCATGGTACTGTTATAGCAACATACAGGTAGATCAATGGGATAGTATTGAATACCCAGAAAAGAACACATACACGTATGGCCACTTGATCTTTGACAAAGGATCTAAAACCATCCAATCAAAAAAGATAGCATTTTCAACAAATGGTGCTGGCTTAGCTGGTGGCTATCATGTAGAAGAATGCGAATTGATCCATTCTTATCTCCTTGTACAAAACAAAAGTATAAATGGATCAAGGAACTCCACATAAAACCAGAGACATTAAAACTTATAGAGGAGAAAGTAGGGAAAAGCCTTGAAGATATGGGCACAGGGGAAAAGTTCCTGAACAGAACAGCAATGGCTTGTGCTGTAAGATCAAGAATTGACAAATGGGACCTCATAAAATTGCAATGCTTCTTTAAGGCAAAAGACACTGTCAATAAAACAAAAAGTCCACCAACAGATTGGGAAAGGATCTTTACTAATCCTAAATCAGATAGGGGACTAATATCCAACAATATGAACTAACCAGTAACTGCCCCCACCCCGCCAGAGCTGTGTTTCTAGCTGCATATGGAGCAGAAGATGGCCTAGTCAGCCATCATTGGGAGGAGAGGCCCTTGGTCTTGCAAAGATTATATGTCCCAATACAGGGGAAAGCCAGGGCCAGGAAGCAGGAGTGGGTGGGTTGGGAAGCAGGGTTGGGGGAGGGTATAGGGGACTTTTGGGCTAGCATTTGAAATGTAAATGAAGAAAATATCTAATAAAAATGTTTAATAAAAATAAAATAATAAAAATAAATAAAATGTAAAATTATTATAAAACATCTAGAATGCAAGAGGAAAACTGAATAGACAGCCCTGTATATCAAATAAATAAAAAATCAAAAAACAATGAAAGCCAAAAAAAATTCCCATACTTAACACATAATTCCCAGTATATACTACATCAGTTAACTCAGCAATAGCTGTTTTTATTGGATACTACACATGTGATTATTTTTCTTTAAAAAAATTGAGTTTGTTTCCCAGAAGACAGCAGAGAGAACCCCCAACATGTTCCATAGAGGCAAAAGTAACACCTAGCTGATTGTGAAGTATGGTCTCATCATGGTTTCTCTGAGGCATTGTCATAGTCTTAAAAATTATGGTCTTCAAAGCAGGTCATATTTAGGGGGAGCTGTTTTATAAGATGTAAACCATTTCTTTGAAAATAACAGCTTTTGATATAAGGTCTGCCAGGGTTTATACTACAGATATTCTCTTGAAGTCTCTTGTAATTTTTTCAGTAACACATACAGTAACCCAGTGAGAGTCCCATTACCCAAAGTATGTAGCTTAGACTTTGTGAAGTGATAAAAGCTTATACAGTTTGGAAGATCCTACAAAGTTGAAGAACTTTGCTTTGAGAATCACCAGAGCTAGATGGAAGTTCATTTCTTTGTAACCTTCAAGCTGGGTGTACTTTGAATAAGTGGTATAAACTCTCTGTGTCTCAGCTCCTGAATTACACAAGTATCAAATGGATTTTAATAAAAATTAGACAGCCCCTGGATCGTCTCATCCTGGTGGCTGGTACTGTAAACTGGACACATCTTCAGTGTCAAAGTGGAAGATCTTTACTTTTCCTGAAAACACATCCAACTCTCTCCTGTGCTACTGGTGGAGCATTGACCTTTGTTCTCACACTAACTCTGTTCTCTGATCTCAAGGGTCACTTCAGTGTTTTGCCTCATTGGTTGCCCTTACAAATCTGTATACTTTTCTGGTGTTATAGCACCATATGCCATGGGGTGGCTTTATTGTTGAATGAAGCATTCAGCTACACAATTCCTTTTGAACCATACAATGTACTTATTTCTTCTACCATTTTAAAAAATTAATAGTAACCTTTTAAATTACTTTTTACATCCCAATGACAACTTGTCCTCCTTTCTCTCCTCCCAGTCCTTCACTAATACCTCCCCTTTGCTCCTCCCCCAATCATCAACTCCTCCTCCATTTATCTTCAGAAAAGGGTGGGTCTCCCATGGATAATAAGCAAACATGGCATATTAAGCTACAGTAAGAATAGATACTTTCCATGCTTTCCCATCTGTCTGTCTGTCTGTCTGTCTATCTATCTATCTATCTATCTATCTATCTATCTATCTATCTATCTTTACTCACTTTGCATACTGATCAGGCACTTACGCTCTTATTATTTGCATAGCCCAATTGCTATTAGGGAGACTTCATCCGGTCACTGATGGAAACATATCCACAGTCAAACATTAGTCAGAACTTGGGGAATCCTTCAGGAAAGAAGGAGGAAGGATTTTAGGGGCCAGACGGATCAAAAACACCATGAGAAAATCCACAGAGTCAACTAATTTGGGTCCATAGGGACTCACAGAAACTGAACCACCACCAACCAGGGAGCCTGCATGGGACTGACCTAGTCCCTGAACACATATGTTACAGTTGTATAGTTTGGTCTTCATGTGGACCTTCTAACAGTGTAAGCAGGGGCTACCTCGGACTCTGTTGCCTGATTTTGGAATTGTTTTCTCACACTGGGTTGCCTCTAGCCTTAATAGGATAGGATGCACCTAGTCTTGCTGCATAACTTGATATGCCAGGGCTGCTTGACATCCATGGGAGGCCCTTTTCTAATGATAAAGGGAAGAAGAATGGATGGGGCATGGAGGGGAGGTTAGAGGGAGCAATTGGGAGGAGAGGAGGGAGGGAAAACTGCAGTCAAGGTGTTAATTAAGAAATAGGAATCACAGTATAGGCAGACTGTGAGATAGGTTAACTAACATTCAACAGTATGTCAGGTCAGGTCAAGACTCTGGCCTGGATTTTGTTCTCATAAAGTTTTATTGAAATACAACCATATACATTTATGTAGGCACTGTTTTCAGCTGAGGTTGTACTGCATATATGTTACAGTTGTATATAATCTTCTTGTGGAACTCCTACTAATATGGGGTTGTTTCAGTTTCATCTAGCATTTTAACCAATGTGCACAATATATTACTTTTCTTTAATTATTTTAAGCTTTTCTTTTCTCTTTTACTCATCTACTATTCTTTCCATACTCTCCTCAGCTCTGTTGTATTTCCTTACTTTCATGATTTAAAGTAATAAGAGGATGTAATATATCAAACTGATAGCATTGATTTCATTTTTATGTGATGTATTTGGATCGTGTTTTTCCACTTCTCAACTCCTCTCAGATCCTCAACACCTCCCTACCCACCCAACTTCTTGTTTTCTCTCTCAACAACAAAACAAACAAAATGAAAAGAAAAGTAAACAAAGTAGCATACAAAACATTAAAAAAAGAGTGTGCCCCCCCCCAAAAAAAAAGCCCACAAAAGAATTATGGAATCTGCTTTGTGTTGGCCAACTGCTCCTGGGCATGGGGCCTCCCTCAGAATGCTGTTGATATACCCAGAGTGTCACTCCATTAGAGAAAACTGGTTTCCCCTTTTTCTGGAAGTTATCAATTGCACATAGTTTACTGGTTAGGGATGAAACATTGTGTCTACTTCCCCTTTTCAGTGTTGGGATCAAGTGTAGTCTGAACTTGTGCTGATCTTTTGTGGGGCTGTCTCTGTGTGCTTATATATCTTTTAGTCCTGGTGTTTCCTTAGAATCCTGAGTCACTCCTGACTCTTTTATTCCTTCTGCCTCCTTCTGATAAGCCTTGTTCATGGAATTCACAGCAATAGAAAGACACTTCTTTTCTATGTAGTTCCCAATCCTTGAGAGGACTGGTTGATGAGAACACCCCATTAGAACTGAATACTCCAGGCTCTCACCCTCTGCAAAATGTTCTTAAGTAAGGCATAGTAAATGGTGTAAAATCACCTGTTATATGCAATTTATCAACATGATGTGACTGCCGAAACAATTAGTTAATGCCAAGTTATCTTATAATTTGGTTGAAATAGAATGAGACAAAAAAAATTCAGTGTCCATTGTAGAGAAGAATGAGGTTGGGGTGAAATAAGATGCACCCCACCCAATTTAAAATGCTGCCCTTCTGCGCTCCTTTTCCCAAATAATATGGGAACTGAGAAATGGGTGGGAGCATGGGGAGTTGCCTGAACAGTACCTTCCTCTGCTATTTGAAAGTAGATCTCATTCACACTTGGAATCATCGAATCCTCACACATGCCTTCAAGTAAGGGGACCATTTTAGTCTGTGAGAGTATGGAGCAGAGATTGGCTTCTTAAATATATACTCAGAGACTGTAATCTTCACAATTCAAATACTTTGGCTATGGTTTTTAATTAAGTCTGTGCAAAGTTTGTATTTGAGAGCAAGAATCCAAAATCCATGCATCTGAAACGGAGAAAATCAGAATCATATGTTAAGAAGGAGCTTCATCATTACATGTTCCTTACGATTCTGGAATCATTTGAATGTTCTCGGTCATGCATTAAATTGTAGACTCCCAAAGCTACACTAAGTTCTTATGCCCAGGCACCAGTAGATGTAATTTTATCTGTGTTTTTTTTTTGTTGTTGTTGATGGAATCCAATTAAAAGTTCTTGGGAAATTATCATAGGCCCCAATCTAATGATATTGTTCTCTTAAGGGGGGTATAAATTGAGAAGAGTGATAGGTAAATTGGGGAGGTATCATGTGATCATCAAAAGATTGATTACATATAAAGTAAAAGTAACAATACCCACAGATTCTTCAAGAAGAACATGAAACTACTTTTCTCTTCTCACTTCTGTCATGCTGACATCTTGATTTTATACCATTAGTGTCTGGAATAGTAAAAGAACACATGTTACTATTATGCTGTGGGAGTTCTGGAAAACTCAGAGCAGAAAGCTCAGTTGGACTCTCAAACTGATTCAATGAATTGTCTTAGGGGCCTCTATGATATTCTACTCTGTCTCATCTTCTCTGATTTATTGCTTTTCTGCCACTCAACGAGACATCACTTTCTAACATGGATGCTCTTTACCTTAACTGCTTAGGATTAAAGGTGAGTACAATAGGTGTGTCTCTATTCCATCCAGAGATATTAAAGGTGTATACTAAGGGCTGAGCCACACCTACCTAGAAACAGGTTCAAGTGCCTTGTAACAGGAAAACACAATCGACCTAACAGATTTTAATTATGGTTTGAAGAAAATTCTTGTTTCTTAAGACAAGAAGAAGAAGTAGAAGGAGGAGGAAGAGGAGGAGGAGGAGGAGGAGGAGGAGGAGGAGGAGGAGGAGGAGGAGGAGGGAGCCCATTGATATGGCCCATGCCTTTAATCTCAGCACCCAGGCAGACAGAGGCAAGATCGAATCTCTGTTAGTTCAAGGACAAACTTTCTACAAATCAAGTCCAGGTTGCCCAGGGCTACATAGAGGAACCCTATCTCAAAAGACAAAAACAAAAGAAAGAAGGAAAGAAGGAAAGAAGGAAAGAAAGGAAGGAAGGAAGGAAAGGGAAGGGAAGGGAAGGGAAGGGAAGGGAAGGGAAGGGAAGGGAAGGGAAGGGAAGGAGGGAGAGAGAGAGAGAGAGAGAGAGAGAGAGAGAGAGAGAGAGAGAGAGAGAGAGAGAGAAAGAAAGAAAGAAAGAGGGAGAGCAAGAAGAAGAAAAAGCAGGAGAAAGGAGGAGGAAGAGGAGGAGGAGGGGAAAGTAACTGGAAACCCACTGCACTGGAATTTAAGGAAGGCTTCCTTGGTAAGGTGACCCCTGTGAACTCAGCTTAGTTGAAATACTGCACATTCCAGTGCTTCTATGCTAGGGAAAAGATTGAACAATGGGCCTCCAAGGATCAGAACCTGGCAGTATACAATACTTCTCCAAGAAGGGCACAAACCTATTTTGATTTTTAATCTTTCTGTCTTTCTGTTCTAGATTCAAAGTAAAGAACTCGATTCCTAGCTCAAAGCCCAAACCGTAGATGAAGACCAATGTTCTGGCTAATACTGTCACCTTGATTCTACCAATGTATTCTTTGTTTGAGACCCTTTTAGTTGGGTAGTGTATTGAAGAACTTGCACCTAGGCACTCCCTGCATTTATCAGAGGGAGGACTGTAGGTGAAGGATTCAGAGTCAGCCAGGACACCATGCTGCTAGACAGTCTGACACTCAGTTCACATCTTTCAGACACCATGGGTTTGACACCCAAGAATTTGGTATTGCTTCGGTTTGCCTGGTTCGTTTACATGTTAAAGCAGAAAGCATGTTATATATCTGATGTTTGCCCCTGGCATATTCTGATTGCATGCAGAGATAATACTTGGCTACAATATAAGGTTGCTTTGTTCTTCTGAGAACTTTTGAACTAATATAACATGGTCAGTACCCCCTTGCTTTCTACTTACAGAAATTTAAAGAAACTATACTTATAGAACTTAAATAAGTGATTTTCCTTGGGCCTTCCTTAATTAAAAATAATAAGGATGACAATTAATAATATGTGTGTTAAAGATAGAAAATGGAGTTTTGAATTAATTTTTTGTTTACTTGCTCTTTTTATGACAAGAAATTTCTTTCCCTTCAGAATAAGAAGGGATCCAGAGAAAACATTAAAACAGAAGGGATGATAATGGAGCTCTCTCCAGGAGGTCTGGATTTTAATATCTATTTATTTTAGCACTTTAAAATGTATTTATGCCCCCCATTTTCTCCACTCAATCAGGAATTTATTCAGTATGCATTTAACAAAAACACATTTGCTACCTCTCAGGCTTTGGTATGGAATCATGAAAATAATAAGATCTCAGTAAATGACATTCATAAATGGAACACATTGCTATTTACACAATGAGAAATTTTTTCTTGCATTATCTTACCCATAATATGTCTATAAACTTGCTTAATATGACTGTCTGCATTTTATTAAGAGGAAGCAAATTCAAGTAGGTAAATGGCATTCTTAATATTGTGTTTCTGCTTTCATATCAGAATCTGCTTTCATTGTAGCTTGATTCTGTTCATTTGTTGGATAGCTTTCTGATTTACTTCCAAGTCATTGGGTAGATAGCCCATGCCCTCACTCATCCCTTCTTTCTTTTCTCCTCTCCTAACTTTCTCTTTAGTCTTCTTCTAGTTATTTTTTTTTCATTTCATTTTTTTTTAAATATGTGTTTGTGAGTTGGTGTTTGCATGCATGTTAAGTCAGGCAAAAGCTGCTGAATCCCATGGCCTTCAAGCTAAATTTCAGTATTACAATTCAGTACAAGTCTCAAATCACATGAAAAAAAAAAAAAAAAAAAAACAAGGCAAAAACATATCTCTGACTCTGAGTCCAAACCTGAAGAAGACAGGCATGTATGGAGGAAAGTCCTATGATCCAATGCCTAGAGAATCCAAATTCTGCATGGCATGGGCAATAGAGATGAACAGACCAGCTTCAGAAGAAAGACAGAAATTCACCCTCCTTTGGTCCTTTGGGTTTATCTAGTACAGGCAATTTTGACCCCCACCCCAACATTCTGGAGAGGGTGAACTTTTCTTATCAAATGTAGCATCTGAAAAGCAAATCTCTTCCAGAAATACCCTTACACATATATGTCAAGATGATGCTGACATACTCTCTGAATTTCTGCTAATAAAGTCAAATACAAATTTGAAATTAGCCATCTCAGCCTGCTACTTTCTTAGTTACCAAAGACCATCCATTACTACTGGGTAGCTAAAAAATAAATAAATAAATAAAAATTACTTGTTTCAGAATTTGTGGAACTAGAAAAAAGGGATGACACACTATGACACACTTAGAAATATCTAGGTTAACATCACATAAGGATGAATCAAAATGATTGATATTATTTCTGAAAGCCATATTGTGTTGAATATCTCCCTCTGAAGGGAAATACTTCCTGGTCAAGCTTTAGGTTAAATTATATATCAAACTTATCTCACATGTTGTTTTGTAAATGTTCTCCTGGATATTCCTACCCATTAATACATTCCTATTTTACTCACTGAATTCTCTTTGTTCTTGCAACACTCTACCATACAGTCAACATAGACCTTGTGCATAATTTCAATTGATCACATACCCCAGATCTCAGTAACAATATCACAGAAAGGTAAGGGTTAGCACATAACATGGTTTCAGACCATGGCCATGGTTACATTGTAGAATGCAGCTTCCAAAACTTCTGTTCTTAACACATACACCCATTGTCTCATGGATTCTCATCTTATCCTTACAGTGGTGTATCTCTCTGTTTTTCAATTCTTTGATTGTCTACTCTTTGATTTAATATATAATTCAAACTCATGTCATAAATGCTGTGTGGAGCTTTCCTTTGTGTCCACCTGTGATGCAAGACATCATGTCTTTATCACACTAAAACTTTACATTTCTTTAATATTTACTTAAGAAACTTATAGACATAATGGGTAAAAAGTGAATGGGTGGACACTTTCCTAATAAAGACTGGGATGAAATTGAAAGAAGCAGTTTGGCTATTAAACTTTAAGTTTGTGTTGAATATTAATACCTTGTTTTCTGGAAACTAACACCTTGATTCTGATCAGAGAGCATGAAGGAAACTTCCACATGAAACTTATTTTCTCCATCTTTTTTTTCCAGGACATGAAATAAATTGACAGTACTAGGTGTAGCCATGTCAGTGTTTCTTCTGAGAGAGACCATGTAGAGGAGGCAGCAGATGTAGCCAGGGCAGAGAGATATGAGTTCAGGACACAACTGATAGAAAATGGTGTTGGACATTATATAGATCTTTCACCAAACTAGAACTTGGAGTGTACCAGTTGAAATCCAGCTCTGCCTTAGTAGGACCACATCACATGAACAAGAGTTTGACAGATAGGGTGATGTGTGTTCTATAACTATCATCCAAACAATGGTTAAATGTGAATCCCCACTAATGGGCCTTAAGAAGAGATTCTCCTGTGTGATGGAAAGAAATAAAAAAGTACATAATAGTTGTATCTTTTACATGCAAATTATTGTGAGACCTCTCAAGTAATACCTCAATGTGTGTATGGCCATTTTTTAGTAACCTTACAAAATTAGTTTATTCGGGTGAGTAATATTATATATTGTTAACAGAAAATATTGCAGAAGTTGAATTTCCTGACGATACAAATTTAGTAGTCTACCAAAAAAATTGTCTTTCAGTTGCCATGCAACACTTTGTCTGAAGGATTGCAAACTTCCTACTGTGCATATATAATCAGAGATAATTGGGATTCTCATGATTTTGTTCTGTAATGCGTCATCTGTCATCTGCTCTGTCTCGAGTTGGTGGAGAGTTTTGATTGCTGCTATTTTGGTTGGCATTAATATATATGGTGGATTGCAGTTAGGTGTGATTTTGCTGATCATTTCTTCTTCTATAATTACTGTGTCTCTGAGGTTCTGCATCCCATTTTTTTCCTTTCTTTATCTTTATTGAGTTACTCTCTTTTTTCTACATCAAAATTGGACAAGGGTATAGAAAGTGATAATCAGATCTTTTCAGTATAATAAGTTGACTAAAGTAAAAGAAATTGACAAGATTGAATTTTAAAAGAAGGAATTCCTACTTCTGGGATTTATATCAGTCAAAGCATTAAAAGTACATTGGAAGAGAGAAGAGAACATGCAAAGGGGTTAAAGAAAAAGAGGATGAAATACTGGTGATATAAAGTTGATATGACTGTGATTTTTTTTTAGCTACAGTTTCCTCTTCAATTTCATGTCATTGTATATTTTTAAGGGAAGCACTACCACTCAGTTGCAAGATTCAGCTGTGATTCTTAGTTTTATAATGCAGGCACTTATGACTGAGTAAGCTGACTCCACAATGTCAGGTTGTTTTATTTCAGGTGGGTACAGTAATGAAACGTTCTACCGTGGGTTACTCTAAGAATAACTAGCCTGTTTTGTGTCGCTATATGATAATACTATATGTATGTACTCTAGGAAATTTATAAAGAACAGTTTTATTTGCTTGTAGTTTGGGGGTGGGGCTGCTGAGAACTCCAAGGTAAATTTCCTGGCAGTTTCAGCATCTATAAAGTGTTCTTCTGCCCTTCCAAAATTATACCATATACATTTTCCAAAGGGTGTTTTCCTGCAGGAGGGAAGGGCCTCCTGATTAAAATATTCTTATTTTATGTCAATGAGGATGAGCTGTAATAATCTAATATTCTATAAACAAACCATACACTGTCAATGCGAGAACTTTAGAGGGAACACATTCACACATTCACACATTCACACAGCCACAGCAAGGGAGGGATGAATGATTCTGCGTCTGTGGAGCAGAGCAACTAGTCCAATCATGCTCACACTCACAATCTAGGAAATTATAAAATTATTTTCATATAACCTGGAGACACTTATCCATTCACCACAAATTCAATGTGTCTATAGTGTTCTTAGAAACTTGGGAATTGACTAAATCAAGTTGAAAGGATGGATTGAGAAAGAAAAAAAAGTCCATTTTATGACTCAAAGGATACATTAGAAGTCAATAGCTATGGAGATTTACAAAAAGGTCCATGTTGCAGGAATTAAATTTTAGATTTCATTCTCTATACTTGAAGGTACCTAGGTGTATCACCCTTGAAATCCTTGCTAAGTCCTGTGTATTTCACCCTGTAAATTAAGAACATAATGAAGAGATGTAAACTGAAGAGTTTTGTGACATACATGACACTTCTTATTCTTGTGTATATGATAGACTCATGATCATTGGATTTATGTCTGAAAAAAGAATGGTTCCTGGAGTAAAGCGAGAAATAACTAGAATGTGTGGAAGGCTATGGGACCCAGTTCAGCTGATGGAAGTTACCTCTTGCATATAGAATCCAGAAGGCAGTTATGTGTGGGGGCATGTAAACCAGGATTATCCTTCCAATGCAACAAAGCATGTTTAGTGGCTGACTAGATTTCAAAAGGACATTTGCAAAAAGTTAGAGGCAGTTTTTAAAAGCAGTGACTGATACTTACATTCAGTAGCATAAAGATATTTGAACACATGGTACTTAAGACTTTGAGAACCTGGAAAGAAACCAGACGTTTAGAGCCATAAAGAGAAGCAAGTGTCTATGGAGGGAGGGGCTTTTCTTGAGTTAATGACTAGGATAATATCTTACACATGAATGTATGCATGCATTCACACATGCAAACACACACACACACACAAACACACACATGTTATGATTTATTTATAGTGAGTTTCTAGAAATTTGGTTACTCTGTGACAATGAAGTTTCCTTCACTGTCCTAAAGCTAAATTGAACCTGGGATACTTGAAGGAGAATTAATAAGGAACATAGGGAACATATATTTATGATAGTTTTAATGAAAGATTATTCTGATGTTTAATTCTTAAAGGAATATCAGTATAAAATAATTTTCATCAAGTATAGTGAAAATTGTCAAATTGTGTAAAAAAAATGTATCTTTTATTTGAGATCATGATGCTGTACAGTAAATATTCATACCTTTGAATTTTCCTGACTTCTGCCATCATTTGTGGTTCTTTCAAAAGTCATGTGATATTTTTAAAATGTTTCTTACATTTTCTGTGAGTGTGTGTACATGTGCGACACAAAGCATGTTTGTGTGGACATTCAAAGATAACCTTTTAGAATTGGCTCATTCTATCATGGGGGTCCTGAGGGTCAAGTTCATGACATCAGATTTGGCAAGTCATATTACTGGCACAGGTCATATGATTTTAAAATGCATTGGAGGATGATGTATAGAGTATTGTGCCTTTACCCTCTTTACTTGTTCTACTTGAAACATCATGTTGGGTATGGACAACACATCCTTGACTTGTGCTTAAACATTTATGCAGACAATGACAGGACTACCTTAGGCAAGCTTCCTCTTTACTGCCTTTAGCTGATTGGTGTGAAATGATAAACACCATCAAGTCAGAAAAGACTGATTGTCTTTGTAGCAGCTGTGTTTAGGAAAACAGGTGTGCTGTCCCTTCTAGGATCCTTGATCTTGATTAGCACACACATCTGAGTAGTCAAGAAAGAATCTGAACATTATCAAAACTCAGTGTAAAGAATTAGACTAAAATATCAGCCAACTGTGTGATAATAAATCAGAATGACATGGTCCTTTGTTGAATGTATTAAGTTCCCAAAACATCTTGATTTGGAGAATATTTGTAAGTAGTCTTTAAAAGAGATTGATTTTGGATTCACCCAAATTGCAAAAATGTGCTGTGGATGATTTTTTTAAATTAGAAATTTAATAAAACTACCTCCACCTCTCTCCTCTTTTAAACAAAATAATTCTGAATGTGCTCAAAAGATGAAAATTCACAGTACAATGAACCAATCTCATTCTTCATTGTACATAATGAATATAATCACAATGGTTTTATTCATTATACACAGAGGGTCTACACTGCATTTGGAGGATGTGGAGCACTCTGAGTTCAATTATGCCAGAGTTTCAAAATGAAGATGCTTGTTGGACACTGCTGTTTGGTACATTCCACTGTAAAGTTCTTCCTACCAGTAGAAAAGTTCCTCTCTGTCTTCTGGTGTCAATAAACATATGTGAATGGGAAGAAATCAGGTTAAGGTAATAAGAAGTCATGGAAGCAGAGATGGCAGGGAAAGCATCCATCTCTCAGTTTTATCCAGCCTTGAAATGTGCACAAATGTGACTCATTCCACACTTTCCACCTCTGCTCCTGGCTCAGCTTTCTTTGGACACCTCAGTCAGCCCCTTTCAGCTTCACTTCACCACTGACAACACTAATAATAGTCACACATTCATAAATTTTCTTCTCTCCTCCTTCTTTGGATCTCTCTTTATTCACCCTCCTTAATCCTTCAATTTCAATTTCTCTACCTTTCTTGTCTTTGTATTCCTCCTCCACCTCCTCTTTCTCAATCTGTCTTCCTTTTTCTTCCTCCTCTCCCTCCTCCTTCCTCTCTTTTGTCTCTTCCTTTTCCTGACCCCCAGCCACCCATTCACTCCCTTTCTTTGTCTCTTTGCAATTGGTTTGTCATCTCCCATTGCTGTCAGGATGCTCACTCATTCTGTATATGAAGAATAGTCAGAAGTATTGAATAGGACATAGACTTGGTTTTAGAGAAATGAACAGCTAGTCCCTTTCTGAGGACAAAGATCCAGAGAGCCTCTCAGAGGCACCATACTTACTATAAAGCATCTCTGGAACTCTTGGTTTGGATTATAAGAGGAGAAACATATCTTATTTTATATATATCACTTTTGGTCATATATATACATATTTATGTGCATATATATATGTGTGTTTTTATATATATGCATATATACATACATATACATATATATGGATAGATAGATAGATAGATAGATAGAGACAGACAGACAGATAGACAGAAACAGAGAGACAAAGACAGAGAGACAGAGACAGAGAGGACAAAATTGTTCTCACTATAAGAGCAATATATCCTCAGAACCTCTGCAGTTTACTCTACACCAAGATTCTGCAACTCCTAATCATCTTCCATGTGTCTGCTTCATTTTAACTGGCTGGTCATTTTGACCTGCCGAAGCAGGTAGTGCCAAAGCCTGGAAAATGTTCTCAACTGATAAGACTGCACTGGCAAAAATCATTGAGTATTTTTTTTAAGTAACTGTCTTGCTTATCATTACTTCTTAAGCGCTTTATTTGTGGTTCAGGATTTTCTTTAAAAGAAAAAGAGGTCAAAAGAGGGCAAAGGTAAGCATAATTTGATCTTTGGACTAACGTTGTATTTAGTCATAAGATAGTTTGTGGGACAGCCTGGCAGGGTGTGACATTTCTGTGAGAACCCTTGGGAATCATGTATCCTTCTGTCAGGAGTTCTGCAGTCATTCTCCAGACCTCACATCTCCTGCTTCTTTCAGTAAACATTCAATGAGAATCACAGCATATTTTCCCTGTTTTTGCTGGAATGCCCCGAAGTGCACCAATGTATGAGAGACTGATGCAGTTATTCATCAGATTCTCTAATTCCTTTGAAGCTTTGGTTCATGAAGCTTTGCTCTTTCTTCCAGGAAAATACAAAAAGTTGTTCAGAACCTTCTAAGCACAGCTGCCCGCCATCTGTCTGCCTTAATCCCTGGAGTTTTATCTAGCTTGAGGGTTTTCTTTATTCTTTTTATAAAAGAAAGACATTCAATGGCTACCAAAAATTTCCATTATATAAAAGATAAATCCAGTAGCATCTTTCTAGTTAAAATAAACCCATTTGTTTAGTTGCTAAAATTACTTTACTAAGATAGTCTCTGTGCAGTTTTGGGTAGAACTTTATGAGAATGAAGGGATGATTTGTGGAATATATTGGACAACAAAACTTATTTTCCTAGAGCCACGTTTCTTCAACTGATATGACTATTGATGCAACCAACACAAGAATTATTTTTCTTTATTTCCAATGGCATCTGCTTCATATGGCTTCTGTGAGCACTAAGCACTTATAGAGATACTGGCACATACAAGAAGTATTCAATAAGCCTGTCCCTTGATGCCCCAGCATTAACAATTGTCAGCAGTTGGCGTTCATTATCTCTGCAAAGAACATGTGCTTCACACGGCTTCATCCCATTGTCTCTGCTGATCTTCAAAGGGATCACGTGTAAAGATGTTGCTTCTTCTTGACATGACAAATGCTCAGCCATTAGAGGAGAGAAAACAGCCTCCTCTTTGCCCTGTGTCTTTGTTGTTACTGCTTCTAAAAGGAAATCAATTTGTGTGAACAAGGAGGGTGGAGACAAACATTTATCGAGCTCTTGCTGCGTGTTAGGCTCTGCACTGTTTTATCTTTCTAAGGCATTCATTTTCTCATTTAGGCCTTTCCACTACAACACTATAGAGAAATGAGCTAGAGGGATGTGAATTCCAAGAGTTTTAACTCAGGTCTGTCTGACCCTCGTTCCATGATCTTTCTTTTATACAGTGACAGGAACCAACAGGCAAGGAATGTTGTCTGTGTTGTCCCTTTATCACAGACAGGCATACATGCTCAGTCAAATTAGCCTGTGCAAGGCCCATTTAAAAACTCCTTTCATCTGCGGAGTAGCAGAGTGGGCACAGAAGAAGTCAATTCAGAAGAACAGATGAGGCAAGCATTGCATGTGGTATGTTAAAATGATAATTAATCACCCTTAATATCATGGCCATCTAAATATTACAGGCATTGACCCTCCATCCTTATCTAATTCTGATTACTTCTCATAAAGAGATTCATTTTGAAAATGACCATTTTCTTAATGTAGTGGAAACACATTTTCAATTTTCTATGTACCTCAAAACATATCCCCAGTGAATCTGAGATTTAATTTTAGTCCATAAGTTGCTTGAATGGGGCAATGAAGATGAACAGGTCTCATAAACCTGCTCTTTCATCATCCCTTTATTCTTGCTTTAATTATTAGACGTTCTCATGATATATTTACACACACATACAACCAACACCACCAACACCACCAATGACAATAACAACAAAACCAACTGCAAAATTTACTCCAGATCCAATAAAAAAGGATAAGCAAGATATAAATGGACTCCTGCAGTGGCTTAAAACCTCCTACAATAGTGAGAAATTTCCCTCATGGCAGGAAGAACTACTTCAAATTACAAATATAGGCTTGGTTCAGATTTTTCCAAGAAGAGATTTTCATCCTCAAATTATCAGCTAGGGAAACATTTCAATTTTTCTGCTCTCATTTCAAATTTTTTACACAAGAAGCTATCTCAGATCTCCCTCATTGCAATTCGACCCTATTCTTATTTTCTTTTTTCTTTCTTTTTCTTTTTTTTAGAATCATAAGCATAGAACCTGTTACTCAGGCTGTTTGTTTGCCTTGCTTACTTTATGTACAAATATTGTTAGTCAACACAATTTTTGCTCCTTCTACTACATTGCCTTGAGACTAAAATGCACAATCTATTCAACCGTATTTACTTTGGGACCCAATAAATGTTTATTTCTGTCACCAGGAGCTGAATTGATTTGTTGAGATGGTTGTCACTGTCTCTGACTTGCTAAGTCATTTATAGGTCTCTCTACGTTCAGCCTTCCTAAAACACAAATGAAAAATCCAATGAGTAAAGTAAATAGGGACCCAAATGATAAAATATGTACTGTCAAAATTCTCCATTCAGTCTCCAGAGCCATGATTAAGATAACAATCTAGGAGTTAGTATACGCACTATGTAGAGGATGAGAATAATTAATTTAGAGCTTGTAGGTTTAACGATCTTTTCTCTAACTACTCAGGTATGATGCTGTTGCAAAAGCTGGTCCATAGACATCCCACGAACATGTGTGTACTCTGCATTTCTATACAGTTATAATCACAATGGCAGAGAGGGAGACAGATTTCACCAAACTCTTATTTGCCAACATCGACTTTTAGGCCAAGAGTGCTCCATTGTTTATAGTTGTTAAAACCTTTCCCCCGTTATTCTCAATAAATTCCAGCTTATTGCTTTTTTAGAATATGTTAGAGTATTTGAATATTTCAAATAATAGCTTTTTTGAAACAATATGCTTGGGGTGATAGGGAAACTTGAACGGAAGAAATCAGTGGTGGATATGCTCAAGATAAATTGTACACAGGTATGGAATTTTCAAAATGAAAACATTCAAAATTAAACGTTAGTTACTTTTTTCTCTTTCCTTTCATCCATCCAACACCATTATCCTTCTCTTGTTTTGTGCTATCTTCCCTAAATCTTGGGTGTAGAAGTTGTTCCTGTTAAAACCTTAAAGGAATTTAAGACACAAACAAAGGGGAGGAGGTCTGTGAAAGGCTGTCTTATGAATATGTCATACATATTACAAGCAGCTGATGTGGTGACCACTCCAAAACTTGTACAAGGTCAAGGCAATTAAAATTTCATTATGAATGAGGGAGGAGTTCACAAGGCCACACTCCTACTTGGGAAGTTCCTATCACCTGATCATTGTCAGTGGAGGGAAAATTACTTTCCTCTTATGGAAAGTAGCCACTAGAATATTGCTCATGCCTGCAGAAGTGGCTCCTCATCCACCATAAGAAGACAGTGCTGATTGATTCAGTGGACTAAATATATATATATGTGTGTGTGTGTGTGTGTGTGTGTGTGTGTGTGTGTGTGTGTGTGTGTGACATGAGTTTGGAAACAATATGCTTGGGAGAATAGGGAAAATTTGAGAGATGAAGTCAGTGATGGATATGCTCAAGATAAATTGTACACAAATATGGAATTTTCAAAATGAAAATTATCTTAAACACCTTGCATCATGTTCATATGGTGAATGACTTGTGCCAGTCTCATGTGTACCACCTTGATCCTCTCTATCCTCTGATGCCTCTGATTTATAATCTGATGATGACCTTGTTGCCTTCATTTGTCGCAGAAGTCTTTCCTAATTCTCTCCAGTCAAGCTGAAGTAAAACTGAGAAAGAAATCTTAACCAAGTTTTTATTCTTTGTTCCTTATACAGTGTTCCTATGTTCTGGAGACTCAAAAAGAAAAAGTTGTGCCTGTCTCTGGTGAACTGGTGAATCCTGATTTGAATCTGACCTGTATTCTAAAAGTTCAGTTAGATCACCCATTCCAATCATTCTGGGTATTTCAGTGTTTTGAGAAAGAGGCATGTTTGGTGTCAAAATATGATTAAGCTGCAGTTCTCTCAGAGGCTGGAGAAGGCCTCCAGACAATTTTCCAGACCCTTGCAAATAATGGGAATACAGAAAATATGTAATCTATGAATAGTTAGATGTTGCTTATGGTACAATGATGCTTGGAATATTAAACAGAACCATTTATATAAAGCATCTGTCCCACAAGGAAGCACATAATATATGCAAAATAAATGGTGGTTATTAAGATTATTTTTACCTTCCCACCTGGAATGTGTTCTACACTGTCTAAATGTCAGATCATTTTGTCTGTACTCCTGGCTTGTCACTGTCTACTTGGCGTCTTCATCCCTCCATGACTTAAGGCAATTAAAGGTGGAGTTTTTATCCTGAAGCAAGTGGCTCAATCCCTGGCTTGGATTGAGAATCAATGGATGTCTGAAGTAGAAATTAAATACTAAATCTATCCTTATTGATAAATAAAGGGGTAATAGGAAAAGCACCATACCTAGTGACTGGGTATATCCTTAGGGTAGTGTGAAGTCCCGAACACCTCTCTGTAGTGTTACATATATGTTTGTTTTTAGGGCTGGCCATTTGCTATTAGGAAACCAGTTGATGACTTGAAAGGCTACTTTTTGTTTCAGATTGTCATCACAGTAGACCTGGTGTACCAAACAATTCACTAAGTTGGATCCTCATGGCTTGAGCTTAACCAATGGGAACTGTTCGTTTATTTATGTAATGTGTATCCATATTGAACTTTATTATTCAAGCCTTAAGGTTTCTAAAATGATTCAAACACTAGTTTATATCACTGTTTAGAAATTTAGAAATTTAGAAAAATAAAGAGATACGCGTGTACAAAATCCCTAAATAGAGCCTGAGACCTCATATGTTCTCATATTTTCTACTTTAGATTTGTAAACAATTTCCAGTATATTGATGACTCAGTAAAATATTTTATTATCACATTACTCATTTGAAGGCAGAGGCTTTGAGAAGAGGGTGAGAGACTTACGGAACCAGTGGTCATACTCACATGCCACTTTGGCTTGTCTGACACGGTGCTGGAACCATTAGGGAGGAAGGAAATACTGGTATGGGGATCAAATGGTCAGCCCAAATCCCTTGCCTATTGTCTGTCTGTCAAATATCAGAGGACGTATTTCCATGTGGTAACTCCAGAATGGAGCTAGTAATGCTTGCCTAGGTTCTGTTGTGATGAAGTGAAAATAAAGTTTACAAAGTGATTTATAAAGTGTAATCTATACGCCTTGCATCTCCTGAAATGCTAGGCTTGCTAATAGCTGAGAGGAAAAGCACAAATTCCCATTCTTTATTTTGTACATTTTTGCCCATAATATTCTGCATGTTAGAGATATTGAAAAGTGGGAATAAGAAGGGGGATGCCTCAGCATGTGGGATGGGTCCCTTGGTAGGGCAGTCTATGGATGGCCTTTCCTTCAGTTTCTACTCTACTCTTTGTCCATGCCTTTTTTTTCTTTTTACAGGAGGAATTCTGGATTAATATTTTGAAATGGGTGGGTGGCCCTATCCCTCAACTTGGGGCTGTGCCAATCCACTGGATATGGTCTCTACAAGTTCTCTCTCCCATTTGTTGAGTATTTTGGTTAAAGTCCTCCCAGTTGGGTCAAGGGGAACTCTTGGGTCCCTGGTATCTGGGACTCTCTAGTGGCTACTTCCAGTTCCCCCTCCATCACTGCTACACACCTACTTTCAATCTCCTGACTGCTTGTACATCTCCCCCATCTCCTGCCATATTTGAACTGGCCCCCCCTTTCCCCTCCCCCTCCTTTATCCCTCCCAGATACCTTTCTCCTTCTACTTCTCAGAGATTATTCTCTTCCCCCTACTGAGTAGTATTGAAGCATCCACACTTTGGTGTGATCTTCTTTCTTCTTGGGTTTCATATGGTCTGAGAGTTGTATCGTTGGTATTCTGAGCTTCTTTTTATCTAATATCCACTTATCAGTGAGTATATATACCATGTGTGTTCTTTTGTGACTGGGTTACCTCACTCAGAATGATATTTTCAAGTTCTATCCATTTGCTTGAGAACTTCATGAAATTTTCTTTTTAATAGCTGAACAGTACTCCATTTTGTAAATGTACCACATTTTCTGTATCCATTCCTTTGTTGAAGGACATTTGAGTCCTTTCCAGCTTCTGGCTATTATAAGTAATGCTACTATGAACATAGTGAAGCATGTGTCCTTGTTATTTGTTGGAGATCCCCCAAATCTCCCATATACTAAACCACCAACCAAAGAGTACACAGGGAGTACTCATGGCTCCAGATGGATATATAGCAGAGGATTGCTTTATTTGGCATCACTGGGATGGGAGTCCCTTGGTCCTGTGGAGGCTTGATGACCCAGGATAGGGGAATTCTAAGCTGCTGAAGTAGGAGTGGGTGGATGGATAGGGAGCACCCTCCTAGAGGCAAGGGGATGGATGCAGAGATAGGGGATTTTGCATAGGGATACAGGGAAAGGGGAATGACATTTGAAATTTAAATAAATAAAATAATCAACAAAAAAACCTTTACAGAAAAAAAAAAATGAAGGGGCACACCAGTGAAGGTTGCCCTGACCAACAGAGGTTAATTCAGAATGAGGAATTCAGTGGTGAGAGGCTTGGTTTTATTCAACTCTGCCTTTTTTTTTTTTTGTTCTCTTTTTTTTATTAGGTATTTTCCTCGTTTACATTTCCAATGCCATCCCAAAAGTCCCCCATACCCACCCACCCCCACTACCCTACCCACCCACTCCCCCTTTTTGGCCCTGGCGTTCCCCTATACTGGGACATATAAAGTTTGCAAGTCCAAAGGGCCTCTCTTTCCAGTGATGGCTGACTAGGCCATCTTTTGATACATATGCAGCTAGAGACAAGAGCTCTGGGGTACTGGTTAGTTCATAATGCCTCTGCATTTTCAACACTGTGAATGATACTAGAAACCTAACCCTTTTTCCTATGACTAAATGAAAGAGAGAAAGAAGGCAAGAAATAAATGATTTTTTCCTAAATTCAAGAGAAAATATGAGTAAAAGAGTAGAGGAGACAATGAATAAATGCCCGACACCCCCTTTTCTTTCTCCTATAAGAAACCCATTGATCCTAAACACTTCCAAATTCCTGATCTCCCTAGAAATACTGAGCTGAAGATCATCCCAGCCAGTGGTCACAAGTTCCTAGGCCCCCACAAAGGTGCATATGTCACCTTACTGGTCCACCTCCAACCCTTCCCCAGGAAATAGCTACATCACATTGAGGATATCTTCCATGCCTACCTATTTGTCTCTGAGTAAGCTCTTGTCTTAGTCCATCACACATACAGCTATTCTGAGTACACACATCAATCAATATCTATGAATATGAAATTAGGTCAAAAGAGATAAAGAAATGACTGTGCCAAGAAACCATGAACTAATGAAGGTAAAGTATATATGAGAATTTACTATCAAGATAACTTGCACCTCTGTCTAGAGCAATGAACAGTTCAACTGCATTAGTAAAGAGAAAACCTACAAAAACTAAGAAACAACATGAACTAAGCAAGAGAACTAGTATTCTGCAAACCCCTAAAGACTCCCTTTCCTTCTCTTGCTTAATTTCCCATTTCTTTTTCTTCTACATTTTCCTTATATTTCCTCACACACGAACAACTTCTGTTTACCCTCTAGCCAGAGCTCTTCAACTGGCTTCTTTCTGTCTTCTCCTTTTAGCTTATATCTTTTCCCTGGTTGGTCGTCCTCAAACTGTTCATACCTGCATCAGAGCCCAAGCTATCATTTCTCTCAAGCTCAGTAATACAGTTCTGAATAATTGATAATGGGAAGAAATCTAGAATCTGATATCTGGAGGCAAGCATACCCAAGAAGAAGCCAGCATCATTTCATCAGCTGAGTACCAACATAAGATAAAATAAAATAAAATAAAATAAAATAAAATAAAATAAAATAAAATAAAATAAAATAAAATAAAATAAAACAAAAAATACTAAGACTCTGATGATAAGATAGACAAAATTAAGCATGGCACAATGTTGCCTAAGGACATGGTTTCCAGTGAAGAGCAAGCATCAAGAGATGATTGTGGCAGTAGTGTGGTTGATTGTTATAACATTTGTAAAAAGCCTATCATGCACATCATTCACAAGATTCTGGGCTTCATCCAGGGACTGCAGAATAAATAAGTAGATAGATAATAGATGGTAGACAGACAGACAGACAGACAGACAGATAGACAGATGAATAATCAAAGCTTAGGAGATTTCTCATTGTGTGAAGTCTACACCAAGCAAGCCTGCTGATGTAAGTTCAGATCCCTACAAACTATATAGCAGCTGGGTATAACAGTTTAATATTTTATCAAAATGCCCTTCCTGGAAGATGAGAAGTTGCGACAGAAGAATCACTAGAAACACGTGGCTAGTTAACCTGGCATATGCAACAGTGAACAGTAAAAGGACTTTGCCTCAAGGTTAAAGAGGAAGACTGACACCCAAGTTTTTCCTCTGATCTTCACATGCATCCCATGTATACACACACACACACACACACACACACACACACACACACACACATACACACACACACACACACACACACACACACACACACACAGTTTTTAAAAAAGTAAATAAAGACAATAATAAATGTATGAATTAATAAATAGATATGTAGATATGTAGATAGATAGATAGATAGATAGATAGATAGATAGATAGATAGATAGATAGATAGATAGAATAAAATAGTTCAGGTAATCTTCTTGTGCCAGAAAAGTCCTTGACATAATTCTGGGGCATAATTAATTAGTTAGTCCTAGCCTTAGTAGTCAGTAGAATCATATAACGATTAATATTTTAAAAGTTATTTTGAAATATACATTCATTGTCCAACAATTTTAAAAACAGATAGATCTGGAAATAAAGTAGGAGCTTTCTGTTTTCAGAGATGTCCTGTTGTTTCATAAAAACTTCTGAAGAGAATGGAGGGGGATCCGACAGGTTTTGGTAACTCAGCTGTATTCCAGGAGTTCAAGGTGAGTGGAAGAGAGTTATTGTCAGTGCATTGGCGCCTGCCTGTTCCTGTGATAGCCATCTGAGGAGCTCTCTTTTTAATGAGAATCTACTTATAGTGCTCATTACATTATTTATCAACTTCATTTCACAACTGACAACCTATTACTAGCATTCATTATGCTAATTATCAAAACATCTGGTATTGACCAAAATAAATAACTGAAAGCCTTCATTTTCATCTGTGGTGTGCATATTTCTGATAAAAACAGGTATTCCCTAAAATAGTCTAGCTTAAAGTCAACTGTTATTCACATAATATCATATTACTGTGGCTGGTACAGACTGAGAAAATTATAGGATTCTAAGTATTCCTTCCTGCTTGTTCTCTCTCCCATTTTCTTTGCTTAGGGGCTGTCTCTGGACAGTTTGAACCATGCACTTAATTAAGAAAAATTCATTTGACGATGACAGTTTAGTTCTTAGAGATTTATTATTTTTTTTAAAGTCAGACAATTTGGAAGTGTGGGAATAACAACTCAGACCTTTGTAAGTACAATGCTAAGCTTTCTTCACTCGTGTAAAATATATATGGTAGTTTCTTAGCTTTTATTTTTCTTTCACGCAAAGTATCTTCTTATAATTTTTCTCTACTCTTATCTTTCTGATGAGTGTACTGTTCTCATTACTTGCTGAGAGAATGGATGTAAGTCAAGCAAAGGGCAAAGTTGTTTTTCTTTTTCATCTATTTCTTTATTTACTTTACTGCCCAATATCAGCCCTTCACCCCTCCCAGTACTTACTCACTCAAGCCCTCCTGTACCACTTTTCCCTTTCCTTTTGAGAGACAGAGAGTTCTTAGATAGTAAAAATGGCAAATATAAAAATGGAAATTAAGTGTAGGATTTATAGGGAACAAATCTGTACTGAGAAAGATGCTAACATTTTTCTTGGTTTATGTTTCTTTCTTTGTTTTTATTGGATATTTTCTTTATTTACATTTCAAATGTTATCCCCTCCCCATTCCCCCCTCCCCAGAAACGCCTATCCCACTCCAACTCCACCTGCTTCTATGAGGTTGTTCCCCCACCAATCAAACCAATCCCTTCTCCCTGCCCTCAAATTCACCTACCCTGGGGCATTGAGCCTTCACAGGTAGGACCAATGGCCTCTCCACCCATTGATGCCTGACAAGGTCATCCTCTGCTACTTATGTGGCTGGAGCCATGGGTCCCTCCATATGTACTCCTTGGTTGGTGGTTTAGTCACTGGAAGCTCTGGGGAGTCTAGCTCTGGTGTATCTGGTTGGTTGATATTGTTGTTCTTCCTTTGGGGTTGCAAACCCCTTCAGCTCCATTAGTCCTTTCTCTAACTTCTCCATTGGGACTCCATGCTCAGTCCAATGGTTGGCTGCCAGCTTCTGCCTCTGTATTTGTCAGGCTCTGGCAAAGCCTCTCAGGAGACAGCTCTATCAGCCTCCGGTCAGCAAGCACTTCTTGACATCCCCAATAGTGTTTATGTTTCTTGTTATGAAAAAATACTTTGGCAAAAGCAATTTAAAGGGAAAAAGTTTATTCTGGCTTATGGTTCTACAGGAGATACAGTTCTTCGTAGCTTCAAACTCTTGGCAACAGGAACATGGGGCTGGCCTATCACATTGCATCAACAGCTGGGAAGCAGAAAATAATAGAGGTGTGGCCTTCTTATAAACTACAAAAGCCCAACAAGAGAGAGATACTTTATTTATCAACGTTATTTATTTCTAGAAATCTCATAACCTTCCCAAACAGTGCCATCAGTTCAAATGCAAAATTTTACCCAAATATTTCACATTCAAATAATGACAAAACTGAAGAGTGACTACAAAGTTGGTGGGATTTCTGCCTCCTGAATAGTTTAGTCATGGAACTACAAACTGGCCAGAACACAGAGAGGAAACAGACCAGAAAAGTTTTCAGTAGTGAAATGAGCATGCAGGAAGCTCCCATAGACGTGTTTGTTCTCTGAAATATTCTGCTCAGTAGATGCAGGGGAATAAAGGGAGTGGGAGAAAAGCCATGTTCCGCCAGAGTTTTGGTGCTCTGGGCAGGCAGACACGGAAGGACTAGCGCACACTTTCCATGCAGCCCCAAGTGGGTGTCTGGCTCTGGGAAGCCAGAAATCCCAACTCAGTGGGTAGTGGACAAAGGGCATTCCTAGGTACCAGGTTCTCAGCTTTGGGCAACCCAGACACAGCTGGACACCATGGAAGAGCTGAGAATAAAACTAGAGCACTGGGGATAGCTCAGTGAGCCCCAGGGTTGAAGCGAGCGGAGGTCAGGGCTAGAGGGATGCACTGGGTGGTTCCCACATGGGTGAGAGTCCTTGGTCTGGTCCCTGGCTGGAGCACAAGAAGGCCTTCCAGCAGGAGGTTAGACTAGTTAGGGGGAAAGCCTATCCCATCATTCAAGCATGGTGGGACCTTGATGAGCAGAGACAGTCTACAGTTGTAGAGCTTTTTTTGTAAAAAGGCAGGGAGAAAGAGAAAAAGTAGAAAGAAGGAGAGAGGCCAGCCATAGCCATGTGGGGGGGGGAGGGGAGGGAGAGAGAGAAGGAGGGCTAGAGATGAGAGTGAGAAAAGTGAGAGTTTAGAGAGAGTGAGGAGGGGACAAGCAGCTCCTTTTATAGTGGGCTAGGCTATCAAGTAACTGTGGGGAGGAGCATGCCGGGCTATAGTCAGGTAACTGGGGACAAGGTCAAGCCAGAATGCCAGAAGCTTGGGACATTGTCTGTATGACTTATAGTCACAGAATTATGGAGTTGGGGGCTGACTCTCGGAACGTGGCTCACTTTTCCATCCCTTGTAGAGTTTTCTGCTGGGTCACCATAGCAAGCTTCATTCAACCAAAATAGGCTCCCTATCAAGGCCCCACAAGTAGACAAAGCTACATTTAGAATTTTACCAGTTTCGAGTCTATAATTAAAGCATTAACAGTTGTTACTTGCATCACAGAGAAAGCATTGGCCAGTGAGATTCTATGGTTTCCTTGAGGCAATCACAGAAAACCATCTTTTAGGTCATGTCAAATAAAACTAAAACATTTCTTGTCAATCAGCTGATTTTCTTTTCTTTCTTTTTTTAACATCACCTTTTTTTATTAGATATTTTCTTCATTTACATTTCAAATGCTATCCCAAAAGTCCCCTATATCCTCCAGCCCTGCTCCCCTACCCACTGACTCCCACTTCTTTGCCCTGGTGCTCCCCTGTACTGGGGCATATAAAGTTTGCAAGAACAAGGGGCCTCTCTTCCCAGACTAGGCCATCTTCTGCTACATATGCAGTTAGAGACATGAGCTCTGGGGGTACTGATTAGTTCATATTTTTGTTCCACCTATAGGGTTGCAGACCCCTTCAGCTCCTTGGGTACTTTCTCTAGCTCCTCCATTGGGGGTCCTTTGTTCTATCCTATACATGACTGTGCGCATCCGCTTCTGTATTTGCCAAGCACTGGCATAGCCTCACAAGAGACAGCTATATCAAGGTCCTTTCAGCAAAACCTTGCTGGCATATGCAATTGTATCTGCATTTGGTGGCTGATTATGGGATGGACCCCTGGGTGGGGCAGTCTCTGGATGGTCCATCCTTTTGTCTTAGCTCCGAACTTTCTCTCTGTAACTCCTTCCATGGGTGTTTTATTCCCTATTCTAGAGAGGAATAAAGTATCCATGCGTTGGTCTTCCTTCTTCTTGATTTTCTTATGTTTTACAAATTCTATCTTGGATATTTTAGGTTTCTGGGCTAATATCCACTTATCAGTGAGTGCATATCAAGAGACTTTTTTTGTGATTGGGTTACCTCACTCAGGATGATATCCTCCAGATACATCCATTTGCTAAGAATTTCATAAGTTCATTGTTTTTAATAGCTGGGTAGTACTCCATTGTGTAAATGTACCACATTTTCTGTATCCATTCCTTTGTTGAGGGACATCTGGGTTCTTTCCAACTTCTGGCTATTATAAATAAGGCTGCTATGAACATAGTGGAGCATGTGTCCTTATTACCAGTTGGAACATCTTCTGGGTCTATGCCCAGGAGAGGTATTACTGGATCTGCCACTAATACTACTTCCTGTTTTCTGAGGAACTGTCAGACTGACTTCCAGAGTGGTTGTACAAGCTTGCAATCCCACCAGCAATGGAGGAGTGTTCTGCTTTCTCCACATCCTTGCCAGCAACTGCTGTCACCTGAAATGGGACCTCATGAAACTGCAAAGCTTCTGCAAGGCAAAAGACACCGTCAATAAGACAAAAAGACCACCAACAGATTGGGAAAGGATCTTTACCTATCTTAAATCAGATAGGGGACTAATATCCAATATATATATAAAGAACTCAAGAAGGTGGACTCCAGAAAACCAAATAACCCCATTAAAAATTGGGGCTCAGAACTGAACAAAGAATTCTCACCTGAGAAATAACAAATGGCAGAGAAGCACCTGAAAAAATGTTCAACATCCTTAATCAACAGGGAAATGCAAATCAAAACAACCCTGAGATTCCACCTCACATCAGTCAGAATGGCTAAGATCAAAAATTCAGGTGACAGCAGATGCTGGCGAGGATGTGGAGAAAGAGGAACGCTCCTCCATTGTTGGTTGGATTGCAAGCTTGTACAACCACTCTGGAAATCAGTCTGGCGGTTCCTCAGAAAATTGGACATAGTACTACCGGAGGATCCAGCAATACCTCTCCTGGGCATATATCCAGAAGATGTCCCAACCGGTAAGAAGGACACATGATCCACTATGTTCGTAGCAGCCTTATTTATAATAGCCAGAAGCTAGAAAGAACCCAGATGCCCCTCAACAGAGGAATGAATACAGCAAATGTAGTACATTTACACAATGGAGTACTACTCAGCTATTAAAAGGAATGAATTTATGAAATTCCTAGGCAAATGGATGGACCTGGAGGGCATCATCCTAAGTGAGGTAACCCAATCACAAAGGAACTCTCACAATATGTACTCACTGATAAGTGGATATTAGCCCAGAAACTTAGGATACCCAAGATATAAGATACAATTTACTAAACACATTAAACTCAAGAGAATGAAGACTGAAGTGTGGACACTTTGCCCCTTCTTAGAATAGGAAACAAAACACCCATGGAAGGAGTTACAGAGACAAAATTTGGAAGTGTGACTAAAGGATGGACCATCTAGTGATTGCCATATCCAGAGATCCATCCCATGATCAGCTTCCAAACGCTGACACCATTGCATACACTAGCAAGATTTTGCTGAAAGGACCCAGATATAGCTGTCTCTTGTGAGACTATGCCAGGGCCTAGCAAACACAGAAGTGGATGCTCACAGTCAGCTATTGAATGGACCACAGGGCCCCCAATGGAGGAGCTAGGGAAAGCACCCAAGGAACTAAAGGGAACTGCAACCCTATAGGTGGAACAACAATATGAACTAAGCAGTACCCCGGAGCTCTTGTCTCTAGCTGCATATGTATCAAAAGATGGCCTAGTCGGCCATCACTGCAAAGAGAGGCCCATTGGACTTGCAAACTTTATATGCCCCAGTACAGGGGAACGCCAGGGCCAAAAACGGGGAGTGGGTGGTTAGGGGAGTGGGGGAGTGGGGGGGTATGGGGGACTTTTGGTATAGCATTGGAAATGTAAATGAGCTAAATACCTAATAAAAAATGGAAAAATAAATAAATAAATAAATAAAAATACAGACACAAATAATAAAAATAAAAATGCAGTAGACAGATGACCATGATGTATAGCTGGTACTGCTGTGTTATAGTCAGTGTTCCACACCACATAATGCACAATTCTAAATCAAAGTAAGTATGCAAAGAAAAATGTGGCATGGGAGAAACCATATGAAATGGGCATAAAGGATATCAGTCAATAGTAATGCATGCATCTTCTCCATAGCCAGATTCAAGGAGACATATTTTATGGCATTTTTGGGGGGGTGCTCTCTCTCTCTCTCTCTCTCTCTCTCTCTCTCTCTCTTTCTTCCTTACTTCCTTTCATTTTAATATACTTGAAACTTCAGAACCTTTCAGGTAAGGCCTTCCTCTGGACCTTTCAATGACAAAGTAAAGGTTTAAAGCTGAAAACAGCCCTACTTTGGCAGAAGACTCTTAACTGTTTAAAGAAAGATATTTGTAAAACAAGGTATCACTGGTTCCAATATTTGATATAAAATAATCTGAATTAGAGAGGGAAATCATATGAGGATAATTAGTTTGGCTATACAATAGGCTGTAACAGTCTTTAGAGCAAGTTTTCAGGTACACTGTTTTTTGTGCGGTACTACTAGACTCACTGTGCCTCATTCTCTGCCTGTTTTTTACTTTCTCTGTCATACACACACACACACACACACACACACACACACACACGCACACACACAAATACATGTATGTACACATGCAAACATATAAACACACATACATACCTATGGTTTTCTTATTAAAATACAAAGACTGTAAGCATGTATTTAATGCTGCTTGGGATTTCTCTGTTTTTCTGGAATTTTGGTTTGATTTAATTTGGGGAGGTTCTTTCTTTCTTTCTTCTTTTTTTCTTTTCTTCCCTCTCTTTCTTAACTTCCTCTCACTCTTGTCCTTCCCCTTTTCTCCTCTTCACCTCATTTCACCTTACCTACCCTACTTATTTTTCTTTTTATAATCCCCCTAACATATACACACAGGAGTGTTCTTTATGCACTTAGCTTTTTCCCCTCCTTTTCTGTCTGTAGAGCATCCGGTCAGATCAAAAAGACAGGACATCTTTTGGGTATGTTTTGAAAACTGCACTGAATTATCAGTTCATCCTAGAAGTCTGTCAAGTTCATCCCTGAATCTATCCATGTCCTAGAGTGTAGAAACCATGGGAAGAAAGACAGAAACTGGGACTTGGGCTATTTTAATTTGACATGAGATGTGAATGAAATAAGCAATAGTGTTTCTTCTTTGTGTGAATAAATAATATCCAGACCCTTGGTTCCTAGATCTTGCCTGCTCAACAGGACAGCTTTCTTATTGGCTCTTCTGTGCCAAAAAAAAAAAAAAAAAAAAAAAAAAAAAAAAAAAAAAAAGTCCTTCTGGGCTGTTCTCTAACAGACCTTGAAATTCATTTCCTTCATACATGAGATTCCCACTCTTATTCCAGTAAACAATAATCTAATACCCTTAGCTTCACTCTCCATGCTTCACTCTACAGCATTTTAAGTAATCATTTACAGATGATTTAGGTAATTGTATACTATACTACTACTTTATCTTAAAAGGAGAATTCACCACGATATACAAATGAAGGTTATTAAAGTTTGAAAAAATGAGTATTAACACCTGAAAATATATTAAGCAAACACTAATATGCATATTTTATTATATAGCTGTGGATAACTAAACTTTCGAGATGCAGACTCAATAACCACAGGAAACAACACCAAGAAGAGATGAATGAGTGGAATTTATGTGGAGAGATGAGGAGTCAAAAACAGATACTTTGGGAATAAGAACAGTCTAGGTCTACTAGGAACATGGTTGAATCATAAAGTTTATCCTATGCCTTGTTTCAATCAAAGCATAGACCTTGAAGATGAAACAGGTGTGCTTACCTTGTCAGTGAAAAACTGTGTTAGTGAGCACAAAGGTGGGCAAAGAGCTCTGTCCAGGGGAAGTGTTTTCTCACTTACCGTGTGTTCAGATACTATTCTTCAAGAAATGCCATTCTTGAGTAAATGTATGAATGTATCTGTGTACATCTATATTCCACTTCATTTTGAGTTTGCTGCAATTGCCTTCCTTCTTTTGACTTTGGATCCTGCATCTCAAGAGACCTTTTTTTTTTTTTTCCTGTTGTGGGGTTATTGTATAAGCAAAATAATGCAGATTTCTGGAATGAAAAATGAGTTTACTCATTACAATGAGACTTCCCAGCCCAGAGAGTCTGCCAAGCAAGGAAAGAGAAAAGCAGTATTGTGGTAACACCCAGCTCTGGCAACAATGCCTCAACTATTGATATATATGGCCCAGTCTCTCAACTAATCCTTAAGGTACAAGATTTCATTAAGTTCAACCATGTTCTTAGATGAGAAGCTTTGCCAAGAGTCAGGACAGATGGAGGCACATGGACTTCAAGCTGCAGTACACTGCCTGCAGAAGACCTGCACAAAACCAAGCTAGCCACAATCCCAGCATAGGCAGGAAGTTTCACCCCTAATCTGAAAAGCTATTGGCAAGAATGGCTGGTGCAGTGAATAAGAGTAATCAATATGTTCCTTCAGGGACCACATATGCTTCAGTAGATGACCTTGTACTTGGGTGCATACAGGCAATACTAAATGGATTCAGTGGGTCTTTAAAAAAAAGTGGGAGAGCAGCACCAGCCTGGGAGAGAAAAATGGTGAGGGAGGTAGAGGACAAATCAGAGGGAGGGGATGGGGATGTACTCTATAAAACAAATGTTATGCATGTGTGAAATGATCAACAGAAGATAAAGACGCTGGAGAGATGGCTCAGTGGTTCAGAGCCCTTACTGTCTTGCAGTTTCATTCTTGTCAATCTCATGGCAGCCCACACCTTTCTGTAATTTGAGTTCCAAGGGATCTGGCATCCTCTATTGGATTCTTCAAGCATGACCACAATGAATGGTACAGCAGACATGAAGATAGACATTCATACACATTAAATATAAATAATATTTAAAATGAATCTTATAGAAACAAAAAGGAAAAAAAAGTGTCTGGAAAGAGAAGCAACCAATCTGCTGAGATGACAGGCTGTGAGTGCTTCATCAAAATGCAGCTGGGGTCAAGGGGAAGGCCAAAGCTTTGTCTCATTTTCAAAAACAGACATTATACTTGACAGTCCATAGCTCCTACTCCCTGCCCCAGCCTCAGAGCAAGTAGCACAAAAGGTTGTGTATATCACAGGACTTGGACAAGAGAAAGGCATGGGAAATTTCTTCTGTGACTTAAGTCCTTCTTTTCCACATGGCCTGAAGAGTACACAGAGTGTTTGGAATTTCAATTCTTCATCTTTTAAGTACAGGGGTGTTAAGTGTGAGGTGGGAAGGATCCCTCTAAAAGCTCAGCTCATAACAGACTGGATTAGCCCATGAGAATGCCTACCCCTGCCTCTCTTGCTGGGTCTTTTCTCTTTTTACAGTCTATGAAAATATGCTCAGCAAGCACCTCATTTAGAGACAGCCACCTCAAATCAGATGATAAGCTGCCTAGGTCGCCACCTGTGCTTCACAGAAATCACATTCCGTTCAATTAAGCTAAGTGGACTCTGAAGTAGCATCACATGGCTCTGTAATTTGCCTGATTTAGGGGAAAAAAAGATGAGGGGAGAAGCACACTATGCATTCGGCCCTGCAGTATCATGCAGTGAGAGCACAAATAGGATCCTATTTTAGAAAGGTGACATTTGTGGTTCTTCCCATCCCCCACCGCATGACCTGCAGATTCCAGTGGGAGCAGCTGAGGCCTCCTTGAGGCATCAATCCTGATTATGAAGATTTGAAAACTGGGGGGATGTGGCATGCTGCAGGTGAAATGGCAGAGCCAACAGGAAGCTGCCGAGGATGGTGGTTGATAGCTCTACCTAGTGACACTGCCTTAGACAAAAGGGATTTGACCTGGTCTAGCAGGTATCACTTCTTGGTTGGGGGTGAGATTTTGTACCCACTTCTCTTTCTCATTGCTGGGATATTGTCTGTTTTGAATCAGTGAAGATCTTGTTTGTTTTGATTTTCATTTGTGGTGGGGGGTGGGGAGTGGGGATGGGGGTAGATTATGGATATATGAAGTTGAGTGAAAAGGGGGATGAGGAGAATTGGAGTATGGGAAAAGGAAACAATATAATCAAAATATATTCTATGGAAAAAATAAATAAAAATATGTTAAGTAACATTCTTGGCCTCAAACAAATAATCATTGCCTAGAGTTAGTATTATGTACTATGTTTTCTAGATGGATGGTTTAGTCCTAGGGACTAAACCACCAACCAAAGAGTACATATGGAGGGACACATGGCTCAAGTTGCTTATGTAGCAGAGGATGGCCTTGTTGGTCCTCATCAATAGGAGGAGAGGCCCTTGGTCCTGTGACAGCTCTATGCCCTGGAGCTCTGGCAGGTCAAGGGTTCTCTCCCATTCCCTTTATTTCCCTGTACCTGCTGCCCGACAGGAATGGGCTTTGAGAGTTTAAAGCTTCGCAACATTTCCAGTTTGCATTTTGCTTTGTACTTGTGTTTGAGGTTGTGACCATTCAGCTCCCTGACCCTGCTGCCTTGCCTACCTGCCATTATGGACACTTATCTCTGCATAAGAGTCTTACCTGTGGAACCAGAAACCAAAAGAAATGTTCTTCTATAAGATGTTTTGGCCATGGTATTTTATGACAACAACATACAAGTAAACATATATTGAGAATGTGTAATT
Source organism: Mus musculus (assembly GCF_000001635.26). Classification (NCBI taxonomy): domain Eukaryota; kingdom Metazoa; phylum Chordata; class Mammalia; order Rodentia; family Muridae; genus Mus; species Mus musculus. The sequence goes on along the minus strand of NC_000081.6, from coordinate 70,992,479 downwards.
TAGATGTAATTAATATTAGAATCAATAAGTATAAAGATAAGATGATTATTATTTATACAATGTATAGATCTCATTTGAAAACAGGATATCTTAAGTCAATGATTTTAAGTCTGTGGGTTGTTACCCTTTGGGGGTCACATATCAAATATCCTGCATATCACATATTTACAATAATATGATTCTTTGCAATAGCAAAGTTACAAGTAAAATGTTGCAACAAAATAATTTTATGGTTGGGGGTTGGTCACTACAACATTAGGAACTGTATTAAAATGTCACAAAATTAGGAAGGTTGAAAACCACTGCCTTAAGGGGATGAGTTAAAAAAGAATAAATTTCAGAATTCTCTTCAATAAGTGCAATTAATAATAATGATGATGATAATAATAGTAGGATACAATAGAAATTACTCAATAGAAATTATATGTGTTGTTCCTGCTGCACTGGAGAGAATAAACTCATGACAGAACAGCTATTACCTGCATTTCATCCAGCCTGAGCACTTCCTCTGCAGATGTCAGACACATCAGCTTGTACTGTGCAAGCCACTTCTTTACTAAGCTGTTCCTTTTTCTGTTAAGTAATGTGGATCTCTAGAGAAGCCTCACTTAAACATTTTCTGATTCTAAGTTCAAACATATCAGTGCAAATCCATATAATTTAGTTTGACTTTCACAAACAAGAGACTCCCAGGACATCAGTGTTATTTCGTAAAATATGCCCTTGTGGTCAGGGCATTTCATGCTAACTATGCCTAGCAGCTAACATTCTGGCTTGTCTAGCAGTGCCTCTGGGTCCTATTCCCTTATAATCTCGATACTTCTGCTAGCATCATAATATAATTGTCTTAACTCTTGAGACACACTGTGTTTACTCTAGTAAGAAACTACTCATAAAGTGAGGATGCCTTTGATTACACTAAGGTACCTTATATGAAAATTTGTGAAAAGTTCCATAATTAGGTCAAAGGAATGTTTAAGGATTCAACAGGAAGCTAAATATTGTTGCTAACAGAATATTAGTAATGATCATCTTTGTCCCTGACCTTTTTACCTGAATAAGGATGACCTGAAAACAAAGGGCCAGATCAAGGTCACCTCGGGGTTTGCAATGAGTGAGCACAAAGCAGGTCCCTACTCTGTGTCTCAGCAGCCTGCATCTTACAAAGTCATCCTTGAAAGGGGGCACCAGTCATTCACCTGCCCAATGTGGCAATTTATATCAGGATTGCTCCCTTTTTCATAACTGAGAGATTTCCAGGAAGGAAGATTGGGGAGTCTTTATAATAGGGCTCCAAGAGATCTTGACTTCAAAAAGCATAACTCTAATCCTTGCTTGGTAGTCATATGACCTTCTCCCTGTCTTCATGTGTTCATTTTTGAAGAGATATCACTCAGAAGGCCTAGAACTTACTCTCTCAAGAATGATTTCTTCTTCAGATTATTGCCTAAATTATACCCTAAAAGACCTTACTCCCAAACAGAGAAACGCAACCTGTGGTTGGTCAACTTACCACAGCGAAGTCTCAAAGGTACAGAGCTCTGTAACAGGAGTTTATAGACCTTGAATTCAAAGCATTAGAGCTGAAGCTATATATGATTTTAGGCAAAAAAAATTTCCCAAAATTCCTACAGAAAGGAAAGGACTTCTAATTTTAATATTAGATTTGTTTTCATTTCTATAAAAGAGAATAACGAAATATCCAAATATACACATGTATGTATCAACTTTAGTCAAGCAAAGATCATTGTCTATGAACAGACATTCATATGGAGCTGGGCTTTTAAAGTGACTGGGGTACAACTGTCAATATGCTATTATCTTTGGCATAGGCATGCAATGCAAAGATTAATGTAATGTTCATGTAGGCACTGACTGATTAGTCACTGACTAAATTATATTGAATATTACACATACAATGAGTATCATTGTATTTTTGTATATTTAGAAATTGATACCCAGACCCTCAAAAATGCTCAGGCTGAGGTTCACCGCCATCAGAAGTATGGAGCTTCACAATAAGATCAATGGTTCTGTCGTACATCAACTTGAAACTTAATTTTATGCAGTGACTAGAAGCCCTGATTCCTGACTGCGAAAAGTCTATGGGTGCAGAAAGAATAGGTGTAGGGAGAGCAGTGGACAGAAAAGGGAAATCAGTGGTGGGTGGTGGAGGGGAGCATATTTACGATGTGCCAGAGACCTAGGAGAAGGTAAACCTCCAGGGTATTTCTGGAGGTGACTTTAGCTGAGGCTCCTAACTGTGAAGGATATGGATCCTGAAGTGGCCACTTCTTGTATCCAGATGGAGACCCCCTATTCAGAAGGTAAGGGAAAGAGGAATGGGGTGAGGATCTGTGTAAGAGGGCACTGGGAGAGGCAGGGCTGCTATTGGGTTGTAAACACAAATGAATCAATTGACTTATTAAAAATCATGAAAAAATTAATTTAAAAAGGTGAAAAATCTAAAATGTATTTCATTGGATTTTTCCCAAAAAAATATTATTGGGAAACTTGTCATGTTGTATTATTAATTTTTTTTACATACCACTGTATCTTGTTGAACCTATCTGGTCATAAGAATGAAAATGTGGAAGTAGTATAGTGAAGTGTAAATATCCATATTTATATTTACATTTATTTATAAATATAAATAAAACGTATCTATATTTGTTATAGTTTTATTCATGTGTATGGGTGCTATGTATGTGTGTATGTAAGTATACATGAGCATGACATGCCGCAGTGTCTAGAAGAATATATTGGGTCTGTAGAAATGGAGCTGCCAGGTAGGTGATGGGAACCAAACTCAGTACCTCTGCAAAAGCAGCCAGTGCTCTTAACCATTGTCCTATCTCTTTAGCACCCATTCATATATATTTTTTCACTGCTCATGTACATATGCATATCAAAAATCTCACCATGGTTCACACATCCTTCCAAGCTAATGACATCCCAATGTTGATTTTATAGGACTAGCAATTTTTATTTCTATTTGTTAAAAATCTCTTACAAGACATATTTTTATAATTTGTTTTTCATGAAAAAAATTTAGGTATGTGAGATCTTGGCTAAAAGAATACATTTGAAAGCAACATATTTCCATGGGAAGTAAAGTTGGATATATTTTTTTAATATTAGCAATTGAAGTCAATTTTCCAAATAAATTTATTAAATATCTAAGACATTTTATTCAATAGTAATTCAATAACATTGTGTGATACAGTTTGTTAAAGTACTAGAATTTTATAAATTAGGTGACCCTCAGAAAGATAATTAATCTTTCATAGCTTGTTCCTTAATTGACATATAATACATATTAAGAGCTCATGAGACTTTATAAAATTTAAATAAGATCGTAGATATGCCCAATGCTAATAACAATACAATGTCCACAAGTTAATAACCCCATGTGTGTCATTTGGATATGTCGAAGTGGCAATCTCCTACATACTGAAGCCTCCCTCAGCTGTGAAGGTTGGTGATTTTTAGTCAGAACTGGCCGTGTCAATCATAGGGCAAATCAGATTTGTGCTAAAGATCACCATGGCTTTACTCTACTGGAAATAACAGTGCGCCTTGAGTGGCCCCCAAGTGTTCTATGTGCATTTTCTCATGCTGTGCCAATGTCACAAAACAAAGACTCTTAAGTGTGTGTTCTGACTCACTTGGACTTGGAAGCAACAGAGGCAAAGTCCAGGGACTAAAACCAAATTATCCCTCTTCCCCTTTACTTGCGTATTCTGTCACAGCAACAAAAAGCTAACAGTCCCAGGAATGATGCTCTGTTGCACTTATCTCCTGATGACAATGAAGTTTGCATTTGGTGGAAGCCAAGGATGGGGTTGATATAACACGCTCTTAGGCAGCATTATTTAACAACACATGCACTCAATTAAGAGAAAGGGGCAGAAGAGTGACTGAGAGTGAGCTACTAGAACAGAGCCCTCATGTGCTAGAGAGTTTTCAAAAGAGGGCAGAGAATTTAAAAACACAACAGAAACATCCCTAGCTCATATATTCTGCCTAGATTTGCCCATCTCGCGCAAGGCACACTTACCCCTTGCTTTGGCTAGCCAGCTAAGCATCCCAAAAGATGAGGCTTTATAGAGCCAGACATTTGGATTTATGGCCCAGCATTTAGCAGAAGTGCCTGGAATGCAAAGTACACAGTTTCCCAGAATCACTTTGGCATTTTGAATTTCATGGCTTTCTTGCTCCTCCTCTGTCAATAGAGTTTTTTCAAATGAGCACCCCTTTCTTTCCCCAGGTCACTATTCTTCAACAGTAAATAAAATCTGTGCCGGAACTAATCTTTGCATAGCTTGGTCTTAGCTGCTTGTACTGTTAATTATTCAACCTGCCATTTTACTTTTGCTGAGCTTACATAGTCAAGAAAATGAGAAAAATTGCAAACAGTAAAATGCAGTCTCAGGACATATTCACGCATATATATTTTGAATGAGCTAACACACACATGGATATAAGAAATCAGATTGTAATGAATCCACATATCTAATTGAAGTTCAGGTATTGGCTTTATTCCTGAATTTGGAAATTTGATGATGATATAACTAAGTATAATTGATAAAAATGCCTAAATCTTTATTCTTTCTAGCTACTTTTCTCTTAGAAAAAAACTTATTTATTTCCCCACTACTGCCAAGTTTACTGCACCACATCCTATTTTAATAATTTTTCAATTATATTTACATTATTTGTCTTCCCTTTCCTAACAACTTTTCTCATGTACTCCTATTTACTCTCTCAAATTTTCTTTTATTGTTTTGCACACACGCACACACACACACACACACACACACACACACACACATTTATTGTTTAAGAATGGCCCCATTAGATAATATATTTGAATGTTTTTTTCTTTGATAAGTGTGTTTGTAGGACACATAAGAATATATTACATATGTATACAATATTTCTAAATATATTCCTAACTATGTGTATATAATATTCCTAAATATAGAAACACAACATTCTCAATCCATATAATGCCACTTGTATGTGTATGAGTTCATTGTTGAACACTTGGCACTGCACAACAAATTCTTTTTTGCTCCCTTATATTGCTGGGTTTCCTTATGATTGGCAAAAAGGAAAATACTTATGTAAAGATTCATTTAATTCAAAGAGAGCAGGTGATAACTCAGGTTAACTGAAACACTTCTTCATCCCTGGCATTTATAAATCTTGAAGGTCTCTATAGCAAATTTGGATAGTGTCTGATTGACTAATCAGAGCTTGTGGCCGACAGCTTTATACAATTCTCTAGTTAGAAGACAAGGCATGATCAAGATTCCCCGTGGAAGCAACAGTGAAAAAGATGCTGAGAGAAACTGGTTGTTTCCTGATGACTTTCGATCCTGAGTTCAAGTATTTATTCATGCTTCAAAGCACCCTTGCTTTGGATTTTCATTAAAGCATCAATAAATTTTTGCAATGACAACCTTATTGGCTTAATTATTAAGAGACTCAATTATCAAAAAAATTCTTAGGATACTTTGTTTATGAGGCTGAAGATAAGATGTTTAAGAGTATTAGCTGTTCTTGCTGAAGACTTGAGTTGCATTGCAAGCAACTAGACAGTGGGTCATAACCATTTGTAATTCACGTTATCTGAATCATTTCCTGGTCCCTAGCCCTTATAAATCTCAAAGGGCTCTTCATAGCAACTCCAGAGGATCTGATTCCCCATTCTGGCCCATTTGAGCATCAGGCGTACATATCATATACATAAACAAAGGTAGTAAAACATCAATATACATAATATAATTTTTACAAGATTTTAAAATTTTTGAATTATGGGTATGAGTGCGTGTCTGAGAGCATGTGCACCTAACTACAATTGCCTATTCAGACATGCAGTGGGTATACAGGCTCGTTTTGTGTCAACTTGACACAAGCTAGAGTCATTAGAGAAGAAGGAGCCTGAGTTGAGGAAATGTTTCCATGAGATACAGCTGTAAAGATTTTCTCAATTAGTGATCAATGAGGATGGGTTTTCTCCATGGTGGTTGCTGCCATCTCTGATCAGGTACTGCTGGGTTCTCTTGAGCAAGCCGTGAGGAACAAGCCAGTAAGGAATGGCCCTCCATGATCTCTGCCTCGGCTTCTGTCTCCAGGATTCTGACTTGTTTGAGTTTGTGTCCTGACTCCTTTCAATGATGGACAATATGTTACTGGGTGTCAGATAAATCCCTCTCTACCAAATCTGCTTTTGGATCATGGTGTTGTGTTGCAGCAATAGAAACCCTAAGAGGGTAATAGATCCCTTGAAGTCAGACTGATCAGGAAGTTATGAGTCACCTGATATGGGAACCTAATTCAGGTCCTCTGAAAAAGTACTACATAAACACTTTTAAACAAATCATCATTCTAGGCCCCAAATAAAACATTTAAAATGTCTTCTGTGTTAGATTTCTTGCAATTAACATTTCTCAGGATCTAGTAAGAACAACCTACCCTAGTATTGTCTACATGGATTTGATGACTCTCAGCCCTGGTATTCTTATTTGTTGAAGCATAACACACAGGGTTTACTAGTCAGTATCAATGGATACTATGTGGAAAAATATGTCTTCTGACATATGATGAAGGCAGACCTAATGTAGTGAGGCAATCAAACTTCTAAGCTTGTTTTCAAATGTTATTTTGCCAGCCAGAACTCCATAAACCAAGCCCATATCTCTAGGTTCTCCAAGACAGTAGAAGCCAATTCATGCACTGTAGCTTTCTGAATAAAGAAAAAAAGAATAAAAACAATAGAAGTGTGCGCTTTTGTTTTATAATTCTTTGTGTCTATAAACTTATATAGCTACTTTGTTTGTGGGCTCTTCCTGGGTTCTTCTTTGGCTCCACTCAGCTTCTCCTGGCTCAACTGTCACCAACTGTCCAGTTCACTTTCGACGGTCTCTTAATTTTCACTCTTCAAAATCTCTTCTCAGCCGGGTGTGGTGGTGAACACCTTTAATCCCAGCACTTGGGAGGCAGAGGCAGGCAGGGCCAGCCTGGTCTACAGAGTGAGTTCCAGGACAGCCAGGGCTACACAGAGAAACCCTGTCTCAAAAAACAAAAACCAAACCAAAACAAAAAAATCTCTTCTCTCTTCTTTTGTAGCCCCGTTTATTTTTCTTTATTTTTATTCTTTGACTCCATTCTTCCATCTCCTGGACTCTACTTCTCCTACAACTACTCTTCTCTGCAATTTCTTTCTCACAATTCTTTTCTCTCGTAGCCTCTGCTGCCTTTTATACCCTCTATTGTTCCCAGCAGTCCAAGAGCCAACTGTCCCTGAAGAGAATAGGATCATTTAAAGAGCCAGGTACATAAAATATTTAATACTGAATTGTGCTCTATGGTCATATGTTATTTCTCTTCAGGATTTTCATTTATTTATTTATTCATTTATTTATTTGGTTTTTCGAGACAGGGTTCCTCTGTATAGCCCTGGCTGTCCTGGAACTCACTTTGTAGATCAGGTTGGCCTCAAACTCAGAAATCCACCTGCTTCTGCCTCCCAAGTGCTGGGATTAAAGGCGTGTGCCACCATGGCCCAGCTTCTCTTTTAAGCTCATTTCAACTGCTGCCAGACTCCATCTCTCTTCACATGGTACTGACCTGACCAAAGCCTATTAAGGAAAAAATACACTTTCTTGGAATACAATTTTATTGACATGATAATCAATTTATTATTTTAAGAAAAAAATGGCTCATGGAGTTCAAGATCACAGGTGTAATCATTGCAGAAAATGTCTTCAGGAATTAATAATTACTGAACGCTAAGAGAATAAGGTTGCTGGAGGGAGGAGACAAAGTAGATTTTGTGGGGAAATCATTCTGTCTTGTGGGTGGAGGTTACTTTGCCCATGGACAATGGAGCAAAGCTATCTGATGAAACGGAGCAAATGTGGGGCTTGGGGGGTGGTCAGAGTGTAGTGAGATTAGGCTTGACATAGGCATTGCCAAGGGAAGAATCATAGTTTGCCCCCACAGTATGTTGAATGACAAACACTCTAGGCTATACTGTGGAAAACACTTGGATATCTTTCACCTGGGGACATGTCTTGGTCAGGGTTTTATTGCTATGAACAGACACCATGACCAAGGCAAATCTTATAAGGACAACATTTAATTGGGGCTGACTTACAGGTTCAGAGGTTCAGTCCAGTATCATCATGGTAGGAACATGGCAGCATCTAGGTAGGCATGGTACAGGAGGAGCTGAGAGTTCTACATCTTCATCTGAAGGCTGCTAGCTGAATATTCACTTCCAGGCTGCTAGGATGAGGGTATTAAAGCCCATGCCTACATGATACAGCTTCCCCAACAAAGCCACATATTCTAATAGTCATATCCTGGGCTGAGCATATATAAGCACTACAGGGATAATAAGCAGGAATAACTCCCACAAGCCGTCAGACCATTATTAAGCTAGTATCGCTTGTATAGTCAAGTGGGTGAAAGTGCTTCCGACAGATGAAATATATTGGGGTACTAATGGGAATGTCTGTGCTCAACTCAATCAAAGTCCAGGTACAGAAAGCAAGGGAGTGTGTGTGTGTGTGTGTGTGTGTATGTGTGTGTGTGTGTGTGTGTGTGTGTGTGAGAGAGAGAGAGAGAGAGAGAGAGAGAGAGAGAGAGAGAGAGATCCCAGAATGACCTCTCCCTTGTCAGTGTATGGACCTTATCTAGTAGTAAACAAAGAGCATAGGGAAGTATATGCAAAAGTGGTGTGTGTAGTCCTTAAGACTTTATCTAATCATGAAGTACCAATTAACTTTCTGTTATTACAAGTAATATTCTAAGAAATGTATTCCATTTATAAAGATGCATGGAATGATTCTACTAGTACTTATTAATGACTACTTTAACTGAGGGACTAGTAAGTGCTAGGTACTGTATACATTCCTTTTTCAGTGATAATAGCTAGTAATTTGCATTTTTGATAGCCATTCATACAGCACCATAAAGGGAGAGTATGAAGAATTTGAGGATAGGCACTCTGAGGTTAGAACCTAAAGCTTTAGTGTGTGTGTGTGTGTGTGTGTGTGTGTGTGTGTGTGTGTGTGTGTAAAAGAGCCAGAAAGCAAAATTACAGGGGGAGAACTATTGCCTAGAGCTCTTGCTGTATACCTTGACTAGACTTGCTTTTGTTTGCTGGGAAGATCAAAGCAGCATGAACTGCAAGACAGGCCATGAAAAATCTTAAAAGTGACTATATGTGCTATAGGACTATTTCTTTTTGATTCATGCATGGTTCCTATGTGAAAAAAGTTTAGTTCCCCCAATGAAAACATCCCATAGTTTGTACAAGGATGAAGCTCTCAGTGAGATCTGGTGAGCTGATGTCTATAAACCACATTTTCTTCACCTTAGACAGTGTGGTTTATTAAATTAAGACTTCCAAAGGAGAGCAGATACCAGGTTTATGCCAACAGATAAATTGAGTTTATACTAACAGTTTACAAGGCTTGGGAAGGCTGGTTTCAAAGCCTGCTGTATCTGCTCGGGTAACTGAAGCTAATAAAATAGACATAAATCAGGAGTAATGGCTGCTCTCCAGTGGGTGCTTCTGCAGATTAAATTAATGCTAAGGCAATATTCGCAGTCATTTATAAAAGGCTTTGAAGATGAAACTGTCGTAACTTGTAACCTTTATTGTTATATGAAATAGGAAGACCCATTTCTTATAACATCTTTAAGACAAGATAAAATGAGAGAGGTGGCAAAATTATTATTTTTACATTATTTATATTGAATTGATAATAAGACTTCTATTATTGTTCTAGTCAAGATTTATGGCATACAAACCTTTAAACATGATGAAATACAATCTTATTATTTCTCTCTCTTCTTTTTCATTCTATGTAGAGATAGATACACATGATATATGCATATAGATAAATCAAGGAAGTTTGAATAATATATAATTATTTTCTTGGATATTCTATTATCATAAATATTAATTCTTATGTGTGCATATTTCTCAGGAGCACAATTTAAAGTTCTTTTTACTGGTCAAAGGACATGGACATACTCTTCAAATTGAGAGACTAAATAGCATAGATATTTTTCTGTCTACTTCATAGCAGAGAAATTATAAAATATTATATACTATTTTCAAATGAACAGTATTTTTTCAGTGTATACCTATTATCATTATTAAATGTATATCAATGCCTAAGAAATCTGCAAAAGTACTTGGCAGGAAAAGACACTTGTCACCAATCCTGAGGACATAGGTTCGATCCCTAGAACCTAAGTGGTAGCAGGACAACACGGATTTTCAAAAGTTGTTATCAACTATGGCACATAGTTATAAATTGACTTATGTACAGAGGTATATATTATGATGTTTCTTCTAAGTTCTACTTCACAGCCAAAGTCCATGAAGATGGCATCTTGTGAATTACCATTCCTAGGTTTCAACCTAACTGAATACATTTGTTGATCAAATGGTGACTTTGTTAAGGCTCATACTTTTCTCTCTCTTCAATTTTTTTTTAATTTTTCTATTTTTTTACACTCTTTATTTTATTCCCCCCCTTTTCCACCATCCAACTGTCCCACATCCCATACTTCCTCCCCATGCCCCTCTCCCAACGTGAATGTTCCCATCCCCTGCCCTACCGACCTGTAAACTCCATGGGGTCTCCAGTCTGTTGAGATTTAGGTTCATCATCTCTGAATGCTCACAGAACCAGCAGCCCTGTACTGTATGTGTGTTGGGGCCCACATATCAGCTGGTATATGCTAGGGCTTATAGTTTTCATTTAGAAAAAGACAAGAGTCATATGGAAGACACGTATACTCCCCTTCTAGTTGATTTGGCTTTGTCTAACATTTGTCTCCTAACCATCAAGTGAATTTTCCATATAGGCTCAGTTTAGTGAGAAATATCTTTTTAAAAATGGAAATGTCCCATCATCTGCAGTTGTCCCAGCCTGGGGACCCAGCTTTTTCTCATAAATGCTTCTGGAACATAGTATAATCTTTGAATTTTCAACTAGAATAACAGCTCCCTGCTGTTGTTGTTCTACAGATGCTGCAATATGGCCTAATGATATCTTTAATCATTTTGATAAACTGTCGTCTTAATGGGCCAATCATCGTCTGCATAGATAAATAATATAAAAAATGTGAGATCTGTTTTTTTTCTTTTATTGAAAATAGATTTTTTTTTTCTGATTATGGTTTTACCTGCCATCGTTCTTCCCAATCCCCCCATCCAGATCCATGTTTTTTCTGTCTCTTATTATGATACGTTTCTCACATTGTCCACAAGTATATCCCAAGGCATTGTAGAACCATATCAATCTACCACCCTTCTTTTTTGCCTAAGCCTAACCTGCAAAAACCATCAGTGGCCAATGATGACTAGACTTTGTTGTAGCAAAGTCCTCAGAAACCTCAGCAGAATAAAAGCATATTTCTACAAATTATATATTTTATTATAAATTATATTATATATTAATATCCTGCAAATTATCTATCAACTTATCTGGTCTTGACGGGATTCATCTGCATGTCCTAGCATCAGGAGCATTTCTCTTGAATTGAGCCAATTTAGGTTGAGACACTAGGGTGCTTCAGATATGCCGTGGAGTATAGCTCCTTACTGACAGCTTTGTGTTCGGCTCTTGTGATAGAAGAGGAATAGACTACCAAAGGAAACTTGTGTGTGCTTTCCCAATCCATTTATTTTATTGTATTCACACCACTAAGGCCAAGTTGAATCAGAATTCAGGAAGCCATCTTTTTTTTTAAGTTTTATTTATTATTATATGTAAGTACACTGTAGCTGTCTTCAGACTCTCTAGAAGAAGGTATCAGATCTCATTATGGATGGTTGTGAGCCACCATGTGGTTACTGGAATTTGAACTCAGGACCTTCGGAAGAGCAGTCAGTGCTCTTAGTCACTGAGCCATCTCTCCAGACCATCAGGAAGCCATCTTTATAGAGCAACAAATTCATAGTGTAGATGGGAAAGATGAAATGATAGAAAAGTCATTCTATTTGTACTATATAATGAAATGACCATCATGATTATTACATATATCCAAATATAGATAAGTATAGTTAACAGTGCTGTAGATTCTGTAAGCCAAGCACTCCTTTTTTTATTACATTGGGCAAATGATATCATTCCATGCAAATATATATTACACTTTGACCATTTCATTATCATACTCTGCTCCTATCCCATCTTTCCATTCCCCCATTCCTGTCAATCCTCACTTCCGGACAAGTTCCATTTCTACCTCTATGTCATCTGTACTTACAATTTTTATGTAGCTATAGAAATGTAGGACTTGTAAATTACAAATAATATCTGTGTTACTGAAACTGATTTGATTTGTTTAACATAACTACCCCAATTGCATCCATTTTATTGCTAATTATATAACTTTATTATTAAGTTCTCCTGTATAGCTGAAAACATTACATTTCATAAGCATATACCATGTTTATCTATCAATTCTTCTGTTGATTGATTGATTCCATAACTTAGCTAGTGTGCCTAGCACTGTGATAAACAATAGGAAATCCTTATGCACTCCCATTGTGAATGCAAACATTAGCATCTACTGTGCTAGTGAATATGGAAGTTTGTCAGAAAATTAAAAATGGCTCTATCATCTGACTCAGCCTTTCATCCTTCAATTTATCTAAACCAAGAATTTCTGATTCAAAAAGCATACTTGTTAAAGTCACTCCTTCTATATCTCTGTCTGGGGTTGAAATCCCTGCCAGTTCAGCCCTGAAGCTGGAACTCACTAAAATTCTTCTCCCACTTCCTCTGGCATAAAACACCAGACTTCTCTTTTTATATCACAAGAATAGATCCATCACAACTTCCATTTGTGCTTTTGTAAGTGGGCAGTCAGAGTTTAGAAAATATGTATCTAAAAAGTATTACGGTTTCTTATAGCTTCTCCAAAGTGTGTCGTAAATCAAATAAACAAAAAGTCAAATCAAAAGAAAGAAAGAAGCAAACCAAGACAATAAAAGAAAAGCTAGATCTCTCTGGGATATTTGACTTTAAATCCTAAATTTCTCTCTGGCCTTCTCACTTCCTATCTCCTCTGTGCTCAGCCCGACTTGTCTTTTGTTTTTTGTTTCTGATCTGTTTGGGTTTTATATTTCTGTCTTTAGATGTGCCATTTTCTTGTCTTGGGGGATTTCGGCTTTTTTGGCTTGTTTAACTCTCCTCACAATTGTACTGTTTCTGTGTAAGGAATCATCTTTCCATGAACCTTTTGATTTGTTTTGGTTGGACTTAGAAATGAGTCACTTTTATCCCAACAGTCTCATATTTTCGCTCGAAATACTTGGCTACATGATGGTAACTGTAGTCTTCTATTTCAATCTAAGCACACAGCAATGTTCTGAGTGTACTCTAAAGTGAACTGGTGATGCAGAAGGAGTCTCGCAAGGTTGGATCAGTGGCTACAATCTCACTCTGCTTGGAGTGTTCTTCCCTGAGGAAGATTGCTCTTCCAGTCTTGGCTTTCCTTAGTTGCAGGTAGTTCTTTGTCTAGCGTTGAGGTCTCTTAGACATTTCCCCTGAGCACATCTATTGTTTTCATTGTTCAGCTTATATTTTGGCAGCTACTTTGGCAAAGTTTTAAAGCTTTGACATTCTGAGAAGACACAGTCTCAGAGCAAATTCCCTCTTCCTCTGGCTCTTATAATCTTCCCAACTCCCTTTTGCAAATAATCCCTGAGCCTTAGGGCCAGGAGTTTTGTAGATGTGTCAGTTGTGAGAGCATTTTGGTTGGTTGTGATTTTCTGTAATGGTTTTTGTCTGTTGCAAAGAGATGAGGGATGAGGAACCATTTCTCTTTGGATATGAGGTGAAATCTTTAATGCAGTTAGGAATTATTCTGGTTTAATCAAGTGGCAATTGTGGGCTCTCCTCAAAGATCCATGATGTCACTAACTTTTGGTTGTTGGTTAGGTTTTCAGTCCAGGCATAGTTTAACCTCTTGTTAGTGACCACAAAGATATGCATACCATTAATGTGTCTTTAGGATGACAATGTGCAATGCTAGACTTTGTTGTTGTTCATAGGTGTCATAGGCAGGTAGCAATACTAATTGCTTTCCTTATTTAGAAGCTCACAGAGGGAAAAGCACACCCACTGATTATTCAAAACCAAACATTTAGCTCTGAAAATCATCCATGCAAGTGAAATTATAGAGATGGGGCAGGTTATAAGTTTAGAAATACACACACAGATGCATACACACACACACACACACACACACACACACACATCAACACTACCTCCACCACCAAAAACAACAATAGAAACAAGAAAAAAAGCTGCCATGTATCTAAAAGATATCAAGGGTGTATGAGGATTCTTTTAGGCAGGAAAACAAAAATAGGAAAGGTTATAAGTATATTAATCTAAATAAAAAAGTTAAACAGATAAAAATTAAAACTAAACTCTCACTCCAGGTTCTACATTCTTCAAAACAAGACAATTTGAAGAGTTTTACACAATAAAGACATTAACAGAATGTCATAAACTAAGTGGCAAGAATCTATGGAAACCTACTGTGTTCTTTGTTAGGAGAGGACTAATATATAGTCTGAGAGTCCCTCATAGAGCTCACAGCTAAAGACCACCAGCCAGGCTTTTCTGCAGCTGCACTGGGTTAGAGAAAATACAATTTTGAGAGTGATTTTTCACAAACTGAGAAATAAAATTTAAATGTCTGCTCACAGCTTCAGCTCAATGAACTTAAGCACAGCCCATGTCATTCAGCTTTATAAAAATGCTGTTCTTAAAGCCCCAAGCTTCTTGTCCTTCTTAGTAATTATAGAGTCATGAATATTAAATACGAAGTCCTTTTGCCTTTTAGGGCTTACCTTTATATTCCACTGAAGATGGGTCTTCTTTCCAAATAGAATATTAGTTAATGAATATTCTTTGGGGATTAATTTTATTAATTTAATTATTATTCTTCACAGATCTTGGATCTATAACTTAATCACTATAAGCTATAGGCTTCTGTTTTTATTATAAATTAATACTAGTAAATTCCTTAAATTCACATTAATTTTACAAGGCTTATTAGAAAATCAATATTAATAATAATACATTGAATTATATATTCTGGATACTCACCCTTTGCTGGGTATATAGGAGCCCAAGATTTTTTTCTTACTCTTTTGTCTATCTCTTACTTGAATGGTAATTTTTTTTTTTTTTGCTATGCAGAAAGTTTTTAGTTTCATATGTTCCCATTTACTAGCTATTTGTCATAAAGGCTGAGCTACTGGAATCCTTTTCAGAACGTCCTTTAATCTGCCAATAAGTTCGCTCACCTTCTTTTCTTTCTCTTCTATCAGATCCAGAGAATCACATCTTATGCTGATATTCTTGATCCATTTGAAGTTGAAGTTTGCGTAATCCCAGGCCAAGAAATGTGTTGCTTCTTTGGGAGTTATTGGCAACTGAGGTCCCATAGACCTCTCCCTTCACCCAAACATTCTACATCATTTCCAATGCTCTTAATAACCCTCCCAAACTTGATGGTAAGACCCTTTTGCTGGAGATTCCACAAACTTCAGTAATAGAACATGGGTAGATCAAGCTGTACTCATGGAATCCTCTTCCATAAAGCTGGAAGGTTATGCAAATGCTACTGGAGGAGTAAGGAATAACTAGCTTTACTCAATTGTGAATGCTGCATACTTAGAATAATGACAGGTCTTGCCAGACATGCCTCCTGGTGCCACGAATAGCATTAGAGTTATGGCAGTAACCAGTGCATGTACTTAAGACCCACTCCACAAATTGAAACCCATACATGGTACAAATACTTTAGGTAAGAACTTGTGACTAGATAAGTCATAAGCCCTAGAGAAGATCGTATTGTGATCTATACAAAGGTTATTTTAATGTCAACTTGACACAAGCTAGAGTCATCAGAGAGGATAGAATCTTCATTAAGAAAATGTCTTCTTTTTTTCATTTTTATTAGTTATTTTCTTTATTTACATTTCACATTTTACCCCCTTTCCTCACTTCCCCTCCAAAAACCCCCTATCCAATCCCCTCTACCCCTGCTCACTAATCTACCCACTCCTGCTTCCCTGTCCTGGCATTCCCAGACACTGAGGCAAGGAACCTTCACAGGACCAAGGACCTCTCCTCTCACTGATGTCACACAAGGACATCCTCTACTACATTCGTGGCTGAAGCCTTGAGTCCCTGCATATGTACTCTTTGGTTGGTGGTTTAGTCCCTGAAAGCTCTGGGAGTACTGGTTGGTTCATATTGTTGTTTTTCCTATGGGGTTGCAAACCCCTTAAACTCTTTGTTCCTTTCTCTAACTCCTCCATTGGGGACCCTGTGCTCAGTCCAATGGATGGCTGTGAGTCTCCACTTCTATATTTTTCGGGTACTGGCAGAGTCTCTCAGGAGACAGCTATATCAGAATCCTGAGACCAAGCACTTGTTAGCATCCACAATAGTATCTGGGTTAGGTAACTATAAGATCTGGCTATAGGTAAGTCTTTAGGGCTTATTCTTAATTAGTGATTGATGTGGGAGGGCCCAGCACACTGTTAATGGGGCAACCTCTGGGTTGATAGTCCTATAAGAAAGAAGGGTGTACAAGCTATGGGAACAATCCAGTAAGCAACAGTCCCCATGGCCTACGCATCAGCTCCTGCTTCCAGATCCCTTCCCTGTTTGAGTTCCTGCCCTTACTGTTTTGGAAGATGAACTGTAACATGGAACACTGTATGAGAGAAACTATTTCCTCCCCAAGTCACTTTTGGTCATGGTGTTTCATCACAGCATTAGTAACCTTAACTAAAACACTCTGCTTAATGGACAGTGGATTAAAATAACTGCTACTAGCTTATGGTTATACCCATATATTAGAGCAGAAGCTAGAGAAACTTCTTTTTTCAGTAGCTGTTGATTGACATTGAGACCCACAACAGTTCAAAAGTCTGTGGAATGCTCAATCTTAAAATAATTAACATCTATATCATATCTCTTCTACCCAAGGTTCATGGATCATGATGAAAGACGAAGCAGGACAATGTTGTAAGTGTCATAGTACTCTGTCTACCAGAGAACTGTTTCCTTGTTATAGCAAGGCAGCTGCACATACTAATTCAAAATGATAATTACAGAATTTACAAGACCTGTTGCAGGCTCTAGCCAGACAAAATGACCTGTGAAGAGTAGAGGGAAGCACAAAGACCAACCTCTATCTTATGAGAAACTGGTACATGATACTTAAGAGGGAGCTCTAAGTTGGGTGGGTACAAAAGAAGTGATGTATATTTTAGCAACTGGGGAGGGAGGGAGCACTAAAATGAATTGTGTGAAATTCTCAAAGAACTATTAAAATGTGGGATAATAATGCACTTATTTATCCTTATATTTAGCAAAACACTTTTGTTTACTTACTGGCACGTTTTGCACCATATCTTTTCTTGAATTTTGATTTAGAAATCATGAAATCAAAATTAATTTTCTATCAGTTTATGAAAGAAATGAAAGGATGTTAAGGAATGTCTGATGCAGGTGCATGCAAACTAAACCAATGAAGTAAAACATGAAATGACTTCTAATAAAATGACAGGTATATAGCGAGCTGATCATATAGATTTTCACCTGGTTGAAATTACATTTTGAAAATAAGTAACAGAAAAATCAAAAAAACGTGGAATCATAGCAGTGAATTAACTCACTGTTTAAAAGTAATTACATGTAACATGTTGTTATCATTAATGAATGTAATTAAATATTTTTAAAAAAAACCTGATTACAAGTTATATAGATGACCATAGGATTCTGCATAGGGCTTGCTATAAAACATTTGGTTAGGCAAGCTTGAAGGGGATGTGGGAGGAATAACTAACAGGATCAGTCTTGGAGAAAGTCATACAGAAGCCATCTATTGGCGAACTCTCTACAAAACATACATATATTTATATGGAAAGGGTTAAATTGGAGGTTCGCTATAACAATGGAGCAATATCATTCCTAGACACCATAGGCTAGCAAACAAAAAGTACAATGCTAGGGATAGGTTACCTAATTTTTATTTATTGTTCAGTAGGTTTATAGCCTCTTGCCATTGATTTTGGCATCACCCTCCAGGACTTGAGGGTTAGTCAATGCTGATGACACCACATGCCTTATTATAGAATAGGGAGAAATCAAACTTCTTATCTGGAAGCTTTGACCCTACTGGCCATTTTCATAGCATAGCGAGATGTTATGTATGCAATAAGCAGAGAAACATAATCAAAATATGAAATTAAAAATGTGTAAGATAATCATGTAAATATTTAGAGCATTTATTCATTTTTTTCTTCTAGTTTAATCTACGAGAACAGATAGGACATACAAAACATTGGGCATAGTGAATTTATTACCATGCTATCAATTAAGGACAACCTGTCAAATTTATACAAAATTTCAATATGAGAATCACAGTGTTACCTCACTACAGGAGAATGTTTTAAAAGCAAAAAATATATGACATAGTAGTTTCAGGCCTACACAAAATAACTTGTATGCAACAAGCGATAAGAGCAAGATTCAATATGCTATTATAAAAAATTCAAATCTTGAGGCGCAATGGGCAAAAATAACTGTGTCACTCAAATACAATTGTATTTGAATTTAGTTAGATAATATATAACATAAACAACAACATTTTGTGAGACAAATTACTTGTAATATTTTTTAACTTGTGGAATTAACACTCTGGAATTAAATATAATTTAAAGTATTCACTGGATGCCTGTAAACTTCAGATATCTCAGCTCCCTAACACAGTATACTATGGGATGTCAGTTGCTCATCCTTGTGAACTTATAGCTATTTGGAATCTGCAGACATGGCCTCAGTAGAATGCTGTGATGCCTATCAGCAGGCCAAGGAAAGAAAATGCTGAACTGGTGAGATGGCTCAGTGTGTGAAGGACTCACCATGCATTTATGAGGACCTCAGTTGATATCTCAGAACCTTTATGAAAATGCTGGTGTTGTGATATGTGTTAGTAATCCCATTACTGGGGAGGTCAAGGCAGACAGACAGGATATAGGTAAGACTTGCTAGCCAGGAAGCCTAGCCTGATAATCTCCAAACCTGTGAGAAAAACTCTTTTAATAAACAATGTGCACAGAGACTAACAGCAGCAGAGATTCATGCCTGCACACAGACATAGAGACACATCTGTTTATACTTGAACACACACACACACACACAAGGCTCAAATGCAAAATTCAAAGGAGATTTCCATTCAATAAGTATGCCTTTCTTGAAGTCATGCTGTCTAATCACAGCTAACCATGATAGGGGCTGGAAGCATTGTTTGTGTGCATGCCTATGCAAAACTAATAAACAAATAAGGAAAGAATGAACATAATTTGGGAAGGCTTTTCTCTGAAATTATAGGTTACAGGTTCTGAAATTATGACTTTAGAGTATTGCTACAATTAAGAAAAGAGCAGCGTGAACTGTTTTCTAATATAAGTTATTATGAACAGTGTGTAGAGGTATATGAAAATGGGAATGACGATAGGTATTTACCTATTCTTTTGAGACAGGGTCTCCCTACATATCCCTAGTTGGTCTTGAACGTAAATCAAGCTGGCCTCAAACTCACAGAGATCTGCCTTCTTCTGCCTTCTAAGCACTAGGATTAAAGATTTATACCACCACACTTGGTGACAGGTGTTTAATAGTAGTACATTTAATTATTTCACATCTGTACACTGTGTACTTTGACTCACCATTTTCTCATTTTCCTCCCACCTCTATTAGCTCCTTCTTCATATAAATCTCTCTACTCTATTAGTTACTATTTTGCTTAGTGTTCTACAGTGTTTAATCAGGGCTGTCTATGTGATCCTGTGTTGGGAAATACCCATCAGGGCCTGCTGGGCTCACTAGTGAATACAGAACTGCATACTATCTCTGCCCTTCTCCCAGACTCTGTCCACAGCCAATAGATCAGTAGGATATTTTAGAGCGGAGTCAGATACTTCCCCTCCATAACTGACTGCCAGGAGAGATAGACTTCTGTGAACCTAGGACCAGTTTGCTTAACTATTGTGAATCTGTGTTTGCCATGGTCATATCCTGCTGATGAGATGTTAACAATGAATGCTTTTTTTTTCTGTAAAAATAGATTCTTTACTTCACCTATAAAAATTTGTATGTAATGGATCCTTTTAAAAATGATATTGACATCTTGTTGGAAACTATATTAAAATGCAGCAATGTAGTTTTCTATCCTCAAAAATCTATAACATCATATTTACCAATATAGTGCTTATATCAGAAATTATTTGACTCCAGCATTTAATATTTCATAGACAACTTTGACTCTGGAATCAATTAACCAAACTTTGTCTCAGTTCTGGATACTGGATAACCCTAATCCAGATGGTCTTCACCCTTATTTCCATAGCTCTTTCTTTTATAAAATTTGCTTCTACAATGGATTTTTATCACAACATTTCCTTTCTCCAAATCCTCCTGAATCTTCCTCACCCACCAACTTCACGTTGTCTTTATCTCAATCCAAACCAAACCAAACCAAACCAAACCAAACCAAACCAAACCAATCCAATCCAAACCAAACCAAACCAAACCAAACCAAACCAAACCAAACCAATCCAAACCAAACCAAACCAAACCAAACCAAACCAAACCAAACCAAACCAAACCAAACCAATCCAATCCAATCCAATCCAAACCAAACCAAACCAAACCAAACCAAACCAAACCAATCCAATTCAATCCAAACCAAGCCAAATCAAATCAAATCAAAACAAAACAAAACAAAGAAAAGAAAACAAAGCAAAACAAAACAAAACATTAAAAGAGCAAACATAAATCCATTCAATGTCCCTTTATTCACAGGCACTTCCTCTTCTCAGTCTGGTTCTCATGTCATCTGTATCTAGCTTGTGTATCATTTTGAAACAGTGCTTTTATGGAGTTTATATCCCTTTAACTTTGTGTTCATTGATGAAGGATTCAACACTTGAAGAATATTAGGTAAGTAATAAATACTATAAATATATCATTTGCAACAATTTTTTGGTATAAAAGTGGTGTTTCTTTAGAGGCTTTAATATTTATTAAGACATATTTCAGGTGACTTTATTTCACATTGAATATTTCCCATAAGAAATTTTCCATACACAAGATGATGGATAAATACTATCTTACATACGTAGGAAACTTAAATCTTTATTTTCATTTAGTTATATTTGAAAAGCAATATGAATATACAAAGGATGAATGAATCCTCTTTTATCGATTTAGGTCTGGTTTTTCTTATAGTGTATCTTTACAGGATGAGTCAAACTCTAACCTCTGCACACATTACACTGCAGTAGTTCTGCATGCCAGGCTGTCATGGCCTTTTCCAGTAAGGGTACCAGTTTGTATCTCCCCATTCATAGCTTCAGATAGCACACAAAAAATGTGATATAAGTAGGCTAAGCCCTATTCAGGGACTTTGGTGTTTCTGGATTGATTGTGTATTATGTCATTTTAACTAAGACAAGAAAGAGAGAGAGAGAGAGAGAGAGAGAGAGAGAGAGAGAGAGAGAGAGAGAGAGAAAGTTAGGAAGGAAGAAAATAAGCTAGGAAGGAAGGGAGGGAGACACAAAGGGAGGAAGGAGGAAAGATTTATAAGCTGGAGTGGGTTCTCATTTGATTGCATGATATCATTGACCCTCTAATGTTTTATCCACTGCTCAAGTTTGTGCATTATTTCAGAAGGAGATGGTCTTGCTCTAAATTAACTACTGAATTAATGGAAGGGATAAAGGAAACCAGAGATTTTGAGTTAAGGTTGGTAGTTTATAAACAGAATGAGGATTCCATCATGAGCTGTCCAGTGCTTCCTCCTTCTGGGGCTATTGATGTCATAATTGCACAAAATTTTAATCTTTTCCTATTTTCATCTCACTTCATCTTTGGCACTATGGCCCATGTGTTCTTGTGACCGGGAGAAGCTTGAATTTATTCCTCAATCTCAAGCAACACAGTAGGGGTGAACTCTGACCTTCCATGTTGGCACTTAAGATTATATTTTTAATTAAATATATTTATGCCACATCTCTCTTTTCCTCCCTCTGAGTCTGTCCCTGTTCCCCACTCACACTTTCTCAAATTGTTGGTCTCTTTTTCTTTATTATTTTATTGTTACTGATGTGTGTACATATGTGTGAGGTGGTACTCAACTATCAAAATGAAAAAAAAATGGAAGAAAAATTTTGAAAAAACAAAGGGCAGGCAATTAAAAAAATGAATGAAAATATTAACCTGTAAGAAGACAAAGGAACACTAATGAATATAATACAGATGATAAGAAAAATTAACATTGGCCTATCCTTTTTACCCTGTAGAGAATGAAATGGAAAAATGAACCAGCACCTGATTCTTTAGAAGGATAATAACACACATGAAAATTCCTGTACCTTCTCAGGAAGAGAGATGAAAGTTAGAGCACACTTTTATTAGCATCCAAATGAGAAACAAGGTGAGGAAAATTTTTAAAAGAAAAACAAAACAAATATAAAATTCCATTGAAGGATTTTATACTTAGTGTAATTAAATCTGAAATTTTGAAGAGAAATTATTTCTCGAAATATATTCAACAGTTGTTTTACAGACTGGCATGTCTTATAATACTGAAAGGTGATTTTTCATTTGCACTGGTCATTAATTTCCTCAAACACCAAGCAGCCAATAAACGATATCTTTGTAAACTCTAATATCTCTCAGCACAGTATTATAGTATATATACACAAATACCATACTAAGGTCAGTGTTTTTCACATCATTGATTGCCAAAGACTAGTAAACTTTTTAAAATTTGAAGTCTTAAGTAGAAACACTGTTAGAGCCTTTCAATGTTACCTTTAAGGTTCTAAAATCCTCTTCTCTGTTATCTTAGGATTTTTATTGCTTCAACAAAACACCATGACCAAAGATCAAGTTGAGAAGAAAGAAATTTCTTTGGTTTATGCTTTCACATTGCTGTTCATTATCCAAAGAAGTCAGGATAGGATCACAAACAGGGTAGGATCCTGGAAGCAGGAACTGATGCAGAAGCCATGGAGGGGTGCTGTTTATTTGTTTGCTTCCCCTGGCTTGCTATAGAACCCAGGGACAAGAGCCCTAGATAGAATCACTCAGAATGAGCTGGGACACCCCCCACTGATTACTAACTAAGAAAGTGCCTTATAGCTGGAAGGCTTAGGGAACTATTTCCTCAACTGAGGTTACTTCCTCTCTGATAATTCTAGCTTGTGTCAAGTTGACTCATAACCAACAGTGTATACACACACACACACACACACACACACACACACACACACACAGACACACACACACACAGACACACACACACACTGCACCTGAGTAGTGGAAACAACAGTGTCCTTGAACCTGCAAAAATGTAAGCCATTGTCAAGATCACACTCAATATAGTCTAGGGGTGCTCATTATATCAATCTTCTACTTCTTCCTTTATGGGTTTATTTTTGTCTATGCACATACTCTACACATATATGTGTAAACATTTAGAAACAGGCAGAAGAACTATTACCCCAATTGAATTCAGCCATACATAGATATTCAGCTGATTTCATAAAATCAACATCTTAGCAATATTGATCTTGTGTGATATTAAGTCCATTCATTTACTTAAGTCTTTCTTTAAAATCTTAAGAATATTGTAGAGCTACTGTAAGTAGTTGAATTAATTTACTTTGCTTTGTAGAAATACACAAACAGTCTAGGCATTGTCAAAGCTATAGGTTGATCTCCCCAAACTAATGGTAAAGCCCTAATGCTGAAGACAGCACCTACACACCTCATTAGACATGGAGAAGTCCAGCTTGTGCTGACTTAGAGCCTTCATCCCTACTGACTATTGTTCAGGATATTAGAAGGTACTCTGCAATAAAAAAAAGTTCTCTACTGAGGGACAGAAATAAGCACCAATCTACTTATATCTCTTTAGATCTGCAATGATGACCAACACTCACTAATGTAGTAGTGACATTAAATTTGTTGGACTAACCCATCAACATCTGGATTTGAAGCCCATTCCATGAGATGGAATGCATACTGATGATACTACTTAAGTGGCCAAGAATCTGGGGGATCTGGGGAAAAACAAAATAGTACTATGCTACTAAACAAGTGTATCAATAAAATTCTAATGGCATTCTACTATACTCATAGATCAGTGTCTTGCTGAGCCATCATCAGAAGATCTTTCTTCTGAAGTAGATGTGAACAAATACAGCAGCCCACAGTTGACAAAGTGCACTGAGTGAGAGACCTTGAAACAATTCTAAATGAGATGTCTCCAGAAATCCCCTCCCCTCATGGGCTCAGGAAACTCTGCGGAAGAGGAGGCAGAAAGATCATAAGAGCAAGGTCATATGGAGAACACTCAGGAAATAGGCCATCTAAAGATACGGGAGATATAAATATCTGAACTCATAGAGACTTCATCAGTGTGCTCAGGGATGGAAGAAATCTGGACCTGATGGGGTCCCAGGACTAAGAGAAGTGAATGCAACCCCCCATCCATTACCCAGAAACTAACTTCAATTGATAACCACTTGTAAATGAAAAGTTAGCTTCCTCCAGTGAATCTCCCGGGTATACACAAAACTCTTAAAGGCACAAGAAGTGAACAGAAATAGATGGCCAACCAAAAGTAAACTGGAGGGCATCTTGTAAGTTTTTTGTTTCATCATGATTTGTCAGGTCTTTCTTCTCTCCTCCTCTTTCTCTTTCTCCTCTTCTTCCTCCTCTTCCTTATTTCATTTTAACCTCACAGGTCGTGTTCACATATTTGCATATATATTATGGTTTCTGGTCTTGTGTCTCTATGGAATTTCCATATGCCAGTGTGTGTTTCTACATCTATAGTGTGTTTCTTAAGTTTTTCTTTAGCTCTTTTTCTGCTGTTTGTTAGTCTGTTTTGTCCTACTTGGCTTGTATGCTTTCATTTTATATAATTCAATTTTATTAATATTAAAATATTTTAGGTGCCTATTTGTATCTGATAGCTTTATTTTTCCTGCCTCTTTCTTCTTCTCTCCTTTCCTCTCCTCCCCTCCCATTTTCTCCTCTCTTCTTTCCTCTCCTCTCTTCCCTTCTGTACTCTCTTCGTCTCTCTTTTCTGCTCCCTCCCTATTCTCTAGCCCTTCTTTCCCAATCCTTTCTCCTTGCCTGCCTTTCTCTCCTCTGAGAGATACTAGACTTTGTGTAAATATCAATGCATTCTAAGATGGTTTTATTTTAGCCCCATTTACTGGCACAAAAACTTTGTTTCTAGATATAATCTCTCTGTGCATGATTTAAGGCTAGGACTTCAATATATGAGTATTGGGAAAATAATGTATCTTATTCCCGAGAATAAATGATTTTCTATGATTGGAATGATTTTAATTTTGTACACAAAAATGTATGTAGACTAAATGATTTAGAGACTAGTGAATATTATTAGATAGAATTCTTCATAAGATTTCAATGACAGAACACTAATAACAGACTTATTAAATAGTAAACTAGAATAAATAGTAATACCAAAGTAATAAATTACCCGATACCACAGTGTAAGCCTTACCAGGGAAAGCCAATGCAATTTTGTTCCTAAAATAATTTGTGCTGCCAACTATGTGTCCTAGAATGTTAAAAAGGGTTGGGAAGCATTCACTTGTCTTGTATTTCCTCTTTTTGACTATTATCCATCAGCTTCTAAAATATGTAATAAAAATGATCTCCAAGCACATCAAAGTAGAAATAAACATGGTTTCTAAAAAGGAGATAAGACTAGTCAAACATAAAATTGGCTCATAATTTTTATGTTTTTAGTATAGATCCTAGGATGGAACAGTTTTTCTATATTTCAGAGAAATCCAGGATAACGTGAAAAAGACCCTTTTCCTTGGGATGTTTTCAGTCAATAACATTTTAAAAAATGATTGCTACATTAATGATTAAGGATTTACAGTTTGAGCCTATCAGTTTAACTAGTTTTGAGATTCGCAATACTATCTCCAAAATGAGTTACATGGATAAATCATTAATTTGTGTCTGGATGACTTGTTGAACCATCATGGCATTGAAATACATTGACTAATAAAAACCTACCACTTATTTTGTGGTGTGGTCCTGACATCTGGGGTGAATGACTGAGTGTGCCCAATAAACAGAGCTATATTAGCACTTCAGTTATACAGATTACCCTTTGGTCCCCAGTGATGCCAACAAGTTAAATACTTTCATAATGAGAGTCTGGGTCAATATCATTGATCTTCCTGTTTTCAGTTTTCTCCCTTCCCCAAATACATTGGCAAGCTACATAAAGATATAGCACCTTCCAACTTAAAGAGTTAATTAACCCATGCCACTTAGCAATGTAAAAAAATCATCATCCAGACTGGGTCACTTTCTCCTTAGATATGCAGAGCACCTGGGAATTAAGAATAGTCTTTTAAAAAAGAAATCATCCTGAGTGAGGTAACTCAGATCCAAAAGGACATGCATGGTATTTACTCACTAGTAAGTGGACATTCAACAAAGAAAGAAAGAAAGAAAGAAAGAAAGAAAGAAAGAAAGAAAGAAAGAAAGAAAGGAAGGAAGGAAGGAAGGAAGGAAGGAAGGAAGGAAGGGAGACAGAGAAAGAGAGAGAGAGAGAGAGAGAGAGAGAGAGAGAGAGAGAGAGAGAGAGAACAGAACACACAATATACAGTCGACAGAACTCAGAAAGATCCACAATCTGAAGGGCCCAAGTGAGGACTCCTCAGTCCCACCCCACTTGGGAGGGAGAAGAAAGCAATCCAGTGACAGGTTTAAAGTGGGATCCAGCTCAAGGAGAGGCCCCAAGGTCTGACACTATTACTGAGGTCTTGGAGTGCTCACAAAAAGGAAACTATCATGACTTCCCTCTAGAAGACCCAACAAGCAACTGAAAGAGTCAGATGCAGATATTTGCACTCAACCAATGGACAGAAGATGCTGACTCCTGTGGTTGAATTAGGGAAAAACAGAAGGAAGCTGAGGAGGAGGGCGACCCTGTAGGAGGACTAGCAGTCTCAATTATTCTGGATCCCTGAGATTATTCAAACACTGGACCACCAAACGGGCAGCACACATCAGCTGATATGAGGGTCCCAACACATATAGAGCAGAAGACTGCAGAGTCTGTGTTTAATCAGAGATGATACACCTAACCCTCAAGAGACTGGAGGGCCAAGAGAGTTTAGAGGTCAGGTGGGGTGGGGGGTATGGACATCCTCATGGAGACAGGGGTGTGGCGAGGAGGTATGGGGTGTGGAACAGTCTGGGGGGTCATGTGGGCAAATAAAATCTGGAGTTTAAAAATTGAGAGGGGGGCATCTTGGTTTCCAGATCCCTCAGAGACTAGTCTGTGCAGGTAAGAGCATGGACTACGAAGCTAACAGCTTCTGGGACGGGCAGAAGGAACACAGCTTCTGGGGCAGACCCTGTTTAAGGTTCCAGACATCAGGGCACCTTCCCTGCCAGAGGAGAGGTGTCTGCCTGGCCCGGGAGGTCTTTTCCAGAGCATCTGGGGGAACCATCTCTGGTCTGGGATCTCTCAGAGACTAATCTGTGTAGGTGAGAGTGCCAACTACAGAAGCTACACAGCTTCTGGGACAGGCCCAGTTTCAGGCCTTCATCTTCTGCCAGGAGGCAGATCTGAGTACCAGATATCTGTGCACCTTCCCTGCAAGAGGAGAGCTTGCCTGCAGAGAGTACTCTGACCACTGAAACTCAGGAGAGACCTAGTCTTCAAGGTCTGCTGATAGAGGCTAACAGAATCATGAGAGGAACAAGCTCTAACCAGAGACAGCTATAACAACTAACTCCAGAGATTACCAGATGGCAAAAGGCAAATGTAAGAATCTTCCTAACAGAAACCAAGACCACTCACCATCATCAGAACCCAGCACTCCCACCTCAACCAGTCCTGGATACCCCATCATACCCGCAAAGCTAGACCCGGATTTAAAAGCATATCTAATGACGATGGTAGAGGACATCAAGAAGGACTTTCATAACTCACTTAAAGAAATACAGGAGAACACTGCTAAAGAGTTACAAGTCCTTAAAGAAAAACAGGAAAACACAACCAAACAGGTGATGGAATTGAACAAAACCATACTAGACCTAAAAAGGGAAGTGAACACAATAAAGAAAACCCAAAGTGAGGCAACGCTGTAGATCAAAAACCTAGGAAAGAAATGTGGAACCATAGATGCGAGCATCAGCAACAGAATATAAGAGATGGAAGAGAGAATCTCAGGTGCAGAAGTTTCCAAGGAGAACATGGGCACAACAATCAAAGAAAATGCAAAATGAAAAAAGATCCTAAGTCAAAACATCCAGGAAATGCAGGACACAATGAGAAGACCAAACCTAAGGATAATAGGAGTAGATGAGAATGAAGAATTTCAACTTAAAGGTCCAGCAAATCTTCAACAAAATTATAGAAGAAAACTTCCTAACCCTAAAGAAAGAGATGCCCATGAACATACAAGAAGCCTACAGAATTCCAAATATACTAGACCAGAAAAGGAATTCCTCCCAACACATAATAATCAGAACAAAAAAAAAAGTACTAAATAAAGATAGAATATTAAAAGCAGTAAGGGAAAAAGGTCAAGTAACATATAAAGGCAGGCGTATTAGAATTACACCAGACATTTCACCAGAGACTATGAAAGCCAGAAGATCCTGGACAGATGTTACATAGAAACTAAGAGAACACAAATGCCAGCCCAGGCTACTATACCCAGACAAACTTTCAATTACCATAGATGGAGAAACCAAAGTATTCCATGACAAAACCAAATTCACATAATATCTTTCCATAAATCCAGCCCTTCAAAGGATAATAAGAGAAAATGGAAATCAGTCTGGCGGTTCCTCAGAAAACTGGATATAGTACTACTGGAGGATCCCACAATACCTCTCCTTGGCATATATCCAGAAGACGTACCAACCAGTAAGAAGGACACATGCTCCACTATGTTCATAGCAGCCTTATTTATAATAGCCAGAAGCTGGAAAGAACCCAGATGCCCCTCAACAGAGGAATGGATACAAAAAATGTGGTACATTTATACAATGGAGTACTACTCAGCTATTAAAAAGAATGAATTTATGATAAGTGGATATTAGTCCAGAAACTTAGAATACCCAAGATACAAGATACAATTTGCAAAACACATGAAACTCAAGAAGAACAAAGACCAAACTTTGGATACTTTGCCCCTTCTTAGAATTGGGACCAAAACACCCATGGAAGGAGTTACAGAGACAAAGTTTGGAGCTGACATGAAAGAATGGGCCATCTAGAGACTGCCATACCCGGGGATCCATCCCATAATCAGCCTCCAAATGCTGACACCATTGCATACACCAGGAAGATTTTGCTGAAGGGACCCTGATATAGCTGTCTCTTGTGAGGCTATGCCGGGGCCTGGCAAACACAGAAGTGGATGCTCACAGTCAGCTATTGGATGGAACACAGGGCCCCCAATGGAGGAGCTAGAGAAAGTACCCAAGGAGCTAAAGGGGTCTGCAACCCTATAGGTGGAACAGCAATATGAACTAACCAGTACCCCTAGAGCTCATGTTTCTAGCTGCATATGTATCAGAAGATGTCCTGTTTGGTCATCATTGGGAGGAGAGGACCCTAGGTCTTGCAAACTATATGTCTCAGTACAGGGGAATGCCAAGGCCAAGGAGTGGGAGTGGGTTGGGGAATTGGGGGGGGGGGTATGGGGTACTTTTGGGATAACATTTGAAATGTAAATGAAGAAAATACCTAATTAAAAAATGGAGAGAAAGAAATTTAAAAAAAAATTAGAAACAAACAACCACAAAACCAAAACCCTCCTTTCTGTGCTGTGTACACAGCCAGCTGTAAGTACCCTCAGGATACAGTACAAGCTTACCTCTTGTGTCTTCCACTATAGAAAAAAGCAAGGTCTGATGGGACTTCAATGAAACCAATGAAATTGTCAGTGCAAACTTCTGTCATCAGATCAGGAAGCTGGTCAAAGATGGCCTGTGTCTTAGGGCTTTACTGCTCTGAACAGACACCATGATTAAAGCAACAAGTGTTATAAAGGACAACATATAATTGGGGCTGGCTTACAGGTCCAGAAGCTCTGTCCATTATCATCAAGGTGGCAGCATGACAGCATCCAGGCATGCATTGTGCAGGAAGAGGTGAGAGTTCTACATCTTCATCTGAAGGCAGCTAGCAGAATCCTAGCTTCCAGGCAGCTAGGATGAGGGTCTTAAAGCCCACACCCACAGTGATACACCTACTCCAACAGAGTCACACCTTCTCATTGTACCACTCCCTGGACCATGCATGTATAAACCATCACAGACTAATTATCAAAAAGACTGTGACATTCCTGGGCTCAATTCTGGAAAAGCACCTTGGCTCAATGAAAGGGTGGACATATGGGCATAAGGAAGCTGAAGGATATTGCCCACACTCAGATGCCTGAGGTGACCTGAATGAGAAGAGTGAGAATCCTGAGTGGCCTTCTCAGGAGATACTGTGAATCTAAGATTAACCACCATATGTATCACAATCTGTACCTGAAGGTCTAAAAAATGTATCTAAAACAAAAACAAACAAACAAACAAACAAACAAAAACAAAAACAAAAAAAAAAAAACTGGGTGTTCATGGAGCAAATCCAGAAACAACACAGATGAGGCCCGAAAGGATGAGATCATCAGGACCATTCAAGGAGGAGGAGAGCAAGAAATGGAGCTTCCCTCATGTTTGCACATAGTGGCTTGCCTGTGGCCTCACTTGGGCCAGTTATTAAAATAAAACAAGCCTTTGATCTTTAAAAAACAGAAAGCAAAACAAAATGAATAGCTTGCTTTAGCATTTTATAAGGATTCCACAACTATATCTTTCTGCAAGCCAGTGTTCAACTGGGAAATTTGCAGGAAGGAAACATCTAAGTTTATACTTCACAAATTTCACTCTCAATATCTCAGATAAGTATCAGGCACAGTAAATAATGAGTAAATTTTTGCACGCATGCATGTGTGTACCCACACACATATAATCTGTCAAGTATAAATACCTATATGCATAATTAAATATATAATATATTTTGAGAAATAAATAACTATCATTTATGGTTTATTTCACCTTGCTTAACTTAATATATAGCCAGTGCACTTTGTATGAAAAACTGAATAGGACCCAAATAAATATAAATTTCATCATTTATGTGGTGATTATTTTTATGCTTTGTGCTGTTATTATGTAGTATTGCAACACATTTTCACTAACAAGACATTAGAAAAGTCTCCTTGGGAGTTACATAGACTTAGACAAACCCGATTGAATATCTTACTAAGATTCTTCCAAAGAAACTATGAGGACATAATAAAATGAAGCTGTAAGAATAAGCATGGTACAAAGGTCCATTGTTTTTAATGACAGGATGCAAAGCATCATGACAAAAGGATACCAA
The DNA here is from genome assembly GCF_000001635.26 of Mus musculus. Classification (NCBI taxonomy): domain Eukaryota; kingdom Metazoa; phylum Chordata; class Mammalia; order Rodentia; family Muridae; genus Mus; species Mus musculus. Next base: position 70,960,877 of record NC_000081.6, on the reverse strand, counting down.
TGGATTCTGAAAGGACACATCATTTATGAACATACTGGCATCACTAGACAATTGCCATAGATGTAAAACCTTTCATAAAGGCCTGCCTGGAACTTTTCTTTCTCCCTCACCACAACTTCATGATGGCTTCAGTTGTTTCATTTTTGCTGTTTGTTTCATCATTGTGTAATGTTTAAGAAAGATTGTTTTTACTTTTCAAGTTATGTGTATATGTTTGCATTTAAGTGTAGGTTTGTACATAGGAGTGCAGTAACTTTAGAGGCCCTATGTGTCAGATCCCCTAGAGCCAGTGCTGTCGATGAACATGAAATGATTAACCTGAGTGCTTAGAACTGAACTTGGATCCTCTGCAAGACAGTGCACATTCTTAAATACTGTGCAATTTCTCCAGTTCCATTGAGTATCTAGTATATTTAAATGTTACTTGTTGTAGGGCCTATGCTGTTAGCTTTTGATGGATCAGGTGTATCAGAACATTTTTTCAATCCTAAGAGGAGCAAAAATGAGTCAGATTATAATTTGCAGTACCATGGGGGAAATTTTGTCTTCAGAAGGCAGTGTCCTTTATTGCCAGAAGAGATGGTATTGTGAATTATCTGTAGAATGAATCATAGCTGCTGTGTTGTGTGTTCAGTGAAAGCTCAGCATCCAATGAACAGTTAATGGTAGCACAAGTAGATAATATGGATGCACTGAGCTTTAGTTAATTGTCATTAGAAGTTTAACCTTCATCCAGCAATACCACTCCTGGGCATATGCCCAGAAGATGCTCTACCATGTAATAAGGACACATGCTCCACTATGCTTATAGCAGCCTTATTTATAATAGCATGAAGCTGAAAAGAACTCAGATGTCTCTCAACAGAGGAATGGATACAGAAAATGTGGTACATGTACACAATGGAGTACTACGCAGCTATTAAAAACAATGAATTTATGAAATTCTTAGACAATCGGATTGATATGGAGGATATAATCTTGAGTGAGGTAACCCAATCACAAAAGAAGACACATCATATGCATTCACTGATAAGTGGATATTAGCCCAGAAGTTCAGAATCCTTTTTAGAAGGGGGAACAAAATACCCATGGAAGAAGTTACAGAGATAAAGTTCAGAGTAGAGCCTAAAGGAATGACCATTCAGAGACTGCCCCACTTGGGGATCCATCCCATAAACAACCACCAAACCCAGACACTAGGCAGATGTCAACAAGAACCTGATGACAGGAGCCTGATATAGCTGTCTCTTGTGAGGATCTGCCAGTGCCTGGCAAATACAGAAGTTGATGCTCACAGTCATCCATTGGACAGAGCACAAGTTCCCCAGCCAAGGAACGAGAGAAAATACCCAGGTAGCTGAAGGGGTCTAAAGGTCCATAGAAGGAACATCAATATGAACTAATCAGTACCCCCAGAGCTTTTTGGAACTATACCACCAATCAAAGAAAACGCATGGTGGAACTTGTGGCTCTAGCTGCATATGTATTAGAGGATGGCTTAGTCGGCCATCAATGGGATGAGAGGCCCTTGGTCCTGAGAAGGCTCTATGCCCCAGTATATGAGAATGCCAGGACCAGGAATGGGAGTGGGGGGGTTAGGGAGTAGGGGAGTGAGGAGGTGATAGGGGATTTTTGGAGGGGAAACTAGGAAAGGGGATAACATTTGAAATGTAAATAAAGAAAATATCTAATAAAAAATTAAAATAAAATAAAAGAAGTTTTACCTTCATTCCATTAGACTTTAAGGAATGACTTGTGTGATAATGTTTAACATGATAGCATATGAAGCACTGTTATAGTATGGATATGTGCTATGGAATTTTCAGTAGAACCCATTTTCAGTACTCTCTTTGTTTCCTGTATACAATGAGATGAGCAACTAGGTTACATCACAGGATCTCACCCATGATGATAAGGCCCACCTCTAGTGCACAGTGAAATATCAATCTGAGAATGGACAGAAAACCCTAGCACAGTGAGCAAGCAAAGAATCTTTCCTTTAAGTTGACATTCCTCCCGGTACTTATTAAAATAAAACTAATATAAAAAATTTATGAGAGTGATTATTGTGCCTATCCAACCAAGTTGCTCCTAAATTGTATTAGAAATTTGGAAATGTTTAAACATGCATGTTACAGCTAGAAAATAAAACCATTTTATAAAAGCCACCCTTGCATCCCCTGCGAGCCTCACACAGAGCATCTCTCCAAATCCAGGTATGCCAGCCATCTTTAATAAAATCTCTTCCGCTTCCGACGTATGAAAAGCAAAAATGAAAAGAGGAAAGGTTCTCAGTTACTCTTTTGTCTTCAGACATTTAGTCATATAAAGTACCTATTTTTATGCTGAAATGTTTATACAGGTTTATTAACAGCAAGCACAACTAACTGGCGGCATGCCGTGCAGCTCGTTTTGATATATTAGCCATGCTTACAGGTAAAGGCAAGCCCCAAACTACTCACCTTTTGCAGTCTCTCTGGGATCAGGAAAAGAAAAAGCAATCACATGTTTGAGAAGTGGGACTGTAAATATGTAATGTATATTTAACTTTGTGTAGCCCATGTACCTACCTTGTATAGAAAAATAATTTTTAAAACCTGAGCAGAAAATAAGTAAAATGAGGGAGTCATGAAGGGTTCCTCCCCACTTTTATTTAAATGAAGGAATTTCAAATAATTCACCTGCAGACTTTTAGCACAAAAATAGCCCTTGGAAATTGTTAACATATTCGGTTGTTCTCTGGGGAAGAGAAGACCACTATAATACCATTTACTTTTCTTTTCGAGGTTCTATTTATCTGCAGTAGTATTAAGTCATATTGCTGGAATAGGTTACTACCCCCCCAAAAGATATTATTGAGAAAAAATAAAAATGGTCTTTGTAACCTATGAAAGTATTGCATTTAAATTGCACACCAAGCACATGTACTACGCAGACACAGATTTTTCAGTTCATTTAATTTTTTTCCTTATTGCAGTGAATTGATTTGATAGACATGTTGAGTTAATACTTTGCTGTACATATTATTTAATAAACTTTATTCGGAATTGCGTGGCAAAAAAAATAAGAAAAGAAAAAAAATGCATGTTACAAAATGCTTAGGAGAATATATGTGGAGCCTAACTTAGGATCTTGGTGAAATTATTAAAGACAAGAGTGTTGAATGGAATGGATATATAAAAGTCTGTTGTTCTGAGTGGGCCAATAGGACTAGAGAATCTATGGTGAATTAGACTACCAGACATTCAAGGTACTATGAGACAAATAACTCGTCTACATCGATAACCTAAGACTTTGTGGTAGACTAGTTTAAATGTAACTCACTATTTAATCTAGAAAAGGACATCTTTAGGCATCACTACATTCATGACTTTATTGGCTGTAAGATATACAGTATTCATAGAAAGCAGAAAAAAATAGAAAAAATTTGCCATTTGAACAGAAAAGAAGTGAGTTGAAATAAAATTGAGTCTAAGAAATTGTAACTGTTAAAAGATGAGTTCTATTAAATCATGGACATATATTTGCACTAGAACAATAGGAAAGATAGCTTTACAGTATTCCAGAGCTCTGATGGCCCCAGAAAGTCCAAGTCCTTAATGATTTTCAAAAGGTTAAAATACTTTTTTTTTTGAAGCAAGAGGTCTATAATACTTAGATCCTATAAGGTTATCTGAGAAAGGGTTCCTTTGAATCCAATCAATGAAGAAATCAGAGGCAACTGCTGACCAAAACTTCTCAGATACTGTTCAAACTTTCAGCAGGTGCAAGGATGTAAGACTGAGGGGTCATGAAAGCATATACCCAAATTTTAAAAGAAAATAGTCAGAGGCCTTGAAAGCATGCCCAGATAGGATAACTCAGGAGGCTCTGAGGATAAAGTTGAAGATATAGTTGAGATGGGGATGTTAGAAGGGCTAGGAGCTCTGGGATATCTTTTGACAAAAGCTACAGAGGATGTGTGTAGCTGCCCAAGGGAGACAACATGAATCATGTTACCGGCAACGTCATAGTAGAAAGGTTCTCAGCCTTTCCAACTCACATCCAGCTGCTTCAACAACAGATAAGTTATCATATGATTTAATGGTTATTCTGCCAAATTAAGATCTTACCTTGGTACCTTTAACATTTTTGGACATGGTCTCCTGTACCCAAGGCTACTCAAACTTACTATGTAGACAAGAGTGGCTTTGAGATCCTAATCTTCCTATGTTTGAATACCACATGCTCATATTAAGGACATAGGTTACCACACCCATTTCTGTTTACTCACTTCATGTCCTTGTTGCTCTGTTTTGTTATGGGAAGGTTTAGTTTATGATGCCGCTATACGTTAGAAATATGTAACTGCATTTTTTAGTTATATATGAGACATTATAACTAAGAGTTGCCTTAAGCTTAATGCCTCAGCATAGGGGAATGCTAGGTCAGTAAGGGGAAAGTGGGTGGGTGGGTAGGGGAGTAACTTCATAGAAGCAGAGGGAGGGGGATAGGATGGGGGTTTGCTGAGGGGAAACCTGGAAGGGGAATAACATTTGAAATGTAAATAAATAAAATAGCCAATATTTTTTTTTTTAAGGAGCTACATTAAATCTAAGGGGAAACTTTGAATGTGGTCTTTTGAGGAATGAGAGAACTGTTGAAACTTTGGGAACTGGTGGAGATGGACTAATTTTTTTTTTCATAATATAAAGTGGATATGATAAATGCTAGAATTTGAAAAGTAAATATTCTCATGAATATTTTGAAGGCTTGGTCCCTAGCCAGTGATGTTGTTTAGAGATGGCAAGAACTTCAGGAGGTAGGTAATCTCTAGAGGAAACAGATCTCTTTTGACATGTCCCGGGGAAGGGGGGGGGGGCTCTGCTCTCATGTCTCTTCCTGTATAAGTTTTTCTCCTTATATCTACCAATAAACAGGCAACTCTGTTCTATCACACACTGTAGGAAGTGGTTTGATGATTTGATTGGGAATCTGCATGTGAACACTGAAGGTCCTGTTCCCCAATTGGTTTTTGATCAATCAATAAAGATGCTAGCAGCCAATGAACATGGTGGAGTAGCCAGGACTTCCAGTCTTCCCATCCCCCCACACAGGCATTCTAGAAGACACAGGAGAAAGAAAGATTCACCATGCTTCGGATGGAGAAGGAGCCACCAGCCATGTGAGATCTAGGATGGAGTGACCATTGGCCACTTTTCCAGCTGTCCCAGGTAGCAGGTGTGAGATTAGAAACATAACTAAGGTGAGGGAAGATTTAGGATGTTGAGCTGGGACTAAAGGTAACTGAGCAACTAAAGTTGAGGACAGATTTAGGGTGCTGAGCTGGTGGTAAAAAGAAGGGCATGATGGCCAAGGAAGACTTAGAAGAGCCCAACCATTGGGCTAAAGCATATACAAATAAGCTAATGTGTGTGTGTGTGTGTGTGTGTGTGTGTGTGTGTGTGTGTGTCTTTTATCTGCTGACCCTCTGGAAACTGGGCAGGGCTGGTAGCATAGTCTGCTTGGGGCTTAAAGCAGGGTGATAGGAACTACAGGCTACAACACTTCTGCTTTCTGCCATGAATTTTTGCTCCACCTCAGGGTCACAGCAACAAAACCAGCTGTCTGGGCAGAAAGCTCTGAAATAGCGAGCCATAGTAAAACTCCATTCCTCTAAGTTGATACTGTCTCAGATACTACAGACAGAAAGAGCTGACTGCCATAGACCCAAAGTGGCATACCCAAATTGTAAGAAAGTCAATAAAAAGCAGACAGTGCTGGTAGCTACTGGTTATAACTCCTGGTACACAAGAGTTTCACAAAATACCTGTGTAATGAGCAAGGCTATTTCCTCTCTCTCTGTAGTTTCTCAAGATTAGAGTGTTTATAGTATATACTGACCTTCTCTGATTGAATTAGAAAAGCAATTGTATCAATAGGAACAGGCTTGGCAAACCTGTCTGTGATTATATCTTGTATATATGCATATCTAGTTGTATAAGAGTTTACTAACTAGGATACCACCTTAGGCAAACATGGCTTCTTGAGGGATAAATGAAACATGAACTGTGTTTAGGATTGAAGCTATTGATGTCCTCTCTGTAATTGTGTTCTGTGCCTCGCCTCCCCTATTAGCAGATGGCGAGACTCTCAGCCCAAGTGCTATGAACTATGATGCAGTGCATTTGCAGGTAGGGGAACACCTGGGGGGCCCATGCCAAGGTACAACATGAGAAATAACACCATGGAACAATCCTGGTATATGGGAGGTTTATTTGGAGGGGAAGGAAGGGGAGTGAGGACCTGGAGAAGGGCTAGAGGCAGTCAGTGGGGAGCAAAGCCATGGGAGCAGAGAAGGTAGGGACAGAGAAGAACAGAAAGAAGAGAGAGGCCAGCCTGGAACATGAGAGGGGGAAGATGGGGTGACAAAGAGTCCTTTTTATATGTTATCTGGTGCACCCCTCACAGCTGGTGGCTGATAATTGTAGCAGGTAATAAGCCATTGCTAGGTCCCTAGGAAATATCTACTGGAATTGCCTGTAAGCCAAAATTTTGTCAGGTCTCTGGAAGGAGTCCAGTGGAATCAGCTATAAGCCAACACCAAGTCCTGGAGACAATGGCTATCTCATGGTAACTTCTCTAAACTGAACCCATAATGACACAACAGCACTTTTCATTGGTATTGGCATAATCTGTCATTATTCCCCAAATCTCCTTTCCTGCTCTAAGTGGGAATGTAAAGGCCAATGAATTATTTCTAGCTTTCCCAAGTTGATCTATGGCATTTGTGATCTAAAGATTTATCAAGACAGACACTCCCAATCACAAAGACTCTTTGTCTACATATTTTCGTTATATACAATATTGTTATGAAAGAAATCCACGTATTATACATTCTTGGTAATATTTTCTTGTTTTAGCATGAGAATCACAAACCATAAAGTTCCTTGCTTAGCACTCTGCCTAGTCTGTGTATGAAGAAACCAGTCACATACTCTGCTGGGCACTGCTGCTGCTACTTTAGTGTGTGAGGGTAAGCCAGTCCTTTTGGCTTTAAGAGCATGGATGTCAGATCCTCAGTTTAACAGGTAACTTCTCAAATAAACAAACAAACAAACAGATGTTGCATTGGATCTGATTTTATCAAGTATTAGGTGTAGAATATTAGAATTAAGATGGGCAATATGGCTTACCAGATTATTGTCAGCTTCAAGGACATAAAATCTATAAGAGAGATGGAGAGACTACTCAACATATGTGAACACTTTTTATTTTTCCCAATAAACCAGGTTTGGTTCACATGAAAGTTAGGCTGCTCACTAACCACTGGTAACTCCGACCTCAGGGGATCCTGAGATTTCTTCTGTCCTCCTCAGTTCCTCACATACATGTTACACAGACATACACACACACACACACACACACACACACACACATGCATGCTCACTCACACATAAATAAATATTTAATACAAAGCAATAAGATAATTTAAAGAAAATACTGAGGGGACTTTGCCCTACTTTAAAGGTCAGCAGGGTTTCCAAAGGTGAAAAATATTTATTCTGATTTCTTTTGAGTGTAAGAATAACAAATGAGACAACCAAGTCTGGAGACACTGTGCCTAGAGAAAAGTATATGGTCTCCATAGTTCTCAAGTACAAAGTCTTTATTCATTTATTTGTTTGTTGTTGGGTTGCTACTAATTCATAAATTTATTCAAGTAACCAACACCCATTCTGTGGTATCCAATCTACAACTCCTGAAAGTGGTTAGCAAATGATTTAGCAAGTGCAATTGTCACAGAGAAGTTCATAGGAACTTCTGGACATTACATACATGCTAATCACATTCTTACATAGACATCTAGAACAAGAAGGGAACATAAATGTCTAGGAAAATTGAGCCCGAAGGAAAGTCAAATAAGGACTGAGCAGGTAGTATAAACCAATATTAGTATCCTCAATGATATTAAGGAGGGCACAGCATCTCTAACAGAGATCAGTGGACTGCTCAGTCAAGCAGGAGTCAAACCTTACTAAGGAAAGGGGGATGCATGTGAGTCACTGAGTTCAAATGAATGAGCTGAGGCCTGACTCTTCAGGGAGGAGGGAAGTAGAAAAGAGAGGGGGAGTTTGAAGCATTGGAGCTAATAAAGTCTCTAACTACCTACAGCACAGGCAGGTGATTCATAGCCACTTCACCTTTCAAGCCCATTAACACCTGTTTAAAATATCCCCGAGATGGATGACTGTGCTAACTACTCCACATGCTGGATTTACCGGGAGGACTCTGTGAGATAGTCCTTGTCCTGATAAATCATGCCATGAATATTGATTGTGATGCCCTACACTTATCTAAAAGTTTTATGTGCATTATTAAAAAAAAGTCAGTGACTGCTTCAACATAGAGGCTTAGAAGGGAAGGATCTTGACAAGGAAACAAATCTAAGGACCTGTTCTAAAATATGCGAGGCCAACATTTATACAGTGAGGAATGAGTATACAACACGCCACTGCCAATTGGGACCAATTTATTAGATGCTCCAGAAGGGCAAAACTACCTTAAATCAATAGTTCACTAGACAACAGAAGGTGGGTTGTAATAAGTCATCTTCTTAATGAAATATAGATTATTCCAAAACTATTAAACAAGCAGTTGGTGTCAGAAAAATTGTTCACTTTTCAGAGCTAAACAAAACCATCTATTTCAGAGGAGAGAAATCAATAGGCACCCATGGCCTGCTATGTAACTTGACTGTATAGATAAATCTGTAGTTCAAATTGCTCACTGATGTCAGGGGATGTTCCACCCTCCCATTGTTACTTAATTTCTGAAAAATACAGAGTTTGTTGGAGAAAAGAATAGAAGGATTTATCTCCCCATCCCTTGTCTTCATTTCCCCCTCATTTTCTCCTCTCCATCTTGGCTTCCTTTCATTGAGTATCTATTATGTGATAATGGACAATATGTACTACTGTGGGTATTTGTAGAAATTACTGTGGTTTACATTTTAAAAGTAATGCTAAGAAAATAGGTGCTATTATCATTTTCAATGGACTATGGAGTCAGTGCCATAGTTATTGAGTCCTGGGTTTCTCTCAAGCTTCCAATAGGTGTATCATCTTACCTGCTGCATTTACAGAAGGCATTTCTCCTAAACTTTCTCTCTCTCTCTCTCCCTTCCCCCTCCCTCTCTCTTCCTCTCTCTCCTCCTCTCTTTCTTTCCCTTCCTTTCTTTTGCTTTCCCTTTCCCACTTTTCCTTTTACCTACTTTTCCTTTCCATGTATGTATGCATGTAGGCCTGTATGCATGTATGTATGTATTCCCTCAGGCTTCTTTTTCTTTGGAGAACTTTCTGTAGTAAAACAGAATAATCACATAACCAAGCCAATGTTAAACAGTAAGTGCATAATTGAACATGGAATTCATATGTAGTATTTGAATGGACTTTCTTTGGAGTTAAAGTTCTAATGATCAGTCTCTTCACACAGAAACCAAATTGACTTAGGCTATTTGCAGGGTCCATTTCTTTGACAAAGCACAGAACAGCAGAATGTCCTCTTTGGGGAGAGTATATTCCAAACAAAAATTTCCTAGTATGATCATTTAAAAAATGAGTGAAATAAAAAGAAAGAGAATAAGAAAAAAAGGAAAGGAGGAGGCTACTACTACCATGACTATTAAGTATGGAAAAGATTCTAATTATAGATATAAGGGAGAAAGCAGGCAGAAGAAAGAGTCCAGGCTGAATATGGTCAGCAGACTAAACCTGATCATGAGAAGAGAGAGGTGGAGGAGAGTAAGAGAGGAGCAAATGACCAAGAGAGGTAGTCTGGGGCCAAGAGGCCAAGAGACTGGTATAGCCAATATGGCTGAGTTATAGACGGTCAGGCTGGGGTAAGGGAAGTGGAAGCCTAGCCCTTGATGGCAAGAGATTTAGGGTAAAGGTGAGGTGAGAAGCGCTGGGAGGAGCCACAAATACTGAGTGAGACTCATCCCTGTTTTCTTTGAGTCCAAACACAAAGTAAATACGAGATGAGTAAGCTATGATATTTTTACAGTTTCCCTTGAACTGCATGGGAATTTGACTTACATGTGTTGGTAAGTTTCATGTGTGCCTGCTGTAAGTGACAGTGTGTGTGTCTCATTTTCATCTTGTTCTCTCCCCCTCTAACTTCCTCAACCCTTTCAAATTCATGTTTGTTGAATCAAAATTGTCCCCACAGGTCCATAGGGAGTGGCACTATTAGGAGGTGTGGCCTTGTTGGAGAAAGAGTTTCACAGGTGGTAGCCTTTGAGGTTTCATAAACTCAAGCCAGAACCAGTGTCAGTCTCTCTTCCTACTGCCAGATATAGAACTCTTTTCATCATGTCTGCCATGTGCTGTCATGCTTCCCACCATGATGATAATAGACTAAATCTATGAAGACTGAACTTGTAAGGCATCCCCAATTAAATACTTTCCTTTATAAGGGTTGTCATGGTCATAGTGTCTCTTTACAACAATGGAACATTGACTGAAATTCTGACTCTCTCTCTCTGTATATATATATATGTATATATATATATGTATATATATATATATACATATATATATATATATATGTATGTATGTATTTCTGTGATATGGGATCAATCTATCATCCAATACTTCCTGATTCCATGGGAACAGCACATCAAATTTGTTGGCATTAAAAGATGAGTGCTGGGCTGGTGAGATGGCTCAGTGGGTTAGAGCACCCGACTGCTCTTCCGAAGGTCCAGAGTTCAAATCCCAGCAACCACATGGTGGCTCACAACCATCCATAACGAGATCTGACTCCCTCTTCTGGAGTGTCTGAAGACAGCTACAATGTACTTACATATAATAAATAAATAAATATTAAAAAAAAGATGAGTGCTTAATGACCTAGTTGGAACTATCCTATGGACGTGTTTTACACATAGAAATCAACCATCAACCTCTGAAGATGAGTACTGTTTCCACAGTGCAACTTTATATTTCTGAGGTCTTGAGAAAGCTGTTTCACCGTGTATATTTCTTCTGCAAACACCAATAGTGGCAAACACTACACTACCATAAAGATTAGGCTAATCTGGAATGCCAAGTGGCTGTCACCAAGCTGTCCACAAACCTCTTCCATCACTTCTCCTGAGCTATATCATCACCAAGTGTGCAGTAACTTTAATAAAGATACTAGCTGGTAAGATTTACCTATTTTTCCTAACAAAGGTATTGGTGAACACAGAGAGATAGGTTGCAAATTAATATTCCCCTGAATTTTTCAAAGTGCTAAATTAAGCTAAAAACAACTTAATCAGTGTGTTTTCCTGCACTAGCAGTGTCTCCTCTGGACCTTTTCTTTGAAATACCTCTCAGCCCAGCTCTCTGTTCTTGGTACTTCACACTCAGCACTTCAGGCTCAGCTAGAACTACAGGGCTTTAGGAAAGGAAGGAAAGAGTATAGGCATTTAACAATACAGGGGCTCATAACTTTCTCAGCTCCCTACCTAGAAGTTATACACTGGGCAGTAAATGTAGGAAGATCTTTAGATTCTTAAAATATTGTCAAAAATTAATCCTACCCGGTCTAGTCACTGTAGAAAATGAACCAGGTAGTGAATCATACAGAGCATTCCTGTATTGTCCATTTTGGGGCAGGCCTTTCATTATAATCTCCATCTCCCATGAACCTTTCTTCCAAGCAAAAACACTGCCTGATAAGGCTGCTAATTTGCTGTGAGGAGCTGGATAAAACATGGTTGATGATGTAGGGTTTCCAGTTAATTATTGTCATCTCTCTCTATGCACTACATTTACTATATTTTAAGTTTCTCCTTCTCCTGAGCTTGCAACATCCGATTTTCTTTTGAGTCCTAGCTCACCTGTCATCTTGTCTAAGACATCAGCCAGACCCCTTCTGCATAAGCAAGTCAACTCTTTACTGTGTTTCTGTTATACTCCCTTTGCAAATGGCAAACTTCTGTAAAGAGGCAGAATCTATTTCCCGTGCCTGTGTCGACTAATTATCATAAAGTCTAATGTGTTGTGCTGTTATGAAGTGAAGGTGCTGAGACATAAGGCATTTGGATTAAATTATTTGCATAACATCACCTTATGCAGAGCAAGGGTGGGCTAAAATTTTTATTCCAGAAGTACCTGGCCCCAATTCTGGGCTTCTAACATACTCTCTTGCATTACCTTTTCCCAGAAGCCTTTCTTCAACATTTAATGAAGGTGAGTATATTATAAGGCCTGCCAAATTCCAAGGAGCTTGTAATGAGAGCAATTAGTCATAAGACGACTATTAATTAGCCTTATAGGCATAGATCACTGGATTTGCAGGAAGGCAAGCCCTCATTTAACTTGGAGTCTGTTTCATAACTTAACAGCTTCGGTTAGGTCAGTTAACATTCTTTGATTTGTAATTTGCTTAGCTGAGAAACAAAATAAAATGAAGCAACAACTTGCAATCTTTCTTCTCCCCGGATCATTTTAGATGAGAGAGATTCTAATGTATTTGAACTGAGCTTCAATACCTGACTTCAATCCTTTCCAATGAGAAAAAGCTTTACTGAGTTGACAGTGATTCCTAGGGTGAAATGCATTGTGGTGTTAATAGAACTCTCCCTTGGGAAAGATGAAAGAACAGTGTTAAATGCTCTGGTATTTTAGAAGGGTGGTTGGTGGTAGTGTGTGCTAGACACAATTTAATTTATGGAACTAGTAACCTTTAAAATAATGATGACTTGTCTACTGGAAAGCTACTTGGAGTACCTGACCATGTATTCCAACTCAAGACAGTGTTGCTGCCTTTATGATCCTTATATAAAGACAATGAGGACTGATTATCTCTGGGTTAGCTGGTCTGGGTGTCTCTGTCTGGCACCTGCCTCTTGTGTCCCAGGGTTGCTGCCAGTCTCTTGGTAGGCCTGTGGCCCTGGGTGTAGCAGACCTCCTATGAGGCCTTCAGAGTGTGGGGTCTTCCCTGGGACAGACAAGCTGCTGATATGTTGCTCTGGCTGCAGCAGGTCTCCTAGGAAGTCTTCAGATTATAGGGTTTTCAAAGGAGCAGTCAAGTTGTTTTCCTGGGAGGCCCTCAGACTGTGGGATCTGTTGTCCAATTGTCCTGCATGCAAAGGACCTTTTGGGGGCCTTGAGACTGTCATGTCCTCAGAGAAGGGAACAATCGGATGCTCTGGCCCAGCAGAAGACTAGACAGGAAGTTGAATTCGGGGAGCAGGGGACATAGGGGGTGATGAGTCCTGAGTCCACTGGGCTCCTCAGAATTCCCAGCATGTGTGACTTTATGAGGTACAACTTTATTTCTCCATCAATTAGCTGTACAATTCAGGGAGAATTTAACCCTTTTTGACTACTAATTTCTGTCACTAAATTGTATCCTTATCTATCTCAGACCTGTCTGTACTTATGGTCCTCTTCAATTCAGTTTCACAGCCTCTCTCTCTCTCTCTCTCTCTCTCTCTCTCTCTCTCTCTCTCTCTCTCTCTCCCTCTCCCTCTCCCTCTCCCTCTCCCTCTCCCTCTCCCTCTCCCTCTCCCTCTCCCTCTCCCTCTCCCTCTCTCTCTCTCTCTCCCTCTCTCTCTCTCTCTCTCTCTCTCTCTCTCTCTCTCTCTCTCTCTCTCTCTCCACCATGCAGTGGCCCCTAATCGCTTCCAAAGTTCAGCACTCTACATTCAATACTGTGCAGCTTATGGTTTCTGAATACACCCAGAACTCCCAGTAGTTCACAGGATCCCACCGAGAGATGATTTAAGTGCGATGACTTTGACGTGAGCTCTTTCTCATTTAAAAAAAAAAATCATTTACTCAGTTCTTTTGTTTTCATAACTCAAACACAAGAAAAGCCCAATGCATAACATAAATTATATTATTTATGATTCTCAGAAGAAATAAAGCAGTCTAGCAACAACATTTTGAATGTACTTTACATATATCTCAACTTATTAAGCATTTTGTAATGATTTTTTTTCTCATAAATGACCTAAAAAAAAGTGTTCGTTTCAGTGAAATATTTACCGGAGGACTAAAATTCAGTTCCAGCACTGAAAAATCTAAAACAAGAAAACACAAATTTTACTTTGAGGAAGATCATATATACATTATGGAGAGATTTTCCTCCATCAAACCAGGCTTCACATCTACTTACAAATACTTGATGTGGAGGAAAACACAAGCAACATCGTTGGTAACAACAACAACAACAACAACAGCAACAATATTTACTATCACAAAATCTCTTCCCATTAAGTGTCAGTAAATGTTTTATGAAGTTTTAACTGAAGAAGCGTGGAATCAATGCATAGGTAGAATCTAAACACTTAGTCCTATGCTCATACTTCAAGTCTCTAAGTAAAATGCATTTGGTAGGAATCCAAGCTTCCAAGTTTCAACCCATAGCCAAAAGTGTTTCGCAAACTGTTCCATGAAAATAAAAATTTGATTACTAGATATTGATAATATGCAATAATAGGTTTCTTTCTGAAAAATTCATATGTATACACAATATGTTCTATCATGTAACTCTTATTTCCTAACATATATCCTATCCTCTTTCCTTTAAATAGTTTGTTTTTGATGAGCCATCTGAATTTATTAGGGTCCATGAAAGATCATGAAACATCTCTCTGCAGATACCTCCCCCATGGGTAAGGGAGCTGCTCTGACCAAAGCTGACTGTGGCACTGATCTATAGGAATAAACATAGTTATTTAGAAGAGTGGTGCATCATGGCTATTTAGTAAAACAATCACAGTTGCTTCTTCATTATGGACTATTATCTTCCTAGCTGGGCTTGGAAGACATAGGAAATTAAATGGCATTCCAGTGCCAAAATGGGCTGTTTCCCTCCAAGTGGTTTGTCTGGAAGACTGATGACAAAACAGAATGACATTGCAATGCCAGATCACTCTTTATAATTCTTAGATAATAAGATCATATTGCTGAAGGTATGACATGTTTTGGTTATAAAATATGAGAATGAAGCTGGAAATTGGCTAGAAGTTTCCTTCCTAATGGCTAGCTCTCACATTGCTAGAAAGTGTTCTGTAGTCTGCTTGAGTAGAGTCATCATTAAAAGTGTTACTCATCTGTAGACTCTGTATGCTATAACATTAGCCAGACAGTTGAGAATTACTTACTGTTATAGAGGCAAGTTGGTAATGGAGGTAACCAATCACTTTCTATTTGGATTGAGTCATACTCTACTGGTATGAATCAATGTCTGGAATTGTAAGCCTGTTTGAAAAATGATTATTAAAGGCAAAACTAAAATTTGAAGAGTTCATAGTGAGTTAAGGTAAAGGCTGGTGTGTTATTTCATCTAGCCAAGGGACCTTCTAGTATGG
Source organism: Mus musculus (assembly GCF_000001635.26). NCBI lineage: Eukaryota > Metazoa > Chordata > Mammalia > Rodentia > Muridae > Mus > Mus musculus. Next base: position 70,945,525 of record NC_000081.6, on the reverse strand, counting down.
TCAACACAATCAACATACTCAAAATGTCTTGATAAGTCCAGAAAGAAGAAAATGTTTCTAAAATTAGGATGCATTTGGGTGATGGAGGTAAATGGGGTTAAATCAAGGAGGTCCATGGAATATGTGAAGCGGTACTTGATTTGTTCTGCTGACACCCTTGTATACATTCTGATTAAAGTTTAAACTAAAGCCTTGGTTAATAATGAATTGCTTCAGTGGCTTCTAGTTACACATTTACTAATATTGCATTGTTTGACTCATATGTTGGGTAATATGAGGCTGAATATCCAAATTATGAATGCATACATTTCCATAAAATAATACCACACTATTATCCTGAAGTCAGTCATGAAACTCCTAGCTCTCTCTGATGGTTAAATTTGATGCTAACTATATGAAGTTATGATATGCCTAGGGTATTGGTGAGGCACAAGTTTGGGTGTGATAGTGAGAGAGTGTAACTGAAGACATAAAACATTTTCTGAAGATGGGCAGTGCCACTCCTCTCACTCTGCTTATAGACTTGGTACAAGCAAATAGAGCAAGTGGAACTGAGAGACGATGTCTCATATTCTCTGATTACCCTCTGGCCACATAGGGTGAGTCTCAGCTTTTATATTCACCACCATGAGCCCTGCTTTACTTCTCTCAATACAGCGAGCTCCATCCTCTCAACCCACGGGTCAAAATAAAGCCTTAGCACATGGGATTATTTTTGTCTAAAAATCTATCTCTCTCTTTGTACATGAACCATCGAGTGTAATTCTGCAAACCTAGCCCCACTCAAGCTTAATTGCACTGGGAGGAAGACCTGCGGTCACTATAACTTCCACTAGAATTGAAAAAAATAATGAGTCAAAAGCTAAGTACCAAGAAAACACCAAAAAAGCAATTAATAACAATGACTATAAAAAACCATTGTGATAATGAAGCTCTGGGTTTCTTACCCAGTAGAGCTTAGACGCCTGAAAGCATAGGTGGCACTGCCCTCAGCAAATAAGTCTAGATCTGGTCAGAGCCATAACACTGGCAGAAAATGCAAAGTGGTCAGGAAATGAATGTAGCCATCAGTTGGCTGAGTGACTTCATTGCAGCTCAGGGACAGTATTCTTTATGTAATAGTATTCTGGTCTATTAAATTTAATAAATCTCTCTCTGATATAGAGCCAGGCATTTGCTAATGCGAGGGCATCAGTCCACATGGACTTAAAAGGAAGAATTTATATTTAAAGAGGCATCTCAGCTGGCCACGAGCCCCAGTGCTCATGACTCACACTAAATAATCCAACATTCATTTGATTTTCCTTTCTCAGAAAACATGAATCCATTTTCTTTTAAATCGCACTGATATAAAAACTAGCTTTAAACTTTAGAAACCAAATAAGTATGCTTCTTCCAAGCACCATCTCTGAGGCTTCTTATATGTTTCAGTAGTTTTGACCTTTATTTTCTTTTTATTATTATAATTTTGATTAACATTTGACTCTTTCATTGATGTGTTTAACAAACACATTGTGGTTACTCCCACATCCAAGCCTCTCTTTTCTCACTCCCTTCCCTGTAAACTATCCCCACTTTTCCTCCAATTCTCATTCTCAAATTTCTGCTTTTCTTGTTCTTGCTGTATTTATTATTATTATTATTATTATTATTATTATTATTATTATTATATTTTATGACCCCCTGAGTTTAACCAGGGTTGTCTGTATGAACATGGATTTGGAACTATCCACTGTCTTGTTTGTGGGTGAATTCTCAATAGTCACTATCTCAGCATCTAGAGCTGTAATAATTTCTTGAATTCACTTAGAGCTGAGTGTAGTGGTAGTCTACAGGTATGATCAATAACATTTTAAAAGAAGTTTGGGAGCTAGAGATATAGCTTGGCTGCTTTCTTAGAAGACCTGAGTTTGTTTTTGCTACATGCTATATAGCTAACCTTCTGTAATTCTAACTCTAGGGACTTTAACACCCTTTTTTGGCCTCTGTGGGAAACTTCGTTCAAGTGTATATATTTGCACATAAGCTCATATGCATACATAATTAAAAATAGATAAAAATCTTTAATTAAAAATTAAGGCAGTTTATCTTCCTGTCAAATTAGCTATATAGAAGTAGTGATAAATTCCCTTGCAAAACTCAAGGCTTCTCAAATTATGAGTGTACACATGCACATGCATGGAGAAAGAGAGAGAGAGAGAGAGAGAGAGAGAGAGAGAGAGAGAGAGAGAGAGCAAGAGCGAGCTAACCTGGAGCTTGTTATATAAATCAGGCTTTCCCTGAACTCAGACATTTAACTGCTTCTTAAGGTTTGGAATTAAAGTGTGCACCACACCTAGAGTCAAGTTATAGATTCTTGATTGGATTTACATTTTAGTGCTGTACCCTACTGTAGAGTGATTTTCTAGTCAAATCAGCAAAGAGTTTGTATTTCATTACAGTTGTGCCACTATTGCTCTAGTTGGCACATCTTCCCTGGAAATTTGGTATTTTAGCTTATAGGGTGTCCAGCTAATTCTATGGAATTTTTTCTTTCAGGAGAATGCATAGCAGTTTCCAGGATTGTGAAAACTAGCCAGCAAAAAGGACTCTTCAATATCATTTATAGCTTTATTTCTCTATATTATGAATGAGGATATAAAAGTCTTTTCAACTAATTCTGTTTAGAATCAAGAGGAATGAAAAGAGCCTACATGGCTTTGGATACCTCTGAGATTTCTCCTGATCAACAACACATAAGAATGTATTGTTGTGATCATAAAAAGAGATAGTTATTAAGACGTGTTCTGGTATGATATGGGGGACCAGTCACACACTGGTATAATATATAATAGAGTTTATTTAGAGCATAATAAGGGGAATTAAGAAAGTATCAGAGGCAGAAAAAGGCAGAGAGAAGGAGATGTTAGATAAGTAGAGGTCTGCCATGACTGTATGGATAGAAGGAGGAAGGGAATGGGAAGCAAGGGGGAGAGAGGCAAGAGAGAGGCAAGAGCATAATAGGGCAAGAGAGAGAGGAGGGGTCAAGCAGCCCCTTTTATACTGTGCCAAGCCTACCTGGCTGCTGCTAGGAACTGTGGGGGTGGAGTTTAGACAGAATACCAACAGGATTCCCAACACCACCCCGACCCCCTTTTAGCACAGCAAATTCGGTTTAAAAACTCTTGGCTGTTAGAAAGAGCATTATACATCAAATACATTAATTTCAGGATATTCACCTCAGCCTAGATATTCTGTTAGAGGTTTCAGCTGCTCTTACATATTCAAAGTCATATGGAAAGGATGGAACAAATGGAAGGAGAGAGAGAAGGAATGAAGGGATAGAGAAGAAGAAAGGGATGGGAGTGAGACATAAGGAGGAGGAAAGGAAAGAAGGAAGGAGAGGAGAAAAATCTCAGATTCTAGTTCAATAGCTGAAAGAAAATGCTAAAGTCAAATACCTTTCCTTCTGCAACCTGCACTTTTCCAAACTATCCCCTCATATTATAGATTAAATAAAGAGTTGGCTATCTTTGGATTCAGTTGCAACCTTCCAAAGCGAGCATGTCTACCACTTTAAGTTTATGCCAGGTGCCCATGTGTACTCCCATTGTATAATGGCTGTCTTCTATTCAAGAAAGGTTGCTCTATATTCTGAAGGTCACAGCAATGGTCTCGGACTATATCTTTCCCCTCTGGGATAATGGGATCTTTCCTACTGAGCCTTGGGAATCTGTCTCACAGTCTGTTCCTCTTCCAAACCCATCTTTATTCCGTCAGCACCATTTGCTTCCCTCAGTAACATGGTGTCAGCAGATTCACAAACTGAAGACAGCATGGTCTGATGATGCTTTAATAGGGGAAGAAACGGAAACTTTAATTAAAGAGAGTGTAGATATCACATCTGCTTTACTAAGTGGCTCAGGCTCTGAATGTGCAATTGTGACTACCAATGAGGTGTGCTATGAGCCATGTAATATTGCTATCAAAGAACAGAAATCTGAAGTTGAGGATAGTAGGTAGTTCATTGCATAATTTAGAATAGTATTATAATGCTGAGAATATTAAATGGGCTCTAAAGAAAGTGTTACATCAGGGTAAAATATTTCAGAAACAACTGGAGTGTTTGTTTTACCAAATGAAGTTTGCTTTTCTGTTATTTTGTTGTTGTTGTTGGATTTTCTTTATTCAAAGGCTTTCTCAAATAGTAAACTAAAAGCCAAGTTTCATGCTACTTTCCTTCATTCCTGAGTTATAGCAGTGGATGGGGGAACAATTGTTACAGTTTCTGTGATGCCCACAACAACGCACAGTGTGGGATCATCCTCTCTAATGAGTACTGGAATTAGACATGATCGACTGACTGGGTTTAACCAATACAGCTGAATGTAATGATCAGTCACTGTAGTTTCAAAGCTCTGACATTTGTGTTTGTTTGTTTGTTTGTTTGTTTGTTTTTGAGACAGGGTTTCTCTGTGTAGCCCTGGCATTCCTGGAACTCACTTTGTAGACCAGGCTGACCTATAACTCAGAAATCTGCCTGCCTCTGCCTCCCAAGAGCTGAGATTAAAGGTATGTGCCACCATTTTTGAAGATTTATCTTGATTATTTTAGTTTCAGATTTTAAAATAACATTTTTATTTTATAACTATTATTTGTGAGTATGCATGTGCACATGCTCACACATGTGTGCACCCATGTTGCACATGTGGTGATCAGAGGACAGCTTGTGGGAATTAGTTCTCTTTCTAACACATAGGGCCTGGGAATTGGATTCAGGTCATCAAGGCTCAGCAACCATTATCGTTCCATACAGAGTGACCTTGCCAGCCCTTTAGTCATAACTTATATATGAAATGTCCATGGGGTGAAATTTCATGTAGTATGTTAAGAGGACCCTCCTCTTGGCCTGAGTACAAATAAAGTATCTTTGCTTCCTATGTCAATAGGCTGGGTTCCTATTTCTTACTGTCATAGTCTATCCTGTTTGTCTTGTGTTTGGCATCCAAGATCAAGGAAACAGTTACGGGACACACTTGGGTTTTGCTGTAGGTTAGACAAGCCAAGTGGTTAAATGATAGGATGCTGTAAAGTGATTAGAACACTCAGGATTAAAGGATGGAAAATCTAGTCAGAAGTCCAAATAAGCAAGTCTAGTAAAAATCATGCAATAAAATGCAAGTATGTATCCAGAGACAAGAATCCAAGAGCAGCCTTCACAAAAGGGAATCTGGAGGCTACCAGAACCAAACACACCAAGTGTCCTAGAGTGCTCTTAAAATTCTCCTGGGTTTTGAGAAAGTATTAACCTCCTCTGTAGTTTGTCTTTGACCTAAGAGGAAGTACTGATTAATTAGTTCATAAATAAATAAATAAATAAATAAACAAACAAACAAACTATAAAACAATATTGCCCATGTGTGTCAAGCGTTTCTATGTTTTCAGCCAGTATAAAACCATCTCCCTTAAATGAATTGAACAAATTGTAAGTTACCTTAACTGGTGCTGGCATGACATAACCTAGGGAAACAGAGCCTCTTCTTTTGGATGAAGGAGATGGTGCCATCCTATGTGAGCAACCAGAGTGAGTGTCAAGGAAAGCAAGCAGTGTTGGGGATACATTAAATGAAAAAACTCTCAGATGGTTGGAAGGGGTGGTGTGTGAATTGAATAGGTTCTTAAATCAGGCCAGCTGATCTAAACTCCTACTGCAGCCTCTTCCTCAGGGAATAATCCAGGGCAAATTATTTGAACTATTTGTATTTTAATCTCTTACTTTTTAAATTAGAAGCACATTCCCCCACACTGTAGTATTTCCAATGATATGTTAATTATGTCTGTAGAAATAAGATGGTTTTAGTCATGCATAAGAAAGATCCTTGGAGACACAGCAACTTGGGAAATGTGTCTGAGATGATGTGTCCATGAATAGAAAGAAGGGAGAAAAATGAAACATCCCGAGATCCTAATCTAATTGTCTAATCTCATTAACCGGCAAGGCAATCCAGGTCTTCGGGCTCTTCTCAATGTAATCTTGGGTCAGCTACAGAAAACTCAAGAGAGTCAAGAATACTACCTACATATAAGGTAGTTTCCTGAATTCACCAGTCACACATCATTCCTTTCTCTCCAGCCCAGACTCCCACCTGTTACTTTCTATCCATAAAGTTGATTAGAAAAGTCTCAACCTGATTGATTGGACATACAGAACAATACAGAACAGAACAGTCTAGTTTCCAATGAGCAAGGACTTCAATTAAGAATGCTCCCAAGATTCAGAGTCAGAAAGAGATTTGCCATTTCTTGGTTTTTTTTGTTTTGTTTTTTTTTTTTTTTTGCTTTTTTTCCCCATTTAGTTAAATTGTTTTCTAGTAATATTTTCTGAACGATTCCTTAGTACTAAGGCAATTAAGAGAAAGTAAATCAAAATTAAAGTTCACAGTAATATTAAATTCAACAAAATATTATACATGCGCTGAGCTCTGCAGTCACCAAGCAGGAGTCCTGCACCTCACAGTGTTCTCAATATAACACGATTATAAACAATAAGGATTCAAGTGGCCAGTGATGACCTGGAATGAATTACTCTTTTCTTTACTTTTTTTGAAGTCTTCACAAAGTCACTTGAGTCAGGCAGGTGCTTCATAGTCATGCATCCCAGAATCTGGCTGGATCTAGAATTTCTAACAACCTCCTCATTAAACACGATGCCTATTTGCATATAATAAAAATGTACTTATCTGAAACAAGCATGTGTGTTAGCATAGTTAGAATATACTGGATTTTTAGTGGTTTTTGAAACTTTGAAGGAAAATGGTTTACCTTTGGTGGGTTTCTAGGTTTTGTATCCGGTCATTGATATTTGTGGTCTGTCTGTTCTTCTGTTCTTTTTTGAAGAGGAATTGGAGGGGGATGGTCTTGGGGGGAGGGGGATGGCTTGAGTTGGGAGGAGTGGAGGGAAGGAAGTTGGTCAGGATGTATTGTATGAGGGAGGAATATATTTTCAGTTTTTACAAAAAAACAAAAAAACAAAAAACGAACCAACTCTGGAAACTGACAATGCAAGGTAGTTATCACATGGCACAGATGCTGATAATCCCTCAGAACAACGGTACCCCTGGGATAAAGCTAACTGCCAAGAACCTGGCTACACTCAGGCTTCCTCTCTGCGGGATGATCAGCCTGTCTTCCTCTACCACTGATGCTAGAGACCCCACTTAATCCATCACTGGAGACTAAATCTTAATCTTTGATGGTTGCAGTATCTTCTGGATATGACTAGAATATGTTCCTCCAGGTGACACAGAAACTAGGGTCACATTGTTCCATACTTCCCATTTTTACTTCTGATCCTTCCTTGTCTTTCCAACTCTGAAAATCTCTTCTGATTTCTGTCTGTAGCTATAAGTTCACATGCATAGGAATGGAGATAAATATTGTGTGCTTGTGTGATTGCAAATGTGTGAGTGTGTATATGTGTGTGTGTGTGTGTGTGTGTGTGCATGTGTGTTTAGGTGGGGCTGTATTCAAAATGGTCCTATGTATGATTGAATGGTAGATTGGAGTTACAGAATGGAACTTGCAGTGGTATTATTTTTGCATTACATCTCTGATGTAGAATGAAGATGAATAAAATGCTTATATGTATGCATACCAACATACATGCATAAAAACACGGCCATACACAGCCCCTCCAAGATCCCAAACATCTGGGTATTTAAAAAAATGATGGTGAGAGGAGACAACAAAACAAAAACAATGAATTTAATCACAGCTTTATTGCCAAGTTCCTGTGAATCAGAGCAGCTGTGGAGACTGCGATAAGAATGTGACTTTGCCACCAAGACAGAAGCTGTGTCCCTCTCCTCCTTCCTCACCCTTTTGCAGGTTCTTCCTCCACTTCAAAAACCCTCACGTTGTGTGCATAATTGGCTGCAGTTATGCAGTGTTCAAAGAAAAGCCTTCTGGACAGAATTTTTCATCCATTTATTTTTTTGTCATAGGAAAAACAGGTGATATAACCTTTAAAAATAAATAAATGGAATGCTAGAAAAAGAAGCGTGAGGGGGACGCACATTAATTACATTTTTTCCCACTTACTTTTTAACATTTCCCTAACTGTAACATATGTCTCATGATTCTTATTTTTGTCATGTTAAATATGAAAGGACGTGGTAGCACAAAGGCAGGGCAGCAACAGAGTCTCTCATTAAGCTCGGGGCACGTGGAATGGTCTCAGGGGTGCTCGGCAGGGTAAAGGAATGAGTACCTGAGACATGCTGTAAAAGACTAATAGTTTGAACCACAGTTCAAAACACATCTTACCGAAGGCATTTTAATTAAATTCCCTAATAGAACATTATTGAGAGCTAATACGTGCTACGCCTCATAAAAATAAGGCATACATGTGGAGATATTTCTGTCTCGGAAATCAGTGCTGTGGGATGTCACTGATTTTGCAGTGGAGTACCTCCACAGGGCTGGGCCAAGGTATGCTTGTAGTGACCACTTCACACAGGAGATTTGACTGGGCATGGAAAAGACTGTCTTGGAGCAGGGACTATATATATATATATATATATATATATATATATAGAGAGAGAGAGAGAGAGAGAGAGAGAGAGACAGACAGACACACAGACAGACACACAGAGAGACAGAGACACAGAGAGACAGAGAGACACAGAGACAGAGAGACAGAGATACAGAGAAAGACAGAGACAGAGAGACAGAGAGAGACGGAAAGACAGAGAGAGGCAGAGAGACGGAGTGAGCAAGAGAAAGGAGAGAGCAAGAGAGTGGTTGGTGATGGCGAAGACCTTTTAAGTCTCATTTGGAGACTTGGGATGACTTCATTGCTGGAACTGAGTCACTTTAAGCAGGTTTGGAGAGCACCTGATTTCTAACATCACCCCCTTTTGTTTATTGTAAGAGTGGAGGAAATAGGAAGGAGTGACTGGTGGGGCAAAAATGGGGTCACTGTGCTTTTGTAGACTGCTTCTTGCCATCTCTGGGCACCGGCATCTTTGTGGGTCCAAGAGAACTGTAATATTGGCCTTTCCTGGAAAAGCAGGCCATTTCACTTGGTGTCCAGGCTCTGTGGGGCCATCTGGCATTAGGGACATGCAGGCAGCAGTTGGAACAGTTTGCTAGGCTGAACTACCTGGGCCTAGATGGTTTGAAGAAGCTGTCCAGGATGCAAATTTTGAGGTACCACCTGAAACTGGCAGGTTGCTGGGAAAGACAGACAGACAGATAGATAGATAGATAGATAGATAGATAGATAGATAGATAGATAGATAGATAGATCAGAAGATAAAGGTAAGAATTTCAGAGAGGAGAATTTTTTTCTAATGTGTACATTGTTAGACCCATGATCCTGGTATTTAGGGGAGAGAACCCCAAGACCTGGGGAATGGGAAGAGTGCCACCTTCAGGATTAGGCAGTAGGTGGAAAAACTTAGGCTGTTGGTTGACATGATCTGGAATACATTGGGCCCAGGAGAGGTGCTTCACACTCTTCCCTCTAGAGAATCCAACCTCACCTTCAGTGACTGCATTCTACTTGGAAGCCTTAGATCCACAAGTTCAAATTGTAACAGTGAGTCTGAGTCCCCTGGGCTCGGTCTGGGGACACAAGAGCGTGAGAAACCTTCCTTCATTCTTTTCCTGGGACAAGGAGGAGTCCTGTGGGTAACCCTTGTTTTCAGAATCAGGAAAAACAAACTTCTTGGTTATCTGAGAGGGGCTTCTCGGTCTCTTATTCAGTTTCTGCCTGAACATCTTGGGCCTTTTTGTCACTGTGTTATGACATCTGAAAGCTGTATACAGAAACTTCCCTCTCTGGGGAAAGGGCAGTCTGAGGAGCCTGAATTTGCACTGTGAAAGGCTCAGAAGCTGAAGTCTGTGTGATAGCCTGAGAAAGATAAATACAACACCACCACCAAACCCAACCAACTAACCAAACAAAACAACTACCATCAACAACAGAAACAGAAACCAAACAAAACATTTTAAGTCCTCAGCTGTGACTTCTTTGGAAACCCTGACCTTCGAAACACAGGGCTGCTTTCCGGGCTCAGGGTCAGGCAGGCTAATGCACATTAAATGTTCAACTTTGTGTGTGTTTCACTTGATTGTCCTATTTTGTCCTTCCACACCCCTTTGCTCTCTGTCACAGGAATGACAGTGATCACCTGAGATAACCTAGAGAACATTTCTATCGTAATCATGTATACACCAATACACTTTGTTCAACTAAGTTTTAATGAGGTAGTATCCTTCAACTCCTGGCTAGATAGTCTCTCAGTATTAAAGCTCCATAAATAGTCAAAAACAGGTTCATTTTTAATGAGATGTTTCGGGGTTTGCTCTACTGACTATCTTACCTGCTTTCTTCTGTCAGGCCTGCAGGGTGATTGAGCGACACTCCACTTTGAGATTGCTTTCTTCGTTGAATAATTATTCTTGCTGGGAAGACCGCAGACACAAAGTCAGCTGTGTGATCTATAGATCAGATCTTTACCATCTGATTCATGACCAGCTCTTCTACATCATTTCCAAAAAATTTCCAGTCTTTAGTAGTCTGTGTTGTGAATTAAGTTTTCCATTCATACTGCTAATGGAGCGAACAGTCACCAGTGTGAATTGTGAGTAATATAAAATTATTATTCATTCGTATCCTTGCCTTGATTGGTAGTGTGTGTAGAATGTTTTTTCCTCTCTCATAACTGGCTTGGACTATTGACCTGTCTGGCCAATGCCTTTTTGCAGATGTGGAAAACTGTGTCTAAAATCTATAGGTATGATGATTCCTGTCCCCTGGTGCTTGTGTGATTACTAGGTAAAGGTCACACCAAATAGTGTCTTTCATTGCCCTTCATCTCCAAAGATCAGGATGAACCTAACCCCAGCTGATACAAAATATAGAGATCACCTTTTATTTCCTCTAAGTGACCTCTCTCACTGCAGAAGTGGTTTGCCAATTTGTCTGTTGTTGTGGTTTTTTTTCTCATACACATCTGTATTTGCCCTAAGAAAATATATATCTCATCTTCCTACCCATGATGCTTTCCTCTTACAAAGTGTTTATCTCAGGATGAAAGAGGTCATGAGCTGTTAGATGCATTATGTACAGGGCTGTATTTCTGACCATGTCCTAGAATCTCAAAATATTGTTAGAGACTTATACATCCCTGGATGGATGCATAGGGATTTCCTTTACTCTGCTTTCTATACCCCTTGTATTCTCGTGAGGGTCTCCATTACAGTTTTTAAAGCAGCCTTGCAAATTCTCTTATCTTTGCCAAAACCTTCTTTGTGCCTTTGTTGTCTTCAGTGAGCTGTGGTTATAGGTCACAGGGAAGTTTCCAGGGCCTTTCACAGAGAAGCAGACCAATATCGCTGACATGGATGTGCTAATATCTGTTAAATTAGAACACGGAGCTAACAGCTATCTTAACTCAGAACAGGAAAGACAGTAATTGTGACTCAGTAGTGCATGAACGCATACATTGAAATGCAGATGGACTGAAAAATCGGGTGGATGCTTACATCTTAATACCAAGCCAACTTGCAGAAAAAAGACACCCCGCCCCTGCTCTGTGGAGGAAACTGTTTAATCAGCAACTGTATTTAATGTGTCTAAGGTGCTACCTGGTTTCCAGTGTCAGCTCTGTTCTACTTTAACAGACCAAGTCTCTCTCCCCACTCCCTGATGCTTCAGTTCTCAGTTGGGAAGACTTACCATGGACTGAAGCCTCTATCTTTAGTAAAGCATTTGCTTCATTGTACCTTCATTTGCCTATTTTTCCCATCAGTATTTATTCCTAGTATACATGTAAATGTGCATGCCTACATACACATACAATAATAATAATAATAATAATATTCTATTTATAATCATTTCACCAGCAACTAACATAATGCCTTTGGGATAAAACTTAAAATGGGTTATTTTCAAACAAATATGTACGTGAACACATTCCTGCAGAACCTTGAAAGAAGATGAAATCATGGGGAAAAATTGCTTTTCCAAAAGCAGGTTTCATTTTCACTTCCACTGAAGTGGATTTATTTTCTAATACTGCGAAAGCCACAATTAATAGAAAAATAAAAAGTAAACAGATAAATAACTGTTTTAAAACACAATTAAAAAGTAAGACTGATGCCAGAAGAAGCTGGAGCTTACAGAAGCTGTGTTTCTATTGCCCTATTATGCCCTGAAACCACGAACTGAATTATAGAGGATGCTTTAATACCGGGCACTGTCCAAATTGAGGTAAGCAATTCCAAATCGCTCATGCATAATTTATTGAGGAATTCACTATGCAGCATAGTTGCTCCGGTTCTAAAACATAACTGCATTATAATTTGACTAATAATAGATTATGTTTATTTATTAAACTTTTAATTAGTCTCAAAATTGCTTCCAGCAAAGTAAAAATCCATTTTACAAACAAAGCTCCGCGGAATAAAAGGAGTTTTTGACTCCCATATCAGGTAGAATGTCTTTGGAAATTGTATCTAAGTACACAAATTTGTTGAGCAAACACTCACTCTGTACATGTAGTAGCAAAGAATGAATAGGGTAAGTGTTGAAGTAAGAAATGAACTACACTGAGGACTGGGGAAAGCTCAGAGTCCTCTAGGTGTAACCACAAACTGAATGGAACATGTCCACTCCAACCCCAAATAAGTTGATGTTCTTGGGAAATATTTTTCTCTGTTTCTTTTGTTCCATCAGTAAATCTGAATTTTATAGCAGGAACGAAGTTGAATCCAGAGCTCTGCATCCACAAACAAATAATGTTGACAAACAGGAAAATTAAACAGCCAACCACCATATTAACCACAAGGAGGACTGTCTGAGAGTATCCATCACTTTACAAGCTGCAGTGGATTTAGGAAGACATTGGCTCTACACCTGGCACCTAGCAGGAAGCCAACCGAAATCTACCAAGTGACTCTACAAAGCGTTTGCGGGGTGCTTAGGGAATAAGTAGAGAGAGCACTTATATATTTCATTTTCAATCTTAAGGCTGTAGCTCCAAATGTTAACAATTCAGCATCTCCTACCTTTGCAGATGACGTGAAGTGCAAGCTCCCTTTTGACACGTTCAGCAGATTGTTTCCTTCCTGGACAGCTTTTGCTCTTTCTTTATAATTCTGTAGCCACCTAAACGACTCTCTTCTCACTCCACATTTCTTGACCACCTATTTTTACTCAGTATGTTTTTTTTTTCTAACATTAAAAAAAAGTTCACAGTTTTGTTTATTTGCTAGTTTGAATGAACGTAGCCCACCATTTTAAGCTCCTGCTGAACCCCTTGGCAGTAGTATAAGAGTGTTGGCGTCCACTGGACATAATACTCCATAAAGATAACTTTAGTAGTTCTCATATAATTCTGGAAGCCTAACAGGATACATGTGCTATGCATTCAAATGGACACATGTATTATTAAATATGTAGCTTCTTAAGATTACAGATATTCATATTTGTCTTCACAATTCCTGAAGTAGTATATTTGCACAGTAATAAAGTATAAATAGTTGATAGATTGAAATTAAATAGGGAGAAATATTCATGAATATACTACTATATTAATAAATATTAATTCATAACATAAGACCTAGGAGGTTTTAAAAAAAAACTAAATGCAAAAATATACCTGGGTAAGTGAGGTAAGTCGGCCCTTTACCTAAGTAAAGGAAATCGAGGAAAAGTGAACTTTAGGTTGAGAAAAAAATTTCATGACCTGAGTTCTAATTTCTTCTCCTCATTCATTTTGTTCTCCTCTCCTCCTGTTCCTTTTTCTCTTCACTCTCCTCTTCCTCCTCTTGACCTTCCCTTTTATACTCCTCATTCCCTTCTAAGTTTGTTTCAAGTATTATGCCCAGCTGGGAGGATTTTATATTATGACAAACAATTTATAAGTCATCAGAAGAAGTAGAAAAGGTAGATACTAGAGATCAAAAATCACAAGGATAATTAGATATTACTGATAACTAGGAAAATGGGTATGCTAAATACGTGAATAGATCTGAACATTTCACAGACACACTTAGTGATGGATTTATAAGAAAGACCTAAAATAACATTATAAAGATTTGGGAACTTGAACTCATGTTTGAACTATAAAACACAACCTCAAATTAACTCCAGAAGCACACGGTCAGGAAATAGATATAAATAGAACTTCTGTTAGAATGAAGATTTCTGTCTGTACTCTGTCTACTAAGCTAAGTAAACATAAATCAAACTGAAGACGGCATGGTAATGCTGCAGTATCTGACTGAGATTTGAAAGATCAGATGAAAGAAGTTGGCTCAGAGCATGTCTAACTTGACTTCCAGCTGTACATACCAACATTATTTCTTTATAGGAGCAAAACAGGACCCATTATTTATATAAAATAATATTCACAGTTAACATTAAAATTAAAATCAGCTTATACGTAAAAATGTATCAAAATAAAATACCAATTCTCAATGTAAAAGTTCCCCTTGCTTGGCATATGGATTGATCTACAGCATTTCAGAGAGTAAAGAAACAGCAGGCATACTTGCAGAAAAGCTAGGATCAGGGGAGTTGTGTGCTCTGACAAAGATGTAACAATAGCAGCCCAGAAACTCACAAAAAGAGGGATTCAGCCTGAAATAGGTACAGAGAGGGGCTAGATAATCTCTGTAGAAGGTCTCTGTATAAAAGCATCCTCATGTCACAGTCATCTTGCAGGAGGAGGTCCAGTTAATACTTACTAAACAGTCTGAGTTAGTTAAAGGTCAACTTTTTCCTAACAAAAATATTCACAGCAGGAAAAGGCTTTGCCATGCCTCTAGGTCTGAGACATTGAGGTCACTCACATGTCTGTGCCCATATCAATAATATATACTCATTCAGAGTTTCTTCTGCTTTTGATAAATGATGCCAAACATAAAATAATAAGATAGTGCAATTACCAAAACTAGCAATGGCTGTAGACCAGCTATAGTTAGAATTCCCATGAGATAAGGAGATACATATCCAAAATCAGCAAAGAGAAAAATAGTCATGTCAAAAAGAAATTATACAGAAGTAGATGCTCATAGTCATCTATAAGTTGGAACACAGGGCCCCCAATAGAGAAACTAGAGAAAGCACACAAGGAGCTAAAGGGGTCTGCAACTCTATACGTGGAACAACAATATAGACTAACTAGTACCCCCAGAGCTCATATCTCTAGCCATGTATGTAATAGATATGGCCTAGTCGGCCATGACTTGGAAGAGAGGCCCCTTGATTTTGCAAACTTTATATGCTCCAGTACAGGTGAATGCCAGGGCCAAGAAGCAGGAGTGGGTGGGTAGGGGAGCAGAGCAGGGGAAGGTTATAGGGAACTTTTGGGATAGCATTTGAAATGTAAATAAAGAAAATATCTAATACTAAAAAAAAAAAGTAGTTATCAAGAAGTAACCAAGGTAAGATTTGATGAGAAACTATGTAGAGCCTGAAATAAAAATGAACTGTGCAGTCTGCATAGCAAAAGCATAGCAAAATGGGTAAGGGAAGGTCAGTTGAAAAAGAATCAATATATATTATCCATTCCAAATGCTAGTACTTTCAAAACATAAAGGTCAAATCTAATGTGCCGCTAGGAAAAAGCGTTTGACAGTCAGTTATTATTTTTAATGAACATGTTCCAGATTGCCACCAATTTTTTGTATCAAGACTTCTGAAAAGTTATTATGATGACTGGTATGATAGAACAAGACAATGCAGAGGTTTCTCCATCTAGCATTTTTGCTGAGGCCGTTTCAGGTTTAATGAGGCTTTGATCTCATTGACAATAAACCCTATGGGAAATTCTCCACCTCTCTTCTAGGAGCCCAAGGTCAAGATGCCTCCACTAACTTATCTTAGCTTCAGTTAAACTGCTTGCTTGTGCAAGCCTCCCCCCTCTATCTAATTGCTTAGCTTCTGATAAACTGATTGCTTGCATAAAAACTCTCCTGCAGCTGCTGAGTGAGATACCAGGAGGTGGTGTTTGCCTTTACAAATCCCTTTGTCTTAGTCAGGGTTTCTATTCCTGCACAAACATCACAACCAAGGAGCAAACTGGGGAGGAAAGGGTTTTTTCAGCTTACACTTCCATACTGCTGTTCATCACCAAGGAAGTCAGGACTGGAACTCAAGCAGGTAAGAAAGCAGGAGCTGATGCAGAGGCCACGGGGGTGGGGTGGGGGTGTTTTTTACTGGCTTGCTTCCCCTGGCTTGCTCAGTCTGCTCTCTTATAAAATCCAAGACTACCAGCCCAGAGATGGTCCCATCCACAAGGGGCCTTTCCCCCTTGATCACTAATTGAGAAAATGCCTTACAGTTGGATCTCATGGAAGCATCTCCCCAACTGAAGTTCCTTTCTCTGTGATAACTCCAGCCTGTGTCAAGTTGACACCCAAAACCAGCCAGTACACCCTTGTTCTAAATGCCTGGGACTACACATAGGTTCTGAATACCTGAATGTAGTCTCAATTGGCTAGAATAAAAACTTTCAACTGATTATCCACTATGTCTGAATGATCATCTCAGGCAGACTCCCTATAACATTTGTGTCAGTTTTCATGATCTTTGGAGCTCCATACTGCATCATCTTTGCTGATTCCTCTTAAGACATTTAGTGTTTATTGATTATTTATATTCAATTAAAAAATCAGATTTTAAATAAAAATCGGATTTTAAATTCAAAATTTGAAAGATCTATATTCATAGTTTTAATAATCTCAGACAAATAAAAAGTAATTGGCTTAAAACACAATAAATGTAGAAGGAAGTTTTCAAAGTAGCCAGTGAATCATTTGATTCACCATCTCACCATACATGAAAGATTTTGAGTCAAATGATTGTGAGTTCTCATTAGAAATCATAAAGAGAAAAGAACATATGGAGAAACAAGTTTCAATTATTGAAGGAAAGACATGTTAGACTCAAATGCCATGTTCTACCTGCACAGTCTTCCAGGCTTGGACAAATAATATCAGATTTTACTATTTATTTTTTATAAAGCCAAAGTATATACCACATCAAGAGATGAAAAATTCAGGTGACAGCAGATGCTGGCGAGGATGTGGAGAAAGAGGAACACTCCTCCATTGTTGGTGGGATTGCAAGCTTGTACAACCACTCTGGAAATCAGTCTGGCAGTTCCTCAGAAAATTGGACATAGTACTACCGGAAGATCCAGCAATACCTCTCCTGGGCATATATCCAGAAGATGCCCCAACTAGTAAGAAGGACACATGCTCCACTATGTTCATAGCAGCCTTATTTATAATAGCCAGAAGCTGGAAAGAACTCAGATGCCCCTCAACAGAGGAATGGATACAGAAAATGTGGTACATCTACACAATGGAGTACTACTCAGCTATTAAAAAGAATGAATTTATGAAATTCCTAGCCAAATGGATGGACCTGGAGGGCATCATCCTGAGTGAGGTAACACATTCACAAAGGAACTCACACAATATGTACTCACTGATAAGTGGATATTAGCCCAAAACCTAGGATATCCGAGATATAAGATACAATTTCCTAAACACATGAAACTCAAGAAAAATGAAGACTGAAGTGTGGACACTATGCCCCTCCTTAGAAGTGGGAACAAAACACCCATGGAAGGAGTTACAGAGACAGAATTTGGAAGTGTGACGAAAGGATGGACCATCTAGTGATTGCCATATCCAGAGATCCATCCCATGATCAGCTTCCAAACGCTGACACCGTTGCATACACTAGCAAGATTTTGCTGAAAGGACCCAGATATAGCTGTCTCTTGTGAGACTATGCCAGGGCCTAGCAAACACAGAACTGGATGCTCACAGTCAGCTATTGAATGGACCACAGGGCCCCCAATGGAGGAACTAGAGAAAGCACCCAAGGAACTAAAGGGAACTGCAACCCTATAGGTGGAACAATAATATGAACTAAGCAGTACCCCGGAGCTCTTGTCTCTAGCTGCATATGTATCAAAAGATGGCCTAGTCGGCCATCACTGCAAAGAGAGGCCCATTGGACTTGTAAACTTTATATGCCCCAGTACAGGGGAATACCAGGGCCAAAAAGGGGGAGTGGGTGGGTAGGTGAGTGGGGGTGGGTGGGTATGGTGGACTTTTGGTATAGCATTGGAAATGTAAATGAGCTAAATACCTAATAAAAAATGGAAAAAAAAAGAGTAGACCTAATGAAGATATGTTGCTGTTCTGGGAGTCTCACAGGGTAGCCCAGGCTAATTGGAACTCAAAACAGCAGTCCTGCTTCAGTGTCTTGGGGACTGGCTGTTATCACAAGTGTGAACTACCATGTGCAGCTTGAAAGTAAATTTAAGAAGACTTATGTGAGCAGAAGTTAAATATGCCATAGAGTAATACAGAATCCTGAAGACAAACAGCTTAAGAGTAAAGATAAGCATCAAGTAAATATAAAAAAAAATCTTAAATCTAAATGTATATGTTTCTGGAGAAACACATTTTAGCATTTTTCTATTGAGTGTGAAATATGTACACGTGTGACCAAAGTACAGGAGACATCACAATACGTGAACGAGATAAAGGAGACATGTGCAATATTATTAACATTTTCTGTGAAGTAATGAAATCCTTTATTTAATGGAATGTTAAAAGTTAAACATGCATACTCTTAACACTGAGAGCAAGCAGTATAAAAATGAAGAGACAACCTTAATGTAAATATAGGGCCAGAGAGATTGTCCAATGGTTAAGAGGAGCATGTCCTGCTCTTATAGAAGACCCCAATTCAGTTACCACAACCCATGCAAGTACTATGGCTGTAGACACTTGAGCCTCTTGTTCCAGGAAATCTTACTCTTTCTTCTGGCTTCTATGGGTACCTCTGGTCACAGACCTCTTGTGTAGCTGTTTCCTCTGAGACTGAACTATTCTGCCAATAGGAAAACTTCTTAAGCAGGAAGGTAAACTTGTCAAAATAGCTTCAAGAAGTTCCCGAGACTGACCACATTCACATTCACAAGGCTCCCTCTTCCCAGAGTAAGCAATAAAGACTGTTGAGAGTCACTCTCAGGCATGCCATGCTGCAGAGAACACTAAGACCAGAGTATCTTCCTGGAAGAAACAGAAACTGAAGAGCTGCCTGGAAGAGGTAGAACAAGTGAGCCACATGGAAGGGGCATTCTCCAGCCTGTTGAGCTTCCTGAAGACTATTCAGTGTGCTCCAGGTTCCCAGATTTTATGATCTGTCACTTGTTCTGGAGTGGGTTTTGGTGATGCAGCTATCTTTGAGTCCTGTAAATAATCCCTTACCCATATTCCTGTATGTAGCCTCAATAAAATTCATTGATTCACCAAGTTGAACTTTAGTTATATTTATTTATACTTTGGTTTCTTGTGGGCTCCTTATTTGAGGTATGTAGTACCCCACTACCAAGGAAAAGTTCGTCGCATTTCACACATTCTCACCTCCAATTGAAATAATTTAAAAATACTAATAGATATTTTAAAATGGCGGGAGGGGGGGGGAGGATCACAATGATTCCAGTAGTTCATACAAAGGCAACAGTGCTAAATAAAGAATCAAAGCAAATAAAAACAGCTACTATAATGACAGAGTAAATCCAAAAATTTCAATAGCCATATTATACATTAAATCTCAGCTAAAGAAAATGAAGAGATTAACTGAACACCAAAAATTTAAACTCTATTACACCTGGTTACAAGAGGCTTTAATTGCAAATCAGAGATAAGATGAAATGCATGCCCAGAGCATATCTTCTTTGCCCAGTAAGCACAAAAAGTGCTTGGCAGAGTGTTTTAATACTGGATAGTGTGGAGACTGAGAAAGCATCTCACAGAGATAAAGAGAAGCAGCATATCACATGGTGAAGGAACAATTAACAATATATAACTATTATAGTTGTCCATGTACATAGAAAAAAATATTTAGTTAAATTAAGTAGAACACAGTTAGAATGAAAAATAGAATCTCACAATTAATTATCCCAACTGTTTTGGATTCCTCTCTGTAAGTGACTGATAAAAACAAAAACAAAAACAAAACAAAACAAAACAAAAAAGTAAAAACCAACTGATCACCACACATCTTTGAATTTGCACTAAG
The DNA here is from genome assembly GCF_000001635.26 of Mus musculus. NCBI lineage: Eukaryota > Metazoa > Chordata > Mammalia > Rodentia > Muridae > Mus > Mus musculus. Next base: position 70,925,421 of record NC_000081.6, on the reverse strand, counting down.
ACTGCGATTCTTCCTAGATGTAAATAAGAATGACTGACTGAAGAATGCATGGTAAAGTTCACTGTGATGGACTGACCATACAACCAGTGAAAATTCAGACAAACTCCATATGTACCAGCCACAATGAAATCATTTCAACAGAAAGACATTCAAACAACCCCCAAATATCTGAAATTAAGCAGGACATCTGTCTACTTCTTCATGACTTGAAGATGAAATTACAAGGGAAAATTAAAAATTTTGTTGAGCTGAAAAACACTCTAAGCAAAGTGGGGGTGGTGATATAAAGAAATACCTGTATCTTTATAATAAAAATTAATATTGAACACCTAAAGGAGAAAATGAGTGAAATTATTTTATGCCATAATTCTGATAAACATGTCCTAGAGACAGTCAACAGCTTTTGGGATAGCTCCCTCTCCAGTTGTTCAGGGAGCCATATGAAGACAGAGCTGGGCACATCTGCTGCACATAACATGTATTTTTTAAGTGAGATTTGAATCTTTGAAAATGTCATGCATCCTGTATTTCTCAGTGAGCATCTCACTATATTCATTTATAATAGTGATAAATGTTCTGGAAATTCATTTCTTAAACAATGAAAGGATTATTCTTTGTTATTTCAGTCCAAATTAACCTATCCTTCAAGATCCAACTCAAATGACGACTCAACTCAAATATGAATGCAAATTATATTTGTTCTAAATGTCAGGCATCTCCAAATAATTTATTTAAATAAAATCTGCAATGATACTTTACATATTTCCATCTTTTTCATACATCTGTGCTTTCCTTTTAGCGGATTAGACCTTTCTATAAATAATTGCATCCCAATTTAGATTAGTTTTACTTCCTGGTGGTGTGTGCTTGTTTTTTTGTTCCTGTTTTGCTTCACCCAATTTGTCCTCTTTATTTTTTTCTCTGGAAGTAGAGTCTGGTTTTTCTGGCATGTAGAAATAGGGAAAATGTAAAATGGCCCTAAAATATAAAATAAGACCACCTTTTTTTTCCACTTTCCTTTCTTCCTTCCTTCCTTCCTTCCTTCCTTCCTTCCTTCCTTCCTTCCTTCCTTCCTTCCTTCCTTTCCCATTTTACCCCAGATTCAGGTGACACAGTGACATCTTAAGAGCTTGTTCACCTGCCACTTCTTAGTATTCCCTGGACACTTCAGTGTACCTCTTGAAAATTAAACCCGTAATTCTTTAATGTACTCTTCTAAGCGAATAAGCGTGAGTTTTCAGAATGTATTTGCAAAGCACCTTTAATGTCAAATGAGCCCCAGCACACAACTTCATTATCATAAAAATGCCAGCTCCTCTGTTCTGAGGAATCCAATTACTTGTGACTAAGGTGTTTGGATGAGAATGACAAAAGGAACAACTGTTAGCAGGATAAGATCTGTGCCTTCTGTAACCCCACAGGCTTTAGGAATGTGGAAAAAGGAAACTGCAAGAGAGGGCATTTCACCCTGCTCCAACCACACTCTGGCCATTTTCTAGTTCAATTTTCCTTTTAGCTTTGGAGAATGGCATTAGAGGGATATTTTTCCTAATTATATTTTCTTTGGATAAATTTGTCAGGTTTCAAGGAAATGACAGAAATTACTGAGGGCCAAAATAAAAGTATGTGATATAATACAATTTAGACAATTGTCTGCATGGAATGGTTTCAGGAAATAGATCATGGAGCCCTGAACTAAGCCTAATAAAAGTTTTGGTGTTGTTTCCCTATCAGCTGCCTCCCCAGGGGCTTCAGACCTTAGATCTCCCATCAAGGAAAATGAAAGAATGCCTGGCTTCAGGGTGAGTGTGAGGGAAATGGAATTGATTACAGGTGCACTGGGGACAGCTGGCAGGTTTATCATTCTTTTTCTCTGTGTTTCCTGTTGGTGCTGGGTATCACATCCAGGACTCTGTAACTGAACTGCTGCCTGCCCCGGAACTTAGACAGAGACAAGGATTATAGTAAGATTTTCCAGAAGGTCCTAGAACTACATTTGCAGCCTTTTGAACTCAGTTCATCCAAGTGTTCAGGACCTGGGACTCTAATAGGAAAAGTAATGTGTCACAGGTTAGCAGTTGTGGCGCTTCTAATGAATGAGCCCATGAGATGTCTGGTGTGCCTTTAGTGCTGCAACCTTCCCTCACATTTTTGCTCCCTCAACGCCTCTCTACATTTCCTGCTCATGTACAGATAACAAGCTGATTACTAATTATCACAGTAAACGTGTCTGTGAGTGGATGAATACACAGATAGCTCTACTCTAAAGGTCTATCTTATTAGTGTAAATGTGAGCTCCAGTCTACTTCATTGTGACAGAGCTAGTTACTCAAATAGCCCCCTTTTTCTCAGCATCCACAAGCCTGGCATTTTTGTACACTTCCAGGGATCACTTGAACCTGAGTTTTGCTTTTTCTACTGAAGTTCTCCATAAAGATACCCACCACTCATTTCTGCCTTTGATACAGAATGGCTGTGAACATGCTGAAGAAAAAAAGAGGAGGAAGAAGAGGAGGAAGGGGAAGGGGAGAATGAAGGGGAAGAGGAAGGGGAAGGGGAAGAGGAAGAAGAAGAAGAAGAAGAAGAAGAAGAAGAAGAAGAAGAAGAAGAAGAAGAAGAAGAAGAAGAAGAAGAAGAACAACAACAACAACAACAACAACAACAACAACAACAACAAATGAGAGCAGGAGAAGGAGAGGAAGAGGGAAAGAGAGAGGGAGAAGACCACTTTTAAAGGCTACAGCACTTAGGAATGTAGGACAGGATTTCGGGGTTAAAGCACTTGTCATGCCACTGTGAGGAGCAGAATGTGATCCACAGAACCCACATAAGGCCCAGGTTAGAATGGTAGCCTGCCTGCAATCAAAATGTTGGAAGACAAAGGATCCTGGAAGGAAGCTGGCTAAATTAGACTAGCACAGTCAGTGAGCTCTTGGTTCAAGTGAAAGACATTACTTTAACAGGGGCACTGGTGGTTGGTCTGGGGGGGGGGTGTCTTTGAATATGTTGCCTGGTGAGGACAAAAGACTGAATGTCTAGGATAGACACAACAGCAAAGCACAGAGGATGGGTAACAGCTTCATCCCATCCAAGAGGGTGAAGCCTAGGTCTACAAGTTCATTTGATGCTGACCTGGGTATCTTATTGGGTTCCTAGATCCTCCACTATCTTTTATTGGTTGTGCTTAGAAACCTACCTAAGGTTTCTCCTTGCAATCTCTTCTGGGAACAAGAAGCCACCATCACAGGGAACTCAATTTTGCTTTCTTTGTTTACTCATGTCCTTTTACTACCTAAAAGCTACCTAAAAATAACCCAGGAAGACAACTAACACCATCTTTCTTTACACACACACACAAACTTGCACATGCCTGTTCACCTACACACATGCTAATACATATACCTATAAACACAAATGTGCATATATATATATATGTATATGTATATATATATATATATGCCTCCACCGTTGCTCCAGACAGAACACTGATTTGTGATACTCTCTAGGAGAAATAAGCCCCTCATCATCACCCTTGGAGCTGGTACAAAGAAGAGAGAATAACTTCTAGACATCTCTAAAACTGGAACTACAGATAAATGACTCTAGGAGTCTGGCAACCTATTATTTCAAGGATCTATGTTTCTAATTCTGTAGTCTTCAAGATTAAAAACATGTAGTCCATTAAGTTAACAATATGGCAACATACTGAGAGGGTGTAACCTAAGTCATGCAGCCTCTGACAAATGCTGGACATTCCACAGTTTCCCAGGCAGGCTGGAGATTTTGTGACTTCTTAGCATACACTCCCTACAAAATAATAAAAAATGCCTGTTCTTCTCCATGATCTTCTTGCTAACTCAACACATACAATACTACATTGGTTTGTTTGTAATTGATGCTGGTTATTTTTTCTCTATGTACACTTATCAATTCTAGTTTATAATATACATTTAACAGGATAGATACATCAGCCAGAACCAAAGAAGGATTTCAGCCTCTCTCAGCAAAGGCAAAGTAATTTTTCTACATCTCCTCTTCGTGTGTCCTATTCTTCCAATCAAAAGGTCAGACACAAAGATACCCTCTACCTAGAGGCCTGCCTGGACTTACAAAGGATATTTTCTAAATACATGGTACCTTAATTCTAAATGGTTCTAATGGCATGGTTATGTTGTTAAATTTTCTTATACCCTTATCTTTCTTTTGGTTTTATGTCTCTAGATAGTAAGACCATCACTGTTGCAGTGTAAATGGAAGGCTAGGATGGCTAAGCAAAGATGCTCACATTCAAGAGTTTATGCTGTAGTGGAGTGTTTTGAACTTAGCAAAGAAGCCGCTAGGTGGAGGTGTTGCCTCACATTCTAGGGAAAAGGCACTCTTGTGCTGTCTTCTAGTGCTCCTGTAATATCCATAAAAACTTCTGGACAGGTACATGAGTTCTCCTCTGAGCAGGTGAGTTGATTAGCAATTTCAACTCTCCTAAGGATGGCAGAATCTTACAAAGACTATTAGTCATAAGAATATCTGTCCTTACCACGTAATATATGCTTAGGAGTTCCTTCCCTAGCAAGAATATCCGCAATTGATCTTGTCAGGTAATTTTCAACTATGTTATGCAATTTGTTACTTGACATCCACCTTCTTTGCTTTTACATTGTGACTAAAATTATAATCCCAAACACAGTCTGTCTATGTCTACCATTTCCTATCTTTAGGATTAATATGTTCATAGGTTCTCCAAGGTCCACGGCTTCATTAGGTCTGGTTAGTTGGCTAGCTTTTCCTCTTGGTGAATGGGGTCTAAGTCCAATTACTGAGCTGCTGCTGTAGCAAGCAATATATGCATGCTGCTACTGTATCCCTAGGATTATCATGCCATGTTGGTTGTCCTTGTAGTTCATCTGCATCATAGTTGGGTGTGACTGTTGCTTGAATCCTGCCTTTAGAAACTTGTGAGGCATCTTCTGATACTGTAAAATCTGCTCCCAAGGGAGAAGGCACTTAGGCCAGTTTCAGCTCAGGGGCCTCTTGCCTTGTGTCAGAAGTCCATGGCATGTTCAGCAATAGGGAATTATCTTTTACCTGTAGGGGGCAAGCAAAGGCAGTGGCAATAGTCTGTAACATTTTCATAATCTCTTGGGCAACCTTGATCAGCAACTCAAAAGAATTTCTCTTACCTGGTGTTGAAGTTCCTCTTAGATACTTAGTCTTTGTTTCTTGGAGAGAAAGTTATCAGCCTGGATAAGAAAAATTTATTTGAACTATATATGTTTACTTATATGTAGTTACATACATTACAGGATCTTTTGAGAGGTAGGTTGTTAATAGTACAATTCCTTAGAACATTTTTAGACATCCTTCGTGTTATTTCAACTTCCACTCTACTTATTCCTGCTTATCTCCACTGCCTCCCTAATTAAAGTCTCTAACCTTTCCTCTTGCTTCCTTAACCTGGGAATGGTCTCCTTAACTACAACTTTACTAGACCTTAACTACTAAGAGCTTTCGACACCACTTCTAGAAATTTGGCATTTGGCATTGAGCTCAGACAATGAAGTAGGCTCAGATAAGAATATTAATAACAGTGACCACAGGCTCTGTTTACTACCTACTTAATTATTACCTTGTGTGATCCTTTTACTCACTCCTTTACTTAATTACTCTTTTGGGTGATCTCCTTTACTACTTGGCTTGATTACATTGTTTTTGATCTAAGAACTGACCATGGTTTTTTAATATACCTAGAATGATGTAAAAGCAGGCTGGGGAGAAATAAGGCTTGTTCAGCCTCAATGTGGGCTGGAATCATGTTATAATGTTGTCTAATTGTTGTTCTTCTTTTTCAATCCTCATTCTCTCCTTAGAGACCCTGTTGACTGACTGAGCTGGCTTAGTCACTTCACAATCATTAACTGTCTACTAAATATTTGTTCTTATACCCTCTGATATTGTCTCAGCCCTTATCAAGGAAACTTCTCTTTGCAAGAGATAGAGACCAATCTAGAAAACCATAACCAATCAAAATGCAGAGTTGTGGAACTCAGTCCAAATGGATACATCTGCAAGACAACTACTGCATCTAAGGCTCAAGGAAGATTGCAGAAGGGTTGAGAAGATTGTCGGAGCCAGAATACCAAGGAGTTTGCTGTGTGTCTGTGTTACAACAGAAGCTGCATCCACCATGTCTTGCCATCAAGACTGCCTAAGCAGGAGTTAAACAAAGACCGCAGCAATAAACCTGTCATAGTGGGTAGGGAAAGAACATGAGGCTTCACCCTACACACAGAACTCCAGGAACTAATAAATGCTGACAGCAGGAGGAATACGCTTACCTAGGAAGGAGCACAGCAACTGGTTGTCCAATACCACATAGCCAGTCCAGAAAACAAACATACAAGTAACATTATACAGAAGGAGAAGATTATATTGATGTTCAGGCATTTGGGAGTTCATTTACTATTGCTTTCATTTCCCCCCATACCCTGTGGAATTTCCTATGAATGTAGCATTTTCTGATTCCTTCTCCTCAGCAGAATGGGGATGGTATCAAAGAAGATACTCCAATTTTCTTGTTCATTTTCATGAATTTCAGCACAATCTTTGTCACATTCGGGCATTCAATAGATTGTCAATTAATTTAAGTAATGAAACTGAAGCTACTCTGTGAAAAACGCTGAAATTCCATAATCATTATTACTGTATCCCTGCCATTTAACATGACTGCTAGTTAGCAGGTACTGAGCTCAGGCCCCCTTATAATCCCAATAATCCCTACTCAAGTGGAGTGTCGAGGCAGGACAGCCTCAGCCCATCTCTGATTATTGCTAAGAGGCATGCCCAAAAAGAAACTTGCATTTTATTGCATTTATATTCTTCCCCTGACAATTATCGAACTTTACGAATCTCAACCTCATTACGTTTGGATGGGCGCCAACTGTCTTCTGGAAACTGCACTAAAAATTAATGGTGGAGAATTGCTAAAGAAAGAAAAAAGTGGTGGAAGGAAGACATATGGTTAATGATGACATATTATTGCAGAAAAATGCAGCGGTTTGCACAAGTCCTGGTGATGGGAATTAGATGGGGGGATATTGCCAAATGGTTCAGGTTCTGTTGGGAAGCAGGCAGGTGCTCTGGATACTGCTATGTGGAACAATTCTTTCTCCATTGTCAAATTTGATATGCAACATTACTTCCTGGTTTTGAGATTCAGTGTGAAATGGGGCTTTGCCATAGATACAATGGCAGGGCAAGGAAACTTTTTATTTGCTGTCATTTGAATATAGCTATGTCCGAGTTCAGCACAGATATATGGAACACTGGAATGGTCACACACACTAAGACTATCATCAGGGATGCTGGGATAGCAACATCTATTTTTTTATTTTTACCCAGAATAATAAAATACTTCCAACTGCATTTAGGAAAATGAAATTTAGACAAAGGCGTTTTCTTCTTTCTTAGGTTAGAATACTGTCTCCGTGAATTTTCATCAAAATAATACCTCCTCAGACTTCTGTTTTGAGAGTATTGTTGGGGGAATGTAGTTGAGGGACATTTTGAAGTACATTTTGTCTAAAGAAGATGAAAGAAAAATTTCAACATAAACATTTGGGATTTTTGAAAACTTGCTTTGTTTTAGCCACTTTGAAATCCCAAAAAACTACAAGAAAATGGCCTGTTCATGACCTTACCTTTTAATGGGAAGTGAATTTATTTCAGAAAAAAAAAAAAAAGATGTGTCTGGACGTAAAGTTTTGTTATTATTAAGATGGAATTAGGAAAACCAACTGCTAACTATAACCTGAATCTTGACCAAACCCATACTAAAGCAACTTGGAGCTCCTTAAAACATGTAAATGATGCAAAATAATGACTGATATATGAGCAAATCTTACAGTTAGCAAGCTTAGCTGACAATCCTTAAAACATATTTGAGGCTCAAACCTCACCATTTTTCTCCTTTTTAAAGAAAAAATTGTGTGAGTTCATGTGTGTGTTCATGTGTATGAGATACACAAACATACAGAGAAAACGAGAGAGAGAGAGAGAGAGAGAGAGAGAGAGAGAGAGAGAGAGAGAAAGAGAGAGAGAGAAGAGATCATTCTAGAACAAGTCTGACTTAGTTCAATTTCTAGATAAATGAGCAGTATTTACATATGTGCAAGCACACTCAAGCACCAGATATGCAGTGATTGCTACATGTAGCCATGTATCCACACAGAAGAGTAGAATCTGATCAACATTTGAGTTAAGGACAACAGGAAATAAAAGAAGAACCCTTCTTCTCTCCTTGTATGTAGTTGATAAGTGTATCCCAAAGCAAATCTTCATATTTCCTTCCAGATGTGTAGCGTTGGCGTGGGATGCAGACTCTAGAATTAGAACCATCCTACATTTACCTTCAAATCCCAGCCTTTGAGGATTTGGGTGAAGATGGTATTGACACTTGGATTTCTGCTGCTTGCTGTAGTCTTCCCACAACTGGCACACACTAACTTATTTTCTATACTCATTTGGGCTGGGAAGGACTTTCAAATCACCCAAAAGCTGCAAACCCACAATAGGGAAATATAAATACAGATGGCATACAAACCCATCAAATGTATAATGGTGTCTAAGCTAAAAGTCCCTATTTATCCCAGCTAGAGTAGGCAATGTCTACCTGTATGCCACAACACACGTGCACTCCTTTCTTCCTCCTTCATGAAAGTTTTGTGATCTTTTTCCATGCTGATTTCTTCCACATAATATATGATAATAACATTGTAACTTCATTGGCCTTAACGTCATGGAGGAGCTGGCCTGCTTTGCTCATTGACACTGAGGTGACTCTCATATGCTGTAGCATGCAGCATAAAATGTGTCTAACTATAGGAAGAAAACCAAAATAAATAGATAGATAGATAGATAGATAGATAGATAGATAGATAAAAGCTTTACTTCCAATCAAGCTCTGCAAGTTATAAACATTAATGTAAAACCCTGACTCTTGTTTCAAGGAGGATGTAATCAAATATAAGTGACCATAACCTAAGGACACAGATTTAGGTTACCCCAAACTTCTTCTAATGTGGCAATTGTTACTTTTTTAATATACTAACAGAACAAAAAAATTCATAAATGAAGACACCTTTCTTATACGCACTTGAAAACTTAAGTAGATGGCTACAGCAAAGTGCAGAACCCTCTGATACAGACCTTAGGTGCCGGTAGCATCCCTGGCCGTTTTGGACAGTTGGAAGGCAGAGGACTGTTCTTACATTCTAGAAGATTTACTTATGACACAATCATTTTATAGTAGGGATAGAAGAAGAAAAGAAATGGCTATCAAAGGGATTTAAGATGCCCCAAGACAGTTTGGCTTTGGACTTACTTGCAAGATTCTCTCCCATTCACGTTGAAGTTCTAGTCAACTTCTCAAGTTGCAAAAGTGTCAGTGGGAAGCATAGCCCTGTGCATGGACTTTCCCTTACGTTAGCTATCTGAGCTCAGCTGGGCTGAAGTTTACTTAACTATTCTCCATTTCTATTTTAAATTATTTCAGTGAAATATATTTGAATAAATTTTTAAAATAAAATATAATAACATCATTCTCTTTTTCCCCCCTTTCTCCCTCCAACCTCTTCTATGTACCCTTGTTCCCTCTGGTAATCATAACCATTTTTTTCTAATTGTTATTGCTACACACACACACACACACACACACACACACACACACACACAAACACACACACACATGCATACATACATGCATGCATACATGCATACACTTGTACATAATAAATAATTATAGTCTGCTCTGTCCACTTAGTGTTGGTTTTATGTTTGTGACTCCATGACTGACCACTCAGCAGTAATGTATGTGCCAACAGTCTTATCACCACAGTGTTACTTGTATATTTATAATTTCAAGACTAATCACTCAGTACCAATGTAACTACCCACAGTGTCATCTCTGTACAGTTACTTGCATATATCTAATGTCAGGGCTAAACATATTAATCTAAATACCCACAGTATCAACTCCATAGTTTTTGCTACTAACAGAAAAATTAAAAAGTAATTTCTAAATGAGGATTACTAAAATATTAACACAGACATAGAACTATTAACACAGTGCACCTGTGCAAATGACTTTTAGTTAAAATATGAGAAAACTTTAAGGCAGAATATAGATGTAACAAACAATGGGGATGTGCTCTACTCAATCTTCAATTCTTCCTGTAATAGCATCTGTTACATTTGAATGATAAGGTTAAAAACACATGCACATTCTAAGCTATCATATATCATCTAGAAGAGCAGTAGACCCAGTGAACTGTAAGTCCGAAGAACAGGGTTTAGGATTCAAATGGAAGGTTTGAACTTTGACATTTTATAACTGCCCTTATCTCATAAATATTGGAACTTTTGAAAAAGAAACTTTTTGTTTGGTCAGTTACCTTTACATTATTGCCCAATACACTTGTGGTTTGTGTTCAAGATAAGTGGGGCAAGAATGCTTTTCCTAGACATCAAAGGCTACCTTAATGACTGGTACAGGTTACCTCCTTTTAAATTTTGATCAGTGGCATCCCGTATTTTCCCAAACATTATAGACTACTTCGACTATTCTTGGTTATTTTTCTGTCATGGTTTGTATATGCTTGGCTTAGGAGCGGCACTATTAGAGGGTGTGTCCCTGTTGGAGTAGGGATGACCTTGTTGGCATAGGTGTGTCACTGTGTGTATGGACATTAAGACCCTCATCCTAGTTATCTGGAAGTCAGTCTTCTACTAGCAGCCTTCAGATGAAAATGTAGAACTCTCAGCTCTGCTTGTACCATGCCTGTCTAGATGCTGCCATGCTCCCACCTTGAAGATAATGAACTGAACCTATAAGTCAGCCTCAATTAAATGTTGTCTTTATAAGAGTTGTGTTGGTCATGGTGTCTGTTTACAGTAGTAAAACCCTAACTAAGATCTTAATAGCGTTCTCACGCCCGGCCAGGAAGAACACAACAGACCAGAATCTTCTGCGGCAAAACTTTATTGCTTACATCTTCAGGAGCTAGGAGCGCAAACCCCCAGCCCCAAAAGCGAAAGCCACCCCTATATTACATCTTTAGGAGCCAGAGCTCCGGCGCGCCAAAGCGCAGAGCGCGCTCTATTGTTTACATCTTTAGGCAGCGAGAGAGCGCAGGGCGCGCAGAGCCAGAGAGATGCCAGCGAGAGAGAATGGCGGAAACCCCGTCCCCTTTTTTAGGAGCGTTATATTTCGCCTAGGACGCATCACTCCCTGATTGGCTGCAGCCCATGGCCGAGCTGACGTTCACGGGAAAGGCAGAGTACAAGTAGTCGTAAAATACCCTTGGCACATGCGCAAATACCTGTTTATCTATGACTGTAGTCACTGAGGCTGACAAAGTGTTAATGGTGTCAGTCATCTGGACCTGTCCAGACAGAGCCAAGGCTGTCTGAATCAAGGCTAAACCCAGTTCCTAGTTAGTGGTAAAAAAACAGGAGAATACTTGAGCATTATACATCACCGTCATTGGGAGTGGAAATGTCGACATTATTCCCCAACGCTGCTCTCTCTTTATTATTGACGCCCTGGACATCACCAAGACGAGGGACATCAGTATTCCCTTGGTCAGTCTGGATTTTTCGGGTGAGTCTTTCTGGTATCCAAAATGGGTTGTCTTCATTCTGTGGGAAAACACAGATAGCTCCCCTGGATCTTATCAAAATAGGATCCGGGCCATACCATTTATTATCAAGGACATTTTTCCATTTAACCATCTCATTGGGCCTATCTGGCTCTGTACAATGACGTTCAGCCGCAGTATGGCCATGAGCATCAATATTTAAAAAATTGAGTGTAAAGAGTGCCATAGACACAGACACTCTTGGTGCTCGGGGTACAGTCTCCTCAAAAGTTCCCCTCTTCTGTTTTATAAGATAGGCTTTGAGGGTGCGATGCGCACGCTCAACAATACCCTGTCCTTGAGGGTTGTATGGAAGTCCAGTCAGGTGGGTTACATCCACCTGACGGCAGAACTGCTGGAATTTTTGAGACGTATAAGCTGGTCCATTATCAGTCTTAAGGAGTTTGGGTTTCCCCCAAGCACTCCATGCCTCAAGGCAATGTTGAATCACATGTGAGGCTTTTTCTCCGGTTAACGGAGAAGCAAACATGATGCCAGAACATGTGTCAATGGACACATGGAGATATTGAAGTTTTCCAAAGGAAGAAACATGTGTAACATCCATTTGCCAGACCTGTAGAGGTCGAATACCGCGTGGGTTAATTCCCACATGAGGAACTGGCAAGAACTCACAGCAGCTTTGACATTGAGTAACAATGTCACGGGCTTCTTTTTTTGTCAAGGAGAAACGACTGCGTAATGTTTCAGCCGTCACATGAAAATTGTTATGAAAATTTTTTGCAGCCTCTACCGGGGATGATAGGGCAGCAGCCACCACTTTAGTGGCCTTATCTGCCAAATCATTTCCCAGAGCCATGGGGCCAGGTAGGCCTGAATGGGCTCTAACATGAGTAATATAAACAGGAAATCTTCTAGATAACAAAACTAATTGTATCTGCTGAAAAATATTGGCAACTCTACTGGAAGGCTTAATCACTCCAGCCACTTCTAAAAGATTTACTGCATTAACCACATAACAGGAATCTGACACAATATTAAGGGGTTCTAAAAAGGTTTTTAAAACTTCTAAAACCACTAAACATTCTACCACTTGAGGTGAATTTTCATTATATTGTTTGGATACCACTTTACCATTAGCCACATAGGCACCTATGCCAGTTTTTGATCCATCAGTATATACCACAATCCCATTTTTAAGTGGGTTTCTTACTGTTTCTCAACAGCTTTTGAAAATCATTTAAGGTATGGAGGTGATCTCTTCTTATCTAAACATATAAATATTGATTTCTCTCAAAGGAGGAAATATGTATGACATCCATTTGTCAGACCTGTAATGGCCTGACGCCACGAGGGTTTACCCCTACGTGAGTAGATAAAATTTGACAACAATCTAAAGGCATTATTAAGTAATCAGAATCATTTTCAGTAGAACTAATCCCTCTTGCAGCTCTAGGAATACCAGAGGAAGAAAAAACAGCCATGTAGGCTTGGCAAAATTATTAGTTGAGCTATTCTGTCCCCTTGTGATATAGAAAAGACAACTTGAAGACAAGAACAGAGAACCTGAAGTTCCCCTTTACAATCCTGATCTACAACTCCAGGGTGGACAATAAGACCTTGTAGGCTGCAAGAGCCTGTCTCTGTCATTATTGTCCAGTGGCTTCACCTGCTCGGGAGAGCGCCTTCCAGGCCCTAATAGCCTTTTCATCTGATTCAGAACTATTAAGAACTGGCTCTTTGAGCTCACCTAGTGATGAGTATAGGCTCCTTCTCCTAGAAACCTCTGCTGATTGATCTTTTTTCTTTTCTTTTTCCTTCTCCTTCCTTCTAATCTCTCCCCAGGTATTCTTACCTGACCTAAACTTTTCCTCAGGTTCAAGACCCGTGGAAAGGCCTGTATGCTTATTTTGTGTACCATATTTTCTCTTTGCTCCTATTCTCTCTCCCCGCTTTACTTCTGATAGATTGTCCTGAATTTCATCTAGAATCCGCCCTGCCTTAACCACTTGATAACATGTGAAAAGGAACAAAAGGGCTTCTAACACTAGAGAAAGTTCAAGGCCAAACATATCTTATAAAGCTATTTTCCACTTTACTTCTGATAGACTGTCTTGAATTTCCTTAGAAAGTTCAAGGCCAGGCGTACCTTGTAAAGCTATACTTACGGGTTACCGCCGTTCCCCAGCTGAAAAGTTCTGAATTCATGCAGTTGAATCCTTCTTAACAGTCTGCTTTACGGGAACCTTTATTACCGCGACCCGCAGTTCTGGTTCTGGAATGAGGGATCTTCCTTGCGCCGGTCCCGAGTTTTCTTGTATTTTTTCGTCCCGGATTTTTTCTCGTCCCGGATTTTCTCGTCCCGGATTTCAGCACCAATTCTTAATAGCGTTCTCACGCCCGGCCAGGAAGAACACAACAGACCAGAATCTTCTGCGGCAAAACTTTATTGCTTACATCTTCAGGAGCTAGGAGCGCAAACCCCCAGCCCCAAAAGCGAAAGCCACCCCTATATTACATCTTTAGGAGCCAGAGCTCCGGCGCGCCAAAGCGCAGAGCGCGCTCTATTGTTTACATCTTTAGGCAGCGAGAGAGCGCAGGGCGCGCAGAGCCAGAGAGATGCCAGCGAGAGAGAATGGCGGAAACCCCGTCCCCTTTTTTAGGAGCGTTATATTTCGCCTAGGACGCATCACTCCCTGATTGGCTGCAGCCCATGGCCGAGCTGACGTTCACGGGAAAGGCAGAGTACAAGTAGTCGTAAAATACCCTTGGCACATGCGCAGATTATTTGTTTACCACTTAGAACACAGGATGTCAGCGCCATCTTGTGACGGCGAATGTGGGGGCGGCTCCCAACACTAAGACACCTCCAGAAGTTGATGGCAAGACCCTATTGATGAAGGTACTGACTTTGAACTTTCAACTCCACTGGCTACCTTTCCAACTACTAGAAAGTGCTATGTAAGCTACTAGGCAAGTGAAGTTGCTACGTCAAGTCAAGTCTTAGCCAGTTGTGAACCATGACACCTATTATAACAGTGAAATGACACATGTTAATCTGCAGAACTCATACTAAGAATATAATGAGATTTTATAATAAAGTAAATCAAAATGGTAAATTTTTCAATTATTTTCTTCTGGATGTAAAGACATTTCTATTTTTAGTAGACTATGTGGTAAACTTAAAATAAGAACATTTAAATTAATGTAATTTAATTCAATCTTTATGAAACTCGTACCTCTTGCTACTCTCATCAAAACAGAAACTGTTATCTGTGATGGTTGACATTTTCATCTTGAATGATTCATTTGATGAAACCAACCCTTCATAATTTGCAGAGAGCCCGTGTACCAGTGACAGGTTTCATTGACTTCACATGACCTTTCTTTATGTGCAAAATCCTGACATTTGAGCTTACCATCATATACTTGGCCAAGTGATGTTTTTGTGAAAGATGAAAGTTCTGAAAGCTGAAAAAAATGATATTTTATGAAGAATATTGTCTCCACTTTTAATGTAGGTTCTGATGAATCTTCCAGTTCAACTTCAACTTTTGTTTCTATAATTTGACCTCTCATTCAATTATTTTCTACTTATTCTATTACTAAACTTGTACTTTTAAGTACCTACAGGTACCTTATTACAAAACATATATTTACTTCAGATGGCAAATGAATATTATGAATTCTGATCCTCTGGCTTAGGCATGCTTGCTTAATGCTTCCTCCTAAGGCTACAAATGCAAGCAAATGGTAAAACATATTACCATTCAGCTGAGTTCTTGGAGGTTGGAAGAGGGTAAGGAGAAAATGGAAGACAGTGACTTCAAGGCACTACCCTTTTCAGATTAATTTCTGATAGAAACTGCTTACCACCAACAAGGAAAAAGCCTCTATAATTCTCAAGACTATCATAGCTTCACACTCCATTTGCAAAAGCATTGAAAGGGACAGTGACAAGTGCAAAGCAGAAGACTGACTGGGAGAAATTTATATAGTGACTGTGTCCGTTATTTGCGCCGGCTGCTTCTTCAACTTAAGATAAAGATGATACCTATTATGTGTCTCAGGATTCAGGAGATTCAAGTTTTGCAACTGCTATGCTTCATATGACAGCCACTACTTACAAGAGATGGTTGACAATGAGTTTAAATTCTTTAATTTTTCTGTGCTTATACTCATGGCTTTGCTTGTACCTCAACATACTGTCTTTCTTCAGCATATGCATCATTAATAAAAAGCTCTGTTAATGAAAGCTTTTTCAGATCTAATGACATCCAGTATAATGTGTATACTCCTGGGCATTTTTGTACAAAGAGTTTAGTTCCTAATTTGTAAAAGCTATTTGTACCAAAATAAATGCATAGGTAAGAAATAGCCACTGATTTGGAAATTCCAACTCAATGCAGGAGATTTTATATTATTTTACTTTATTTTATTTTATTTTCATTGCTAAGTAGAGGCATGGTATATGCTGGATGTCCCATATAGCTTGGTGAATAAAACAGCAGAAACAACAACAACAACAACAACAACAACAACACAACAACAACAACAACAACAGAACAATTCATTTCTTCCCCCTAAATGCTAACACTAGGAGACTGGATATTCACCTATAAATGAAACATCTATAATTAGCTTCATTGTCTTGGAAGCTCAGGGATCATCAGGGAAAAGGCTGCAGAATGAACCTAAGAACTGGAGGATGGGGAGGATCGAAATTATATCTTCTAGACAAAAATATCTATCACTATCATGAACTCACAGCAGCTATGCTTGTGCGTGTAGGGCCTATACAAGAAGAAGTCAGCCAAAATTCCAGATGGGGTGGATGATCTCTGGTACCACCCCTTCTTGAGGAGCTGCTGGCAGCAGATACTTGCCATGGGAGAGAGAGATACCTGTTGATGATGCAGTCTCTGATAGTTTATTTTGCTTACTGGATGACTTGTGCGTGTTCACATATTACCACCATTAACTGGACTGAATGGTTTACAAAAAAATTTAAAAGTCTTGAAGTTAAAGGTAAAGTATGTAATAGGGGTTCTAGGAGGAGTTGGAAGTGTATTTCATATTTCATATGTATTCTTGTATAAAATTTGTAAAAAAGTTAAAAATATATGAATATATTTGCTTACCATTTACTGCTAGAAAGTAGTGGCACTTCTACCACCAACAACTCATTGAGTACAAGGAATCCTGCAGTTTTCAGAAAGATATCACAAACTTTTCAAAAGACCAATAATAATTTAGCATGGTTTCTTATGGACCGTTGAGATTTCTTTGTAGAGTGCTTTTATATAGTGCTACCACATAAGGAATTAAGTTATTCTAGGACTTAAGTACACTACTTTATCTTTATGTTCAGGTGTTTCCTCTATGCTATTTCACAGTATTTCTTCTATAAGATCCTCTGCAGGTGGGATCTCCAAGGAGGTTTCATTCAACGCCTTGTCATGTACTGCTACAGCTTCCAAGGCAATTTCCAGGATTCTCATGGAAGAGCCTTGATTATGTAGAGATAAAAATTTCAATGTGATGTGCCCACTTTCCTCCAACTTTCTCTTTCTTCACTCATCTATTCTCATCTCCATGATACTGTATCACCAAATACGGTATGTTAGGTACTTATATTTATATTTATAATCTTAATTTTATTAATCCCAGCTGTTATTGCTTTGCATATGATAGCATGGGAATCCTTCTTTATATATGTTTGAGGAATTTTTATTTCAAGTGCCTGCCAAAACACCCCAAAACCTCAAAACCAGGACATATGATACCTCCCTCTCTCTCACTCTTCCTCCTACTCTAACCCACGTTTTCAGCATCCACGTTTATAAACTAGAAACATTCCACATGAGCATGCAGTGAAATTTCTGCCCACAAGACAGAAGAAAAGAGGTCAGCAGGCCACCACTCATCAACCAGTACCTTGTTCTTGGATTATTTTATCTTCCAGTATTTAGTGACATACACTTTTGTTACTTAAGGCATCCTTCCTACATCAGCCTTAACAGATCAAAAGAAAACCTCTAGCAATACTGGTTGAACATTCTGGTGAATGAGTTATATCATGGAGGAATACATAAAATGAAAACCCTACATTTGTCTTAAATATAATTAATTCCAGCATGTAATCCTCATAATGTAATATCATCTGCCTCACTTTGTACATAATACTCAGTCATCTGAAAATCATAGAGACAGGGAAAAATTAACATTCTGTTTAGAAAGAGGTTCCTCTTAACAAGTATAGTCATCTTCCAAGATATTCACTTCAGTACGCCCCCCTCTTCCTCTGTGGTCATATTGAATGTATATAAATATGAAATCACAAAAGGATTTTAATGCAAGACAAAACAGAACTGAAGACATGGACATGAAGATCTGGGTCACTCAAGACCCCACCTCTTAGGAAAAAATCAATATCATGGTTTGCACCCATACCAACCTCATGTGTCATACCTGACCAGCACAGTTCAGAGAAGAGTACTTCATGCCTTGGCCCAAGCATAAAATCACAATTGAAAACAGAAGTAACTTAAAACGTATTCTTTTTTTGTTTCCTCAAATGACCCATCCTGGGTCAAGTAGAAATACTTGTAGCCAAATTCTTAAGGCTCCTGGATAAATCCAATTTACTCTTTGCTTTCTGTGCTACTTTTCCAGTAATAAACTCCTTTCATATCTTCTATGTTTTATTCTTTCATTTTTCGAGGTCTCAAAAAAATCTTGAACACGTATTAACTTTTCATTGGTGACCTGTGGCATGCTGTCTTAGAAATAGATGTCTCTTTAAAACACGCTTTTCAGTCTCTTTTCTCTGGGTTATATACATTACTTTTGAATGAATTACTCTGCAATTTTTTTTTTGTAGCCTTGAACAGGAGACTGAATTCTGGCATTGACCTGTGTAGTTTCCAGGATCCCTTGAGAAAGCATTTACTACAAATTTGTTAAGATTTCTCTAGGATGTAATTTCAATCTTTTGACTTCTTGGTGGTTTATTAGAGTCATCACTCATTGCCTCCAGTTATTTAACTTGAAATGATTCTGCAAGTCACTCCTCAAGACAATGCAGCATCTAGTAGGTCTAGGCATGGTGAATGTCCCCAGTCTTCTCAAAGCAATTTGCTGTTGTTCATTTTATCATTTCATCTTCTGATCCATTTTCCACCTGGTCCCAGAACAATCTGTTAAATATGTGAATTATAATATGCTGTTCTTCTTTCTCAACCATCTTCAATAAGTTTTCAGGGGTGTCAGGATAAAACTCAGTGTCTCACCATGATAAATGAAGATCCAGGAAAATGACTCCAGGCTTCCTCAGGATCTTAACCAAGTCATCATCAGAAGGCTCCAATTCTCTCCTTTTCCCCTACATGTCTGTTGTCTGAAGGACTCTGATGCTATGGATCTTTATATTGACAAGGTGTGAGGCTGCTAAGGACTACAAGCTACAGAAGTAGAACCACTTAAATGGAATAGGTGAGGGAAGGTTCTTGATTGTGTGATAATGACACACACACACACACACTCACTGAGGAAGTAGAAGAAACTATATGGTTGTAAGAGGAAAGACAACTCACACAGAAGGAGAAGTCAGAAAAGTATCTTGGGGTAAATTGTGGTTCATGTTTCCAGAAATGACATGGTGTTAGGAAAAAAGAAAATGAGGAGGGAAAAATTAGGTCAACTTGGAGTAAATAACATATGTATTAAAATTTGAAGACTATCAGAATTTTATGATAAAACTCTGTTGCTGAAGACAACCACACCTGTTCATCACAGGACATAAAGAAATCAAGTTGGCACTACCAGGAATGCTTCCTTACTGATAACTAGTTCTCATGATACTGGGATGTTCTAATTAGATTTCAGGAGGAAAAATTGTCAATAGTCTTACCTACCTGTGAACTATAATAATGACTGGTACACCCATGGATGCAAAAGTGGCTTGAATGTTATGGAGGTAACCAATTACTTTCTGGTTGAATTTAATTCCTGGTCTACAAGAGGAAATGTATGTCTGGTAATATCTCGAGAAGAACCCAGGATTTGGGAGCTCACAGGTCCTAGTTGTGAGTCTGCTAATACTCATTTTGCCAAATAGATGTAGTATTAAACTATCCCCTAAATTCTTATTTTTATGCTCATAGATTAGTGGAATTCTTAGACTTCATGAAAGCAGCCTTGTAGAGTGGAATTCATAATTAGTGAGAATGTAAAGTACTAATGTCATCAGAGTTTCCAACCATAAAGATAGATCCATATCATAGCCTCAAGGCTCAAAAATCAGTGTAGAAGAGGAGACAGAAAGATTTTAATAGCTAGAGATCAAGGTTATCCATAGTGAAATGGTGTCTTCTGGACCTGATGGGACCCCAGAACACATGAGTTCAAAGTTGCCAATGGTTACCTTCATAAGACCTTCACAAAATCAAGCCAAGTAAATACTAGAGTATGAAGGAAGAAGTGATTCATGTGCTTCCGCCCCAAACTGTGCAGCTATGCAAATTTGATGGCTGCATTGAAAGAATCACTATTCTTTAAGGTTGTGGACCCTAATTCAGTGGATGGTTCTACAACATATGAGATTATGAGAGTGGCACCAAATAGCCTTATTTGATTGGAAAACATAAAAGAAGAAGGAAAGTTTGTTAGCTAGTAAGATGGGAAGTACTTGGAAGGAACTAGTGGGCTTGGTGAATATGATCTAAAAGCATTGTATAAAATTCTTAAAGAATTAATAAAACATTATAATTAAAATAGAAAAGTACAAATTTTCACACATGATAAGGCCTTTGAACTTGTCACTTTTGAACTTGATTTTGCTTTGAGACTTGAATCTTACTATGTAGCACTGGTACTTGATATATAGACCAAGGTATATGGATAACTTTGAACAATGGACTGCATGATTTAAGTGTTTGTTTTGTAATTAAAAATAAAGAGAGAAATTGATTCTGTGTGCTAAAGTGGATTCATATAACTGACTCTTTCAGTGTAGGCATCTTTTCTACGAGGGTCTTCTGGATCTACATAGCATCGTCTGAACAGATTCCTTAGAAATGCAGACTTGATTCAGAGACACATCTGCTAACAGTGAGACCACATAAGAAAGCCTCATCAGGACACTTGGGTTCTGCCAGAGAAGGCATACGATTCCTTCTTTTAGGGGTTTATTTTAAGCTTTGTGGTTTAACATAGCTCTTAGAGGGTAGACAGAGGAAGTAAGAGTTCTACTTGAGGTCATCTTTGGTGTCATTAGCATTTGCCTCTTCTTACCTTGCTCTCATTATGAATATAGTGTATTTTTGTCTCACACGCTTTGAATCACTTTTTCCTGGATAGTGTGGGGCAAGTCCACATTTCTTCTCAATCAGTGTTGCAGTACTGCTAACAACATAGAAAATGGTTATCTTTGTTAAGCATTGCCTCATCAGAAGGCTTTATTTTGTTTTACACTTGTGAGAATATAAAATAAATAAGGAGACTGAAAGCAGCCATGGCAGATACATCTTTCAAAGATTATGCCAAGATCTGTCAACCTGAGCCTCTAAATAACCAGTGACAAACATCGTGTTGACACATTTCTGCATTTCCCAGTGAATAATTAACAGCAAATGTCAAGAAAGGCTGGTATAGTAATTTTAAACAAATACAAATCTACTTTCAATTCATTTCAGGCACCCACAACCTCTTTGCTACAGACACACTTCTGAAACAAAGAAAACAATTTGCAAAATTATCACAAGACTGTGTGTTTTCTAGACATGGTGGAATTTTGTTATTTTTTTCCCCCATTGTCAACTTGAAAACAAATAGTGGTAAAAGTATAGAGAAGCAGCTGAAGACAGCTCATGATAGGAAAAATGTATGACAAGTGGAATACTGTGTGGGTTAAATAAAAATCTGGTTCAAATCTTAACAGAAATATTAAATGACACTGTGACCTTTGATTCATAAAGTTATGCTTCATATTCCCCATTGTTTAACATAGCTTCTAGATTGCAAAATAAAGGAGTAGTCTGTGAATATCTTGTGAGTACTGAAGCAAAGTTGCTATTCAATGACAGAAGGAAAAATCTCTGTGAAAGAATGGGCTTGTTCAACAGATGTTCTAATGTGCTCCTACACTGACATACACACAGTAGGTTTCCACAAATTACATTTCCCTCACTTCCATTCACATTGAACTCTTTCTCATTTGACACTTATCTCTGTGCATATGCACTCTATATTGTAAACAAAAAAAGAGAAAATTGAAGTTGTAACAGTTTAAGGTGTTGTGTTTCCTTGCAAACAGAGCTTGCCAATCCTGTCCTCATAGTAGTACTTCAGACTGCTTTCATATAGCCACACACACATTCTGAAATAATTTCACAGCAGGAGCTTCGAAACAATGTGCTTTGTGGAAATACACATTGCTAAGCAGACATGTGGTTGGGACTGGAAAGATGTACTTTTGTTTAGGAGCTTGGTGAATGAAGATATGAAATGATAGTATGATATTTAAAATGACTTAGAAATTGCATAGGAATTTATGAAATTCAAACCTCCTAACTGGGAATTTATCTATGAATGTCTAGAGACTGCTGTGCTTGGCAAAATAATTTCCTTATGAATTCAAATCAACCCCTTTTTTTTTCCATCACAGATTAAACATTTATGAGTTACATTTATTGGATCCTGAGTAAGATCTTCATGTGCTGATACAATTATTTTGCTGGACAAGGGTGCAAACTTATTCAAGCCTTTTCCTCCTCTTCCAACTGCTAGTGGTTGTCATTTTTATCCATTACTTCCTTCTTTCTCTTTATCTGAATATCAAATGTCAAAATTGAATTCAGTGTTTCAAAACCGAGGCAGTTTCAGAGTTTAAAAGAGCACACAATAACAAAACTCCCAAATCACATAGGAAGCCCAAGTGGACTGCGGTCAAGTGACCTTGATCTACTAAACAGGAGATGTCCAGGACTGGGGAGGTGGCTTGGCAGAGAAGGAACTTGACAACAGTCCTGATGACTTCAGCTTGATTCTCAGAATTCACGTGTTGGGAGGAGAGAACTAAATGCTGCAAGTTGACTTCTGAATTTCACACATTTTCCACACCATCACTCTCCCCTACAAAAGACTATAACATCTGGGGTCCATATCCTGACTTATTTCATCTCTGAGAATAAAATTGTGATAATATTTTTCTTAATGATTTCAAGGAAATTCCAGGAAAGTGAATGTTTTGTTCTTTCTCTATTTGACATAATGGCCCATGATAAAATATATTCTTGGAATATGCTTGGCCTTGCATACATCTTTCTAGTAGAGCATGGTCAGTACTTCTGGGACTGTGAAGTGTACCTATAATATTAAAACTACAACATGAAATAGGCAACTGCACTGTTTCTGTTAACATACATATTGAAGTTACTACATAATAGAGTTGAGACTAGGACCCAAGATGAGAAAACTGTATAACAATAAAGATACATGGGAATGTCTTTGAAAAAGCAAGGGAATAGGTTTTGTTGTCAGAACTAGGACACTTATGTTTTGACACATGTAATCACTGGTGTCTGAGTTTGGTCCTGATGCTAAAAGCAATGAATAGAAATCCAGAGCTTTCTATTATCCAAGCAACCTCAGCTGTGGGCAACTGAAGGGATGGATTTAAGTGTCAGACAATTGAAATGCTAATAAAGAAATAACACAGGAGCATCACATCTCTTTCCTTTAGAAGTCTCAGAAAAATCTTTCCAATGACATGTGCACATTCGACAAACATTTTTAATGGTTTAATTGGCTAAACCATAGTCTAGGCATAAGTCCTGGTTGAACTAAGTACATCAAATAAATATTTACACATTGTTTTTGCCTTGAATGCTGGAGATGTGTAAAAGAATAAGATATTAGCTTTCTATCTTAAAACTGGTTTTTAAATTTAATTTAACGAGGGAGAGCCGTTTAAAATAATTAATTTGTAAAACTCATTATAGATTTTTAAAACTATCTTTAGAAATATTCTCTCTCCCTTTTGATCTACAAAAGAGCTCTGTGAAAAGGCATGCTATTCCTAAGTTACAGTTTAGTAAACAATAGTTCAATAAAGTGATTGTATTCTTAGCCTAAAATTGTGCAGATGATGAGTAAAAGTAGCATGGTTGGATGTTCATTCCCTCATCCTTGTCTAGTCCTGGTAGAGTAAGTAAACCTCACTGGTGTGCCCTTTCTGTCAGTGTTCATGTTCAGCGGCATCTACATCAGTAGCAGCAGAATAAGTCTCCAAATTTAAAGGCTAATGACATTACTATGAAAAGAGGGATCTAGACAGGGATACAATTTAGATTGGGAGAAACCAGCCTCATAACACACAATCTAAAATTAGCCACTCACCAAGTAGTACGTGGTTATTTGTACTAGGTAAATTTGACCAAGACATTTATGGATAACAGTCATATTTGAATCAGACAATGTCAACATAGGTTTTTTTTTTAAATAAATTCTTTTTTTTCCATTTTTATTAGGTATTTAGCTCATTTACATTTCCAATGCTATACCAAAAGTCCCCCATACCCACCCACCCCCACTCCCCTACCCACCCACTCCCCCTTTTTGGCCCTGGCGTTCCCCTGTACTGGGGCATATAAAGTTTGCAAGTCCAATGGGCCTCTCTTTCCAGTGATGGCCGACTAGGCCATCTTTTGATACATATGCAGCTAGAGTCAAGAGCTCCGGGGTACTGGTTAGTTCATAATGTTGTTCCACCTATAGGGTTGCAGATCCCTTTAGCTCCTTGGCTACTTTCTCTAGCTCCTCCATTGGGAGCCCAATGATCCATCCATTAGCTGACTGTGAGCATCCACTTCTGTGTTTGCTAGGCCCCAGCATAGTCTCAGAGACAGCTACATCTGGGTCCTTTCAATAAAATCTTGGTAGTGTATGCAATGGTGTCAGCGTTTGGATGCTGATTATGGGGTGGATCCCTGGATATGGCAGTCTCTACATGGTCCATCCTTTCATCTCAGCTCCAAACTTTGTCTCTGTAACTCCTTCCATGGGTGTTTTGTTCCCACTTCTAAGGAGGGGCATAGTGTCCACACTTCAGTCTTCATTCTTCTTGAGTTTCATGTGTTTAGCAAATTGTATCTTATATCTTGGGTATCCTAGGATTGGGGCTAATACCCACTTATCAGTGAGTACATATTGTGTGAGTTCCTTTGTGAATGTGTTACCTCACTCAGGATGATGCCCTCCAGGTCCATCCATTTGGCTAGGAATTTCATAAATTCATTCTTTTTAATAGCTGAGTAGTACTCCATTGTGTAGATTTACCACATTTTCTGTATCCATTCCTCTGTTGAGGGGCATCTGGGTTCTTTCCAGCTTCTGGCTATTATAAATAAGGCTGCTATGAACATAGTGGAACATGTGTCCTTCTTACCAGTTGGGGCATCTTCTGGATATATGCCCAGGAGAGGTATTGCTGGATCCTCCGGTAGTACTATGTCAAATTTTCTGAGGAACCGCCAGACTGATTTCCAGAGTGGTTGTACAAGCCTGCAATCCCACCAACAATGGAGGAGTGTTCCTCTTTCTCCACATCCACACCAGCATCTGCTGTCACCTGAATTTTTGATCTTAGCCATTCTGACTGGTGTGAGGTGGAATCTCAGGGTTGTTTTGATTTGCATTTCCCTGATGATTAAGGATGTTGAACATTTTTTCAGGTGCTTCTCTGCCAATCGGTATTCCTCAGGTGAGAATTCTTTGTTCAGTTCTGAGCCCCATTTTTTAATGGGGTTATTTGATTTTCTGATGTCCACCTTCTTGAGTTCTTTATTTATGTTGCATATTAGTCCCCTATCTGATTTAGGATAGGTAAAGATCCTTTCCCAATCTGTTGGTGGTCTCTTTGTCTTATTGACGGTGTCTTTTGCCTTGCAGAAACTTTGGAGTTTCATTAGGTCCCATTTGTCAATTCTCGATCTTACAGCACAAGCCATTGCTGTTCTGTTCAGGAATTTTTCCCCTGTGCCCATATCTTCAAGGCTTTTCCCTACTTTCTCCTCTATAAGTTTCAGTGTCTCTGGTTTTATGTGAACTTCCTTGATCTACTTAGATTTGACCTTAGTACAAGGAGATAAGTATGGATCGATTCGCATTCTTCTACACGATAACAACCAGTTGTGCCAGCACCAATTGTTGAAAATGCTGTCTTTCTTCCACTGGATGGTTTTAGCTCCCTTGTCGAAGATCAAGTGACCATAGGTGTGTGGGTTCATTTCTGGGTCTTCAATTCTATTCCATTGGTCTACTTGTCTGTCTCTATACAAGTACCATGCAGTTTTTATCACAATTGCTCTGTAGTAAAGCTTTAGGTCAGGCATGGTGATTCCACCAGAGGTTCTTTTATCCTTGAGAAGACTTTTTGCTATCCTAGGTTTTTTGTTATTCCAGATGAATTTGCAAATTGCTCCTTCTAATTCGTTGAAGACTTCAGTTGGAATTTTGATGGGGATTGCATTGAATCTGTAGATTGCTTTTGGTAAGATAGCCATTTTTACAATGTTGATCCTGCCAATCCATGAGCATGGGAGATATTTCCATCTTCTGAGATCTTCTTTAATTTCTTTCTTCAGAGATTTGAAGTTTTTATCATACAGATCTTTCACTTCCTTAGTTAGCGTCATGCCAAGATATTTTATATTATTTGTGACTATTGAGAAGGGTGTTGTTTCCCTAATTTCTTTCTCAGCCTGTTTATTCTTTGTATAGAGAAAGGCCATTGACTTGTTTTAGTTTATTTTATATCCAGCTACTTCACCGAAGCTGTTTATCAGGTTTAGGTGTTCTCTGGTAGAATTTTTAGGGTCACTTATATATACTATCATATCATCTGCAAAAAGTGATATTTTGACTTCCTCTTTTCCAATTTGTATCCCCTTGATCTCCTTTTGTTGTCGAATTGCTCTGGCTAATAATTCAAGTACTATGTTGAAAAGGTAGGGAGAAAGTGGGCAGCCTTGTCTAGTCCCTGATTTTAGTGGGATTGCTTCCAGCTTCTCTCCATTTACTTTGATGTTGGCTACTGGTTTGCTGTAGATTGCTTTTATCATATTTAGGTATGGGCCTTGAATTCCTGATCTTTCCAAAACTTTTATCATGAATGGGTGTTGGATCTTGTCAAATGCTTTCTCTGCATCTAAAGAGATGATCATGTGGTTTTTGTCTTTGAGTTTGTTTATATAATGGATTACATTTGATGGATTTTTGTATATTAAAATATCCCTGCATCTCTGGAATAAAACCTACTTGGTCAGGATGGATGATTGCTTTAATATGTTCTTGGATTCTGTTAGCAAGAATTTTATTGAGGATTTTTGCATCGATATTCATAAGAGAAATTGGTCTGAAGTTCTCTATCTTTGTTGGGTCTTTCTGTGGTTTAGGTATCAGAGTAATAGTGGCTTCATAAAATGAGTTGGGTAGAGTACCTTCTACTTCTATTTTGTGAAATAGTTTCTGCAGAACTGGAATTAGATCTTCTTTGAAGGTCTGATAGAACTCTGCACCAAACCTGTCTTGTCCTGGGCTTTTTTTGGCTGGGAGACTATTAATAACTGCTTCTATTTCTTTAGGTGATATGGGACTGTTTAGATGGTCAACTTGATCCTGATTCAACTTTGGTACCTGGTATCTGTCCAGAAATTTGTCCATTTTGTCCAGGTTTTCCAGTTTTGTTGAGTATAGCCTTTTGTAGAAGGATCTGATGGTGTTTTGGATTTCTTCAGGATCTGTTGTTATGTCTCCCTTTTCATTTCTGATTTTGTTAATTAGGATTTTGTCCCTGTGCCCTTTAGTGAGTCTAGCTAAGGGTTTATCTATATTGTTGATTTTCTCAAAGAACCAACTCTTCGTTTGGTTAATTCTTTGAATAGTTCTTCTTGTTTCCACTTGGTTGATTTCACCCCTGAGTTTGACTATTTCCTGCCGTCTACTCCTCTTGGGTGAATTTGCTTCCTTTTTTCTAGAGCTTTTAGATGTGTTGTCAAGCTGCTAGTATGTGCTCTCTCCCGTTTCTTCTTGGAGGCACTCAGAGCTATGAGTTTCCCTCTTAGAAATGCTTTCATTGTGTCCCATAGGTTTGGGTACGTTGTGGCTTCATTTTCGTTAAACTCTAAAAAGTCTTTAATTTCTTTCTTTATTCCTTCCTTGACCAATGTATCATTGAGAAGAGTGTTGTTCAGTTTCCACGCGAATGTTGGCTTTCCATTATTTATGTTGTTATTGAAGATCAGTCTTAGGCCATGGTGGTCTGATAGGATACATGGGACAATTTCAATATTTTTGTATCTGTTGAGGCCTGTTTTGTGACCAATTATATGGTCAATTTTGGAGAAGGTCCCGTGAGGTGCTGAGAAGAAGGTACATCCTTTTGTTTTAGGATAAAATGTTCTGTAGATATCTGTCAGGTCCATTTGTTTCATAACTTCTGTTAGTTTCACTGTGTCCCTGTTTAGTTTCTGTTTCCACGATCTGCCCATTGATGAAAGTGGTGTGTTGAAGTCTTCCACTATTATTGTGTGAGGTGCAACGTGTGCTTTGAGCTTTACTAAAGTGTCTTTAATGAATGTGGCTGCCCTTGCATTTGGAGCGTAGATATTCAGAATTGTGAGTTCCTCTTGGAGGATTTTACCTTTGATGAGTATGAAGTTTCCCTCCTTGTCTTTTTTAATAACTTTGGGTTGGAAGTCGATTTTATCCGATATTAAAATGGCTACTCCAGCTTGTTTCTTCAGACCATTTGCTTGGAAAATTGTTTTCCAGCCTTTCACTCTGAGGTAGTGTCTGTCTTTTTCCCTGAGATGGGTTTCCTGTAAGCAGCAGAATGTTGGGTCCTGTTTGTGTAGCCAGTCTGTTAGTCTATGTCTTTTTATTGGGGAGTTGAGACCATTGATATTAAGAGATATTAAGGAAAAGTAATTGTTGCTTCCTGTTATGTTTGTTGTTAAAGTTGGCATTCTCTTGTTGTGGCTGTCTTCTTTTAGTTTTGTTGAGGGATTATCTTCTTGTTTTTTCTAGGGCGTGGTTCCCGTCCTTGTATTGGTTTTTTTCTGTTATTATCCTTTGAAGGGCTGGATTCGTGGAGAGATCATGGGTGAATTTAGTTTTGTCATGGAATACTTTGGTTTCTCCATCTATGGTAATTGAGAGTTTGGCTGGGTATAGTAGTCTGGGCTGGCTTTTGTGTTCTCTTAGTGTCTGTATAACACCTGTCCAGGCTCTTCTGGCTTTCATAGTCTCTGGTGAAAAATCTGGTGTAATTCTGATAGGCTTGCCTTTATATCTTACTTGACCTCTTTTCCTTACTGCTTTTAGTATTCTATCTTTATTTAGTGCATTTGATGTTCTGATTATTATGTGTCGGGAGGAATTTCTTTTCTGGTCTAGTCTATTTGGAGATCTGTAGGCTTCTTGTATGTTCATGGGCATCTCTTTCTTTAGATTTGGGAAGTTTTCTTCAATATTTTTGTTGAAGATGTTTGCTCGTCCTTTGAGTTGAAAATCTTCATTCTCATCTACTCCTATTATCCGTAGGTTTGGTCTTCTCATTGTGTCCTGGATTTCCTGGATGTTTTGAGTTAGGATCTTTTTGCATTTTCCATTTTCTTTGATTGTTGTGCGGATGTTCTCTATGGAATCTTCTGCACCTGAGATTCTCTCTTCCATCTCTTGTATTCTGTTGCTGATGCTCAAATCTATGGTTCCAGATTTCTTTCCTAGGGTTTCTATCTCTAGCGTTGCCTCACTTTGGGTTTTCTTTATTGTGTCTACTTCTCTTTTTAGGTCTAGAATGGTTTTGTTCATTTCTATCACCTGTTTGGATGTGTTTTCCTGTTTTTCTATAAGGACTTCTATCTGTTTGGTTGTGTTTTCCTGTTTTTCTTTAAGGACTTGTAACTCTTTAGCAGTGTTCTCCTGTATTTCTTTAAGTGAGTTATTAAATTCCTTCTTTATGTCCTCTACCATCATCATGAGAAATGCTTTTAAATCCAGGTCTACCTTTTCAGGTGTGTTAGGATGCCTTGGACTGGGCGAAGTGGGAGTTCTGGGTTCTGATGATGGTGAGTGGTCTTGGTTCTTGTTAGTAGGATTCTTACTTTTACCTTTTGCCATCTGGCAATCTCTGGAGTTAGTTGTTATAGTTGTCTTTGTTTAGAGATTGTTCCTCTCTTGATTTTGTTACCCTCTATCAGCAGACGTGGGAGACTAGCTCTCTCCTCTGAGTTTCAGTGGTCAGAGCAGTCTCTGCAGGCAAGCTCTCCTCTTTCAGGGAAGGTGCACAGTTATCTGGTGTTTGGACCTCCTTCTGGCTGAAGATGAAGGCCCAAAACAGGATCTTTCCCAGAAGTTGTGTTGCTTTGGCCAGGAAGGTGGCCGGTTGTCTGGAGCCGAAGATGGTGATGCCTCAGAAGCTCTGTGCCTCTCGCCCATCCCTGAAACGGCTGGCCTCTGTTTTCCACACTGTCACCCGTGCAGCCTGCCCTCTGAGGAGTCCCGGAGCCAAGGAGGCTCCTGCCGGGGCCTGAGGCAGAAACCTCTCGGGCTGGGCGGACCCCTGTGCTCTCACCAGGAAGGTGGCCGGTTGCTTGGAGCCGAAGATGGCGCCACCTCAGAAGCTCTGTGGCTCTCACCTGTCCCAGAAATGGCTGGCCTCTGTATTCCACACTGTCACCCGTGCAGCCTGCCTTTAAATAAATTCTAAGGCAGAAGTTCTCAGTTTGTGTGTTACAACCTCATTTGACAAACCTCAATCTCAAAAAATATTACATTATGATTCAGTAGCAAAATCACAGTTATGAAGTAACAACAAAAGTCATTTTATGATTGGGGGTTACAACATTAGGAATCTTGATAAACACTGCTCTAAGGATATATATATATATATATATATATATGTATGTATATATATACATATATATATATACATATACATATATATACATATACATATATATATACATACACACATATATATATACATACACATATGTATATACACACACACACATATATATATATGATGTTTGATGTTTGATGGTTTTTAAGGTTTATGTTTTATGTCACCTTGACTGTGCAAAAAGACCAAGACCCATTTTCAAATGCTGTCATGATTAAATTAATAGGGCCTTTTTTTGGACATGATTAACAAATCAGTGAACTTTGAAAGCATATTGTCTTTCAGAGTGTAAGCAGCCTTTTCTTCAGTTGTTGAAGGTTTGAAGAGAACTCATTGGCCTCTTCTAAGAAACAAAGATCTTACTGTACCAGAGGATGGCTTTGAGGCTTGAATTGCAGCATTGGCCCTTTCTAGTCCTTCACCATGCTGAGCATTCTATTAATGTTGCATCCTTCTTCAATCTTATGAATGAATTTCTTAAAATAAATGTCTTGAAGAATTGAAAGAGCTAAAGGGGATGGCAACCCCATAGGAAGACCAAAAGGGTCAACTCACCTGGACTTCTGGGGACTCACAGAGACAAAGCCACCAACAAACGAGCATACACAGGTTGGTTTGAGGCACCTGGCACATATGTAGCAGAGGAATGCCTTCTCTGGCTTCTGTGGGAGAGGATGTACCTAATTCTGTAGACACTTGATGTCCCAGGGAAGTAAGATGCCCTATGGGGGTGGGTCACCCTCTCAGAGTTGAAGCAGAGGAACATAAGGTACAGAACTCTGGGGTTCCAGCATTAGGTATGTAAATAAATAAAATAATTTTTAAAATCTCTCTCTCTCTCTCTCTCTCTCTCTCTCTCTCTCCCTCCCTCTCCCTCTCCCTCTCCCTCTCCCTCTCCCTCTCCCTCTCCCTCTCCCTCTCCCTCTCCCTCTCCCTCTCCCTCTCCTTCTCCCTCTTTTCTGTTTCTTTAGATAACTCCATTTTAAAATAGTCTAAAGTCTGAGGATAGAGTCTTTAAAATCTGAAACAATATAATCTGGACTAAGTCCGAGCATGAATATGAAGTCATATTTTCAAGGGAAATTGATTACTTTTAAACCAAAAAGGGGGGGAGTATTGATATAATTGAAAGAGTCATGGTCATTCATTCAGGGACTACTTCTCTGATATACATCTGGTCTTAGAATTTCATGCTCAACCTTAGGAGATACAGTGATGCAGGAATGATGCAGATGATCAGTGTGGAGAATATAAAGGCAGACTTCCTGGTGTAACTAGTGATGCTGGGGACCTTCTATATCCCTTAAATATTGGTGCACCTCAAATGATTGCCACCAATTAGAACTTTTAAAAGTTATCATAGTATTCAGCAGCTGAAAAGTCTGTGAGACTATAGAGTACACTATTTAGTACAGGAGAAATGTACTCCTATAAGCATCTTGAGTTTATAATTGTGAAAGATTCAGTGTTTATGGTATAAGAACTGGAACATAGAGATTCTGTGAAGATGTAGACTTTCTAAGATATAAAGACTTATTTTTTATACCTTGACATCACCTCAGAGCTTCCTCTCAAAAACAAAGCAACCTGAAAGTGTAAAAAAAAAAAAAATCATGTTCAAGGTCCATCCTTAAGGCCTGTCAGGTAGCTGGACACAACACACCAGAGGTTCCACATCCTTCTGAAGTTGCATCATCATCTTGGATCAAATGTTCAAATACATTTTGAGGGGCATTTCACATGTAAACTGTATTATTAAATTCTTTAACTACGGATAAATCTCAAACCCATAAGAGAAGAATGTTCATTGGGAGCATATGCCAACTTAGTTGTCATTCCAATAAACTGTGGTCTGAGACATGTTGGCTAATGCTAAGATCCTATCTGAAACATATTCTTCTGAAAGATCTGAATCCCAGAAATTAATGAGTCTTACAAGATTATATAATTCATTCTTGGGATCCATATGGACTTCAAATCTTTCAGCTTGTCAGAGCTTCCGCACTTCAGCATCAACAGCATCATGGTAGGTCCTGGTTGATTAGAGAAATAAGAAATGAGACAAAGAATGCTAATCACTGACAAGCGTCAGTGGCAAAAATGAAGAAAAACAAAAACCAAAAAAACAGCCTACCAATAGTTTCCAACCTATAGACTTTGGAACTCAGTATTGTCATCTACAAAGTTCATGCTGAACAGCCATAAATCAGAGATATAAACACAAATAAAACAACATCAACAAAATCACATTTAAAGAACTAAAATCTTAAAGTCTTTCAAGTAACTCTGCAATTTTGTGTGGGGTCACCTTAACAGCTATCACGGGCCCTAGACAAGTCAGCTACTGTACACATTGAGATCCCCACACTTCTGAGGGAAATCATGAACATAGACTTGTCATCATTTTGTACTGAATGTAGATGAAGAAACAGATTGCTCACATCTTATCAGACTCCCCTGATATTATTCTCAAAGACAAGTTTCTTTAATTCTTTCTGTGTCTATGAAAGACAGGGAAACAAGAATATTGCTAACAGAATTGCAATCCTGACTAACCTACCAACCAATTCCCACATTCTGTGGCATATCAATCTTTTGAAAGTAAGACATTTTACAAAATCCAAAACAAAAACAAACACAAAAAAGGTCTTCCAGAGAGAAAGAAAGAAAGAAAGAAAGAAAGAAAGAAAGAAAGAAAGAAAGAAAGAAAAGAAAGAAAAGAAAGAAAGAAAAAAAAGCAACAGCGGGACAGTGGTGGCACACGCCTTTAATCCCAGCACTTGGGAGGCAGAGGCAGGCAGATTTCTGAGTTTGAGGACAGCCTGGTCTACAAAGTGAGTTCCAGGACATCCAAGGCTATACACAGAAACTCTCTCTCTCGAAAAACCAAAAAAAAAAAAAAAGTAAATAAAATAAAAAATAAATAAATAAAATAAAAATGAATCTTAAGATTCAAATTCCATTTTCTAAATTCTCTTAGGGTGTGGCTCTCATTTTCCATTTTTGATTTGGTTTGGTTACTTATCAAATCCTAATATGGAAAAATAACTCGAGTGATCTGTCTTGCTTCATATTTTAGGGCAAACTACAAATTCTTACAAGTCCAATTTTCTTTCTTGGATGTAATTGTACAACCTTGAAATATATATGTATTATATATATATATATATATATATATATATATATATATATATATCACCATGCTTAATGCCTTATTTTTGAAACAAATGGTTAGATTGCCAGTGGAGATGAGTTCCACAAGATACAAACTGCAAAGTTGTCTAAAGCAACTTCCATAGAGAATGGCAGTTGCATCTTTGAGGTCAGTCAGTCATGTGCCTCTCTTGGTCCCAAACTTTCCCACTAAATCTTTCACAAACCCAATGGAGAAAAGCAGCAGCTTGTCAGAGCCTCAGCATCAAAGGCATAATGGTCGGTCCTGATTGCTTAGAGAAACGAAAAATGAGATGAAGAATGCAAATCACTTTCTAATGCAGACCAAATGAGTCAAGACAGACCCTTCATACTTCTCATTATACCACATGACTCAAGCTGGTGTTATTCGTCAGAAATGATTAATTTTAATGTAATTCTTTGTGGTCTACAATTTTATAGTTTAGCTATATACATGACTATAAAAATTCTGACAATTATAGCTTCATTGAGGGGATAACAGGTTATTACCAATAAACTTTTCTTCCTTCCATAATTTTCCATGACATTCATTGATCTCCTTATATTCTCTTTGAATCTCAAATCTCAATCCTCTCCTCTATTCAGCTGTGCACTGTCCCTGTGTGTATATGTGTATCTTCTCATCTCAGATATTCATGTGAAAGTAAAATGCACAAGCTAAGCTCTGTAGATAAGCATAATTCTGACAGAAGAAACCACCCAAGAGCTAGGACAAGAATGTATGATTTATTAGACAACCATTACGCCTGATTTATCTCTTATAAAGACATTTTAATGTGAAGTTATAAAATATACAACATATTTTTATGTTTCAGATAAAATGAATGTAAATATACAATATAATCTTAGACAATGTGATACACGATATCCTTAATTTATAGATCCTGTCTGATGACTTCTATTTAAATGAATAATAATAAAAATCTACAAAAATAAAGACAATCAATCTATCACAATATTTCGAAACATTCCAATTTATACTGAAAGAAAAATAGAATTAGAGGAGACAGTATATACTTTGTAGAGATTTATTTTGTGCATTGTACAAATAAATGCGAGTTTTGGTGGCTTTTGCTCAATCAGACACAGAGTGAGTACCCTTGAGTGCCCCATTGTCTTAGTCAGGGTTTCTATTCCTGCACAAACATCATGACCAAGAAGCAGTTGGGGAGGAAAGGGTTTATTCGGCTTACACTTCCATACTGCTGTTCATCACCAAAGGAAGTCAGGACTGGAACTCAAGCAGGTCAGGAAGCAGGAGCTGATGCAGAGGCCATGGAGGGATGTTCTTTACTGGCTTGCCTCCCCTGGCTTGCTCAGCCTGCTCTCTTATAGAACCCAAGACTACCAGCCCAGAGATGGTCCCACCCACAAGGGGCCTTTCCCCCTTGATCACTAATTGAGAAAATGCCTTAGAGTTGGATCTCATGGAGGCATTTCCTCAACTGAAGCTCCTTTCTCTGTGATAACCCCAGCTGTGTCAAGTTGACACAAAACTAGCCAGTACACCCATCATGCACTCACACACACTCACACACACACCCTTGATTAGCTCCATCATGCAGACACACACACACACACACACACACACACACACACCCCATCATGCACACAGACACGCACACACACACACCCTTGATTAGCCCCATCATGCACACAAGCACATGCACACGCACTCGCACACACACACTCATACCACTCCCTGTTGAGTGAAAAGAATTAATGCTAGGCAGCACATACCTTGCTTCTCATGTCACCTTGGCTTTAGTTAACAGGACTGACCTACATCCCATTGAGGACCAGCTCCTTTTTCCAAGCTGTGTGCTCAGTACTAAGGGTGTTTTCGAATTTGTTGATGATGGCATAAGAAAAACAACTAAATGATGAAGTTCCTCCACATGGGGCTGTGCTAGTCTATTTGTTTCCAATTTCTTCTCTTTCTTTAGCTTTCAACTCTGAAAGAATGTGTATCTTAAGCTCAGGAAAGCAGCATAACACTTGAGATATTTTCCCTACTCCCTTTACTATCATGGAAGAATAGCAGAGCTGGGACTTTGAAGTATGTTCTCACCTTTTCAGTGACAGGTCTTAGGGTAACGTGATTTCTGTAGGCGTGGTGCAGGATAGAAAGTAGTCCATGAAGTACCAATGCATCTATCCATAGACATTTCCTTTGTCATCACGGAAATCCTCATTAGTGTAAATAGGGTCAAATCCACGACTTCCTCCAGAATAACATACCTGGATGCTATTATCTTGGCAAGGCACAGGGGTGGAAATAGCTTATGAGAAAGGAGGGTCCATATTTTCTTTTTCCTCTGCATTAAGACCAACCTATGGCTGATGTTGTGATAGACACAAACTCTGCTTTTGCAAAGTAACAGTATAGACACTTAACCATCATAGATACAGTGAGAAAAAGCTGAGGCCAAGGTTTAGACTTGTAGACGTGACCTTTTCTTCATCTTAAAAGACATCACCTTCTTATGGCTTCCACACTTTGTTGATTTGTTATAAGCAAAGTCAACCACACTGTTAATGTTCCAGAAAATACAATCTAGCTTTTTCCAGGTTTATTTTACACCATTTCCTCACTAATCTTGATTTCAAGACCTGATTCATGTAGTCTTTTTTTTTTAATTATTTTTTAGTCTTTTTTTTTTTTTTTTTTTTTTTTACAGTCCAGTAGTCTTTATTCCCCTCCTGGTCCTCCCTCTGACTGTTCCTCATCCTGTAACTCCTCCTGCTACCCCCTTACCCCACACCCTGTCTCCAAGAGGATGTCTCCACCTCACCACCCCCACTTTGCCAAGCCTCCCCAGTCCCTGGTGCCTCAAGTACCTTGAGAGTTAGGTGCATCTTCTGCCACTGAGGCCAGATCAGGCAGTCCTCTGCTGTTTATGAGTGAGGGGGACAGGGAGGTTCATATCAGCTGTTTTATACTGCCTGGTTAGTGGCTCGTATCTGAGAGATCTCTGGGATCCAGGTTAGTTGAGACTGCTGGTCTTTCTATGTGGTCACCCTCCTCCTCAGCTTCTTCCAGCTTTTCCCTAATTCAACCACAGGGGCCGTGGCTTCTCTCCATTGGTTGGGTATGAGTATCTGCATCTGACTCTTTCAGCTGCTTTCTGGGCCTGTCAGAGGGCAACCATGCTAGGCTCATGTTTGCAAGCACACTGTACTGGCTGGTTTTGTATGTCAACTTGACACAAGCTGGAGTTATCACAGTGAAAGGAGTTTCAGTTGGGGAAGTGCTTCCATGAGATCCAGCTGTGGGGCATTTTCTCAATTAGTGATCAAGGGGGAAGGGCTCCTTGTGGGTGGGACCATCCCTGGGCTGGTAGTCTTGGGTTCTGTAAGAGACCAGGCTGAGCAAGCCAGGGGAAGCAAGCCAGTAAGAAACCCCTCAATGGCCTCTGCATCAGCTCCTGTTTCCTGACCTGCTTGAGTTCCAGGCCTGACTTCCTTCAGTGATGAACAGAAATGTGGAAGTGTAAGCCAAATAAACCCTTTCCTCACCAACTTGCTTCTTGGTCATGATGTTTGTGCAGGAATAGAAATCCTAAAACACACACCATAGCATTAATAGCATAATTAATAATTGTAGCATAATTGTGTCAGGCTTTGGGGCTTCCCCTTGAGCTGGATCCCAATTTGGTCCTCTCACTGGACCTCCTTTCCCTCAGGTTCTTCTCTGTTTTGTTCCTGCATTTCTTTCATACAGGAACAATTTTGGGTCAGAGTTTTTGACTGTGGGATGGCATCCCTCCACTTGATGTCCTGACTTTCTATTGGACATGGGCTCTGCAAGTTCCCTCTCCCCACTGTAGACTGTAGAACATTTCATCTAAGGTCCTTCCAATTTGATGCTGAAAGTCTCTCACCTCACAGGTCTCTGGTATGTTCTAGAGGGTTCCTCCACCTCCTACTTCTGAAAGGTTGCCTGTCTCCACTCTTTCTGCTGTCCATCAGGGTTCAGTCCTGCCCCACCAATACTTTATCATGTTCCCCTTTCCTCTTCCCTGTCCCCTGTTCCACCCAGGTCCCTCCCTCCATCTGCCCTGCCCCTGTGATTGCTTTCTTCCCCCTCCCAAGTGGGATTGAGGCATCCTCACTTGGGCCCTTCGGCTAGTTAACCTTCCTGAGTTCTATGTCAGGTGGGCTTTGTAAAGAAAAAATTTGAAGAGATATCTGAGAAGGTTGTTAGATGAATGGACTCAAATTTATCAGCATTTGTGTGAATCTATAAATGGTTTTTCTGGTGACTTTTGTTCAGCATAAACACTAGGATATTCACCACTGAGCAAACATTCTCTTACATTTCCTTAATCTTAATTTTCTTGATTTATCCAATTAAGGTATTTATATGTATGTGTCTTTGCCACTTTACCCACTTAATTATGCATTTAATAATATTTTAGTTAATTAATAATATTTCAGTTCCATATATAGTCTATATGATTTTTCTATTAAACTTTTTTTTCCATTTTTTATTAGGTATTTAGCTCATTTACATTTCCAATGCTATACCAAAAGTCCCCCATACCCACCCACTCCCACTCCCCTACCCACCCACTCCCCCTTTTTGGCCCTGGCGTTCCCCTGTACTGGGGCATATAAAGTTTGCATGTCCAATGGGCCTCTCTTTCCAGTGATGGCCGACTAGGCCATCTTTTGATACATATGCAGCTAGAGTCAAGAGCTCCGGGGTACTGGTTAGTTCATAATGTTGTTCCACCTATAGGGTTGCAGATCCCTTTAGCTCCTTGGCTACTTTCTCTAGCTCCTCCATTGGGAGCCCAATGATCCATCCATTAGCTGACAGTGAGCATCCACTTCTGTGTTTGCTAGGCCCCAGCATAGTCTCACAAGAGACAGCTACATCTGGGTCCTTTCAATAAAATCTTGGTAGTGTATGCAATGGTGTCAGCGTTTGGATGCTGATTATGGGGTGGATCCCTGGATATGGCAGTCTCTACATGGTCCATCCTTTCATCTCAGCTCCAAATTTTGTCTCTGTAACTCCTTCCATGGGTGTTTTGTTCCCACTTCTAAGGAGGGGCATAGTGTCCACACTTCAGTCTTCATTCTTCTTGAGTTTCATGTGTTTAGGAAATTGTATCATATCTTGGGTATCCTAGGTTTTGGGCTAATATCCACTTATCAGTGAGTACATATTGTGTGAGTTCCTTTGTGAATGTGTTACCTCACTCAGGATGATGCCCTCCAGGTCCATCCATTTGGCTAGGAATTTCATAAGTTCATTCTTTTTAATAGCTGAGTAGTATAAACTTTTTTCAATTGTCACATTTTAAGACTGATTTTAAAATCCTCTTTGTTTCAGCTGATAAGTGGATGTAGTCTTTTGTTTTGTCTCCTGTATTTTTGCTTATAATTACTTCTTCCTTTGATGCACTCTACTCACATGTCTCTTTTTTTAGTCCTTGGATGGTACTCATTGGACACAGGATCCTTATATACAGTCACTCAGCTTTTTATCCTACCCTAACATTGAGGCTGAGCCTCAATCTGAAACCCAAGTTATGAATGATCCATTCATTACATGCTGGAAGATAGATCTTTGTGAAGAATTACCATATTTGTACCTCAAGTTATCACACCCTGTACTTGTTACCACCTTAATACTGGCACATGTAGGCACACATTCATCAATTGCCTTCTCTGTCATTTATTGTATTTCAATAAATGAAATGCTACCTTGGCAGAATTCTGTATATCTTCACAGAAGCCTCTTGCTCTCTTGCTATAAGTCCTGCTAATTCTGGAAAATTTGATTCGTATATGCACAGTTATAAACTACATAAAGTGAAGGTAATCTTTTCCCTCCCCAGAAAAGATTCATTTGGGGGCTGTTCAGAAGTTTCATCAGGTCAAAAATTGGATTAAACATTTAGATTGTTTTAAATGAATTTATTTTTATTTTTTTTAATTTATTTTTAATACATAGCATCCTAACTGCAGTTTCTCCTCCTTCTACTCCTCCCAATCTCCCTTTCATCTCCCCCAAATCTACTCCTCCTCTATTTCCCTTCAGATAGGATCAGGCCTCCGAGGGTTACCAACCAAACATGAATAATATGATAGAATAAGAATATGCACACACCTCTGTATCAAAGCTGGACAAGGCAACCCAGTAGGAGGAAAAGCATTTCAAAAGCAAACACAAGAATCAGAGACCCTCCACACTTCCATAAAACCCTATGTTATACAACCACAAAATATATGCCGAGGACCTAGCTCAGCCCCATAGAGGGCCTGTGATTATAGCTTCAGTCTCTATGAGCCCGAATGAGTCCTACTCAACTAAAATGAATTCTGTCTTGTGCCTCTGTTTGACAGATTGCTAAGTTCTGTCCCATGTAGAAGGTCTGTGATAGGTCTCACTGCTCTTGTCATGCTATGGACTTATAGCAAAGCCCTATCTACCATGCAACCATCCTCCTCGTCTGGTATTGCTTGTTAAATTTCTATTAGTCTGCTTCTTTCACCTATGATTGAATTTATGTTTATTTGTCTGCCTTGTGCAGGTTCTAATTTGAACAAACTTCTCAAGGGCAGAGGTTGTGAGCATGTACTGCAGACCTCTATCAAAGCACACTGTTTCCTTGTCATCTGTGACTTTATTCTGTATGCCCAGCACAGCAGCAGCCTCCCATGCCTTGCCACCGTAGGATGTAGTAAAAGTCATTTTGGATCTAACTGGTCATGGCAACAAATGGTAATAGCAGATCTTCTAACAGCTGACTTGTCTTGGAAATACTGCTGTGCTATGATAAGCCTAACAGTCGACACATAGGCAGCACATGTCAAAGTAAAGTTAGGAAAGAAGATAAAGTATGAGAACAAAATTTAAGCTGCAGAAAAGCAGAAGGGGCCCACCAGTCTACTTTAAAAGCCCCTTTTCTACTCTTCAGTTACTTACACATTGGTCTATCCCCACATTTTCACCAATTTTAAAATTGTGAATTTGAAAATCTCTTCACTTGTCAATATATTTATCAAATTGGTTGAAGGACAAGTCTTGTCTGCCACTAATACAGCCATCTAATCAGAAACAAATAGACTGAGATATGTATTTGAATTCAGACTCATGCATGTATCAGCCTTGACTGACACTGAGCAAACTATTTCAACCTACATATTAGTTTTTTGTTATATAAAATGATGTTGATATTTCACTGAATGTGACCTCCAACAAGAAGGCACACAAGAAGGTTTTGTTTTCCCAAACCTCCAAGTTTTCATCTTTCTTCCACAAGATTTTTGACCTTTTCTTATTAATTCAACAGTGACCTATTTTTCAGTTTGCTTTCTTTTATAACAAATTCTGCTTGTGTCACCTGCTGTATTGCAATGAAAGATGGTAAGCTTCTGGGAACAGTGCTCACAGTGAGTAAAATATGATGCCAATGAATGAGAAGCAGTGTTGTGGATCGTTAATGTGGCATCAACAGAGACTTGACTTATGCAAATGGGGCAAAAGCTTGTAGATCATCCAAGGGAGAGTCAAGGTCAAAATCAACCTGAGGTGAATAGGTCCTTACACAGCATAGCCTCAATTTCATTGTGGGAATTGAGTGTATATAGTAATTTTAATGTAGGGTAGTTGAAGTTAAAGGAGAAAAGAAGATAAGATAGAGACAATGAGATCCAAACAATCCAATGTTTTAGAAATAGCCTACTGAACAGAATCAAGATTGGAGGATGTTGAAGTCTCGGGTCTAAAGAAAGAGAATAAAGCAGTTGTAATTGAGAGGGTGCCACTATCAGAAGTCCAGAGGCAAGGGAAATTTATCACAATATGGAGAGAAAAAGAAAGACAAGCAGTGGTCAGGTAGAGAAATACTGAATCACAAGGAGCAACATGAAAGAGAAACCAATGAATGAAGGAAAACTAGGCTAAAAACTAGAAATTCCCTGAACAAAGAACTGTAGCTAGAAGAACAAAAGAAGAGAAATGCGGGGACATCATTGGTATGAGCAGTGAGTGACAGGAAGGACATGTCAACCAAACAAGGAGGCACAGGGAAATGAAGATGCCACCTGAGGCACCTAAAATGGCCATCAGCAACAAAACAGGTAGAAGTAAATAACTATCATGATGTTTAGTTCAAGGATGGGATGTGACATCGCCTGCAGGCTTGTGTTTCCACACGTTTTAGGCTAACCCTGCTCCACCTCCTATCAATTGTGTTTCTAAGACCGAAAATAGTGTCCATGAGTTTAGGCATCAAAAGACAGTCCTTGTAATTTCAACATCGATTTATTGTCCCCTTTTGTCTCCATCTCTTCTCTCTTGTAATAACTTCTTTGAAACCCACTGTGCTCGGTGGAGTGGTAGTTTGATTTTTAAAGATACACAGAACTTTTTGTTTTGTTTCGTTTTGTTTTGTTTTGAGGCTCTCAGATTTAGAGATGTGGGCAACTAACTTACTCCAGCAACTTTGAGATTTAGGCTTTGCTTTGAAGCTGTAGCTTAATGTCAGCTTGAATGAGAAGCCTGCCCAGAAGGCCGAACTAGCTTGCTGAGTGCCTTCTAGAGAAAGTTAAGTGGTTTGCTCCAGGGACAAACACCAGTCAAGAAAGCAAAAA
This sequence comes from Mus musculus, assembly GCF_000001635.26. Lineage (NCBI taxonomy): Eukaryota > Metazoa > Chordata > Mammalia > Rodentia > Muridae > Mus > Mus musculus. The sequence continues at coordinate 70,882,998 of NC_000081.6, read as the reverse complement.
TAAGCCAAGGGACAAATTACCAGTCAACACCGGGGCAAGTTCCGGTTAAGTACACGTCACAGATTCCTTGTCAGAAAATCCAGGCAGAGATGCAACCACAGTGGTCCTAAGTGCTGCATGTGGCATGGCAGGGATGGACCTGGGATGATGAGAGAGAGGAAGAGAAGGTGGAAACTTTGGATTCACTCCATCCCTTCTGAATCTTGTTTATGCTCTAATCTTAGACATTTCTACTGAGCCACAATTGATACCAGATGGTGCTCTGGTCATCACTATAGTCTCCCTCTGCTTTCTCACATCATTCCAAAATTCCTTATTCTAAGGGTGAGAAATAATCACAATACGTGGGTCATGACATGTTTTATTTCTGATCCTCAGAAGACATTCAGCGTATTCCTTTGGCAAACACAGACTCTATATTTCCCTCATTTTCCTTGCTTAGGTGTATGATTGTGATTCTATTCTTTCTCATGAAATCATGGACATGTCTTTTGGTAAGTTACTTCAGAGATGAAAATAATTTTATGAAAAGTGAATTTGTCTGAAATTGGAGTTTAACTGTGAACTTCAAAGAGTATTAAAGTCACTACCATTAGAAGCAGATAGAAGCCCAGAAATGTAACCAATAAACTGCCTAACATAAAGCCATCAACACTACAAGAGTAAATTGCAAGTGTTTCCTGGGCCGCCTTTGTGGATTCAAAAGGAAACCTAGTTTTAAATCTTTCCTGTGTATAGACATGGCATGGAACACCTCATCTTATAGCCTGAGCTATAGCATAAAAAGGACTTAAGGCAAAAGCATATACATAGAGACCCTTTCTTCTGCCTTCCTGATACATGTAATTGGAGATTCAAGAAAACATAGAGACCAATTTATAGGAATATCTCTGTCTCTCATTACTATGCATCATCATCATCATAAAACATAGAGATTCTGCGGGACACAGACTTTAAATTTAGGCAAGCAAGGTTCATTCAGAATAAGTTGACAAAATGTTATGAATGCTGAATCAAATCCTATGATAAAATTTGCAACATAGAACATATTCCTTGATTAAGACAAACACATTGTCTATAAAACCTAGTTATCTTGGTAATTAAATTCCTGCTATTCCACTGAGTAAGTCACAGTTATTTCTTTGATTGGGTTTCAGTTGCTCTCAAGTAGACTAGATCAGTAGCAAACTGATGAAATGGATCCTAAATACATGTCTATTTTTGTCAATAATGTCACTATGTGCACACTTGATAGAAGTCAAACGTAAATAATTATTATATATAAATACATTTTTACAAAATATTGCAGTTACTCTATAAACTATTTTGACAATGAGAAGATCTAATAACAATGGGCCTATCTTTCTTATTAGGTGGTTTTGCCTAGATGATTGCAGCTGTTTTTTTCTCAGTTAATAAATGTGACAGGTTTTTAAAATTCCCCTCCCTGTCTCTGTCTCTGTCTCTCTGTCTCTATCTCTGTCTCTGTCTCTCTCCCCCCCCCATTCTCTGTGTATGTATGTCTCTGTGTGTGTGCTCACACATAGCAGAGAGCACATCTCCATGTTAGAGTACAATGTTCCAGAATCTGTTCTGTCCTCCCATGCAGAAATCAGATTTTCAGTCTTGATGGAGTACAGTCTCTCCTTTTAAAACATCTTATCAGCCCTTGAAAAATATTTTTAATTAAAAATTTAGGTTAGATCTTGAACAATATTTTTAAATAAAGAACTATTTTAGGTTAGCCCTTGAAAAACCCATCTTATGCTAGTAGCCAAACATCGGACTGAGTGCAGGGACCACAATGGAGAAGTTAGGGCAAGGGTTGAAGAAGCTTAAGGGGTTTGCCCATGGTTATCCCATAGGAAGAATAACAATATGAACCAATCAGACCCCATAAAGATCCCAGGGACTAAATCACCAACTAAAGAGTACACATGGCAGGGGGCACATATCTCCAGTTGGATATATAGCAAAGAATTGCCTTATTGGGCATCACTGGGAGGGGAGCCCCTTGGTCCGGTGACAACTCCCAGGGTAGGGGAATACTAGGGTGCTGAGGCAGGAGTGGGTGGGCAGGCAGGGGAGCACTCTCATAGAGGCAGAGGAAGAGGGGGTGACAGGGATTTGTGCAGGGGAAACTAGGAAGGGGAATAACCAATAAAAAGGAAGAAAAGAAAAAAATAGGTTAGCATACAATGTTTCATCATATCTTCACACATATGCTTCATTCCCTTTCGTTCTCAACTGTTTCCATCTTTCCTGACCTAATTTCCTTCTCGGTCACTCACTTTTTACCAACCTGTTACATGTATTTTATTTGTCTATTTCCTGCCCTGTTTAAGAGCTCTTCTTCCTCTCTCATGATCTCTTTTCTATATTTGTAGGCAACATACTCATATATAAACATTCATTTATATCTTTATATCTGGTTTATATTTTCTAGCTTGCTTCATATTCTGTGTGGCATTTACAATAATTTTAAAGATTGTTACTTAAAGCTTTTTGACCTTGTGACTGCTGAGATAAATTTTAGCATCTTTATCAAGTTGATAATATTTTGATTCTCAAGCAATGATGTCTCCTTGTCTTAAATAAGTGTATTTTCAACCAATCAAGAAATGTATTTGCAGTATTAAAAGGATCTAGAGTGTTGAACTAAGAACCTCAACATTTGTTTCTCTGAATACTGGCTGAATAAATTTCTTTCTTCGTATTTGTCAATGAATAATGCCTGCATTGAACTCCTCTTCCCTTGACACCAACTTTTATTCTACATGTTAAGATAACAAGTATACAAAACTATGACTGTGAAATTATTACAGGAAAAATTTTATCACACCTCAAGCTAAGAGGTCTGCTAATTGTTAATGCTGTAAAAGTGGAGGCTATTACTGGACTTTAAAGACATAATTATATAACTAGAGTTGTCTGTTTAATTTTCTTTGCAAAACCTATATAACAGCCTTAGCACACAATCAGAAACAGTTGAGGTTTTAGTAAAAAGGAAAACTGACTCACTCAGGGAGGTGTTCATGTCCTAGGTTAGAGAGAAACCATCACAGAAATTGAATGGGTACCTGAGAAGACTGATGTAGAATTTCTGCCGTATTTAAAGCTTCTGAGGAAAACAGTCTTGGGAGTCTGTGTCTGATCCCCTCAGAGAATAGCAAAAGGTACAAGCTTTACCTCTTCATTTCCTGGGAAAATCTCAAATTAATTGAGTATAGCTCTCATTTTTTTTTTTAACACTGTTCTCAACAGGATACAGTTGAGAAAAACTAGACACTCTTGGACTGGATTTATCTTACGTCAGTGTGCCATTGTAGAAATTCCTGCTCTTATTAGTTAGTTTTACAAACTATATCACTCTTCTTAGAGTCTTCATAGCTTGATATCATTTGAAATCAGCCTGAAGTGTCCTACTATAATCTTCACTCTCAGCTGATAATCGTATTATTCTAAGAAAGTCAAAACAGTTAGGAATAACGCTGGTGCAAACCAGAGGGACCCAAATGACTCCGGGGTACTAGTGGCTGTTGGACATTGTTAAATGTTGTTAATCACTGTCCAAAGCTTTTTATGTTTACAAGAATTGTTAGTTTATTACATCGTGATTGAATTCCCCCTATTATCTTATTATATCCCTGAACACTTTGGCTGATTCACTTATTCTCATTCTCTCTCTCTCTCTCTCTCTCTCTCTCTCAAATTTTTCTTTAAATACACTTCAAATGTTATCCCCTTACCCAGTTTTTGCCCTGGAAACCCCCTATACCATTTCCCTCGCCCTGCTTCTATGAGGATTTTCACCCACCCACCCACCCACTTCAGTCTCCTTGCCTTTGCCCTCACATTCCCCTACACTTGGGGATCAAGCCTTCACAGGACCAAGGGCCTCTCCTCCCATTAATGCCCGACAAGGCCATCCTCTGGGACATATGTGGCTGGTGCCATGGGTCCTGTCATGTAAACTCCTTGGTTGCTGATTTAATCCCTGAGAGCTCAAGGGCGGGGGTCTGGTTGGTTGATATTGTTGTTCTTTCTATAGGGTTGCCAACCTATATAAAAAGTCCTTTCTCTAACTCCTCCATTGGGGACCCCATGCTAAGTCCAATAGTTGGCTGAGAGCATCCACCTCTGTATTTGTCAGACTCTGGCAAAGCCTCTCAGGAGACAACTATATCAGTCTCCTGTCAGCATGCACTTTTGGCATCCACAATAGTGTCTGCATTTGATGACTATATGGGATAGATTCCCTAGGTGGGGCAGTCTCTGGATGTCCTTTCTTTCAGTCTCTGCTCCACACTTTGTCTCCATATTTACTTCCATGAATATTTTGTTCCCCCTTCTAAGAAGGACTGAAGCACCCACACTTTGGTCTTTCTTCTTGAGTTTCATGTGGTCTGAATTGTATCTTGGGTATTCTGAGCTTTTGGGCTAATATCCACTTATTAGTGAGTACATACTGTCTGTGTTCTTTTGCAACTGTTTGACCTCACTCAGGATGATATTTTCTAGTTCCACCCATTTACCTATGAATTTCATGAATTCATTGTTTTTAATAGCTTCATAGTACTCTCTTGTGTAAATGTACCACATTTTCTGTATCCATTCCTCTGTTGAAGGACAACTGGGTTCTTTCCAGCTTCTGGCTATTGTAAGCAAGTCTGTTGTGAACATAGTGGAACATGTGCCCTTGTTATATGTTGGAGCATCTTTTGGATATATGCCCAGGAGTGGTATAACTGAGTTCTCAGGTAATACTATGTCCAATTTTCTGAAGAACTACCAGACTGATTTCCAGAGTGGTTGTACCAGTTTGTAATCCCACCAACAATGAAGGAGTGTTCCAGACATGGGCACAGGGAAATTTCTCCTGAACAGAACACCAATGGCTTATGCTCTAAGATCAAGAATCAACAAATGGGACATCATAAAATTGCAAAGCTTCTCTAAGGCAAAGGATACTTTCAATAGGACAAAATGACAACCAACAGATTGGGAAAAATTCTTTACCCATCCTACATCTGATAACAGACAAATACACAATATATACAAAGAACTCAAGAGCTTAGACTCCAGAGAACCAAATAAACCCATTAAAAATGGAGTACAGAGCTACACAAAGAATTCTCAACTGAGGAATCTCAAGTGGCTTAGAAGCACTTTAGGGAATGTTCAACATCCTTAGTCATCAAGGAAATGCAAATCAAAATGTCCCTGAGATTCCACCTCACACCAGTCAGAATGGCTAAGTCCACTATGTTCATAGCAGCCTTATTTATAATAGCCAGAAGCTGGAAAGAACCCAGATGCCCCTCAACAGAGGAATGGATACAGAAAATGTGGTACATTTATACAATGGAGTACTACTCAGCTATTAAAAAGAATGGATTTATGAAATTCCTAAGCAGATGGATGGACCTTGAGGGTATCATCCTGAGTGAGGTAACCCAATCACTAAGGAACTCACACAATATGTACTCACTGATAAGTGGATATTAGCCCAGAAACTTAGGATACCGAAGATATAAGATACAATTTGCTAAACACATGAAACTCAAGAAGAACGAAGAGCAAAGTGTGGACACTTTGCCCCTCCTTAGAATTGGGATCAAAACACCCATGGAAGGAGTTACAGAGACAAAGTTTGGAGCTGTGTCAAAAGGATGGACCATCTAGAGCCTGCCATATCCAGGGTTCCATCCCATAATCAGCTTCCAAACATTGACACCATGTCATATACTAGCAAGATTTTGCTGAAAGGACCTAGATATAGCTGTCTCTTGTGAGACTATGCCGGGGCCTAGCAAACACAGAAGTGGATACTCACAGTCAGCTATTGGATGGATCACAGGGCCCCCAATGGAGGAGCTAGAGAAAGTACCCAAGGAGCTAAAGGGATCTGCAACCCTATAGGTAGAACAACATTAAGAACTAACCAGTACCCTGGAGCTCTTGACTCCGGGGTATGTATCATATGTATCAAAAGATAGCCTATTCGGCCATCACTGGAAAGAGAGGCCCATTGAACTTGCAAACTTTATATACCCCAGTACAGGGGAACGCCAGGGCCAAAAAGTGGGAGTGGGTGGGTATGGGAGTGGGAGGGAGAGTATGGGGGAATTTTGGGATAGCATTGGGAATGTAAATGAGGAAAATACCTAATAAAAAGTATTAAAAAAAAAAACTCAGGTGACAGCATACGTGGAGAAAGAGGAACACTCCTTTCTCCATTGTTGACTTATTTACTTCTTACCAAATAAACCCCTTCCTTCTTTGTGAGGATATAATATTCTCAAAATATTTTCATTTCTATTTTTTTTTACATTCTAAGTGACTGGAACCCAAGGTAACAACCTACTTTGTTTACCATATAATCAGCTTTCACAGCCTAAGCCTAAGCATAGCTTTAATCTTGAAATATGTACTCTTATATGGTCAATAATGTCTGTGCATCATTTGCTGAAAGCAGAGAATTCAGAAGTTGAAAACAACTTCCTATCATCTACCATAAACCTTGAAAGAGCCCATTTATGGACATTAGTTGATAAACAATAATGTTTGTTATCTGGGCCCATTGGTGTCAGTTGGAGTCAGTGACTTATTCCTTATAAAACTCTATTAAAGTTTTCTGTAAAGTATCTAATTCCTTTCCTATATGATGGTTTCTGTATTATTTAAAAATATGAAGTGGAGCCCTTTGCTTGGGGAAGACACAGCTCCTACAACATATACCACTCACACACACAGCTTATACAGCAGACAGAAATATACAATCATACAGAATTCGACGGACATAGACACAGGAACTAACAAATTCACAAAGTCAGACTTCAGGCAAACACAGATTTAGACCCATGCAAAATAGATAATAGAAGATGCAGGAAACAGGAAGCTCAGAATTAAAATCTGGATTCTGTCTTGCTGAAATGATTCCATTGGGTAAGAGCCTTTATTTCTTTCCTTAATGTGACTGCAATGCATTATGGGAAACTTTGAGATAACCATCAAGGAGGATGATATTTACAGTTCTTTTTACGTCATTTTCTCTTTTTTTAGGCCTTCTGCTTGTAGCCAAAGTTATAGTTTATATTTTAAGCTTTATTAATATAAGCAATATATATGAGGAAATAGAAAGAAATGAAGCAGTGTCGAACATGTTGACCTTTTTAAAAGTTTTTATTGTAAGCAATTTATATTAAAAACAATTAACTTCTATGAATAAATGTAACTAAGGAAGCTGAAGCTGAGACACCTCTCTGTGAGGTGATTGGCATGTACTAAGCAGAGTTAAAACACCCTTAGGCCTGATAAGAACTACATTAATCTTAATAATATATTTGTATTAAAATGCTCCTTATGATTTGTTTTTAGAGTGTAAATAAACAAATTTCTTGGAACATGAGAACATCAAACTAAGGGATTTACAAGTACTTGAATCCTTGCTGGAAACTCAGCTGTCTTGAGCTGGGGACTGGTGTGATGCTAAAAGGACAATGTGTGATTAATGTAACCACAACTCTTTATTGCCCTGCAGACAGCTGTAATTGCGAGAAACAATTTTGCAGTGGCTACATTAGCTGGATATTTTACTCACTTTTTGAGGCAGGTAGGAGAAATCCTTCTGTGTTGTGCCCTTGAAAGGACCCCTTTATTAATGCAGTGGCCTTTTGTCTTTCTATAGTTTCACAAGGAAAGTATTTATCTCATATATGGATAACCTCTCTTGATTATCTTACATTTCTACTTGTGAGGGATATCGTTTCCCTACACTGCAGCTTTGTCTGTAAGTGTTTAAAATATTGCAATGAGTTTCTTGTGTGCTCTTGGATCTTTTCCTGTTGACGTATTCATTTACTTTATACCTCTTTGTTAGGCACTTCAGTATGGACATTCAAGGGTTTTTAAAAAAATTATTCATTTAATCAATTTATATCCCAGTACTAGTCCTCCTCTTCCCAGTACCCCTCTGCAAATTCTCCCCTCCCCTCCCCTTCTCCTCTGAAAAGGGGAAGCCCTCCTGTGGGTATTATCCTCCTCAGTCCCCTGTGCACATCAAGTCACTGCAGGGCTAGGCTCATCCTCTCCCACAAGAAGCCAGACAAGAGAATTAGCAACCCAGTTAAGAGAATAGGACCCACAGCAGGCAACTGATTCAGGGAAAGCGCCCACTCCAGTTGCTGGGGAACCTATTGTGATCATAAAATGAGGTATTAGAATATGTTCTGGCTATAACAAATAAGGCTGCTATGAACATAGTGGAACATGTGCACCTGTCGCATGGTGGGGCATCTTTTGGGTATATTCCCAAGAGTGGTATAGCTGGTTCTTTAAGTGACATATTTCCAATTTTCTGAGTAATCTCCAGATTAATTTCCAGAGTGGTTGTACCAGTTTGCAATCCCACCAGCAATGTAGGAGTGTTCCTCTTTCTCCACATCTCTCCAATGTATGTTATCACCCGAGAGTTTGATCTTAACCATTCTGATTGTTATAAGGTGGAATCTCAGGGTTGTTTTGATTTGCATTTCTCTGATCACTAAGGACTTTGACCATTTCTTTAAGTGCTTCTCAGTTAATTGAGATTCTTCAGTTGTGAACTCTCGGTTTAGTTCTGGACCCCCAAGATCTCAAACACTGAACCACCAAACAGACAGCATACACCAGCTGATATGAGGCCCCAAATACAAATACAGTAGAGGGTTTCTGGGTCTGTGTTCATTCAGAGATGATGCACCTAGCCCTCAAGAGACTGGATGCCCTAGGGAGGTTAAACGTCAGGTGAGGTGGTGGGTGGGGGCATCCATGTTGAGACAGGGGTGGGGTGGGGTGGGGAGGAGGTGTGGGATGTGGAGCATTCAGAGGGTGAGTAGGGGGTGCAGGGAATGTAGTACTGAGTGTAAAAAATAAATTAATTTAATAAAAAAGTGAAAAAAGACTGATTATGTTCTAAGGTATGGGGAAGGGGGTGGCTCAGCTGGCCCAAGCTGAGACATCCCTTCCCCCTGAGGGACCAGCCACAAGATGGTATAGCATAGAATAGAGTTTATTTAGGGCATGGGGAGGGGAGTTAAGAGAGTAGTAGAGTCAGAGAGAAAGGCAGAGAGAAGAGAGTAGAGACGTAGAGGCTGGCCATGACCAAGGTGTGTGAAAATAGGATAAAGGGGCAAGAGTAAAGAGAGTGAAGCAAGAGTGAGTAAGAGAGGCCAAAGATAGAGAACGGGGCAAGCAGCCCCTTTTATAGCAGGCCAGGCCTACCTGGCTATTGCCAGGTAACTGTGGGGAGGAGCATACCTGGCTGATGCTAGGTAACTGTAGGGGTGTAGTCCAGACAGAATACCAACAGAACCAACATCAAGATTAAGTGCACATCTGCTACATATGTGTAAGGCCCTAGGTCCAACTGTGTTCTCTCTTTGGTTGTTGATTCAGTCTCTGGGAGCCCACAAGGGTCCAAGTTACTTGACCCTGTTCATCTTCTTATGGAGTCCCTGTTCTCTCTCTGTGTCCCCCAGTCTTTCCCCAAACTCTTCCATAAAACTTCCTGATCTCTATCTATGAATCTCTGCATCTCTTTCCATTGGCTGCTTGTTGGAGCCTCTCAGAAAACAACTATGCTATGCTTTCAAGTTTATTATTAATGAGGAAGAATCTGCTCTTGACATTGTTAGTTGACTTCTGTTTACTTTTCTACGTTATTTGATGCCTTAAATTTGTTTCTCTCTCTCTCCTTTTTTTTTTTTTTAGATATTTTCTTTATTTACATTTCAAATCCTATCCTGAAATCTGCCCCCCCCAACTTCTGCTCCCCTAACCACCCACTCCCACTTCTTGGCCATGGCATTCCCCTGTATTGGGGCATATAAGGTTTGCAAGACCAAGGGTCCTCTCTTCCCAATGATGGCCAAGTAGGCCCTCTTCTGCTACATATGCAGCTAGAGACATGAGCTCTGTGGGTACTGGTTAGTTTACATTGTTGTTCCACCTCTAAGGTTGCAGACCCCTTCAGCTCCTTGGGTGCTTTCTCTAGCTCCTCCATTGTGGGACCTGTGTGCCATCTTATAGATGACTGTGAGCATCCACTTCTGTATTTGCCAGGCACTGGCCTAGCCTCACTTGAGACAGCTATATCCTTTCAGCAAAATCTTTCTGGCATATGCAATAGTGTCTGGGTTTGGTGGCTGAATATGGGATGGTTCCCCCAGTGGGGTAGTCTCTAGATGCTCCATCCTTTTGTCTTAGCTCCAATGGCTTGATTTGGTGGTCCATGATGGTTGTATCCATTTCTCCTTTGTCTGTGTGCATATAGTTTATCATACACTTTTTGTTTTTCCATGTTTGTAAACTTCATTGCTTCCACCCTTTCACTTTCAGTCTGGCAATGATGAATTTCCTTAGTTTGAGCTTTGCTTGGAAATGCTTTCTTCTTTTCAAAGGTAGAGCATTTCTGTGTGTAATATTTTAGTCTAACAAGTTCTTGTCCACCCTTTAGTTCAAAACAGTGAATATATCCAACCATCCCCAATTTTTAATTTCTGCTGAGGAATTTTTTAAATGAAACTTGGAGTTATTCTGATCACTACTTTTATATTTCTTCTTTGTTTAATATTTTATGATTTGGTCATAATATACAAAACAAAGCATGCTACTTATTCAATTTTATAATTGGAGGGTCTGTGGTGTCCTGAGCCCACATCTCCATATCTTCTGCAACATGAGTTATTATTTATTACTGCCTTTAACAGGTTATCTCCTCATTTGTTGAAAGAGTCTTTGTGAGCTAAACATTTGTTTACTGTATAGAGTCCCTGGGTATAGGCTTTCTATATTTTCATTGTTTTCTTCCTTTTTCTCTTCCCCTTTCTCTTTCTTTCTTTCTTTCTTCCTTTCTTTCTTTCTTTCTTTCTTTCTTTCTTTCTTTCTTTCTTTCTTTCTTTCTTTTTTTGTTCAACTTTAGTTTTAACTGGAATATGTAAATGAACTTAACTTCAAGTTCAAAGATTCATTCTGATGAGTCTATTTCTTCTGTAGTGTTTATTTGGTTTATTATGTTCTTCAAAAAATTTTCTCAGGTTAAATTTCATGAAATCTTTTTCTTCTCTGAGTCTTTTATTTATGTCATATATTATTTACCCACCTTCATAGAATTATCTGGATTTATTTGTATGTCAGTTAATTTTTTTAGAATCATGCTTTTAAAATATTCATGACATACTTCATATTTTTTAATGATGTAGGTAGTAGGGGTAAGATACTAGTATGTTTTTGCCTAGTTACATTGTAAAGAACACACCTTCTAGACTCCTTTCTAGCCCCTATTGTTTTGTTTTGTTTGTTTTGTAGTTAAAAGCTTTTTTCTGAAGTTGGAACTTAAAGTCTTGTGATAAGCTATATTAGTTATACTAGTATTCATTCAAGTTGGTTGGTGTAGTCTCCATATAGTTTCTGTAGATATAATTGATGTCATCAGGGGGAGTGCATGCGGTAACACATTTGGAGAGCCTTTTTTCATCTCTGAGGACAGCTTAGGCATGCAGGCACACTCCACAGATAAACATTGTGCATGCAATAGTAAGGTCAAGAAATCCACTATTTGACCACTCTAACACAAGAAGTAACAGTGCTTAAATTATGACTCATGGTGGAGGCTTACATCCTCCTTCCCAGGTAAGCTCTGATACTGAAAACTACTGTATGTTATGTGTGTACTATATATCACTGTGTATCTATATCTATCTATATCTGTATCTGAATCTGTATCTGTATCAATACCTATCTATCTATCTATCTATCTATCTATCTATCTATCTATCTATCTATCTATCTATCGTATGTTATGACTATAATGCGGTATGGGGGAGTAGTAGGGTACTTGGTGGCCCATGCCAAGGTGTCTCCCTGAGAAATCACATCATACAACAAACCTGGAATAAGGCAGGTTTATTTGAAAAAAAAAAAAAAAGGTTAGTGAGGACCTGTAGAGGGGGTAGAACCAGCCATCCAGAGTCATGAAGGCAGAGAAAAGTGAGAGTGAGAAGGAAGAGAGCTAGTATAAGTAGGGATGGAGTAGCTAGAGTCTTCTTTACAGGCTACCACCCACACCTGACAGGCAATGGTGGCAGGTGATGATGCTAGTTATCACTGGGTTCCTGTTGCTAGGTCTTTGGGAGGAGCCTAGCAGAATTATCTGTAAGCCAACACTGCATATCTAAGGCTTCCTATTTATGCAAGCACAAATGAACAAGATAGGCAACTTTCTAGCCCTATGGTTTATAGAATTGTGTAAAATTGTTAGATAAGAAGAACAGAAAACAACTGTTTCAGACATTTCTATTTTAAAACCCAATTCTATTATTCAATTGCTTAGAATTGCATCACTTAAAATTCTATCCATGCATAAGACTTCTGGATTATATTCTGCTAAACTACCGTGAAGACTTCATCAGTCTTATTGTATTTGTTAGGCAGGAGGTCTCTGAGAAACGTAATATGTCACCGAGAATCATTTGAGAGGCTGGATATTTTAAATTAATGTACTGGCTTTCAGTTAAGGTCCCCATGAATAAACAAAGTGCTTTATTTCCTTCATGGGAAACATTTAGAATGATATTAAACACTTGGACTTTTTAGTTGTTTATATTTATCAATAGATGCATGATAGTGTCTCTATAGTGTAATAAGAAAGCCCAGTGACCAGTGTTGTATGATTGAATTAAACAGTCATCTGTTTCCTGAGAAATGATGTTTGCTTGGTGTTTAAAATTAAAGGGGATTCACTAATCTATAACTTAAAATTTGACTTAGTCAATGTAGTAAGGGGGGGGGGGTATTCCTATTGTGTCAGCAAGAATGAGTTCCTGGATCTAGGCAGAAACAACAACAACAACAAAACAAAACAAAACAAAACAAAACTACAACAAACACAGGCAAAAAAAAATTCTGTATAAGGGAGTATAAGCAAGCACAGCAAGAAATGACTGATAAAAACTGTTCTGTGAAGAGAATAGCAGTCATTGGGGGCAGACAGTTGAACTCCTGATAGCAAAGACTACCAGCCAGCTACAAAAGCATGTTCAGTTTTATCCCAGAGCTGGAACAGCCAAGTGGTTCGCATAGGAACGTTCCTTGACAGAGGAGTTGCTGACAGTTACAGTTAACCATTAAGCCCCAGTGTAGGGGGATGCTAAAGCCATGAGGCTGCGGTGGGTGGGTGAGTGAATGAGGCAAAGGGGAGGGGGAATAGGATGGGGGAAGTTGTGGAGGGGATACCAGGACGTGGGATATCGTTTGAAATGTAAACAAATAAAATGATTAATATAAGGGGGGGGGGGAAGCTTTTGAGAAACTTTCCAGATTTCTGCTTTCTAGAAAAATCTGGCCCAGGGCCATCATTTCAAAGCTTTGCCACCAGCACTGCCATTTTGTGGTTCATTTTGTGATTGAACAGAGCAGAGGCTTCTTTTACAATTCTTTAAAATTATCTTTTATTTAACCTTCTGTGAGGGAGCCGTACTAATGTGTTATTGGCTTTTTTTTTTCCATCTCATGTCTTCCTAATGAGATGAGGTTACTGAGAATTTGGGCCTATAAGTACAAATTCTGACTTTCTAATTCTTCAGCAGGTGTGAATTATTGTTTTTTAATCTTCCCCAAGAAAGGCTTTATAAGAGACTATTCATGTTTATCAAGTTCCGTGTTAAATTAATAATATCCTCATCTATCATCTCTTTATATAACATCTTTGCATCACAATGGTACCAGTTTTCAATTTGCAGGTGGCCTTCATTTTTATGAAATGTTAGCTCCATTTTCATTCTACTCCCATGAGGCAGTGAGCCTATTATGTTCAAAGGAGCTAGCATCCAGAAGGGTTCACAGGTAAGGAAGGGCTCTTGGCACCTCAGTAACACAAATCTTTGTAGATTCAGAGTCCAGATGTATTCAAGGAAAGTTTCCTATTTTATTATTATAGGTTCAGTGAGTATTGAGTAATTAAATTATGTAAATAGAACTTTATCTCTTTAATATTTCTTAATTTTTTTGTCTTTGCCCATTTTATCATTCCCCATGCCTTTGATGAGAATCCCTAAAGACAGAAGAAATATCCCTGTGGAAAATTACTCTAGAAAGACCCATTTAGATAATGTCCTTATATAGGATCAATGTTTACTGTTCAATGCTTACTGTTACCTGAATGAATGATCTCTGGTCTTTTGGAATTGTGGTTTCTTGTTTAAAATTGCTTGCTTGATCATCTCTGAATCAAATATTCTGTGCATTTAAAGAATGTGACTGGCACAAAAAAATTCCACTATTGTAGCTGTTTCTTTCCTCTTTACATTCAATTTTCTTTTAGCTGCCATTAGCACAGCTGCAGTAAACAGGTCATTAGTACTGATGATGTCATAATGGATAATGGAAAAATCATTAATTTTCATAACATCATCATTAATTATAGCTCTAATTTAAATGCATCAGGGCAGACTTTGTCTTATTAAATAAAGTAAATGGCTTGAAATATTAATTAATAAAATCAATCTTGGTAAATAGGCATTGACAAAATTTATGCCTTGAAATATTTCATCAAGCAAGCAGAAGTTTTGTCCTTTGAGAAGCTTCATTGATTTAATTTACTCTTTCTTTTTTATATCACATCATTGAGAAGACTCAGGAAAGCTTTTGTTCTTTCCCTTGGTCACTATTTTCCATTGCTAAATATATATATCTGTCCATCTACCCCTGTCTGTCTGTCTGTCTGTCTGTCTATCTATCTATTGACAGTTATATTTTATTTATATAAGTATTTGCTTGCACGTATGCATCTATGTGTACCATGTATGTTCAGTGCCTGTGGAGTCCAAAAGAGAACTTTGGATCCCCTGTCAGTAGAGATACAGACAGATGGCAGTGAACTGCCATGTGGATACTTCAAACTTAACCTGAATCCTTAAGCACTATTTTAAGCATTAAGGCACTTCACTAGCCCACACTCTTTCTTCTCATGATCAAACAAGAATGCTGTTCTTTGTAACATTTGTACCTTTTAGGGATTTCTTATCCCTGTGTAAACCCAGAAAGCTTTAGTTACAGAGATATGTCCTCCATTTGTATCCCTATGTAGTAATTGTAGCTAAGGAAAAGATTATGTGTTATCAATATTCACTTAGTGATTTGTCATCCTAAGTAAACACAGTTGAATAGTTGTATAGAGTATTTTATACAACCTTTATTTAAAGAAATGAAGAATACAATTCAAGACTCATTTCATCACTGAGAAATCAAATTAAGATTATGGAGACTTAGCTACTTGACTAAGGTGACAAGCGTACTGTGGCCTGGTATCAAATGAAATTGAACTCCAGAGTGCATAGCCTAAAACACAAGTTTTTTCTGTCTCCAAATACATAGGCAACTTTACTCAGTGAAGGAATAGCAATAAAACCTGTGGAGGATTCTGTGACTTTCAAGAACACTTTTATTTGACTTAGTGTGTGAGAAAATAATTCCTAGAGTAACTGTGACTGGGGAAAGAAATCCTAGAGAGGGGGATTTCAACAAGGTGAAAAGAGGATGCTTAAAATCCACTTTTAAAATAAATTTCATTTGTTTTTTTGTTGTAGAATTTTACAGATGAGTTAAAGCCCTTGTACATGCCAGTCAACTGTTCTACACAAAATTGAACTGCAACTTAAGCCCTAAGGGGACTATTTGTAATTTATTGAGAAGCAACTTTTATGTGATCAATTGGTTAGAATCTATAATAAAAGGTTCAACTCAATGTACTTTGTCTTAAACAGTATATCACATTTAATCTGACTTTGAAGAATAAATTTTCAGACACAGCTTCATGTGCTAGAGATTGACCTTGACTTAGTTGTCTAGCTATGTAGTCGTGGGTAACCTTAAAGTCTTCATCTAACTCCCTAGTCTCCTCCTACTTCTCAGTTTGATTTGAGCCAGTATATCTGTCCAAATTTATGCAGTGTTGGCGCTGGAATCGGGGAATATATATTATAAATACTAAAGCACTATTGTCAAAGGCAACTGACAAGAGTTTGTTTTGGCTTATAGTTCTAGAGGGATGAGAGTCTGGAAGGTAACCAGGAAGGCATGGAAGCAAACCTCAAGCATGGGGTCATGGACAGGAAGCTGAGAGTTTGTGCCTTCAATTGCACACAAGTTAAGAAGGAACTGGTAGTAGAACATGGCTTTGATAGATGCACTTCTTGCTGCAAGGTTGTACCACCTCCCCCAAAGAGTTTCAGCACCTGGAGAGCAGGGGTTCAAAGACTGTAGCCTATGGGAAACATCTTCATTCAAGTCACCACAGAGAATGCTATATTCATGAACAAGTTATGGACCTCCTAAAATGCATTAATTCACATTAGTACTATGAATTTGATGACATAGCTCTCAAGAGCATTGGTCTTCACTCCCAAAAGAAAGTAGAACAAAATATTACTTGAGGCTTTATCTTAGCTCTGCATAGGCAGGTAACTTTCAAAAATAAGGAAATTGCTTTTAAAATTCTAAATAGTGTCTTATTAATGTGGACTTGTAGTAAAATCTACATGTAAGCTACTTGCTAAGAGAAAATGAAAAATATGCAGTGCATGTCTCATATGTGGTAACTTGGAATATGGATAAAATTATTTTGCAGCTACTAATGGTTAGCCTACATAAGTACTCCACTTTAATCAATACTTACCCAGACACATTAAGCTATCTATTTTGACTAAGTAATCAACTAATTAATTGGTAGCTTGGCGATATTTGCAAATTTACATGGCTAAAATTGATGTAAGGGAATCCTTCTGAAATTGCAAACTCCTCACCAACATTAATGGAGCGACTATATATGCATTTGACAAGCCTGTGATAAAACGTTCATTCTAACACTAGATGATGAGGTTTTAAAAGTGTAGGCTCAGGTCTGACCAAATCGTACTGCATGATTCTAGGAGCTAAAAATTAAATTCAGTACAATTTGAGATTTTCCTATGTGAGAAACTTCTGTTTATCTCTGAAATACTGAAGAAGCATGATATTGATTGAATCTCGTCTTGTTAGATCACACCAGCCAGAAGTTTATTTATAAACCACAGCATATAGACCCAGAAATGTGTTTGCATGTCTGCTGCCTAAAAGATTAAACTAGAGGTAATTTTCAATCTTTCGCTTTCCCAAGAAGGTAGCTGCAGAAGTGATAATCTCTCCTTAATTATTAATGCCCTGTTGATTTGTTTGCTCATAGTCCAAGCAACAAAAAATTGCATTAAAAGATATATGTAGCAAACTAACTGATAAAGCTTACAGTTTAGCACAGAGAAAAATACATTGAATTAAATCTTATTAATCTTTCCAATTTCATTTCCTCTCATTAAAAAACAACAGAAAGGATGGATTACCATATTAGCAAACTAATATGAATAGTGATGGTGTTAGTTACATCTTTTATTTAGGACTTACCATTTGCTGTGCAAACGACTGTGGACTTTTATATACCTATCATAAGCCAAGTATCATATTCCCTAAGTACATAAAATTGTATTTGTCTTACAGGTGAGGGCAAAGAATATTAATAAGTTATCTGTCCTTTCCCTTTAAAAATAACAAAGGTCAATCAAATTGCATTGCCTTTTCTTTCTATTGCCTCTTGTCATTTAAATCATGGTCATTTGCATGTGTAAGTTTCTAAATGTTCCCACTGCTCTGTCACTATACCATCAGCTATGTGACAAGGATGTTGGTGCCTAATGTCCCAGAGCCACAACTGATATTCAATGGTTTTAAAATTCAAAAAGTAAGCTGGGCGGTGGTGGCACACACCTTTAATTCCAGCACTTGGGAGGCAGAGGCAGGCGGATTTCTGAGTTCGAGGCCAGCCTGGTCTACAAAGTGAGTTCCAGGACAGCCAGGGCTATACAGAGAAATCCTGTCTCAAAAAACAAAACAAAGAAACAAGAAAAAACAAAAACAAAAAAATTCAAAAAGTAGAAAGCACACAGGTGTTTTATGCTACCTAAGTAATAATGAACACAGGATAGAGTACACTCTACAATCAAGAAAGGACAGAATGTAGACAATGGGATATTGATACTTAAGGTCTGTGGGAATTTGTTGTCTGGCTTATGAAAAGCAGCCTTTCTCTGTGGTAAAACAATGGTAGGGTCTGATCAAACTTCATGACACATGCTCTCTTCTGATGTTGTGTAATCTTATGGTTGTCATCTGAGATTTCCTCTGAAGGTTATGATTTAAATACTTCACCCTCATTTTTCGTCACTATGCTGAATACAGTAAATTCTTTAAGGGATGGGGAATGGAGGTCACTGGGCATGCCTTTGTAAGTTATCCAGAGTTCACAGTTCCTTGTTCTATCTCTGGTCCCTGCCTACCCAAATGCAACCTTCTCAGACCATGTTTTTCAGTCTGTGATTGAACATTTGAAACCATAATCCTCAATAATTAATTCTTTTCTCCCTGAAAAAGTTGCTGCCACTTAAGTCACAGGTGGCATAAAAGTAATAACATGTCTAGCCATGAATTCAAGAGAATTTGGCAGAAATGTTGGCAGGAGTCAGGGTGTCAGAAAAATAAGTTCCCTCTTTGTGATGGCTATTCTTAGTTGTCAAGTTGACTACATCAGGGAATACACTAAGATGTAAATGATTGGGCATGCCTGTGAAGGACTTCTTTTAAATTAAATTCTTGGAAGTGGAAAGACCCTGTTCTAATTTCATCTTTGAGGTGGGAAGTTCCATCCTTAATGTTGGCACTTTACATAAAGGATATGGAAAAAGGAACCTCTTTCTTCTGCTTGTTCTCACTCTTGCTAGTAAGTCCATTCCTTCTGGATTCCAGTATATTCTGAAGACGGACTGAGACATCTCACCTCCTAAACTTAATAACTACTGGATTCCTGGACCTTCTGTTGGTTAGTCATTCATTGTTAGACTAGTTGAACCACAGCCTGAAAGCCAATCCCATTCTAATCTACATGTATATGTGTATAGATTTATTCTATAACTTGTGTTCCTCTAGACTTTCGAGGAACAAAGAGTTCTCTAGAGTGTGGAAAGGCCTGACTAATACATTGTTACCAGAATTCTTTCCCTTTACAGTATCTGGATACAGAGACTCTGCTTGAGGGGCAGCCAATGTTATGATTTACTCATTAATTTCTCCAAGACCACATACCCTCATTTGGCTACTGGAAAAGAAGAAGGTATACTTATTCATTTAGTTTTGGTAAATTTTGATGGGGCTGAGCATTCTTGGGTGCTGATAGAATTGCTGACTAGCTGGCCTTGAGGTGAGGAGAGTTCCCTGGATTATCTTGTTAGTTGTAACTTAATCACAGAAGTGACTTTAAGATGAACACGAGAAGCCGGGCGTGGTGGCGCACGCCTTTAATCCCAGCACTCGGGAGGCAGAGGCAGGCGGATTTCTGAGTTCGAGGCCAGCCTGGTCTACAAAGTGAGCTCCAGGACAGCCAGGGCTATACAGAGAAACCCTGTCTCGAAAAACCAAAAAACCCAAAAAAAAAAAAAAAAGATGAACACGAGGTAGGAAAGTGGAAGCTGAAGAGGAGATTTCAAAATGATGCTCCGTTGGTTTTGGTGCTGGATAATGGATCACATGGCTCAGAATGAAAGCAGCTACTGCACACTGGATGAAACAGATTGTTTCCTGGCTGCTTCAGAAGGAGTAGCTTGCTGACATCTTCATTTTAGCTCTAGAATATACACTTGAGACTTGTGATGTCAAGACTGAGTGATAATTAATTGGTTATTTGAGGCTCTGATAATATATTAAGTTGGTAAAATAACAAGAAAGTTTATATTAGATCAAGTGACTTAGTAGTTATTTGGACAAAACCCAAGGCATCTCTTGTTATTTCCCTCTTGCTGCCTAGTGTAATAAAGTCAGATATTGGCTTTAACACAATTAGGGCAAATGTATATAGTTTCCAACTACCCAGGCCAGTTTTAGGTCAACTTAACATAAGCTAGAATTATCTGAAAGGAAAAAATCTCAATTCATGAAATGCCTCCATGAGATCTAGTCTTAAGATCAATCTGTGAGGACCCAGATCATTGTGTGTGGTATCATCCCTGAGCGGCTGGTTCTGTGCTTTATAAGCGAGCAAGCTGAGTTGGTCATGGGAAGCAAGCTAGTAAGTAAACAGCACACCTTCATGGCCTGTGTATCAAATCCTGCCTCTAGGTTCTTGACCTGTGTGAGTTCTTATCCTTACTTCCTTGGATATTGAACAGCAAAGTGGAAGCATAGCAGAATAAACCCTTTCCTCCTGAACTTGATTTTTAGTCATGGTGTTTTATTGCAGTAATAATAACCCTAACTATGATAGCAACATAATCATCAAAGGACAAAAGTGATATGTTTTTCCATCAAATGTACACTAATCCACAGATAAGGGGCAAAAGGCATAAATTGTTGGTTCTTTAATTAACAGCTTCATCCTACACACATGCAACCTAAATTCAAGAAGACTGTTCAAGAAAAATCTTGTCTAATGAGATCAAAATTTATTGGAGGATAAAATTTATCTGAGAGCAGTGATAAATAGCAATAGACAAGTCTGAGAAAAATTGGGAGCGTTTCATCTATTGGATCATAGAGAACACATCAGCTTCAAGTCTCATCATAGAGATTCTTAGTAACATATCTATTGTTGTCATCCATAGTGCCCAACAAAAGGAGATAACAAATGACCCAGAAGTATTAAAATGTAGGGGTGTTGGAGAGAGATATAGTTGAACATCTCTTGTTTTTTTATTGATATCATTAAAAGTAACAAGTTTTTGCTCACTCAACTTTTTAGCTCTTGTGTTCATTTTCCCTGGAAATAATGTAGAAGTAGCTAACATTTTATTATTGTTATTAATATTACATGGAACAGTTATTGCAGCACTAATAAAAAGGAATACTTTGTGCTTATAATCGCTCTTTTTAGAAGAAAAAGCCTCACTTGAACCTCCAGAGTGAAGCATCTTTATTTTATGAGTGTAATTAGCACATTTGTCCAGTCTGTCATCAGTGATAATCAACATAATAATAACTCCTTATGTTTATGCAGCCACATACAACTTAACCAGCATTTCTCTACCTTTGATAGTGTTATGTTCACCATTTCCCTCAACTTTATTAGTGATGTTTAGGAGAAGGCAAGGCAGTGAGCAGTGTCCCCCCACATGTATGTATGTATGTATGTATGTATGTATGTATGTATGTATTTATTATTTATTTAATTTTTTGAGACAGGGTTTTTCTGTGTAGCCCTGGCTGTCCTGAAACTCTCTCTGCAGGCTGGCCTCAAACTCAGAAATTCACCTGCCTCTGCCTCCCAAGTGCTGGGATTAAAGAAGTGTGCCACCACGCCCGGCTACCATTTCTTTCTTATTAAGGTAAGAAATTTATGTCTCACAGACAGGTACTCTCAGTCCATAAGGTTTTGGAGTAGGCAACATCATGCCCAAGTTCTGTTCTTCAACGCAATTTCATTCTTAGTGCTGTTTCGATCATCATCTGGAACAGTATATCAGCCATACTTCTTTCTCTTCCTGTTGATGATTTGTTTGTTTTGTTTTGTTTTGTTTTAATTAGGTATTTTCTTCATTTACATTTCAAATGCTATCCCAAAAGTCCCTCAGACCCTCGCCTCCCCACTCCCCTAGCCACCCCCTCCCACTTTTTGGCCCTGGCATTCCCCCAAACTGAGGCATATAAAATTTGCAAGACCAAGGGGCCTCACTTCCCAATGATGTTCTTATGATAAGAAATGTTCACAGTATAGTACTGTACATACCATCTTCTCATATTTATAAAAAATGATTAATATAAACTGTTTACATAATTATAATTATTCTATATACGCACAAAGAAGCTATTATAGGAGTATGAACAAGTAGTTTCAAAGTGTGACATAAAGACTGAGACTTTCAACTTGAGACCCATCCCATGGGCACCCACCAATCTCTGATACTATTAGTGGTACTCTGCTATGCTTGCAGAAAGGAGCCTAGCATGACTGTCCCCTGAGCAGCAACACCTAGCAGCTACTCAGACAGATACATTCACAGCCAAACACTGGATGCAGCTTTGAGACCCTCAAGGAAGAGTAGGGGGATGGATTGTGGGGACTCAAAAGTGAGACGTACCCCACAGGAAGAAATCAGGGTCAATTAACCTAGACCTTTGGGGTTCTCAATGAATGAACCACAAACCAATGGGCAAACACAGTCTAGACCTAGGCCTCTCTGCTTGTATGTACCAGATGTGCAGCTTGGTCTTCATGTGGGTCCTTAACCAGTGGAGCAGGAGGTTATATGAAAAGCTGTTGCATGTCTTCTAACTGGGGTGCCTTGTCTTGCTTCAGTGGGAGAGCATGCAACTAGCCTGGCAAGACTTGATGTCCTGGGAAGGGGTGGGCAGATCTGGGTGTGGGGATACACCCTCTCAGAGGAAAGGGGAGGGGAGATGGAGGGGGTTGTGGGAGTCAGTGACCAGGATTGGAGCATTGAGAGGATGACAAGTAAATAAAAAAAAGTCTTGAGGTTTTGTGATTCCTAACATTCATCAAGTCATTATCCTTTGTTAGCTATGCTAATTAGGAAAAAAAAAACTGTTAAGTGAGTTAGAAGGCCATGACTGGAAATCTTCCTGTTATCATTTTAATGAATGATATACATTTTAATGAATGTGATCATTTTAATGAATGACTTAATGAACAAATCAAATACCTTTGAACATCACAAAGGAAGCACCTAAAAAAAATGTTCTACATCCTTAGTTATCAGGGAAATGCAAATCAAAACAACCCTGAGATTCTACCTCACACAAGTCAGAATGGCTAAGATCAAAAGCTCAGGTGACAGCAGATGCTGGCTAGAATGTGGAGAAAGAAGAATACTCCTCCATTGCTGGTGGGATTGCAAACTGGTACAACCTCTCTGGAAATCAGTCTGGCAGTTCCTTAGAAAATTAGACATAGTATTACCTGAGAACCCAGATACGTCACTCTTGGTATATATATATATATATATATATATATATATATATTCATATGATATATCCAAAAGATGCTCCAACATATAACACAGACACATCCTCTACTATGTCCACAGTAGGCTTATTTATAATAGCCAGAAGAGGGAAACAGCACAGATGTCTCTCAACAAAGGAATGGATACAGAAAATGTGTTACATTTACACAATGGAGTACTATGCAGCTATTAAAAACATTGACTTGCTGGGTGTGGTGGCACAAGCCTTTAGTCCCAGCACTCAGGAGGCAGAGGCAGGCAGATTTCTGAGTTTGAGGCCAGCCTGGTCTACAAAGTGAGTTCCAGGTCAGCCAGGACTTTACAGAGAAACCCTGTTTGGAAAAAAACAAAAACAAAACAAAACAATAAAAAAAATCAAAAACAAAAACAAAACTGAACAAAAACAACAAACAAACAAACAAAAAACAAAAACAAAACATTGACTTCATGAAATTCACCAGCAAATGGATGAAACTAGAAAATATCATCTTGAGTGAAGTAACCTAGTCACAAAAGAAATGGGAACTAAAGGGGGTGTGGGGGAAGAGGGAAGAGAGCCCATGACCAGCCAGAGTTCCTACTATGCTCTGGGCAGATAGATGTGGGAGGGCTGTCAGATTCTTTCCACTCTGCCCTGGGTGGACATCTAATCCACTGACCCCAATCAACAGGGCTGGACAAGGGGCAGCCCTCTACTGGGGCCCCAGGGGAATACCCTGAGCCCTGGGAGAGAGGCTCCCATGAAGGCGAGAGTCCTTAGTCTGGGCCTTGACTGGAGCACAGGACAGCTTTCCATTGGGAGATTAGAAAACGGCTCATTAGGAGAAAGTCTATCCCATCTTCCAAGCACAGCAGGCCTTGATGAATGAACAGAGACAGTCTATGTTTTTAGAGCTTTATTGTACAAAGTCAGGGGGAAAGAGAGAAGGTGAAGAGAGAGAAAGAGAGAGAGAGAGAGAGAGAGAGAGAGAGAGAGAAGAAAGGCTAGAGAGTAAAAAAGAGAGCAAGAGGGAGAGAGAGTAAGAGAGTGAGAGGAGAGGATGAAGACAGGGTGAGGAGAGTAAGAGAAGAGAGTAAAAGAGTGAGGTGGGGCCAAGCAGCCCCTCTTATGGTGGGCAGTTATCTTT
The DNA here is from genome assembly GCF_000001635.26 of Mus musculus. NCBI lineage: Eukaryota > Metazoa > Chordata > Mammalia > Rodentia > Muridae > Mus > Mus musculus. Next base: position 70,858,796 of record NC_000081.6, on the reverse strand, counting down.
ACTGTTGCTAGGTAACTGGGAGGAGTCTAGCCTGAAGGTCAGAAGTTTGGGACATTGTCTATGTGACTGCTAGCCACACTTCTCCTGTGAGGGCTGTGGGGGTGGTCTTCAACAGGAGCCTGAGTTCCAGGAGACATGAGGGAATGCCTACCCTGTCATGTAGGTGAATTATCACCACTCCTGGGTTCAGACCTCAGCTCAACTGGAGACCAGACTGTCTGTGTATATCCCAAAGCCCCACGAAAGAATACACATGGTATGTATTCAATGATAAGTGAATATTAGGTACAAAGCTTGGCATACCCATGATACAACTCACAGACCATATAAAGATCAAGAAGGAGACCAAAGTGTGGATGCTTCAGTCCTACTTAGAAGGGAGAAGAAAATAATCTTGGGAGGTAAATTGTGGGAGGGACTTTAGAGGAAGAGAGGATGGTGAGGGAAAAGGAAGGTGCAGAATCAGGTATAGGAGGAGGCAGGGGAGATGTACAGATTTTCAGTATTGAACAGAGGTGTGTAGCAATGGGGAATGGAGAACTGTGGGTAGCTACCAGAAGGTCCCACATGCAAGAAAAAAAAGGGCCTCACAAGACCCCAGTGCAATGTCACTAGCTGAAATATCCAACAAAAGGGAGGGAGAACCTGTAGAGACCTTGTCCAGAGGTTAGGCACAGCCCCTGGATGAGGGATGGGGCCACCCACCTATCTCCATTTTAACCCAGAATTGCTCCTGACTAAAAGAATTAAAGGGGCAAAGAGTAGAGCAGAGACTGAAGAAAGGGCCAATCAGAGATTGCCCCCCCCTGGGAACCCATCCCATATGCAGACACCAAACCCAGACACTATTGCTGATGACAAACCAGACACTATTACTGATGACAAGAAGTGCTTGCTGACAGGAGCCTGATATAGCTGTCTCTTGAGAGGCTGTGCCAGAGCCTGACCAATACAGATCTGGAAGCTCATAGGCAACCATAGGACTGAGCAGGGTGACCCCAATGGAGGAGTTAGGTGAAGGACTGTAGGAGCTGAAGGGGTTTCAGCCTCATAGGAAGAACAACAATATCAACCAATCAGACCTCCCTGGAGTTCCGAGGGACTAGTCCACAAACCACAACCACAAAGTATACATGGAGGGACCCACGGCTCCAGTAGCATATGTAGCAGAGGATGGCCTTATCTGGCATCAATGTGAGGGGAGGCCCTTGGTCCTGTAAAGGCTTGATACACCAGTGTAGAGGAATGCTATGGTGGTGGGCAGTTGGGTGAGGGAGCACTCTCACAGAAGCAGAGGGAGGGTGATGGGATGGGGGTTGGTGGAGGAGAAAATGTAAAAGGGGATAACATTTGAAATGTAAATAAGAGAGAACCTGACAGCTTCTGGAACAGGCGGAAGCACAGAGGCGCTGAGGCAGCACCCTTTGTGGGCTGGGGACAGCCAGCCACCGTCCGGACCGGAGGACAGGTGCCCGCCCGGCTGGGGAGGCGGCCTAAGCCACAGCAGCAGCGGTCGCCATCTTGGTCCGAGACCTGCCGAACTTAGGAAATTAGTCTGAACAGGTGAGAGGGTGCGCCAGAGAACTTGACAGCTTCTGGAACAGGCAGAAGCACAGAGGCGCTGAGGCAGCACCCTGTGTGGGCCGGGGACAGCCGGCCACCTTCCGGACCGGAGGACAGGTGCCCACCCGGCTGGGGAGGCGGCCTAAGCCACAGCAGCAGCAGTCGCCATCTTGGTCCCGGGACTCCAAGAACTTAGGAATTTAGTCTGCTTAGGTGAGAGTCTGTACCACCTGGGAACTGCCAAAGCAACACAGTGTCTGAGAAAGGTCCTGTTTTGGGCCTTCTTCTTCGGCCAGGAGGAGGTTCAAATACAAGATATCTGCGCACCTTCCCTGTAAGAGAGCTTGCCAGCAGAGAGTGCTCTGAGCACTGAAACTCAGAAGAGAGAATCTGTCTCCCAGGTCTGCTGATAGATGGTAACAGAATCACCAGAAGAACAATCTCTAAACAGAGTCAACTATAACTACTAACTCCAGAGATTACCAGGTGGCGAAAGGTAAACGGAGGAATCTTACTAACAGGAACCAAGACCACTCACCATCACCAGAACCCAGCACACCCTCTTCGCCCAGTCCAGGGAACCCCAACACACCTGAGAACCTAGACCTAGATTTAAAAGCTTATCTCATTATGATGGTAGAGGACATCAAGAAGGACTTTAATAAATCACTTAAAGAAATACAGGAGAACACTGCTAAAGAGTTACAAGTCCTTAAAGAAAAACAGGAAAACACAATCAAACAGGTAGAAGTCCTTACAGAAAAAGAGGAAAAAACATACAAACAGGTGATGGAAATGAACAAAACCATACTAGACCTAAAAAGGGAAGTAGACACAATAAAGAAAACTCAAAGCGAGGCAACACTAGAGATAGAAACCCTAGGAAAGAAATCTGGAACCATAGATTTGAGCATCAGCAACAGAATACAAGAGATGGAAGAGAGAATCTCAGGTGCAGAAGATTCCATAGAGAACATCGGCACAACAATCAAAGAAAATGGAAAATGCAAAAAGATCCTAACTCAAAATATCCAGGAAATCCAGGACACAATAAGAAGACCAAACGTACGGATAATAGGAGTGGATGAGAATGAAGATTTTCAACTCAAAGGTCCAGCAAACATCTTCAACAAAATTATTGAAGAAAACTTCCCAAATCTAAAGAATGAGATGCATATAAACATACAAGAAGCCTACAGAACTCCAAATAGACTGGACCAGAAAAGAAATTCCTCCCGACACATAATAATCAGAACATCAAATGCACTAAATAAAGATAGAATACTAAAAGCAGTAAGGGAAAAAGGTCAAGTAACATATAAAGGCAAGCCTATCAGAATTACACCAGATTTTTCACCAGAGACTATGAAAGCCAGAAGAGCCTGGACAGATGTTATACAGACACTAAGAGAACACAAACTGCAGCCCAGGCTACTATACCCAGCCAAACTCTCAATTATCATAGAGGGAGAAACCAAAGTATTCCACGACAAAACCAAATTCACGCATTATCTCTCCACGAATCCAGCCCTTCAAAGGATAATAACAGAAAAAAACCAATACAAGAACGGGAACAACGCCCTAGAAAAAACAAGAAGGTAATCCCTCAACAAACCTAAAAGAAGACAGCCACAAGAACAGAATGCCACCTTTAACAACTAAAATAACAGGAAGCAACAATTACTTTTCCTTAATATCTCTTAACATCAATGGTCTCAACTCGCCAATAAAAAGACATAGACTAACAAACTGGCTACACAAACAAGACCCAACATTTTGCTGCTTACAGGAAACTCATCTCAGAGAAAAAGATAGACACTACCTCAGAATGAAAGGCTGGAAAACAATTTTCCAAGCAAATGGTATGAAGAAACAAGCAGGAGTAGCCATCCTAATATCTGATAAGATTGACTTCCAACCCAAAGTCATCAAAAAAGACAAGGAGGGACACTTCATTCTCATCAAAGGTAAAATCCTCCAAGAGGAACTCTCAATTCTGAATATCTATGCTCCAAATACAAGAGCAGCCACATTCACTAAAGAAACTTTAGTAAAGCTCAAAGCACACATTGCGCCTCACACAATAATAGTGGGAGACTTCAACACACCACTTTCACCAATGGACAGATCATGGAAACAGAAACTAAACAGGGACACACTGAAACTAACAGAAGTGATGAAACAAATGGATCTGACAGATATCTACAGAACATTTTATCCTAAAACAAAAGGATATACCTTCTTCTCAGCACCTCATGGTACCTTCTCCAAAATTGACCACATAATAGGTCACAAATCAGGCCTCAACAGATTCAAAAATATTGAAATTGTCCCATGTATCCTATCAGATCACCATGCACTAAGGCTGATCTTCAATAACAAAATAAATAACAGAAAGCCAACATTCACATGGAAACTGAACAACACTCTTCTCAATGATACCTTGGTCAAGGAAGGAATAAAGAAAGAAATTAAAGACTTTTTAGAGTTTAATGAAAATGAAGCCACAACGTACCCAAACCTTTGGGACACAATGAAAGCATTTCTAAGAGGGAAACTCATAGCTATGAGTGCCTTCAAGAAAAAACGGGAGAGAGCACATACTAGCAGCTTGACAACACATCTAAAAGCTCTAGAAAAAAAGGAAGCAAATTCACCCAAGAGGAGTAGACGGCAGGAAATAATCAAACTCAGGGGTGAAATCAACCAAGTGGAAACAAGAAGAACTATTCAAAGAATTAACCAAACGAGGAGTTGGTTCTTTGAGAAAATCAACAAGATAGATAAACCCTTAGCTAGACTCACTAAAGGGCACAGGGACAAAATCCTAATTAACAAAATCAGAAATGAAAAGGGAGACATAACAACAGATCCTGAAGAAATCCAAAACACCATCAGATCCTTCTACAAAAGGCTATACTCAACAAAACTGGAAAACCTGGACGAAATGGACAAATTTCTGGACAGATACCAGGTACCAAAGTTGAATCAGGATCAAGTTGACCTTCTAAACAGTCCCATATCACCTAAAGAAATAGAAGCAGTTATTAATAGTCTCCCAGCCAAAAAAAGCCCAGGACCAGACGGGTTTAGTGCAGAGTTCTATCAGACCTTCAAAGAAGATCTAACTCCAGTTCTGCACAAACTTTTTCACAAGATAGAAGTAGAAGGTATTCTACCCAACTCATTTTATGAAGCCACTATTACTCTGATACCTAAACCACAGAAAGATCCAACAAAGATAGAGAACTTCAGACCAATTTCTCTTATGAACATCGATGCAAAAATTCTTAATAAAATTCTCGCTAACTGAATCCAAGAACACATTAAAGCAATCATCCATCCTGACCAAGTAGGTTTTATTCCAGGGATGCAGGGATGGTTTAATATACGAAAATCCATCAATGTAATCCATTATATAAACAAACTCAAAGACAAAAACCACATGATCATCTCGTTAGATGCAGAAAAAGCATTTGACAAGATCCAACACCCATTCATGATAAAAGTTCTGGAAAGATCAGGAATTCAAGGCCAATACCTAAACATGATAAAAGCAATCTACAGCAAACCAGTAGCCAACATCAAAGTAAATGGAGAGAAGCTGGAAGCAATCCCACTAAAATCAGGGACTAGACAAGGCTGCCCACTTTCTCCCTACCTTTTCAACATAGTACTTGAAGTATTAGCCAGAGCAATTCGACAACAAAAGGAGATCAAGGGGATACAAATTGGAAAAGAGGAAGTCAAAATATCACTTTTTGCAGATGATATGATAGTATATATAAGTGACCCTAAAAATTCCAACAGAGAACTCCTAAACATGATAAACAGCTTCGGTGAAGTAGCTGGATATAAAATTAACTCAAACAAGTCAATGGCCTTTCTCTACACAAAGAATAAACAGGCTGAGAAAGAAATTAGGGAAACAACACCCTTCTCAATAGCCACAAATAATATAAAATATCTCGGCGTGACTCTAATGAAGGAAGTGAAAGATCTGTATGATAAAAACTTCAAGTCCCTGAAGAAAGAAATTAAAGAAGATCTCAGAAGATGGAAAGATCTCCCATGCTCATGGATTGGCAGGACCAACATTGTAAAAATGGCTATCTTGCCAAAAGCAATCTACAGATTCAATGCAATCCCCATTAAAATTCCAACTCAATTCTTCAACGAATTAGAAGAAGCAATTTGCAAATTCATCTGTAATAACAAAAAACCGAGGATAGCAAAAACTCTTCTCAAGGATAAAAGAACCTCTGGTGGAATCACCATGCCTGACCTAAAGCTTTACTACAGAGCAATTGTGATAAAAACTGCATGGTACTGGTATAGAGACAGACAAGTGGACCAATGGAATAGAATTGAAGACCCAGAAATGAACCCACACACCTATGGTCACTTGATCTTCGACAAGGGAGCCAAAACCATCCAGTGGAAGAAAGACAGCATTTTCAACAATTGGTGCTGGCACAACTGGTTGTTATCATGTAGAAGAATGCGAATCGATCCATACTTATCTCCTTGTACTAAGGTCAAATCTAAGTGGATCAAGGAACTTCACATAAAACCAGAGACACTGAAACTTATAGAGGAGAAAGTGGGGAAAAGCCTTGAAGATATGGGCACAGGGGAAAAATTCCTGAACAGAACAGCAATGGCTTGTGCTGTAAGATCGAGAATTGACAAATGGGACCTAATGAAACTCCAAAGTTTCTGCAAGGCAAAAGACACTGTCTATAAGACAAAAAGACCACCAACAGACTGGGAAAGGATCTTTACCTATCCTAAATCAGATAGGGGACTAATATCCAACATATATAAAGAACTCAAGAAGGTGGACCTCAGAAAATCAAATAACCCCCTTAAAAAATGGGGCTCAGAACTGAACAAAGAATTCTCACCTGAGGATTAACGAATGGCAGAGAAGCACCTGAAAAAATGTTCAACATCCTTAATCATCAGGGAAATGCAAATCAAAACAACCCTGAGATTCCACCTCACACCAGTGAGAATGGCTAAGATCAAAAATTCAGGTGACAGCAGATGCTGGCGAGGATGTGGAGAAAGAGGAACACTCCTCCATTGTTGGTGGGATTGCAGGCTTGTACAACCACTCTGGAAATCAGTCTGGCGGTTCCTCAGAAAATTGGACATAGTACTACCAGAGGATCCAGCAATACCTCTCCTGGGCATATATCCAGAAGAAGCCCCAACTGGTAAGAAGGACACATGCTCCACTATGTTCATAGCAGCCTTATTTATAATAGCCAGAAACTGGAAAGAATCCAGATGCCCCTCAACAGAGGAATGGATACAGAAAATGTGGTACATCTACACAATGGAGTACTACTCAGCTATTAAAAAGAATGAATTTATGAAATTCCTAGCCAAATGGATGGACCTGGAGAGCATCATCCTGAGTGAGGTAACACAATCACAAAGGAACTCACACAATATGTACTCACTGATAAGTGGATACTAGCCCAAAACCTAGGATACCCACGATATAAGATACAATTTCCTAAACACATGAAACTCAAGAAAAATGAAGACTGAAGTGTGGACACTATGCCCCTCCTTAGAAGTGGGAACAAAACACCCATGGAAGGAGTTACAGAAACAAAGTATGGAGCTGAGATGAAAGGATGGACCATGTAGAGACTGCCATATCCAGGGATCCACCCCATAATCAGCTTCCAAATGCTGACACCATTGCATACACTAGCAAGATTTTACTGAAAGGACCCAGATGTAGCTGTCTCTTGTGAGACTATGCCGGGGCCTAGCAAACACAGAAGTGGATGCTCACAGTCAGCTAATGGATGGATCACAGGGCTCCCAATGGAGGAGCTAGAGAAAGTACCCAAGGAGCTAAAGGGATCTTCAACCCTATAGGTGGAACAACATTATGAACTAACCAGTACCCCTGAGCTCTTGACTCTAGCTGCATATGTATCAAAAGATGGCCTAGTCGGCCATCACTGGAAAGAGAGGCCCATTGGACACGCAGACTTTGTGTGCCCCGGTACAGGGGAACGCCAGGGCCAAAGGGGGGGAGTGGGTGGGTAGGGGAGTGGGGGTGGGTGGGTAAGGGGGACTTTTGGTATAGCATTGGAAATGTAAATGAGCTAAATACCTAATAAAAAATGGAAAAAAAAACCAAAAAAACAAAAAAACAAAAAAACAAAAAAAAAAAACAAAAAAAAAGAAATGTAAATAAATAAACTATCCAATAAAATTTTTCTTGGCTGGAAAAAAAAGAAAAAAATGTAAAGTTAGGGATAATAGTAAAAATCCTTCAATCTCAGCACTTGATAGGAGAGAAGCATGTACATCTCTCAGTTATAGACAGACAACTACCACTACATAGCAAGAACGTCTTTTAAAAACCAGAGAGTTAAATTCAGGAAGTTAAAACCTTGCAAAGTTTAATCATAGGTAGCATGTGATGCACCATCTGCTCAGGTCTTTGCACTCTTTGTCCCAGATGGGTGGCACTCCCTGGGAAGTTTATGGGGAACTTCAGCCTTGCTTTAGTTAATATATCACTGAGAGAAGGCATGGAGTGTTTATACACCTATCCCACTCCAGTGCTCTTACTTTGCTTTGTGTTTGCAGTTGAAGATACAATCTGATCTCTCAGCACCTTGCTACTGTAGCTGTGCCTGGATCATGCCAGCCATGAAACCCTGCAATAATGGGTGCACATCCTTACAGAATGATAAACCAAAATAACCTCTGTCTTCTTACTAATGATAGTTGCCATTTCATAAGCTTAAACTTCAGCTATTTTATCATTTACCTTGAATAGTCTTGTGTAATAATATATCAGAAAACCTTCCCTCTCTCTGTGTCTTGTCTCTCTCTCTTTCCCTTTCCTTCATCGCTGTCCTTTTCCTCTCTATACATAGACATTGAGAATCCCTGCCGCACAACTGACACAAAACACAACTGTTGTAAGCACTTTGGCTGCAGTGTCTGTTTTTGTTTTGTTGTGTTGTGTTTTGTTTTCGATTTTCAATGGCTGATAGGAAGTGGTTATTTGGTACTTCCAAGATGTGGTAGACTTTCTGGTGCCAAAGACCTGGATCTAATTTGGAAAAGAAATAATCGGACAGTAGGTGGAATCAGATGCTTAATGAATCCCCTTCATTCCCAAGCTCCAGAAATTGCTTGATTTTTACAGTCACAAGCAGTACTGTGTACAAGAAGAAAGAAGAAAGAGAAGAGATCAGCAGTATGAGCACAGCCAGCAGTTCACCTCTCTGCTTATAAACCTTAATTAAACCTAATTTGTAAATCTTAATTGAACCACATGTACTAGCATTAATGAAGCAGTATAATAACATTGCTCTCCCAATAAGACAACACACTAATACTGAATACTTACATTCCTGGAATGCACTCATGCGGGTCTCATCAAAGCATAATGGGGAAGCAGATAAACAATTAATCTCATTAATTGCAATCAAAGGACAAAAAGTACAAACTGGTTGCCTAAAAGTATCAACTTTGAAAGATTTGTCCACAAGCAGTCATGGTGCTAGTGAACTGACAGTGTGAATCAGGCAGAGCCCAAAGATTAGACAAGGTCAAGAGGAAGACATCAGCTAGATAACTCTTAGATCATTCATTTGTTCATTGATTCATTCACTTACTCATCTGTTCCTCCACAAATGTGTATTTAGCCTGACTTTATAAACTGGCCACTCCCATTAACAAGACATTATTTGTAATAAAAAAATTGGCAAATTTGAGAAAGCTAGAAACTGTTTTTGATCAAACATAGACATTCATATATATATAGATACATATACATACACATATATACATATAGATATACATATACATATACACATATATATATATAAATTCAATTCATATATATGTGTGTGTGTATATATATATGTGTATATATATATATATATATATATATATAATCTCAATTCATATATATGTATATATATATGTATATATATATATATATAAATTCAATTCATATATGTATATTACACTCCTACTTCACCATTCCTCTACACTGGGGTATCAAGCCTTCACAGGACCAAGGGTCTCCCCTTACATTGATGCCAGATAAGGCCATCCTCTGTTACATATGCTGCTGGAGCTCTGGGTCCCTCCATGTATACTTTGTGGTTGTGGTTTCTGGTTTAGTTCCTTGGGAGCTCCGGGGAGGTCTGATTGGTTGATATTGTTGTTCTTCATATATGTATATAAATATACATATAATACATATATATAATATACATACATATAAATATGCATATATACATATAAATACACACACACATATGTATATATATAAATTTCTACAACCTAAAACCCAGGACAGGAAGGTCCTATTTGATTCCCAAAGCTGTAGATATTGTCCAATAACATCTATCAGCCACTGATTGGTAGACATACACATAGGAATGGACGTTCTGTTTAGTCATCTAGCTCTACAGACTATCCTTAATGCTTTGTTTAAACTTCCCTAATGGAATGTTAGCATCACACTGTGGATTTTCTGTCACAAAGTAGCTCCTAATTTTCTTTTTCTTTTTTTTTTAATTGCTAAACCAAAGTGTTTATTAGTTTTAAGTATCTGACATATCTTTACTAACATTTTACGATGAATATTCTTTATTAATCATTTTATTTGCTTACATTTCAAATGATATTCCCCTTCAAGGTTACTCTTTCACAAACTCCCCATCCCATCTCCCCTCTCCCCTATCCCCTTTGCCTCAATGAAGGTACTATTCCACCCTTTCACCCATTCCTGCCTCACCCCTCTAGCATTCCTCTACACTGGGGCATCAAGCTCCTCTCATTGATGTCAGATAAGGCCATCCTCTGCTACATATGTATCTGGAGTATGGTTCCCTCCATGTATACTCTTTGGTTGGTAGCTTAGTTGTTGGGAGTCATGGGTGGTCCAGTTAGTTGATATTGTTCTTCTTATGGGCTTGCAATCTCCCTCAGCTCCTTTAGTCCTTTGCCTAGCCCTTCTGTTGGAGTTCTTGGACTTCGTCTGTTGTTTGGCTGTGAGTATCCTCTTTTGTATTCGTCAGGTGCTGTTAGAACCACTCAGAGAACAACCATATCAGGCTCCTGTCAACAAGAACTTCTTGGTATCAGCAATAGTGTGGGGGTTTGGTGTCTGTAGATGGGATGGGTCTCTCGATGGGGTGTTCTCTGGATGGACTTTTCTTCAATCTCTGTTCCATTTTTTTGTCCCTGTGTTTCCTTTGGCCAAGAACATTTCTGAGTTAAAATTTTTGAAATGGGTAGGTGGTCTCACCCTTTTTCTTATTGCCTACTGCGTTGTATAGTCAGGTACTCCCAGGACACCTTGCTAGCAGAGATTGTGTGACTCTGAAACTAGGACTGATGTTTCCCATTCACATTCCACATGCATTTTGCCCTTTCTACAGCCAAAGCATGTGGCTTCACAAGTCTGTTCTCTGCTCTTTAATCTCCATCCCTATCCTTAGGCTCTTTGCATCCTATTTTCAGCAGTAGGCTCCTAGAGTTTCATTAGGAATCCCTTTCTTTGTTGCAAGAACAGATCAAAATCTCTCAGAATTGTACTTGGTCTACGTTTTAGTTGAGTCTCTGTTGCTCTGATAAAGCATCATGGCTAATTGTGATCTTTAGAAGAAAGACTGTATTTTGGCTTATAGTTCCAGAGGATGGAAGAATCCATAATAGGGACCTAGTGCCGGGAACAGGAAACTTGATAGATCACATCTCCATCCACAAACACAAAGCCAAGAGAGTGAACTTGAAGTGGGGTGAGGCTATAACCTCTCCAAGACCACACTTGATAATACACCTCTTCCAGAAAGGCCCACATCGTATAGATCCATAGTATCCCCCAACTTGTACCATCAACTGTTCAAATACTTGTGCTATTTTGCATTTTATTTATATTACCACAGTCGACCTTTCCATTAATGGAGTACAGTTTGTTTTTTTATATGCTTGCACTTTCATCAGACAGTGAGTGTCTAAACTGAGTCTTGACATCCACAGCATAGCCCAAGGGAACTCTTTTCTGTTGCATATTTGAGTAAAATCCTTCACAGGTCTGAGCCAGAGCTTCCAGACCTACATAAAATTGAAGCAGCTACTTCCCAGTGATCATATGCCACTGAAATATTATGGATTGAGGCTACTAATTTGAATGTCCACAGAGAGCAAGATAACCATGAGCACAGTATGCATATACCTATTTTCTTTTACCAAACATGTTCAGTAATATACATATGGGGAGAGAAAACTCAGTGTGTGTGTGTGGGGGGGGGGCACACATTGCTTACACAATACTATACTTTGAATGAGAAGAGTCCCCTGTAGACTTGTAGTTCCTTTTTGTTTTATCAGTCTCTAGATAGTGGCTCTCCACTGGGAGGCAGTAGAACTGTGAATAGGTGAAGTCTCTCTCAGGTATGTAGCACAATCAGGACAGGCTTACATGCTATATAGCCTGGCCCTTTTATGGCTGACCTAATCTCATTCTATGCTCCTCACCATTTAGATACAGCAAGTGTATTTAATCTTTCCCACCACAGCTCAGATACACACACAGAGGAAACCCCCTGCCCTGCCACAAATCAGTGAGCTAATACAAATCCTTCTCCTAAGTTGTTTCTTATTAGTTTGTTCATTTGTTTGCATGTTTTTTTTTTCTAACAACAAAGAGAAAAATGACTAGTGCAGAGCAGATGTCCTCAGCCCCTCTAGGTAGTAAGATATTCTTATTCTGCTTAGATTATGAACCTCTCACTAACCTCCAGGATCAGATCCAAACTCACTATTTTCTAGCAAGGCATGTCTGGATTTTCTCAATGGAGTCTCACCTTTCATTCTTGAATATGCTCTTTGTGTTTCTTAAGAGTTACTCAAAGGATGTCAGGAGAAAGAGAGTAAAGACCAAATATGGCCATGTTACAACCATAGATGAAGTAATTCAGCATCTTAGAGTCTTTGACTCTGATACTTTGAACATCCTAGATGAGTCTTCAGGGTTGATCTGCTACTGACTTCTGAGATCCCCTTTCCTCCATCTTTCCCATAAGTATAAATTCTAAGCAGACATGCTTTCTTTGTATTGTGTCAATAGCATCTCCTCTGTAAGCTTGCTTAAAAAATCATGAACTGTAGAGTTCATTGCAGTTCACTGTAGAGTACTTACATGGTAGCACATGTTCCCACATCATAAAATAATTTAAAAGTGATAATGAATGCTACTTAGTAGTACACCTTTAGATTTACAGAAAAAGAACAGAAAACAAGATGTTCCTACGTCCTATTCACACTCCCAATCTCAACACACTGTCCTGTTACTAATGTTTTATGAGTGTTGAACTTTAGAAAGATGAAGTCCCATGCTAATACACTATTATCCTGAATTCATCACACACATTGAGGCTCATTTTTGTGTCATGAGGATCTTTGACTGTTAATTTTGTCATGTGTCAATCTCTTTGCTATTTATTTTACACATCCTTCAGTTGCATAAGCATTTAGTTACAACCTATCTTTTTAAGCAAGCCTTCTTTGATACTTAATGCTTCCCCAACACTCTCAGTTAGAGTAGACAGACAAATAGAAACAGATAAGTAGACAAATTTTCTGCAGAGAATATGTCAATGTTCTTCAGGTTTGCTTTGTGCTTTCCTCTATTTCAATACTTGCTTCACTGTACTGTGGAGTCAGGCCTACTTAACTGTAGTGTGAAGAAGGGCAGCATGGCACTTTAAATAAGAAATGCCTGCCTTAGGCTCAGGCCTTTGAACAGTTGATCCTTGGTTTATGGTACTATTTGGTGAGTTTTATGAGGAAGTGGATCACCAGAGGCAGGCTTTAAGAGTTCATAACTTCACAACACCACTTCTAGTTTGCTCTCTCCGTTTCCTGTGAATGAAAACGTGGTTGCTTAGCATCGTGGCTGTTGCCACGTCTCTTTGAAAGGAAAAAAAAAAAAGATCTTTTTTCCATAAACTGTTTTTGCTTATGGTGTTTTACCACAGCAACAGATAGGTAAACAACACAGAAAATTATATCAGAGATTGGGCTATCACTGTGAAGAGAATGACCTTAGTGTGGGAAATGTTAGAACTTTAGACTAGGGAAGTGCTTTAGTCAGAGAATAAAGGACATTTTCAGAGGCTGAAAGATTGTAGTTCTCAAAGAAATGAAGACTGAGGTGATCCAACTCAAGGGTTTAAACAAATAACAACATTAGCAATTATGCTAAAGGTTTTTTCTCTGATGTTAAGGAGCAGAATCTAGCTATCTTCAACCCTTGTTCTATGAAATTTTTTTGAGGCAAAATTTCAAAGTAATTGATAATTGACTCTTTTTTTTTTTTTTTTTTTGGTGGAGCAAATTGTAAGACACCACAACATTGAATCTGTTGTTGAGAGTGCTTACTTGGGTTTACAATGAGAAAGAACAAATAGCACAGACAGAAGGGCAGGAAGGAAAGTTTTGCGAGGAAAAGAGCAGGAGAAAGCTTCATGTCACAGTCAAGGCTTGTGATGAAACACAGGCTATAATCCTTAAGAAGATTAAGGAGAGGCCTCTTTCTCTGCCCTGAATTGAAGAGAGGGTTTCTCCAAAGGCAAGAGCCAACTAGCTAAACTTCCAAGTTTTGAAAGAGATATAATGACCTTTAGTAGTTTGAGAAAGAAACTGTGTACAAAAGTGTCTGCTAATGTGATTCAATGTCCATCTGAAACTGGAAGCTGAATTTGACAGTATTTGCCATGAGCTTCTGTGCTTAGATGTAGGAAGGATGGATGCAGTTTATTATTCTATGGTGTAGAAAGCCACTGAATCCAGGCAGTATTTGGCAAAGGAATCCCTGTAGGAAGTTTCTGAGTGGGTAGGAGGTTCTGAGTGGCCATCCTGTGAAACTGTAAAAATGTAACCTGGGTTGCAGGGGAGATTCCATGAGGTTGGAGATGCAAGGTCCATGAGACATCTATGAAGAAGAAAGGAGATAATGTTATGGAAACAGCCCAAGGAAGAGATCTATGTTGCAGACTGCAAAGCTGGAGTCATTTAATTCCTTTAAAATTAAGACCTTAGACACAGAATGTATTTTCTGGTTTTTCTTACGGAGATGCATTCTTGCTTTAATCCAGTATTTAATCACTAATTCTTCCACTTTTAATTGTATATTACTCGGAGTTTTGTAAAGAAACAGAACTGATTGGAGTAAACACAAATAAACACACACACACACACACACACACACACAAACAAACAAAACCACACACACATTTATTAGAGTGGATTCCTGCTTACAAGCTGTGGTCAGTGTTATCCAACAATATCTGTCTTCCAGCAGAAAGGCCTTGAATCTAGTAGTTTAACAGTCAACATGAAGTGATATTTCAGCAGCCATAATCTATTGCTGGAGCCCTTGAAGATTCCTGTAGAGCTTCTGGTCTTCAGCCTATGCTGGAATTCTGAAGAAGTAGGTTCTAATTACTGCAAAAGAATGCCTAAGCCATAGGCTAGATGAACTTGCTAATGAGAGGGAGGGCAAGAAAAGAGGACAAAAGCTTCCTCTTTTCCATATTCCTTTATGTAGGCTGACACATGAAAGTGTGGCTCAGATTCAGAGTGTGCCTTTCCACTTCAAGTGATCCAGTAAGAACATTCCTCACAGGCATGTCCAGTGTGGATTTTAGTAAATTTCATATGAGAACAAGTTGACAAGCAAGAATATCCATCACAGATAGTAATGGACATTCTCGGTCATTATATGGTAGAACTACACAGTGTGTGGTGGTGGTGGTGGTGGTGGTAGTGGTGATGGTGGTGATGGTGGTAGTGGTGGTGGTGGTGGTGGTGGTGATGGTGGTGGTGGTGGTGGTAGTGGTGGTGGTGATGATGATGATGATGGTGTGTATGTGTGTGTGTGTGTGTGTGTGTGTGTGAGAGAGAGAGAGAGAGAGAGAGAGAGAGAGAGAGAGAGAGAGAATGTGTTTTGAAATAGTAGCCCATTTTTTTTTTAGCAAGTGTACAAACTCATGGGGTTAAAAGTAATTTTGTTTCTTCCATTTAATTTATACATTTGAAATCGATATTCATTATGAAATGTACACAGTTAAAAAGATGTGTGTAGGAGTTTGGTGTTTGGGGCTTGAGTTGTGGATTTTGAGGGCATTTGTTTACCTTAAACATTGTAGGCTGAAGTGAGTTGCTTCTTAGTTTTATTATGCTGCATTTTGATCATCAAATTATTCACAGGAAAGTACTTAATGACCAAAATTTCTACTTACTTTGTAGTTCATGAATTTGAACCACACTTGAATGCACAACTGAGTTGAATTGAATCCAACTCATTCCAATGCTGATCTTCTACCAGACCAGATCTGAATGAACTGTTCAAACAAATCCGGTGAAGTAATTGCTAAATATGCAAATTTACCCACAGAGATCACAGTCTGTTGTACAGATAATCCTGATACTGTTCTGGTTAAAATATGATGGAGTAAGAAGTAAATAATCATTATTTAACACAGCCCTGTTTTGATGAGTGTTCTTCAATTTGGGAAGAAGTCACATGAAAGTCATCCCATTGAGTAATAGGATAGTAAATTAGTCAATATTATTCTAAATAATATTGTAGTACATCTGTTGAAGTTAGAGAGTGTATTTGGGCTTGCCTAATACCACTCTATTCTGCTATCTGAAATTTCCTTAGTTTGGAAAGCAACATAAGTTCTATTTTCTTTGCAATAGTATGTCTAAATTTTGAAACAGGGAAAGACATATCTCAGATTGACTGAATTTACCAAGGATTTAATCAATGATGTCTTGAATTAGGATCTATCTGTCTCCATGTCTCCAGTGCTGACATTACAAGGTATATGCCAATATATCAGATTTAAATATAAGTGACTTAAATAACATTTAAAATGTCATAAACATTTATAAAATAATATAAATACTTAATAAGTTATTATGCATTTTGTTAACCATTTTAACAAATAATTAAATATCATTTAAATGCAACTAATTATATTCCACAAAATTTGCCCCATCTAATTATATAACATGAACTACATTCTGCTATGTCCACTTCCAAATGAATCAGGGGCAATCAAATGAGGTAAAGTAGCAGGTTCTCTTCTCTGAGTGTTGAGAATTACTCTGCAAATCCTGATCATCTTCACGTTCTCAATGAGAACAGAGAACTTTAGTGAAAAAGAAAGATTTAAGGGTAGAAGATTCTACTGATCTCTAGAGTGGATGGGTTTTCACTGGGATCCTTTGGAAGACACTGTATGACAAATATTACTGAAACCATTACTGGGCTAGGTGCTCTTCATGTATTGCTCAAATCAGTTGATGTCTTTCTTCTTATGGTCAGAATGGGTTGTCATGGTAAAAAGAAAAAGAAAAGAAAAAGCACACCTTAAGATACATTTTAAATTGTAATGGGTATGATGAAATAAATGGAATGACTGGCAATGGAGGATGTGGAAGAGGAAGGTCAAGGCCTCGAGAGGAAGATGGAGAGATGAAAGAAGAATAGATGAAGGGGGGGGGGAGGGACTTACTGTACAGTGTTGCCAGGAGAATCTCTTACCAAATAGACAGAGTTAAAAGATAAGGAGGGTACAATAAGAAGAGTATAAAGTGAAGATCCCTGGTGGAGGTACAGATATATCATTGCAAGATGGCAAATAGGAGCTTTGAAAAACTGAGATGGTGCTTAGACTATGTATAATATTATATTATATAGAAGCAAGAAGAAATGGAGCACATTGGAGAGACAGGACACAGTGTAACAACCTTCAGGAATAGCAGTTCACCATAAGAAATGACATGAGATACAATCTCAGTAACTCTGCACAGTCTGAAATATGTGAAAGTTATATACTTGGATGCGGTGAAATTTTCCTTTGGGGGTTGACAGCTTATTAATTTAAAAAAGTTCTCTTAGTGCACTCAGTTTCTGTCAATAATGAAATGCTTTACCTCATTTTGGACATGAGATGTTTATGGGGGAAAATGAAGGAGACGAGAGGAAGAATTATTTCTTCCTCATCAATCTATCATCAGTGTGAAGGAAGTCGGATTTTGTAGATTGAATTAATTCCACAGCAGCATCCTACTACCTGGCCCAATGGTTTACATTCCTGAATGAAAGACATACACAGCCTTTATATTTTGATATGCCTTAAACAGTGCAATAGCTGGGCTGCTTCCTAACCATTAATCCCAAGTTATTACTAGATTTTGTATTCTACCTTGACTACCCAGAATCCAGAAGAATGCACAACTGGGCCTCACTCCCCTGGCTGTTTCACATGCAGGCTCTGCCTTCCTGATATGCAGTATTCTCAGGGATGGCATCTCTACTGTTCTTCTTGATATCCTATCATGGCAGATCTCTCTCACTTTCTTCCTTCCTTTGTGTCAAGCCCGGGAATCCTAGAAGTTCACCTCTATCTTTCCTGCCCAGCCACTGGCTGCCAGCATGTTTATTTACCAATCAGAACCCAACTAGCACGTTCCCAGAAGCTACATGCAGGCACTCTTGTACAGTTCCCCCCCCCCTGGGGAGTATGATTAGCATTTGTAATAGAAGCAGCTACAGGACTTTATAGCAATTGCATAACAATAAAGAGTGCCAGGGGCGGGTCCTTCTTGGACCAGGAATTTAACCAAAAGTTGTGGTCTTACCTGTGCTCACAGGTATGTCAGGTACCTGGCAATCCATCCCATATACAGTCACCAAACCTGGACACTATTGTGGATGTTGGGAAGTGCTTACTGATAGGAACCTGATCTGGCTGTCTCCTGAGAGGGTCTGTCAGAGCCTGACAAATACAGAGGCAGAAGTTCAGAGCCAACCATTGGACTGGGCACATAGTTCCTGATGGAAGAGTTGGAGAAGGGACTGAATGATCTGAGGGGGTTTGCAGTCCCGTGGGGGGAGCAACAGTGTCAATCAGCCAGAGCCTCCCCAGTCCCAGCTGCAGGCGACTGAATCACCAACCAAAAAGTACAAGTGGAGCGACCCATGGCTCTAGCTGCATATGTGATAGAGGATGGCCTTGTTGGACATCAGTGGGAGGAGAATACCTCGGGCCTGAGGATGTTCGATGCCCCAATGTAGGAGAATGCCAGGGCAGGAAGATGGGAGTGGGTAGGTGGATGGGGGAGCACCCTCATAGAGGCAGGGGGTGGGAGGATGGTATAGGGGGTTTCTAAAGGAGACATCTGGAAAGGGGAAAATATTTGAAATGTAAATAGAGAAAATACCCAATTTAAAAAAGAAAACAAAAAGAGTGTCAAGGGGCTAAGAATGATCTATATAGTTTCTAAGGCAAAAGATATTTTTTACATATTTTATTAGTTCAAAGAAGGACTTAAATGTTTCAGAGAACATGGTAAATAAGTACTTTCTGTATACAAAAACTGGTGCATGTGCGTTTATCAAAAATTAACAAAAAGTATCATAATAGTTATTATTCCTGAGTAAAATCAGCCTATCTATCCTCTAAAGCAAAGCCATGTGGAAAGGTTCTGGTATCTAGACAAAACAACAACTTTCAGGTGGAATAAGAAAGGACATTCCAATATTGATCCTGATAACTGAACATGCACTCTTCAGCACGGTTGGAACTCAGCATCAATTGGCACATATATAATGCAGTATCTACACTAAGGCTCAGGAAATATCAAGGTAAACTGGGCAGAAAGATTGTTATGAGCCAGAGGTCCAGGATGTCTGCTGTGAAATAGTGTCTTCTACATATAGTGAACTGTACCCTTGAAACCTTAATAACAACCTACTCTAAAAAACATCACAAAACTAGTTTACATGCAGAAGTTGATGGAGGCCATTTCAAAAGCCCCAATCCATGAGCGAAGAGCTGCAGGTGTTAATGACTACTAAGAGAAAGAGAATGAGTCTTTTCTCGGGATGAACTTCTTAATCCTTTATTCAATATCAAGTGGTCAGCCTTAAGCACTTATAAATATGAATAACACAAAATGGTCTGTCTCATCAGGTGGTAGTGCTATTTTACATATACATTTATTATATATTTGAGGTTTGAAGACCGTCCTTCTCTCCTCAGTTGTCTCTCATCTGCCTCCTGAAACCATGAGCCAACTGAAATGCTTTCTTTTATTAGTTGTCTTGGTCTTATTGTCTATACACAGATAAAGAAAAGAAACAGGCACTGGGCAGAGCAAAGCCCTATTGTCTACCTTTCTCCTGCTATCTAATCTTCTAGTGGAGCTGTAAGTGAAATTTGGGTAAACTTATTTCATCACATTCATGAGAGTCAAATAGCCTAGGACTGAAGAAAATCTTGGGAGAATCTGCTGAAACCAGTGTCATCCTCAGGCTTTCCAACTTGATCCAAGGGAACAGAAAAATGAACCAATAGAGAGCAAAGCTCTGAATGTGAATCCTGTAGACATGACTAGGTTTCTCACTAGTTCTGCTCTTCTGGTAAAGGCTTTTGGTTTCTTATGCTTCATTCCCATCTTGTACCAGAATACCTGACAAACAGGTGCTTTCTACCTGTGGCTCTGTGTTGAAACTTTTTATACATTCTTTCTTGTTTAAATGCTACAATCTATCTCTGTACTTTCTGTTATTTGATCTCAAATTTACAACCTAGAGATCTGAATGCAGAGACTAGTTTGTTGGTCAAGGTCACACTGTCATTGAGTGAGGATTCAGGGTCCAACTCAGGCACCTGATTCCAGCTCTTTAGCATCACCCTGAGTACATCAGTGAGTGGGAAAACAGCAATTGAAAGATTAGAGAGGGAGTCATTGGAAGTAACACATTTTTAAAAATTGTATTTCTCCTATCATTTGAAGCTAAGTTTGAGAGCTTTTAATTATTCCCATTTTCATCTCCTATTCATGCTTTCCATTATGCAGGTGGACACAGAGTATATTATAACAAGCAGTTGTTGCAACCTTCATCTCTATGCTCAATGTCATACTTTCCTTATTATTTTACCGTCTAGCACACTTAATTGAACATAAGACATTGGATATTTTGTGTTTTGAAACATTTCTTCTTTTGCATCCTTTAAAGAAAGAGGATTGGACTTTGGCTGCCAAGAAGTGGGCTCCTTCTGCGTTCATTTTGTTCTTTCGAGTTTTGCTTTTATGTCAGATCAAGGATAGCTTATATTCTGAAATTTTTTGCTATCCAACTATGAGGCTCTTCTGGGACGTCTGCTGGAACTCTCGTGGATTTATCCGTGTTTCTTCACTTCAGTTAGGCAGAATTCTAATAACTTCAAGTTTTATAAAACATTGTGGATTATTCACCTTACATTTGTTACTCATTATTTGAGAACTCCATAGGTATATGCAGTGAACTTTCACCTTGTCTTCCCCCATTTCCTATATGCAGCTCTTTCTAGACAATCTCCAGAATATCCTTTTACCCAGCCTTATGTTATATTTCTTTTAAAATACTGAGACCTATTAGTGCCGGCCATATCTCCCTGGAT
This sequence comes from Mus musculus, assembly GCF_000001635.26. Taxonomy (NCBI): domain Eukaryota; kingdom Metazoa; phylum Chordata; class Mammalia; order Rodentia; family Muridae; genus Mus; species Mus musculus. The sequence continues at coordinate 70,837,704 of NC_000081.6, read as the reverse complement.
GGGAAGTCATCCACTCAACTATGGGCAACCAACAAGGGACAGCATCCTTGAAGAAAAATAATCTTTCTCTCCTAGTAGCCAACAACTGTCAATAGTTCTTTTTGTAGGAACAGAGAATCATGTGACCCTTACCATACATTCTAGATTGTTGACTGGCTTAATCATCTGAGGGTCTAATTCAGGAAACCATAGTTGCTATTAGTATATGAGTATGATGGTCCTGCCATCTCAAAAGTCATTGATTCACACTGTTGACCCAACCTCTAGCTCTTATGATCTTTAAACTTCCTCTTCTAGAGTATTACCTGAATATTTTTGAGGGTATGTGTAATAACATACAACAGTTGGAAATGAGTCAAGTTAGATGCCCATCGATAGATGAATAAATAATGAAAATTTTGCAAATATACACTACAGAAGTTACTCAGCTCTATTGAAAATTGAAAACATGAAATTTGGAATTGAATGGATGAAACTGGGGAAACTTCTTTAGAGAAAAGCAAGGCCGGCTATGAACAATAAAACGTGAGGGTCCTAACTTCAGATCTTTACATTTATAGTGTTCTTGGTTGTAACTTATTTGAATTCTTAATGAATCAATCATTTCTCTCTGTCAATCATGCTTTCAGCTTTTAATCATCCACATTTGTGGATAGGAGGCACACTGAGGTTGAGCAAGGGCTCAAAGAATATTTGCAGAATCTGTAGATTTTAACTATCTGGGTTTTCTCAACTTCTACTTGTTTCTACATCCAGGGAATCTTTCTTTGGCTTATTTTTCATCCTTCAGTGGGTTACTTCTGGGGATAGAAAATTAGGGTGCTTGAAAAAACCTCTCGACATACACTGATGTTTTCTTTTCTAAGTTATTATGGTCTGGCAATACCTGTAGAGCAATGTCAAAAATATATCTTTATTTTTCTATCTTATTCTTTCTTCTGAAGGAGCATGAATCTAAATCACTACAATTTTTTTCATGAGCAGAAGCATAAATTCAATTTTATTATTTAGTACTAACTATAAGCAACTAACTTAGGCTATTGTTCTGGGTTTTATGTTCATTGGATAGAAGTAGGTTGCTAGAGATGGAGTCTGTGTTGGCAGAGTCTGGATGGCTGAGGTGCCCAAAAATTCTGCTAGGAAGAGAATACCCTTTGCTTGTTATCAAAAGCCAGGTGAGTTTTAAATATTAACATTCTTTCTGTTTAATTAGTATTCCAAGTTTAGAAAGAACATAAATGACTGATTGAAATTGCTTGACTTAATGAAGCCTTAATAATAACCCTAATTCTGTTTATTTGGCATCTATCACTCATACATGAAGAGCTAATGCCTTTTTTAAATAAAATAGTCATAATGAAATAAAGAAACCCACGATATATATTATCTTCATTCTTCTAGACACTTAACCTTATCAATAGAGACATTGAACCCATTAAGATAGGTCTACCAAATATGTACATTTTTATATTTGGCATCTGATTATACCCTAACAGTAAATGTTAAGGAATATTTACTTGTGCCTTTGGTAACTAAGTAAAAACATAGCCCAATTTGAATATTGCATTTTGGTATGATTATCATTATATTTTATTCAATTCTGAACCCCCTACCAGAATGCTCCTTTTTCAGGTGTGGTATAGGAGGAGTTACATTCAACTATCTGTAGACATGAAGTCATTTGGCTGAAAATGGATCCTCTAGATATCTTGCATCTAGCATCCCATTCATCTTTAACGCTGAAGGAAGTCTGTTCTATCGTTGTTCACGGATACAATATGAAGTGTGAAATGGCATGTGATATGTCAGAACTGAATCTAAGTAGTTCCTAATACATATTTACCCACAAACACACTTGCTCAGATGACCATGTGTCTTTCTGCCCCAGCATCCCTTTAGCACACCTGCCTTTCTCCTAGAAGCAGTAGGTCTGCCCTTGACCCACTTATTCAGCATACATTGATAAAGAAACCAGCTAGAGTGACATATCTAAATGTTTTCTAAGTAAACCCAGGCCCTGCTTTTAAACTATCAGTAAAAAGGTAGAATTGTAATAATCACTACATTTTGCAAGAGGTAGAGATTTTGAGAAATAAAAAAGAAAACTAAACTGAGCCCAAGGGATCAATTGAATGAAGTAGATTAAGAGATCAATATGGAGTTTTTGTTGACAATGTTAGAGAAAGAGAGAGAGAGAGAGAGAGAGAGAGAGAGAGAGAGAGAGAAAGGAAGAAAGGAAGAAAGGAAGAAAGGAAGAAAGGAAGAAAGAAAGAAAGAAAGAAAGAAAGAAAGAAAGAAAGAAAGAAAGAAAGAAGGAAAGAAGGAAAGAAGGAAAGAAAGAAAAGAAAGGCCTTTGCATCCAAATGGTACTATGGAATATGTGGAACACTACCAAAAAAGACTGGCTCATTCTGGAGGAAGTGTGTACACTGGTACATCAGAAACAGAGATCCATTTTCATTGGGCTCATTGGCCTTGCTTTCCACATTTGATGTAATATTTGCTGTGCACCTGCTTAGGAGCCTCTGTAGAATGCAAGCTTTCACAGGGAAGGAAGAACTCTGTCCTACTTACCTACAGCTTCTAAGTCTTTAAATAACCACCATCCTACATTTAGCGCAGGCTTTCACAGTGGCTGTTTGAAGACTCACTAGTAAATGCATTTCTTATATACAATGAGAAATGTACAGCCACATGTTTCTGGTTTTTGTCCAAGCCATTCCAGTTATTTAATTTTTCACAAGCTGATGCTATAATCCTCCAACTCTACCTTTCCACTCATCAGCACTGTTAGCAATTACTCCTAGAACAATCATTTCTTAGTGAGTTTATTTCTAACCAAATCTAATTTTGCCATTATTTCCCCCTCAAAGCCTATCTGCGTTATGTTCCTGTGCACTATGTCCTTGCTGCATCATACAATTTAGTATAATTTGCCAAGTGCATTAACAGGCTATTTATTCTCACTTTGAAATCTCATGTGATTTACCTCCCTTCGTGCAACATGCCACCAAGAATAATGTAGGTGTCTACTAATTTAAATGAGCCAATGGTAGTTAATATTGAAAGGTTATGAATATAAAGGGAAAAAATAACAGAAGAGGTTTGAATAGATAATGAAAAAATAAGAAATGCTTACAATGTAGGACTTATTCAGAAAATATGCTGGAGGAAAATAGATAAAACTAAATGTGCATATGAGGTCTGAAATAATTGGGAAATAGTCACTTAGAAGAAAATGGCAGAAATGTTAATGTTATACAAAGCCTGCATTAATAAAGTAATAAACATGTCTTGGAATGTCATTGCACCGGGGCAAATGTTCACTCTGAGAATTATTAAATGTATCCTTCTCTTTTGTTTTATAGATAAGGTGAAAAAGCCCAGGGGATGTGGCCAAGGGCATACCTCACATAGACGGAGCAAATCCCAGAAGTTCCTGATATTTCTTTTCATTAGGTGTTGCCTCCTCAGAGTGTGTCACCGAGGCCTTCACAAATGAAAGCCCCATGGGTTTAAAATGACATGCACATGGCTGTTTCTTTCTCTTTATTGCCTTTACGGAAACAAAATGTGCAGTTATTTTCTGTATCTGATACACTGAAAAACCTGTAAGTTAAAGTCAAAGTGGCTGCTAGAAAGATGGTGTCTAATTACTTGGAGTCAGATTTCAGTATATAGTCTTCTTCATTCCAAGATTGGCATCATTGCCTAACCCTAACACACACTGGATGTTAAATTTTAATAAAATGGAAATGACACATGGCAACTTGTCTTCGTTACAGACCCCAAAAAGACACGATAGCTGCTGAGATGACTTAAAACAAATTTTAGAAATTTTCCATTGGTTGCATCCTGGATGCTGAATGGACTTAACCACAAACTCAGAATCACTTGAGCTATAATTTGAATTTGAAGTTTCTCTGTTGTCATAATGCTAGCCCTGATGGCATGTTAATATTCTCTGTTACCTGCCCCTGGGAATGCTTACTTGACATCATTATAATTTGCTGGGGCAGTCAAACATGATTACACTTATCCTCTTGTCCAGAATTGGAACTAAGATGCCATACCTTTCCTCCAAGGCTTGATATCTCACATTTATATTTAGGCACCAGATTTGGTGAACCATAAGCCTGGCTTAATAATTCTAATGCAGAAATTAGTATTTCTAAAGTAGCTACAAAAAGAGATAACATAAAAGTAAAGGTGTAGAAAAGGAACAATATCAATATGCCAGTCAAAATCAGAAACAGATATTGTATTAAAATGTCATTTACTTGTGTTGGAGGCCAGCATTATTTGTTTTACATTGCACTTTATAAAAACATACAATTAATAAATGTTCAACAGTATACAAAAATATGTAAGTGATGTGCTTATGTTTAGGATAGCAAATGAAACAAATAATACAGTTTTCATATTAATTTTCTCCCTATATAGAAGTATACATATTCCATCTTGACCTACCAAATAGTCCAAATATGTTCACATTGCAATTTATAAATACATTTATATATAATTTTAGGCATAGATATTTAAATTAACAAATATATTATTTCACTAGAAAAGATATCAGGATTATAAACAATTCCCTCTAGTTCTCATTAACTGCAACATATTGACAGATCAATTAAGTATTGGGAGTCTGTCTTTCCAAACTTAAATAAAGGACTGATATTAATCCAGCAGGGTGGATGTGTTTTTGTTTTTGTTTTTGTTTTTATTTTTGTTTTTGTTTTTATTCATAGGAAGTGTCAGCAGTAGTGTTGAAGCCCTTGTCCCTGCTAGGGAAGCTCTTTAGGACAGAATTCCATACACAACCCCAAAGACTGGTGATAGTCTTTTGTACTTATAAGGGTTGTACAGATTTTCCCAAAAATCTGTATTTTCTCTTCCCCATGGCATACAGAAAATGGCAACTTTGTACTGCCTTTATTTTTTTCTCTTCTCTAGAGGTTAATTCCTTCCCCCTTTGGGAGTGGCCACCATAATCATGTCTGTGTATCATGTCCACGAAGAAAATGACCAGAACATATTTAAAGTTCAGAGGGCTTAAGAAGCTTTTTTTCTTGAGTCTGGAAACTTGGTCAGTTATTCATGTGACATCTTTAAGTCAATGTGTAAGGCAAACAAAAGCCAGTGGTGACAAATGGTTCCACATGAACATATACTTGGTGGAATTATAATAATAATAAAAAAACTTCTAGAAGACAACTCTGCAATACAATATGACCTATAATGAAGTTACATGCTTTTAAGCCTGCGGTTTCCAGGATTTAAACAAAATAACTATTCAGACATGTTTAGAAAATGTGTCATAATGAGTGCTTAAAATAAAAATTATTTGATGTATGGAAAGTATAGAAATAACCCTGTGGCCTCATACAAAGTCACTATTTTAATAAGCTGGGATAATTTTCTAAGACAAAATAGAATAATTCACTAAAGTTACAATTTTTCTGTTAGTTTCTATATTTTAAAATCCCTCTAATATAAGGTAACACAGTATATACAATTATATTTCTAATAAGATTCTTATTTTACAAAGCTGCACAGTTATGACTAGAAATAGGCTTGTCTTGATAATATAGTATAATGTAGGCTATTTTTTCTCACTTATAATTTCCTGTATTTTATAAATTTGCTATAATTAAAGTATATACATAATTAAGGCAAGAATATAACTCTTTAGTCATACAAGTTAGAATATAGAAAAAATTTTGGAAACCTGTCCTTCCCACAGAGTGTATTTCCACATAATTTAACTAAAATCTGTATTTTTAAGCAACTGATTTCTTCCTATTTTCTCCAATACCTTCAACTTCAAGATGGAGTCATTTGTTTTCTTTCTTATAGGAGCTTCTTAGTTGGTAAACAGTCAACCATATCTGAGCCTTTTAGAGCATTTTATTCACATTGATTCACATTGATAATATTGTATTAAAACTTAACTTGCTTCATGTAAGTTCCCATGTCAAAATCTCCACTATTATTTGATATGAGACAAAAAATTGTCCTATCAATCATTTGTGATCAAAGTCCCATCTACTTCTCAGATTCATCTGAAGCTGTCCTTATGGGCTGGTCATACCACTGAGTCCTTTGGTCAACATGGTCTTTATCATGAAACTTCAGGATTTGTAACCCTGGCTGTCTTAGAGCTTCGTATCATTGAGACTTGAGCTTCCAATCTTATCCTCAAAGAAGTCTTCCTGCTCCTACTGAATTATCTAATTTCCTCACTTCATATGTTTAGACAAACCATATTCTTTTCGCTCACGTTATGCAGCAGTCTAGCAAAATGACATCTTGGCAGGACTCTCTCAGGACTGTTTTTTCTTTTTGTTTTCTAAGTTCTATATCCATGTATCTTTTTAAACCACTTGATCATCAAATAAAGTTTTGTATTGCCTAAGGAAGGCTCTCTAAAAATGGAAAATTCAATACCCCTATAAAGTATGGCAATACATTATTCCTGCTTTATTGAGGTTCTAAGAAATATCTTTTTGGAAACCAAAAGACTCTTGAGCATCTTGACCCTCTTGATTTGACATGGTTCTCACACATCTTGGGGAATTTCCTTCTCTTCTATTCCCAATGTTCTTTCACAAATGTGAGCTGATTTTGATTTTGAGTTAGTCTAGTCAATGGGAAAGTATCAAGTCACCTTAAAAAATTAATGTACAATTTTCTGTTTAAATGCAAAGTTTTTTCCATGCATTCCTCATCCAGGTGGTTATTCAGGCTCTTGTTATCCTTGTCTACTAAGTTTCTACCTTGCTTTTGTGATCCCTAATCATTGGTAAAGGATGAGATGTGGGGTCTGCATTCTGAACAAGTTCTCTACTGTAAAATATTCTATAAAGTATTCCTCTGTGTATCTACTTAGCATCTTACAGTGTATCCTGCAAATAGATGATAGGTAAGCTTTATGTCCTTCCTTTGCCTGAGTTATAAAAACAGAATTCACTCTCTTCCCACTGCTACTCCACTCCCAACCCCCCTAAAAATACAGGTGCTGGTTTCTAAGATGGCGATTAATGCTTCAGTAATTTAGTTCTGTAACATTCCCTTTGATTAATATATCCACAGACAGTTTGGATCAGAACTGTCCCAGAATGCTCTTTCTGGTAATTGTTCTTTGGATTTTATCCAATTGTATATGGCAGAGTGAGTTGTTTTCACATAAGCCTATTTTTTTCTTAATGGGATGAAACTCTTAACAGCCTGATACCATGTCTTTCTGTAGCTCCTGTAATCCTTAGATGGTACCTACAGAGAAAACATTAATAATTGTTAGTAAAGGAAGTTGGAGTTGGAAGCCTCAGAAACCACAGAAAAGTCACTGGTTATGCCCAATATAAGTATTTATAGCAATAAGAAAGGGTGCAAGTACCCTATATGTGGAACAACAATATGAACTAACCAGTACCCCCAGAGCTCATAGCTGCATATATATCAGAAGATGGCCTAGTTAGCCATCAGTAGAAAGAGAGGCCCATTGGTCCTGCAAACTTTATATGCCTCAGTACAGGAGGAATCCAGGGCCAAGAAGTGGGAGTGGGTGGGTGGGGGAGTGGGCGGGGGAGCATGTGGGGAACTTTTGGGATAGCATTGGAAATGTAATTGAATTAAATACCTAATAAAAAAAAAGGTGCAAGTGACCAAGTGTCACATTTGGAATTGTATATGTTAAAATAGATAAATGGCTTCATTGCACCAACTGGTACACCTGTATTTAACTTACAAATTCAATTTCAATAGAGCATTTCTGTGAAATATCTATGTGAGTGAAATTACCAGACTTGCAAAACATGTGTTTAAGGATTAGAACAACCCCAGGTGTTGGTGGCCCAAGCCTTTGATCCCAGCACTCTGAGGGAGAAAAAAAGCCAAACTACCAAACTAAAATTTAACCCCTTCAATATAAGAATCTCTAATCCAATGGCATAACTATTTCACAGCAACAATTTGAACTTGTAGAATTATCTTATCCCCCCCAACAACACAATCTTATTAAATGTGTTCTTCATAAAATTTATGGTGACTGAGAAGATATGGGTGAGTGTACACTTGGAAAATATGATCCTCGTTCCTAATTGAGTAGAATCTAAAAAGAGAAAGTCAGGGGCTGAGTTAGTTGCAGCTGTTGGGAGTTAGCTGGACAAGTTGAATTAGAATTCATTTTAAAGATATGCCCAAGGAGGTCTAATCAAACAAAGCTCAAAGTAGCTGCGCTTATAGGCAAGGCAATTTAAGGATTACTCATAAAATAGAATATTTTATTGCACCTTTGAATTCGGGACACAAGTGTTAGAAGGGGCTCAAGTCCTACATACTGATTTGAAAATGAGTTTTCACTTTTTCTCTTTAAAGCTTACACGAGTGAGCCTTTAAAAGCTGAAATTTACAAATAACTGTAATTTCTATTAGTTATTTATTGTGTAATTAAAATTCAGTAAATACTCAGTATTCTACAGTTTTGAATATATAGAAAACTAAAGTTGGGATATCATAGCTTTCTAGTCCACCATAACAAGATCTGAAAACTGTTGATGTTTATGCCTACTAATATTTAAAAGAAAGGATTATAAGTTTTCTGTACAAGTAAGATTTGGGATAATTTTTATTTTCTTGTTAAGATTACATAGACTCTTGTGAGTTTTGTAAAATGGTCCACTTTGCCTTGAAGAATGAATCACAGACTACACATGAAGTGATTTCAGACTACCCCAACAACTGCATTACGTTCTGAATTAGAACAAAGGTGTCCTTGAAATTCAGGTCCAAGTCATACACACCTTCAACTTGTCAGAGAAGGAAGCACAGTTTATCAATGTCATTACAGATTATTGTAGAATGTACATCATTATATTTTTAAAGTAATGTAACTCTAACATTATTTGTTGGCTTCTTGATAGCATTGCAAGAAAACACTAGGTTTTATGGAAATGTCAGAGATGTTAATCACTCAAGAAGCAGCTGCCGCCCTTTCTGAAGGGGATATGAAGCAATGAGTCTGTGGTTCAGAAGGTCCTCTTTTTCTCATCCTTCTTTTATTAAATTCAGAACCAAACAATTAAAAAGTGAGTGAGCATATGGGTAAGAGAAAAAGAGAAAATGAAAGGGTCACAGCAGAAATGATATTTATCATGAACTTGGTAATAAAAAGTCAGTATCGCTAACTAGCATTCTTATGACTGAACATGTTCCTAGTGTCATCTACATTATAGTCTGTATCACTTAGTCAGTAGACATGTTCTATTCAGGAGGATTTCCTTATCCTCAGAAGATGTGTCCTTAAGTACCTTCCATTCCTGGAACACCTGTGACTTTTAATAAACTCACACATAATAGGAAGCTGCTAGGGAGTTCAGGTTCTCTAATTGTGAATCTCTTTCCATAAGGATGTCATGCCAATGAAGAGCTGCTGCTCTTCTTTTCCTCAAGTATCAAGGGACTCTATCACCCTACATCACTGGCTGCCATTATTTGTTATGAAACAATTTGGTCTCAATCTTTAAATTTTCTGGAAATATTACTCTGCACAAAGCTTTTTTTTTTATTTGTATATATGTACTGCATAGTATATATTTTGTACTTATAATAGTCTTATGAATGGAGTAGTTGATAACTCTCCAAAGGTGAAAGGCAGACTAGTCAACACTCGATGGCCTTTATTTACAGCTTCCTAGATAGAATTGCACCTGGTTGCCTGTGACATCCCAGAATATGAATTTAGCAAAAGCATCATTGTCTATCATGTTCTAGTCTTTTAGTTCTGCTACCTGGTTATTTTTTCCTTTATTTTTTTAAGTGTTGCCAGCAGTAATGGCAATAATTTTTATTATTTACTTATAGAGGCCCTGAATTTAAAACAGACTAATAAGGTATATATGGAGAGGTTTAGAGGAAAGAAAGGGGAGGAAGAAATGTTGTAATTACATTATAATCTTGGTTGGTAGAGGGGTAACTTGGAAGGGGGGGTATCATTTGAGATGTAAACAAATGGAATGATTAATTTTAAAAAAGTTAAAATGTAAAACAATTTATATGTTTAAGTATTATTATGTGTATGGTTGTGGAGAATTGCAGGCTGGTATCCAGTCGAGCTGAGGTCTGAACCCCGATGGTCATAATTCATCTACATGACATGGTAGGCGTTCCCTCATGCTCCTGAAGCTCTGGCCCCTGCCTAAGGTACTACCTCCCACAGCTCCCACAAGAGAAGCATGGTCAGTAGTCACCTAAGCAATGGCCCAAGCTTCTGACCTTCAGGATAAACTCCTCCCCAGTTACCTAGCAACAGTGAAGACCATAAAAAGGGGTGCTCAGCCCGCACCTTGCTCTCTTATTCCTTTGTCCTCTCACCTCTCTCTTCTCTCACTTCTCTCTCCTCTTCCCTTTCTCTTTGTCTTCTTCTTTCCTCTCTTCTTCTTCTTCTTCTTCTTCTTCTTCTTCTTCTTCTTCTTCTTCTTCTTCTTCTTCTTCTTCTTCTTCTTCTCTCTCTCTCTCTCTCTGTCTCTCTCTCTCTCCGTCTCTCTCTCTGTATCTGTCTCTCTCTGTCTCTCTCTCTCTCACCTTCTCTCTTTCCCCTGCATTTCTATAATAAAGCTCTTAAACCATAGAGTCTCTGCTCTGCTCCATCAAGGCCCACTGCACACTCTGATCAGTGTTGGGAACTTCTTCCCCTATTCCCTCTCTCCCTCAACCCTGGTGGCTTTAGCAAATTAGCTCTGGAGGGGGTTCTTCAGGCAGGGCTGCCCCTTGGACACCCCATGAAGAGTGGGATAGAGGAATGCTCACCCAGGGATGAGTGGATAGGGTAGATAGCAGCCCTCCCATGCCTGACTGACCAAAGAATCGGGAATCTCTGGTGGGACTTAGGCATCTTTTTCCTATCCCACTCCCCCCTTTATTTTGTTCCCAACATATGGGTGTCTTGCCTTTGCATATATATTAAGAGCACCACATGTGTGCCTGGTAGGATAAAGGTCAGAAGAAGGTAACAGATTCAACAGAAGTAGCTATAGATGGTTATGAGTTGCCAAATGGCTAATAGGAACATAGCTCATATCTTCTATAAGAACAGTAAGTTTCCTTACCACTGAATTATATCTCTGAGCTCCCCACATGTTTTGTCTTTTAGTTTGCATAATACTATCTGGCAACTTTCAAAGCTGCTTAATGTTTTTGATTCATTGTAAGTTATTACATCAAAATTATTTTGTATGGCTTAATTCTAAAATATACATTTCCATTGTTGTTTCCTCCTTTTTGTTGGTACCAGCACTTAATATGATATCTACTATTTAAAACAACCTATGTTTCCAATACAATATTGTTGGATGATATAGATGAAACTTAGTGCAGTGGACCTTAAGAACTGATTTATCTTGTGTGGATTGAATAGCAAATCACTGTCTCTCTTTACCATTCTAACGTTCTGCCTTCTGCTTCTGAGACAGTGTCTACTTTGAGCACTTTTCAAAGAAGAAATCAGGTAGTAACTGCCCTTCTTGGATTCACTTATTTTATTTAATGTTATATTGTCCAGACACTCCTATGTTAGAGTTCCTAGAAGTATTTCCTTATTTATTATAGATGGATAATATTTCACTGTAAAGGATTTTAAAAAGTACCAATGTTATCAAGGGCATGAAGAAATTGGGAAACTGTTGTTTGGAGTGTAAATGGGATCACTTGTGATTTTCTCTAGTATAACATTTCCACTTTTGGATATTTATCTAATTTTACTAATAATAATCTCTTGCAGTGATGTTTATATTTTCATGTTCATAACAGTATCATTTATTTAGGCAAAAGATAGGATATATACACAAGACTAAAATTCCACTTATATTACTTTTCTCCATTGGTATATGGTGATGTTTCATAAAAATGTCCATGTGCAATGTGAGGGACATCATGTTACCATGTAAGTAGAATATCTATGCTTTGCTTTAGACATTTCAAAAGTATGCAGAGGTGTGACAGACATAAGGGGCAGCATGTATTGAATACTGATTCTATTGGTGATGGCATGCATAAGCTGACTGTATTAACAAGATTGAAGAGAATGTCTAATTAAGCAGAGGCTTATGTTCAAGAAGAGACAAGGCATGTTGCTGTCACTGGGGCCAAATCATGTAAACCAGAAGACAGACACATTAAAAGAAGAAAGAATCAGCAGTTCTCAGAACACCATGAACTCAATGTTGTGTGATGAAGTTGCCTCAGCTGCTACAATAGTGTTTAAAAGCGAGAACATAGATGCGAGCTACACATGTCGACTCTCTTCTAAAAAAATATTATGTGCAAAAAGGAAGAGACAAGGGAAGTTCCCTGGCAAAATGCTTCAAACAAATTATCAAGCTTAAATTAATATCAGAGTGGAGTCATATAAATAGTATGTATGTTAACAATCAGAAAATATAACATACACACAGTCATATACAAACACATATGTAAGTCTGACTCTGTGTGCTTATAATACGTAATAATCAGAAGAGTAATACATATCTACTACCTCAAACATTTGCTAGATCTTAATGTGGAGAATTTTCAAGTTTTTAATAAACCACAGCCCTATTGCCATGCTTTAGGTTCTAAAACGTTAAAAGTCATTTCTCATATCCAACTACGGTCCTCTACGCATTAAGTGTTTTCTATCCAGTCTCATTCCCATACTTCATCCCTATACTTTGGTTACCACTATTCTCTCCTATAAGATCAGCATTTACCTGCAACATATACCTGGAAACATGCTTGTCCTCTTGGTCCACCACCTTAGTTTAACATCACTGTTCATTTACAGCCTTTATCTGAAGAACACATAGCATCACTTAAATCCTGAGAAAAACATCCTATATCCTCCAAGAGCAATAAATTATACAAGTAGAAGTCATTGTTTTCAGAAACAATATGCTACATTGTCACAAGTAAGAAACATGTAAGGAGATACATTGAATTCCTAAATGGTATCTTCAAACAGATAAGTAATCTGACCTAAAACTTAAGGTAACCAGGGAGTGTTGCACTAGATAATGCAGGGAAAATAGTTTCCTAGGAATGATAAATGCACACTTAGTAGAGCAACATACTACTAGAAGTTCAACATGGGGTTATCTGAGCTGCCTGGACTCTGTAGATGTTTATAAATATGAATTAAATATATGTTGCCTTAGAGGATGAATATGACTTATATGGGTGAGCTACTGAATGTATGATCTTGAGCACTTAAATTTCTCTTAAAATTCAGCTGTTTCTTGGAGGATTGAGAAGACTGTGAGAGTGTGTATGCGGTGAGTTTAGTGAATGAATACATGTGGATGTCCCACACAAAGGTGGATGGATGCCAAACAAGACCTTTTTTCACTCACCAATCATACCATGACATTATAATTATTATTATTATTATTATTATTATTATTATTATTATTATTATTATTATTATTATTATTTTACCTGTTAATACTATTGTATTGGAGTTGTTTGGATCAGCTACAGTCATCTGTCTGAGCCATCAGCACACTGGCAAAAAGTTCTGCTGTGTGCGACCCTTCCTTAGTGTTCAAAATCAGTGAGTAACTTTTCACGGCTTTCTGTTTGTTGGCTTAGTTGGTTTCATTTATTTCTCTACACTCCGATGTAGGAGTTGACTACTCTGACTTGCTGTGGAAATTCAGGCCTGTAGGAACACATTTTCTTTGGGAAATGCTCCTGAGGGCCAGTGAAGGAACCTTTGGGATGTTCTTAGACACTGTTTCAGTGGCTTTATGCCTCTTCAATGACAAGATTTCTCCTAGAGATGGATTGAGAACTCTGTTGGTATAATGATCATGCCCATTGGCCTTGAGGCCAATTCCCTAAAGTGTCTAGTCAAAGCCCCACCTGAGCAATGAAACGTATGTTCCTCCTCTTCAAGCATTACAGACCTAGCTTTGTCCTAATATTTTCTTCCTTCCTTCCTTCCTTCCTTCCTTCCTTCCTTCCTTCCTTCCTTCCTTCCTTCCTTCCTCCTTCCCTCCCTCCCTCCCTCTCCTCTCTCTCTCCCTCCCTCCCTCCCTCTCCCCCCTCCCTCTCTCCCTCCCTCCCTCCCTCTCTCTCCCTCTCTCTCTCTCTCTCTCTCTTTCTTTCTTTCTTCTTGGTCTCATTCATTTTTCTAAAACCATGTTTTACTTGTTTCCAAGGCTGACTTGTATTTTCCAGCAATCCTTCTGCATTCAACTTCTGGTGTGCTAGGATTAGACACAAGTCCAGCCCACTAGGACTTCCTAATAAAAGCACCAATTTTCTCTTGCCATCGAGCTGGGGTAATCACCACTGACAATTTTATTTCATTTTTTCCCCTCATCTCCAATCTTCACAACTCTGCAAATGTTACCTCTGTCATAAATATTTGCCTGGAAAAAATGTGTAAGTGTTTAAACAGTTTTTGCTAAAGCTGACCTAACACTTTGGAAGGTAATTCTCTGATGAACATTTTTGTGAATCCTCACCTTAGTAACTCACTTCTGTGTTAGACACATAGATGCTCACTCACTGGAGAGAAAGACTTTCTGCACAGTGACTGTGCCTCATGCATAATGGGGTGTCTATCACATAGCACACATTAGGCTTAATCAACTTGTAAATTGAGATGAAGCATCCTTAGGGTGAAATGCAAAGATCTCAAGAATACCTGCTGATGAGATTTTAACCCGTGCATGTAATGGTGTTAAAGACTTCCAGTGTGGTAAACAAAAATTTCCTCCCACAAGGCAATTTCCTGTGACCTAGTTCAGTCTGCAGCATCTAGACAGCTACTATGTATTTGTTCATCAAAACAGGTTGTTGCCCTGGACTATCTGTAAATGGAAATGTGCATTATGTGATTTTAAGCTTGGCTTTTCATATTCTTTTTCTCTCCAGATACAGTTTAGTTGTTAAAAGTATTAGAATTTATGGGTTTATCCTTGACCAATTGTTTCCTATTTCAGGAAGCCGGCATTTACACCCTTTCTCCTATCAATATAGAGTCAGGTTGATTCTAACTTAAGGCTATAAAGAATAATTACTATAAACATTCTTGTGTAGATTTTAATATGTTTTCTTGCTCTGGTATTGTATTGTGTGTGCATGTGTGTATTTGTGTGTGAATGTGTGTGTATGTGGGTACATATTTAGCTTTATACTAAAAAGCTAAAATGAAAGAAGAAATAATGAAATAAAGAAAAAAAACTAACTCAAATAAGTAAATAAATAAATCACTGCCAAAATGTAAAAAGAGCAGTACTTCAGCCAGGGATATAGTGTGGTACAGAATAATTGCATAGACTACATAAGTGGTCTCTACCTACAAAACACAGTCACAGACATACCATAGTGGCTACTATTACCATTTATTATGCAGTGCATTTTCAGCTTAATGAGATTTTGGTCCAAAATTTTATATTTACTTCCTATATGATGACTCTTCTTTTGAGAGCAAAATAATATCCCACTGACCACCAAGTTTTATTTCCATGGATGTTAATTACTTCTTAAGAGTTTATCAACATTTCAGAGTTAAATTTTCTGCCATGTTTCATTCACTTGCCTTTGTTTTTGTAAGAGTACTTTATAAATTAATGATGCTGACTTTCTTTTGTCAGATCTGTAAATTAATGTATACCTTTTAGCCTATGTTTATCATTTTTTAATTTTTTTTTTACTTTTTGGTATAATTGAAGTTTTTACCTTCCATTTCATTACTCAAAACTTCCATGTGCCACACCCTTCCCTAATGTTTTTTTTTTTCAGAGTTGTTATTTTTTAATTGGTTATTTTAATTATTTACATTACAAATGTTGTTCCTCTTCCTGGTATTCCCTCTGCAAGTCCCCTAACCCTGCCCCTGCCCCATCTCTATGAGAGTGCCCCTACTGTCCCCAGCTCCCAACTCCCATTTCACTACCCTAGCATCCCCCTATGCCCTATGCTGAGGCATCAAGCCTTCACAGGATTAAGGGCTTCCCCTCCCACTGATGCCAAATAAGGCAATCCTCTGCTACATATGCAGTTGGAGTCATGATATCTTTCCATGTGTATTCGTTGGTTGTTGGTTTAGAGAGCTCTGGGGTTGGGGGTGGGTCTTGTTAGTTGATATTTGTTGTTCTTCCTAAGGGGTTGCAATCCCTTTTAGCTCCTTCAGACCTTCCCCCAACTCTTTCTTTGCAGTCCCTGTGCTCAGTCCAATGGTTGGTTGCAAATATCCACATCTGTATTGGTCAGGCTCTAGCAGAGCCTCTCAGGGGAAAGCTATACCAGGGTCCAGTCAGCGAGCACTTCTGGTCATCAGAAATAGTGTCTGGGTTCGGTGGCTGCATATGGGTTGGATCCCCAGGTGGGGCAGTCTCCAGATGACCTTTCCTTTAGTCTCTGCTCCAATCTTTGTCCCTGTATATCTTTAGAAGGAACAACTCTGAGTTAAAATTTTTGAGAAGGGTGGGTGGCATTATCCCTTAAACAGGGGCCATGCCTAACCTTCCCATTTGGTCTCCTCAGGTTTTCTCCCCCCTTTGTTGGGTTTTTCAGCTAATATCCTTCTAAGTAGGACTGAAGCATCCACACTTTGGTATTCCTTCATGAATTTCATATGGTTTGTGAGTTGTATCATGGCTATTCAGAAATTTGGGGCCAATAACCACTTATCAGTGTGAGTGTGTTCTTTTGTGACTGGGTTGCCTCACTCAGAATGGTATTTTCTAGTTTCATCCATTTGCCTGCGATTTTTTTCTTTCATTTCAGCAGGTGGTACTGTCTAGATGTTGGTTTATTTTTTAATTTTTTTATTAGATATTTTCTTCATTTACATTTCAAATGCTTACCTGAAAGTCCCCTATACCCTCCCACCACCCTACTCCCCAACCTACACTCCTGCCTCCTGGACCTGGCATTGCCCTGTACTGGGGCATATAATCTTCTCAAGACCAAGGGCCTCTCCTCCAATGATGGCCGACTAGGCCATCTTCTGCTACATATGCAGCTAGAGACATGAGCTCTGGCAGTACTGGTTAGTTCATATTGTTGTTAAATCTGATAGGGGACTAATATCCAATATATACAAAGAAGCTGGACTCCAGAAAAATCAAATAACCCCATTAAAAATGGGGTACAGAGCTAAACAAAGTACTCTCAACTAAGGAATACCGAATGGCTGAGAAGCACCTGGAAAAATGTTCAACATCCTTAATCATCAGGGAAATGAAAATCAAAGCAACCCTGAGATTCCGCCTCATACCAGTCAGAATGGCTAAGATAAAAAATTCAGGTGACAACAGATACTGACAAGGATGTGGTGAAAGAGGAACCCTCCTCCATTGCTGGTGGGATTGCAAGCTTGTACAACCACTCTGGAAATCAGTTTGGGGTTCCTCAGAAAATTGAACATAACAGTACCAGAAGATCCAGGAATTCCTCTCTTGGGCATAAACCCTGAAGATGTTCCAACTTGTAAGAAGGACACATGCTCCACTATGTTCATAGCAGTCTTATTTATAATAGCCAGAAGCTGGAAAGAACCCATATGTTCCCTCAACAGAGGAATGGATACAGAAAATGTGGTACATTTACACAATGGAGTATTACTCAGCAATTAAAAACAATGAATTTATGAAATTCTTAGGCAAATGGATGGATCTGGAAGATATAATCCTGAGTGAGGTAACCCAATCATAAAAGAACTCATATGATCTGCACTCACTGATAAGTGGATATTTGCCTGTGATTTTCATGAAGTCATTGTGGAGTTTTTTTGTTTGTTTTTCTGTTTGTTTGTTTGTTTGTTTTGGTTTTTCAAGACAGGGTTTCTCTGTATTGCTCTGGCTGTCCTGGAATTCACTCTGTAGACCAGGCTGGCCTTGAACTCAGAAATCCACCTGCCTCTGCCTCCGGAGTGCTGAGATTAAAGACATGTGCCACCACGCCTAGCAAAGTCATTGTTTTTAATAGCTGCAAATTACTCCACTGTGTACAGGTATCACATTTTCTGTATCCATTCCTCTGTTGAGGAACATCTGGTGGTTTATTTCCATCATCTGGCTATTGTAAAGAAAGTGACTATAAACATATGGAGCATGTGTCCTTGTTATATGTTTGGGTATATGCTCAGGAGCAATATTGTTGGATCCTCAGATAGTACTTTATCTAATTCTCTGAGGAACTACCAGACTGATTTCCAGAGTTCTTGGACCAGCTTGCAATCCCACCAGCAATGGAGGAGTTTTCCTCTTTCTCCACATCCTAGCCAGCATCTGCTGCACCTGAGATTTGGTCTTAGCCATTCTAATTTTATGTGGTGGAATCTCAGGTTCTTTTTATTTGGTGCTTACTCACGTGACAGCCAACATGTAAAAGAATGGAAATTGATCCATTCTTATCTCCTCGTACAAAGCTCGAGTCCAAGTGCATCAAGAACCTCCACATAAAGCCAGATACACTGAATCTATTGAAAGAGAAAGCAGAAAAGAGCCTTGAACACATCAGCACAGGGGAATATTTCCTGAACAGAACCAAAGGCTCAGGTTCTAAAATCAACTACTGTCAAATGGGATCTCATAAAATTGAAAAGCTTCTGTAAGGCAAAGGACACTGTCAATCGGACAAAATGGCAACCTACAAATTTGCAAAAGATCTTTACTAACCCTACATCTGATAGAGGGTAATATCCAATATACAAAGAACTCAAGATCTTAGACTTCAGAGAACCAAGTAAGTCCATTAAAAATGGGGTACAGAGCTAAACAAAGAATTCTCAACTAAGGAATACTGAATGGCTGAGAAGCACCTAAAGAAACATTCAACATCCTTAGTCATCAGGAAAATCTAATTCAAAACAACCCTGAGAATCTATCTTACACCAGCCAGAATGTTTAGGATCAAACACTCAGATGACAGCAGATGCTGGTAAGGATGGAGAGAAAGAGGAACAGTTCTCCTTTGCTGGTGGAATTGCAAGCTGCTCCAAACACTCTGGAAATCAGTCTGGCAGTTCCTCAGAGAATTGGAAATTGTTCTACTGTACTGTTTTTCAACTACCCATGTTTGCTAAGGTCATGGACCCTAGAAGAGAACCTACTATTTCTACTTCCCTAAACAAGACTACTTTCTAATTGTATTCTAAATGCTTATAATCATACATACAAATAAGTATTTCTTGGTAGTTATTAAAATTTGATATATAATAATTAATCATTTTTAACCCTAGTTTTGAAATTGTCAGTTCACCAGGTTTCAAGGAACAATCAATTGCTTTCACTTTTTTTTTTTTTAACTGGACAGATGAATATCTTTCTTTTCTCTTTTGTATTGTATTTTCTTTCTCATTTTAAATTTGAACACAGTGATTTTGGTTTACAACCTTTACCTCACTGTATAGAAACACAGTACACTATGTGTACTGATCTAAAACTGAATCACAAAGGAAGAGAAATACTTGAAATACTGTTCTCCAGCCACTTGAAAACATATCGATGTTGGCTATTGTGATGGTAAAGGTATCATCACTTATATCACACTTAATTCAAATCATTCAGATTTTCAGATTGTTTGCTTTTCTTTGGGATCTTTTCCTTCTGTTTATTTTTTTCAATTCCAATATGTTATTTTTGTTTTATCATATTAATAATATATTATTACAATTTTATTCCTTAGAACCCTGTTTGATTTCTAATAAGAGCCAGAAAGGTAATGGATTCAGATGGGAGGAAAGATGAGAAGGAACTGGGAGAAGTAGTGGGAGGGGAAATCATAATCAGGACATATATAGTATATGAAAAAAATAATTTTTTTTCAAGACATGGTTTCTCCTGGAACTCACTCTGTAGACCAGGCTGGCCTTGAACTCAGAAACCCACCTTCCTCTGCCTCCCAAAAGCTGGGATTAAAGGCATGTGCCACCATTGCCCAGCAATTAAATCATAAAAAACTCCCAGTTGGCTTTATAAATATTTTCTATCTGCCCTTACCACTTTTGATTTGGTTTCCATCACTTTCTAGTAAGTTAAAGAGACTTATCACAAGTGTAGTCTCCTTTCAGAGTAGCCTGTCTACCACGGACACATATATAGTGTTCTGATTTTGGATATCACATATCATTTCCTTTGTTTTGTCACTAGTTCCTTCCAGTTGGAATAAATAGATCATGTTTCCCTGGGAGAGGTGACTGTAGATGGAACTTTGGCAAGTAAAGACTTGAATATGGCAGAAGAGCTTACCAACCAAACTATTCATATTTCCTGGGGTTCTACAAGGAATATTTATACAAAAACCATCTCTGGACTTTAGAAGTGCTCAGAACTAAGAATTGTCCCAGTGCATCACCTTTGGGATAACTGGGTAGACTCAGCTTGATATCAAATTCTCATCTGCAGAGATGCAGAAGCCCCTGTCTACTGCTTTCTTAAAATGGCATAAGTAATCAATGTTTGCTTTTGAATCAGTATAAGTTTTTAAAGGGCTTTAAGAATTGTGAACACACACACACACACACACACACACACACACACACACTTTAAGCAGAAACACAAACTTGTGTCTATTGATCCATTGCAGGACACTTTAACATTATTACATACAACCACTATAATTTTCAGTTACTTACTGGTCATTGCATCATTGACTTTTTCAGGACTGAGTCCAACATAAGTCTCTATTGATCTCTGTACTTGAAGGAATAGAGGAAACTGCATCAAGCCTTCGAACAGTCTTCTTGTAATTCTCTGACATTGCTTTAAATTCCTGCTCATCAATGGCAGCACAGGACTCAGAGAGCTCCCCCAGCTCTCCATAAAGGAATTTACTAAATTGGAATTTGTTCCCAATATCAGTACATATTTTTCTCTAATATGTTCTATTAAGGGGAGATAACAGTTTGCTTTTGATTTATCACATGTATATATTTACATAGCCTCTCACACCTGGTGTCAAGATATGTTTCAGCCATGTTGTGGAACCTTGGCTGAAACCTGAGTTTATTATTTTATTTTATTTCATAATTTTATTTTATTTCATTGATGCCATCAGAGAAAACACAGGCATACTTTTTTTCTGTTATTTACTTTTTTCTTTTATTGAAGATAGATCTTTTCCATACAATACGTCACAATTATCATTTCCCTTTCTCTACTTCATCAAGTTCTTCCCCATCTGACCTCCCACATGAATGCACTTCTCTGTCTACTGTTAGAAAACAACCAAACAGGCATCTAATAATAAATATAACAATAAAATAAGATTAAAACAAAAATAAATAAATCAAAACAAGATAAAACAAAAAAGGAAGGAATGAAAAGTGCCCAAGAAAGGACACAAGAAACAGATATAGACCCAAAGGCCCACTCTTTTACACAAGAAATCAAAGACAATTCATTCACATGTTCTTTGGTGTGTGCTTGTATTTCACATTTTATATAATAAACATGAAATTCGAAGATCTTAATTAAACAAAATTTCCCATCAGCCAATAAGTGGTAGAATTGAGTTAGGACTTCAGACACCTAATTCTTAATTCTACTTACTTCTGCCTCATAGATAAGGTTCTCAAGACTACAGAAGATTAAGACTTGGGTATAACTGACAAGGTATTGGGAAGACCCTGTCATTGAAGGTGTGTAAATTGAAAAGTAAGATCAGAATCAAACACAACTGCAACACATTTTTGTATTTTGAAGGAATACTTTGGGTAGATTAGGTAGATTGATAGGTTTTCTGCACACAGCTTTAACCTCTCACTCAATATACAATTTCCAAATTTAGAGAAATTAATTTCTCTTTTGAGTTCAGTTGCGGCTTCATATTTTTGGAAGAGTTGTGGAGGGATATCCCTTCAGATGTCTTCATCTCCCTGACAGATTCTAAACTGCTAAAATCTGGTCTTAACTTGTGCTTTTCTCCCTAGAGAATATTCTTCTTGAGATGTCAGAAGAAGGAAGGATGCTATAAATCTCTCTTTGAGAAGACAATGAAGAAAGAGTATTATAATAGTCAAAGAAGGAAGAGTAGACAATGAGGTTGGTGATCCCAAATTCAATTAGTTATCAAGATGCCATGGTTTTATAACTTCAGTTGAGTTGGAAACAGCCCCCACTTATGAGTCCAGGTTACTCCCATGCAAAAATCAAGATAATCATCTAGAAGTTAGAAATTTATTTACAACTTTTTGGTGAATATTATCTCACTACATATCTCACATTTGCAAGTTATGACAAGTCAATTTTAGACCTGGGATAGTGTATTCAAAAATTAAGCATGTGAGATCCTTGATTTTAAAACATACAATTTTAGTTGTCACAGCTTTAAGTGGAAGGAGGTGAGTGTCAGCAAGCATATGTGAGCAGGAAAAATAAAAATATTTGTAGGCACTTTGATGCTTCAATGTTATGATGATAGGTACATTGCTTCTACAGTCACTTCAGTGTTAATAATGCACAACATCAAGACTGGACCCTGTAGACCTTGAATGACAGAGATGAATACAACTGAAATCTTCAACTCTAATAAATATACTATACTTGGAGGGGGTAGTGATATTAAGTAGATAATACATTAGGTAAGACAAATGGGAAACTTTTATAAATTCTTGTTATTTGGCTATTTTTCTTATTAGATGTTTTCTTTATTTACATTTCAAAGGCTATCCCCTTTCCTGGTTTCCTGGTTGGATATGGGATGGATCCCCAGGTGGGTCAGTCTATGGATGGTCATTCCTTCAGTCTCTGCTCCACACCTTGTTATTTAGTTATAAATCTAAGACTTTTCTAACATAAAGTTTATTTTAAAAATATGTTAGCTGAGGAACTGGGTATATGGCCCAGCAGTTCAGAGGGCATTCTGCTCTTTTAGAGGACCCAAGTTTGTCTATTAGTACCCACATCAGGCAGCTGACAACAGCCATCAGTAACTTATATTCTAGGAGACCTTATGTTTCTTTCTGGTCTCCCCTGGCACTGCACTCACATGGAAAGACCCACCCTCAGACACATGTATGCATATAATTTAAAAAGCGAAATAAAATATTTAAAGATATAAACAATAACGCAGAGATGATACAACTAACTCTCAAGAGACTGGAGGCTCCAGAAACTTTAGAGGTCAGGTGGAGTAGGAGGTGGGGACATCCACATGGAGATAGGTAGGTCGGAAGGAGGTATGGAATGTGGAACAGTCAGAGTGTGGATCAGGAGCAGGGAATGAAATGGGGGGTGTAAAAATAATTAATAAAAATGAAAGCAAAAAAGAACAATATGCAAGTTATTCAAGAATTGTATTTGTATTTGTTCTTCTAAATATAATTTCAGTCATTTAAAACTAAGACACCAGCAAAACCATAGGTTGTCTCAAAGTCTAGAACATGTGCTTTAATAAATATTTCAAAATGAAAGAAATTTGCTTTAGTGCTTCTGAAGTATTTCAGTTAGTAAAACGCTTGCTATGCAGATGTGAGAACCAGAGCTTGTCCCCTAGAAGCTATTAATAAAAGCTTGGCATGGTGACATGTTTATAATTCTATTGGAGGATTGCAGATCCTTGTGGCTTACCAGTTAGCCAGGCCAGCCTACATGAATACTGCTAAGCCCATGAAAGAATCTGTCTCAAAGTGTTAAAGAAAAAAAAAATCAAAGTGCAACAACACACATCAAGACGATTGACACTAAGGAATAGCAGGTAAATTTTTCTCTTGCTTCCTCCTGAATGAATGTACACATGTACACACACACACACACACACACACACACACACACACACACACACACACACCTCTGCCTCATTATTCTTTCAGCTTGTTAGTATGCGATATTGATTCATGTTTAGATAAATTTATATTCTGTATACATGAAACATAAATAGGTGCTATATTCATACATTATCCTCTTCCCTGAAGATAGAAATATAATATTCATTAAGACTGAGAATGAATATAGACCTTCAAGAAAGAATGGCAAAAAGAAAGTGAAAATAGTTGGATATACCTCATTTGGTTAAAAAAAAAATAAAAAGTACTGCCTAGTCGTTTAGAACTGTAGATCCTACCTTGGTGCCATCAGCTGTCCCAGGTCCCTGAGAGGATGCTGAATCATCTCTTTTAGGTTCACAGCGAGCATGAATTGTGGTATAGTGAAATTTTACGGAGAAAAATGTATATTGCTATACAGAGTTTCATGTTAAGAGACTAGAGAGATTTCATCATGCCATTGGGCATTTCCATCACATTGTGCAAAGAACATAAGAAGAAAACAGAAATTTCCTGGTGCCAATCTAGATAGGACTCAACATCTGCAATGCAGATTATAGAAGGTATACACCGTAAATGTCTATTTTTTTTAACATGGAAAAACATCATTTAGTATTATAGAAAGAGAATTCAAATTTATTATAGAAACCATCCTGAGAAGACCCTTCCTTCCACATATTATCAGGTCATCCTACCAACCCTTGAAAGGCAGAAATTTAACTTCATAAGAACACTTAATGTCTGCCATCCTGGCAAATCAGCCACCTCAATGCCAAGATAATATTTCAAAGAATGAAACCTTAAATGAATGAGTCACAGTGCCTGAAAACTATCATAACAAATGAAGCTAGGATCATCTCTCACGAGGATGGAAAATCACATAAAATAGCCATGTGGCCAGTTTTGCTGACCAAGTGTATGGATTCTACAGCCATTGGGCACTCTACAATCCTTGGATCTTACTGAGCCCTGTCTTGGGTTTAACTAAGTATAAAATAAGAAGAAATAATCCTCGGCATTCAATTTTTATAGAATTTAAACTCCAAAGCCTAACGGCTTCAGAAAGACATTTAAAAACAGATTTGAAATGAAGAAATGAATCTCCTGCCATTTGGCCCCTTGGCAAGGAAGATCATCCTTCAACTAATTAGCAGAAGAAATGAGCCTGCACTTTAACCTACTTACTTTTGGAATTAATCATCCTGAGTCTACCTATTTTAATTAAGTGTATTTAAAATTTGCACAAAGGGATTTAATTAGACTTAGATACTTTCCAAAGCTGGGAATCCCAGAAAGGGCACTCATGCCTCATAAATGCACACCATCCTGGGATAGGGTTGACTTCATGCCCCTAGAGATATGAACTCGTATTTTTCTTTAAGTTCTGGAAGTCCTAAAGTATACTTTTGTTTGCTTTTAGCATTTAATAATGGCTTAAATTGGTGGATTGGCAATAACTTAACCAACCTGGGGTTGTGGCCTGTTGCCGTGAAAATGAACCATAGCTGCAGCGCTTCTGTTTTGCTTATACGTTTAAATAAGCTTCAAGCGAGAGAATAATCTGCCCAAGCTGGAGTCTTTGGTGCCGGTAACAACCTTTTATAACACAAACCAATTCGTCTATCCACAGTCAGCACTGAGTGCCCTATTAGTTCACCAAATTTCAGTGTGGATCACATTTAACACCATGTGAAAAACCTTAATTCATTAATTATTATTCCTTGTATTGACTATGCTATTGCTGATAATCGCTATACTGCACATAATAGCATCTTGTTACCCATTTATTTTGACCCAATCATTTGGACCTAATTATTCGGGGCCCACCCCGATTTCAGTCATGTGTGTAACTATGATCATTATTTTGGGTTCTTTATTTTGGGTAATTTCAATGAGTAGAAAGGCTGAAGATCCTGTCCCTCTAAATTAACTTGTGATATGGTTGTGTCCTCAAAGGTAACACAGTGAAATCGTGAAAAAGCACAATTAAAAAGAATTAAGAGCAAAAAGCAGATGAAAGGCTGTCCTAAAGATTAAGCCAAGTTGTGGAGTAAAACTCTGAAGTTCAGAACATTCTAGACATTTTCCCAGGGTACATAGTGGATCATAACAAATAATGTCATATCGGGATCCTTGCATCTATCAGGTGTCCTATGCCAGAATAGGACAGGGCACTGTGGACTTTGCTCAGGCTCTCTGAATGTACTCAAGTATAACAAATGCGAACAGGTAGAGAAGGAAACTCTAGAAAGAAACACTGAATGGATTTTCTCAGCCCTGAGCTTCAGTAAAGTATGGAGGTTTAATTTATTCTTTCTCTCACAAGTTTACCATCACAGCCACCATATAACAATGTCTATGTTTTGTAGATTCATTAATTTATTCTCCTATTGCTTATTCACCAACTTAATAATATAAGCCAGGTGATTCTATGTAATTTAATTGCATGATTAGGAACATCATATTTCCTGAGCACACATTCCGAAGCAGGTTAATAATAAAGAGAAAATAAGGGTGCTATAACCACAGTGACCTCTGAATTCAATAAAGTATGGTTTAAAAGGCCAGAGAAGACAGAGGATGATAAAAGCCCTGTTTTACGTTACGATCAGAATACTGTTTTCATGACTGTGGATCTGAGATATGTGAGGGACGATGAGTAGGTCATATCAGTTAAAAAATAGACAGAGAAGGAGGAATATCACATAGTGCAAGCATGGAAAGGAACAGCTCTGAGGTAGATCATAGTGAATACGACATCAAAGGGAAAGCTGTGTGTACAAGGGAGAGAAACAGGACCAGAAAGAAACATGAAGACACATCCTCTTAGGGAGCACATTAGGACTGATCTGATAAGATGTGGCAGGGATTTGAATTCACCGAACTTGTGGGAGTGTTAGTATTAGGGAATATGAGCTCCTTGCAGACTTCTATTTCCAAACTAATTTAAAATTTTCTAAAAATTTAAAGGAAATCATACTATTTTCTTAGAAACATCTAACTTTAACATATGATGCCTTTGCTGTATTAATCTTTATTTTTATCAAATTTCACATGTATTTTCCAGGGTCTAGGTGTAAAAACGTACATTTTATGGATAATATCATAAAAAAGATTGAACATGAATTGTAAAAGCTCTTCTACAAAAGAAAAATCACACCAAGATCAGAATAATTGGTGGAACATTTCAAGGCATTTTTAATAACTACAACTCAGTTATCTTGTACTGTGTTTTCATTCCACAGGTTTGAGGAACAGAGTTTAAACTTTTTCTGAAAATATAAGTAAATATTCCACCTAGTGACATGTAATTTTGTCTGGAATACTATTCAAATGATCTCATATCCTTTGTTCAATTATTTTTTTAAACAAGAAAAAACAGCATTGGTTCTTTAGTATTTTAAACAAAGTTTAGTATGTTTAGCCTTTAATTTCCCCTTTATAATGGGTATATACTATAACTATTGCCTTAATTTGATTTTTCTGATAACAATGTATTGGGATTCCAATGGTTTGCTTTTTGAATATTTATATATATATTTGGTCTGTTTTGGTTATTTTTTTCCTGTTCAAATTGGGCTATTTTCAACATTACCATAGTTTAATCCTTAAAGTATTTAAACCAAGATTCTTTGAATAAGATGTCATTTAATATACATATATGCATATAATGTATTTTCCTAAAATGTATACTCTGTCCATCTTTACCCATTTAATTTCTTGCCTTCCTCCCATTACTTTTACTTCTGAATATCATTTTCTCTCCCCTGTCTCCCTGTCTGCCTGTCTGCCTGTCTGCCTGTCTGTTTGTCTGTCTCTGTGTGTGTAAATGTCTCCCTCTCTTTATCTCTGACCCTTTAGGAATACTCATGGATCCATTCAGTGTTGCCTGTATGTGTTTGAGTGTGGTTCCACAAACTGGAATATGGATAGTCCTAGAACACACAGTGTTTGGTATTATAGATAATTTCTCATCTATAACTTGTCATTCAGTTTCCTAAGGATTCCTGTTAATAAAGGAGAAAATTTAAATTTATGACAGTTTGATTTATATTTAACATTTTATATTCATAATATTCTGTGCCTATTTTAAGAAATCTTCCAGCTTCTCGCCATTTACTTTGATGTTGGCTACTGGTTTGCTGTAGATTGCTTTTAGCATATTTAGGTATGGGCCTCAAATTTCTGATCTTTCCAAGATTTTTATCATGAATGGGTATTGGATTTTGTCAAATGCTTTCTCCTCATCTAACAAGATGATCATGTGTTTTTTGTCTAATCTGCAAAACACATGAAACTCAAGAAGAACGAAGACCAAAATGTGGACACTTTGCCCCTTCTTAGAATTAGGAACAAAACACCTATGGAAGGAGTTACAGAGACAAAGTTTGGAGCTGAGATGAAAGGATGGACCACACCCTGGGATCCAACCCATAATCAGCCTCCAACCGCTGACACCATTGCATACACTAGCAAGATTTTGCTTAACGGACCCTGATATAGCTGTCTCTTGTGAGGCTATGCTGGGGCCTAGCAAACACAGAAATGGATGCTCACAGTCAGCTATTGGATTGATCACAGGGCCCCCAATGGAGGAGCTAGAGAAAGTACCCAAGGAGCTAAAGGGGTCTGCAACCCTATAGGTAGAACAACATTATGAACTAACCAGTACCCCGGAGCTCTTGACTCTACCTGCATATGTATCAAAAGATGGTCTAGTCATTCATCTTTGGATAGAGAGGCCCATCGGTCTTGCAAACTTTATATGCCTCAGTACAGGGGAACACCAGGGCCAAGAAGTGGGAGTGGGTGGGTAGGGGAGTGGGGGGGGAGGGTAAGGAGGACTTTTGGGATAGCATTGGAAATGTAAATGAGGAAAATACCTAATTTTTTAAAAAAGAAATCTTTTCCCATTTCCAAGTTGCAGTGATAATGACTATATATTATGGTTTCTCCAAATCCCTTTCAAGTAATTTTGGTAAGTAATATAGTGTATGCCCTGTTTCATAATTAATGTATATACTTTAAATTTTGGCTTAATTTGTATTTATTAATATATATTGAAAGTGTGTGTGTGTGTGTGTGTGTGTGTGTGTGTGTGTGTGTGTGCATGTGTAAAGTGTTTACGTGTGTACATATGTATCATGGCCTATGTGTGGACATCAGAGGACAAGAAGTATCCACTCCTAATTCAATATGGAAATGCATTTCAAGTCATCAGGTTTGAGAACTGAACTTTCTGACTAAGGAAAGAGTCATCTTGCTTGTTGTTTTAGTATATGTCTCAATAGTGATCTATGTTTATATATTTTAAATATGGCTTAAATAGAGTATGAACATATATTTTCCTTTTAAAGCTGTCAGTTGCTCACATAAATGTCTATCTTTTTCCATCGATTATTCTACTGTGGTAATACACAACTTACTGCCAAACTGAACTGTCCTTAGCACTGAAAACTTGTGGTTCGTTTTGAAGCAGGGCTGTAAGCCTGACCTGCTCCCAAGGCCCTATGTATTTCCCTATGTACTTTGTATTACATTAGTTGTTTATACTATATCCAAGGCATTTTTTTCAAAATTTATATTGAATTAATGTTCCAATTTGGGGAAACATCACCATCTTGGTGACATGTGCGACCCATGCTAACATTCTTTTCTTGTCTTCAGGTCTTCTTTACACTACTTCAGAAGCATATTACATTTGCCCTTTTGTGGTCTTACATGCTCATAGTTAAAATTATGACTCTCCTGTGATTTCGAATCTACTGTGAATATACACTCATTCCACATTGTCTACTCATTAATTTCAATCTCCTCTCACCAGATTTTTGACACAAGCATTCGGAAACAAAAATCAATATTGACATGTTGGTTTTATAGAACTATTTTCTTTTAACCGATTTTATGACTCTCATCACTTTTACCATGTTTCTTTGGAAATTCTACATTTTTATTTTAGGTGAAAATATATTAAGTTTACTTCTTCCTTTCCACTGTATGGATTCTTGCTTCCCTTGCCGTGTGTCCTTTGATAGAATCTATGATGGTATCCTCAGTTACTGACTTGAACCACTTCCCAATATCACATGTCAGCGAGATTAGAATTTTTCCAAAACATACAGTGGGGCAGAAGACATGCTAGAAAGAAAGTTCCTGGAGAAGGAGGGGTGGGAAAAATATGTGTGCCAACTATCCTGGTAAAATCTATAGTAGGGAGTGAGAAACTGTTCAAGTTGTTGAGATTAGATGTCAAAGTTGAAATACAAATAAAACCCTAGATTACTTTGAGTTTTGTTCCAAACTATTGCAAATCTAATGGGGAATATCAAAAGAGAATCAGAAACAAGTGAAACCTGGTGGTCTTCTGCAGCTTTACGACACTGGTTACCCAAAAGGAGTCAACTGTCAATCCTCATCTGAGGCAGGTTTTTGGATAAACAGGTTGTTTAGGATATGGAAGGATGTCCCAATTAGTTAGATTATTTACTGCTCTAGGGTTTGGTTCCAAGTACCCACGTGCTAGATTACAACCACCTGTAACTCCTGTTCCAGGCCCTTATTGGATCTCAAAAGTTACCTTGTGTGACTGTGATACACATGCATATATACATGCAGGCAAGCACTCTTCCAGATGAAATGAAACTAATTGTTTTTAATCTTTAAAAAACTAATTGTTTAGCCATTGTTTTGGTATGTATTACAAGAAACATAAGAAACATAAAATGTTGTAATATTGTTTTTGACAATATGATCTGAGTTGTGAGACTAATGTTCTATATAATATACCACATAATTATCATTTGGAGTGTTTGTAATAAAGCAGATTCTTTTCTAATTCTTTTATATTTTCTCACTTAATAATAATATCTACTGGGGCAAATATCTGTGTGAAAACTTTAATGAACAGAGCTTGAGTCATCTAGCCTTTAGGAAATATAGAAAACTCACTTGAGTTTTCATTTTATATAGATAAAGATACAGTCTGAGAAATATACTCAGGAGTCCCAAGAATCATGACAAAATCTGATACAGCACTAAATTATTAGGTGGCTATAATAATGGAAAAAAGGTAGTGGATTTGAGTAATACTTAGGGGCATTGATGATGAGAATTAGTGACTGGTTGAAAATGGAAGACAGGGTATATGATAGTGAAATGTTCTTTACAGTTGGTAGACTTAAATCCTGAAGGTACCTGCCTGAATCTCTCCAAATGGTGGCAGTCCTACATCTGAAGGACAGATGGTGAGGTATGGAATTTTAATATTGCAAGGGACAACACAGGTTTCTACAGCTTGTGATCTTAAATTTAAAAGGAAGAGACAGATAGCCAAGCAGGTGAAGCTACCAATGCAAAGTCAATGAATAGATAAAAACAGAGTCAATGCCTGAATTAGGTGTCCATGTTTGAAGTTGCCTTTTCCCCCTCACATCATGTCATAGCTAATAGACCCTGTTGTCTAAGATTGTGAGTCTCAAACACCTCAGGACTCCAGATGCTGTCTGACACTTTCTTTCTCTCAGTGCTATTCTCTGATGTTCTTGAAATGTCCTATTAAAGCACTCCTGGAAAAATTTATTCACACATTCTATAAATATTGATGATTTTCTATAAGATGGAAAGAACGATGTTAGGTCTTGATATTGCCCTCTTTGTCTTTAATGGTATTGATCAAAGCTTTCATGGTGTACCTTGTCCAAGTCAGACATTACACAAAGCAATTTTCTCATTGAATGTGAGTTTTAATACCTAGATTCAAGTGAAAGTCTATCTTGTGTCAAATTGATGTTCTGTCCATGAGGTAGAAAATAAGCTGAAAACAGCCTTTGACTTTTCGGTACTCCTTCGTTTACTTATTTCTTCAGGCCCTTCTACATCCTTTGAATTACAATCGGGAGCATCACATTCTCTCCCTTGGTCCTCAATTTTCTCTTCTAGAAAAGATTTTTCTGTCCATATCCCAGTGCAACTAATGAGTTCCTTGAAACAAAGTTCTTGGAAGACATTCAGGGAGTGAGTAGCATCCTTTGAAATAGGGATTCAGGTCTGTGAGCATCACTGAGGGAGCTACGTAGATTGTGCCCTGTCAGGTATCACTACTGGTTATTTATAGTAGAGGTGAGCAGGCAGTTAGCAATCCACAGAACTCCTCAGAAGTTTCTTAGTGTGTAAAGCACATTTTAATGAAAATTTCTCATCTTGCTTGCATGATTACATACTTTTATCATGAAATCTTTATCTTCAAATTGTCAGTGCTCTGTGCAAAAGTGACTTCTTTACCTTCAACACAAGCTCAAATGAAGTTAAGTTTTACTGGGAGGAAGAGAGAAGAAGGATTAAAAGCCAAGAGTTTCAATAAAGTATATGTAAAGACGTTTTAAGTGCCTCCATAAATGGGATCTGTAATTATTTGGAATGGGCTAGTAATGATGACGCTAATGTCTATTTTTATAAGATCCTGCATCAGAGTAATGACACTCCCAGTAAAGTTGTCAGATGTCAACAATACGGGTGCTGTAATCTAGTTCCAGGTTTATTAACTGCTGTGCCCTGTGGCATTTCCACAGAATGACTGTATAACACTTAGCCAGAGGCCGCTCTCACTTCGAACATAAATACAAGCACAACCTTAATAAAACAGATGAATTACACTGCAGTGTAAATTAGACTCTTCTAATGGACTCCAGCGGCGAATATAGTGAAGTAGTAACCAGTGCGATTAGGTTTACTGCACCAAAGACAGTGACCATAAATCATGACAGGCTGCCAATTTTTATTTTATTTTATTTTACTTCATGTTATCAGTTTTTCTCATTCACAGCTCTCACCTCTTGAGGGAGCAATGGGTTTGTCCATGGACCCCTGATCAGTCATTCGGAGTTCTGTGTCAGTTTTCTAGGTCTGTTCTCAGAACCACACTCTTAATACAGAGAAAGTCTATAAAAACTGATGAGCACCTGTCTTCCACAAGAGATTTAAACCCAAGCATGGCAAGCCAGAATATCACTCCTTCCAAGGCATGAGATAGGAGGTTTGAATTATTTATTGGTAGATGATGTGCTTTGGGAGGAATAGAAAGATATATTTGGAAATATATTTTCCATGCTTTTTGCTTGCTTGTTGGTCTTTTTGTTTTACAGAAAGTAGACCAAACTATGGAAACAGACGTGGAGAAAAACACTTTTTTTTTAAAGCAATTGGTGGACCGATGGGGTCAAGGTATTCCAAGAAAATCTACTCTGAAAATGCACTGTTGAAGAGAAACTAGATTTTGCAAAGACCAGGTAGAATATACAACATATTTGTCATACCAGATCAAAACCATCACACTGTAAAGCAAATGAAATAGAGAAGGCATGTCTACACCCCATGAAAGAACGTGAGTACAAACACTTTTCATGAGGGCTTCCCCAAGATACAGAAAGTCTTCATCCAGGGGACAACACTCTCAAGTGCGAGGATCAGCAGACAATGGGGATTTAGCTCGGTGATCAGTCCTAAGTTGCAGAGGAAGATCTACTCACATCACCTCTGTGGTCTGAGGTTTACACTTACAGAACCTCTAAGGAATTAGCATTAAAGGGAATCGGGGGAGAGAATGGAAACAACGTAGGAAATTTAAATTTCAAACCCATTAAATAAAAAAGAATAAAGAAACATTGTGACAAGACCGTATGACTGCACATACAGATTACCACCCAGAGCCATCACTGGTGTGGGAGACATCCTTGTCAGTAGTAATGATCTACTTAAATGGAAAGGCCTATCTGCACGTGTCTCCCACAGAAGCCACCAAACTTCAGAAGAAGAGTTGGGATCGTGTCAGCTCTGCATCGGGAGCAGCTATCTTAGTGCAGAGCCAGATAATGTGCCAAGGGGATGCGCTCCAGAACTTTGTTTAAGGAAAGATTTGGAAAGCCGCCACGAGCTATATTGTAGATCAGTCCCAAGGCTTGCAAGGAAAAGCTATTCCCACACTTTAAGTAACTGCTATCTTCAGTTGTGGCAAAAGGTAGAGGTTTGATATCAGAAACAATGCTTTGCCAAGGAAAGAAGGAGCTGTTACTGGGGAGATGCTGTGTACCTGGGAGTGGAATTCTGGGTATTCTCTGCAGCAAACGTGCAAATGGAAGGTTGCTTGTTTTGAAGGCCACACTGAGTTCTTATCTTAGTTCACAACAAATTCTGTGAGTAAGTTTGCAGAAACTTAGTTGGGAGTTAGTTGTAGACTCTGCACCTTGAGAAGACGGGGACAGAAAGTGTGATCTAGAGAACCATGCAATCATGAACTAGAATAAGCATGTTTGCTTTACCTCATGTGCATAAGCTAGCAAACACAGGTCAAAGAAGATATTCTGTAGAATGATGGTTTCTTTTTTTTTCTTTTATTATTATTAATTATTCCATTCGTTTATATCTCAAAGGATATCCCCACTTCATGGTTTCTCCCTTCAACAATGCCCCATCCCATGATATCCCACTTCCTGATTACCCCTCTGCCACCTCCCTAATCTCACATCTGCCCCCCCTCCCTTTTGCCTGTATGAGAGTGCTTCCATACACTCCCACACTCTCCCTCCCAGTTACTACTGCATCCCCCTACTCTAGGGCATCAAACCTCCCTGGGGCCAAGGGCCTTCCCTCCTGTTGCTGTAGGGCAAGTCCATCCTCTGCTACATATGTATCTGGAGCCGAAGATCCCTTTAGGTACACTCCTTGGTTGGTGGTCTAGTCTCTGAGAGAACTGGGTAGTCAGGCCAGCCTACGTTGTTGTTCTTTCAATGGGGTTGCAATCCCCCTCTGGTCCACCAGTCCTCTGCCAGCTCCCCTACCAGCCTCCCTGAGTTTAGCCTGATGGTTGGTTCCTAGTATCTGCCTCTGCTTTGATCTGTTGCTGGCCAGACCTCCCCAGGAAGTGCCACACTTGATTCCTGTCCACAAGTGTCACTTAACCACAGCAACAGTATTGGATTTGTTGTCTGCAGACATGATGTATCCCCAGGTAGGCCTGTTGCCTGGTTTCTTTGGTCGGTTGTTTACTCCAAGGGAGCTCTGGTGGTTCTGGTTAGTTCATATTTTTCTCCTCATATGGAGCTGCCAACCCCTTCAGCTCCTTGGGTACTTTCTCTACCTCTTTCTTTGAGGACCCTGTGCTCAATCCAATGGATGGCTGTGTGCATCCACTTCTGTATTTGTCAGGCACAGGCAGAGCCTTTCAGGAGACAACTATATCAGGCTCCTGTTAGCAACCTCTTGTTGGCATCCACAATAGTGTCTGGTTATGCTGGTTGTTTATGGCATGGATCCACAGGTGGCACAGCCTTTGGATGATCCTTCCTTCAGTCTCTATTCCACACTTTGTCTCTGTAATTCCTTCCATGGGTATTTGGACCAATTGCTTCTTAACACAAATAGAACACTTAGTCAGAAGTTAAGGTTATGAAATACAGCATCAGGTGTATGGTTGCAAGTCAGGTCTCTATTTAAACTATCTCCTAATTCACTCAATTTGTTTATGATTTTATTTTATTTTTTGCCTAAAACTATTGACAGATAATAACTTTCAGGGGAGGGAGCATCCATTTTCATTTTTTTTTTTGACTTTTGTGATAGGTTGGCTATGCTCCTGACAACCATGCATATCAGGGCAGTGATCAATGACTATGTGGTTACACACTAACTGGTTATACTTCAAATACTCAGAGATCCTAAAGTTGGGACATTTGGTAATCTAATAGGAATTGAAAGTAAGAGAGCAGAGAGGGGTATATGGTAATGTTATCTATATGCAATGCATGCATGTACACACACACACACACAAACACACACACACACAGTAAATGATAGCAAGTAAGTCAGCAATGATGAGCTAAGGCTTCATGTTTGCAGTCATGTTCCGTCAGCTACTTTAGAGAACTAAAGTATGACAGAAATTTGATTTATTCACTTGCTGGAAAATATTTAAGAGTAACGTTTATTCATCCCCTTTGTCTCATGCTAAGATTGCTTCCATACTCGGTTTCCTTGCAGTGTACCTATTGACACATTTCATTTTTCATGAACCTAGAAAGAAAATACGTGATGGTGTGAAGATGATATGTCATGTATAATGTCCCTTGATAATTTGAAATGTCCCTTGAAAATTGTATTTATTTGACAATCTAATCAGGAAGTATGCATAATCAGAATTACCAGAACTACTCCAATCAACTGCAGAAACACAATATCATATACCCCTTACTTAGAAATGATGGGCAAGACAGTAAGGAGAAGACAACAGTTAGTACCTACTGAGTGTATGTCTATACATACCCAATAACCTCATAGGATACTCTTTTGGAAGTCTAATGGAGTTAGAATCTCCAAATGAGTGTCAAAGGGCACTGGGTCACAGCTCTAAGTGGGCTTTTCAACAAGTCTGCTACTGCTTCATGCTAAATAGCCAGGTTAAAGAACTTCACCTTCAAGATCAAAAGACAATTGGAAGGTGAAATAGAGAATTGCGGGTATGAAGGAAGGATGAAATTGCTGACAAAGACCAAAGTTTAAATAAAACATGTTCAGCAGAGATGAATCAATACTTTATTTGTTAGGGAGAAGTAAAAGTACAAAAAGGCTTGTACAACAGAGCATAAAAAAGTGAGAAATCAATTCTACTTAATTCAGAATGCTTCAGGAGTCACCTATGCCATTGTGCATGAATAATTCAGGAACGGAAATTTATTGCAGACACATATTGTTTGGTTTGGATTTAACACTGCCCCTCATTTGACCTAAAACTTGTAAAGAATGATATCCAACTAATTGAAATAACATTTTTCAAGCAAGCCAATGCCTCCAGAGGATTCCTAACACAATCCTGAAATAGAATATAGACGATGAAGTATCAGATCAAATTTATTTTAATAGGGCAGTGTTTTAGCATGTTAACTATGATGAGGGAAAAGCTCTTGCCTGTGCAATGTCATAGGCTAGAAATAAATTTGAGATGTAAAGGAGCCCTGCAGATACCTGGTTTTTCTATGAATGCCAATCATCTTGAAGCAATGTCCATTATTATTTTCTGTTGCTTACAGAATAGTGGACTGGACACTTTAAAAAAAGTAGGGCATTGTGTGGGTAGGGGAGAGGGGGTGGGTGGCTATGGGGGACTTTTGGTATAGCATTGCAAATGTAAATGAGCGAAATACCTAATAAAAAATGGAAAAAAAATAATCAAAAAAAAAAAAGTAGGGCATTTAAAACTCGGGGGTATAAAATAAGTCACTGATAAGGAACCACTGCTTTTTAAATATAAATATAAATATAAATAATATAAATATAAATATACCTATCTAGAAAACACTAGATTACCTAGTCCAGCTGTGTGGGCTTAGAAATGGCATGATTAAGAATTAAAAGTTTATGAGACTTTATAAAAAAGCCAGCTGGTCAGCCAATGTAGTGATTGAAACGAGACCCAGTAACTTTTCTTTCTCAGTGAATATTCTCTCTAGCACATTGTTCTTCAGCCACTTTGCTGCTGATAAATCTGATATTCTCCTCTTCCCCCCCAAATTATTAGCATTTATAGCACAGTATTTCTTTTTATTCAACAAGCCCATATTTTTTGACTAATTAATTGAATCCTCTGAAGTGCAATGTGGCTGTAGGGGTGAGATCCACATCCCAGAGTGTAGAGTGACACAAGTGTTCAAGTGCCCTTCACTAGTACTAATCTGACAAGAAATAAATGACCAGATGCCTCAGTTGGTCTTCAGTATAAAACAGAATCATAAAGAAGTAATTGTTCTAATGCTAACGAAAGAATGAAATTGTCAACTAACATGAGGACAGTCAGTCAAAGAGAAAAAGATTCCTTTTTTGATGTCCTTTATATAGGCTGCCACCAAAAGATGGATGTAGCCTGGATTAAAGGTGTTCCTTTCCACTTCAAATGATTTAAGAAAAACTCCTGTACAAGTATTCCCAGCAACTTGGGTTTTAGTTAATTCCAGATGTATTTAAGTTGACAACTAGAAACAGCTATCACAAATATAATCACAAAAGGAATGGTAATCATATTTATTATTTAGAGAGAATAATTAGCAAAAAAATTATTTACCTTTCAATATACCCATGAGTCTAGATACATAAACATATTAATGCTTGATATATATGTGTAGAAAGGCAGATGATAAATTGATAGATGATAAATAGTAGGTTGATAAATGGGCAATAACATGTAAGTAAAATTAGATATTTAGTTGCATCTATCTATATTTGATATTAATATATATGTGTCCTTGCAATTTTATATGTAAGTATAACAATATGAATTTCTATATACACACACTTAAAAATGAATTCTAAGGAGTATTCTTTTGAGACAATGGAGTGCACACATATCACAAGATGTGCAGATGAATGAGAATCATGAGAAATGAAGAAACAATTGTTTTTCTGTTCAAAACTGTTCAAACCTAGGAAATAAAATAATGTGCCAGCACAAAGGACATTAGGAAAGAGGAATCTCATCTTTGTCCCAGTATATCCAGGCCTCGCCTTCTCTTGGTCCTTTTACTGATTTTTTTGAGATCCACTCACCATATGAAGGATACCTACTTGTGCTCATTTGACTGACTACAGTGTTAATTTGTCTACAAAAACAATCACAGGAATAATAAGAATGCTTGACTACTTGGCCCAGGAAACTATACACATAAACATGGTTGTCGTTGTGATGTTATCCTAGTCATAATAAATGTACTAGTAAGATTCTGCACTAATTGCCGACATAGAATTGTGTGGGCCAGGCTTCTCATTGGGAATCTGTCCTGAATCCAATGAAGCAAAAGGCATTGTCTTAAATATAGATGGGCCCTTACTGATCTTCTACCTTCTAGGATTTCCAAGACAGCAAAGAGCATAGCATTATACTGGTCTGTTTATATCCATGTATATGTCATGATCAACAGATAATGGCAGAAGGATATGGCAGACTTGGTAGTCTCCATGTCCCATTCCAATTTCCAGCCTCATAGTCCAAGTTCAAGTTCTCCCACCTTTTATAGTAAGTGTCCACAGAAACTGTGGCTAACTCTAAAGGATTTTGAGATCTCTCTATTTAGAATTCTAGAATACAAAAAATTGATCACTGGTCCATCAGATGAATAGTTTACCTTTATGAAATCAGTTACACTGTAGGTATTGTTTTTGGTATTTTTATGTATGACAATATGCTGAAGCAATTGCACATACTAATATGATATGACTGGGTTTAATGTAATTCAATATAATTACTTTGTTTCTAGGGTGGAAATGTTTGATCCTCGTATGCAAAATAAATAGACATGGGAATGAATACACCATAGCACTGTCATATTTCTAGTGTATGGCTTTGATCAAACCATATTGCTCCTTAACCTCATAGCTCTTGTGATAATAGTAACAGCAGCACAGAAGTTATTTTATGTCCAGAAGGTTAAAGTACAACCCAAGTATTTGTAAACAACTTGCATTAAATCAATTAAAACTACTATTAGAAAATAATTTGTAGCAAGCATGATGCTTCTCTTTGGTATCAGACACAAAAAGAAGGTATTTGGATATAAAATTGTATCAGTTATCTTTAATGTTACTACAATGAAATACAAGGGACAAGGAACTTTTGAAAAAAGATAGAATATTTCGTTCATGATAATGGAAGTTCCAGTTCATGATTTATTGGCTGTATAATTGGTTTTCAGGTTAAGACAACTGTTATGAAAAATGGATGTAAGAGCAGACTGCTCACATTATGAATAAGAATGAAGAAAAGATTGAAAAGCCAAGATTGCATGGACCCTTCTGACAGCACCACCTCTGAGACCAATGATAGCTCATTAAGCTCCATCTCCTTAAAGAAAACTGTTACTTAAGTGTCCGTAAAATATCCCAATATTATTTCCTAAGATATATAGCCTTAACAAGTATGTCTATGGGAGATGATATCCACAGTCACAGCCTTGCATGGGCAAACATAAAATTTAGTATCTGGACTGAGCAATATTGTAAAATATTCTACATTTAGAGTGTTATAAACTCTGAGAAGGATGGACATTGTTGGTGAACTTCACAAAGAAGTGTACCTGGTGCCTCAAAGAGATCAGAGAATGTAGCAGCTGATGTTTAACTCACAAGGATTTTCATATGTGCAAGAATGTGGCATGTAGTTTCCCAAAGAGTAACCGCACTCTATTCTAAGGATAAGGAAATAGAATTATGTGAAGGTATTTGGAGGATATAAAAGGGTTTTGTAAACTTACGCTTCAATATTTCTCCCTTAAGGGTACTTTTTAGCCATCATTTTCCTTATACACCCTCCCATGCCATGAAACTTTAATATCACAGATGTCTTACTTCATTTTCTGTTGTTATAACAAAATACCACACTGGGTAATTTATAAACGATAGAAGTTTATTGAGCTCATAGTTCTGGAGACTGTCCAAAGCAGGGCACCTGCATCTTGTTAACATCTGTGGAAAGCTCTCTTGCTGGCTCATAGCATGCTGGAGGGCATCATGTCATTCATCAGAGCAAGCAAGCAAGATCAGGTCTTCCTTTAAGTTGTCATAAAATAACCAAAGCTATCATGGGGTGCCAATCTCCTGGTCTTATTTAATCTCAGCTAATTCTCAAAGACTCATCCTTAAAATAACACCATTCACATATGAATTTAATGGTTATTTCCAACACACAGTTTGGGGGAATATATCAAAACCACAGAATCAATAGATTATGCCTTTGTTTTTATACTCTATGACTATATGTACTCTAAAATGAGACTTATTTTCTGCTAATCCAGTACAAAATTTCACCCCATAGAGAAAATATTGCTTCACTTTAGAGGCTGTAGTTAAAGATAATATGATTCTTGTCTTATCATGTCTGGAATGATAAAAGAGGCTACTCGGTGGAACCAGGCACAGCCAGGACACAAAGCTAACATGAAGGATGGCATTCCTATCATTTAGAAAATTGGTGAATTTCAAGAAGTCAGGTAATTCAGGAATAGGTAAGATAAATGAGAATAATTCGTTGATATTTCCTCAGGAAAAAACAGAGCAAGAAGGAAATGCCAGGACTATGCATTTCCAAAGGATGGAATATGTTTCCTTGATAATTTGATACCTCTGAAATATGCACAAAGCAACAAATAATGCCATTTGAGAGTGGCTGTCTTGTCTT
Source organism: Mus musculus (assembly GCF_000001635.26). Lineage (NCBI taxonomy): Eukaryota > Metazoa > Chordata > Mammalia > Rodentia > Muridae > Mus > Mus musculus. The sequence goes on along the minus strand of NC_000081.6, from coordinate 70,796,740 downwards.
TATCTATAATACAAGTATTGCTTGCTATGACTGTGTGTAATGATAAGGCTTGTTCAATGAGAAGCATCAGTAAAATCTACTAATGTTAGCAAAGGTCTATCTCATTAAAGTCTAAAGAATGGATAAGGGTAGAATTGAAAGCAGGGTAAGCACAAACCAAGGACATGGTTTGTGACTCAGAACCTTTGAAAACTGGATCTTAACATCCTGAGTTCTGAAACATTCCAACAAGTAGGAAGGTGGTGTGCAGTTCATTGAGAGAAGAGGGAAGGAAGAAGCAGAGTCATAGCTGCACTGAGTTTCATCTTCATCATCAGAGCAGTGAAAAGCTATTTTTGCATCATAAGTCAGTATGAATGTGTGGTGTGATTACATTATCTTGTCTGTCTTTTGGGGGAACAGATGGAAATAGGGGAAGGGTGAAGAGGAGGGAGGGCTAGCAAATTGGAAAAGAAACAAGAATAGTCCAATTAGCAGAAAATTACAACATCCAAATAAGAGAAAATGATAATGTAAACCAGGGTGCATTAGCTTTGGAGAAAATAGGGAAAGTACTTAAGGATTGAACTCAGTAACTCTTATTTAGAGATTTAGTAGAAGGTGGAAATAGGAACTGCTATATTTATTTGCTTAAGTGAATGTATGAAAATATTATTCATTATATACTGGAAGAATTGTTTGGAACTGGGGAGTTTCTTTTAGATGTCATGAATTTTACATGACTTATAAAGAAAAATCCCATCAGGAGAGCATGGGTTAGAAAAAGAGTTGGCCAATTTTAAAATGTGGCTTTGATCTATGACTAGGTGTTGACTATGATTGTGATGTGGTCAAAATTACCCTTGGGAGTAGAGGGCCTGAGAGACACCAGTAAATAATAAGCTACTGGGAGCAGATCTGATTCAAGTAAGTAGGAATAGCTTATTGGAAAAAAAAAAAAAACAACACAACACAAACAAGAAAGACAGAAAGCACGAGATTTGTGGCAGCCAACTTATTTCAGTGGGAGGGAGTGATCAATTGGTTGGAGGGTGCTTTAGACACCAACAAACCTGAGCAGTGAAAAACTTAGGGTTTTGACATGATAAGACAGCAAACATTGATACATTCCATCACAGAAATCTTTATGTGACTGGTGGGGAAGAACTCCCATTGAGTTGGACTGGTATGGGGAGGATAGTGAACATGAGAATGTAAAAACTGAAATACAGTCATGAAAGATGGAGAGATACTCAGTGGATAAAGCACTTGCTATGCAAGTGTGAGGGAATAGGTTCATATCTTCAGAATCCATGCAAATGCTTTATTTTAAGTCCCCCTCATCAAAAATCAATTACAATTTAAGCTTGAGAAGTATTTAACCTTTCCAAAGCATGAAAAAAAAAAAAGAATGTGGCTCACATGTGCATAAAACTCTCACCCTAGATTGAGTCCTATGTTAAATTGTATAATGGGCAATCTACACATGTATTTATGAGTATGAATCAATATACAAAAATGCATTCATTTGAAAATACCTAGAAATAAAAACTATTTTTATACCTTTATGTAAGTATTATGTAAGCCTGTGTGGATATACACAGATATTTTGTTGAATCTAGTCCAGAGCACTGAATGGGACAGGTGCTTTATTAACAGTGACAGATTAGCATCTTCATGTAGCCACAAGCTTATGGAAATAGAATTTACCAGATTTCATATTCTGTTAGAAAGTTAAGTTCCCATGTTTATTTTGGATGTCCAACTACATGATGTGTAACAATGGTTTATGATACAGTTTGTCCTATTCTTTCCTGTCATTCCAAAACTGGGAAAGCTTTTCTTTATGGTAACACTCTTGATAGGGCTGTTATGTGAGTAATGATACTTCACCTACTCAGAAATAAGTTACCTTTGTGCCTAACGATGGAAACTGTTATAATTACTCTCTTGGTGATAATCTTACTTTTTCATTCAGAAAATAAAGTAGGTTTTCTATTTGCATGTGATTACAACCAGAATTGTTACTGGATTTCACAAGCAAATCCAAGCCCTTGCTTTCCTATGGTAGGCTTATGCCAGGCTACATAATGACTGGACTAGAGAACTCCATCATGCAGGGATTACCCACAATTCACAAGGAGATGATGAAGTTAGATAAACACCAAATCTGGCACTCTAACCCTCAGTGCAACTACCCTCCTTATATACCTGTGAGAGTAACTATGCCCAATGTGATCACCACCACATGCATCTGTCACAGAGAAGATAAATTTCAGTTTTGACTTTGTGACTAATATAACACAGAGCCCTGAGACAATGCTGCTCATAGGTCATTTGAATACAGTCAAATTCCAAACCACCCACCTCAAGAATTCATCTTTCTAATATTAAAGAACGCAAATTTCAGAGGAATGGCCCGGTTTCAAATAGAATTAGCTCAAGCATTTTTATTAGAATTGGCGCGTGTGTGGGGCACTAGGGGTAAGTTTACTTCTCTTACCTATGGGGGTCTTTTTAGAAAACAAACTCAAATTCATGGTTCTGTAATCTCTAAGGGTATATCCTCTTTCTGCAGACTGCTGTAACTCTGCATTTGTTACTATTCTTAGAACACCATGATTTTCTATTTGTGTGTAATTCTATCTCTCTATTTTAAGTTTGCCACTAAAAGCTGTGAGGTGGCTTAGTAGAGGAGCTGCTCTTACAGATGGACCAGATTTGATTCCCTGTGCCCACATCATGGTCCATGATCATCTGTAACACCAATTCCAGAGTATCAGACACTTTCTCTGACCTGTACTTGCAGCAGACATGTATGTGGTGCACAGATATGCAGATAAGACACTCAAACAAACAAATATTCTGCCACAATGTATTTGACAAATTCATTCACAGCATTCTTCAGTGGTTCACAACTTGATGTTTGCATTTCTTTTCTTCTCTATTTTTAATATATTGATTTTATCCTTAAACAAAAATAACCAAAGAGGGCTTAACGTGTGACTTTCAAAGGTACTCTGATAATACATTTAGAGAACAGGCAAGTAAAATGATTTATACAAATCCCCATGGATAGTCTTACAAAAGACAAAAGATGGACAATGTATTTGATAAGGCTGAATTCAGACATGGGGTAATGATTGTGTGAGCTGGTGTTTAGGTCATAATCAAACCTGATTTTTAAAACAATTTTCTTTGAATAAATCTCCAGTTGCTATTTTATTTCATACAATATAATATTAACCAATGGTACAAATAAGGGTTAAGTTTAACAATATTTGAAAATGCTTTTGTGGTTTTGTACCATTAATGCAGGAAGTTCAATGGCTTGGCAATTACAGAGAGGATGGAGTTGCAATCTCTTACTCATTCATCTGACTTTGCTATTATCATTAACATCATTATTCTATGTATTGTTATTTCCATTTAAAAATTGCTAGCAGAGGTAGATGAACACATCTTTTCTCTTCTGTTTCCTAGCAACAGTCTTGAAATCAAAGATTCGTCTAATCTCTAGGAGGATTATGGATTCATCTAAACTGGATGAAGGTGCTCTCTCGACTCTTAGCCAAGTGTATGCTTGACCTATATCCACTAATGAAGCTATTCAATGACATTATCTCAGGAGGCCATCAGACTGAGGAAGTCCCAGGAATCATGTCCTATACAGACACCTTTCTAGTTAAAGAGGGTGTGACTGTGTATTTAAGAATCAGTTCCAAGAGCCTATGGTAGAAATAGATGGGATACTGATTAGTGAAGGGGATCAATGCTTACTGAAGCCTGCAGTGGATGCTCTCAGCTCACTCAAGAGCATTTGCTTACCAAGTTCCAAGTATTGACTAAAACTGTGTATCTATTAATGGCATTACCTAAGCAACCAATGCCTAATTGAAAAATTATCTAAGTTAATTAATAAATTCCATTATTTCTTTACTGATTATTTATATCATCTATATTCTAGACCCTTGTTTAGTAGTTAAGGAGACTAATCCACTAGAAAGCCGTCCTCTAGTCTCATACATGTATTGCATAGTGCCTACTTCATACAGCATTCCAATAAATGAACACATATATAGTAATAAATAGGAATGCCCAAACACTGCTTTGTGCTGTTTTATCACGGTGTACTGTTCATATAGCCAGGGACTCGCGTTTATTGTTCTGCGAATTGTCACTTTGAACAGTGCAGTGGGTGGATCTCAGAAAGAGCTAATTATATTTTCCAGTGAATGAATGCCAACATGAAGAGCTATTTTTGGGAAATACCATAAGAACAGAACAGTCTTTGTAGCTTAATAGCTACCTCTTCCCATTTTAGACATAATCCAGCATATGTTTGTTTGTTTGTTTGTTTATACTAGAATGTACCATATGGTTATCAAGACAATAAGAGCCATTTGGCAAAAAAACACTATAAATGCTCATTTAATTACAAACAAGAGGGGAAATAAATACATTTAATAGTTGGTATGGAGGCACGACTACAGTCACACTGTATTGAGAGGTCTGAGAATGTTCTGAAATATACTCCTTCCTCCTTTATAAATAGTGTGGGCTGGTCTTTCCTTATTAGTGTATCTTAAAACTTCTTTAAGAATAATATTTTTATCTGCTCTTCATACATAAAAATAATTATAAATTATATCATTTCTTCATATGCCTTAATTCCTTTCAAATTACAGAAGTGTCTTTAATCTAAACATGCTATCATATATATATATATATATATATATATATATATATATATATATATATATATATAGTACATATGTAAAATGTTTTTGGCTAAATGAAAAATATTATTGTCTAATACAGATAATTATTGTGAAGTATATGCCTTAGAACTTATACATAATATAACTCATTGGTTTAGCATAGTTTAATCCAAAGGTGAAATCATGTGGAAATGAGATAAAAATGACCAATAGATAAGGTTTTTTAAGAATTGTGAGATCCTGGGTACTGAGCCCAGGGCTTTGGTCATCTAAGTGCTCTGATGCTGACCTGCCGCCACAGTACTTCATGTTCTAAGATTTTTTTTTTTTCTAGAACTGAGTGTGATGGCACAAGCCTGTAGTCCTGAGTACTTAGAAGGCAGAAGTTAGATGATTTGTTAGGTTAATCTCAGCAACAATAATTATTTTTTTCTAAAGGAGTATGTTCAATGTAAGTGGAAAGTAACTCAATATTTTGGTTTCTATAATTGCATTCATATCATCCCTCAAACGCTCAAGAATGAGAAATGTTGGAAACAAATACTTTGGGCAGTGACATCCCTGGGCATGTTTCCTTTAGCTCTTTGAGTGTGGGAATAAGCTAAAGAGCAAACATGTGAGCAGTATCCCCTACCTCATTGTTTTCTGGTTTAATAACTACACTTGAATTCCTGCTCTGGATTCTCTCAGTAACAGATTATGAGTTGAATGTGTAAGCCAAATAACCACATTCCTCTTCAAATGGCTTTCAGTCTTGAACATTTTGCAGCAACTGGATGAAAAATAGAACATAAAAAGTTTATATAGGTTATATAGTTCTAGATTGGTGATTCTCAACCTGTGGGTTATAGCCCCTTTGGAGGCCAAATGACTCTTTCACAGAGGTTGCATATTAGACATCCTACTTATCAGATATTTACAGTATGATTCATAACAGTAGCAAAAAAACACAGTTATGAAGTCACAACAAAGTAATTTCATGGCTGGGTTACCACAACATATTAAAGGATTGCAGCATTAGGATGGCTTAGAACCACTCTTCTAGGCACTGATATGGTAATTGAAAGGTAATACTATCACTGGGCACAATAAGTGAGTGTAAATGAAAGCAGGGGCATTTGGAAGCTGAAGAAGGAGGAATGTCACAACTTTGAGAGCAATATGGCTATAGAAGTACCTTCTGGAATAGTCCCCATTACAGAACTGCTTTTAGAATACAAACAATAGCAACAAAATATCAACAAAAAGAAATCAATACATCCTTAGAGGATATGTTTTCAAGGACCTGTATTGCATCAAAAGTAATATATGAACCAAATGGGATGTATAAATTTTAGAATCCTTGGAAACTAAGGAGAAATAGAAGTTAGTTTTAAATGGGCTAAAACTTATGAATATAATATAGTTTTAAAATAGCAAGAACAAAATATGTTTAAAACACACATACACACACAAAAACCAAATGTTGGCATAATCATTTATATAGTGTTCCATGGGTTTCTAACTTTAATTTAAAAGTGTGATTGTTTATGCAATTACAGACTAGGTTATGTGTAAATCTGAAAGCTGCCTCTGCTAATACAATCATTACTGTTAGCACTCTTAAATCTTTACTGGGAGGTACACAAGTCAAGGGATTTTCAAGATATTGTGTGACTTTATCATACCTAATCTGATCTCCAGATAAAAGATGAAGAAAGTGAAATTTGAAAATTTGAGCAGACAATAAAAGTAATTCAATATGTAAAGCAAGTGCAAGGTGAATGTGATAGAAACTAGAAACACTGAGGAATATTTTTTAAATGTGGTTTTTTTTTGCTTCTTAAAATGCAAAACTTTGAATGATATTTGTTGACTATGGCTCCAAAACAAAAGTATGATAAAGGACAACTGATATGGTATTAAAACACATCATCAAACCATCATCTTTTTCTGGACAGGATGCAGTTTGTTAAGGCATGTGGTTCGGGAGATTGTAGAATCACATCATTGGAGATATTCACATGTAGTTCTGAGAAAGCATGCAATATATAGCAGTACATGTGGTCTTGTCTGAACAGATATTCAGACAGAAAGGAGAATGAAGCTTTGTACTTTCTGTTTTTGAGAAATGCCACACTCCTCGAAATCAATATTAATTCGTGTTAAGTTGCTCTCTTTATCCTCCCTATCCACCTATCACTAGACTTTAAGTTGTGATACTCTTATCCGAAGTTCAGGTATGAAGCTGCTTTTTCCTGAGAGCAATTGTGCATTTAATCGCTGGCCATATTTCTCTATGTCTGAGTAAAACGTGTTGACTTTGCTACTCTACCTGATAGCTTTATTTAGCAGTGCATCATATTAGCTGCAAAAGGTAGTCAATAAGGCAGGTCAATATTTATGATGTAATTTATGAGATAGACATACACTGAAAACAGAAAATCTATAGGCTGAGGATTGGGTACTAGGTACCTAAGAAAGATAGAGTTCTACTAAGATATATTTTAGAAATTCATCTATACAGCTGTGTGAAAGATTGTTAGAACATTTACCAGGCATGTTTGTACAAGTCTACATTGATTTTGTCCTAGACAAGTATATAGAACACTATATATGGAAAATATTTGTGATCTTTAAAGGTTTCATTCTAAAATCTGAACCCTTCTAAAATTTATCCTTAAGATTGTTTAGTTTCAAAACCTCTATAATTACAGTTTCTCTCTAACAAGAGAAATGTAAAATGAAATATTATCTATTACCCCCTTTTAAAGTAGGTTCATTTAAGTATTGTACAAATGTCAACTGTAAACATGTTCACCATAGGTTGTCAAAGTGATCTAAAGTTAATCACAAATGAAAGAAAATAAATAAAGATATAAAGATACCAATAAAATGTCACCTTCATTTTTACATTTATTTTTGTGGACTGTAGTTATAGCCATCATGTTTTGAAACAATGAATACATTTTCTAGGAAGAAATTGCCATAGATAAAATGCTTCCCAGGATCAGATAAGGGCAAACATTTCTGATAGGACAGTAGGACCTGAAGGTTGAATATAATCTATGGGCAAATTTAACAAGACACCTAGCTTAGAGATAAGGAAATGTCTGTTTATAAAAAGAATACCAAGAACAAAATACATGTTAGATGTCTGGAATGGATGCTCAGTGTGCAGCATGAAGGCACAAATTGACAAATGTAAATGACCTCTTCAGTGTCATTAAGCGATTTCACATTGAAGGTGTGCAAAGAGGCTGGTTCTCTGAATCCCTTGGTTCTCTGAAGCAATCATTTTCTAATTAGAATAAACCCATGTTTTTATGCAGCAGAGGAAGACCATTTTTACTTGAAGTATAATGATGAGTTTGCCTCACTGCTTCACTAAATGCTTCTCTTCAATAGGTCCAAAGGTAAACCAAATTCATTAAACACTAGTGCAAGTGATAAAAGAAATCCAAGCTTTATGATCTCTCAACCAAAATAGCTGCCCAGAACCACATGTCACAATCCATGACAGGAGCACGTGGGGTTATCTCTTTTATTATTTCTCTAATATCTTCCCGAATACCCTCAATCAATGCATGCTTGCCATTGATGTGGGTTGGAAATTTAAAGGAGTGAACATTGAGTGTCTGCAATGGATCAAGTCATGGGCAGATCAAAACTGATAATGGAGGTAGGCTGAAGGGATAGATCCGTAGTTAAAGGGACTTGTTGCTCAATCATGAGGACCAGAGTTTGGATGCTAGCACTCATTTTAGATAACTCATATGGGTCTGTAACTCTAGCTGCAACAGATCTGTTGCCCGCTTCTGGCAACCTTGGATTCACAGAAACTCATATAGAAATACACTCTACCACACAAGTTAAAATAAATGATTATCCCATATGACAGAATCTAGGCCTTGGAGTTTTTGTTGTTGATGTTTGATTTTTTTTTTGTTCCTCTAATATATCATAGTTTACTTAGTTCTTTGTTCATTTAATTCTTTAAAAAAAAGAGAGAATTTCATTCAATGCATTTGGATCATATATATTTTCCTGCTCCAAGTCCTCCCAGATCCATTCGTCACTCAACTTTATTTCCAATATTATTAATTCTTACTATTATCTATAAATTTCTGTAATGATAACTTGGAAAACCTTGTTCATATCTTGGAGCATCATTTGTTCCCACTTAAGGCATTGAATGTGATCTGGGAATTATAGGTAGTCATGAGCATTGACAAAGCCTTTGTAGGTCTGAGCCTGTGTCACAGCAAGTGTGCACCACTTTATTATTTAGTATAGCTGCATTGTTAGCACTACTTCTTGTGCTTTACTCTCTATGTCATAGTCACGTTATCTTTGAAAGGCAGAATAAACAACCTACACCACTCTGTCTTATAAGAACTGAGTGGCAATATGTGATGACCTTACTACAGAATATACCACACGATTAGTACAGTTTAAACACTAAATATCACTAGTGAGATCATCTTGTGTCAGGCAGGTCTTACATACAATGTCCATTATTAAAACCCTCCTCTAAGGATCTCTAATAATAATAGGTGAACTAGGTGCTGATATCAATACAGGATTCCAAAATCTATTGGATCATGAAAACAAAAGAAGGCTTTCAGATAGCTGACTTGAGAATATTTTTACTCCTATATCCGAAAGTAATTATATTTACCCAACAAATAAATCATCTGATGGAAAATCAACTTTGTTGATTGAAAAAAGAGATACAAACCATGATTTCTTTATAATGTTTAATGTAAACACATGGAGAAAAATAATGTAGGATTTCAACCTCTGCCTTCTATATTTCTTTGCCATAATAGAAGTTCACACACTAATTCTTATAGCAGAGTGTTGTAGGGTATGCTGTGCATAAACAGCAGCAATATTAGGAAATGATGCAAACAGAGAAAATACATTTTTATACAGCTGTGTCAAGCCCCTCTGAGGAGATTTGGGCAAATTCGGGATCAATATTGTACCTACCAGGATATTCCTGTTAAATCAAACAGTCCTGGTTTTTGTAGCCCTCTAGTGCCTGGAAAGACGACTGTCAATCTCCAAGTAGGACTGGAAATGTCTAGGAGGTTTCTCCTGCTGGTGATGAGCAATGTTGAGGAAGAAAATCACCTGGTCAATCATAGGAAAATGCTCTGGACTAGAGAATGGGTGCTCTATTCCTACCCTGGGAATAGGTGTTTGGATAGCACACTTTATGGACCTCTACTGTTCACCTTTTGGAGTGCTTCAATTCCTTGCTTTATAAAATAATTTCTCCTTCCAGGAAACATGGCTTTTATGATTTTATTGGTATGTTTCCCCGAGAAGACTTTGAATAGGATGGCGGGAGGATGAACTGTATTACAGATCCTAAGGTTGCATCTTCTCCTCCCTCATACTAATACTACACTCCTCTGTCTGAATGGTGGCCCATCACTGTTCTATGTGTAGCACATTTTTTCTGTGGTTATGAGATATTGTTTTCTGTCTTTTTGTTAGCCTGTGACTTTAAAACTTGCCTGTTATCAAAATCCAGAAGCACAGTAATAAATAAATCATAAGGGCAAAGAAAGGGAGGAAGGAAGGAAGAAAATAAGGAAGGAGCAAGGGAATGGAGAGGGGGAAAGACAGAGTGACAGAGAGACAGAAACAAAAATGGAGACAGAGGAAAGGAGGAAGGAAGGAAGGAAGGAAGGGAGAGAGGGAGGGAGGGAGGGAGGGAGGGAGGGAGGGAGGGAGGGAGGGAGGGAGGAAGGAAGGAAGGAAGGAAGGAAGAAAGGAAGGAAGGAAGGAAGGAAGGAAGGAAGGAAGGATTGTCAGCAGTAGTGTGGCACTTCAGCTCTAAAAACTCATTTTAGAGTCCCTATGATCTATTCCTAATCCATGCCCTTCCTTTGTGGGGTAGAAAAAGAGTTATAAAAGATATATGCAATAATGTTTCTTATGAACTGTTCTTGGGAATAATGCCTCTCATGAGAAAAGCAACATTTTCAAATAAGTAGGAATGTTCTGGGTCAATGAACTATAATGCCCTGTTAATACAAATTTCCTCTGTCAAAACATTATTCTAGTAATTCAAATCCATTGAAGCCCAACTATAAAACTACCCTTGCTATTTGCTTGTGGGGAAATTAACAAATATATTTTTAAAGGAAATTCATGCACAAGATCTAGGAGCCTTTATGATTATAAAGGTTTGAGACATAGGTCCTGATTCTGCTAGAAACAATATGTTTATGAATGTTGTTTATATTTTATTCTTTGCTTTGTTTTTGTAAAATATAAGTTACTTTACTTACATCACAAATGGAATTGAGGGTCACATAGATGATGCCAAAGACAATAATAAACGAGTGGTAACTACTCACTGAATAGTAAATTATATTTCCACTACAATTTTAATTTTTGTCAAATGGATCTATTGATGAATTTAGTGCCAGCAGAGACAGGTCTGGAGAGTGATGCAGTAGACAAAGGAGATGACCTGTAGCTTAGTTACATTCTATTACTTGTGCCTGTTCAATTCATTTCTCCAGTATTTATCAATCCACTTCTCCAATATTACTTTCTAATATGCAAAATGAGTTATGCATTTCCACAATTCCTTTAGGTTCTCAGTTTTGAGTTCCCATCATTTATAAAAGTAGGAAAATGATGATTCTGATGGGATAAATGATAATCAAACAAGATCATATATGTAAATACTCTTTCTTTTTTTAAATTTATTTATTCATTTACTATATGTAAGTACACTGTAGCTGTCCTCAGACACTCCAGAAGAGGGCATCAGATCTCATTACAGATGGTTGTGAGCCATCATGTGGTTGCTGGGATTTGAACTCCTGACCTTTTTGGAAGAGCAGTTGGGTGCTCTTACCCACTGAGCCATCTCACCAGCCCATAAATACTCTTTCTAAACTCAGAATGTTATGGGTCTTTATAATGAATCATAACAGTAAGCAGAACCATAATACAATATGGTACAGTCAAACCAGGCTTAGTTGAACAATAAAAATAAATGATACTGTCAAGATTCTACTTTCTAATTGGATCCTCATTTCAATATTTTACAGCAATAATCACTGTGAATATGAGTTTCACAAATTATTCCTCTCAACACAATAAACAAGAGTAGATAGGAGAGACTCCACATGCATCTCTTGTCTTGATTTGAATAGATATATTGTTTCCAAAAGCCCCTATAATCTTTCTATGAAATAAACAAGCAATTTTAGAAGTACTTCCAGTTTTCAAATTTCATGACAGTCTAGATTTGAAGCTTTTGGTGGAAATAGCATGTATATTTATGTGACTATATAACTATATATTGTCAATTATTTTTAAAAATCTTTGACAATAATATTCAAAATTATGGGTACTGGTAAAGTCACTTTTCTATTGAATGTAATATCATTAATGTACTGACTTATCTCATAAGATTTATATAACAGTTTTCTTAACTTCCACGGCAACTCATTGGGGAGGACATTATTCTCCCAATTAATATATGATAAATTGTTCAGCATCAGGGGAAAATTTTATTCACATAATTTGATAAAAGCAGTGAGAAGTGAAACTAGGATGTGTTCCAAATACCTTAACACATCAAACCTATAATTTTATAAATCAATTCATCAAATATAAAACATGTTTGAAAATTAATATTCACCAGTTGATCTATTTTTCTATATATTGGGCAATATGAAATATCTGTAAAAGCAAAGTGAATGAGCACCAATGAGGCTTCAAAGATAGCCAGTGTGTAACTGCGTGAGAGCACTGTCTACCTCTGCTGCACCCTTGTCTGGCAACAAAGCATAAAGAGAAGGTAAAAGAGGATAACATTTTAAAATGAAATCTCAAATTTTAAAATATTTTCAATGACATTTAAAGTACATGATGTTATTTGTATAATTACAAAGAAAGCAAGTTGACTATCTTTCTGATTGATCAAATAACTACAAGTTACACATATACAAAAACATTAAAAATAGAAAATCTCCAATTTTTTTAATAACAGGTGTACATACCTAGGCTTACACTAATGTAAGTAGTCACCCATTGCCACATAGTCACCAAAAAGTGATACCTACATTTGGAGAGAAGACTGTCATTAGCACTTTGAGTATATTAGTACCTTCCATTCTAATCTACAAATTATAACTTACTTTTACACACTTTTGTAATCTTATTGTTTGATGCTGTAGTATATAATATCGTATTCATCCCCCAACATGTCCATGTCCAGGCTCTGAGAAACTGAAAATAGGTTAGTTGATGGTTGGTTTAATTCCAACTTGATATAAATTTGAATTACCTGATGTGTAATCCTCAACTGAGGAGTTGTCTTGATTTCAATATGATGCGGCCTACCACAAATACAGTGACCCTTTCTGCTGGCATCAGCTCAAATAAAGAGGGACAGGAAGATCATTTACCTTTGATGCTTAGCACTTCCCTCTTGCTGCTGAAGCTGATATATACACTGATATGAGAAACATTTCCAGGATTCCATTCTTGGCAGAGGACCAGAAGCTCTCCAAGAAACCTTCCGGTTTTCAGTGTCCTATTGCAACTGCTGAAACAATCAGCTTTGTGGATGGAAAAACTACTGGATTCTCAACTCCTCTCATTGATTCAATTACTACTATTTTGAAGCAAGCTGGATATATATATATATATATATATATATATATATATATATATATCACATATATATGAGAATGTGTACAGAGTAGGTATGTAGAGATAGATGATATAGATATATATTTTTTAACCCATTGTTTCCATTCCTCTATAGGATATTGACTAGTCTAGTCAAGGTGATTTGAAGGTGCTAATTATCTGACATTAAATCACGTTGAATTGTGGTGGATTCCCTGGCAGCTCAATGTATTCACATGTTTGTGAGATATACAAGATGGATGTAGAATTAGAAGGAAGAGATGATCTGACATTTCTGGAATGCATGGTTGAGAACAAAGCCAAGCAAAAAACTACAAGTGGACTCCCTTCTTTATTAGACCAGGGAATTCACCGTTCTCGGGAAAGCCTGAGAGAATTGCAGCCTTGTTAACAACTCCATTTACTTTGCTGAAACTAATTTCAGATGATGAACCCAGAACCAAAAACTAACAAGTTGTATAAAAAAACAAAACAAAACAAAACAAAACAAAACAAAACAAAACGCCTACTAAATGTGTGGCTCTTTGTTGCAGCAAGAACAGGAACCAAACATTCCAAGGTTAATGGAGGAAAACAGGCTGATGGTCTGAGAATTCTTCTCTAGTTGGAAATGAAATTCTGTTCTCTATTTTGGCAAGGCTTGGTGTGTGGTAAATAATTCAAATGCAATTCCTCTTTAGAAAGAAATCCCATATATCTTACTCCTACTTTCTTCTTAATACAACAAACCATTCTTATTTAGGTTGGTTGTGCTTACTCTTTGCTTGTTTTGGAGACAGTCAAAATCTATTTCCAATTCATTTTCAGGATCATACCTTTTTCATGGAACTTTTGGGAAATAAGCTTTTCTAAACACGGTGTCCATATCTGATTCACAACAGAATATTTGTGATATCTCTCTTCTACAACAATCTGACAGTACACTCTTAACAGAGATCCAGCCCTTTCTTCTGTTCCATTCAGCTTTGCAATAATGATGCCCCAATGGTTTCTGCAGACATGTAATGATTTATGTGATTAGACTCTTTACTTGATTTTGACGGAGGTAGCATCTCTGACACACACAATAGAACTTTCACCCAAAATGAGTCATCAAGTTCATATCTTTATTTAAAGAAAATGTAGAAAATAAAATTTTAATTGTGGTAAGAAAAGACCAGCATTTTGCTAGAGATGATAGTAGAACACATAAGAAAAACTGGTAAGTTATTAAAGGACAAAGGTACTCCTGGAAGGGAGAATAACCAAAATCATGACAACAGCTTTGCATGCAAAGCTGTTGAATCCCACTATATTGTGAAACTTCCCTTGTAGTTGTGTATTCTGTGTCATATACTTCACAATACATTAATACTTTGAAAGAAGCTTTTGCAAAATAAGACATAGTTTTCAGAAATTATATCTGCAAAAGAAAATTTTTTTTTTTTTTAGTGCCTTATTTTGAAATTTGGCAAGCAAAGCCAAATTTTAGCTTCATGATCATGTCAAGGTTATGATTTCTACTGATAAATCAGCTAATTGAGTAAAAAAAAAAAAAGGATAAAAAATGGAAAAATCCTCTCGTCTGAACCATCTAAACAATTAGCACATTATCCACTAGTTTTTTTAGTATAATTGCTTCAAAGTTGCAGGTTCTGCTGATAGTATAATTATGATAATTTATAATGTAAAGAACTTGGCAGCATTTTCAGCTGGTTGGTTGCATTTTCAAATAATGTTTTGTTTAATCTTCACTTTAAGGAAGAAGCTAAATAAAAAATAAATTCTGAAATTATGAAAACAACTTGGTTATAACTTGGTTACAAGTTAAAATTTTGTAATGTTGGGATAGTTATAGAAGCTACAATCTTTTAATATTTTTGTATACACAAGACATGAACAGAGATATTACTCATATCCCTTTTATAAAGCTTGTCATCTATAAACTTTGGCTCTGTAAATGTAGCATTAGGCTTGGTCATATTTCATTTCACTGAGAACTTCAGTGAACTGATACACAGATAAGACAATACTACAATATGTTTACATATAATTTTAGAGTACCTACATAGAGGTCCATTTGTGTCCCATTTCTCACATGTCATCTAAAACATTAAACATTCACCATAGTGTTGTTGATCAAATGAAACCCCAGTAAGCTCAAGGGACAGATGAGTTAGACTCATTGCAGGGATTGTAGACATAATATTATATATATATATATATATATATATATATATATATATATATATAATATCCTTTAATAATTTACCATTTTTTCTTATGTGTTCTACTATCATCTCTAGCAAAATGCTGGTATATATTGTTTTGTTTCCTTGAGCAAATCTCTAAGAGGTAACATAAAGTAGCCCATTTAAAAGACAATTGAAGAAATGCATACCACATTTTATTTCCTGGTTGTATCCTTATGATTCACCTAGTGTATAAATATCCTTATTTCTTTTGTTATAGAAAGTAGAAATTTTCTTCATTTCAATGAATCTAATATACAACCTTCAAGACGAATTAAACCATTCATCAAATATCAGGACAGGTCACTTTTTGACATAAGTCAAATAATCTAATTTATTTCTTTGTAGCTATAGCAAAGCACTGATAAAAAGCAAGGTGAAGGAGGAAAGGGTTTATTTTACTTCTCAGGCCAGCATCTATCACAGACAGAAGTTGGGACAGGAGCATAAAAAGAACAGTCACAAAGCAATAAGTAAAGGAAAGACCAGGGATGTATATTGTGTACTGGATTGCTGTCCTTCAGCTTGTTCAGTTGCTTTTTTTAAAGAGCCTAGTCCTGCATACCCAGCAATGGTGCTGCCTAGATTTGGCAGAGTCATTCTACACCAAAATAACCTAGCACACCAAAGACACATTAACAATGGCATAGAAGAAGCCCTCTACTAAAGCCTCATGATTAAGGGCCCTGGATGTGCCAAAGCAGATAAAGTACTAGCCACATAAGCATAAAGATCTGATTACGATCTCTAGCACTTACATAACAGTCCATCACAGTGACATACATCTGTAACCAAAGCTGGAATTAAGCTGGAGGTCAGAAGCATGCCCAGAGTTCATTGGACAGGCAGCCAAATTGGTACGCTCATGGCTGAACAAAAGAATCTGTGTCAAAATGTAGAAAGTGTTCAAGGAAGACTTTTTACCAATATTAAGTTCTGGACAGATACATGCAAGCATACATTCCTTCACTTGGACAGGAAACACTTACATAGACCACATACACCACATATTTATGGCTGCCCAAGTAAAAAATTAATGCAAAATAACATATATTAACCTCTCCATAAAATGTAAAAAAATGGGGAATGTATGTAATAAACATATACATCTTAAAACTTAATTTTATTGTCTCTAGCCACAATTAGTATGAATATGAATATATGTGTTATATACATATACATGTATTTAAAACATATTGGTAATAAAACAG
The DNA here is from genome assembly GCF_000001635.26 of Mus musculus. Taxonomy (NCBI): domain Eukaryota; kingdom Metazoa; phylum Chordata; class Mammalia; order Rodentia; family Muridae; genus Mus; species Mus musculus. The sequence continues at coordinate 70,779,925 of NC_000081.6, read as the reverse complement.
TCTGAAACAAAGCAAGAAACATCTTGTAGAAGAAGTATTGATGAAGCAATGCAGGCACAAGAGATACATGGCATAGTCTTTTACATTACTCTTTAAAATACCACAGATGTTTATTAATTAATTTTTTTTCTGACAGTGTCTCACTATGTAGCTATGCTGAACTAGCCTCCAGCTCACAATATCCTTGTTCTTTACTTCTCATGTTCTGGGACTGCATAGGGAGCAGAATTATCCTGAAAGAACATATTAATATGTTTCTATTCTCTAGAAAAATAGAAGTAGAAAAATGTATAGCTATGTTCAAATAGACATAAATAGATATAAATGTCTAAGGAGATTTATTATAAGGTATTTTTAAATGTGATTTTGAGATTTCCTATAAAATCCTCTACAAACTTTAGATGCTATAAAACTATAACTATTCATTTTGAAGACCTAGAAGCAGAAAGTTAGTCAGTTCAGGCTCTGAGGTGTAGAGTATTCTGAGGGCAGGAAATGCATACTGGTCTGATTTATTACTTTGAACTCTAAACTCAGCAGGATTTCACCTGGTACACTAGCTGCTGTCTTCCCAATGTCCTTCAACTGTGTTGATGGCTGAATGGAGGGTTCCTGTTCCTACATCAGTAGCAGTTTGTTCCATAATTTTCTAAGCCACTTCCAGCTTTATGGAAGCCTAAAATGAAAGTGCCTGAATATAGAGAGTGGTAATACTTTATTTCATGTGTCATGTTGGTCACATGAGAGGAAGAAGGCAGAGGAAGAGGAGGTAGAAGGAAGACAGAGTAGAACCACATGGCCCAGAGAAGCCACAAATAGCAAGGGATCTTATAGCTGGTGAAAAGAGTAATGTAGTGGTAAATCAGGTCAATCTAGAGATGTAGCTTAAAAATATTACAACTGAATTTTGTTTTGGAAGGGCTTATTGGGGTTGGAGATTTTATGCAATAATTTCCCACCATAATGTTTATTGCAAGAGAAAAAAAAACTGACACAGAAGATGCTGCCACAATGGTCAAGTGTGTAGTCCTTCAGAGTTAAAAAGTGAGAGAATGTAAGATGTTTTGCATATAATTTTATAATTCTTGTCCTTGTTTATTCACTAACAGTTTATGATATTCATATTCATTAAACAAGAGAGTTGGGGAGAATGAAGGAAGAGAAAGTAGGAAGAATATTAAGGAATACAAGGGAAGAGTAGAAAGTAAAAAGAAGGGGGCTTAAAAAAGAGGGCATTTGGGATGAAGAAGAAAAGCAAGGAAAAAAGAAAGTGTATTTTTGTTCAAAGCTAAGCCTGTTATCTCGCTTAAATTCCATTTGTTTGTTTGTTTGGTTTTTTGTTTATTTAGTGCTTGTTTTTACTCCAGCTTTATCTGTGAGTATAGACATCCTCTCTATATACACTCTGAAGTTGTAGAGTTTTTTTTTTTAACTAGTTATAAGGGGCAGCAACATTTCCAATAAAGTTTCCTTATTGCTATTTCCAGGATAAAATAATTATTTTCATGTTATTTCATTTGTATTTTTTTCCTAACAACTAAGATCGTTTGTCTTCTGAGCCTTACAGTATTATCACCATCTTTAGAACACTGAATTTAGGAGCTCAACCATGCCATGAGCAAAGTGGATTCTGGTACTTTCCTGCATTGGTTAGTGTTGGTGCCAACAGAGTATCTTCCATTTTCCACAGTCTCTTGGAAAAATCATCAGCTAGATTTAAATATTGGTGTGTGTGTGTGTATGTGTAAATGAAGAAGCAAGAACTTAACTTCTGTTGCCATTCTTAACGTGCCATGTACCTTATATTTTGAAGCAAGATCTATCACTGTCTTGATTTGGACCAAATTGGCTAGTTTGACTACTTAATGAGACAAGGACATCTGTCTATCCCTGCCTTCTGATTTTGGGATTATTAATGTGTACCATCACAAGCATATTATTTTTAGTTGGTTCTGGAAATCAAATTTAGGTCCTCTTGCTGACAAGTCAAACACTTAACCAACTGACCCATCTCTCTAGGACTTTGTAAATATACATTTTTAAAAACTCAGCTTTTTCCCATCCAAATGTGATCAGTAGAGATCATTAAGACATGTCTAAGCATTGGCTTTACCAGGAAGCATAATTGTTCAAGTATAACATCCATAAACTTTTAACTTCTATAAATCTGATCTAGATACATTTCAGTCATTTGTGCCTAAATGGTCCAAACTATATTAATTATTCAAGTTGGGTTGCAGAAGCACTCCTACTGTTAACAAATTGACTCTTGGTCTCCCAGATAATGTTGTTACTGTTGGAGTAGGCAGAGTTGTAAAAGGAGCTTTGGGATGTAGAACCTACCTTGCTGATATATGTAACTATAGGAGCACTTTGTGGGTTATAATTAAAATCTACTTGTTGTCATTCTAAACTCTTTGTTTCTGGATGTTGGTGAGTTGTAATAAGCAGTCACCTCATGTTCCCACCTCAACAAAATAGTGCCATCATGCCCTCTCCATCATAGTAGTCTGTATTCCCTTACACTATGAAGTCTCTATCCCTAACTATCTTATCATCTAATACAACCTTAAAACAAATACAACATGTATAAAATTAGACATCTACACCCCAAGAATTAATGTGAAGATGAAATGCCCAAAGCAACCTATTTCTACTGTTGTTCCTTCATATTGAAATGAACTGCAAAGGCTTGAGATAACATCTTGCTTAGCTCCAGAGTCCTTTTATTCAGGAGTCAGGTGTTCTTCTACGGGAATCCTAGCAATGGATGTGTAGAACGTTCATGTTGGTGTGCTGTCTCCCTCATCTACCTCAGAATGAGTCACCAAACCTTTATAAAATGGAAGTTAATTCCAAAAGACATCAAGTTCTAGAAGTCGTGACAAAATAAATATTGCCTGGAAAATACAGAAGTGGATGCTCACAGTCATCTATAAGATGGAACACAGGCCTCCCAATGGAGGAGCTAGAGAAAGTACCCGAGGAGCTGAAGGGGTCTGCAACCCTATAGGTGGAACAACAATATGAACTAATCAGTACCCCCAGAGCTCGTGTCTCTAGCTGCATATGTATCAGAAGATGGCCTAGTTGGCCATCACTGGGAAGAGAGGCCCCTTGGTAATGCAAACTTTATATGCCCCAGTACAAGGGAATGCCAGGGCCAAGAAGTGGGAGTGGGTGGGTAGGGGAGTAGGGCGGAGGGAGGGTATAGGGAACTTTCAGGATAGCATTTGAAATTTGAAATGTATATTAAGAAAATATCTAATAAAAATAAAAAATAAAATAAAAATTTTAAAAATCAACTATTACTCCACATTAAGCGAGGAGGACATAAATCCAAACCAGACTGGGTATTTTTTGAATTCTAACAATTTTGTAGAAAACAGACATTATTATTTTTAAATTTAAACTTTTTAAATTCATTCATTGGGGACCTTTATATTTTTAAATTTTTTATTAGATATTTTCTTTATTTACATTTCAAATGTTATCCCATTTCCTAGTTTCTCCTCAGAAAATACCCTTTCCTTACCCCCCCCCCCCCAACCCCACTCCTTAACCCACCGACTCCCATTCATGGTCCTGGCATTCCTCTATACTGTGGAATAGAGCCTTCACAGAACCAAGGACTTCTCCTCCCATTGATGACCAACTAGGCCATCCTCTGCTACATATGCAGCTGGAGCCACAAGTTCCACCATGTGTTCTCTTTGATTGGTGGTATAGTTCCCAGGAGCTCTAGAGGAATTGGTTAGTTCATATTGATGTTTCTCCTATGGAGCTTCAGACCCCTTTTCATACTGTAGCTGTTATTAAGTATGTATGTGGAAAAATATTTCTTATTTTGCTCATTTTGTTATTAGAGAATTGCTTTTTGATTTATTAAAGTCTTTGAAATATATCAACTCTATACCTTTCTTGTGTGTTTGAAATATATTTTTCTTAATGTGTTATTGGTTTTAAATATTTTATGTCTTATGATGTATAACAATTTTATAGTTTTATTTTATCAAGTCTATGTACATTTTTCTTTATGATTTTTCCCCATGGTGTTATTCTTAGAGAAGCACTTCCCATCTTTTGGTAGAGATTATTTATTTTTCTCAAAGCACATTTAGGATTTTATTGGTAATATTTTAAGTGAGAAATTACACTAGTATATAATTGGGTTAGGCACCCAAGTTGTGTTTTCAAATTATTGCTGGTCTCTTTAGTATTATTTGTGAACAAACACATTTCATCCCTCATATGTGAAATACCTATCAATCTCTATTATTGAAAAAAATTAAACATAAGGAGTTAAGGTACACGTGCATATATAGACAATCATTAACATATGCATTTACACCTAGACATGCTCCTACACATGTATGCTCTGCACTTCATAATCATATTGTCATATTTCTATTCTACATATCTATATGCCTTCATTATTTGTAGATACCATTAATGATCCTGTTTTGTTTGTTTCTCTTTCATCATCAATGGTGTGACATGAAAAGGGAACTACAAAAAATGCTACCGCTGCAGGCACTGTGCCTAAACACAGGTCTTGATATGTGAGCATGAATCCAATTCTACGGAAATTGAACAAGGGGATTAATACATTTCCAGGTTAGAAGGGATCAAAGATGATCACTGGCAGACTAGTATTTATGGAGAGTGATGAAACCAGAAACATGATTAGACTGACGCTCTAGCCTAAGAACTGAGTGCTTGATTGAGCTTGGGCCAAGTATGCTGGGGACTGTCCATTCTGACAGCACACTAGGATGCATATACCAACACCATTTCCTACTTTCCTAGAGCTCCTATGCTGTCACTTTCCAGAATTAACATTATTATTAAAATTAACCCAGGTTTAAGGGAAGTGTCATCCAAACTGACACTTTGAAAATAACGTTCTGTGATGGCAACATTGGAAGCTTGGAATGACTTCTGAGAGATGCTCCAGATCTGTGAGCATTCCAGTCACTTGAGGAATTACAAGTCAGTCATGGCGCTCACTCAGCCATTTCCTTATACTGGAGAACTTTATCTGGCTTGACACCAGTCAAAGCTTCTTGACTTCCAGAAAGCTTCATCTGAGCTATTTCTAAGCTTTGTGAAAAAAAAAATATATATATCAAATAATCCAGAAACCTAGAGACAATGACTGTCAGTCCATCTGACCATCAACACACAAAGGCACCAGCTGAGCCAAGTAATGTGATTTATGTGGCTAAAGGAGTTCAAGCTAATTACTCTCCACAGTTCCCAGAAAGTGAACAAACCAAGTGCTGGCTTTGGCAAAACCTCAGCCGCTTTGTGATTTTCCTCTTATTGCTAATGTTTGCGGAGAATAAACACGACCAGGAAAGCTGCATTACTGGCTCTAATATGCAAGAAAGAATGGCTTCTAATCCTCTTACTGTGCAAAAATAAAATGGACCTTTCAAGAACAATTTTCCCTTCAAACAAGAGGCTGCAGTGCATGTCGCCTGAAGCACAAACTGTGTTAAGGTTTTATGCGCATACTCAACATATCAGTGAGACTTAAACTTTGCTCCTGCCTGATGCTTAAATACTTGAACTTCACAATAGAAAGAGGTCTTATAAAATGTAAATGGCATATGCTTATCCATTTATTATCTGTTTACATTGATATATTTACTTTTATTTTTGTTTATTCTTTGAGAATTTCATACACTTGTGCATGTATACAATGTATTTTGATCAAAACCAACCCAACTTCTCCCTAATTCTCCAAAGTCTCTCTCCCAAGTTTATATAATTGCTCTTTTCCATTCTTTTTTTTAAAGACTTGTATTTATGCTTTGAAATTTTCACACATGTATAGAACATATTTTGATCTTATTCTCTTTATTACCTCCTTTTGACTCCCATGGAACCAATCAACTCATTCCCCCCACTTTATTTCCTCTTCATTATTACTACTTTTATTAGTATCACAAATAGTCCTGATGATGTGCTAATGAATATGAAGCCATCCCTGTGGTAACGGCAAGCTATCAATAGATACATCTTCAAAGAAAACTTACTCTCTCTTCTCTAATGGCCATCAACTCTCAGTAATTCCTCAGCAAGGGTAAGCGCTCATGTGCCTCTCCCCATCCATGATGGAATATGACATTGTGCAATGTCATTTCTTAAGCTTTTTGGGATGTTGTAACAAGACTAGCCAAATTCCGTTCCTCTGCATAAGAAAATCAGTATCTTGGAGTAAATAACATGGATCATTACCCCCAAACCAAAAGCTGTTCGGAAGGAAGACACCCCAGGGATCTTCTGATTAGAGAGGAACATGTTTCTTCCTTGGAAGCCACCAGAATGCTTCTCTTCACCAAAGTAAAAGCCAGTGAGGTAGATCTCAGGAGATGACTAGTAGTTATTCAGAAGAATAGGCAGAAATTCATCTCCCCTTGTTACAGCCCTTCAACACCACACAGCTGGATGATCTGGTACAATTTGTTTGTTTGTTTGTTTGTTTTGCTTTGTTTTGTTTTGTTTTCAATGAAAAAGTCTCTGGAAGCTTAGGAGACAGGATGGTCTTTCTTTGACATTTTCATGATTTTACCTCCCACTTAAATTTTCTTGACTCAGCGGTTATATCTTCTTCTGATCCTCCTGTCATGGCTCCAATAGATACACCAGATCAAATTTAAAGATCCTCAGTGAACCATGTCTATGGATTTCTCCAATGTATTATGAGTATTGTGTACATAGACTCTAGACATTAGAGTATGGATATTATTGTAGCCATTACTCAGTTTACCACAAAATAGTGTGGGAGATGTGGGATATGCAAATAATAATTTATAAGTCATGATTGTATGATATGGGATTATGTAGACAGTAACATTTTTGTCTTTACATTCAAATGATTAGTATTTAATTAAACTTCATTTTCACTTGAAGTTTATGCCCAAAAGACACATGTTATTACTATAAAATTTCCAAACAAAACCTTAGTAACTGAAAGAAAAGTACAAAAACTATGCAGTAAACTTTGTCTCTAGCATTAGACCCTTCTAGCCACCAGGCTATTCTAGAGACAATAGGATAGCCTTAATTCATGTTATTCCAATTTTCATATCCATAAGTTGTTTCCAGATATTTTCAGAACATCCAACTTATAAATAAATCTTTGTTTTAGACTCTCCGAAAGAGCAAGAAGAAATAAAAAGAGGTCCTGGTTACTATTTTACAGCACAGCCTAAACTGTATTCAGTGAATACAGTGTACCACATTTTAGGCATAGTCAACACTATGGGAACAATGAGACTATTCCTAGGCATTAGCACTTCCCAAAGTCATTCAAGCTGTGTCTCTTGTCTTCACTAATTAAAATTTTGAAAGTTTACCCATTTCTTCATAAACCTTAATGCAATCAATTATATTGATTTCTTAAACCTAGCTTCAAGTGAGCACAGAGCATGTGCTCAAGTGCAATTAACTATAGATGTTTAATTATATATTAGTAGAATATTCCAAATTTAATAGTGTAGTGTGTCTAAGGCTCTAAAAGCTGAGCACATTTGAGTAATGACATGATGTCACAAGTGGAAAATTCCATACATGGTCATATGAAAGGTCATAGGAAAGAAAGAATTTTAGCAAGTATACTTTTAAGCATTATTATAAATCTATATATAATCAAAATGTATATGGAATAGAAATCATTTTTATGTGTCACAAAGGGTCCTGTCTCTAGACATATTATCTGTGTCTAATTTTCAAAAACATAGTAATCTCTTCAGATTCCTAGCATTTTGGAGAAGGAATATTCAACTTTAGATTTAGGCACATCCAAGAATTTCTGAAACGTTCTATGACTAATGGAGCAGAGATTATCGCTATAACAGAAACATTCATGAGTACATTAAAAAGGGTCAACACCTGGGGATCCATCCCATAATCAGCCTCCAAACGCTAACACCATTGCATACACTAGCAAGATTTTCCTGAAAGGACCCTGATAAAACTGTCTCTTGTGAAGCTATGCCAGGGCCTAGCAAACACAGAAGTGGATGCTCACAGTCAGCTATTGAATGGTCCACAGGGCCTGCATTGGAGGAGATAGAGAAAGTACCCAAGGAGCTAAAGGGATCTGCAACCCTATAGGTGGAACAACATTATGAACTAACCAGTACCCCCAGGAACTCGTGTCTCTAGCTGCATATGTAGCAGAAGATGGCCTAGTTGGCCATCAAAGGAAAGAGAGGCCCATTGGTTTTGCAAACTTTATATGCCTCAGTACAGGGGAACACCAGGGCCAAGAAGTGGGAGTGGGTGGGTAGGGGAGTGGGGGGGGGGATGGGGGACTTTGGGGATAGCATTGGAAATGTAAATGAAGAAGACACCTAATTAAAATAAAGTGTCAACAGTTCTGGTGTAACATAGCAGCTCATGGTGATTATAGGCTATGAGTTCAGGTTGACATCTTTGATACCATGCCAAGGATTAAGTGAGTTGTTTGTTTTGTTTTGTTTTTGTTTTTCCCTTCAATATCTGAAAATCTGTTTCCAGATAATGTGTTTTTAAATCGCTCATGAAGAATGGAAAACCACTAGATATTGTCAAGCACTTAGGAAGACAGGTACCATTTCATGTAAAGTTCATGATTTGTGGCACTTGTCATAGAGAAAAGGCTTCTGAAGAGGCTACTATTGCATCAAGAAAAGTAGGTAAAGCATTAGCACTATAGTTATTGCAGTAGAAATATAAGATAAAATCAGAAGCTGGAGTAGCTTTGGTATAGATGGAGGCAATGAGGGGGTTGAAGAGACCCCCTCAGGAAGTATAGATCTATATGGTGTGATAAACATTAGCCTTACTGTCAGGGCTCCCATAGAGGCCAGGTCTTTCAATTCCTGACTATGTTTCACTGAGCAGCTTCTTGCCTTTCTCAATCTGTTTCAGTCATTAGATCCCCACCCCATTCAAAGGTTTATTACATGTGGCAGCATTGTTTATATGTGTGCATTTAACAAATATGAGTTATACATTTCTTGGTTTTAGTTCTCTGCATAACCATAGCAGCATAGCATTCCTTCCTACAGCCCTACCCCATGCTTCCTCCATTTTCCCATTTCTCTGATTGGCTATGCATGGTGTATATAAAGTTGTTATCCTAATTTGCTCTTTGTATCACAAATTACTTTTATGATAATTTATGACTCCCAATCATTACTTATGAATTTAAGTGTCTTGGATGATAATCATCAAAGATGGGAGAGTGGTTGGTCTGTAAAGTTGCTGGTATGAAGTATTGACCTCCCATGATGTTATGAAGCAACCAAACTCCAAACTTTGGGCTGACACCATTCCTAAATTGACTATCTACAGAAAGCATGAGGTCTTGACTGCCATAGCTTAAAAGAGCCAACTCAGCATGGTCTTTTTAAAAATTGTGTTTTTAATTGAAATGGAATTATTTCAATTACTCCCTCTGTTTTCTCACTCCAACCCTTTCCAATTCCTCTTCATCCAGCCCACCCATACTCACTTCTGAGGTTCATAGCCTCTGTTTATTTTATTATTGTTACACACACACACACACACACACACACACACACACACACACACACACACACACAAATACACACACACACACAAATTCAACCTGCTCAGGCTATTTTTGTTGTTCATGCATATGTAGATTTAGGCATGACCATTCTGCTCTTTATAACCCATAAGGAAGCTCACTCCTGGGAGAGGCTAATTCTCCTTCTCGCAGCAGTCAACTCTTTCCTGTAGGTTTTGTTTTTCCCTTCTGCATATTAACATGTCCATTGATATTGTCATTGTTTATGCAGTTATTTCTAAAAGAGACATTTTCACCACAGGCTTCTTGGTATTCTTGATCTTAATTTTTTCCAACCATTCTTACATAATATCCCTGAGCTACAAGTGCAGAAGCTATGATATAGATATATTCACTAATGTTAGACATCCCACAATCCATTGCTTTCTGTATTGAGTCAAGTTATGGTTTTATGTTATGATATCCGTTTGCTGTAAAGAGAAGTTTCTTTGAGGTGTGATATTGATACTTATCAGTTGGTGTAAGAGTAAGACTTAGAATTTAGAAAAGAATTTTGCTGGTCTAGCAAAGTGGAAGTAGTAGATTATTTTCTAATCCATGATCACACTAGACCCATAATGGTGGCTAGGTTGCAAGACCATAAGAAATTTCCCAGAAAACCTAGGACACTATAGGACTAGATAGAATATACCTCAACACAATTAAGGATATATGTGAAAAAAAATCAATGTCAATATTAATTTAAATGGAGAAAGCCTACAAACACTCATTTAAAATCACAACAACCAAGACAAGGCTGCACACTATCCCCACTCTCATGCAATATAATGCTGGAAACACTAGCAGGTGAAGTAAGGCAAGAAAAGGGATTCAAATAAACACATATAGAAAAAAGAATGTATATGCATATATATTGAAATGACTTACAGGTTGCAGCCCAGCCAATCCAGAATAGCATATTGTGAGTAGAAATCCAAGAGTCAATAGGTGCATAGTCCAAAAGACTCAGTTTCTGAGCTCATCTTCAGTATATGCTACAATCCAAAAGTAGCCTCCAATTCCAGTGAAGTTGAAATGCCAGTGCAAGGTCAAGCAGGCAAATAGAAAAAGCTTTATTCGTCTATGCCCATAACTTGACTCAATGCAGAAATCAATGGGTTGTGGGAAGCCTAGCCCTATGAAGAAGATATGGCACAAATTAAAGGTGTGTCTTCCCACCTCAAGATCCAGATCAAAGATATGTCCTTTTACCTCAAAGATCTGGAATAGAAGTAGATTTCTCCACTTTAAACCAAGCACAAACATCTCTCTCAAGTGTTCCCTACATTTCTGACTTACAGTTCATTCCACATGAAGTCAAAATGAAAATCAATAAGAGTCATCACGACTGCCAACAAACACACTGAGAAAGATTTTATACATTCCCATTTATAAGAGGAGCAGTGCAGCCAACACAATGTCTTGTATAAACACAACCAGGGACATGAAAGAACTTTATAATGAAAACTTTGAATCTCTGAAGAAAAAGACTGACAGAGACACTTGAAAATGGAAAGACGTACATTCCATATCCAGACACCAAACTTAGACACTATTGCTGATACCAAGAAGTTCTTGCTGACAGAAGCCTGATATAGCTATCTCTTGAGAAGCTCTGCCAGAGCCTGACAATACAGACACAGATGCACTCAGCCAACTGTTGGACTGAGCATAGGGACTCCAATGGAGGTGTTAAGGAAAGGACTGAGGGAGCAGAAGGGGTTAGCAACCCTATAGAAAGAATTATTATTTTTTTTTTTTAAGATTCATTTATTTATTATATGTAAGTACACTGTAGCTGTCTTCAGACAATCCAGAAGAGGGAGTCAGATCTTGTTATGGATGGTTGTGAGCCACCATGTGGTTGCTGGGATTTGAACTCTGAACCTTCGGAAGAGCAGTCGGGTGCTCTTACCCATTGAGCCATCTCACCAGCCCTATAGAAAGAATTATATATCAACCAACCAGATCCCCCAAAGCTCACAGGGAATAAACCACCAACCAAAGAGTACAAATGGGGGGACCCATGGCTCCAGCTACATGTGTAGCAGAGAAATGCCTTACCTGGCACCAGTAGGAGGGGATGCCCTTGGTCCTGAGAAGGCTCCATGCCCCAGTGTAGGGGAATGCCAGGTCAGTGAGATGGGAGTGGGTGGGTAGGGGAGCACCCTTATAGAAGTGAGGGAGGAGGTTGGGATAGGGGATTTGCAGAGGGGAAATAGGAAAAAGGGATAGCATTTAAAATGTAAACAAATAAAATATCCAATAGCAAACACAGAAGTGGATGCTCACAGTCAGCTATTGGATGGATCACAGGGCCCCCAAGGGAGGAGTTAGAGAAAGTATCCAAGGAGATAAAGGGATCTGCAACCCTATAGGTGGAACAACCTTATGAACTAACCAGTACCCCGGAGCTCTTGACTCTAGCTGCATATGTATCAAAAGATGGCCTAGTCGGCCATCACTGGAAAGAGAGGCCCATTGGACAGGCAAACTTTATATGCCCCAGTACAGGGGAACGCCAGGGCCAAAAAGTGGGAATGGGTGGGTAGGGAAGTGGGCGGGAGGGTATGGGGGACTTTTAGGATAGCATTGGAAATGTAAATGAAGACAATACATAATAAAAAATATTTTAAAAAGAAAGCATAATTAATTAATTAATTAATTAATTAAAAAAGAAAATAGAATAACATTTTGTGTTTTGGATCCATATAAATAATATTATGGAAATGACCATTCTTCAAAAAAAAAAAAACCCTTACAGATTCAATGCAATCTCAATAAAAACACTCATAATATTCTTCATATATATATATATGTATATATATGTGTGTGTGTGTGTGTGTGTGTGTGTAAAAATCATTCTAAAATGCATATGGAACCAGAAAGACCCCAAAAGATAGTGGATACAATTATAACCAAAAGAAAGAGTTCTGGTCTGATTACTGGTCCAGACTTCAGGATATATCATAGAGCTATAGTAACAAAAACTGGCTCCAAAACAGACATGCAGGCTAATGAAAAAAATAGAATATCCAAACTTGAAACAATAACCATCTTAAATTTTAAAAAGAGGTAAAAAACTATATGCCTCTACACAGACAGTAATGAAATTAGATCCCTTTTCTATCACGCTGAACAAAATATATGTGCAGGCTTACCAATGATCCTGTTTGAAAATGGAAAATAGAAAATAGAAGAAAAAGTAGGCAGTAACCTATAAGATACAGATGTGGATAAGGACTTTCATATGTTTGACTACATTTGCCAGGAAAGTAAGGTCAACAATTGACAACTGGAAATTCATAAAATTCAAGTTTTTGCATATGGCTAAATAAACAAGCAATGGGGTGGAGAAAAAAATCATAGAATAGAGAATTGTTTCAGCTATACACCTCACAGAAGATTAATATACAGAATAAACAAATAATTCAAAAGCAAACAAACAAAAGACAGAGTCATATAAACAATAATCCAATTAAAAATGGCTTAGAGATCCATATGTATACATATATGTAATACAAATAAAAGAAATAGCTCAAAATGTTCATCATCCTTAAAGAAATGCATATTTAAAGAATTTTGAGACATCAGTTCATTCACCTCAGTCAGAATGGCTAAGATCAATGCAACACCTGATATCAGATGCTGACAATGTTATGGAGAAAATGAAGAACCCTCATTCACTGTTGGTGGGAATGGAAATTTGTGTAACCACTCTTGGAATCAGGATGTAGAACCCACAAAAGTGTTTACCACATGGCCCAGGTGTATCAATCTTTGGCATATGACCAAAGGACTTTACATTCTACTCCCCAAGTCCTTCCTCAACCATGTTCATTGCTACTCTACTAGCAATAATGAGGAAATGGAGTTAACTTAAATATCTTCCAACTGATGAGTGAATAAGAAAAAAGGTAGCACATATACACAATGCATTAATAATGATCTGTAAAAAAATTGAGATCATGAAGTTTGCAGATAAATGTACCTAAAAGACATTATATTGACCGATGTCTCCCAGATGCTGAAAGACAAAATGCTGAATATCCTCTCTCATCTGTTGTTCTTAGATTTAAATTGTCAGATGTGATTATATAACAAGGAGTCATAACAGAACCCAGGACAGTATAAAAAGAGTATGATTCAAGAGAGAGTGAGAGGGGTATCTCAGCATATAGGTGACATGAAGGAACTGAGAAACAGATGACGATCCACCAGAAGAGAAAAGTGGAATGTCAATAAAAAAGGGGAATAGACAAGTAAAACCAAGGTTCTTTCATAAAGTTTCAAGGAATCATGTTATTTTGTATTCACAATATAAAATTATATGTATGTATGTGTATATATATATATATATACATATATATATGTACATATATATCACATATATATGTGCACACACATATATATTTTCTTATAAAGCATATATGTATATCTTATAGAATATTAAGCCACCTTTGCTGATAATGTTCCCATCAAGAGTCATAAACTAACAAGTACAAGACACAAAAAAGGTTGGTCAGAGTAGTGCCTGTGACATGACATCCAAAACAAAACAGATTGTCAATAAATGTAGCTCTTTTTGGCTGTCAGAGGTTTGGGTTGGGCCCCAATTACTGAAGACATGACATATTTAGGACATAAGACTTGGATAATTAGAGCTGGATCTGACCCTAAAGCCTCTTCCCTGCAGTCCAGCTTCAAATTGTTCCAGAAAATTCTATGCAAGCTGCCAAGGGAGGGAACCAATTAAACAGTCCTACCCAGCATGGATTTTGAGATTTAAGATTTAATTCATTCTACTTTTCCCATTACAATAGAAGAGTTTGCACAGCATAACTTTTGATGCTTAATTCCTACAACTTTGCTTAATCGAATATACACTATTGGTGTTCGTTCCTCCCTCCCCTTCCCTCTCCTCCCATTCCTTCCATTCCCCTCCTTTCCCCTCTCCTCTCCCTCCTTCCCTTCACCCATCCCTTCAGCCCTTCATCCACCCATCCCTCCCTTTTTCCTTCCCTCTGTCCTTCCCTTTCTCCCTTTCTTTGTTTCTCCCTTCATTGCTCCTTCCCTTCCTTTCTGTTTCTTTTTCCCTTGAACTTTGAATTATGTAGCCCTGGCTGGTCTAGGACCTGAAACTTACAAATCTCACTCGAATTCATGGTAAATTTCCTATCTCAGTCCCCTGAGGATGAGATCACAAGCTTTACATAGTATCTTAAAGATTTATTTCTTTATTATTTTGGTATGTGAGTGTGTACCTGTGTGTTTGTGTGTGTGTGTTTGATGTATGTTTAAGTATCTCCAAAAGTGAATGATGTCTGTGTCATATCTCATGGTACTTGACTAACAATCAACTGTAAGTTGCTTGACATGCATGCTGGAGAACACTAGAGAGTCATAGTACATTGGTTTACAATTACTATTTATTATTATGAATCATTTAGTTAGATTGATTGATTGATTGATTGATTGACTGATTGATTGTTCTCCTCTTAACAGGGCCATCTAGATTATGTGCCAATCTCTAGAACAATATCTAATACATTGTTTGCTTAACAAATGCATGGACCTTAAGAACACCATTCAAATTCCCTCAGTCACTGAGCCCAGTGTTAAAGGGGCCTGGGGAGTATGACTCACCCTGACAGGGTTTGAGGTTCATTCTCTTGGCACTGCTCTTTCCTATTCCAGCTGTGTCTTTCCATGCTTTTATTATTCATAATAACTTTCTCATAATACATGCTACTTAGGAAATGGAGAGATAACAGCGGTGCAGCATATTTATCCTGAGCCAAACAGTAATTTCAGTAGCTTTAAAATGTTATGTGCACGTTTCATAGAAAAGCACGAGCTATGTAGCCACACCTTACAGATTTGGAATGACGATGGCTGTTCCCATGGCCCCAATATCTTGCAGTCTTCATTGGTGCTCCTTGTCTTATATTCTCTGTGCCCCACATTTTCCTGCTTATTTCTGTTTTCTTTCTTCAGTATAAATTTCCTTTCATCCTTGGAAGCTGCATGTGTACACCCCACACACTTTCTGAACAGAGGCAGCTGTCGTCTGCACAGTAGCATTGTATCCTTCTGTGTCTGCACCACATTGTTATTAAAAACACCCATTCATTTCCTAATCCCTAAATCAGTAATTTCTCCTCCAAGCTCAAAGCAAATGTAAATATTTGGAAATAATTTGAAAGGTTTTTTTTTTTTTCCTTTTTGGCAGTGCTTTCATCTAGGCTTTTAATATTGCCTGTAACATTTCCCCCACAATCTTTACAAAATGGAAGTCTGTAAAGACAGGGGCATTTGGTGTGTTTGTCTAGGAACCTTCAACCTCAATCTTGCTCCAGACATTTTGAGTCTAACTTAGGCTGTTTGTTTCTTCTGTTTTCCTTTGTTCTTTTTGTTTGTACAAGGAATTTGGTGACATACCAGGAAGTGTGTTTACTTTATGATGAAAACCAGTGAAATGCAAGCAACCCAAGTACTCTTTTACATTTCACTGGTTTAGAAAAACATGAAATTTTTACATTCAAACTTCAAAATGGGTCAGAGTCCTTGCAACTTCTAAACCAGAAGGACTAATGGGAAGAGAAAGGCAGATGATACATGACAATATGCCTATGGCCCTAAGAATCTGAGCTAGGCGGAGTCCTTCTAATATGAATAATCCGATCTCTCCTTTATGGAACCTAAATTTAAAAGAGTACTGAGTTTGCTTTCCTGCTCTGGTTCCCATATTTGGTTATAATTCCAATCATTGTTGATTACAAATAAACAGAAGGAAAAACAATGTATATGCTCATTATTATAAAAGTTACAGTTTATATGATTTAGATGGTGCTAAATGACTCACTAAATGACAAGTTACTAAGTGACAAGTTAGTTCTGGTTTATACCCAAATTGTCTGTAGGCTCTAGAAAACTTAGTGAAAAACAATGAAGAAACCAGTCTGTTAGCAGCTTATCATTTTATAGGAACATACACCAAAAAAATTGCTGCTCACTACAAATGAACCAATGCAGAGTATTGCTAGGATTTTCTAAAGGAAGAAAAATGATAAAATGGATATCAAATGTGTAATATACAATATATATATATATATATATATATATATATATATATAAATATATATATATATATTTGTGTATATATGTATATGTATGTGTATGTGTATGTGTATGTGAATGTGTATGTGTATGTGTATGTGTATGTGTATGTGTATGTGTATGTGTATGTGTATGTGTATGTGTATGTGTATGTGTATGTATATGTATATGTATATGTATATGTATATGTATATGTATATGTATATGTATATGTATATATAGTAGAAATAGTTTGTTATAGGTTAGTTAAGTTAGTTTAAAAGATGAGGTCTAGGCAGCCCCTAACAATGGGTGTCTGGGTGTCTAACTCTGGATAGGACAAAGATCTTTAGTTTTTCAATTAAAACCTGAAGGTCCAAAGTTCAAAGTTTCTTCTGGGATTCATCCAATAACTTAATTGCAATCCCAAAAGCAAGACAGGAATCCAGTTGGTCAAACTACAAACCCTTTAACTCCATGTCTGATGTCAAAGCAGTCTTCAGATCTCCAAATCCTTTTTCATCTTTAATGACTTCACCAAACTTGTTTCTGGTGGGTTGGTTCTATTCCCTGTTAGATGTTTCTTTAGCAGTTATCACACAGATCTGGCATCTTTAACATACTGGGTCTCCAAGTCAACCTCAACTTCATAGCTTCTTATTCTAATGTCTTGGATCCACACATGTTGTAGGCTCCTCCAAATGGCTTGTATCACTCCTCCAGCTCTGTCTTCTGTAGCACTCTAGGCTCTGGTTGACTCCACTCTACTGCTGCTGCTGTTCTTGGTGATCATCCCATGGTAGTGGCATCTCAAATACACTGGGATCTTCTGCTGCAACTAGGCTTCACCTATAGCCTCTCATAAGCTCTCTTCATGGTGCCAAACCTCTACTTCCTTGCATGAACCCTTCAGTCCTGGGGTGTCAACAGCAACAGAGGCTGTACCTTCACCAGTGGACATCCAAGGCCTCTCACAGTACCTGCCTCAAATGTTCTTCATGACGTCTTCATACCTTCAAAACCAGTACCACCAGGGTAATTCTCACAAATTACCAAGTCCCCTGAGGTACAAGATACCACCTTGGCTATCTTTAAAACACCATTTTTTGTGTGTGTGCTTTCAGAAAACACTTCCCTGAAGATTTTACCTCAGTGACGCTGGTCTCATCTTAATCACTGCTAATTCTTAGCTCCAGCTAACCAGCATTAATTGTTCCAGTAGTCCTTTCTATTTTTGACTCTAAAGCCAGAGCCTCGTGGTTGAATCTGCCAAGTTCTGCTGCTTGCTAGGGCTGGAACATGTCCCCCCTTATTCTATTACCAGTTTTCTGTTTCCAACTTCTTTATTGCCTAAGCTTGGCTGTCCTGGATCTTGCTCTGTACATTGACCTCTAACTCAGAGATCTGCATGGCTCTGTCTCCTGAATGTTGGAATTAAAGGCATGTACCACCATGCCTAGAGTTAAGCTTCTCTTTACCTAGAACTTGCTCTGTCCAAGGCTCGCTTTAAACTCAGAGATCTGCTTGACATTGTCTCCTAAGATTAAAGGAATGTACCACCATGCCTGAGCCTAAACTTAGCCTGGTAGGAACTTGCCCCAAGGTCACCCTCCATTAATTCAATTTAATATCCTTGAACATAGGATTCAGCTACATTTCACTTCCTGGTGCCCCTTTCCTTTTTGAATCATATATTTTATACTTTTTCTTTCTACACTTGCTATATTTAATGAAACTGCTCTTCATGAGATTAAACCAGAGGCCAAAAACTATCCTCAGTGTTTCTGAGACTTCCTTTGTCAATGCAATTAATTTGAGTTTCTTTACCTTAGCCTCAGTTAGCCTCTTGAGACAAAGACAACAGTAGCCACATTCTTCACCAAAATACTATAAAAATACTCTTTAAGCCACATGTTAAAATTCTTCTCCACTGAAACCAGTTGGGCAAGGTCTGCACAATTCAAATCACTTTCAGCAACAAAGTCTTCCATGTTATTACAAGGATGCCCAATTAAGCCCCACTTAAAGCATCCCACTGCTTTCCAAAGCCAAAGTCTCAAAATCTTCCAAACAAAAGCATGGTCAAACCTATCACATCAATACCCCAATCACTGGTACCAATTTCTCTATTAGTTAAGGTTTTACTGCTGTGAACAGACACCATGACCAATGCAAGTCTTATAAAGGACAACATTTCATTAGAACTGGCTTATAGGTTCAAAGATTCAGTCCATTATCATCAAGGTGGGAGGATGGCAACATTCAGGTAGCCATGGTGGAGGAGGTGTTGGGAGTTCTACATCTTCATCCAAAAGAAGCTAGGAGTAGACTGTCTTCCAGGCATCTCGGATGAGGATCTTAAAACCCACATCCACAGTGACATACTTCCTCCAAGAAGACCATACCTACTCCAACAAGGTCACACCTCCTAATAGTGCTACTCCCTGGACCAAGCATACACAAACCATCACAAGTATATAGCTAACCATGAGAGAATTGGGAACACCAATGGTTGTTTACTGAAGGTATTGACTTCTCCTACAATAGCCCATGATTTTCTTTAGCTCACCAAGAATGGATGACAGAGATAATTTATCATCTATAGTGAATGTTTACCAGCTGTGTCTTAAGCAATCACCATAAAGCTGTTACAAGATTATCAGTGCCACAATAACATCATGCCAATAAGACAGTATTTCAAGGCCCTTGTCCCTATCACCTGACTCTTTGCTTCTTTCCACTCCCTCATCTACAGTGCATTTTGCCTTGGAAAAGCTAACATGTGTGTCCCGTTCAAGACTGATAACTAAATAGTTGACTGTCCCTAGAATTTTGATTAATGGTGTCTCTGTGCATTTATCACCATTCACTGCAAAAAGAAGCTTCTTTGATGAAAGGTGAAGAAAGCACTACTTAAGGAACACAATAATAATTCTAGAAGCAGGTGGACAACATATGTATGTGGCAAATCATAAGTCATATGTTCTCTTTTCTTGGTTTTGTCATATCTATCCATCCTATCTGAACATGTAAGTTTCACAGCTGAGATGTGCTCCCATGCTAGCCAGCTACATGGCAATTTCTGACATTATTAAAGATAGATGGCAAGGGAAAAGCTTTCAGTTTAGTTACAGCATGGTTTCTTTTGAATTATTCACACAGGATATTTGGTAAATTTACCCATAATGCCTGACTAGTTCTGATTGTCTACTAAGGATGTGGCTATACTCTATATAGTTTGAAGGCCTGGAGGGCTGTCAAACAAACAACATATAGTGAAAAGTACTAAATATAATGGAAGTTTTGTTTAGCATCTGGGATTGGCATTATAAAACAGAGAGAAGGAATGATATGAGACCCTAGAATTAAATACAGTTTGGATGGTAGGAAATACAAAGAAACAAGTAGCCAGAAGTGAGGATTAAAAAGGAGCCACAATGAGACCTAATAATTTATGGATGAAGGCTTATGAGTTCTTCTCCATACATATGAGGATTCTGGCCATCCTGAGCGAGTACAATTCTTATGAATACAGCCCTGTGACTTCATGCATAGAGCTGCAATGCAATTTCTAGCAAATGGTGCTTTATTGCAGATGTCTACTCCCTCTGGCTCTTGCAACCTTTCTTTACCATTTTCCATAATGAACCCTGAATCTTTAGAAGATGGGTATGATATAGATGTACTGGTAGGAGCCGAGTGCTCTAGAGTTTCTTATTTTCTGTACATTGTGTATCTCTGTATTAACAGTCATTTAGTTCAAAAAGAAGCTGTTTTGATGGCAGATACTCTAATCTATGGCCATAAAGGTGAATACTTAAGAAGCAGTTAGTTACTATGTCCATTTAACAGAAAAAAATATTAAAAGATTCTCTTCTAAAGTCTATGACATAGATGTCCATGGGGTTTTGGCTAAGTTTATGGTAGAAGGCATCTTTTTCAGCTTATAGAGTGAGCATTAAATACAATCTAAAAGTGATTAGTTACTATTATAACATTAATACCACTACTTACACATGTTCTCTGCTTCAAATATGTAATGTCTCTAGTAATACCATCGTACCATTACTGTCTGAATGGTTAATAAGAACAGTGGCAGTAAAATATCATGTTTAGGAAGCATCTATGGTACCCTAATGGGGAAAAAAACTAAAAAATGCAGAACCCATTCTTGCCATTGGACATTTTCTTTGATAGCCTATAGCGTCTTTGAAAGGCAGTGTTCCCTCATTATGACCTTATCCTACTTACACATCTTTTATAAATGTGTATGTATATATTTTAGTATATTTCTGCAATAGAAATTTCCATATGGCATTTTAAAGTTTATCCACCCTCGTTCCTCCATTACTTCACTTTTTTTTTCATGCCACTGCCTTCTAACCCTATTTACTTGAAATCCACACATTGCCCCTACTAGTTTCCTGACTTCACTCTATCCCCCAATTTAAAACTACACATAAAGACTGCTCAATATCCATTAGCTCATTTATCCTCTGTCTCTAAACAGTGGACTCCCAAGACCTACTGATTTTGACCTTAACCTCTATGAGTTCTCAGTGCAAATTTAGGGATTTTTTTCATCTTTATTTTTCCTTTTATAACTAAAGTCCATTAAGAAAACAACAGACTGGCGATGTCTTCTTGTCTTTTCCAATGCTTTGTCAGATCATTTTATTGAATACTTCTTTCAAGTCACAGCCTACACTCTCAGTTCACTTACTCCACTTTGTCCCAAGTGTAGCAAAACTATTGGTGTAGACCTCAACAGTTATGGATACCTGTACCTGAATTTTGTGCTTTATAGTGAAGTGAGCGTGGAGCAGATGTAGCAAGCGATCATCAAAAAACTTAAAATCAGTAAGTGTCTCAAATATGACCTTTTGTTTTTGAGTAAGGAATATATTTTGTATTTATGTCATTATCATAGAAGTTAGGTACTTTATGCCCAGAAAAGCCTCAGTACTCAGGCTGAATTTTCTAAATGCAAGCTTGACATTCTGCTTATGAGCAAGGCCGAATTTTATGTGACTGCTGAGACCATCAGCTGTAGTTTTCATTTCTGAGTCCTTGTGATGCAAATTTTCCAATATCTCTTATATTGAACATGGCTGATAATCTTCCTTTGAAAATGGGTCAGGCATCTTTTCCTTGGTTCTCTTGCCACCACCACTTGTGATGTACTTGACCATGTCAACCATGGTACTGATGATAGAGCCTAAGAGAGGGCAGGACAATTCACAAAATCAATAGTGTTAGAGAACCTTCAATCAAATTGTAGGATTTCGCAAAAGAAAAGGCAGAAAATTTGAAATTTGTCAAGCAGAAAATATAATCAATATGTATTGGCTACAAAACAAGTATATACAAGTTAATAATGAAAGGACAAAAGTGGACTGAGAGAATGAGAGAAGGATCTTACTTAGTTTATAAATAGAAGACTAACCACAGGGAGAGGAGATGACATATGATGGTAGCAACATCATGGTCAAGGAGATGAAGCCCCAACAACACTGTTTAGGAAACTAACCTGTCATCCAGATATGAACAACTCTGATGTGTACCTTGTACATGCATTATATCTCTCACCAGTCTAAGCTATCACAGTTGTCCTAATCAATGCAAAACCTTTTCATGGCATTTAATATAAGGTTATACCATTGTTAAATTGGGTAGAAAATGCCCACATCATGTGATAAAATTAGAAATAGCAATTTCACTATTTCCCTAGAGCTTTCAACCCCCACCTTACTACACACACACACACACACACACACACACACACACACACATCAATACACACACACACACCACATACACAAACACACATTTTGCTAGTGATGAGGTCATCTAATCATTTCTTCATGTTCCTAGGGACTCTGCTCTCTGCTCTTCTGTTCCCTGCTTAAGATGCCCAAGAAGCAATGTACATACTGTGTGAATCATCTCTTTAGGGAGATATGATTGATCCTCTTTTAAAGTGTTTGTTGCTGCCCTCTTGAAGATTCACTGTGATGTATCAAAAGGCCAAGGAAGAGATAGTAAAATGGCATCCTAGGATGTGAGATCTTTCAAAGCATCCTTTTATTTATTTTTGCTGCTTTTCCTGTCTATCAAGTAAAGCTCCGATTCTTTGGCTCTTTGACTATTGCTGAGTACTAGAGTACTAGGTTTCTCTGGATGCCCCAGGTCTCTCACAATACCTGACGCATATTGTTGGCCTTTTAATCTCTATGAGGAAATACCCACATGGTATTTTGTGAGAAAAACTGCTACCAATCTAAGCCTAAAATCAGAATTAAAATAAAACAATATAGTCAACAAATTCAATGTTTAGATATTAACATTGTAATCTTCTAGATTTGAATCTAAAAATTGTGTTTCATGTAGTTTGAAGAGGCAGTGGCTAAGAGATCATACTGATCTTGCAGAGGTCTGAAGTTCTGTTATTAGCACCCTTTTAGGCAAGTCACAGTAATCTCTAGGTATATCTCCAGGCTATCTGACACCCTATTCTGGACTCTTCATGCACTTTCACACACATGCACATACTCACACACCGACATGGATGCATACACATAACATCTATTAGAGATATAAAATAATGCATTTTAGAATAGCATAATAGAATCAACTGCCATTTAATGCATCCAAATTAATCTCTAGATCGGCGTATCATTATTGTGTTGAATGTGAAGATTATTTTGTGTAGATTGTAAGATATCTGATTACTATCATATGTGGTCACATTTTTGCTACTGTTATTTTAAAGAATGTTTTCCCAAGGCCAGTCAATGTTTAATAGAAATCCTTTACAATAAAAGCCTAAACTAGGTATCAGCAGACTGCTATACTATCCACTTAGGCTATCAGTAAAAACATTTTCCCAAAGAAAACATTCTGTGTAGTATTTACCATTTATACAGAAAATGTCCACCTTGAGACTAATTTTAATCAGTCTTCTAGATGTTATTTTCCTTTATCAGCAGTTAAAATTTCCAAAACCGTGTGTATTTATTCTGTTTTCAATGATGACCTTTTTCATTGGCACCACAGGGGGAAATATAAGTACCCATCCCATGTGTGTTTGTATGTTTGTGTGTGTGTGTGTGTGTGTGTGTGTGTGTTTGTGTGTGTGTGTGTTTTGAAACAGAGGGTTCCAATGCCTTCCTTGAGCCAGCATCTGTTCCAATAGTTCCAATAGTTCACCTCACTTATTACCCTCCCTGATTAGTTCTGCTACATTCATCTGCCACACGTATGTTTAGTATTGAGAGAAAAGAGGCTTTATAAAGCAAATGGTCAAGGCTTATACATTATAAGAATAAGATTTGGACTTGGGCAATTAAACTTCATAGACACACATAAAGCATATGCATAAGTCTGAAAATTCTTCATACCATGGTTTAGCTAGGCAGAAGGGTTTAGAGCAGGAAAGAGCCTGCATTTCTACTTCTTTCTCATGTGTGTATGTGCGTATGCCTGTATGTGTGTGTGTGTGTGTGTGTGTGTGTGTGTGTGTGTGTGTGTGTGTGTGTGTGTAGGTGCACAGGCAACTGTGTTCATATGCTGCCTACGTGCATGTGGAGAACAGAAATCAACCCCTGGTATTCTTCTGTAGGTTCAGTACACCTGTCTTTGCTACAGGCTAAGTTATAGGCCTCTACTTTTCTAAAGAGTTTAGGCTAAACAGTGAGTCCAGGAGGCCTGTCTATCTCTGATTCTGTAATACTGGGATTACAAGTGTGTCACCATGCCCACCTGCTTTTTGTTGTTGTTATTGTTGCATGTGTGTGTGTTCTTTATCTTGTATTTTATTTTATAATTATTTCTTGTATTTTGAGATTATTATTTAATTATATCATTTACCCTTCCTTTTCCACCATTCAAACCCTCCCATATACCTCTCCTTGTTTTCTTTAAAACTCATGATCCCTTTTTAACTAATTGATGTTACCTGTGTATATGTACATGGATATACATACAAAGCCCTAAATACAACTTGCTCTGTCCATACAATGTTACCTACATGTATGGTATCAGGGATGATTGTTTAGTACTGGTATTCTCTTTTCTGGGGCAAACTACTTTTTCTGCTCATTGAATTCAGTAGTTGCCTGTAGTTCTTCGTGCAGGGTTGAGTCCTTATGGTCTTTTCCCCAACCACTTTAGCATGCCTATTGTCCTTTTTCCGCCCATGAACAAGTCATGCTGGCAAGAATTTAGAGGTTTACATTCTTTATTAATCCAACATAATCCCTTACTGAATTCTCAATACACATCCTTATTAAATATAGCCACAGTTAACTGTAGTCCTCACCTATCGTCAGGAAAACTTCTCTTCACAAAATAAAGACCATTACAGAAACAACCTGTCAAGATGCAGTGTTGTAGAGTCTATTCCCATGGATGCATCTACAAGACAACTCCTGCATCTAAGGCCCAGGGACCTTTGACAAAGATGGGAAGAAAGAGTATAAAAGCCACAGGATTAGGAGGTTTGCTGTGATACTGTAAGGAAGGAATGTTACAAACTGTATCAAGCTTTTTGTTGTTGTTGTTGTTGTTGTTGTTGTTGTTGTTCTTTGTGGCAGTGCACAACTCTATAGCCTTAGACTGCCTAGATGCCATAGTATAGTCAGACTAGCTTTGACCTAGTGGCAATCAGCTCGCCTTAGTCCCCTCAATGGCTAATACTATCAGCTTACCAGTTTCTATTTTCTATATACACACTTTACTACCAAAGGCATATTATAAGTCAGTGATTTTATTATTGTAAAGATAATATTTCTCCTACTACTCAAAAAGCAGGAGACAATCCCATAAACATAAACATATACAGGGAGGGACTTACATCCAGAAAGCAGTCTATTTGATTCAAGGGCAAGACATTGTTCTCTAAACTTCCCTGACTCTCCTAGACATTTCTTCTACCAATTACTTCTCAAGAACAGCAGCAGGCTGGTGAGCAGTCAGGAATTGTGATTTTTGTGAAGGACAAACTGGTTCTCAGCTCTGTTCTGCAGACACAAGCAGAACCCTTCACTTTGCCCATCCTGCCTGCTCATCTGTGAAGCAGAAACAATTTCAGTGACCCAAACTCCTGGGGTTGAGAAATGAATTGGTTAGATAATATTTGCAGATTGCTCTGGAAATGTTAAAGACAAAGAGTTTTTAAGACTGCACTATGGGGTAATAAAAAGACATAAAACCAAGATGCAGAACAGACCATTCTTTGGAGTCTTTGCATAAAAGGCAAGAGCCAATTTAAAAAAAAACAAAACAAAACTCTAGAGTGTCAATAGTGAGGTCTAAGCAGGAGGGAAGGTTGCACAATCACTCCTGAAAAAGAGAGGACATTTGAGCTGTGCTATCCAAACGAGACAGGAATACTGGTTCTGGACAGAAAAGAGTCCTCCAAGCCTCTCAGTTCCCATGCAGTCTTCCTAAGTACCTTGTGTTTTCAGCAAACTTTGGCACAGAAAAAAAATATAGTGCAGACTGTCCATCTCCACTAGATCTCCACTAGAAATACTGTCCTCAAAGGTGGTGTGTCTGTGCTCATCTCTTCTGTCATTTCTTCTCCCTTGTGCTATCTACCAAGCACTGGAGGTGAAGAGCTAGGACTAAAAGATGAGACCAGATATTAGTTTCTAAATCTTCTGTTTAATAACTCAGAGATAAACTGACATGCGCACTTGAAGCATGGGATCCAAGGCAACCAATGGGGATGTTGCTCAGGGATATTTTTCTATCCACTTCCCCTACCACCCATCCTTTACATCATCCTTCTTTTCAAGGGCTGAGACCAGATTGCCTTTTAGTCTTCTGTGTTCTTTCATTCATAAGGATGTATCCACATGCCTGAATCTCCTCAGGACTACTATATTGTGGATTCTCTTCCTCACGTAGGGATGTCCCAGGAGTGAATGCTTTCATACCTCCACCTTGTAGTTTGCCTCTCAGTAAAAAAAAGTCACTGTTTTTCTATTTCCTTTTGTTTGTGTAGAGTGTGTCAACCCTAATTCTAGTTTCTACATATTCTCAAGTTTTTCATAAATGTTTGAGACTTAGAAGACTGGAAATTCAAAGAACAATAATCTAAATGGAATAGAGAAGAGAAAGAGCTCCCGAACCAAGATGTTGGAGGACAAAGATGACAGCAGTTTTAAGCAATGTGACCTAAGTGCCAGCACCATACTGCTGAATATTCCAGGACTCCCTTTTGCCTTCTGTATGCATTTAAATTGTATTAAACCTTGATTTATCTTCTGCATTTAGATGTCATAGAAAGCCTGTGGTTTCCAACACACATATTACCAAGGGCCAAGTAGCAGTTAGAAGCTCCCACATGCCAGTAAGTTTTCCAAAAAGGCCACTTGTGATGCTAGGACATCCATCCCTGTTATTCTGTAATGGAATCATCCCCATGGCTCAAAGCAGTAGGAAAAAGGCAACCTCTTAAGTATTGCTGGAGGCTGAGATAGGATCTTATTATTCTTGACCCATCTGTAAAAAGGAGACACTCAAATCTTTGCTGGACCAGGATTGAAGTTACAGAAAACAAGTGGAAACAGAAGGGTTAAATAAGATCATGGGAGTCTGGAAATAATCACAGTTCTATTTTCAAAGGAAAATAATTTGTTATACTAAGAATGGAAAAGATCTCAAACTGAATTTAAAGAAATGATAATCAGGAGAGCCAGTGCCAAAATGACAGACACACTTGGGTCTTTCTGGGAAGAGTTTAAATAGCTCACCATTAAAAAAAAAATGCTTCAGCAAGCAATTACAAGAGCACATAAAACCAATGAATGAACAGGAAGCTTTGACTTGGGTGCTAAATGAAAGAATGCATAAACCCAGAAAGCCACACCAAGGAAAATAACATATGGGAGAAGAGGGCAGCTCCAGTCATGCTTAGATAGATGATCATAAATAAAATGAGTCTCTGAAGACATGCCTCCTAAGAAGGGCTAAAAGATTTTGCATAAAGAGAAAGGGAAAGAGGAAGGATGAGCAAGAACTTTTAAGCAAAATGTCAGTAACGACACTGGGCTTCCCTTCACCACCCTGACTGTTTACCTTGATGGGTGAACAGCAATCCAACCACCTGTGAGGGAAAATTGTTCTACAAGCTGTTCTACATGCAGAGAAATTTTTTAAAGTTATGCTATTCAGCGACAATGCAAGGATGTGAGTTTTGAGAATTTCTATAATTCACTGAACCTCAAAGTACTACTAGAATATGGTAGATTACACACACAACTCTATATGTTCATGTGTTTTATTCATTCATAGGTTATATGCATATATGTATAAAGGACAGCCATAAAGAAAACACATATTTAGCAAAGGCTGAATTCTAAAAAGGTTTACCTAATTGACCAATGGCCAGATAAAAGAAACCCCAAAACAATAACGATAGTAAACACAGAGAACAAATATTATGATGAATGCAAATACTCTAGTAGAATCATTTGTATGAATTAGAAAAGACCCCATATGTGTCTTTGAAAAGAATCTTACTCAATGTGATACAAATGTGAAAAAGATTGAGTAAACCTATATCCTGAGAACACCAACCAAAATGAAGACACGTGTGGAATGAAAGTATCACATGAAGTACACTGTGCATAAAGACATTTCTAGCTGGGCGTGGTGGCGCATGCCTTTAATCCCAGCACTCAGGTAGCAGAGGCAGGCAGATTTCTTTGTTTGAGGCCAGCCTGGTCTACAAAGTGAGTTCCAGGAAAACCAGGGCTATATAGAGAAACCCTGTCTCGAAAAACAAAAACAAAACAAAAACAAAAACAAAAAAAAAAACATTTCTAGGGGCAGAAAAGAGCATTGTATAAAGAAAATGGAGTGACTATTCAAGGAAAACAGAAAAATACAAATACAAGTTGCTTGTACCAAATACCAAAATTAGAAACTTAAAGAACTAGGGAAGATTATAGATTTACAGTTACAGTTGGAGACCTGAAGACCATTCTCTCAGCCACTGGTAATAGAGATCCCAGCACTTAATGACAGACGGTATCAGCAGCTGAACTGAGTGGAGATTCACTGAGACCCACAAACACCAGCAGTAGACTCCACCTTTCTTCTGAATGTCCATGAAGTACACATGCTGATACTTCAAATTCTTGATAGAGAAATCAATTTATCTCACTGTGCTTCAAGAAACTGATTTTTGTTTTGTAATTCTTGTCGCAGTCACTTTTTCAAACTGAAGTAACAGGTAGAAGAGTCATAGGAAATGAACAAGAGCAGTCATCACAGGGTCTGCAGGGGTCTAACTAGGTTTTCTACATGCATAGTGTGTTTGGTTAACTTGGGATTTTGTGGGTCTCTTGACAATGGAAGTGTGGGTGTCTGTGTCTGCCTACTCATGAGACCTTTTCCTCCTATTGGGGTGCCTCATATAGCCTTGATTTGAGGGTTTTGCCTAGTCTTGTTGAATTATGTTATGGTGGGTTTGTTGATATCTTTATGAGGTGGGCTTTTTTTCTGAAGGGCATCAGAGGAACAATGGAGCTATGGAAAAGGGGTTGCTGGAAGAAGTGGAGAGAATCTGGCTGTCATAGGGATGTACTGCATGAGAGAAGAATAAATAAAAGAGAGAGAGAAAAGAGAAAGTTCTCATAGTACTAAGTGGTTCTCAAAACCACTTAGTATAAACAAGTGATAGTTGGTAGCATCAGACACATCCATGAACAGCTAGAAGCAACTTCCTAACACTCTAGCCAGCCCTTGGATCCAGCGAGGAGACATTAGACATATCTCTAGGCAACAGTGCTGCTCCTGTGTCGGTCACCATGCCTTGCTCTCAAACTTCTTCCCCCACCTCCCCCGAGTCCATTTGCACATGTGTCACTGCAGGGATAAGACTTGTCCTCCATGCTCCCTGCCCCGTTTTCCTTCCACCCTTTCCCGGAGGCTGTCTCTGATTGCTTCTCTCCCAATAAGCCTTGCAAGTGAGCCCTGCTGCATGGTGTGATTAATTTGGGACTGTGCTTATTTCTAACAATAGTCATTTGAGCTAGTATGTTCAATCTCTGATCCAAGTGTCTGTTTTCAGAATCATTTCCTACTGCCTTCCAATGTTAATGTCTTTTGAGCAACTACCCCAATTAAAGAAGAAAACCCACGCAGAGCTGATCTGTGTCCCATTTTTTTTGTGTGTGTGCACTTCTCTGCTAATTTCAAATTCATGTAATATCTGCTTGTATACCACAGACTTTTCACATTCTGAGGAATGGGTGTGAAAATTAGGCAAAGCCACATGAATAATGCAGAAGTTTCTGGGTTTATTTTCCTCCATACCTTCAAGAATTAGGATTCTAGATAAGAAAGAAAAGACTATGTAGTAGAATAGGTAAAAGAAATCTTTGACTCCGATTTGACATGAAAATATGATATTTTTCTCATAGTTTAAAAGTAATTTTATAGGGTATATATGGTTTTTGTAAACAAAGGGTTAAAGTGTTAAAAAATATAGTCAACATGAAGTTCTTTGTTTGGTGGAATGATTGGTTTGATTTTGGATTTGATTTTAGTTTCACTTTCCACAGTGACTTGGCTTAGACAACATATTGTCAATGACATTTCTGCAATGTAAATTGAGGACGATGGTGCCCATTTGGAAATGTTCTCGCTTATCAGATAATGAAATACTACAATGTAAAAATGCCTCCTGATGGGGAGGTGATGATGGTGGTGATGATGATGCTGATGACCGTGGTAGTATTAGTGGTGGTGATGATGATGAAGAAGAAGATGAAGAAAAGAATCAATACATACTTTTGTATTTTCTGTTAGGAGACATGTTAGAATTGTGGATTTAGTGATAGTATTCCATAGAGAAGGGATTCATGCCATATTAGATTATTTTCTGTAACCCTTTTGATGTTCACATTTTATGTGCTTTGCTAAAATACTCATTTTATTTTCCTGACTCTCTTTGTAGAATTTGCAAATTAACCAAGTTTAAATAAGCAAACAAAACAGGCACAGAACAAAAACAAACAAGCTGACCTAGGTATTCTCTACAGGTTTCTGTGTGTTTTGGGGAAATTGGCCATGGAATGACCCTAGTTCCTGTTCTATAAACATTTCCTTTTTGTTGACACACACTGGCATCTTCTGTGTGTTTCCAATTGCTTCACACTCAAATTAGGATCCAGTAGCTCTTATCAGCCCCCCCAAATCCTCTACTTCTCCAACCCCAGACTCACATCACTTCAAGAGACTACACTAGGAAAAATAAAATGAGTGTTACCATTCTTTTCCATAAACAAGAGAGTCCTTGAAAATGATTTTAATAACCATTTTTCCTACATCTATAGTCATTTTTCTATTTGGAGATCTCTCTGAATGTAAAATTAGTCAACACTTGGGCAATCCATTTTGAAAGCAATATCACAGAGAATTGTGAAGGTTTCCCTAGTCACACAAATCTCAGAAGCAGAGCTGAGGTGGAACAGTGTGCTCTTGGTTATGGGTATTCATGGATTAAGCTAATGGATGTTCTAGACAGGTTCTGGTGACAAGGTGAGGATCTGATAGATGACTCCAGAATCAGTACCTAGAGTATCTTACAGATCTCTTACTCGTTCCTATTCCTGCCCAGGTTACACTTCTGCCTTAGAATTGCCACAGTGACACTCATACATCCAAAGAAGTTTAACACCTGTAAAATAAATATTGGATTCATTACTCATGAATTGTACAAACTGAGAAGAATGTGGAGCGTCAGGATTTACTGAAATGATCTTAGTGAGATCTTCTGTCCTTCAAACCACACCTGTTAGTCATGTCCAAAGCAGGGCAATGCCTCTCCCTAGGTTTCCAAAGTATGATTATGAACATTGTTTGGGAAATGTGTGCTGATGAAGAAAGGGTTAAGGGTTCCCAAGTGACAGAAGTGGAAGAATAGCAACAGTTGCTGTTAGTCTTGGGGATATTGATGGAATGGTCAGCTGGTTGAGCAAGGTAGCTGAAAGTGTCCAGCAGGTGTAAACATGAGAGTGACTGCTGCTCAACAGCACCTCGGGAGGAGATTGCTCAGTCACAAAAAAAACACTTATTGGATGGGGACTTCTTTTGCTGATGTCCTATTTCTCAGCATTTCTGGAGGAGAAATTGTGATTTTTGTGTGTGTTTGTGTGTGTGTGTGTGTGTGTGTGTGTGTGTGTTGAATTTGGGGAAGAAGGTCAGAATCCTGCCAATCCAATGTAAATGCTGAGCGAATTGAGACAAGACAGGACTATGACTTATCCACATTTTCTTACCTTGGTGTGAGTGCTATACCTGCTATTCGTATTAAAATGATCTAGTGTTTGTTTGTTTGTTTGTTTGTTTCTCTCTCTCTCTTTTTTGGTTTTAAGGGATTTCTTGTAAAAGAGCAGAGAGAGGGAGAAGTGTAGAGAAGTAGATGACAGCCATGACCACATGGAAAGAGAGGAAAGGGGAAGGTGGAGAGAAGGGGAGCAAGGAATCAAGAGAAGAGGTAAGAGAGCAAGAGCTAGTGTTTTTCTTTTACAGAAATGAGTGTTTTTTTTTTTTTTGTACAATCTTGTGATGGAAATAACATCAACAAAACTTTTAAATTAAAATTTACTTTCATTTTTGTTTTTGTTGTTGATCATTGGGTATTTTAGGAAGAAGAATGGATGGAAGGACATAAACAACATTAACTACAGTGAAGAGAGGAGACAACATTAGCAGAATAATTGGAAGAGACAACACTGGTGTTTGTGGACTTTGTCCCAATTCTCCCTCTGTGTGAATGGTAACTCTGGGAAGGCCACATACTAACAACTGCCGATCATGAAAACATTCACTGAAAATGAGAAGATTCATCAAATTATACTGAGATAATCTCCCTAAATATCCAACAGATAAGAAGTTGTCTCTGGATTTTAAGGTGCATCTCAGAGCTAGGGTGATATTAAAGACAGTGTTGACATAGCACACATATGTATCTAAAAATGCCCTCATTTCCCACTTCCAACTAATTATTCTTGTGACCAGCACAGAAGACCCTTGTAGTGTTCTATAAGTCTATGTATGACTCACACTTGCCCAGTATTGGAACCATAACATTTTCTTTCTTCTTTGTTTTTGTATATCCCCTAGCCAGATGAGAAGCCTCTTCCAGATACTTTCAAAATTCCTATGTATGTGTAAAGGATTGCCGAGCATTAGTGCTCCTATTCCACTTCTCCGGACTCTTGAAGGAACCTGGTCCATGATTTACAAAGCTGTTACTCCAGAGTGATGCCCACAGCAAAAAAGAATTGTCTTGTAGGCATGCTCATTCTTTGCAGATTATTTACTGCTTCCCAGGGCAGCATTTCTCCTACAAGCTCCACACTAAATCAGGTACCAGAGCCTGTTGATTCTTCTCAATGTTCTTCTTACTGTATTTCTTACCGCTCATCTCTCTGTGGCAAGGCCTTGACACCAGCCCTCATTCCATCCATCCTGGACAGCTAACCACAGCCCCACATCGATCTCAATAACTCTCCCAACACCTCTCCACACTGTGCCCAGAGTGATTAAATTTATTCCTAAGATGGAAATAGTGTCCTGCAGAACCTGTTTGGTTAAAATCTCTCAGGGCTCCCATGGCCTTTGGAATGTAATATAAATCCCCGGCAAGCATACGCACAGTTCTAGATTAATAATATTAAGAGCTGTGGATATTGCTCAGTGGTAAAGCATTTTTCTAGCATGTGCAAGAGTTAGTAGTATTCAATATCCTCAGCATTTAAAGTAGTTGTAGTAGTAGTAGTAATACTACTAGTAGTAGTAATGTTAGTAGTAGTAGTAGTAGTAGAAAATATACACATTTATAAATTGTCAGTTTTTTGTTCCTTAAATACACTAATATTCATGAAGGTTTAAATATCTTCATTTCTCTGATGCAGTCCCCAGATCAAAATGCTACATAGTTTCCTATAATCAAGGATCCTGCAATTGGGGAGCCGAAGTTCAACTCTGGTTCCAGTAAGTTCAGTAGATGTTTAAACCTGACTTACATTTTGCCTCTCTGTGCTTATAAGAAGAGCTCCACCTTCCTCTAAAGCCTCACAACCCTAGAGGTGATGGGGGAGTTATTGAGATAGATGTGGAGGTGATAGTAGCTGTTCAGGACGAATGCAATGAGGGCTGGTGGAAAGACCTTGCCATGGAGAGACAGCCTCCAGACATAGGCAGTTTTTGTATTTTCCCTTTCTAAATCACCTTTCTACTGCCCATTTTAAAAGCAGTTTTTCCTCACTTCAGTTGATTTCTGGTTAGTCCTAACTGCCAACTCAACACAAACTAGAGTGATCTGAAAGAAGTTTCCATTAAGAACTGCCTAGATCAGGTTGGCCTGTGTCCACATCTATGGGGAGATTTCCTTTATTGTCAATTAATACAGGAAGGCTCAGTTCACTGTGAGCAGTGTCCTCCTCTAGGCATGTTGCCATGAGAAAGCTAGCTAAGCACAAACCACTAAACAGCATTTGCCCATGGTTTCTCCTCAGAGTTCCTGCTTGAGATCTTGCTGTGAAGTGAGTGGTGTGACATCCCTGGAAATGTCTCATATGGAAGCACCAAATGTAGGGGTGATGCAGGAAGACTCAGGAAACACAAGTGGAAACTCCTCGTTATGTTCTCTGGGAAAGGGAAGGTAGGAAGGTTCAGAAAAGCTATTTGAATAATTACCTTGACCTCCGGGGTACATAGGTGTCTCTGATTTGTAGGTTTTCATTGGATGATTGCAGAGGATCAATATTTTCTTTAGGATATATACATTGGTGAGTCTGCATATAGAAGTTGTAGTGTCCTGTGAGCTAAATGTAGAAGTTTACTGAGCTTTGAGTAGCCCCAAGAAGGCTTTTTCTTCCCAATCAATGAAGGCCCAGATGCCAGATCAACAAGATCACAGAAAAAAATACAAAAAAATCCACAATTATAATAGTACTACTCTGATATAGGTATTTGTTGCTTCTGGCAAGGATGTATAGCATCGACAAATCTCTGAATGTTTCAAGGATATAAGAAAGAGTCTTCTGCTCAGGAAAACTATGTTATCAATTAATGATTTAAAACTAGAAAACCAGACCTAAAGTATCGGTGTACATCCACATAATGTTGGAGCTAGTTTAAATCAATCATTATGCAGAATATACTAAATCAGACAATGTCTAAACATGTATAAGATATATACAAACATTAGGAAATAATTAAAAAAAAACCTGCCAGATAAGCTGGTGAGATAGCTCAGTGAGTAATGATTCTGGCCACCAAGCCTGATGACTGATGGGATCCCAGGATCCATATAGTGACAGGATAGAAGTGATGGCTGCAAGTTTTCTCTGACATCTACACACACCTTGACACATGCACACACACACACACACACACACCCACCCACACACACACACACACACACACACACACACACACAGAGAGAGAGAGAGAGAGAGAGAGAGAGAGAGAAACACACACATACACATTACATAAATTAATCCAATTTAAACAAAAATATCACAAAAGAGAAGTTGGAAATAAAGAAGTTTCCAATAAATAGGATTTTTCTGTGTGTTAGGTGATCTGTGATTTTTAGACTACCTGTTATCAGAAGTGCTAGTGTAAATGTCTATTTAGTAAAAACACATATTGTCAAACAGATTTTACCATTTTCTTGTATATATACACATGAACAAAATAAAAGACAAAGTTTGAATGACATATATAGTCACAGAGCCAGAAGGTGGCAGAGCTGTACAGTACACAAATCCAGGCTCTTAAATACACATCAATTGAATGACCACTTTACCACAGGTGTCTCTATTTCCTCATATAAAGACAGTGATGTGAAAGCCAAGCCTAATGTGTCACTAGCCATGTGGAAGCTTTTCCTGAGGAAGGTTTATTTAAGAATGCTGTTGGTGGGTAATTTGGATATATGAATCTTGTAAGAAATGTGAACATTATACAAATTATCCTCTAATACAGGATTAAGTGAAGACTATGGCTCTGGGGTTCAGTTTTCACTTTTTTAGTTGCTGAAGTCTGGTATATTTTTCCTCAATTAACTGTATAACAGGAATGAGTTTGTTTGTCTAACACCTATCAACATGTCTTACGTAGACAAAGCAAAAAAGGCAAGCAAGAATATTTCCTTTGTTCCCCAAGTATATTGGTCGCAAATGCAGCTTTTTCAAATAAACTTGAGTCTCCCTCCAACATTCTTTCTGCTATAATATTAAATGTTCCACTTCAATCTATTTTATTCTATGTTTTAACTTACTTTAAACATTCCTTATTTTGATGTATTTTAAAGAATTCTTGAGGATAAGACGAAGATAAGATGTAGTTCCCTCTGTCCCTGATTAAGCTGTATACTTGCAGGCTCAGAAAAAAAAATATAGAGATGCTGGGCAAGAATGTTACCTGTTTGAGCATCTACACATGGTTAAGTAAGAAGATAAGCAACTGTATCACCAATTTTTTCAGTGTGTGCACATCTTTACTGTATAATCCCATGATTCTTACTTCTCATGTTCACAGAAGTTCACACATCCTTACATAGGCAAATGACACAATGCCCTATTCACTGTCTTGTTGCAGAGTGTGGAAAAATGAGCTAAGCCCTTCTATTCAGAACCCTTTCTTATCACTCCAAATTTTATTCATAATCCACAGAGTAACAGCTGTCTGTTTCCCTGGTTCAGATGAGAAACTCACCTGCTGCAATACACTTACATCTAGCAGAGAATACTAAACGCAGTACATTCAGACCTCTTAGGGAGTAAAAAGAACACAGAATTCTACCTTTTTCTTGTAGAAACAGCAAGGAAACAATAGGAAAATAAAAAACAATAGCTTGAACTGGAACTTTGAGGCATATTCAAATAAATGAAGTTGTACTTCCCTGGGAGCAGAGTTCTGTCCTAATATTGCATCTTAACACAACAGCTAGTTTTGTCTGTATGGATTCAAAAAGTGTAATTCTCACACCAAAGATGACAACAGGTAGTTTATTCTATAGCCAAACAGTGTAAATATGACAAGGAATACAGACCTAGGTCACACTATCTTCCTTGCACCAAGGTAGTAATGTTTTCATGAAATTTTAAGAAACATAAGAAAGGAAATAATAAATCAAGACACTTTCCTACCCTTCCTCATTGGTGGACATGCCAGTAGATACAGTGGAGAAACTTCTTGAGAACATCCCTACCCCTGTGTTTGATGGAAGCTGGTCTTTTGTTCAGTCATTACATTAAAAAAAGTTTCACCTGACAGTCAAAGAATGGGAAGTCACACAGAGTTGAGCAAGGAATGGCTACTAGGTGGAATGAAACATAGATTTTGATTAGATTCTTTTCCCAGTTGGTTTTTCTGATGATGCAATGAACATCATCTCAAAAACAAAGTAAAACAAACAAACAAGCAAACAACTTTTAGGAGTTACAATCTGTCATCTAGAGAAGTTGGAGACGGAACTCATGGCAGGAACCCAAAAGCAGGAACTGAAACACAGGCTACAGAAGAACACTGCTTACTGGCTTGCTCTCAATGGTTTTCTCAGCACGCTTTCTTATACAGCCCAGGTCCACCTAACAAAGTGGTCTGATTTGCTCTCATCAATCATTAACCAAGAAAATGCCCCACAGACATGCCTATACCACAGTAATCTCACAATCATGGAAATCTTCAAAGTGCTGGGAGTTTGTATTTCTCTGAGGGAGTACACAGCATCCTAGCTAAGGTGGAAACCATCACTGTAGAACAGGTTAGGCCAACCTGGTAGACAGAGCATTTTTAGGAGAGCCAAGCTTCGGCAGTAAAAGAAACCATTAAAAAGAGAAAGCTGGTGGAAACATTCTTGAATGAGGTAGCCATGTTCCAGACCCAGCAAGTAGCAGAACTTGGCAACTACAGCCACGTGGTTCTGGCTTTAGAGTCAAGGATAACAGAAAGGAGTTGTAGAAAATTCCCTCCATGGCAAAAGACAAACCAAACCAAACCAAACCAAACCAAACCAAACCAAACCAACCTCCCTTGAGAGCTGCTGAGTCCAGTTGTGTATCAGGGGTGTTTCTGCATGGAGGTCCAGACAGTCCTTTGCGTGAAGCTGTTAAGGTGAGGCCTGGATTGTTTCAGATAGCCCAAGATGGTGGAGATGCTGGAGGCATCTGATACCTGCTATGGAAAGCAGCAGCCTGGATGTGGAACTATCCCAGGAGAGAAATATGTTTCAGTTAACAAAACTGAAAGAAGTTGGATTTTGAAGAGTGCTTTGACATCAGACATGGACCTGCAGAATTTGCGCTGCTGGTTTTGTGTCTTACCTTGGTTGAATATTTCCTCATTATTCTCCTTTACTCCATTTTGCAATGGCAATGTATATTCTGTATCATTGTGTGTTAGAAGTACATGATCAATTTTCTATTGTTTTTTGTTTGTTTGTTTTATTTTTTATTTTACAGGGGGTTACATTTAAAATACTGCCATGAGTCTCAGAAGAGATTTTAAACTTTTAAACACTGTTGAGATTGTTATAGAATAGGGGACTTTTTAAATTAGACTGAATACATTTTTGCTTTATGATATAGCTATAAGCTTATGGGACCAGGGAGGAGAATATGGTGATTTGAATAGAAATGACCCCATATAGGTTCATAGATTTGAATTTTGAATGACTTTTCATAGCTCATTGTTGCTTTTGCAAGGATTAGGATGTGTGGTCTTGTTGAAGTAGATATGGCCTTGTTGAAGGAAGTATGTCATTTGGGGTGAACTTTGTGGTTTCAAGTGCTTAAGCTAGGAACAGTGTCTCTCTGACTGCTGCCTATGGATCCAGATGTAGAACTCTCAGGGAATTGTCTAGCATCATATATGCCTGCATGCCACTTTGGACAATGGACTAAACTTCTGAATTGTAAGCAAGCCCCAATTAAATGCTTTCCTGTGGTGATAGTGCCTGTTCAGTTCAATAGAACACTGACTAAAACACATTTTGACTACAGTTGTATAAGACTTTGGAAGGAAAGTTATAATGCCTTATTAATATTGTTCGAAGACAACCGAGATCAGAAGCCTCAATACTTCAACAATATTGGTACTCTGCACATTTTTCTATAATTAAAATTGTTTAAACCAATGAGTTCATTGTAAATATTTATACTGCACATGTATTATCTACTGATAAGATTGCTGGAATACTTAAAAGAATGAGTAAAGAACCAGAATTATCAAACCATCTTGGCAAATAATAAACTAAGAGAATTTGCTAAGTATCCAGAATTATTAAATAAAATTTATATATGATTTGGGAGACAAAATTGATAAATTAATAAAGCAAAATAAGTGTTTAATAAATACAGGCTTAAATGTTGAACAATGAAATCACAACAATATTAGAAACACAAAACTGAGGGAATAAAGTTTTTTGGCTGTTCATATTCAAATAGATCAATATTTCTACATACAAAATGAACTAAGTTCTGCACCAGATGTTAATTAATGTGGGCCTAAGTTAAAGAAAATATTTAATCATGAGCATCTAAAAAAGCATGAGCATGAAAATAATTAAGAACCTTAATAAAAATAGCAACATGAACAAAATACACTGTAGCATAGAAAGTGACATCCAAAGGGTTTGTACCAGACCACATCAGGCAAATGATTCTGTCTTGCTTAGGGTTTTATAGCTGTGAAGAGATACCATGACCAAGGCAACTCTTGTAAAAACAGCATTTAAATGGGGCTGGCTTACAGGTTCAGAGGCTTAGTCCATTAGCATCAAGGTAGGAGTATGGCAGCTTCTAGGCAGGCATGGAACAGGCAGAGCTGAGAGTCCTACATCTTCATCTGAAGGTTGCTAGCAGAATAATGTCTTCCAGGCAGCTAGGGTGAAGGTCTGAAAACCTACACTCCCAGGGACACACCTACTCCAACAGGACCACACCTGCTCCAACAGGATCACACCTTCTAATAGTGCCACTCCCTGGGCCGAGCATATACAAACCATCACAGATTCCTACAAATTAGTAAGGAAAACCCTGAGTATTTTGAATAGCCCATAGAAAAAATGGAATGTGTTAATTCTCCATCAATGTTTGAAAGGTTACCCCACAAATTATCATCAAAACCCCAAAATAAATACTCCCAGGAATGACCAGAATGGCAAAAGTGTAAAATAGAACATATTCTATGTTAACATATGAAATTTGACAAAACAGTTTTAAAAGACTCACATAAATATAATTTGTTGAATGTTTTCTTTTCCAAAATGGTTTGAGAGCATTTTCTTTTTCTAAATACTGTACTATTCAGAAATAGTACACATCTGTACTATTAACACTAAGGAGGGAGAAGGAAGGGGACTTGGAATGTGAGACAAGATCACTGACACAGGAACACCCCCCCACACACACACACACACACAGACACACACTCCTAATTCATGTGCCGAAAATTTACATTAACTTATGTGACCACCACTGCAACATGAAAACTAACCATTGCATCATTCGTTTGTCATGGTCCATTATTACTCCAGGGCTAGAAACCATTTTTGCCCAGATTTTCCCATGACCTAATGAAAACTATTGCAGCATCTATATGAAACTTTAACTCTTGTGTGTTCCTTTTGCAGCCCTTTAACTCTTGTGTGTTTCTTGTATTTGACACAATGGCTATGAGATCCATCTATATTCCTGCATGTTTTGTCTTCTCTTCCTTATTGCTATTTAAAAACAGTCTTCGGTCACTTAGCAGTTGTTAGATTTTGGGTTATTTCAAGATGTTTCTCTGTGTGCCCAAACACATTTCAAATACTTGCCAGCATAAAGTTTGTGTAAATACAATGATAGTTTTCACATCAATAAATACCAACATGTGAGATTCATAGGCATGCATTTTATTTTTATGTGCCATCTTCTTAAACAGACTTTTGAATGTTTTGGTTCTATCAGTACCATGTGAGAAATCTGACCCCTCTACTCTACTGCTTGGTGTCCTTAAGGCTCTCTTCATTTTTATTTTCACCATATTGTACCATAGCTGCTTAGAGGTATCACACCATAAAATTAATTGACATTTTCCTAGTGCTATATTTATGATCAATTCTGAATGCATTAGCTCTGTGAGGTATGCACTTGAGTCTTTTACAGTCCACTCTTCTGTTAGAGGTAACATCAAGATCCCAAGTCCATGACATTTACCTCTTAAAAGAATAGTATTTCCTCTCTATTGAGTGCCACAGTTCTGTATATAACAAAAGAGCAAGAGATTTTTCAGGAATGTATTTGTAAGTGCTTCCACCGAGTCTGTAGCTGCCGAGTCTCTGTAATAAATCATACTTTCATCAGAAAAGAAATTTCTAATTTTTTTTGAATTCCAGTTTTATTTTCATTATTTGTAGATGATCCTTTTGATATTGTATCTAAGAAATCCATGATTCATCTGAAATCACACTTGAAATTGTCCCATCTTGTGTTTATTCAAGCTTTATAGTTTTAATCTTTACATTCAAAATTGTGACTCATTCTTACTTAATTTTTGTATGGATTTATGGGTCAATATTCTTTATTTTGCATGTGGATGATCAATTCTTATAGCCATGTTTGTTGAAAAATACTATCTTTCTTCCATCAGATTGCCTTTGAACCCTTTCTGAAAATCAATTGATCTTATTTGCGAGGGTTATTTCTAGACTCACTGTTCTGCTCTGTTGATTGATGTGTCTCTGCCCTGTCACTTGGAGGCTTTTTGATGACTGTAGTTTTAAGCTACATCTTGGAAGCAGTCCTTCTCCAATTTTGTTATTCTTTGACAATCTTTAAAAGACAAATTTTGGTTGCTTCTGATTTTTAAAATGGATTTAGTGTATTTTTGCTAGCTGTTTTAAAAAGATTCTTCTTCACTCTTAGAGGGTGCTATCTTTGCTGCATAAAACTATGTCTTAGGATTCCTCTAGGAGGTCACATACCTGATGCCCTGCATATTAGATATTTACATTACTATTCACAACAGTAGTAAAATCACAGTTACAAAGTAGCAACAATGTAATTTTATGTTTGAGGTCAGCACAGGATGGGGAACTGAATTAACTGATTACAGCATCAGGAAGGTTGAGAACTACTGGAAACAATTGCCTAAGAAATGAAACCTTTATCACTTCATTGCAAGATGTTTTGACTAGTCTTGGCTACATTCCAGATTAGGATGAAAAGACCCAGTTGCGGAAGGCAAAATGTACTTGAGTCACGGAACATGGCAAACTCAGGCTGGTACTGACTTGGAAGCTTCATCCTAGATGGATAGTTTTATAGTTCTCGAAAGGGTCATGTGCACTACAGAGAAAGAAAAGTAAACAGCTGTTTAACCCAGGTGTGAATCTCTAAAGCTACAGTACTGGTTTAGCTGGGAAAATATGACGACTCAAGTCAGTATTATGAGATTAACCTCCCACGTTCCTGTTGGATTTAAGACCTACTTCTGAAAATAGACCTCATGCCTCATACTATGAAAGGAGCCATGATGCATGGCTAGCTAAGTTATAGTCCCTAGGGAAGAATCTAAAACTATTATTTTTGTAAGTAAACATAGTATTAAACTTCCTTCTGAGTTCATATCTGTATAAACATGAATTGCTGTATTTCTCAATCTGATCAGAAAAGCCTCTTTTTGCAATAGATAGCAATTAGTCTGGAAATCCACAACTATTGACTTGCAGAGAAGAATCAGGAGTACCCAGCTCTAAATGAGATGTCTATATCATACTCCTCCTTCTGAAGACTCAGGGATCACTGGGAAAGAGAGAGGAGAAAGACTGTGAGCGCCAGAAGAAGAAACAGAGTTCTCTGGGCCTGACGGGACCATTGTACACATGAATTCAAAGTAGCTGTGGCTACATTCACAAGACGAAGTACAAGATCAAGATAGGAACCTGAACATTTCAACACTAACTAGAGAGGAATTATGGGCATTGATCGCTGCTGGAGGAGGACTGTCAGTTTTTGTTAGATATGCAGTCTTGAGAGACTACTAAATTCACATAGATGGCTTTGTACCTAGCACACTCCATCAGCACTACTGAAATTCAGTGGTTTACAAACAAACAAACAAACAAACAAAAACAGAAAAAATGAACAAAAATGTACAGAAGCTGGTAACCCCTGTGGTTGAATTAAGGAAA
This sequence comes from Mus musculus, assembly GCF_000001635.26. Classification (NCBI taxonomy): domain Eukaryota; kingdom Metazoa; phylum Chordata; class Mammalia; order Rodentia; family Muridae; genus Mus; species Mus musculus. Next base: position 70,737,026 of record NC_000081.6, on the reverse strand, counting down.
AGCTGGAAGAAGCTGAGGTGGAGGGCGACCCTGTAGGAAAACCGGCAGTTTCAATTAAGATGGAACCCTGAGATCTCTTAGACATTGGAACACAACCAGGCAGCATACATCAGCTGATAAGAGGCTCCAACAAATATACAGCAGACAACTGCCTGATTCAGTCAGAGAAGATGCACCTAACCCTCAAGAGTCTAAAGGCCCCAGGGAGTAGAGAGGTCTGGTGGGATGGGGGTGTGGAGATGGGGATATCCTCGTGGAGAAAGGGGCAGTGGGGGGAGAAGTATTCAATATGGAACAGTCAGAGGGTAGACTGGGAAGGGGATAAAATCAGTGGGGTGTAAAAAACCAAAAGAATAAATAAAATGAAAAAAAAAGGTGAGAAAACAGAGGTTTGATCAGAACAAATAGGCATGTGTGAAATTGCAAACAATGTTTAAAAATAAATCCTACAGATACTGAACTCTGTAAGGCATGGTATCACAGTTTATTTATAAATTAATTTGCACAGTGTTTGATTTTTCACATATATAATATACTTAAAATTATATATACATATATTCAAATATACATATATATTAAATTAATTTGTAAGAGTTACATTGCATTTTAATTTGCTTATACATATTCAGGTATATATATATATAATGCATAATATGCATACACATGTCTTGATTGATGTGTGTTACTTAAAGTCCTATAGTCCTTCAAAAATCCTTTAGTTGCTCTTAGTATTGTGTTGCATAAAATTACAGCAGCTTGTGACTCCTGTTTTCCCTTTCAATATATTACTAAGATTGATTTATTGGCATTATGAAGCCATTCGTTTCTATGCTGATATTCATACTGATTAGCCATATCTTTTTTCAGTAATCAATTTATTTCTTCTCTTTACATCTTTATTGTAGCCCTCCTACATTCTCTTCTCCCAGTCCTATTTACCGGAAAACTTCCCCTTCCTTTTCCATTCTTCCCTTCTTCTTAGAGATGGGACTCCTACCCCCACACCCACACATTAAGTTACTTCAGAACTAAGATTATTCTCTCCCACTGAGGTCAGACACAGCAGCCCAGCTTGGGGAAAGAATCAGGCAACAGAGTGTGAATGAGAGAAAGACGTTGCACCAATTGTTAGGAACCTACAAGAAAATCAAGATGCATAAGGGGCCTAGGTCCAGCTCCTGAATGTTCTTTGTTGTGTGTTCTCTGTGAGCTCCCATGGGCACAGATTAATTCACTCTATAAGTCCTCTTGTGCTGTCCTTAACCTCTCCGGCTCCCTCAATCTTTCCTCCATGCTTCTACAGGACTTCCTGTGCTCCTAATGTTAGGGTATGGGTCTCTGCGTCTGTTCCTATCAGCTGCTGGTTGAAGCCTTTCATATGACAGTAATGCTAGGCTCCTGTCTACAAGCAGAGTAGAGAATCTTTAGTAGTATCAGGGGTTGTCCCTTCCCCATAGGGTTGGGTTCCCAGTTGGGCCAGTCATTGGATAGACTGACCATATCTTTAATCTGTATTCCATGTAGGGTCATCCTCTGTTACTGATTATTAACAATAATGTTGCTCTCATAAAATAGATTAAGAATTGCTTCTCTATTTTCTTATTTCTTTTTTTCTTTTTTTTCTTTTTTTTAAAAGATTAAAGGAACCATTTGTAAAGAAGCATAAAACTGTAATGACTTAATTCAAAAAAGGTTTAGACAAAGTAAATACAAAAATATCAGAAAGAAACTGTGTAGATTTAGTACAGATAAAACTAGAAATATTTCTTTTACACCAAAAAATTTCCAGACAAAATAATCTATTCAAACTCTCCTTTATATTTCTTTTGTGTATTAAAAGATGGCCTAGTCAGCCAACACTGGAAAGAGAGGCCCATTGGACATGCAAACTTTATATGCCCCAGTACAGGGGAAAGCCAGGGCCAAAAAGTGGGAGTGGGTGGGTAGGGGAGTGGGGTGGAGGGTTTGGGGGACTTTTGGGATAGCATTGGAAATGTAAATGAGGAAAATACCTAATTAAAATATTTTAAAAAATAAAATAAAAGGATGCATTACCATGAAAAGAAAAATTAACACTTATTGAAACACCTAGGATGACTTTCCAAGTGTAGGTTGTTGAGTCTGCAGTGTTTGTTCTCTTCTCATGTTAGGTATGTCTTGTCTATGATAGTGGGAGGAGGCTTCAGATTATTCACCTATTATTTATTGGGTTTGTTAATTTGCATCCTACACTACTCTGTTTCACCAAGATGTATAATTTTCGGATTAACAATTACTCTAAATAGCTTTAGCTTCTTCCTCTTTGGTTACAGGTGCACCATCATTTGTTCACTGTATTCAGGTTGGGTGTGCAATCTCAATTTCTTTTGGGAGACCAGCCTAGTTAGATGCTTACCCAGAAGAGTAATCTTCACTTTTCTTTCACGGTTTTTATGTTCCTATTTCTTTTTTTAAAAAAATTTTATTAGATATTTTCTTTATTTACTTTTCAAGTGTTATCTCCTTTCCTGGTTTTCCCTCCAAAAGCCCCCATTCCACTTCCCCAACCCTGCTTCTCTGAGGGTGTTCCCCCACCCCAGCCACCCACTCCTGCTTCCCTGGCCTGGCATTCTCCTACCCTGGGGCATTGAACCTTCAAAGGACCAAGGGACTCTTCTCTCATTGATGTCCAAAATGTCAATCCTCTGCTGCATATGCAACTGGAACCATAGGTCCCTCCATGTACACTTTCTGGTTGGTGGTTTAGTGCCTGAGAGCTCAGGGGTTCTGGTTGGTTGGTGTTGAGACTGGCCAGAGGCTCACATGTGCGGGTTCAAGCCTGGAAGGCACCTTGGAATCTGGAAGAAAGGAGGGATTCTAGGCGGGTCAAGAAACATTGGAACCAAGACATGCTAGTCTGTTCAAAGTTCAAATTTCAATGTCCGGAACACGCCTTATAAAGAGAGTGGGGCGGGGCATTCCTGCCAAATCATCCTTGGAGTACAGCTGCAGGTGACCACATGTAGGCTCCCGGAAGATCTTGGTGAGCCTGTTTGGCCTCAGGCAGGTGGCAGGTAGTGGCATATCAAAGGAGAGGGATGAGAAGCAGCACAGTAGGTGGCTCAGCATCAGTGGAGGATGGTCTGAGGCCAGCCTAGCTAGGCTGGAAGGAGGTAACAGGTTGCTATAGTTGTTTCTTCTATGGGGGTGCAAACCTCTTTAGCTTTTTCAAACCTTCCTATAACTCCTTCATTGGGGACCCCATGCTCAGTCCAATAGTTGGCTGGCAACATCTGTTTATGTATTTGTCAGTCTCTGGAGAGCCTCTCAGGGGACAGCTATATCAGACACCTGTCAGCAAGCACTACTTGGCATTCACAACAGTATCCAGGTTTGGTGATTGTTTATGGGATGGGCCCCCAGGTGGAACAGTCTCTGGATGGCTCTTCCTTCAGTCTCTGCTCCACACTTTGTCTCTGTATCTCCTCCCATGGATATTTTGTTCCCCCTTCTAAGAAGGACCAAAATATCCAAACGTTGGTCTTCCTTCTTCTTGAGGTTCATGTGTTGTATTGGGTATTCTGTAACTTTGGGCTAATATCCACTTATCAGTGAGTGCATATCATGTGTGTTTTTGTGATTGGGTTACCTCACTCAGGATGATATTTTCTAGTTCCATCCATTTGCCTAAGAATTTCATTAAATTGTTTTTAATAGTTGAATACTACTCCATTGTGTAAATGAACCACATTTTCAGTATCCATTCCTCTGGTGAAGGGCAACTGGTTTCTTTCCAGCTTCTAGCTATTATAAATAAGACTGCTATAAGCATAGTAGAACATGTGTCTTTGTTATATGTTGGAGCATCTTTTGGGTATATGCCCAGGAGTGGTATAGCTGGGTCCTCAGGTAGAACTATGTTCAATTTTCTGAGGAACCATCAAACTGATTTTCAGAGTGGCTATACCAGCTTGCAATATGTTCTCATCAGAGTTTGTTCTTGTCCCTGCTGGTCCTTCATGTTTGATGTTACTCTTATGTTCTCTTCACATTTCTTGAACAGAGTTAAAATATCTTTTAATTGCCAATTGTACTCACGTTTTATAATGTTTAATTTCAACTACTTGTGATTTTTTTCCAGATCTCTCTCTCTCTCTCTCTCTCTCTCTCTCTCTCTCTCTCTCTCTCTCTCTCTCTCTCTCTTCTCTCTCTTTCTTTTGAATATATAATATATGTACTATAAATATACATAATCTTTCTATGTATATACTCTCTGTAGAATATATATGATACACACACACTCCATATATATATATATGAAGTATATGGAGTATACATATACTCTATATATTTCATCTATCTATCTATCTATCTATCTATCTATCTATCTATCTACCCCTCTATCTTCATTGTAGCCAGAATATGTGTCTATTTTCAAATACTGTAATTAAGAATATTTTTATTATTATGTATTTGTGTAAATGTATACCACATGTGTTTGTATAACATGTATTTGTGTGAGTGTAATCATGTTTATACTATTGCACTCATGTACCAGCCTGAGACAGCAATTGAGAATCACTTCTTTCCTTGCTTTGTTGAGTTGGGGTCTGTCCTGTGACTTTTTCTCATGCTACAAACTCTAGGCTAGCTAAGCCATGCACCGCAAGGCTATTCTCCTCCTCCTCTCTCTCATTTCACTGTAGGAGTTTACTTAACTTACATGGATTCCTGGGATGAAAATCAGTTTCCAAGGCATGGACAGCAAATGCTTTCTCCTGCTCAGTACATCACAGCTCAAAGCCTTATATTAAACATTTTTGCTTCTTTATGGCTTTTCCATTTATTTGTTCCTGTTGAAGAACTCCCATGCTCTTGATTCTGCTGTTGCAATCTCACATCTTTTGCCAGGGTTGTTGGGCTTCATTAAGCTGGTCAGGTGTTTAGAACAATTCCTTGCTCTTGCTCACCTCTAAGGGCTCTATCATTTGCCCGAGACTGTCCCATGGCAGTGTATCTGACCACAATGCTCTTAGTTCTGATATGCCGTGCTTAAGCTTAACAAGTAAATTTTTTAACCATTTGATATCAAGTCATGCTGTACATGATTAAGATAAACAAAAATCATTTGTGAATTAAAAAGTTTAAAATAAAATTAAAAAGGTAAAATTGGAAGGTGCACATGTCACAGACTGAAAAAAAAAAAAACCCATAAATGTAAAAAGATAGAGTTTTCAATAGCCAGAAACTGGAAAGAACCCAGATGTCCCTCAACAGAGGAATAGATACAGAACATGTGGTACATTTACACAATGGAGTACTACTCAGCTATTAAAAAGAATGGGTTTATGAAATTCTTAGACAAATGGATAGATCTGGAGAATATCATTTTTAGTGAGGAAACCCAATCACACACAAAAAAAATGATATGCACTCACTGATAAGTGGATATTAGCCCAGAAGCTCAGAATCATTTTTAGAAGGGGGAACAAAATACCCATGGAAGGAGTTACAGAGACAAAGTTCGGGTCAGAGACTGAAGGAACGACCATCCAGAGACTGTCCCACTTGGGGATACATCCCATAAACAAAAACCAAACCCAGACACTATGGCAGATGCCAAGAGCCTGCTGACAGGAGCCTGATATAGCTGTCTCCTGGGAGGTTCTGCCAGTGCCTAGAAAATACAGAAGTGGATGCTCACAGACATCCATTGGACAGAGCACAAGGACCCACTGAAGGAGCTAGATAAAGTACCCATGGAGCTGAAGGGGTCTGAGGCCCCATAGGAGGAACATCAATATTAACTAACCAGTACCCGCAGAGCTCCTTGGAACTATACCACCAATCAAAGAAAACACATGCTGGAACTTGTGGCTCTAGCTGTATTTGTAGCAGAGGATTGCCTAGTCAGTCATCAATGGGAGGAGAGGTCCTTGATCCTCTGAAGGCCTCACTGTAAGGGGAATACCAGAATCAAGAATGGGACTGGGTGGGTTGGGGAGCAGGGGCAGAGGGGAGGGGATAGGAAATTTTAGAGGGGAAACTAGGAAAGGAGATAATATTTGAAGTGTAAATAAAAATATCTAATAAAAAAAGACAGAGTTTTTAATAAATAAGTAGTATAAGACAAAAACAACTCAAATCTTTAGTTAGGCAATCTTCTGTGGTACTCTTGCTGTTGTCTGGAAGCTTCTTCCTTTTGTCAACTGCTTTCCTAACTATTCAGTGGGTATCTGAGTTAGGGGACAGAAAGGAAGTGCAGGTTTCCTGCTGAGTACCTACTACTTCTTGTGAGACAACCTGACAGAGTACGTTTGTCCCCAACCTTAGGACACCTTCATATGTCAAATGTTCAATCCAGATTTAATTATGTCCAACACTGAGTTATCCATTTTGTTAAGGCCACTTGAAGCTGACAGTGAGATATGACATTCTGTTTAAGGACTAGAGCAGGCTCCAAGATACACACACACACGATCAACAAACTGGGTGATCGCCAATGGTTAGAATTCCCATTCATCACTCTGCAGAGCTTCTGACTTTTTAAAAAATTTTATTAGATATTTTCTTTATATACATTTCAAATGTTATCCCGAAAGTTCCCTATACCCTCCTTTCGCCCTGCTCCCCTATCCACCCACTCCTGCTTCTTGGCCCTGTCATTCCCCTGTATTGGGGCATTTAAAGTTTGCATTCCCAGTGATGGCCGACTAGGCCATCTTCTGATACATATGCAGCTAGAGACAGGAGCTCTGGGGTACTGGTTAGTTCATATTGTTGTTCCACCTATAGGGTTGAAGACCCCTTCAGCTCCTTGGGTGCTTTCTCTAGCGTCTCCATTTGGGGCCCTGTGTTACATCTTACACATGACTGTGAGCATCCACTTCTGTATTTGCCAGGCACTGGCATACACAATGGAGTACTACTCAGCAATTAAAAACAATGGATTTATGAAATTCTTGGACAAATGAATTTATCTGGAGGATATCATCCTTAGTGAGGTAACCCAATCACAAAAGAAACCATTAAATATGCACTCACATATAAGTGGATATTAGCCCAGAAACATAGAACACCCAAGATATAATTTGCAAAACACAAGAAAATCAAGAAGAGGGAAGACCAATGGGTGGATACTTCATTCCCCCTTAGAATAGGGAACAAAATACCCACGAGAGGAGTGACAGAGACAAAGTTTGGAGCTAAGATGAAAGGATGGACTATCCAGAGACTATTGCACAATGCCAGAAAGATTTTGCTGAAGGAATCCTGTTATAGCTGTCTCGTATGAGGTTTCTGACTTTCTACAACAACAAACTTTTATTCCTGTTCTAACACTGACACCACTGCATATGCCAGCAAAATTTTGCTGAAAGGACCCTGATATAGCTGTCTCTTGTGAGACTATGCCAGTGCCTGGCAAACACAGAAGTGGATGCTCACAGTCAGCTATTGAATGGATCACAGGGCCCCCAATGGAGGAGCTAGAGAAAGCACCCAAGGAGCTAAAGGGGTCTGCAACCCTATAGGACCACTCCCTTTATATACTCCTGAATTTCAGGGATGCTGTAGATGATTGGGTGGGCCAACTCAAACCTTGGATCTGTGCCTGGATCTTAGCTGAGTTTATCAATCCTCTCCTGCACACATGCCATTAAGGCCAGCTCCCCTGCTTTTGATTTGCCAAGGCAAGTGGTGAGGCCAGGTCTGCTGTGGGAGGAATCTAGCAAGGGGCAGGAATGGCTCATCTGTGCCCAGGACACCAGAGCTAACTCTACTCTGCTGCCTAGGAAAGGTGCAGGCCTGCTTTCCCATGTGCTTCAGCAGGTGAGGGGCTGGGCCTACTCCTAGACTCTCAGGCTCTCATTACCTTAGGGCTAGCTTTCTAGCATTGACCAGTTCCCAATGATATGAGGGTGGAAGATCTGACCCTGCCCATCACCAGCTGTAGCTAAAGGGCAAATAGAACACACCTTGTTGGTGTGAGCTTACCTGGGCAGTGACATAGAGCTGGCCCTGGTGGCATGGGTAAAGGTAAGCCAGTCTTGAGGGCATAAAATCAGAAAAAAAAAAAAACCCAGTCTTTAAAAGGTGAAAAAAACCACATCTTGACTATAAATTTTGTAATGCATGGGGTTTAATAACTCATTCCCTCTCCATGATTTGATGGTATGGCTTCCAGACTAAGAGTAAACATATCATAAACCAGCAAAGCCCTCTGAAAGTCTATTAAGAGTTACTGTGATATTTCAAATTAAAACTCAATAATGATAATTATACTTGATAGTAACAATGAGGTCACCACCAGCAGAATTCTGTTAAAACTGCTGTGTGCTGGCAAATTCCTTATCTGCTTCTTGTCATGATATCATCATAAAGTATTCAGGGTTTTTTTTTTTCCTATCATTTTAAAATTTGCATAGGCGAAACTCTAAAGTTTTAACCCCTCACCGCTAGGTTGTTGCTTTTTGCTCACAACCCCAAAATATCCTAGTAACTGCTGAACATAAGAGCAGTCATCATCAGATGGTCTCATTACAGACTGCTCATTAGTTCCAGGTGAAATCCAGAGGATATAGAGGTAAGCCTAAGATGCAGACAAAACTCTTAAAGGGTGGGAAGTTCCCCAGATGAGGAAGAGCAGAGTGCAATGGGAAGTTTGATGGACTTGGGGTCTGAGGTCTAGATTTGCTTTGGCTGCTTAGTGCTGGAGAGGTCAAATGAGAAACAGTAGAGTATTTGTACATAAGGATGATCCCGCATTTGTAGCAAGGAAGGAAACATTAAATGAGTTCCTCAGTTTCCAACATCTCCAATTATGTGGCTGGCCACAAAAGGATTCCTTTTACCCAACTTGCCTGAGAAGAGTGTGGGCAGACAATATGTTACTTTCAATTTTGGAAAGCTAAATAGAATCCTGCCAAGTCCACACAACCTGCAGACCTGCTGCAGTGGATACATGTTATGTTTCAGATCATTGGTTACCTAGCAGTAAAAATAAGAATTTAAGGTGCAGTTAGTGTAATTTAAAGGTAGAGCATGTACATGAATTATCCAATGCACTCTATTTCAAAACCTCTTCATTCTCTTATTATGCTAATAGTACGCATATGTGTATGTTGCTTGACTGTATGTTTAATCTCCTTTGTCATATTTAAATACTAAATTTCTCCTCTGACATCACTGCTAACACTTTATGTCTTGGCGTATTCTCTGAAATATGGGGCATCTTCTCAGCACATGGCTGGAATTCAAGAAAGGGTAGTCTCATTAAATTGATTTGAATTCTCACATCTGATGCATTTCATATCCCTTTCAGATCTTAGCTGAAAAATATTTTAATGAAGCTTGCATAAATCAGAGTAGCATTACATGGTCTAATAGTTAACTAATCCTTAATTGTGCAGTACTTTGAAATTTAATGACCATCACAGAGAATCCCATCAGGGTTAAAATGAACCAGAGAGAATCATGCTAAAAGAATGAATTAGAGAGGCACACATTAACCATGCCAAACATGGCATCCTTTCTGCTTTCTTCCTCTGGGAAAGTTTTCAGGAAAATAAAAACTGGCTCTATTGTTAGATTGTTTCTTGATGTTTTCTTTTTCTATTGTTTCATGGCTTGAGCTGTCATACTTTGATGAATAGAACAATAGGTAAAAATCAATCAAAACTTCTTTGTGTACGAAGCTAGAAAACAAAGGTCCAAGGGTAAGTGGCATGGTTTGGTCTCCCAACAGAGTAGCCATTAACACATTATAAAGGGAAATAAAACAATATTATAATAACTGCAATAAGACCCAAAAAGAACGTGTCATGTTAGAACATGTTGTATGTTGCTTTTAAACTTAGATAAAGTTAAATACATTTAATTATATTCATTGGTCATGTATGGAAACCTGTGCACACACTGAGCAACTGTGTATGGTGTGTTATTTAATTTAGTTTTTAGTATTTCCATACAGCAAGTACTTTCCATTTGAAATTTGTAAAGAAATAATTAACACGAATGTGTCCATTCCGCTGTCTTTCTCAAATATTTCTCTTATTTCTCTTACATCTGAAACCGTAACACCATAATAGGTATCTGACTAATATTTCAATGGCTATTTCATTATATCCATGCAAGAGAAAATAGACTTAATGGAAATCAGACTCAATACTTCATCAGAGAGCTTGCTATTACATATTAACAGTACCCTGTGCAAAATAAAAATATACTGAGGAAAAAAATTACTGAATATTTAAAATATCCATGACTCAGAGGATAGAAGAAATTTAGTTTGTAATTTTGGCAGATATGATCCTGGGAATGAAAGTGGCCCTGAATCTGGAAATGTAGGGATATCCTACTTAATAAGTTATAGTATATCTACCTTTTTTTCACTCAGACAATTTTTGGTTGAGTTAGATCTTTGTCATTGTGATTAAAATTACTTACAGAAACAACATAAAGGAGGGAGGGTTTACTTTGCTCACAATTTCAGATGGCCTTTTGAGCATGGGTGGAATATTTCCTAAGCAGGAGCCGGTGAAGGAAGATGTATTAGAGAAACACACTGGGATCCATAACCATTCTCTCACGCCCAACTCTAGTGACTCCCTTCTTCTAGGTAACTATCCCCAACCCCTACCAAATTTTTGCAACCTTCAAAATAGGACCAAAAGCAGGGCAAGGTTTCAGATACTAAAAAGATAAGTATGTGTGGTCATTTCATACTCAAACCACTGCAGAATCACAATGATTTCAAGTGGCAAAATACATTCACAGGTCATAGAGACCGCAGAGCCTTCTTGGCTCTCAAATGGCCCTTTCCTGTTTTACAGTCCTACAAGATAAGATCATGGATTCCCAACATTCCTTGAGTCTTTTTCTGACTTAATAATTACCAGGAAAGAAGAGTCAATAAACATGACACAACAGTAGATTTATATTTTCAGTTAATGCATATATGAAATTTTATAATATCTAACCAAAGGAAAAGATAACCAACTAAGAAGCTGAATGTATTTAAATTAATTTAAATTTCATACTATGAGTACACATATCAGAATGCCATATCACCCTGATAATTTCTATATATCTTATTATCTGATATCAATTTAAGTCTAGAAATTGATGCTATACTGAATTTCCTGATTATATATAATTTTATGTCTTCATTAAAAAGTTTTTTTTAATTGTCTATAATATAGCTTATTAGTAAAACTCACTTTTAAATGTAAATATTCTGGAGAATTTCATACTTTTATAGAATGAAATATTATTATATTTACCACAATGTACACCTTCTAACTCCCATGTGCCCCTATCCTATCTTCTTTCCTGTTTTGATCGCCTACTAAATTCAATAGGTACTGTATGTATGGGAATAGATGCAGAATCAGACACTAATGCATGAAAAACTCAAACAGTGACCATATCCTTAGTAAAGAAGGCAATATGACACCATTTTCACTTAGCAAAATTTCAATAATTCTACCCAAGAACTATGACCTCACCAGACATAGGCTTAGATTAGAATTATAGTACCAGACATAAAATTCTTTCTCTGGATCAAGCCTCAGATCCAATCTGAGAGTGGTCAATCACTCCATAATAGTCATCCCACTATTGCATTAGTGGAAACATCTTGCCTGGCTGGTCAGTATTTCAGCATGCCAGTTCCAGCTCTGGGTAAGATCACAGATGCATTTTCTCCTTGCCCCTAAAACAAGCATATCATCTTCTACTACTATGAAAGTTATCCAGGAGGGAGGAGATTTCCCAGCCACATTAATGTTTACTTTTCTATGTCCTGAAGACAAAATGTGTGGTGTTTCTGTGTATCTTGCTACTAAGCTTGTTGTCTACCATGTCCAGAGAGCTTTGCTGAGCTAGGCACAAAAGGAAGGACTTCCTTTTCTTAGTGGGGCTCCCTCTTCTTCTCCTGATCAAGGGAGCCACACCTCCAATCTTCTACCTGAGGAAGGTAACCTAATCCTTGGCAAAATTACAGGTTCAACTTCCTTGAATGACTCTCAATCCAAGTGAGGTATCCCCAGAAACTTAAGCCCCAGCCAATGAAATTTCACCCTAAGAAGAACCCCACCGCACTCTCCCAGGTTCATATAGATATGGAGCCTTTGATGTGCCCTGAATAATGTGTATGTGCACAAGCTGTTTCATTGAGTATCATCTAAGATTACTTACCTAAAGTGTTATAATACTGAAGAGCTATAACAAAGAAATCTTCAAAGGAGACTTACCCCACTTCCCTGATTCCCCCATCTCCCATCTACAACCCTGATTCTAGCCCCTTGTTTCCATTTTATCTATATCTGTGTGTGTATCTCCTACAATGTGCCCTATGGAAAGCCTTTTATTTTCAGTTAAAACTGGAGACCAGATTTCAGGCAGCTCTCAGTTTAATCCTGAACACCACACAAATAGTAATTAATTAAAAAACTTTACAGAAACTTTAGTGAAAGTAGGATAAATGTATAAAGCAGTACTTTGTGTTGCTAATATATGTAGTTTTAGTAAAATAAAATTGTACTTGAAAAAAATGAATATTTTCATTGCTTAAGACAAACAGTAAGCTCATTATAAGCTAGTAAACCAACATGTGGATAGATTCATCAGGCCTGATTAAGCTGAGTCAGTGATTTTAGCGGACCAGTTAAGAAAAACTGAGTAATTCTTCCTGAAGTGATACAGGACAGCTGCTGGTTCTGTATATTTAAGAATAAATTTTACTATGCTCAGAGTTCTGCATGCCAATCAGTAAGCAATGTGCAAATACCATATGTCCACTAACTCATTTGATAGATAGATGAATAGATAGATACTAGAGAAAAGATACTCTATAAGCAAAATAAATAGAATAATTTTTTTGTGTGTAGCAAATGCTTATTTAGTGTAAGCCTCTTTTCTTGATTCAATGATATTGTACCAGGCTAAACATCTATGGGAATGGGATATGAAAGAGTACAATAAGGGGCAAATTTTGAGCACCTGTGGGTCTCTAGGTATGGTCTGATAATGAACATCCTTGTAAAAGAACAAACTCCAGGTGGCAGCTGCATCATTGTGTCCTTAGGATAAGATATCAGGAAAAAACACAAAAGATTTCCCTTCAGCTGAAAATGAGGCCAGTGATGTAAACCACATTAGCTTTCAACAACTATGAATTTTGAGACATCAACTTTTTTTTTTTTCAAGACAGGATTACTCTGTGTAGCCCTGACTGTCCTGGTTCTCACTTTGTAGACCAGGCTGGCCTCGAACTCAGAAATCCACCTGCCTCTGCCTCCTGAGTGCTGGGATTAAAGGTGTGCGCCACCACGCCCGGCTCCAGACATCAACTTAAAAGGCATTTCAGTTATACTCTGTCAGTACATAGATTTAAATATGTCTAATATATACTAGCATTTATTGCAATCTGAGGGATCACTCTACTTCTGTTGTCTTGACCTAGTCACACTAAGATCCTATTTCTATGCAGAAATTATGTCTTAGGTCAATTGTATGAATTCATATTTTACACTTAAGGATTTCTCCCTTGAGTTGACACCTAGTTTTAACTGAGAATGAGTTTTTTGCTCAGTTCCTTGTGTGGCCTGCTTTGATTTCACCTGTAATTCTTCTCATTTGCTGTTTCCTATAACTAAATCTCAGTACTGTATCTGGCCTGGAGCTGCATGGTAACTGGATCTATTTCTACAAAATCTTTATTTTAAGTCAAGTGGGGCAAAATTCCTATCCCTTTCTTACTCTGGCCTTAAAAACGAGAGTTTCATCCTTATTATACAAGACTCACTCCCTCAGTATTTTCTAAGTCAATACCTTCTTTGCTAGTTTGCTCATGTGATGGGATGGACCTCGAAGTGATTCTGCCAGGCATTGGTTGCCTTCTTCACAGGTCAATGCTGAAGTAATTAGCAACATGTAATTATCATTGGCTATGAGAGAATGTTAATCTAGCAGTACCATTTCTCTGTGTCAGCCATGTGCCTTCCTGCACCTCTTGCTGTTTAGAAGATAAGGATTAGCAGGCTAGATATTCTTAGCAAGAAAATGTCACCATACTTTCTCCTCTGGAACTTCCCCATGCCTCAAAAGATAAGAATAAGGTGTAGTTTTCAGGTCAGTGGTACATCTAATTTTTATCACATGCTAATATTTCATTTTTGTTTATGTGTACAAGTCTGCTTGTCTCTAAGTGCACCAAGTCTGTGCAGCACTATCAGACACGCTTGTCTGATCCACTGGAACCATGGTTATAAATGGTTATACCATCCAATTTGGATGCTGGGATTTGAATACCAAACCTCTGCAAGAGCATCAAGTGCTCTTAACCACAGAGCAATCTCTTCAGTCCCATTTCTATTATGTTTATAATCATATATTTTGTGTGCCTGTGTGGAAGAGAATGACATCTGTGATTTGCATGATTTTGTGGAAAGAGATGAGTTCATTTACTATCAAGAACAGCCTTTGCTGGTCTCTACTTCAGAGGAATTGTTTTTCTGACAAATGCATTACACTGAAAATGTTCCTTCCTTGGGGATTCAGTTTGGGGTCTACAGCCAGATCTGCTGCTAAGTTCAGACCTGGCTTGACCTTGCAGGTTGAAAAGGAGCAAGTGAAAAATATAAATGTCAGTTTGCTTCAGATTTCCCTCTCAATCTTCATTGCCAAATATGATGACTGTGTGAGCCCCCACCAAGAGGGATGCACCAGGATTTTGGTAACATGTGAAGAACCTCAGTCCTCCTGTTTTGTCGCTGTAATTCGACATTTCTCCACCATTCAGGCATGATAATCTGGTAAATTCTACACTGCATCATGCTAGTGAGGTATATACTCTGTCTTTTCTTAGCCAAACTTTCCTACTTAACAGAAAATATGAAAGAGCCAGAGGAGAAGGAGAATTTCAAGAGAACCAAGACCTCTAAGTCAATATGATCTAGGCACATGTGAACTCAAAGAGAATGAGGGAGCATTCACAGGGTCTGTATGGGTCTACACCAGTTCGGGTCCTAGAACTGAAAATGCAGGAAGAGACAGACTGATTTCTAAACCAAAATTAACCTCTGATGGATAATCACATGCTAATGACAATTCAGTTTCCTTCAAGGGAGTCTCACTGAAAAAAACAAACTACTCTTAAGGGTAGGCTTCATGTCCAGCAGTGAATGGCCAATAGAAAATGAACTCAATGTTATCTTTGTAGGTTCTTTGTGTCATATTATCATGGCAGGGTGCCTCCTTATTAAATTAAATCTTATTATTATTTTTATATTTTTAATTACATTATGGTAAAATGTTTTGTTTTATTTTTGGTTTTCGACCACTTTTTACCCTACAAAGTCTGTGTGTGTGTGTGTGTGTGTATATATATATATATATATAATGGTTTCAAGTTTGGTGTTTTTTATGAGATTCCTGAGTTGGTCTCTGCTGTGCTTTCTATTGGGGACTTACCCTATGGTTGTTTATGTTATGATAGTCTTTGTTTTATTTTTTACATTTTATTTTATTATGATATCATAGGAGTCTGTTTGTTTTCTAATATGAGAGAGAGAGGGAGGAAGAGAGAGAGAGAGAGAGAGAGAGAGAGAGAGAGAGAGAGAGAGAGAGAGAGAGATATCCAGATGGAAGGAGTAGAGATATGAAGAATGGTAATCAAGATGTATTATGTGAGGAGGAAAATATTTTAAAAGAAAGGAAAATAAAATAGCTGCCTTTGGTGTTATGGAGGAGTGGTGAGCTATGGGCATATGCTATTCAGTCAGACATATTTACATGGCTTCATAAAGAGGACAAATTCAGGATATAGATATGATGTTTTAACCTTCTTATTCTTCATGATCGTGCTGTACTCTGTGATTCCCTGTTGTTAGCCATTTGCTTACATCATCCTAAAATATACATGTCTGTGGAGAGGTTAATTTTAGGTATCAATCTTACTGGATTAGGGTTTTAAGTGTTATTTCTAGGTCTGAGTTTGGACATGCGTTCAGCAGAGAGTTGTTCTTGAATCAGAGGACTCAGGAAACGGTATATTCTCCTTGTTCTCCCTTGTGCAGCACAGACCACCTCAAGGGCAGATAGATAAAACAAGGGAAGAGAAACTTCTCAATCTCTCCCCCTCAATCTCTCTCTCTCTCTCTCTCTCTCTCTCTCTCTCTCTCTCTCTCTCTCTCTCTCTGGAAATCTTTCTTCTCCTAATATTAGCTATCAGAACCTGCTGGTAGCCTCTGCAGTGAATCTACTTTGTTTGATTTTGCAACCTTTATAAGGCTGTTAATGAAAGAGAAAATTCTTTTTGTTTCTCTTCATAAGCCCAAATAACATACTGCCTCACAAAAGAGAATCAATTTTTTATGTGAGTAATATACTCTATCTGAGTCTTATTCTATGAATCTGTATTTTATAATCAACAACCAGGAAAAAAAAACCAAAGAAACACAAAAACACTAAAATCAACATACAAACATTGTCTTGATATTGACCAATTGACTTCCTGACACACATTAATAGATCACATCTAGTGTGAAGGGACTTTAAAAAGTCTTTTCCCTTCTGATGTCACTATTTGTAACCATGATTGAAGTGACCAAAGGGAGTTATTTTCCCTTCTACAAGCTTCTCAGTGGCGCTTGTGCTCCGACAGTTAAGAGTCAGTTCTCTCTTCCACATGAAGGACAAAGGAAGTCTTGCATGGTTATCTCTATCGGGTTTTCTTGTGTTTATTTAATTTTGTTTTGTTTGTTTTTGTGTATTGTTTTGTTTTCAAATCTTTGCCATAACTATAGGGCCGTACATAATTTCCATGTATGAAAGCTATTAGTATGGGGACCTAAGCCACATCTCAAATCCCAAACTTGTCTACTTTTCCTCTTTACATTATTGTTTTCTTTACTACACATCTTCTCCACAATATCAAATAAGTCTCTTCATGTAAACCTGATGGCCACCAGGGCCAAGAGGATATGGCTTTTATATTAATATAAAATGATTCTGTGCTGCCTTATCACATGTCCTTAGAGTTACTTTCCTATGGTGATCTACCCTCCCCCTAAGGTCTTACTATATACCTGACCTCTGAAGTTATATGGATTTGGTTGCCTGCTTATCAAAGACTTACCAACAATATCAAGAGCTGATGAGTGACATACAAAGGAATACATACCATATTTTGCTTTTGAGGTCTGGATTGACTCACTCAGGATGTTTTTTTCTAGCTTTTTCCATTTACTTGAGAACATGATGATTTCAGGGTTGTTTTTAAGATTAAATATAAAACATTAAATATTCCATGTGTAAATATACTCCATCTGTTTTACCCACTCACCCTTTGACATGAATCTAGTCTGTGTTCAGTTTCTGGCTACTATGAGTGCAGAGTACAGCAGGAATGAATATGATTGAGCAGATGTCTTCATAGTAGAATATAAAGGCCTTTTAATACATGCCCAAGGATGATATAGCTGGATCTTGAGGTGGATCAAGTCCCAGTTAGCAAGTATTGGCTTTTGGGTATATGCTAAGGGTTATATAGCTGGGTTCCATGGTAGACATATATTTAGCATTTTGTAACTTCTCCTCCCTGATTTATAGACAGACTATACCAGTTTGCAATCCTTCCAACAGTGGATGAGGCTTCTATTTTCCCCACATCTTTGGCAGTATTTATTGTTGGTTTTTGTTGATCATAGTTATTTCGACTGGAAAAGATGAAATCTCAAATGTATGTGATTTTTTTACTGGATCAACAATGCGAAATCTAGAGGACTACATCCATATTCAAATTCATCCAAAGAAGAGTACAGATCAAGGATATTATGACTGAGCAGCTCAAAGGCTACCAAAATGAACTGCTTCTACAGATACTGTTGGCTTTTTCTTATGTGCCCTAGCCCTGATACCAATGATTCATTGATAGAGACAATCAAGGAATACATGTGGGTTTGAAATGGAATTAGAGGATGGAATTAGGATGGAATTTTAAAATAGAGAGTCTGTATTCTCTTTGTAAAATTGACTCTACAACAGATTATCTTCCAATGAATGAGGGTCTCTGTAAGTACATAGCATGCTGTGTTTTGATTTTCATTACTATTTCGCAACCAATGCTAAATGAAATGATGAGGTCCCATTACATAGGTTCATCACAATTTTAAAAAAAATTACAACCCTGTGTGGTTCGTTCCCACTCATCATATATGCAAGAAAAATCAAGGTTGCTGCAATGTGAAAATCTCTGTTAAAGTGAAGAAACCAGTGGATGAGAACATAGGCATATAAATGTGTTGCTGATTGGAATAATGCTTAATATCTTGAATTCATCCATATGTTTGTTGACTGCAAAAGAACATAGAACCAGCCCATTTAAGGAAATGGACATATCTGAGGAATACAGGTAAAATATGAAGAATAATCAAGGATGGGCACTCACAGCTCTTTGAACATTGACTGAAACACTCTCTGGAAAACAGGAGTGCTGACACAAGGACATAGATGACTGTGGTACTCAGAACTGATTCTACGCTACAGTTAGGACACTGAATTGTCTCCTTTACACAAAAGATGGTTATATATTAGATTGCTTAAATCCTGATCTTCATTACTAATTTAATTGTAAGGAATACTAGAAAACACATACAATGCACTTTTGCTCATGTTTTAAAGCAAAAGGCACTTTAATTTTCTCTTAAATACATCCCTCAAATGCATTATCTCTTTGGATTTTCTTTAATATTTTCCCTAGTCGACAAGCAAATCTCATTATTGTTTTCTAACTTTCAACTCTGCAGATAAAATATTCTTTAATGAGTCTGTTCCTATAATTACTTGCAGGATAATCTCTTCATTTAAATATTAGCAAATTGTTGACAATCTCTTTTGCAACTCAATGAACTATTCATTGACAATTCTTTGTGGCTGTGTTCTTAGTACAAGTTTTAAAAGTAAATAATGCTATCATATGAGCTGACAAATCTGCTCTTAAAATGCTTCTATTTTCTATCTACCAGCTGTCCTCTCCGAGAGGCAAGATGTAATGAATCTCAGGAAATGATTATACACTACCACCTACTCTATTAGGGTATTTTACTTCTAGGCTTGGGAGCAGACAGAAGTTAGTTTATACATTACACAACTAAGCTTTTCATTAGACCTTTTTTTTTGTTTGCTATCATTCGACCCTGCAGAGATTCAAAGTGTAATTCTAATTTAATTTTTAAAATCTGAACACCAAATGTGATAGCAACCACTCTTGTCCTTTGTACTTTTTTTTCTTCTGACAAGACAGAAATGAGCATGAAATTCAATAAATCCTCTAGTGAGCAACCAATAAAAGAAATTCCTTAGAGATTTGTAAATATAATAACATCCTTCCTCTTGTCATCAAAATGTTTGAATGTTTGCTATATATAAGTTGTACTGTATTTGCATACACATAATATCTATTATATATATATATATATATATATATGTATATATGTGTGTATATATGTATATATATGTATATATGTATATATATGTATGTATATATCTGACATGATATGCTTCTGCTATTAAGTTCAATGTGCAGTTGTCATTTAATAATTGAAATGCATTTATTCTTCTTCATCCTGTGCTGAGATTTGGGCTAAAACATGTCCCAGGATCTTTCTGCTTCCAGTTGTGGCTGATGTGATGTCTTGTCAACAGTAAGTGGCAAGAGAAGAGACTGGCCCATTAACTCCATAGGATCCCATGGCAGCAGTAGAATCAAGCAGATTAAGATGCTGTCAGGCCATTCAGGAAACAGTGAGGTTCTGGGACAGCTTTGCTCCTAATGGGGAATGGATAGTTGCTTCTTTTATGTTGAGCACAATGGTATTTTGATTGTCATAAGTACTCAACAGGACAGCATTTCAAAAGCAGACTGGACTGAAAAAGATGTGGCCATCATTACCCGGACAGTTTCCTAGCTGAAGGACGTCAGCTCTAACATAACTCTGCCCCAACCTCAATTACTCTGATTTTTCCCTTCCTGTTCTTAGTTGTTTCAGAATCTGTTTGAATCTCAGGGATTACCGTTCAAATATCTTTGACATATCCTATCCCAATACAATTAATCCTCTTCTCTTCACAAAAAAAAAAATCATGTTTACATATGATAAAATCTACTTCCTTTTACTAGAATAGCAAAACATCATTAGAGAAAAATAACATAAGTAGATGATTGAATTAATCTTAATGTTATACTCTGGAAAGTCTCAGAGATGCCTGGAATACACATGCCCCAACTTTCACAACTTACTCTTTGAGATAAGTGTTCCATTCCTCTCTGACTAGCTTCATACCTTGACAGCCAAAGTCATCACATATTGTTTCCTTTCACTTTACCCTGTGAGAGAATTTCTCAAAATGTATATCACAGTATTGGCAATCTTTGTGGCTAGTTCTTGGCAACTGCTAATTTAAATCCTTGTATATATTCTCTTTATATTTTCAAGAAAGACACACACACACACACACACACACACACACACACACACACACACACACATGCACACACACACACACACTATATATATATGGTTAAATTTAAATTTATCTTGCTCTTTTTAAAAATAAATACTATATTTTTGTTTTTAAATCCAGTTTCAGGGCACCAATGATACTCATAAAGGCCTCTGAGACACATTAGAACAAAATCTGAGACTACTGAAATGTTGTTTGAAAGAACAGAAATACTATTTTTGTAGAACTCCTTGAGAATTTTTTGCTTGAGTTGCAATTTATAAATGATATCAAAATTAGCTCTTTACTCTAAATACATTGGGTAAGAATTTAAAAATATATTTTTCAGGTGATTTACGGAAAGTATTCTTGTATCTATTTAATAAATTTCAGTATATAGAGAACCAACTAATGAGTGAATTTTACGTGCATATATGTACACACATATGAATGCAAAACATATGTAGAAATGACCTGCAGTGACTTTAATACATGTATAGATTTATGAAAATAACATGTACCTTTCTACTAAATCATGGTTCAACGAGAACAGAGGCAATACTATTGCTTGTCACTCTTTTACAAGGGAACTTTTCTCATTTATGGTGTAGCTACACTATTTCATACTTTTATGTATCCTGAATTTTAGAATAATATCTCACATTTAAGATTAATATCTTAATTGGCATCTGTTAATTTAAATCCTTGTATTTATTCTCTTTATATTTTCAAGAAAGACACACACACACACACACGCGCACGCGCGCGAACACGCACACACTATATATACATATATATATATATATATATATATATATATATATATATATATATGTGTGTGTGTGTGTGTGTGTGTGTGTGTGTGTGTATAGTTATATAGTTATATAGTTAGTTATATATATGGTTAAATTTAAATTTATCTTGCTCTTTTAAAAAATAAATACTATATTTTTGTTTTTAAATCCAGTTTCAGGGCACCTAATAATAATAAGTTATTATTATTAGGGGTCTATGTACTAAATCTTCCTCCACGTATATGCTTGTAGATACATTTATTTATATTTATAGTAAATATCATGAAGAAATGCAAAACAGTGATGGGAGAAAAGGACTCAAAGGGACAGGGATAAAAGGAGTGGGGAAATACAGATAATTAAAAAGTCATGAGATCTAGCATGCATAGGATTGAGCAAAAGGTATTGGAAGTTTGAGAAACAAGAAGAAGGCCTGCTAGATTGGAGCTTAATGACTGATGAACAGGTTATAGGGACTATGAGAAGAAGATTGTGTAGTTTTCAGTAGATATGATGGAAGCAACATGGTTTGGTTGAAGGCTAAAAGATTGTCCTACTCTAGAGGCTGAGATAAATTTGAAGTAGAAGAAGTGAGAGAAGAAAGGTAATTGAAATATTGCATCAATAAGTGTAAAAAGATGGAGCAAATTCAGGATGTTGACCATAGCATAGTGTGCTAGGCATGTTTGAGGGATAGGAGAGTCCATATTTATTCCAAAGACATGTCCAAAACTAGCTGAAAAATCCTATATGAGAAGGTAAGGATAAAAAGTAAGTGAATAATTACAGTGGCTGCACAATTGTCTAGCATAGTGAAGACTGAAGAACTTGTAACATACATAGCAAACAGGAACGATGGCTTACCAAGATTACATGCATGGTATTGACCATGAAGGACTTGCCCATAGAATAATCAAAGTTTTACAAAGCTTGGGATTGGTTTTCAGTTAGGTTGAGGTCTAGTGAGACCAGGAGAATAATTCTCGTCTAGGTATCAAGGCCTGAGAACCAGAAAGAAGTAGACATACTTGTCCAGAAGGAACAACCTTGTCCTTTTCCCACTTCACTTCTATCTAGGGTCTGACTGGACTGGGCTATCGTCTGCATTGGTGAAGGGTATCTTCCTGGTCAGTCAGCTCAGTCAAATAATATTTCTTTTGTAAACAGCTCTTTACATACACACAGAGATAATTTTGTACTGTCTGTACAGCCCTAACCACTCTCAACTTAACATACAAAGTTAACTGCAATCCATGTTTTCAAGTCTAGTGTCAGACCCTGTGGTTTATATTAGCTTTATAATTACTTCATAATTATAAAGGAACAAATAAAGGGTTGAACAGTGTTTGACATTCTAAAATATATATCTAATAATGTTTCTTGATGTAAAGTAGTGGAAATTTATAATTCATAGTTTATTGCATATGTTAAAGTTTTCCATAAAATAAACCTAACTTTTTCCTCTATTCATGCATTTGTTTCAGGTATGCCTCCCAAGCCATGTTTCTAACACACTAGGAATTCTCATTGATCTGGTCTTGAAATAATTTAAAGGCTCTGAGATCACCTATTATAATTGAACTGCCTCATTCCCTTGCATTAGATTAGATTAATGCTTGCTGTGAGAATGATTGTCCATTCACAGGTACCAACATAATCTCTTTGTCCTGTCCCTTTAGGTGGCCATATGGACCTTCTAGGTTTCCTGATTCAAAGAATACTTTCAACAAGGCAGACAATTCCAGCAGAGGAAGCCCAATGGCTGATATCCCAGAGCCAATTATCAATGGAGCTTGACCAGTTGATTAGTCCCAGTCTTTTCCATGGCAACCTCAGGCCAGCTGGATTGCAGCCTGGTGGATAACAATAGGCCATGCATTTCCTGGTGATTTAGGCTGCAGAATCTCATTCATTGTTAGCATGATACACACTGCCATTGGTATTTCTTTGTTTTATTCCTCCTGGTGTTCTTTTCTCCTGCTGTTATTATACCCACTAGCATTTATAGCTATGTTGCTCTTCAAAAATTAAACATTGATAAATGTTTTAAGGACGAAAATGAACACTGTTTAGGGCTGACATAAAATTTTCTCTTGTTTCCTTAAAGCTTGTTTGCCAGGGAATGAAAAGCTACAATTACTTTAGCCCGATCATGAGTTTTCACACTGATGTTGGCTGCACAATTACTCCTGGCCTCAGCAATGAGTTTGAAAGCTGAAACACAAAAAGGTAATCAACTGGGTGTCTTTGGCAGACAAAAAGAGACTGATTTGGGAAGGATCAGAGGGCAGAGGAAATGGCTATAAGGATGGAAAAATTCCTCCCCAGAAAGCTCAGGCATCACTCCATCTATTTTTATATGTTCTTTCTTGTCCTTATTACTGAATGCCTGGTCAGTTTTCAAATGGTTAGAATGATTGCTTTGCTTTAGTGTTAGGTTTTCCTTGTCTCAATCAGGAATGAAATCAGAGTTGATAGGGTGTTCATATTAGAATTAACTGCTTGCAGGATTGTAGCAAGCAGCGCTAATCAGAGATTCCCACAAGTGAGATAGAGTGTAACCTCTGACATGACATTAGCTTTCAGATGTCATGGGTATTTTATCTTTCTTGCATATTATGGGAAAATCAACCTCAAAAATACGTCAGAGAATTATTAGAAATACACGATAAAACAATATACTAGGCTGAAACATGCCACTGAATATAATTTTGTGGGGGAAAGAGTGCATAAATGGAAAAACGCCGATATTAAATCTAGGTGTGTATAAGTTTGAATGTTACTATATTAACTACCAGGTATGGAACTTTACACCAGTTTTTTTTCACTTTTTAATTTAAAATTTGTTTTCTTTCATATTCTCATTTTGGTTTTCCTTTCATCAACTCCTCCCAGATCAACTCCTCTTTCCCACCCACCCACATTCATACTCTTTCTCTCTAATTAGAAAACCACATTCTTTCTCTCTAATTAGAAAACAAGCAAACAACTAAAAATATTACTACTACTACTCCTGCTGCTGCTGCTGCTGCTGCTGCTGCTACTAAAATGTAAGCCATTTGCTACTGTGATAAGAGTTCTCCTTTAAGACAATAGAGTTAATTATTCTTATGTCACAGAATGATTATAAACATTTCAAAATGAACACGTGATGCTCAGCATGTTGTGTGCTCTGAATAGGGAGTTGGTGTTTGATGGGCAGTGTATGAGGATTATTAGACTCATGATTCTGAAATTTTGTTATGAGTTATGTTGAAGTCATTAAGAAGTGCAAGAATTTTCTGTTGAGCAGACTGTAAGGAAAAACACCTAAATAAATGATCATGGATGCTCTGTCCTTCTATTTTCACCTCTCTCCACCATTTACTAATGTCACTGTCTTCACCTGGATTGTCTATTATCATTTCATCACATCACTTAGCATTCATTCCTCAGCATACTTTCTATTCCCTGTACTTTCTTCCAGTCAAATAATAGAGGCAAATATCATAAATGGCCGGCCATACCATGAGGGTGTATATTAGTTACACTCAGGTAGTGCATGATAGAGACCTTATTTCAGATGGTGTCAAGAAATCTGGAAGCCACACTGCTTGACCCTATTTGACTTAACATAAGATAGGTTTTCCACTCTCTATAATCTTGACTGTTTTTTTTTTAGACTTAAGACTCATGACTTAAGAAATCCTCTCATCATAAACTCTTCTTCCCCGTTTGAGATATAAATAGTTTAAAAAGACTTTCATAAGTTTTAAAATCTAGGAATATATATTTCAAGAACATCGGGCCACATCTGTGACCTGGAATCATTGAGAAAGACAGACCACATCTATTGGGATGGCAGAAGCCTAACTCCAGTAAGAACCAACAATAATGGCCTGATTTAAAAATAAAAGAAACAAATAATCAATAGGAAACTTATGAATATGCACCTTATTGATCCATCTATCTGAAATGCCTGCCCATCTTTTCAATAGCACATAGCTCCTGTGGGTTTCCTGTGGGCAACCCTCTTGAAGATGTTCTTTAGTCCAGTGATCTTTTTCCTTTAAAAGTGTTCTTTATATTCAAGTTTTAGAAATTAGAGTCTCTCCCATACAACTCACAATTATTTACTAGCTTATATTAGCTATCCGGTATAATATATTTCAATTGTGCAGACTGTATCATATTAATGTTGCTATCTCCAGTTCTTAATAGTATCTGGGGCACAGTATAAAATTAAATCATAATGTACAAGATAGTATAGTGATAGTCATCATTCAGGCAACAGCATCACTGGTGTCTGCTCCTAATTTTGCACCACAAACATGTGAGTTTTTAACACTATAGAGTCATTTTGCTTCCCAAATTCAAGTGTTAGATATACAAAGAATGGGCAATCAAACAACCTGTTTGGTGTCAGTATAGCAGAGACTATTGTGTAATTTGTAATCACATCTGACATGATTAGACTCATAAATAGACAGAAATTCTACGAACACATGTAATAGTTTTGTTTTACTTCAAATTCTATCTAGATTCTTTTGATGATAAAATTGCTTTCCTGCAAAATAACAATCATTGCTATTCTTTTCTATAGAGCCTGGTGCTACACGTTCGGGTAGAACCTAGAGTCAAGGAGAACTAAGTGGGAGTACATTTTTAGTAATGAAGACTTACTGAGCTAGTTCACAGAAGGAGAGTCTGCACACCTTACGAGGTCTTAAGAGTGGAGACATAGAAGCATAGACTTCAAACAGGAGAAACGTGAACATTGTTAGAATATCATAAGCTTACAAAAATATGGATGCCCATTTCTTATGCACACTATGACCAAAAGAGAAACAGCCAGTACATGAATCATTACAAGCCTACATTTTTCTACACTCTTTGATGATATAGTCAGACGAGGGGAAACCCACAGAAAAATGTTCCAGTGGCAATATTTAGTGGACAATTTGAGGGAGAATGTGGTGCCACCACTAATGTGTTATGAATAGTAATGTGTATTTTTAGCTTCCTGGTATTGCATCAAATTGTTCTCCTCTGAATCTGAACTGGTGTACATCTTAATTCTAAATGGTTTGAGTTTTCTTTAAATATCCCATACCTTTCTTCTCCCCTGAGCTTCGACATCAACCTTCAGTAACTACTACAAGCATCTATTTTGTTGGTGATTTACCTATGGGGATATTCTGTGCTTTCTTATTTAGCTTCCATATTGAATTTAAATGTTTTATATTTACTTTTCTACCAGTAATCTTAAGCCTGAGGCCAATGAATGAATCTTGAATAAAGAATAAATGAGATGGATTCTTTCTACAACCTAACTCATTTCCTGTGAGCTTGGGGAATTAACTGTTTCACATCAGTAGGATATTTCATACTGCAGGCCTGTTTTTTTTTCCAATAAACTTGACAAAAACAATATTTCCTGTGTTTCCTGCGGTAAAACGGAAATGTTTAAAAAATTATACTGAGCGAGAGTGTTGAATCAGACACACAGACACTTTCAGCTGGTGATTTCAGTGTGTTCTAAGGTTTCCTTTATTTTAAATTGATATTTATGAACTTGTGCATGTATGTATGTATGCATTAATTAATTAACTAATTAAATAATTAATTTTTCTGAGGCAGGATTTCTCTGCATAGCACTGACTGCCCTGGAACTCACTCTATAGAAGAGGCTGGCCTTGAACTCAGAAATCTGCCCACCTCTGCCTCCTGAGTGCTTCAATTAAAGGCACATTACACCATACCAAAGTCTTTTGTAAAATTTATAAACATTTGATATATACTTAATACTTTATATTTATATTTTAAATACTAATTTGACATAATATTAAAATATAAATTAACTTTTATATTTAATAATATCTAATGTATGTATAATATATTTATATCATGTCCTTCACCCTGTCTGAAGTTTTTTCTAGATTCTATCCATCTCTATACATATTCAGCCTCATGATATTTCCCTATCTCAAAAAAGATGAGACAAATATAATTGAACAAAAAAATAAAAAAAATAATGACTAAAAATGCATACACACACACACACACACACACACACACACACACACACACACACACACACACACACAAAGCAGGACTAAAATAACAACAACAACAACACCCTACAAAAATGACCAGAAATCAGCTTTCTGTTGTTCAATGACCCCTGTGTATTAGGCCTGGTATGATTCCCAGAATCTACATAGCAGCCCATAACATGTAGCTCATGTTTCATGGGGTATGATACCCACTTCTGGCTTTCTGGAACACTGCATGTATAGGCTATTGTTATTAAAAAATGTGTGAAGCACACACCACACATACACACACACACAAAACACACAAATAATAATTAATATTTTAAAGGCTGTAACATTTCATATCTCTTCAGGCAGTTATCAAAATATCTTTACTCATACCTGTGAGAATGGTGAGTTTGAATACTTTATAATTTGATAGTCCAATATGAACAAGTTATTTTATTTGCTTTAATTTGAATTTACCTACTAGGAATTGGCTCCCTTCTTTGAAATATTTTATGGAAATTATATATCCAAACATACTGGCTTGTGCTTTATACACTTTTGCAGGTTTTTTTTATAAAAAATATTGTTTGGTAGTTTCAACTATCCTACATTCTTTGGCCTTGATTTTCTCCATATTCCCCTACCTTTTCCACTAAGATCCATGAGCCTTTTATCAAATTTATTGCATCCACTTAGTGCTGTATTGAGTGTAGGGGTGTGAGATGATCTATTGGCGAATGAATAACCTCTCACAGGACTCATCCTTGAAGTGAACCTACTATCCCTCCATAGAAACCATCAACTGCCAGTAACTCCTCAGCTAGGGATGGGGCTTCATCAAATCCTCCCTACCCATTCTGGGATTTTTTTTTTTGGATTAATCTTGTGTAGAACTGGTGCATGCAGCCATAGCAGCTGTGAGCTCATAGTCCAGTGACCTAAAATGCCCTGCAAAAGCTTTTGCTTCAGATGTCCAGTACCTCTGCATTTTACAAATTTTCTCTTCCCTCTTACATGAAGAATCCTGAGGTTGGGAAATGGTAGTAATCTAATTGTCCTATTTATAACTGGCTAGTGTTGAGTATCTGATTTTATCCCCATCTTGTTCAAACATAAGTTGTGTGCGTGTAGTTAGAATGTGTATGCAGAATATGTGGAGAAAGGAATCTGAGACAAGCCTCGGCTATATGCCTTTTTTAATTCTTTCACTATGATCAATTTTAGTACATGATAATACTGCAGTTGCTTTTTCTCTAATAAGTAATAAATTTCCATCATTCTCTCAGCATCTACTCTAACCATTGTCTATTTATTGTCTGTAGGGACTAACTATTCTATATTCGTTCCCTTTCTCTGTCCTTAGCAGTACCCCAGCAGGTTACATTCCAGATGCTAGAATGGTCTTCTACAGAGGTCAATCAACTCACCCTGTGCTTAAAACCCTCACTTGTTGTGAGGAGAAAATATATGAATTAAAATTTATGATAGCAACATGACCACCTTTCCAAGTTGTGAAAGTCCAAAATATTAAAAGGTTCAGGTCACTTCCCTACATCATTCTTTGCAATGTCACATTGGGATTTGGGTCTTTGGAGTATGCTACACTTGTTTATAGCTCAGTGATTTCTTTATTATCTGACTCTTCTTGCAGACATACATTCCTTTTCATCCACTAGTATCATATGATCTGGTTTGCATACTTGTTAGTACAGGACACTCCCTTCTGCTTCATTTGAGTTTCCCCAGACCACATCATTAAAAAGAAATAATTAACATTGTAATAATTTGCCAGGGTTTTGTTGTGGAATGACTCATATAATTTTATATGTATTTATTTCTAGTGTTCCTCATAAGTATAATCTCTGTGAGAATAAGACTGTAGGATGTGTATGTACTATTTGCATGCTGTGTAGACATTTTCAGGATCACACCAGCTGCTCAGCAACTGACAGGGGAATGAAAATGAATCCAGTGTGAGGCAGTGAGAAAGATTTCCACAGTGGGCATATTTGAGCTGGATCTCCAATGAGCCAGGCATAGATATTCTATAACAAGGAACAACCAAGGAGCCTTGGTGCCCCTAAGATAAGGAAATGATGACAGAACTTATCGTGGTGTTACCTCTTAAAGCAGAAGGTATATCTACAACAAAGTTTGTTTTATCAAAGTGAAGTCTTTGAGTTTGCCTTATTGCTGAACTACAAGTTTTAGTTCAAGTGTACATTCCACTGAATATTGAGAAGAGCTTTGAATAGTAGATCTTCCATACTTAGCTTAATAACTTTTCACCATGCAAAATTCTCTTCTAGATGGAGCAGGGCTATCTTAAGTACCAGGAGAAAGCAAGATGGGGAAGAAATGAAAGGTCTTGGCAACATTGAAACTGACAACCTGTGACCTATATCCTTCACCATGTTTTTCAGGCTGACTTCCTATCACATGGCATGGGGCTGATGACTATGTCACTTTCTCTATTTCTCCTTGCTCTGTAACTCATCCCTGGTTCATTCTGTTTTCAGTGAGATGGAAAGTGATAAGTTATGACCACATTCTAATCCACCCTCTGTTATATTTCTCCTCATGTCATTGTTATTATTTCCATTACTACTTTTGTACCAGTTACTTCTTGCTTGGTCCCTGGAAGAGACAGCATAAATTAGTGGGATTTGTAAGTGGAATTAAAGGTGTCTACATTTTCAAATTTTGGTTTATCAAAACAAAAGTAGAGGAAAGGTAATAAAATGGCTGTTTTTAGCTAAGTATTTGAGTCAAGCAAATGTCTTCCTAGAAGTGGAGCTATTTTATATACTGAAAATTCTCTGTAAGTAGTGAGTTATTTCTTTTTTTCTCAATCTTACATTTGAAGAA
This sequence comes from Mus musculus, assembly GCF_000001635.26. Taxonomy (NCBI): domain Eukaryota; kingdom Metazoa; phylum Chordata; class Mammalia; order Rodentia; family Muridae; genus Mus; species Mus musculus. The sequence goes on along the minus strand of NC_000081.6, from coordinate 70,706,857 downwards.
AGAAACATTAAATTTACTAAATGCCTATAGTATGTAATGGCAATATTGCCTTTATGCATTTTATTCCCCCTTTATATCTAGGTACCATTTCTTTGTTTTAAATCACTACCATTGTATTGAACACTTTCAAACATGTACCTGTGTGAGAAATTTTCATCAAGCATCTGTGATCAAATCCCGAACCATCTAATCAGCTTCTGCTTGGGTTAACAAGAAAGCCATGTTTGCTGTGGTAGTCTTATGTTGGTTGCATGTAATCTCTCATCACAGTTTTTTTTTTTTTTAGCTGTACATATATCTATCATGCATGATTCCAACTTAGAGTCAGTTCTGCATTGTTTCCAAAATACATATATGGAAATTTGAACAAGTATGGCGCCCATAGACGCATGCGTTTGAATATATAGTCCATGGGGAAAGAAATGTATATAATAGGAGGTGTGGCTTCATTGGAGGAAATCACTGTGGGGTTGGAATTTGTTGTCTGCTAGGCTCAGTTTCCACCCATTGTGGAATCCAGTCTCCTTCTTGGTATCAGAAGATCAAAGTAGAACCCTGGGGTCCTGCACCACTATGTCTACCTGTATACTTCCATGCTTCCTGCCATGATGATAATGGACTTAATCTCTGAATCTGTAAGCCATCACCAATTAAATGGATTTTTTAAATTAAGAGTAGGGGTGGTCATGCTGTTTCCTCACAGTAATGGAGACCCTAACAAATACATCAGACGATATTTTTTTCTTCCTTTAGGTTCTTCTGTTCCATCTTTCTTAGCCATAAACTATAAGCCCTGCATCCAGAAATATTACTACTAATTTCAGATGATATATTGATTCATGATACCTACAAGCAAATAACATGAAAATAATAATCAAAGCACATCAAGATGGCTTTAGAAAAAATATTCAAGATGAGTAAAATATCAAAAATTTGCAGGCTGTGATGAAGGTCACTCCTAAACCAATAAGGACTACCTGTACATGAAGTCTAAGGAAACTTCCAGAAATGAATCAGGACATTGAGATAGATCCAAAGTTTCCTGAGTCCCCAAGATATGGTATAGACATAGCATGCATGCTACTTAAGTCATAAACAGAGGGGAGATAAAAGGAATATAGTACCAGTGCACAAGGTGTTATTTATAATGAAGCACAGAGCTGAGGATCTCACCAATGGATGATCTTCCATGTCTGTCCTTAAAACAACAGAGTCAGTAATTCAAGAATAAAAAAACGATACTTTGTTGCTCAAGACACACACTCCACCCCAACCCCAATGAACTTAATTGAACTCAATGAAAAGCAGGACACTGCTCAAATAAGTTACTTATTGCTGATAGAGATTAAAATGTAAGTCACTGTATTTAGAAACACGAGGGCCTAAAGGTGGTCAATATAAGAATACAGAATCCCAGTGCATGGAAAATGAGCATGCACCAGGTCTTCACAACTAGCTACCTGCTGTTTGGATGAAATCAGAATATGTGTCTCAATAATATCTTCTGTGTTTGGTCTACGGAAGAGATATCTATGGATTTATGAATGTATCAGAGTGTTAAGAGATACCTGGAATGCATTTAGAATGCAGAATGACACATAATGGAAGAAGACAGTGTTTCAGTTGTTGTCAGATTCTTCTGAAGGGCAAATAGTGAATGAGACTACCGTGGTGTTTGTCCATAAGCTAGAAATCAAAAGCATATATTCAGGAAAGGACAAGATGAGGCATGAGCAACAAAAGCCCAAACCCAGTACAATATGAACACGTATAAGCTCAGACATGAAACAGGAACCTAAGAAGGACCAGTAATCATTTTTTACCTAAGTACAATTGCGTTTTTCAAGAGCATAATGTGAGATAATGAATATCACTTCCATCAAAAGGGAGAAAAATGCAACTCATTAGTCTCTTCACACCAGTGCATATTATTGGTGTGTCCCCTCCCCTATGACACTTTCAGGTTATAAAATATATTTTCATGTCAGTTGGCTCTACCCTCAGCCCTTCTAGCACATAGTTCAGTACCCTAGGAAATCACCATGACTTTCTCAGCTCTGGGGAATTTCTATCAAGGGGCCATAAACTGCGCTTTCATTATGCTTCTCACTGTGGCAAATTAGAGCCACACATGAGTGGGTCTGACTACAGTGACTTCATAATAAACACCACTTAACCCTGCCCTGCTTTCCCTGGGACTCACTAGTAAATGATGTTGTAGAGAAAATGTCACAGACGGTTTTATCTTTGGAGTGAAGGAATTAGCTCCAGGGAAAGCCATACCACCATAACTTAATATGTTTGAGTTCCAGCATGTTTACATCAGGAGCTGACCAAAACTGCTAAGTATGGAAATTGCCATAGAAATTAAGCATCCCACAAAGATTAAAAAACCCTGAAACTTAATAATTGTATATGCCAGTGCTTCTCCACCTTCCCAACACTGAGATTCTTTAATTCAGTTCCTGAAGTTGTAGTGACCCACCCACCGATATAATTAATGTATTTTTAATTCATAACTGTAATTCTGCTACTGTTTTGAGTAATAATATAAATATATTTCCAGTGGTCCCTGTGAAAGAGTTGTTCAATTCCCAAAGGCCAAAGGTTGAGATTTACTGGCATATGGCATCATTCACTGAATATACAAAAATATGCACCTGCAGAATTGTTTGATGTCAGGTTCTACCTCATAGAAAGGAAAGTGGTGTATTTTTAGAATGATAGTGTCATTGTTTAAATGAGAAACAAAAAGAATAGAACATTATAGTGTATTGGCAGAGAATATAATGCAATACTAAGGAATTCATTCATTCAGTAAATATTCTGAAGACTCATCCATGTACTTGGCAGAATGTTTTCAGAGGAAAAGATGACTCAGTGTTAGAGCAAATGCTCCTGGCTTAGATGGCTGTAGTTCCCGAAATCAAGATGAAAAAAATTTTTTAAAGAAATCCTTCAGTTGTTGTGGGTCAAGTATGAAAAAGACATGGTCCTTGAGGCTTCAAAGTACATCACAGAATTATTTCAGGTTTTAAGTGGATCATTATTCACTTCTCAGGAAATATTTTCATCATATTTTGTATTAATAGCAGCATCCATATTCTTCTTTGAATCTACCCATCTTCCATCTACTTAGTGCTTACATAGTTATCCTTTGATCTCTACTATTGCTCCAAGTGTTTCCAAGGTCATCTCAATGCATTCTTTCCCTATATGCCCATTGATCACAACATATTTCTGAGTTTGCCTGCATGAGGTGGTGGAAGAAATGTGGAGAAGAACATCAGAAGACTCAGAAGATAAATACTGCAAAGAAACCATCAGTCAATGACAAATAGGATTTTGTATATAGTTATTCCAGTTTGTTCACATCTCTATTGATACAACATGAACAACATACACAGCTTCCTGTGAATTACAATCTTAACTGAGTCCTACTTATTCACAGTTGCTTCCTATTTAATGCACTTTCTCATAGTTTGTCTCTCATCATTGTCTGGTGTCTCACTTTTCCCTCTGCATTTCCCAGGATTACTTCCTCAAATCAGCTGCTTTCTGCCACCTTCTTGACCCAGCCCCAACTTTGAAAAGACCCTGAATTAGTCACACACTAAAAAGGGCAGGTAATGCTATGTTCAAATTAAGCATGAAACACACAGCCATGGGGAAATGAAATAGCTTGATCAAAACCACATATATTATTGGAGGAAGAAATACAGTTTAGAATTGTTATCTTCTAAGAAATAGAGCACATTCATACACTCATTATTTACAGGCAAAGAGTTATGCATAGGGAATTTTCAACATGGTCCTAGTAAAATTTGGCACTTTTTGTTAAACCATGATAATGGTGAGATGAAATGTGGTAGGTTTTTATTTTACTTTATCTTTTTGTTACTCCTTTTGATTTTGATTTTGGAGCTTATCATTGTAAGATATCCATTCCTCCTTCCATTTCTAAACAATCCCTTTCCTTTTTTTTATATTCAAGGTCTCTTCTATTAATTTTTGTTGCTTGATAGTTTGAACATATTTCTACATGAAAAATGATCATATTCCTTCAAAGTTGTCATGAATGCAGTATTCAAGAAAAGATTAACGTGTGTTTATGATTACTGACTATGTACAGGAGATCAAATCATTAAAGTTATAGAATATCTGGATAAAAAGGCATGATACTCTGCTCAGTAGTACTGGACTGGCATCTCCTTAACTAGGTTAATTTCTCTTGACTTATCTAAGGATCTAGGTCAGTTTCAATATCTGCACTGGTGAGAATTTTGAGGCATTCTATTCCTCAGCAACAGAATGATACGGAGTCCATGCTGCTACCAGAAGAACCAGTTTGAATAATAATCTGACCTAGGTTTCATTCAAATGGTGAACACTTAGTTGTAAATGCTATAGAGAAGTAAACACAATGAAGATCCAGCTTCAAATGGTTGTGGTGAGAAATAATAATCTTACTACAAAAAATATTATTAAAACAGATTGCACACATAATGATTCCTCAATAATAGGGGGGTAGTTACAGTATACACAGATAGGTAACTGGGGCACAAATAGAATTGAATACAATATTGCACCTCATAGGCAGTTAGGAGTTATTAGTCCCAGTGCTGAAATCTGGTAGAACCCATTGTTCCTTGATAAAGCAATGAAAAGAGCATTTAGCAGAACAGAATTCACAAGGGCAGTACTGAACTGTGGTCTATGATTGTGGCACAGTTCTAAATATAAATAAAAACCAGAGTTGATGTTTTCACAAAGAACTTTTAAAATTTAAAATCATCATGTACTATGGTGAACAAAAGTAGGGAGAAGTGGGTATGATATCTTCAGGCTCACAAAGGCTTTGCTTGAAAGGTGAAGTGTGGATGAGATCTTGGTATTTAAAAGAAGACTTTTCTAATCAGAGACACAGAAAATCTCAAATTACATGTCCAAATAATGCTACTTGGCATCAACAGAACCCAGTTCTCCTAAAACAGCGAGCCCTGGATACCCACAAAACACCAGAAAAGCAAGACTCCAATTTAAAATCATATCTCATGATGCTGATGGAGGACTTTAAGAAGGACATAAAGAGTTCCCTTAAAGAAATGTTCATCACAGCCTTATTTATAATAGCCAGGAACTGGAAAGAATCCAGACGTCCCTCAGCAGAGGATTGGATATAGAAAATGTGATATTTTGCACAGTGGAGTACTACTCAGCTATTAAAACAATGAATTTATAAAATTCTTACATTGGATGGATCTAGAGGATATAATCTGGAGTAAGGTAACCCAATCACAAAAGAACTCACATGATATGCACTCACTGATAAGTAGATATTAGCCCAGAAACTTAGAATACAAGTAAATATATTCAAAAATATTATTCAAGAAAACTTCCTTAATCTAAAGAAAGAGGTGACCATGACATACAAGAAGTCTAAAGAACCCCAAATAGACTGGACCAGAATGTAAATTCCTCCCATCACGTAATAATCAAAACACCAAATGCACAAAACAAAGAAAGAATATGAAAATTAGTAAGAGAAAACAGTCAAGTAACATACACAGCAGACCTATGAGAATTATACAAGACTTCTCACCAGAGAAGACAGAAGATCCTGCATAGAAATCATAAAGACCCTAAGAGAACACAAATTGCAGCCCAGGCTAATATACCAAGCAAAACTCTCAAGTACCATAGATGGAAAAAACAAGATATTCTATGAGAAAGACAAATTTACAAAATATCTCTCTACAAATCAAGCTGTTCAAAGGATAATAAATGGAAAACTCCAGCACAAGGAGGGAAACTGCACCTTAGAAAAAGCAAGAAAGTAGTATTTCAACAAAAAAAGAAAGAACATAGCTAGAAAAACGCAATTCCACGTTGACCAACAAAAATAAAAAGAAGCAACAATCATTTTCCTTAATATGCCTTAATATCAGTGGACTCAATTTACCAATAAAAAGACATAGACTAACACACTCAATTCTGAACATCTACATTCCTAATAAAAAGGCACCAAAATTCATAAAAGGAACTTTATGAAAGCTCAAAGCACACATTGCACATCACACAATTATAGTCAGAGACTTCAGTACCCTACCCTCAGCAATGGACAGATAACGGAAACAGAAACTAAAAAGACACAGTGAAACTAACTGAAGTTATGAACCAAATAGATTCCACAGATACCTATAGAATATTTTGTCCTAAAACAAAACAAAAAAATATACCTTCTTCTCAGAACCTCATGGTACTTTCTCCAAAACTGACCATATAATCAGTCACAAAACAGCCCTCAACACAGACAAGAAGATTGAAATAATCCCATGCATCCTATCAGATCACCACAGACTAAGGCTGGTCTTCAGGAACAACATAAACAAAAGAAAGCCCAAATACACATGCACGCTGAAAAACACTCTACTCAATGATTCCTTGGTCAAGGAAGAAATAAAGAAAGAAATTAAAGACTCTTTACAGTTTAATGAACACGAAGCCACAACATACCCAAACTTATGGAACACAATGAAAACAGTGCTAAGAGTAGCTCTGAGGGCCACCAAAAAGAAACTAGAGAAAGCATACATACATTAGCAGCTTGACAGCACATCTGAAAATTCTAGAACAAAAAGAAGCAAAAACACGCAAGAAGAGTACTTGGCAGGAAATAATCAAACTCATGCTGAAATCAACCAAGTAGAAACAAAAAGAACTATACAAAAAATCAGCCAAACCATATGTTGGTTCTTTCAACATGATAGATAAATCCTTAGATAGACTAACCAGAGGGCTCCGAGACAGTATTCTAATTAACAAAGACAGAAATGAAAAGGGAGACATAACAACAGAACTCAATAACTGCAAAAACAACCTGATCCCACTACAAAACCTATACTGAACAAACCAGAAAATCTGGATGAAATGAACAACTTTCTAGACATATACCATGTGTCAAAGTCAAATCAGGATTAGATTAATGATAGAAACAGTCCCTATATCCCCTAAAGAAATAGAAGCAGTCATTAATAGTCTCCCAGCTAAAAATAATCCCAGATTGGTTTAGTGCAGAGTTCTATCAGACCTTCGATGAAGACCTAATACCAATACTCTTCAAACTATTCCACAAAATAGAAACAGAAGGTAATCTACCCATTTATTTCTATGAAGCCATAATTACTCTTATACTTAAAACACACAGAGACCCAACAACTAAAAGGAGAACTTCAGACTAATTTCTCTTATGAATATCAATGCAAAAATACTCAATAAAATTCTTGCAAAATGAATCCAAGAACACATCAAAATGATCATCCATCATGATCAAATAGGTTTCATCCCAGAAATGCAGGGATGGTTCAATATATGAAAATCCATTAACATTATCCACTGTATAAACAAGCTCAAAGAAAATCACATGATCATTTCATTAGATGTTGAGAAAGCATTTGACAAAATCCAACACCCATTCATGATAAAAGTCCTGGAAAGATCAGGAATGCAAGACACTAACCTAAACAAAGTAAAAGCAATTTACAGCAAATCAATAGTTAACATAAAACTAAATGGTGAAAAACTTGAAGCAATCCCACTAAAATCAGGGAATAGATAAGGCTGCCTACTCTCTCTCAGCCAATTCAATGTAGTACTCAAAGTCATAGCCAGAGCAATTAGAAAAGAAAAGAATGTCAAAGGGCTGCATATTAGAAATCAAGAATTCAAACTATCACTATTTGCAGATGATATGATTGTATAATTAAGTGACCACAAAAAATTACAACAGATAACTCCTACATCTGATAAACACCTTCAGTAAAGTAACTGGATATAAAATTAAATTGAACAAATCAGTGCCCTTCCTCTACTCAAAAAATAATCAGACTGAGAAAGAAATTTGGGAAACAACACCCTTCACAATAGTCACAAATAATATAAAATAATTGGGTGTGACTCCAACAGAGTACCCAATGAACCAAAGGGAACTGCAACCCTACAGGTGGAACAACAATAGGAAGTAACCAGTACCCCGGAGCTCATGTCTCTAGCTGCATATGTATCAAAGAGAGGCCCATTGGTCTTGCAAACTTTATATGCCTCAGTACAGAGGGTGCCAGGGCCAAGAAGTGGGAGTGGGTGGGTAGGGGACTGGGGGGGGGGCATGGGAGACTTTGGAATAGCATTGGAAAAGTAAGTGAAGAAAATAACTAATTTTAAAAAAAGAAAAAAAAGAAAAAAAAAAGGAAATGAAAGGTTTGTATGACAAGAACTTCAAATGACTGCAGAAAGAAATCTAAGAAGTTCTCAGAAATTGGAAAGAATGCCCATGCTCATGGGTTGGCAGGATTAATATTGTAAAAATATCCATCTTGTCAAAAGCAATCTAAAGATTCAATGCAATCCCTATCAAAATTCCAACTCAATTCTTCATTGAGTTAGAAAAGGCAATTTGCAAATTCACCTGGAATAACAAAAAGCCTAGGATAGCAAAAATAAAACTATTCTCAACAATAAAAGAACTTCTGGTGGAATCACCATCTCTGACTTCAAGCTGTACTACAGAGCATTTGTGATCAAAACTTCATGGTATTGGTACAGTGACAGGCAGATAGATCAACTGAATAGAATGGACGACCCAGAATTGAACCCACACACCTATGGTCATTTGACCTTTTACAGAGGAGCTAAGACTATCCATTGTAAAAAAGATAGCATTTTCAACAAATGGTGCTGGTTCAATGGTGGTCAACATGTAGAAGAATGCAAATCGGCACACTCTTTTCTCCTTCTAGACAGCTCAAGTTAAGTTGGATCAAGGACCCCCACATAAAACCAGATACACTGAAATAAATAGAAAAGAAAGTGAGGAAGACCCTCAAGCATATGGGCACAGGGGGAAATTTCCTGAAAGGAACATCAGTAGCTTATACTCTAAGATCAAGAATTGACAATGGGATCTCATAAAATTGCAAAGATTCTGTAAGGCAAGGGACACTGTCAATAGAACAAAACAACAACCAACAGATTGAAAAAATATCTTTTCTAATCCTACATCTGATAGAGGGCTAATATCTAACTTATACAAAAACTCAAAAGGTTATACACCAGAGTACCAAATAACCCTATCTCGCTAACCGAATCCAAGAACACATTAAAGCAATCATACATCCTGACCAAGTAGGTTTTATTCCAGGGATGCAGGGATGGTGTAATATACGAAAATCCATCAATGTAATCCATTATATAAACAAACTCAAAGACAAAAACCACATGATCATCTAGTTAGATGCAGAAAAAGCATTTGACAAGATCCAACACCCATTCATGATAAAAGTTTTGGAAAGATCAGGAATTCAAGGCCCATACCTAAACATGATAAAAGCAATCTACAGCAAACCAGTAGCCAACATCAAAGTAAATGGAGAGAAGCTGGAAGCAATCCCACTAAAATCAGGGACTAGACAAGGCTGCCCACTTTCTCCCTACCTTTTCAACATAGTACTTGAAGTATTAGCCAGAGCAATTCGACAACAAAAGGAGATCAAGGGGATACAAATTGGAAAAGAGGAAGTAAAAATATCACTTTTTGCAGATGATATGATAGTATATATAAGTGACCCTAAAAATTCTACCAGAGAACTCCTAAACCTGATAAACAGCTTCGGTGAATTAGCTGGATATAAAATAAACTCAAACAAGTCAATGGCCTTTCTCTATACAAAGAATAAACAGGCTGAGAAAGAAATTAGGGAAACAACACCCTTCTCAATAGTCACAAATAATATAAAATATCTTGGCGTGACTCTAACTAAGGAAGTGAAAGATCTGTATGATAAAAACTTCAAATCTCTGAAGAAAGAAATTAAGGAAGGTCTCAGAAGATGGCAAGATCTCCCATGCTCGTGGATTGGCAGGATCAACATTGTAAAAATGGCTATCTTGCCAAAAGCAACCTACAGATTCAATGCAATCCCCATCAAAATTCCAACTCAATTCTTCAACGAATTGGAAGGAGCAATTTGCAAATTTGTCTGGAATAACAAAAAACCTAGGATAGCAAAAAGTCTTCTCAAGGATAAAAGAACTTCTGGCGGAATCACCATGCCAGACCTAAAGCTTTACTACAGAGCAATTGTGATAAAAACTGCATGGTACTGGTATAGAGACAGACAAGTAGACCAATGGAATAGAATTGAAGACCCAGAAATGAACCCACACACCTATGGTCACTTGATCTTCGACAAGGGAGCTAAAACCATCCAGTGGAAGAAAGACAGCATTTTCAACAATTGGTGCTGGCACAACTGGTTGTTATCGTGTAGAAGAATGCGAATCGATCCATACTTATCTCCTTGTACTAAGGTCAAATCTAAGTGGATCAAGGAACTTCACATAAAACCAGAGACACTGAAACTTATAGAGGAGAAAGTGGGGAAAAGCCTTGAAGATATGGGCACAGGGGAAAAATTCCTGAACAGAACAGCAATGGCTTGTGCTGTAAGATCGAGAATTGACAAATGGGACCTAATGAAAATCCAAAGTTTCTGCAAGGCAAAAGACACCGTCAATAAGACAAAAAGACCACCAACAGATTGGGAAAGGATCTTTACCTATCCTAAATCAGATAGGGGACTAATATCCAACATATATAAAGAACTCAAGAAGGTGGACTTCAGAAAATCAAATAACCCCATTAAAAAATGGGGCTCAGAACTGAACAAAGAATTGTCATCTGAGGAATACCGAATGGCAGAGAAGCACCTGAAAAAATGTTCAACATCCTTAATCATCAGGGAAATGCAAATCAAAACAACCCTGAGATTCCACCTCACACTAGTCAGAATGGCTAAGATCAAAAATTCAGGTGACAGCAGATGCTGGCGTGGATGTGGAGAAAGAGGAACACTCCTCCATTGTTGGTGGGAGTGCAGGCTTGTACAACCACTCTGGAAATCAGTCTGACAGTTCCTCAGAAAACTGGACATAGTACTACCGGAGGATCCAGCAATACCTCTCCTGGGCATATATCCAGAAGACGCCCCAACTGGTAAGAAGGACACATGCTCCACTATGTTCATAGCAGCCTTATTTATAATAGCCAGAAGCTGGAAGGAACCCAGATGCCCCTCAACAGAGGAATGGATACAGAAAATGTGGTACATCTACACAATGGAGTACTACTCAGCTATTAAAAAGAATGAATTTATGAAATTCCTAGCCAAATGGATGGACCTGGAGGGCATCATCCTGAGTGAGGTAACACATTCACAAAGAAACTCACACAATATGTATTCACTGATAAGTGGATATTAGCCCCAAACCTAGGATACCCAAGATATAAGATATAATTTGCTAAACACATGAAACTCAAGAAGAATGAAGACTGAAGTGTGGACACTATGCCCCTCCTTAGATTTGGGAACAAAACACCCATGGAAGGAGTTACAGAGACAAAGTTTGGAGCTGAGATGAAAGGATGGACCATGTAGAGACTGCCATAGCCAGGGATCCACCCCATAATCAGCATCCAAACGCTGACACCATTGCATACACTAGCAAGATTTTATTGAAAGGACCCAGATGTAGCTGTCTCTTGTGAGACTATGCCGGGGCCTAGCAAACACAGAAGTGGATGCTCACAGTCAGCTAATGGATGGATCATAGGGCTCCCAATGGAGGAGCTAGAGAAAGTAGCCAAGGAGCTAAAGGGATCTGCAACCCTATAGGTGGAACAACATTATGAACTAACCAGTACCCCGGAGCTCTTGACTCTAGCTGCATATATATCAAAAGATGTCCTAGTCGGCCATCACTGGAAAGAGAGGCCCATTGGACTTGCAAACTTTATATGCCCCAGTACAGGGGAACACCAGGGCCAAAAAGGGGAAGTGGGTGGGCAGGGGAGTGGGGGTGGGTGGATATGGGGGACTTTTGGTATAGCATTGGAAATGTAAATGAGTTAAATACCTAATAAAAAATGGAAAAAAAATGGGGCACAGAGCTAACAAAGACTACTCAACTGAGGAATACTGAATGGCTGAGAAGCACCTAAAGAAATCTTCAGTATTCTTAGTCATTAGGGAAATGTAAATCAAAACAACCCTGAGATTCTACCTCATATCAGTTAGAATGGCTAAGATCAAAATCTTCATTGACAGCCTGGCAGTGGTGGCACATGACTTAATTCCAGCACTCGGGAGGCAGAGGCAGGTGGATTTCTGAGTTCGAGGCCAGGCTGGTCTACAGAGTGAGTTTCAGAACAGCCAGGGCTATACAGAGAAACCCTGTCTCAGAAAAAAAATTGATTGACAGTAGATGCTGGTGAAGATGTGGAGGAAGATGAACACTCCTCCATTCCTGGTGGGACTGCAAGCTGGTACAACTTTGGCAGTCAGTTTGGTTTTAGAAAACTAGACACAGTACTACCTGAGAACCTACCAATACCATTCCTGGGCATATACCCAGAAGATGTTCCAACAAGTAATAAGGACACATGCTCTATTATGTTCATAGCAGCCTTATAATAGTCAGAAGCTGGAAATAATCCAGTGTCCTTCTACAGAGGAATGGATACAGAAAATGTGGTATATTTATACAATGGAGTACTCCTCAGCTATTAAAAACAATGAATTCATAAAATTATTAGGCAAATTGATGGAACTAGAAAGTATCATCCTGTTTGAATTAACCTAATCACAAAAGAACACACATGGTATGCACTCACAGATAAATGAATATTAGGCCAGAAGCTCAGAATACCCAAGATACAGTTCACAGACTATGTGAAGCTCAAGAAGAAGGAAGAACAAAGTGTGGATACTTCTGTTCCTCATAGAAGGGGGAACAAAATACCCATGGAAGGAGTTACAGAGACAACGTCTGGTGCAGAGACTGAAGGAAAGGCCATTCAGAGACTTCCCCACCTGGGGATCCATTCCATACATAGTCACCAAACACAGACACTATTGTAGATGCTAAGAAGTACTTTCTGAGAGAAGCCTGATATAGCTGTTTCCTGAGAGGTTCTCCCAGTGCCTGACAAATACAGAGGTGGATGCTCTCAGCCAACCATTGGACTGAACACAGGGTCCTCAATGGAAAGGACCCAAAAAACTGAAGAGGTTTGCAGTCCCATAGGAGGAACAACATTATGAACCAAGCAGTAACCCCAGAGTAGCCAGGGACTAAACCACCAACCAAACAGAACACATGGAGGGACCTATGGTTCTAGCTGCATATCCAGCGGAGTATGGCCTTGTGGGTCATCAATGGGAGGTAAGGCCCTTGGCCCTATGAAGGCTCTATGCCCAAATGTAGGGAAATGCCAGAGTCAAAAATTGGGAGTGGGTGTGTTGGTGAACAGAGGGAATGGGGGGGCGGGGTTCAGGGGGAAATCAGGAAAGGGCACGAAATTTGAAATGTAAATAAAGAAAATACCTAATAAAAATAAATTAAGTCATAAACTAGAGTAATAATAGAAATATATCTATTCTTCTCACATTCTGAATTATCAATGGAGAAGAAGCAAATTAGATTCAAGGACACTAAGCCCCAGATTAACTGTAAGTAAGTTTTAGCATGTATCTGTACATTTAGTGAGTGATAAAGAAAGAATTCATATATGATGGCATATTCTCAAATAGGCATGCATGCAAATGACAAATAAGTGTACTTTAGAAGTAAATAATATATATGAGAGCAAAGTGTACAGGCTGCTACAACAACAAAACAGATATATAAGTAGAGTACTTCAGTGATTCTAGGCATTGTATATCACATATAACAGTTCAGAGCTTGGCATTCTAGGGGAAGCAAGATAATACCTATGCTTATCATGGGGGTTCCAGGCATATTCATAGTCCAAATCATAGTCCTCACCACTGCATTACATAGCAGCCAGTATATAGATGCATAACTTTGTCATGATGCCAAGGTAGGTAACTCCTATCCATCCTATTCATCCAAAGTTACCTTTCATAGCAGCACTTATTTAGAAAGAAGGGCATAATTTCACTGCCAGATAAAACTCAGAGGCTTATGAAAAAGTAAGAGATATTTATAATAGAAAAATTGCCAATTATGAGACTTCTCATAGTACATCTGTAGGACCTATTAAGGATAAATATAAGCAGTCATGGTGAAGTTTAAACAGAACCAACTATCATTGCAACAGGAGAGTTCCCTGAGTCCTCTCCTGTAATTCATTCTACTTAGAGTCTGAAACAGAAGAACACTAGTTGATGCTCAATAATACATTTATTTATTGACTGGGATTAAAGACCTAGTCTATCAAAATGCTTATCTTTTTGCTATGGAGAATCTATTTTAAGTAACTAGAGGAACAGGTAAATCTGCATTGCATTTTGTTAACTGAGTAAATATGCCTTTTTAACTCATTCATCTTGGATATTTTATTTACTTACATTTCAGTTGTTATCCCTGTCCCTAGTTTCCCCTTGGCAAAACCCCTATTCCATTTCCTTCTTCCTGCTTCTGTGAGGGTGCTCCCCCATGCACCCACACACTCCCACCTCAACAACCTAACATTCTGCTACACTGGGGCATTGAGCCTTCACAGGACCAAGGGCCTCCCAGTCATGCCAGATAAGGCCATCCTCTGCTACAAATGCAGCTGGAGCCATGGGTTCTCTTTGGTTGGTTGTTTAGTCCCTAGGAGTTCTGGGGTTTCTGGTTGGTTTATATTGCTGTTCTTCCCATGGGGTTGCAATTTTATACATCTATAAATTCTACCGAGAGTGGCCTCTTCCATTTTTTCAATGTAAGTCCTATTGATATCAGATTGAAAGTGAGGATTTGTTTGTAGATTCCCTGATGCTCAGGTGCAGGCCATACCACTCAGAAGAACATGTGAGTGATCCTCTTGCCAGCTGAACTGCTCCATCCCCTGGACTTATTCCCAAAGACCTATTCTACTGCCTCCATACTTGTTGGGAACAAAATAATAAAAAAAAAATTAAAAAAAAAAACGGGGTGGGGGCAGGAGAAGGGCCCGGGGAGAAGTGGGATAGAAAAAAGATGCTCACTGCCTCTCCAGAGTTTCCCTATTCCCTGGTCAGTCAGGCCGGAGAGGGCTGCTACCTACCCTATCCACTAATTCCTGGGTGGGCATTCCGCTATCCCACTCTTCAGGGGGTGGTCAAGGGGCAGCCCTGCCTGGGGACCCCCTGGAGCTACTTTGCTAAAACCACCAGGTTTGTGGGAGACAGGAAGATTGAAGAAGTTCCCAACACTGACCAGAGTGCACAGTGGAACTTGAAGGAGCAGAGCAGAGACTCTATGGTTTTAGAGCTTTATTATTGAAATGCAAGGGAAAGAGAGAAGGTAGAAAGGAGGAAGAGAGTGAGAGAGAGAGAGAGAGAGAGAGAGAGAGAGAGAGAGAGAGAGAGAGAGAGAAGAGAGGAAAGAAGAAGACAGAAAGGGAAGAGGAGAGAGAAGTGAGAGATGAGAGGACAAAGGGATAAGAGAGTGAGGTGCTGGCTGAGCACCCCCTTTTATGTTCTTCACTGTTGCTAGGTAACTGGGGAGGAGTTTAGCCTGAAGGTCAGAAGCTTGAGCCATTGCTTACATGACTACTGATCATGCTTCTTTTGTGGGGGCTGTGGGAAGTAGTACCTTAGTCAGGGCTCTGAGTTCCAGGAGCATGAGGGAACGCCTACCATGTCATATAAGTGAATTATGACCATCGGGGTTCAGACCTCAGCTCGACTAGAGACCAGCCTGCAATTGCCCACACATACAAACCTCACTGCCTGTCCTGTAGTATGGCCACTACCTCCAAGTTTATCACTCTTGCTACTCTCTGATACAGACCATATATGTAAGAAAACCAGACACCTCTTGCTGCACAAAGGCCAAGCTAGTTGCCAGAAGTTCAACCTGTAACCTTGTCAAAGACTTCCTACTGGATCTGAGGTCATGCTATCTGTGAGCCAGTAAAATCATGCCAGGTGTGTAGAGCAGGTTGAGACCTGGAGCCTTGATGGGCACACACCAGCGATCTAGATGACTTCCCTCTCCCTACCAGATTTCTGGCCTGGATCAGAGACTATAAGACCAAAGAGGAAACAGAAACCAAAGAAGAAAACACCTGTCCAACAACAACAAATTGCCCAGAAAATCAGAACCTAAGCCTATAATTATCTAAAACCCAGTTCCTAAAAGCCAGTGTAAGAACACAATTAATAACAACCAAGGCAATATGGTATTACTAGAGTCTTAGTATAGCAAGATCTAAATATTTCAATGCAGCTGAAGCAGAAGAAAACAACCTAAAAACCAACTCTGAAGATGATACAGGTCCTTACAAAAGAAAATGTAAGAGATCTTTTAGGAAATTGAGAAATAGATAATCCAAAATTGAAGGAAATCAGTAAATGTCCTAGGAAATTCTGAAAATGGAAAAATTTGGATGAGTGAAAAGGAAATACAGACATCATCAACAACATAATATAAGAGATGGAAGAAAGAATCTGAGGCATTGAAGAGACAATAGAAGAAATGGATTCATTGGTTAAAGAAAAGGTTAAATCCAAAAAAATTTCTAATAGAAAAATCCAGGAAATTTTGCATACTATGAAATGATCAAACCCGAGAATATTGCAATGGAAAAAGAAAACTCTCATCTCAAAACCCAGAAAATATATTTAACAAAATTGTAGACTTTCTTAACCTAAAGAAATTCATGTCTATAAATGCACAAGGAACTTACAGAATACCAAGTAGATTGGACCAGAAAACGAAGTCCCTGTACTTCATAATAACCAAAACACCAAACATGTAGAAGAATTATTAAAGACTGAAAGCTGAGAATAGCAAGTAACCTATATAAAATCAGACCTATTAGAATTACAGATCACTTCTCAATGGATACTCTATAAGTCAGAAGTGCTTAGAGAAATGTCTTGCAGACTTGAAGAGGTCATGGAAGACAGCCCAGACTACTACACTCAGTCAAATTTTCAAACACTATATATGGGAAAAACAAGATACTTTATGACAAAGTTGAATTTAAACAATATATACCAATATATCCAAGCCTAAAGAAAATATTAAAAGGAAATCACCAACCCAAGAAGATTAACTACACTCACAGAAACACGACAATAAATAATCTCACACCAGCAATCCCCAAAGAAGACAAAAACCCAGACACATCTACACACACACACACACACACACACACACACACACACACACACACACACTACCACCACCACTACCACCACCACCACCACCTCCACCTCCACCACCACCACCACCACCACCACCACCACCACCACCACCACCACCACCTCCACCACCACCACCACCACCACCACCACCACCACCACCACCACCACCTCCACCTCCACCACCACCAACAAAATAAAGGAATTAACAGTATTATTGGTCATTATATCTCTCAACATCAGTGGAATCAGTTAATGTTTGGAAAAAGACATTCCCAGTCCCTTCCTCTGCTTACCTCCTGATTTTGTTTGCCGAGTCTGGCAATCGTCTTTTCTAGCACACGAGGATATTCTCAGTGTCTCTCACAGTAGGTCATCCCTGCAATGTTCTCACTATCCTCAGGACAGAATGTAGATTCCATTCTTGCTTTCCTTCGGGTGTGAGCCATGGAAGATCCCAATGAGGAGTTTAAAAAAGCAGCATAAAACTCCAGAAGGAATCGATTGATTTCACCAAGGCCTTCTTGACACTAAAGGTTGTACAAAAAATATAATTCTAATGGTTGCAAGGCAGACAGCACTATAGCCATGAGCCTCACCAAAACTGCAAAATTGAAAGAGAAAGATGCTTCCTGGTAAACACTATTTCAGGACAGACCAAGGAAGAGAATAGTCCTGCTTAGACGCCAATGGAAATCAGTGACTTTGCTAGGGGACAGGTTTGTGAGCTTACAGCTCCTGTGTGATTTCCTGGGGTGGAGTGAGACATGAAGTGCTATAAAAGTGACCATTTTATCTTTTCAGATATTTATTTATTTAGGGAGAATGTTGTCCCTGGAAGGTGTTAATCTTCATTCCTTGTCATTTACAATCAATTTATGATGCCAGGGTGTGCGCTCTGGACTGTTAAATCAATGCCAATTATGACTGAGTGCCTGTAAAGAGGTTCAATTGTCCGGAATACTGTCCTCTCCTCAGTTGATAGCTTCACTGCTAGGGGGGGAAAAAAACCTGAAAAATCTCTTTCAACGCTGTCACCCTTAATTCTAATCTTGCAGAGGCATTAGATATAACGGTGCCCATGTCTTTTAAACTAAATTGTTGAATACAACACAGCCCTGTTAGCTTTTATAGGCCCCAGGCACATGCATCAGCCAACTACAAAGACAGTAGGCTCAGACAACCTGTGCTCTGTACGTGCTGGGCAGAAAAGCTGTGTCCTATTTTCTGGGGAAAAGGAGGTACTGCACTCATTCATTATAAAGACTCTCTTTGACTATGATAGAAAAGGCAGAATCCTTAAATTTTAGCAAATACTGGCCGTGTTGATGCACCTACAGCTATTTTACAGGAATATGAAGATTTGATTTTGGTTTTTGTTTCACTTTGTTTTGAATTATTTCCCTCAGAATTGAGCAGTAAGAGCAGTAATTTTTCTCAACGTCCTTTTAGGAGAAAGTTTTCTTTCCATAAGATTGTTTTGAATGTCTTACTTCCCAAAGTGCACTGTTCCTCTGATAGGGAGAAAATAGACACATTTTCCAGTAGAAATAGCTTCTTCTGAACCCTTGGCCTTGTTTCAGAACCATTCCAATATGGGGTTCCTAACTTTTCCTCTGTGTTGGGTTACTGCCTTATTTGGGGTTTTTATAACTGCAATAAAACACTGTGATGGGAGTGGGTTGGGGAGGAAGCAACTTGGGGAGGAAAGAGTTCCAAAATGTTGTTCATGATTAGAGGAAAGATGGGACAGGAACTCAAGTCAGGAACCTAGAGACAGAAGCTGATGCCAAGGCCATGAAAGAGTGCTGCTTCCTGGCTTATTTCACATGGCTTGCTCAACCTGCTTTCTTATAGAGCCCAGGACCAACAGGCCAGGAGTGACCACACCAATGATGGGCCAGGCCCTCCCTCACCAATCACTAGGAAAGAAAACTTCTTACAGGCTTGATTGCAGCCAGGTCTTCTGATTGCATTTGCTTAATTGAGGTTCTTTCCTTTCAGATGGCTTTTGTTTGTATCAAGTTGATGTAAAGTTGTCCTGTTACTAAACCCAGGCTTCTGCCAAGGAACTGGGGGAAGGGCAAGCATTTTTTTTCTGCAGGACTCACAGTGCAAGAGTGACTTCAAGGAAGTGATAATCTAACAAAGAAAAAAAAAACCAGTGAAGTTTCAAAGGAGACAGGTATAAAAGACTTTCATCTAGTCTCTTTAGATGAAAAAGCCCACATTTGTGGGAAACCCCATTTGCAGGACAGTTGAGCAGGAACTTTGAATGCAAGAGGATTATAAATTAATATAGACAAGTATTATAGATTGTTTCCTTTCCTGTTTGCTATATTGGTGGGTTTTATGATGCATGCTTTGACCTCATTGTACTTTGTTATGTTCTGCTCTAGTAAGAAAAAAACAAATGGCTCCACACTGTGATTTTGAGGAGAACTCCAAGTATCTCTCTATATGTTAAGAACAAGAGTCAGCAGGAATAGGAAAAGGAATCCAAGGGGAATCGGACATTGACATTGTAAATCTTAATTTTTTCTTTCAATACCTCAGGAAGCCATGGAAGCCTCCACGATAGAGTCATTTTCAGGCTGACAGCTATGCAAATCTGGCCTCTCTAAGCAAGTGCATGGAACCCAAGACTTTTCATCATTTTCAACATCTAGAGTAGATGTGCTGTAAAATTTGTGAGATTCAAATGTTATTTCGTTCTAAATATTCTACATGCTAAATGTGAACCTTTGGATTTCCTGCCCAAGCTGCTATCACCAGTGGCTTACATGGCTATTGATAAGTTTCTTCACCAATGAAATTCAGGCCAAAGTAATATATATATATATATGCAGGCTTGTTAGGAAGCAGCTCCTGGCAAGTTCACTGATCCCAAGGAAGGAGGCCAGACAAGTTATGTGGAAGGAGAGAGAGGGGAGGATGAAGAGGAAGAGTGTATGCATATAGGGACAGAAAAATGAAGATAAAGAGAGAGAGATGGGGAAGACCAAAATGTCTGGATTATATAGAGAAGACTTTCTGGGATAGGGAAAGCCCATCCTTCATCAAGAAAGTTCAGGGTAGAGGGCAAGGTATTCTAGCCATGCTCTGTAACAGGTAGGAACCAAGAGATGTTGGAAGAAGCTGGAGCCAAGATCTGCTTTGCTATGTAATACATGCACCTCAGCCATTTGTTTCTGGTCTGAATCCCATCAGTTATGTCTCAATATTTCTTGGGAGATTAATTAGTCATTGGGCTGTTGACAGAGTTGTGTACATTGCCAGTGACCAATTAGCTTATCTGGGCTTCTATTTTATTTTGTCTGATTAGGAGAAAGTACTCATTATTTAGAGTAGTAAACACCTTTCTCTTCCACCTTCCATTCCACCTTCCATCTCCTAAATTTTATCCTTAAAGTATGTTCATAAACATATGCTACATTTTTGAAATATCACATCTTAGAGTACATGTTGTCTAGTAGATGTCTTAAAGGTTTTGTATCTGAGTAGGACTATTACTAGTTTCCCTAAATGAAGAGTTCCAGAGCCCAGTCCTAATGAATACATTTACAATACAACTCCTGCACTTAAGGCTGAGCATGCATTGTGGAAGAGGGGACAGAATGTAAGAACCAGAGAAGCAGGGGGTTTGCTGTTAAATTTTATCTCCTAGAAATGCCAGAAGCAATACCCATGAAGAATTATCAAAATGACTGCCTAAATATGATCTAAACAAGAACAGCAAAAATAGGCATAAAAGTTCAGTAGATTTGGCCTCAATCCTACACAAAGAATTACAGGTAGCTAATAAATGATGAAAGCAGGAAATTGTTTTACTCAGGAGGGAACATATCAACTAGTTATCTAATAACAAATGCTCAGCTCTGAATATATATATATATATATATATACATATATATATATATATATATATATTACAAGTATCATTTATTATAATGATACTTATATTTAGTATAATAAAATACATATCTCCTTTTATATAATATAATTACATATGGTATATTATATATATGACTAGATATATTATATATGATATAATATGACACATATAATAATACACATATATAAAATGTTTACTTGTACTTATACATATATAACAACAATTACTGAAAAAGGAGGCCTTCAATTAGAAAATTGAGAAGCAGTATGTGGCTGATAGGAGGAGGAATAGGAAGAAGAATATTATGTGATATAATCACCACAATTGATTAACTCAAGAAAGAAAAGACCCTCATATCTTAAAAAAAAATAGCTGGTTTTTATTTACTATGAGAAAATTAGAATAAAATATTGTCTACAAAAGTGAAATATTTTCAACACTAATTTTTATAAAACATCAAGTAATCTGTCTCAATAATTGCAGCAATTCTGAATCTGATGGTAATATATTTTAATAAGATATTTACTTGAGACACGAGCTCTGGGGGTCCTAATTAGCTCATATTGTTTTTCCACCTACAGGATTGCAGACCCCTTCAGCTCCTTGGGTACTTTCTCTAGCTCCTCCATTGGGGGCCCTGTGTTCCATCCTATAGATGACTGTGAGCATTCACTTCTGCATTTGCGAGGCACTGGCATAGCCTCACACGAGAAAGCTATATCAGGATCCTTTCAGTAAATTCTGGCTTGTATATGAAATAGTGTCTGAGGTTGGTGGCTGATTATGGGATGGACCCCTGGGTAGGGCAGTCTCTGGATGGTCATCCATCATTGGAAAGAGAGGCCCCGTGGTCTTGCAAAATTTATATTCCCCAGTACAGGGGAATGCCAGGGCCAAGAAATGGGAGTGAAGAGGTAGGGGAGCAGGGCAGAAGGAAGGGTATAGGGGACATTTGGGATAGCATTTGAAATGTAAATGAAGAAAATATCTAAGAAAAAATTTTAAAAAGTTATTTACTTGATAGTTAAATATATGAACAAAATGCAGAACTGTGGAAGGCAGGTTTTGATTTTCTTTTTTCTTTTTCCTCACATAATATATCTTGATTATTGTTAGGTCCAAAGGAAACACCATTCACCCAAAGTCTAGTGGTTAGGTAAAAGCCAACATTCTTCAGAAACTGTGATGCTGTTTCCCTTCTACCCAAGGAGCCATTTCTCTTATCACTGGCAGAAGAGACAAGTGGCTATCTGTTTTATGTATTAACACACCAAAGTGCATGATGGCTTCCAGGTTCCCTCAGTATTACAAGTTCCTGTTAAACATTTCAAAGTTCATACTGGCATCCTGGCTCTTCTCAACTCTTCCTGTTTCCTCCCTTACAATATACTTCTTTCATGGGCTTCCTTCTCCACAGTTATCCATTTTTCTTTATTACCCTGCTACTTCAGCTATATTTCCTTTCTTGCCCTCTCTTTTTGTCCATATTCTCTTTGTCTTTATATCTTACTCTACCACTCTTTCCAACAGTCTCTTTTTCTCCCTGGCCTGCTCCTGCTTCTCTCATGGCCAAGTCCAGTCTGCCTTCTGTGCCCAGTCTACTGACCATATTTAATATACCACTTTCTTTCTCTGCTCTGGACACTTTCACATGCTTCTGGAATAATTTCCTTTCTTGCCTACACTAAGCCCCTTTCCCTTAACCACACCATGGAGTGGTAATTCAATTAGTTATAGAATTCTGGTTTCCCTTCCCTCTAATCATCTCACCTCCTCCCTACATCTCTTCCCATACAAATTCATAACCTCCCAATCTGTCTCTTATAAGAAAACAAACAGGCCTTTATGGGGTAATAGTATAATATAATAAGACAGAGCAAGAACTAAACCATTAGAATTGGAAAAAAAACAACAGAAAAGAGCCCAAGAAAAGGCATAAGAACTAAGACCCACTGGTACACACACTCAAGAATCCTGAAGGGACACTAAACTTGAAGCCTTAAGATATAGACAAATATCTGTAGAGTGAGAAGAGACAAGAAAAATATAAATAAAATGAAATAAAAGTTTAAAAAATAATACACAACTTTTAATATATTAAAAGAAAATAAAGGAAGAGCCCTGAAACAACATTATGAGACAAGAAATATCCAAAGATGCTACTAAGTTCATTTTTGGTTGACCTTCTACTGATGGACATAAAACCAACTTTAAAGAGTTGTTTATTTCTCAACTGAGCAAACATGAATGGCTGAGAAGTACCTAAAGAAATGTTGACAACATCCTTAGTCATCAGGGAAATGCAAATCAAAACAACCCTGAGATTCCACCTCACACCACTCACAATGGCTAAGATCAAAAACTCAGATGACAGATGCTGGCAAGTATGTGGAAAAAGAGGAACACACCTCCATTGTTGGTGGGGTTTTGAACTGCTACAACCACTCTGGAAATAAGTCTGGCAGTTCCTCAGAAAATTGGACATAGTAGTACTAGAGGACCCAGCTATACCACTCCTAGGCATATACCCAGAATATGCTCTAACATGTAATAAGGACACATGCACCACTATGTTCATAGCACCCTTATTTATAATAGCCAGAAGCTGGCAACAACCCAGATGTCCCTCAACAGAGGAATGAATACAGAAAATGTGGTACATTTACACAATGGAGTATTACTCAGGCATTAAAAACAATGACTTCATGAAATTTGCAGGCAAATGGATGG
The DNA here is from genome assembly GCF_000001635.26 of Mus musculus. Classification (NCBI taxonomy): domain Eukaryota; kingdom Metazoa; phylum Chordata; class Mammalia; order Rodentia; family Muridae; genus Mus; species Mus musculus. The sequence continues at coordinate 70,683,040 of NC_000081.6, read as the reverse complement.
AACATGAAACTATTATGCTGAGTGAGGTAACTTAGTCATTAACGAACATACATGGGATGCACTCACTGTTCAGAATACCCAAGATTCATTTCACAGACCATATGAAGCCTTAGAAGAAGGGAGACCAAAATGTAGATGTTTCAGTGCTTCTTAGAAGGGTGAACAAAATACTTACATGAGGAAATATAGAGACGAAGTGTGTAGTAGAGACTAAAGGAAAGGCGAAAGTCTGCCACACCTGGAGATCCATCCCATATACAGCCACCAAACATGGATGCTATTGGGGATGCAGGGAAGTGCTTGCTAATGGAAGCCTAATATGGCTGTCTCCTGAGAGGCTTGGACAGAGCCTGACAAATACAGAGGAGGATACTTCCAGCCAACCCTTGTACTGAACATAGGAGTCCCTGATGGGGGAGTTGGAGAAGTGACTGAAGTAGCTGAGGGAGCAACAGTGACAACTGGACAGACCCCCCAAGAGCTTCCAGCGACTGGACAATCAACCAAAGAGTACACATGTAGAAACCCATGACTCTGGCTGCATTATGTAGCATAGGATAGACTTGTTGGACATCAGGGGTGAAGAGGCTCTTGGGTCTGAAAGTGTTCAATGCCTCAGTGTAGGGGAATGCCTGTGCAGAAAGACTGGAGTGAGTGCACCCTCACAAAGGCAGGAGGTTTGGGTGTGGGATATGGGATTCCTGATGGGGAGACCTGGAAATGGGAAAACATTAGAAATGTAAATAAAGAAAATATCCAATTAAAAAAGAGTTGTTTCCACCCCCCACCCCCAGGCATGACTTCCTTGTACCAAAACACATTTCATTTGCACTGGAGATTGCTTCTGTGTTATCCATAGAGGCAGGTGTCCACTTCTTACAGTTCTAGGACCCTGACTTGTGCAGACCCAGTCTGTGAGTTTGTATATCCATCTATCATGTTGCTTATGAAAGCCTTGTTTTCTTACTGTCCTCCCTTTCTTCTGGCTCTAACACACTTTCTACCTTCTCTTTTATGATGTTCCCTGAGCTCTTAGGGAAAGGAATGGCTGGAGATCTGACACTAGAGCTGAGCCATCTAAGGTCCCTCTCTCTCGTTATTTACATAATGCCTGGCTGTGTGTCTCTGTATTTATTTCCTTCAGTTGTAGCAAAACACTTCTCTGATGATGGCTGAGAAAGGCACAGATATTCTTCTTTTTCTGGGGTGGCCCCAGATTTTGATTTTCAGGAAATTTCTATATTCCAAGTTTATATTATTCAATTAAAAATAATTTTTTTGCTGTAACACTTAACAAAAATCATTCAAGTGTTTAATCAAAGGGTCTAGAGAGCTTTCAGAGTTTCTATTGAACTGTAGATCTGTGTTTATTTTTCTGAAGGTGCTAAAAGTAATTGAGTTAAAATTTCTTCCTTCTTAACAATGTCAGGATAAAGACCCCATGATCAACAGAAAGGTACCAGCATAGACATCCATTTAAATTCTATGAATCACCTCTTATACAGGTAAGCGGCGGGGGGGGGGGGAGGAAAACATTATATTTATCCATTATTTGAAACATTAAATTAGAAAATATTGTTTTACATTATTTTGTATAAATTTCTTAGTGTGTTAACCTTTGCCTATCAAGTGCTAGAGTTATAAATGTGCAAATTGCATCAGGAATTTTTGCTTAAAATTCTGACCTGTAGAGAATATTAGTATTTCTGTTAGTCTAGTATTTCTAAAAAATAAGGCAAAGAAAAAGGTATGGCTTAAATAGCAGGGTTATAAGGAGAGGCCTTGTGGAAACATCATATGTTTTCTGTGTCTTGAGATATTTGGCAGTGAAGATTAAAGTAATTGAACTCTTTGATAAGTGCATTTTTCATTTTGATTGTCTGTTTATTCCATTCATTTGATCATATCATTCATTCCAATACCCATTGCTCCATTCAACTTTAAATAAGCTTTGTATTAAATACTGTCCTGAGTTTTTGATTTCAGAAATGTAAATATCCTCTGTAATCTTTGTTCCCAAAGGCTTCAGATTCTCATGGAAGGCTACCATGTGTTCATAAAAATACACAGTTTACAACAGCATGAAGTGCTAGTGAACATATAAAGTTTAAGTAGGGGCCAAAAAGATGGTTCACTATGTAAAAGCCTTTCTGATGTAACCATGGAAATCTAGACCCTATGTGAAGTTGGGGGAACTAGCTTAAGCCTTTATACCCCTGCTTCTATGATGAGATAAAAACAGATAGGAGAAGCTCCAGAATCTTGAGGATGACAGCTAGCCTGGTGTACACAGCAGTGCACAGCAAAGAGGAAAGACACTGTGTCTAGCAATAATAAAGGTAAGACAAGGACAGATACTCAATGTTGTCCTGTGATTTACACATGTACACTGTGACTTATGCATGTTGGTAGCCATACATGCAGTTAGTTACACACATACACAAACATACACACAGTCCTTATACAAGCACATATACAAATAAGTAAATAAATAATACATAAATAAATGTAAAAATTACACTTTTTTTAAATAGAGCAAAGTGGAACCCTGATTACTATTGTATGAAGTGGACACAGATGAGTTACACTGATCTTGAATTCAGCAAGCAGAAAAGTATTATCAAGGGATTAAACAGGCATATAGCATAGGACAAGAATACGCCTGTTACAGACAACAGAAATATAAATTGCATTGCCAACAATGCAATGGAAGGAACCATGCCATTGGGTAGGGGCCTGGCAGCTCAATCATTCTAGAGGTTGAAAAATCCTTAAGAAGAGATTCTAAGGACTCATTCTGTGGAATAAAACTTTCTTCAGAAGAGAAAATCTAACTGTGCTGAGCAGTGAATTTTTGGAAGATGATATCTAAAGGATGAACTAAGTACCAGTAAGTGTGTCTATGGAAACATGGAGACAAAGAATCACACCGTGTAAATGTTTCATTGATGCCATTAAGCATTCTCCAATTCTCTAGGAGTGTGAGCTTTGAAACAAGTCCTTGGAGATACAGACTTAGATCCACATGCCTGTGGGCCCATGGAAGATGTGCTGTAGATGTAGGCTGTTGAAGTGGGATCAAACTTTAAGGCAGATGACCAATAGAGAGAGTCCCCAGTACCTCTGCAGTAATGTTTGGACATCCTGTGTTAATTATGTACCACACTACATTTCAAAAGGCCTCAGCACCTCATTGTTGAGATACGCCATAACTGAATCAGAACATACTCATTCGTGAGAGTCCTAGAGATAGTTGAAGAAAATTTGCTTGTAAGCTACAAGTAGGTGATGTGATTTTCAGAAATCAACAAATGTCAAAAGATAAACCTCATTTTTTGCCATAATACATGCTATCTACTTACCCAACCATGTAACTTGACTTTCCAAACTTTCTGAATTATTTATAGCATGGAAATAATAACCAGTTCTAAATTTTTATAAGAAACAGCTTATGGTAGACGTTAAAAAAGGATATTTTTGCTAATCCAACTGTACTTAAAGATCCATTAATGTTTCCCTGTAATCTTGAACAAGTCTTGCATAAACTGTCCAATGAATTGATTATATATAAAATAATCCTTATTTTTTTAACGATTTTCACTGTAAAGATTCAAAGAAATACTATAAGTTTATTAATTTGTTCCAAAGTGGTTGAGTGCTGTAAGCTAGAGAGATTGACTCCATCAACTGCCTTATTAACATCCATGAGGTCCTGGGTTCAAGGCCAGGTACTGCTACTGGAAAAAAAAAAGAGTAAAAACCAAAGAAGCAGTTTTACAAAACAAACTAACAACAACAACAAAAAAAAATGTTGAGTATTGCAATGTGTTATATTGTACTCCCTTCTTATTGATTTAAAGGGGAAACAAAGTTCATCTATTCCTATAAGAGATCATTATCGAAGGGATAGGTAGCCTCAAAGAAATCACAGAGATGTAGTGTCTATCATAGTGACTATAAATGTTGAATGCTAGAGTTTGTATCTTAAGATACACTGAAAGACCAAGTAATCCTGCCCAAGAAGCCTAAGTAAGAAGGATTTCTGGAGCAGAGAATGCTGAGCTGGACTCTTGGGAAGGGGAAAGCACACCACCAGATAAACAAATGAGATTGTTACGAACAGAGAACTGAATTTTTCACAGGAAGAAGTTATGAATAGTACATTTGTTTTTACCTGGGCTGTTGCAACTAAAGTCTATAGATTGGGTAGCTTAAACAGTGGAAGTTTATATTCTCACTATCTTGGAAACCAAATTTCCAAAAGAAAAGTTCTTTCAAATTATTTCATTTCTAGTGAGTTCTTCTTTCCTGGCTTGTAGATGAATATCTTCTTACTGTGCACTCAGAGTGACTTCTGTGTGGAGAGACTGAGAGATGGAGGTTTATTTCTGGAAATTCTTCCTCTTATGGAGATTCTATTCCAATGGTGTTAATGCCCACTGATTACTCCACTTGTTTTTAAAGACCTAGACTTCTGGTATAATCATATTAGGTACTGAGATTTGACATATGAACTTGGAGGAAAGAGGATACAGTGTGTAGCAGGTGCCTGAGTATGGCAAATAGAACAAAAGTCAGGATTTGCATAACCAGAGGCCACAGCTAATTTAGTCTTTTGCCAAGATCAGAGAAAGCCCCAGTAGAAATAAGTTCTCACTTATTGGAGGTGTCATGGATTACCTGTACCTGCCTAGGGGCCTATGCCCATGGCCCCCAAGCAGAGCAGAGCCTGAGGGTTCTGTTGCTAGCCATCAAAATTCCAAAAGAAAACAGAACTAAAGAAGCTAGGATGTTCAGATAGCCCACAGGGCAATAAAGAATGCCCTAGGCACAATATGTGTGAAACAGACTCTGGGAAGTTAGAAACATGCATACCAACAGCACATTAATTACCCTCACTCAGACTCAAGGCTGTAAATGACTCCCGCTGAGATTGGGTTAGTAATGGGTTGTAAGAATCCTGTCCTCTAAGGACAGAATGTTGAATATCACCTAGTTGCTGCTCATGAGAAGCTGTGTATTAGAGATGTCAAAAATACCCTTGAATTTATTCATTTTTAAAGTTTCAAGAAAAAATAGAATTAAAAAGTCTTATCAAATACTGAGCAGGCTTAGTTTTAAAATGCACGGAAATTGTACATCCCTGATGCTACAGATATAGTAGTAATTTGGAAGCCAAAAAATGAAATGGAATGTAAGAACTTTCTCTCTCCCAAACTTTTTTCTAGCTTTGTCCTGTTTCCCAATTACTTTACCTATAAAATGAAAATACAAGTGGCTTAAGAACTCTGTGAAATAAGACAAACCACATCTACTTCAAAGCTTCAAAAAACACTAGAAGGCAAGTGGAATATCCAGCTACTTCTAAGTAAATACCATGGACTTACAACTACCTGAAGAGGAGTAAGGATTCTGACCTATGGGGCAAATGTGTAAACAAATGTACTCACAAAATCACATCCTGCCTTCAGTTCTTTTATCTTGTAGTGATATGATGTAGCATTTTATTAAAATCTCAGTGAACCTCTCTTTGTTTATCATGCTCTTAGGGTCTAATGTTCAGCATTCCTCCAGCATTCATAGAAGGAAACCTGAGGTATTCATAGAAGGTTGAAATTTCCTGGCATGACTTGGTCATAAGGATACAGTCCTCCTGAGGGTTATACATGTCTTTATAAACAGGGCTTGGTGAAGTGTGTTGGACCATTTTACTTTCTACAATATGATCAAATGTGTAAATTCCCATCTCTGAACAACAAACCCTCTCAAAAACTGAACCTGCTGTTTTGCATCATGGACTAAATGTGATGGGTATACCAGGGATAGTGATATAATCCCCTGGAAAAGCATAATACTAACATGTCCAAGATTATGGATCCAATCCTGAGCATTTCAGGTATGTTATAAAGAAGTAAAATTGCTGAGTACAGTATAAATTGTTACAACTGTGCAAACAGATTTTTTTCACATAATAACATAGACATGACCTTTTCTAGATGTGACATGGGTTATAATTAGTTATGCACAGTGTGCAGTGTTACCTTACTGAGTTTTCTGGAAATACCTGTTTGGTTTTTCTATCCCCTTGTATACAGGAAACTACTACCATGATACACAATATCTAATACTATGTTAGTCATCTCTTTCAGTTTTTCACAGCACTGGACATTCACGTGAACCCTACTATAATTACATCTACCTTGGACATTCCTATTGTCAATGGCCGTACCAGATTTATTTTCTATTATATAACTTTAACTTGTGCACCTTTGGAGGTTCTTACATGTGTTGCCCTTCACCCTCTTATTGATAATTAGCTGAAATGGAAAAAGTGAAGTGTCAAGAACAGATCTCAGGTCAATATGACACAGACATCAAAGAAGTCTGGGTGCCCTACAATTGACTGCACTGATTTGGAAAGATGTCACCTTTCTTGAGGCATCAGTGTCATTATTTTGAGGACATTACAGTGCTCTGGGTTCCAATGTCTTCTTCCTAGAGAATATGCTTTAATCTCTTAGTGTTCCAATTTAATAGCCAGGACCAGAGTAGATCAGGAGAAAAACCAGCCATAATGTTGTATGCTTAAGTGCAGAATGTTCAAATCAGCAGATGTTAAAATGGAGCAACCCAGTACAGTTTCTACAAATGTTACCTATTAATGAGGAAAGCCTCAGTAAGATATACTGAAGATCTATTTCTGAAAGTTTTACAAGTAAAGTGTGAGAAACTTATAGTATTCCAGATAGTGGGAATTCAGCATCTTTTCATGGAAGAGTCCTATGATATCCCATTCTATAAGATCAACAATATGAACTAACCAGTACCCCCTGGAGCTTGTGTCTCTAGCTGCATATGTATCAGAAGATGGCCTAGTCGACCATCAGTGGAAAGAGAGGCCCATTGGTCTTCAAACTTTATATACCTCAGTACAGGGGAATGCCAGGGCCAAGAAGTGGGAGTGGGGGGTGTGTGTAAGGGGGAGGGCATGGGGAAATTTTGGGATAGCATTGGAAATGTAAATGAAGAAAATACCTAATTTTTTTTTAAAAGGAAAAAAAAAAAACGAAGAATCAATACACCCCACCCTTTGGTGTTAGGACAGCAGAAATTTATATAATGAAATCTAACACTGGTGAAGAAGTCTGTATGCTGTGCTAGAAACAGCCTGTTTGGGAATTGGAAGCCCATTGCAGAAGTTCTCCCCTACCAAAGCATTAGGTATTGAGGTTTCAACAATTGTTTTGACACTACACCATATGCTTTTCATTCCAATGGCACATTGGGTTGTGATGTGTGTCAGAGAGTGTAAGACACCATTCTGGCTGTCTGTGTGTGGACTACATTGCCTGTGACTGACTGCATTTTCATCATAATACATCCATAGTATGTGATCACAATGTTTCTTTCATTCATTTTCATTTTGATTGGACGCTAAAGTGGGCTCTTTAAATAAATTGCAAAGATAAAAAGCATGCATTTGACTTTTAAGCCTTTAATAATCACATCTTGTGGCTTTGGAAGAGATGTCAGGTAGGCAGTCAGCAAAAGATTTATGGCCAAGTGGATTGATTTGACCTTTCCTTATTAATTATCATTGGATTTTGTCTCTTTGTGTGATGTGAAAAATCATCTAGTTACATTCATTTCTGTATACATCTAAATACACATATGAGCCACATATATTTTTCTTACTTATGAATACTAAGTAGTTGCTATGGATGAGTAATTGTGCTAATGCATATACATAAGGTAGTCTGTGTGTGTATGTGTGTGTGTGTGTGTATACAATGTGACTAGTTCTAAATATGAAGGTTTGTTATGCAAACATTCATACAGATGGTATAAGCAGTGCGAAATATATTTACTAAAACATTCTCTGATAAAATAAATAAAGCTTAAAGAACATCTCCAAGTCAAGTGGGCACCATTTTGATGCCATTTGCGTTTTGTATTATTGAAGCCACTGAGACTTCTTCTCTTAATATTACATTGCATGAGGAATATTTTGCATTGTAGCTTTCTGGTAGAAGATATTTCACAGATTCTATGTATCTCAACTTGCTATAAAGAATGAAATTGCCTTAGCCAGACTCATTAGAGAGCACAGGGAAAGCATTCTAATTAACAAACTCAGAAATGAAAAGGGAGACATAACAATAGATCCTGAAGAAATCCAAAACACAATTAGATCCTTCTACAGAAGGCTATACTCAACAAAACTGGAGAACCTGGATGAAATGGAGAAGTTTCTAGACAGATACCAGGTACCAAAGTTGAATCAAGATCAGGTGAATGATCCAAACAGCCCTATATCCCCCAAAGAAATAGAAGCAGTCATTAATAGTCTCCCAACCAAAAAAAGCCCAGGACAAGATGGGTTTAGTGCAGAGTTCTATTAGACCTTCAAAGAAGATCTAATCCCAGTTCTTCACAAACAATTCCACAAAATAGAAACAGAAGGTACTCTACACAACTCATTCTAAAAAGTCACAATTACTCTGATACCTAATCCACAAAAAGACCCAACAAAGATAGAGAATTTCAGACCAATTTCCCTTATGAATATCGATGCAAAAAATCCTCAATAAAGTTCTTGCTAACCAAATCCAAGAACACATCAAAACAATCATCCATCCTGACCAAGTAGGTTTCACCCCAGGGATGCAGGGATAGTTTAATATATGGAAATCCATCAACGTAATCCAGTATATAAACAAACTCAAAGACAAAAACCACATGATCATCTCGTTAGATGCTGAGAAAGCATTTGACAAAATCCAACACCCATTCATGATAAAAGTCTTTGAAAGATCAGGAATTCAAGGCCCATACCTGAACATGATAAAAGCAATCTACAGCAAACCAGTAGCCAACATCAAAGTAAATGGTGAGAAGCTGGAAGCAATCCCACTAAAATCAGGGACTAGACAAGGCTGTCCACTCTCTCCCTACCTATTCAACATTGTACTTGAAGTCCTAGCCAGAGCAATTAAACAACAAAAGGAGATCAAGGGGATACAAATTGGAAAGGCAGAAGTCAAAATATCAATTTTGCAGGTGATATGATAGTATATATAAGTGACTCTAAAAATTCCACCAGAGAATTCCTAAGCCTGATAAACAGTTTCGGTGAATTAGCTGGATATAAAATTAACTCAAACAAGTCAATGGTCTTTCTCTACACAAAGATAAACAGGCTGAGAAAGAAATTAGGGAAACAACACCCTTCTCAATAGTCACAAATAATATAAAATACCTTGGCATGACTCTAACTAAGGAAGTGAAAGATCTGTATGATAAGAACTTCATGTCTCTGAAGAAAGAAAATAAAGAAGATCTCAAAAGATGGAAAGATCTCCCATGCTCATGGATTGGCAGGATCAATATAGTAAAAATGGCTATCTTGCCGAAAGCAATCTACAGATTCAAAGCAATCCCCATCAAAATTCCAACTCAATTCTGCAACGAATTAGAAAGAGCAATCGGCAGATTCATCTGGAATAACAAAAAACCTAGGATAGCAAAAACTCTTCTCAAGGATAAAAGAGCGTCTGGTGGAATCACCATGCCTGACCTAAAGCTGTACTACAGAGCAACTGTGATAAAAACTGCATGGTACTGGTATTTTGACAGACAAGTAGACCAATGGAACAAAATTGAAGACCCAGAGATGAACCCACACACCTATGGTCACCTGATCTTTGACAAGGGAGCTATAACCATACAGTGGAAAAAAGACAGCATTTTCAACAAATGATGCTGGCACAACTGGCTTTTATCATGTAGAAGATTGTGAATTGATCCATTTCTATCTCTGTTCACTAAGATCAAATCTAAGTGGATTAAAGAACTCCACATAAAACCAGAGACACTGAAACTTATAGAGGAGAAAGTAGGGAAAAGCCTCAAAGATATGGGTACAGGGGAAAAATTCCTGAATAGAACAGCAGTGGCTTGTGCTGTAAGATCAAGAATCAATAAATGGGACCTCATAAAATTGCAGAGCTTCTGCAAGGCAAAAGACACTGTCAATAAGACAAGAAGACCACCAACAGATTGGGAAAGGATCTTTACGTATCCTAAATCAGATAGGGGACTAATATCCAATATATATAAAGAACTCAAGAAGGTGGACTCCATGAAATCAAATAACCCTATTAACAAATGGGGCTCAGAACTGAACAAAGAATTCTCACCTGAGGAATACCAAAGGGCAGAGAAGCACCTGAAAAAATGTTCAACATCCTTAATAATCAGGGAAATGCAAATCAAAAACAACCCTGAAATTCCACCTCACACCAGCCAGAATGGTTAAGATCAAAAATTCAGGTGACAGCAGATGCTGGCAAGGATGTGGAGAAAAAGGAACACTCTTCCATTGTTGATGGGATTGCAAGCTTGTACAACCACTCTGGAAATCAGCCTGTCAGTTCCTCAGAAAATTGGACATAATACTACAGGAGGATCCCAAAACACCTCTCCTGGGCATATATCCAGAAGATGTCCCAACTGGTAAGAAGGACACATGCTCCACTATGTTCATAGCAGCCTTATTTATAATAGCCAGAAGCTGGAAAGAACCCAGATGCCCCTCAACAGAGGAATGGATACAGAAATTGTGGTACATTTACACAATGGAGTACTACTCAGCTATTAAAAAGAATGAATTTATGAAATTCCTAGGCAAATGGATGGATCTGGAGGGCATCATCCTGAGTGAGGAAACCCAATCACAAAGGAACTCACACAACATGTACTCACTGATAAGTGGATATTAGCCCAGAAACTTAGGATGCCCAAGGTATAAGATAAAATTTGCTAAATGCATGAAACTCAAGAAGAACGAAGACCAAAGTGTGGACACTTTGCCCCTTCTTAGAATTGGGAAAAAATCACCCATGGAAGGAGTTACAGAGACAAAATTTGGAGCTGTGACGAAAGGATGTTGCATCTTGTGATTGCCATATCCAGGGATCCATTCCTTAATCAGCTTCCAAATGCTGACACCATTGCATACACTAGCAAGATTTTGCTGAAAGGACCCAGATATAGGTGTCTCTTGTGAGACTATGCCAGGGCCTAGCAAACACAGAAGTGGATGCTCACAGTCAGGTATTGGATGGATCACAGGGCCCCCAATGGACGAGCTAGAGAAAATACCCAAGGAGCTAAAGGGAACTGCAACCCTATAGGTCGAACAATAATATGAACTAACCAGTACCCTGGAGCTCTTGTCTCTAGGTGCATATGTATCAAAAGATGGCCTAGTCGGCCATCACTGGAAAGAGAGGCCCATTGGACTTGCAAACTTTATATGCCCCAGTACAGGGGAACGCCAGGGCCAAAAAGGGGGAGTGGGTGTGTAGAGGAATGGGGGTGGGTGGGTATGGGGGAGTTTTGGGATAGCATTGGTTAATGTAAATGAGGAAAATACCTAATTAAAAAAATGTTAAAAAAAAGAATGAAATTGCCAAGTGGTCCTTAACAGTCATATATGTGTGTGTGTGTGTGTGTGTGTGTGTGTGTGTGTGTGTGTGTGTGTGTTCAGATGGATAGATAGATAGATAGATAGATAGATAGATAGATAGATAGATAGATAGATAGATATGCTGGAAAGATGGTTCAATAACTACGTGTACTTGCAGCTTTTTAAGTTCACCTAGGTTCAGTTCACAGCACCCAAGTCAAGATACTCATAGGCAACAGTAAACAACAGTTCCAGGGAATGCAATGCCTTATGGTGATTTCTGTGGATACTTTTACACAAGTGCACACACATGCACATGCACAAACACAAATACACAAAGAGACACACAGACAGACAGACACACAAAGAATATTTTTAAAAAGTCATTTTTAAATTTCAAATTTAGCTTCAGCAATGGGATGTAATTTGAGACAAGTTTACTATATTCATCAGTGAAAGCCACTCACACTGTACTCACCACCTTCAACCCTTGGCCCTTGCCACTCCTCACATACTGATGGATGTTTCCCCTGTGTGCTGCTAAAAATTGTAAATAATCCAGAACTTGGATCCATGAGCTGCCTCTAATTAGCTTTCCTAGGGCAGTTACTTTTGGAACATATGTTTCAACTCTTTTATTCAAAAATTATAGAAAATGAAATCTGCTACTTGCTAAAATATATCTACAAGGGGGATAAGAAAGTGGCATCGTTGGTAAAATAAATACTTTTCAAACATGGGATCTGGATCTGAATAGCCAATTCCACCCAAAGCCAGGCATGGCCACACATGTTAATTAATATACCTGTGCTGGGACTGAAGAGAACTCCAGGTCAGTAAAGTTTACTGGTCATCTAGTCTGATCTAACTAGTGAGCTCCAGCTTCAGTAAGAGAAGATCTTATAAAATATGGTAGAGAAAGTAATCAAAAAAGACACTGATCCATCCCCTGTACTTGCATCTACCCAAATTGTCATGTACCTTCACCATACAAACACACACATACATTATATATGAACACATGCATACACACACATATGTAAGTATACATGTATGTATGTTTGTATGTACATGTGTACACCCTGGATGTCAATAGATAATGGTATAATTATATATATTTTGAATACCACATGTCTGAGGATGGGTGAAAAGAAGAACCAAGCTTTGAAATTAACTTTTCACCCAATTCCTCTTGATCCATGGAAGATCAGCTACCACACATAAATGTGTTCCCTGCAGCTCACACATAAAGCCACTTACTTGAGCCATACCGATTCTGTCTCTATCACCTGCATGTATTGTTTTGCCATATCTACCCTCACATACACTTAACCTATGACTTAAACTATAGCAGAAACCAAAATGCAAAATCAAAATTTATTTTCACTTTGATGACTTGAAGGGCAGCGTTGGAAGGTAAGATTTTATACCAGAGCCAAACATCAACGAAAATCATGCCATAATCATGCCTACCTCAGGACATACAGAATGATGGGTTACAAATACATAAGTCTGCAGACAAAAGTGGCATCAATAAGGGAAAATTTACATTTGGAATCAAACTGAAGAATGCTCAGGAGTAAGGACTTTACAGAGAATTTTGGGTATCCTCTGTGAACTTGAAAGTCCATGCTTGAGCTTGCAAGTATTACTTAAGAAGCAACCAAACTACCCCTGAACTGTGACTCCCAAAAGTCACCTTCTAATCTCTCAAGTCTGTGTCTGCTTCTATATCCATATCTGTCAAATATCCTTGTGAAGATTAAAAATGAGAGAAATGGAACATAGAAGTTCTCTAAGTGTTTTGTTTTCATGTAGTTTTTCTTCCTCTAGAATTATCTCAGTGCCTAGTAAAACAAGGGTTCTTTGCTTTTAATGGATGATTTCCCCGCATAGCTTTTTGTTCCTCTATTTGAGTGCTAACAGGGATCAATTGACCTAGAATAGAAGGTTGTTCTTAAGTGTCAGAGTCCTGAGAAAGAGAGGACAAGAAGATCATATCAAAGGATGAAAAATTTAGAGATCAAGAGGTCATGCCTAGTCTCTGTATTATGCCGAGCAATCATATTATGTAATAAGGCATCATATATGCTATTTGTGTTTGGGGAAATGAGATACAGTTGGAAGAAAGCTGTCATATAATGGGATGAATTAAGGAGAAAACTAATGAAGCCACATTGCACAGAGGAATACAGGATATCTCAAGGATATAAGAGACTGAACATTCATTGACATTGAAGTGAAGAACCAGAGTCTCCTAGGGTGGGAAGAGTTATATTTCCAAGGTCCAAACCCACAGCTCTCCCAAGACACTGGCCCCGGAAGATTATTGGCTCTACCAAGAATGTTACGGGTTTAGAGAATGAGAATTGGCCCATCTGTATCCATTAGACTGTCAGGGGAAACCTTGGAAGAGCCTAGCCCTCAACAGCTGTCATTACTCTTTGACTTTTTCTTGTGATAATGGAAATGGTACCAAAGGCTCATTAATTGCTAAGCAAGTGTTCTATCACTACATGAATATCCAATCCAAAGAGTGTTTTTAACAGATAGGAAAAGGCTGAGGGACTTTCATTCATAGGAAGAAAGTTTTCTTGTCGTGCATTCCAGAACAAGGACTCATGAAGGGAGTTGCTAGACTCTGAAGGCAGATGGATCCAGTGAAAGTGGAAGGTCTAGTACTTGCACTGATCTTGCTCAGCTCAAAAAGATGGTTTATTTCCTTAGTTTGTTTGATGTTTTCTTTTAGAGGACTCTTTGGTTTTGTTTGTTTATTTTAATGCAAAACTGAGAATGGGGATCAAAGTATTTGTTTCATTTACATAAGGGAAGGCACATTGAGTGGCAAGGCTTTCCTTGAATTTATATCAAACACGCAATGTAGCTGCCTCCCCACAAAGACAACAAATAAAATGATACAAGGCAAACATTAGTTAAAAACCCTTTTATAGAACACAGCTTACTTGAAGAACTCATGTCAAAAATTGTGAAATAATTGAATGTATGGTGCTTAAATGTATGGGTCCAAAATGACAAGATTTTGAACAGGTTTTAAAGCTATTTTTAGACTTAGCAGTGGAGAGATATTTTTCAGCTCTCAGGACTGAAAATTAAAATAAAATGGATGCCATTAACTATGTATATATAAAAGTTGTATTTATTGCAGGCTGAGCCTTTGATTATTATATGAGTGTAAGGATGGCTGTGGATTTGAATCAAGTGGGTTTGCAGACCTCAGTACTGTTTATCAGGAATGTATGATCACAGAAATGGGAAGGTGACTCTACTTTCTAGAGCACAATTAGACAGTGTACGCATGCAGAGATTATATGCCATCACTGCTGAGAATGGTATTTATGTTTTCTACCCTGTGAGAGCACATATTGAGATTATATAAGGTAACAGTGCAACTGTGAAGCTGATTTTGAGACTTTGACTCATGAAGCTAGACTTGCTGTTCAGTCAGAAAACATATGCATCAGAGACGTGTAGAGAGCTCTCCTTGAATTCTATAGCAGGGGCTAGATGTGAAGAACTCTTCTTGAACTCTATAGCAATGGGCAAAAGGTGGTGCTTTCAGATCAGCCACTATGGTGACACAACCAGACAGCAGCATAATGGATGTTATTGAGTACCTACAGTGCATTGCCAAAGCAGCAAATGTCAATATGACCAAGACTACGGGAAAATTTGTGATTTTAAATTAAATTAGAATCTCAAAAAGAAATAGCAAAATAAAACATTGTAGAGGTATCAAGGAACAGTGAAAGGCAGGGGACTCCAGTACATAGTAGAAGCCATGCTTCTGTTGATGTGAATGGAATGACATGGATAGCTTGTGTGGTTGGTAGGTAGTGTCACTGGTTGTCATCTGTGACTTTTGAACAACATTTTTTCGAAGAAAAACAAACCTTTCAGTTTTATAGTTTCTGCCGTATAGCCTTGTGAGTTGTGCTTACTATGTAAGTGGCCACAGGGATCACTGTAAACACTTCTAGCTCAATACTTTTTTAATGCAGCAGTCACTTAGAATGTACAAGCAAAGATAAGTGAGCTATAGTTGTTAAACAGTTTCATGGCTTTGTTGGTAGTTATATTGCACCATGTACTTAAACAGTAAGTAAACTTAGCTTCAAGTGGTTGCATTGTTTAAATGTTATTCAGCTAATTTTCTTATCTCCTTTTTATTCTTTATTTTAGAATTTTATATTTTAGGCATATTCACCCCTTACTCCATCTTCTCCCTGATCCAGGACTGCTTCCCTACACATTCACATTACTGTTCTTAATTTATCAAATACTGTTTGCACCACCCATATACTCTTATATTTTTGGTTTTCTTTTTTTTCCCATTTTTTATTAGGTATTTAGCTCATTTACATTTCCAATGCTATACCAAAAGTCCCCCATACCCACCCACCCCCACTCCCCTACCCACCCACTCCCCCTTTTTGGCCCTGGCGTTCCCCTGTACTGGGGCATATAAAGTTTGCGTGTCCAATGGGCCTCTCTTTCCAGTGATGGCCAACTAGGCCATCTTTTGATACATATGCAGCTAGAGTCAAGAGCTCCGGGGTACTGTTAGTTCATAATGTTGTTCCACCTATAGGGTTGCAGATCCCTTTAGCTCCTTGGCTACTTTCTCTAGCTCCTCCATTGGGAGCCCTGTGATCCATCCATTAGCTGACTGTGAGCATCCACTTCTGTGTTTGCTAGGCCCCGGCATAGTCTCACAAGAGACAGCTACATCTGGGTCCTTTCAATAAAATCTTGCTAGTGTATGCAATGGTGTCAGCGTTTGGATGCTGATTATGAGGTGGATCCCTGGATACTTTTGGTTTTCTACTGCAGTATGGCTGACCTAAATGGGAAAGGTCCTTAAGAAATTTAGATATCTCTCTCCTAGCAGCTATCAATTGCGTAAAGCTCCTTAGCAAGAGTTGGAACGTCCTGTCCATCTTCCCCTCTTCATGCTAAGATTTTGTCTAGCCTTAGCTTGTTCAAGTCTTATGGTCACTATTGCTTTGAGTTCACATATGCAACTGCTTTGTCATGTCTGGTAAACATTGTCTTCTTGTAATCACATACTGCCATTGGCTCTTACAGGTTTACCACTCCTCTTCTTCTGTGATCTCTAGGCTATGGGAGGAAGGATTTTGTGTAGATATCCCATTTAGGGCTGGACATTACATGATCTGCTGTTCTTTGTACATTGTCCAATTATGGATCTCTGTTCATCACAATCTACTGAAGTTTCTTTGGTGAAGTACACTAAGCTATGAGTATCTATGCAAGGCATTAGAAATCTATTTAACTTGGTGCCATTTAGTAAAGTAATAACAGCAAATTTCCCTGTAGGGTATATGACTTGTATAGTCATAGGATATTGGTCCCAATGAGACTAGATATGGGTTTCATCTTTTGGATTGAGACTTGAAGCCAATTAGAAGGTGATTGGTTATTCCTCTGTTGCTCACAGCACTGTTGCAATAGTGTGGCTTTCTTGCCATGGTTGTTCTTCTCTTATCTATGGGAGTTCACAGCTGGGAATGACCAATGATCATTTTCCTTCTTTGGTTGGATGAAAGTGAACTAAAAGGAAGGATGACACTAAGCAAGTACCAACTTCATTTATCTATTTTCTACAACTCAAGTTTATGGTATTCTTAGATGTAGGTTTTATCATCAAGATCTAGAGGATAGCCAAAAGCAATGACAGTAGCCTGTAATGTTTATAGGTATGTGAGACTTCATATGCCAACAACTAAAACAACAGAAAACAAGAAAAAACACAAAATTTCTATTACACTCTGATGTCTTGTAAGGGATTTTTCCACCAAAAGGTAAACCCACTTAAACACTTTTTATGTATACGCATATAGTTTCAGGAAATTGTACACATGAATTTTTCTAACTGTACTTAGTATTATTTATTCCTCCCAATATTTCCCATTCTAGCATATCCTCAAATCTATTGATCTCACTAAATCTTCCAGAACTAGTTTAGTATTCCCCTTTCATCTCTTTGTGTCACTTTATCTTCTTTAGCTATTCATAGTAGTATCTTCAGATATTAATTTTTCTGGTCTCTATTAATATTCACTATGAAATATACAAATCTGATGATTCAAAACTAGCATCTACAAATGAGAAAAATGCAGGCTATGTCTTTCTGAGTTTGGGTTATTTCATTTAGAGTAACCACTTTCAGCCATGTCCACTTACATGCAAAAATTTGAATTTACTTACTATTATTTTTTAATGTGCATTGGAGACCATACAGTTTATTTATAACAAAAACATAATTCCTACTGGAAATTACAAATGAAAATAGCTATCCAGTACTTTTTATTAGATATTTTCTTAATTTACATTCAAATGTTATTCTCTTTCCTGGTTTCCCCTCCAAAAACCCACTATACCCTACCCCTACCCCTGCTCACCAACCCACCCACTCCTGCTTCCTGTCCCTAGAATTCCACTATAATGGAGCATAGAAAGTTCACAAGACCAAGGAACTCTCCTCCCATTGATGACAGATTAGGTCATCCTCTGCTACATATGCAGCTAGATCCATGAGTCCCACCATGTGTTTTCTTTGGTTGGTGGTTCAGTCCTAGAGAGCTCTGGGGGTACTGGTTAGTTCATATTGCTGTTCCTCCCATGGGGCTGCAAACACCTTCAGCTCTTTGGGTCCTTTTTCTAGGTCCTTCACTGGGGACTCTGTGCTGTGACCAATGGATGGCTGTGAGCATCCACTTCTGTATTTGTCAGGCACCGGCAGAACCTCTCAGGAGATAGCTATATCATGGTCCTGTCAGCAAACACTTGTTGGCCCACCATAGTGTCTGGGTTTACTGGTTACATATGGGATGGATCCCCAGGTGGTACAGTCTCTGGATGGTCATTCCTTCAGTCTCAGCTCCAAAGTTTTTCTCTGTAACTACTTCCATGGGTATTTTGTTCCCTCCTTCTAAGAAGGACAGAAGTATCCACACTTTGGTCTTCCTTTTTCTTGAGTTTCATGTGTTTTACAAAGTGTATCTTCAGTATTCTAAGCTTCTAGACTAATAATCACTTATCAGTGCATATCATGTGTGTTCTTTTGTGATTGGGTGACCTCACTCAAGATGTTATTCTCTAGATTCATCCATTTGCCTAAGAATTTCATAAATTCATTGTTTTTAATTATGTTGTGTAAATGTACCACATTTTCTGTATCTATTCTTCTGTTCTTGGACATCTCAGTTCTTTCCTGCTCCTGGCTATTATAAATAAGGTTGCTGTGAACATAGTAGAACATGTGTCCTTATTACATATTGGAGCATCTTCTAGGTATATGCCCAGGAGCGGTATTGCTAGATCCTCTAGCAATATTATGTCCAATGGAGAGATCTTCCATGCTTATGAATTGGCAGAATTAATATAGTAAAAATGGCCATCTTGCCAAAAGCAATCTATAGATTCAATGCAATCCCCATCAAAATTCCAACTCAATCCTTCACAGAGTTAGAAAGGAAAATTTGTAAACTCATCTGGAATAACAAAAAAACTAGGATAGCAAAAACTATTCTCAACAATAAAAGAACTTCTGATGGAATCACCATCCCTGACCTCAATAGTACAATCACAATTGTGATAAAAAAAAAAAAACTGCATGGTACTGGAATTGTGACAGACATGTATATAAATAGAATAGAATTGAAGCCCCAGAAATGAGCCCACATACCTATGGTCACTTGATCTTTGACAAAGTATCTAAAACCTTCCAGTTGAAAAAAAAAGACAGCATTTTCAACAAATGGTGCTGGCTTAACCCTCATATAGCATGTAGAAGAATGCAAATTGATCCATTCTTACCTCCTTGTACAATGCTCAAGTCTAAGCGGATCAAAGAACTCCACATAAAACCAGTGGAACCACATAAAAACAATGAAACATGAGATTAGAAAGTGGGGAAGAGCCTCGAACATAAGGGCACAAAGGAAAATTTCCTGAATAGAAAATCAGTAGCTTGTGCTGTAAGATCAAGAATTAACAAATGGGACCTCATAAAATGTCAGTTTCTGTAAGGCAAAGGACACTGTCAATAGGACAAAAAGGCAACCAACAGATTGGGAAAAGATCTTTACCAATCCTAAACCCAATAGAGGACCAATATCCAATATATACAAAGAAGTCAAGAAGTTAGACTCCAGAGAACCATATAACTCTATTAAAAATGGGGTACAGATCTAAACAAAGAATTCTAAACTGAGGAATGCTGAATGGCTGAGAAGTACCTTAAAAATGTTCAACATAATTAGTCATCAGGGAAACACAAATCAATGCAACCCTGAGATTCCACCTCACACCAGTCAGAATGGCTAAGATCAAAAACTCAGGTGACAGCAGATGCTGGAGAGGATGTGCAGAATGATAAGCACTGCTCCATTACTGATGGGCTTAAAAGCTTGTACAATCACTCAAAATAAGTCTGGCAGTTCTTTTGAATTTAGTTTTTCATAATGACTGAATAATACTTTAGTCTGTAAGCATACCACGTCTTTATGACTCTTTCTTCAATAGACAGACATCTATATTGTTTCTACATCCTGTCTATTATGATGAGAGTAGAAAGAAAATGGATGGCACGGTATGGATATGGTAGGATACATGGTCCTTTGGTATAACCTAAAAAGTGTCAGTTCTGAGTCATGCATTAGATTTGTTTCTAAATATTTGTGAGTTATCCACACTGATTTCTTGAAGTGTCTGCACCAGTTTGAACTCTCAACAGGAGTGAATAAATGTCTCCCTTTCCACATGTCTAAGCCAGCATTTGCTCTTTTTTATTCATTAGCTATTCTGACTGAGATAAGGTAAAATGTAAAACTAGGTTTGCCCCCCTTCCACATTTAAGTCAAAACAATCATTGGAAAGAAAAAGGATGCAAATTGAAAACAATTATTGTTATTTGCAGATTAGGTAATCTTATATGTAAAAAACCTTAAAGATTATATTAAACAACTTTCAGTCTGCTAAACAGCCTTTGAAAATAGTAAGATAAAAAATTCAACATTAAAAATGCAGTAGCTCTTCTATATAACAATAAGTAATATGATAGAAGAAAATATGAAAGAAATCTCTTTACAGTAGAATAAAAATTGAAATAAAAATAACCATGGAAGGGAAACATCTATGTAATAAAAAAATTAACAATGGAGAAATAAATTGAAAAAAACACCAGATGAAAAGGTCTTTCATGTAAATGAGGTGGAAGAATTAATGTAGTAGAAATGGCTACATTAATGAAAATGTAAGGTAAATAAATAGGATAAATACAATAGCCATCTGTCTTAGTTACTACTTTATTGCTTTGTAGAAACCAACAAGGCCAAAGCAATTTATAAAAGAAATAATTTAATTGGAGGCTTGCTTAAAGTTTCTAAGGGTGAGTCCACTTGCATCATTTTAGGGAGCACAGCAGTGGGTTTGCAGCCATGGAACATTAGCAAAGAACTTAAATCCTGATCTGCAAGTTACAGAGGCTGGGAGTAATGAAGAAAGGTGGTGGAGAAGAAAGGAAATGGAAAATAGAGAGAACAGATGAGAGGTATACAGGCTGGGCCTGAACAAAGCCCACCACCAATGAAACATGTCTTCTGATAAGGCCAATATCCTAACTATGGATCCTATCAACTAACCATCCCCCTCTTATTTGTTACCATATCCTAGACTCCAAAGCCAGCACACACCCCCACACCCCCACATTATTCTAATATGAAGGAAGCTTCTTCTCGGGCAACATGTAGATTGAAAGTAGACCCACAACTCTCCCACTGCTACACGGATACAATCCCCTCAGTCTTATTATCAGTTCCCTAGCTGGAAGTTTGCTGTGCTATCTCTTTCTTCTCTGACCCCATCCACAATGGATCACAAAGACCTTCTCCCCCAACCTTCCTTCCTAGAAATTATTCCAGTTACTTAGCCTCCATCACTAGCAGGCAATTCCTGTGAAGACACCAGCTAAACAGGCCAGAAAAAGCAAGCAACGCAATCCCATCACATTATCCAAAAATCCAGAGAGAAAAGGGAAACCAAGATGGAAACCAAGAAAAAAACAAACAAACAAAAAAAGACAAACAAAATACACTAACACTCACTCAATAATGACAAATCCAGAAATCATCTCCTAGAACTTTAATCATTTTAAAGCCAGATTCCTAGGTGTTATCGTAAAAGATACAATCAATAAACGGCAGGGCAATATTTCTCCATTAGAGTGCAAGTGTCCTACCAAAGTAGGACTTGAGTATTCAAACATACCTGATGCAAAGAAACAAACAAACAAAAAAACAAAAAAAAAAACCAGAAAGCCAACTATATGACAATGACAAAGGTCCTTAAACAGGAAAGTAGTAAATCCCTTAAAAAAAATCACAAACAGTTGAAAGAAATGAATTATTCAAGACTTGAAGATGGAAATAGAAGCATATGCAGACTGAAAAAATTCTGAAAATAAAAGAGCGAGGGATTTGAACAGGAACTACAGAAGCGCATTTTAGCAACAGGATAAAAGAAATGAAAGAGAAAACCTCAGTCTTTGAAGGTGCAGTAGAAAAAATGGATGCACTCAAAAATGTTAAATTTAAAATTTTTCTGGCACAAAGCATCCAGAAAATCTGGGACACTAGGAAGAGATCAAAAATTAGATTAATAGAGGAAGAAAGAGAATTACAATTCAAAGGCCCAGGAACTGTTTTCAACAAAATCATAGAAGAAAAGTTTCTGAACCAAAAGAAAGTGATCCCTATAAAAATACAAGAAGCATATAGAAGACCAAATAGATTGGACCAGATAAGAAATAAAAAGGGACATAACAACAGACATCAAGGAAATCCAGAGAATCATAATGACATAAGGACATATTAAAAAAAAAAAAAAAACTTTACTTCATAAAATTGAAAAATCTAAACAAAATGGATAGTATTCTCAATAGCTACCATTTACCAAAGTTAAATCAAGATCAGATGAACAATGTAAATAATTCAATTACCCCTAGTGTAATCAGTATCATCAGTTCGCTAGCTGGAAATTTGCTGTGCTATCTCTTTCTTCTCTGACCCCATCCACAATGGATCACAAAGACCTTCTCCTTCAACCTTCCTTCAGAAGGTTAAGCAGTCCTTAAAATTCTCCACCTCCCCCCCAACAGGTCCAAATGTCAGATGGTTTTAGCACAGAATTCTACCAAATTTTCAAAGAAGACCTATGATCTATACTCCTCGAAATATTCCATAAAATAGAAACAGAAGCAATTTTGCCAATTCATACTATGAAGCTAGAGTTTACCTGATACCAAAACCTCATAAAAACTCAACAAAGAAAGAGAATTACAGTATACTTTTCCTTGTGAACATAGTTGCAAAATATGCAATAAAGTACTTGCAAACCAGACACCCTGAACCAGGTAGAAGAGAAAGTGGGAAATAACCATGAAGAACGAATTGGCACAATAGAAGACTTTCTGAATTGAACACAGATAGTTCACGCACATCAACAATTGATAAATGGAACCCCATAAAACCAAAGAGCTTGTGTAAGGAAAAGTACATTATCAAGAGGAATAAATGGCAGCATAGAGTATGGGAATGAATCTTCATCAACTGCACATCTGACATAATATCCAAAATATTTAAAGAACTCAATAAATTAGACATCAACAAACCAAATACTCCATTTAAAGTAGGGTATAGGACAAGCCCCTTCCGCTCCACTTGAGCCCCGATGTACCTTGCCAGCGGAGGCTCCCAATGCCCGCAAGGGCCCACACAGTATTCCCCACGGGATCCCAAGACCTCTGGTGAGTGGAACACAGCCCCTACCCCAATCCAATCGCGTGGAAACTGAGACTGCAGTAAATAGGGAAGCGGACTACCTGGGCCTAACCTGGGGCACAAGCCCCTTCCGCTCCACTCGAGCCCCGAGGTACCTTGCCAGCGGAGGCGCCCGACACCCGCAAGGGCCCACACAGGATTCCCCATGGGATCCTAAGACCTCTAGTGAGTGGAAAACAACTCCTGCCAGGAGTCCGGTTCAAACACCAGATATCTGGGTACCCTCCCTGCAAGAAGAGAGCTTGCCTGCAGAGAATACTCTGCCCACTCAAACTAAGGAGAGAGCTACCCTCCCAGGTCTGCTTATAGAGGTTAACAGAGTCACCTAAAGAACAAGCTCTTAACAGAGACAACTATAACAGCTAGCTTCAGAGATTACCAGATGGCGAAAGGCAAACGTAAGAATCCTACTAACAGAAATCAAGACCACTCACCATCATCAGAACGCAGCACTCCCACCCCACCTAGTCCTGGGCACCCCAACACAACCGAAAATCTAGACCCAGATTTAAAAACATTTCTCATGATGATGATAGAGGAGATCAAGAAGGACTTTCATAAGTCACTTGAAGAATTACAGGAGAGCACTGCTAAAGAGTTACAGGCCCTTAAAGAAAAGCAGGAAAACACAACCAAACAGGTAGAAGTCCTTAAAGGAAAACAGGAAAACAGGTGATGGAAATGAACAAAACCATACTAGAACTAAAAAGGGAAGTAGACACAATAAAGAAAACCCAAAGCGAGGCAACGCTGGAGATAGAAACCCTAGGAAAGAGTTCTGGAACCATAGATGTGAGCATCAGCAACAGAATACAAGAAATGGAAGAGAGAATCTCAGGTGCAGAAGATTCCATAGAGAACATCGACACAACAGTCAAAGAAAATACAAAATGCAAAAGGATCCTAACTCAAAACATCTAGGAAATCCAGGACACAATGAGAAGACCAAACCTACGGATAATAGGAATTGATGAGAATGAAGATTTTCAACTTAAAGGGCCAGCTAATATCTTCAACAAAATAATTGAAGAAAACTTCCCAAACATAAAGAAAGAGATGCCCATGATCATACAAGAAGCCTACAGAACTCCAAATAGACTGGACCAGAAAAGAAATTCCTCCCGACACATAATAATCAGAACAACAAATGCACTAAATAAAGATAGAATATTAAAAGCAGTAAGGGAGAAAGGTCAAGTAACATATAAAGGAAGGCCTATCAGAATTACACCAGACTTTTCACCAGAGACTATGAAAGCCAGAAGAGCATGGAAAGATTTTATACAGACACTAAGAGAACACAAATGCCAGCCCAGGCTACTATACCCGGCCAAACTCTCAATTACCATAGATGGAGAAACCAAAGTATTCCACGACAAAACCAAATTCACACAATATCTTTCCACGAATCCAGCCCTTCAAAGGATAATAACAGAAAAGAAGCAATACAAGGACGGAAATTACGCCCTAGAACAAACAAGAAAGTAATCCCTCAACAAACCAAAAAGAAGACAGCCACAAGAACAGAATGCCAACTCTAACAACAAAAAGAAGCAACAATTACTTTTCCTTAATATCTCTTAATATCAATGGACTCAATTCCCCAACAAAAAGACACAGACTAACAGACTGGCTAAACAAACAGGACCCAACATTCTGCTGCTTACAGGAAACCCATCTCAGGGAAAAAGACAGACACTACCTCAGAGTGAAAGGCTGGAAAACAATTTTCCAAGCAAATGGCCTGAAGAAACAGGCTGGAGTAACCATTCTAATATCGGATAAAATCGACTTCCAACCCAAAGTTATCAAAAAAGACAAGGAGGGACACTTCATACTCACCAAAGGTAAAATCCTCCAAGAGGAACTCTCAATTCTGAATATCTACACTCCAAATGCAAGGGCAGCCACATTCATTAAAGACACTTTAGTAAAGCTCAAAGCACACATTGCACCTCACACAATAATAGTGGGAGACTTCAACACACCACTTTCATCAATGGACAGATCGTGGAAACAGAAACTAAACAGGGACACAGTGAAACTAACAGAAGTTATGAAAGAAATGGACCTGACAGATATCTACAGAACCTTTTATCCTAAAACAAAAGGATATACCTTCTTCTCAGCACCTCACGGGACCTTCTCCAAAATTGACCATATAATTGGTCACAAAACAGGCCTCAACAGATACAAAAATATTGAAATTATCCCGTGTATCCTATCAGACCACCATGGCCTAAGACTGATCTTCAATAACAACATAAATAATGGAAAGCCAACATTCACGAGGAAACTGAACAACACTCTTCTCAATGATATCTTGGTCAAGGAAGGAATAAAGAAAGAAATTAAAGACTTTTTAGAGTTTAATGAAAATGAAGCCACAACGTACCCAAACCTTTGGGACACAATGAAAGCATTTCTAAGAGGGAAACTCATAGCTCTGAGTGCCTCCAAGAAGAAACGGGAGAGAGCACATACTAGCAGCTTGACAACACATCTAAAAGCTCTAGAAAAAAAGAAAGCAAATTCACCCAAGAGGAGTAGAACGCAGGAAATAATCAAACTCAGGGGTGAAATCAACCAAGTGGAAACAAGAAGAACTATTCAAAGAATTAACCAAACGAGGAGTTGGTTCTTTGAGAAAATCAACAAGATAGATAAACCCTTAGCTAGACTCACTAGAGGGCACAGGGACAAAATCCTAATTAACAAAATCAGAAATGAAAAGGGAGACATAACAACAGATCCTGAAGAAATCCAAAACACCATCAGATCCTTCTACAAAAGGCTATACTCAACAAAACTGGAAAACCTCGACGAAATGGACAAATTTCTAGACAGATACCAGGTACCAAAGTTGAATCAGGATCAAGTTGACCTTCTAAACAGTCCCATATCCCCTAAAGAAATAGAAGCAGTTATTAATAGTCTCCCAGCCAAAAAAAGCCCAGGACCAGACGGGTTTAGTGCAGAGTTCTATCAAACCTTCAAAGAAGATCTAATTCCAGTTCTGCACAAACTATTTCACAAGATAGAAGTAGAAGGTACTCTACCCAACTCATTTTATGAAGCCACTATTACTCTGATACCTAAACCACAGAAAGATCCAACAAAGATAGAGAACCTCAGACCAATTTCTCCTATGAATATCATGCAAAAATCCTCAATAAAATTCTCGCTAACCGAATCCAAGAACACATTAAAGCAATCATCCATCCTGACCAAGTAGGTTTTATTCTAGGGATGCAGGGATGGTTTAATATACGAAAATCTGTCAATGTAATCCATTATATAAACAAACACAAAGACAAAAATGACATGATCATCTCGTTAGATGCAGAAAAAGCATTTGACATGATCCAACACCCATTCATGATAAAAGTTTTGGAAAGAACAGGAATTCAAGGCCCAAACCTAAACATGATAAAAGCAATCTACAGCAAACCAGTAGCCAACATTAAAGTAAATGGAGAGAAGCTGGAAGCAATCCCACTAAAATCAGGGACTAGACAAGGCTGCACACTTTCTCCCTACCTTTTCAACATAGTACTTGAAGTATTAGCCAGAGCAATTTGACAACAAAAGGAGATCAAGGGGATACAAATTGGAAAAGAGGAAGTCAAAATATCACTTTTTGCAGGTGATATGATAGTATATATAAGTGACCCTAAAAATTCCACCAGAGAACTCCTAAACCTGATAAACAGCTTCAGTGAAGTAGCTGGATATAAAATTAACTCAAACAAGTCAATGGCCTTTCTCTACACAAAGAATAAATAGGCTGAGAAAGAAATTAGGGAAACAACACCCTTCTCAATAGTCACAAATAATATAAAATATCTCAGCGTGACTCTAACTAAGGAAGTGAAAGATCTGTATGATAAAAACTTCAAGTCTCTGAAGAAAGAAATTAAAGAAGATCTCAGAAGATGGAAAGATCTCCCATGCTCATGGATTGGCAGGATCAACATTGTAAAAATAGCTATCTTGCCAAAAGCAATCTACAGATTCAATGCAATCCCCATCAAAATTCCAACTCAATTCTTCAACTAATTCGAAGGAGCAATTTGCAAATTCATCTGGAATAACCAAAAACCTAGGATAGCAAAAACACTTCTCAAGGATAAAAGAACCTCTGGTGGAAGCAACATGCCTGACCTAAAGCTTTACTACAGAGCAATTGTGATAAAAACTGCATGGTACTTGTATAGAGACAGACAAGTAGACCAATGGAATAGAATTGAAGACCCAGAAATGAACCCACACACCTATGGTCAATTGATCTTCGACAAGGGAGCTAAAACCATCCAGTGGAAGAAAGACAGCATTTTCAATAATTGGTGCTGGCACAACTGGTTGTTATCATGTAGAAGAATGCGAATCAATCCATACTTATCTTCTTGTACTGAGGTCAAATCTAAGTGGATCAAGGAACTTCACATAAAATCAGAGACACTGAAACTTATAGAGGAGAAAGTGGGGAAAAGCCTTGAATATATGGGCACAGGGGAAAAATTCCTGAACAGAACAGCAATGGCTTGTGCTGTAAGATTGAGAATTGACAAATGGGACCTAATGAAACTCCAAAGTTTCTGCAAGGCAAAAGACACCGTCAATAAGACAAAAAGACCACCAACAGATTGGGAAAGGATCTTCACCTATCCTAAATCAGATAGGGGACTAATATCCAACATATATAAAGAACCCAAGAAGGTGGACTTCAGAAAATCAAATAACCCCATTAAAAAATGGTGCTCAGTACTGAACAAAGAATTCTCACCTGAGAAATACTGAATGGCAGAGAAGCACCTGAAAAAATGTTCAACATCCTTAATCATCAGGGAAATGCAAATCAAAACAACCCTGAGATTCCACCTCACACCAGTCAGAATGGCTAAGATCAAAAATTCAGGTGACAGTAGATGCTGGCAAGGATGTGGAGAAAAAGGAACACTCCTCCATTGTTGATGGGATTGCAAGCTTGTACAACCACTCTGGAAATCAGTATGTCAGTTCCTCAGAAAATTGGACATAGTACTACCGGAGGATCCAGCAATACCTCTCCTGGGCATATATCCAGAAGATGCCCCAACTGGTAAGAAGGACACATGCTCCACTATGTTCATAGCAGCCTTATTTATAATAGCCAGAAGCTGGAAAAAACCCAGATGCCCCTCAACAGAGGAATGGATACAGAAAATGTGGTACATCTACACAATGGAGTACTACTCAGCTATTAAAAAGAATGAATTTATGAAATTCCTAGCCAAATGGATGGATCTGGAGGGCATCATCCTGAGGTAACACATTCACAAAGGAACTCACACAATATGTACTCACTGATAAGTGGATATTAGCCCAAAACCTAGGATACCCAAGATATAAGATACAATTTCCTAAACACATGAAACTCAAGAAAAATGAAGACTGAAGTGTGGACACTATGCCCCCTCCTTAGAAGTGGGAACAAAACACCCTTGGAATGAGTTACAGAGACAAAGTTTGGAGCTGAGATGAAAGGATGGACCATGTAGAGATTGCCATATCCAGGGATCCACCCCATAATCAGCATTCAAACGCTGACACCATTGCATACACTAGCAAGATTTTATCGAAAGGACCCAGATGTAGCTGTCTCTTGTGAGACTATGCTGGGGCCTAGCAAACACAGAAGTGGATGCTCACAGTCAGCTAATGGATGGATCTCAGGGCTCCCAATGGAGGAGCTAGAGAAAGTACCTAAGGAGCTAAAGGGATCTGCAACCGTATAGGTGGAACAACATTATGAACTAACCAGTACCCTGGAGCTCTTGACTCTAGCTGCATATGTATCAAAAGATGGCCTAGTCGGCCATCACTGGCAAGAGAGGCCCATTGTACACGCAAACTTTATATGCCCCAGTACAGGGGAACGCCAGGGTCAAAAAGGGGGAGTGGGTTGGTAGGGGAGTGGGGGTGTGTGGCTATGGGGGACTTTTGGTATAGCATTGGCAATGTAAATGAGCTAAATACCTAATAAAAAATGAAAAAGAAAAAAAAATAAAATAAAATATGGTATAGATCTAAACAGAGAACTCTCAACAATGGAATCTCAAATGGCTGAAAACAACTTAAATATAAGTTCATTCTTAGCCATCAAGGAAATGCAAATCAAAACTACTTTGAGATTCTTTTTGAATGCCTAAGATCAAAACAAATGGGACAGCTCATGTTGGAAAGGCTGTAGAACAAGGGAACCACTCCTCCTTTGCTGATTCAGGTGTAAACTTGTACAGACCCTATGGAAGTCAGTATAATAGTGCCTCAGAAGATTGGAAATTGATTTATCTCAAGACCCAGATATATCACTCCTACGCATATTCCCAAAGGGTACCTGATCCTATCACCAGTATATTTGTTCAATTCTGTGGTTTTATTCATAATATCTTGGGACTGGAAAGAACCTAGATATAACTCAACTGAACAATGGATAAACAATGTGGTATATTTGCACAATGGAATCATAGTCCATTAATCATGGATTGTTTGGGCAAATGTGTGGAATTAGAAAAACTAATTATCCTGAGTGAGATAACCCAGAATACATAAATATGATATGTGTTCACTTATAAGGGAATACTAGTTTTGAAGTAAATAATAACTGAGTTGCATTCTGAAGACCCAGAGAGTTTAGATAAAGAGAAGAGATGTAGTAGGGCTACAGAGGTCTTCCTGGGAAGAGGAAATAGAATAGATTTTATGGGTACACTGGGAATGGGTGGGAACAAGATCAAAGGTACAAGACATTAGGTTTAGATGAGATGGGAGGGGAAAGGAGGGGAGGGGAGAAGGGGAGGAGAGGAGAGGAGAGGAGAGGAGAGGAGAGGAGAGGGGAGGGGGGGAGGGGCGGGGCGGGGAGAAGAGGGGAAAGGGGGGGTGGATGGGAAAGGGGGAGGGGAGAGGAGAGGAGGGGAGGGGAGAGGAAAGGAGGGTAGGGGAGGGGAGGGGAGGGGAGGGGAGAGGAGAGGAGAGGAGAGGAGAGGAGAGGAGAGGAGAGGAGAGGAGAGGAGAGGGGAGGGTAGGGGAGAGGAGAGGAGAGGAGAGGGGAGGGGAGGGGAGAGGGGAGAGGAGAGGGGAGGGGAGGGGGGGAGGGGAGGAGAGGGGAGGGGAGGGGAGGAGAGAAGAGGGGAGGGGAGGGGAGGAGAGGAGAGGAGAGGGGAGAGGAGGGGAGGGGAGAGTCTTAGCATGAACACCTGGAGAAAGAGCTGGGACAAAGATAGGGAGAGAGGGAGAATGGAGTCAGGGAGGGAAGAGATTCAGAGAGAATAAGAGTGCAAGAAGGGAGCAAACTGCCCCTTTTATAGTAAGGCCTGCCTATCTGTCTGTTGCCTGGTAACTGCTGGGTGGAGGTAACTGCTGGGTAGAGCTTAGAAGGAATGCTAACAGATACTGTGAGCAAATATTTTACTGCTAGGGATTAGGGATATTTTGTTTCTTTGTTATCTTTGATTAGATTTATTTTAATCTTCTCTTGATCGTATTGCAATTATCATTGTTTCCCCAGTCATTTTTATTATACTATTACTGGGGCCTAGTAGAGAGTTTGACTCAGATATAGTGAAAATTGCCAGAGACCGATTTCTCTCCCTAGACCAATTTTCCTGTAGCATAATGACATACTCCAGGGTCTAAAATTTCAGAGTCGAACTTTTACATTTGGAGATTTCTGGAGCTTCTTCAGTCATAGCCACACGCTTCATAGCAGAACTACTGTGTATCAGATGTGAGAAACAGAAAATCCTGGATGCCAGACAACCAGCAATGCATAGTGAGTTTGTACTTATTCTTCTTCCCCAAGAACTATGTTACACCTAAGTGTACTTTTCTTTATATCTTGATAGAGAGGGTAATAAAAAAAGTTA
This sequence comes from Mus musculus, assembly GCF_000001635.26. NCBI lineage: Eukaryota > Metazoa > Chordata > Mammalia > Rodentia > Muridae > Mus > Mus musculus. Next base: position 70,651,781 of record NC_000081.6, on the reverse strand, counting down.
TATCCAAAGGAAGGTCCTGGGTATTTAACAATCAGAATATGCCACAGACCAAGGCTTGGATTGACCTTAAGTAATGAGAACTACAGATTCTAGCCTCAAGTCAGAAAGGACTTGGTAGAATATTGTGCTGTATACTTTTATGTCAACTTGACACAAGCTAAAGTCATCTGAGAGGGGAAAACAAAACAAAACAAAACAAAAACCTCAATTAAGAGAAAGCCTCAATAAGATTAGGTTATATGCAAATCTGTAGATTTCCTAAGCAGTGATTGATGGGGAAGGGTCCATCCCATTGTGGGTGGTGTTATCTCTTAAAGATTCTTCCTGGGTTCTGTAAGAAAGCAGGCTGAATAAGCCATAGCCAGCAAGCCAGTAAGCACCATCCTTCTATTGCCTCTGCATCAACTCCTCCCTCCAAATTCTGGCCTTGGTGAGTGGTTGGCCTCTGTGTTTTGTATGATGAACTGTTATGAGAAAATGTGAGTGAAGTCAACCCTTCTCTTCCAATGTGCTTTTGGTCATGGTATTTTATCACAGCATAGTCACTCTAACTAAGAGAGATGTAAAGTGCTAAAGAATTAAGAAGAAGCATTGGGTGGAGAAGTTGCTTGTGATAATTGCCATATAATCATGTCTACTGACTAAGGGCGTGTACAGAGATTATGTCTCCTTGCAATTCAGAAGCAATGAGGCTTCACTGTCTCCATCCTTCTCCAGGTAGGTATCCAATGTTTGTTTTCCTTGCTTAGTTAAAAATCATTCTTATCTGTACCCCCCCACACACACACTCATATTTCTTATCTATCTACAGAGAATTGCCTATGATCCTTTCTCAGATAAAATCCTAAAGAATACTTTTTTCATTGAAAGTCCAATAAAAGTTCTTGTATAAAACCTTCAACATACAATGGGAGATGGTTTAAGGAAAGAAGTCTATAGAGGAAAAAATAAAAGAGAAAAGCAGCTTTAACAACCAAAAACAAACCAATAAAGCACTTGCAGGAGATATCATGATGAAAGCAGTGCTGATCCATGGAGAAAAATGTGCTTCAGAGGCTGTCCTTTGTGGCTTCAAGAAGGAGAGAAGAAAGGTGTTTTTTTTTGATGTAATCATACATGACAGGGGAAATATAGATGCTGAGAGGATACTGATGGACTAGAAAATAAAACTAAATTGAGTACTTGAAGAATGTTAGGAAGTCTGTTTTCTTTCTTCAGCTGGTAAGAGGATTCAGATAAACTTGTCAGAAAAAAAAAACACTTTAAACCATTTCTCTATTTCAGCATATACTAATCACAAACATGTGTGTGTGTGTGTGTGTGTGTTTGTGTGTGTATTTGTGTGCATGTATCATATATATGGTACATGATGTATCTATATATGTATGAAGTAGTGATTGTTAATTAAAGATCCAAGAAGCAAACATGGTAAATGCCACCCATCTGATTATTTCCTTAAGTGTGTAGATAACTAGAAGAAAACACATGAATCTGACCAACATACACTCTTGTGAAAGGTCCCAGCTCTTTCTGTGTGACTTTAGGCAAGTAATTTTCTAGTGTTGTAATTCTGTTTTCTTATCTGTAAATCAAGACACCATATTGATAAAAAAGCTGGAGTATTTCTTCTAAGACTATACAGATACATATACATATATACACACATATATATATAGTAGATGATATAAGATAATTTTCATACTGAATTATTACAAAAAGAGAATAAACTGGATAATCATTATCAAGAAAAAAAAAAGGGTTGTATGTTTTGCCTCAGGATGAGAACAGACATCATGAATGCATTGCAGGAAAATGCTAACAGTATAATGGCTCTAAAAGTACTTGATTAATTTTCATTATCATATTTGCTCATTTATGCACTCTTCAACAGATATGTCTAGTTAGTTTCTTATTTTTAGATATTTGAAAATGTGATCTTTAGATACATTACCTACATACCCCAAAGCAGGTGCACTATCTAATCCCACAGAGCGCTGTCTGATAGCTTATCTTTAGTTGTCCATGCTAGCAGTGATACACTTACTTGTACTGACTAGCTATAATGAATATTTTGCTACCATATTAGAGCCACTGAGCACTTCTCTCCCTCCCACTCCTGTGGACCTGCTTCTTTATGCTAAATAAGCACTACTATTTTCATATTAGTTTGTTTTCCCCTGTAGCTCTTCTGTAGATAACCACAGTTACTATGGTTACCTTGATATCTTACTCATTGTTCTATTGCTGTGGAGACTCCATGAGCAAGGCAACTCTTAGAAAAGAAAGAATTTTCTCTGAGGCTTGCTGACAGTTTCAGAGGTTAGTCCAATGTCAATATGGAAGCAGCAATCATTGTGGATGAAGACATATATAGTATTAGAGAAATAGCCAGGGCTACATCCTTAAACCTCAGGCCATGTCTAGAGCCTTTGGGCCTGACATTGGCTTTTGAAACCTCAAAATCTCAGAGTCTAGTCCAAGTGGCATACTTCCTTCAACAAGGCAACACCACTTAATTCTTCTAATCCTTTTAAATAGTACCATTTTACACATTCAAGTATATGATCTGTGAGGACCAATCTTATTTAAGCCACCACACTTGATCATGGAATATCCAGAACATAGGGTTTCATAGGACTCCTTTCTATCCTCAAGTTTTCACTATCCCCCTTTTTTATTATGTTCTCTGGGTCTTTAGTGGGATAATATTAATGTTATACTTATTGTCAGTACTTCACAGTTACTTACTCTCAACTCTCTGACCAGATATGAGTCTCTGTATTACCTGTTGCCCACTGCAGAAATATGCTTCCCTAGCAAATGTTAAGATCATAGTTTATTATAATTTTATTGTGACTCTAACCATCTGGGGTTAAGTAATGCAATATGTGCAGTAAAACTTCCCTTGTGGGTTAATCTTGTACAGATAACAAACTAAGCATTTTACTTCCAGAGGGCTTGTAGAATGCACTGGCAGAAATAGCTTATTCAGTGAGATGAATTGAGAGTCGATATTTCCTTTTTCACATGATACACACGTGACATTATTATTCTAAAGCCACATGTATGAGAATGATGAGTGACCATACAAGACAGTGGAAATTATTTGGCTTTGGAAAGAAATTCTACATTTCACAATTTGAAGGAATCTGAAGGCATCACACTTTGGGAATTATGCCAGCAAAAGGAAGAGAATGGTTTAGATATTATGTTGTAATTTCCTTAGAGATTTGAAATACATCAGAATGGAGAATAGTTATCAGAGGCTATGGAAAGGAAAGAATGTAGCCTTATTGTTTACTATGAACAAACTCTCAGCTGTACAAGATGAATCATTCTAGAGGTAGATGTCAATGATGGCAGTACAGGAGTGTGAAACTAATAAGGTACATTTTAAATGCTGGTAATTATTCTCTCTCTCTTCTCCTTCTCCCTCTCCCTCCCTCCCTCCTTCCTTCTCTCTCTCTTCCTCCTTCCTTCTCCCTTTCTTCCTCCTTCCCCTCTCCCTTCTTTTTTCTCTCCCTACCTCCTCCTCCTCCTCCTCCTCCTCCTCCTTCTTCTCTCTCTCTCTCTCTCTCTCTCTCTCTCTCTCTCTCTCTCTCTCTCTCTCTCTCCCTCTCTCTCTCTCTCTCTCTCTCTCTCCCTCTCTCTCTCTCTAATTCTCTCTCCTCTCTCTTTCTGTCTGTCATATACAACAAAGAGTGAGCAAGAGCGAGAGTGAGAGTGTGTATAGGCTACTTTTATGTCAACTTGACATAAACTGAAATTATCTGAAAGGAGGGACCCTAAACTGAGAAAAAAAATGTTTCAATAGGATCGAGCTGTAGGGCATTTTCACACTATATTTTCATTTAGTGACTGATGGGAGAGGGCCAAAACCATTGTGGGTGGTGCCTTTCCTGGGATGGTGATCCTGTGTTTTATAATAAAATAGACTGAGCAAGCTGTGATAAGCAGACTAGCAACCAGCACCCAACAATTTGTGTGTGTGTGTGTGTGTGTGTGTGTGTGTGTGTGTGTGTGTGTGTGTGTGTGTATGTGTGTGTGTGTGTGTGTGTGTGTGTGTTTGTGTGTGTGTGTGTGTGTGTGTGTGTTCTGCATCTAGGTTCTGGCCCTGAGTTCCTGTCCTGGCTTCCTTCATTGATGGAATATTTGATATGGAAATGTAAGACAAATAACCTTTTTCTTCTCCAAATTGCTTTTTGATCATGGTATTTCATCACAGAAATAGAAATTCTAACTAAGATAGTGTATGTGTGCTTGTGTGTTTATAATCACAATGGAAGGAAAGGAAATAAAGTAAAAATGTAATATTTACTTTTAAAAATGTAAATATTACATATTTACTTTATTGGAATTTACTTTATGGGAATTCTATCTGGCTTTTACAGTATTTGTAAGCATCCCATTTTTAACCATTCATCAAGATTTTTCCATGTAGCAGACATTAGATAAATACTGTGGCAATATTAGCTATGATGTCAGGCCATATCATTGAAGAACAAGTGAAGTAGAGATCAGAGTAGTAAGAAGGGAAAGCCAGAGGCAGTAATGGAAGACTTGAGAATCCCAATTTAGACTGGTGTTCCTAATTTGCAGTCTCTTATCCTAGTGAAGACATTTGATAAACTCCTGGATCATTTAGTTGTCATAAGTTTGTGAGTAGAGGTAATAAGATCTAGTGTCAGGGATTAGAGACATTGTTAAGTATTGCATGATCCAAATGAAATCTTGAGCAAGTAAATAATTACCAATTTATGTCAATAATTCCCTATTATACAGAGAAAATATTTTGTAACCAAGAAATCTGAAATATCATGTAAAATTTGAAAATGTGTAACTCAGAGGATGTGTTGATAATATAGCAAAATTGTAGTCATGTACACTGGGTGTATTTTATCACATTTCTTTGCAGTGTTACCTCTAAAGACATAAAATGGCAATATTAGCTATGTGTTTGTGTATACACACACACACACACACACACACACACACACACACACACACACACACACACACATATATATATACATATATATCTAAGTGTACATATATATTAACATGTGCATATGTATATATACATATATTTATATTACATTACATAGTAAATAAAAATCTCAGTTCTGAAGCGTGAAGAGTATAGTTCCTTCTGTCATCAGCTCTAGAAGCTGCTGCCTCACTATCAGTAATCAGAGATAGAAAATCTTATAACACAGGGCCATAGGCATCACAGGGCTTCTGGAGTTTTCAATTGTCAGCATCTGGTTCACAATACTTAGATATTTTGGGCAAGTCAAAAATGCAAAAGTGACAGCTCTGAGATCATTACAGAAGAGAACAAGGTTGGGCTTCCTCATAGTCTACTTAATGACAATGACCTTGTAGCAGGTGAAAACCTAAGAAACCACCAAGGATCTCATTAGGAATTAGTACCTTGGGGTCATCATTGGAATTCTGATGCTAGTTCTGGATAAACCATAAGACTATACATTTATCCAATTTGCGCTCTATGAATGTTTCTCTGGAATTGCAAACTCCCCATGAATGAGCTCACTACTGGAATGGCTTTCATCAGAAGACACGACATGAGTGTCACTCAGGCTGTCATAACCTAAAGTTAGAACCTTCATAAATCTATTCCATACATGAAATATGAGACAAATATCTATCTGGTGACTTAGAAACAGATTTTAGATGTTTGAGATTCACTTTGGGCATAGCTGGTAAGCAATGCAAAGAGGTTTCTCAGTGTCTCCTTCTCAAAGTGTACTGCCCATTGTCTCACCCTGAATTTTTAACTTTCTGTGATTTTTTTTTCTGTGAACTACAATATAGAACAATTTCCCCCTGAACCTTCCATAGATGTTCTGTCTTAAAATGGAAAGGAGGCACAAAGATCCACAACTGCCATTGCCTCTCTGCCAATGTTTCAAGCAGCTAACCTGTGCGTAAGCACTGCCCAGATCCATATAGCAAGGAGGGGGAGAAATTCATAAATGAGTATATTGTGCAAATGTAATTTTATCAGTCCCACTTTGAGCACCTGGAAGTGCTGGCTTTTCTTAGATCAGAGGCACTATTCACAGAATGTGTTCAGAGAATGAAGCTGATTAATAAGAACAAAAATGGTCAGAATCATTTCTTAAAATTCCTTAAAAATACTGTTTATGGCTATTTATAGATGCAGAATTCAGATTCAAAAAGCAAGGTGTGTGAATTTAAAGCCAGATAGAGCAAAGGACTAAATAAGCAACAGCCAGTTAATTACATATTCACTCTTATTTTTGAAATCACATTTAGCCACTTCACTTGAGAACATCTGTAAGTTTGTTCCTTTAAGCCTCAAAGCCCATTTATATAAGTACAGGGATGAAGGTAAAATGGCTTCCATTCATGCAACAAGCCTCTAAAAATAATTGGATCCTTGAAGTGGACTGTTTCATTTTTCCTTCTGTTTATAACAGACATCTTGAACAAGATGAAATTGGTACTCAGGTGGCTTTAGTGCCAGGAGTAGGTTTTTGCACATTAATTGGAAGAAATCGGTAAGGCTTAGTGACTCTGAATAAAACTAGATTTGTTAAAAAATTAAAAACATCTTCTTTAAAAAATGATCTATTTATGAATTTGTGTTCCTTTAAAACTAATCTGGCCCTTATTCCTAGCTATATTTGTTTAAATGCAGCTATACACTGTTGCACTGTTGCTGTAGAATGACATCATAATTATATACAAAGGATAAGTAATTTGTGCCTCAAAGCATAGACTTAAAGAGAACAAAGACACTTGAGTTCACTCTAAATGATTGTGCTAATGTCATTATTAGTGTGGCTTAAGCATCTGAGTCTCAGTATTCTATAAGGTACAAAAGATACAACTGAGATCTGGAATCTAGAAACAGTCTGCTGTTTGTCAGTGATGTTTCTTTTGGCTTCTTGCTTCTTTTCCCTTGTGTTTTTATTTTTCTTGTAAAGATGATAATATAATGGGTTTTCTTCATCTAGCCCTTCTGCATTGTGTCTTTCACTGACAATTCAGCAGAGAGTTTTCAAGCCTTAATTATGAGCACATTCATTCTATTGTTTCTATGTGGTACAGGACAAGGAAACACAATTAGTAGAATATTGTAATTAACCTTCCTGGTCTGTGTGCTCCTCTAGAACTGAAGCACTGGCTGGAGACCATAAAATCCTTTGTATTACAAGGAGTGAGTCCTGGGATCCATCACCATCAATAACCAAGGTAATTTATTCTGACAAGAGAAGCACATCAGTTTTCTCCTCTGATGACACAGATGGGGAGGAATTTAAATCTGACACAGAAACCACAGACAAGCCATGCTTGCTTCTTCTGCTCTTTCTTCCCTCTTGTCTGACTCTAGTTTGTATCTGTAATTTTTTTCCTTGTTTTTTTTTCTTCTTCTTTTTCTCCATGCCATCTACTTTTATGGTAGATACTATGATATCAATAATTTTAAAGCTGCTCAATAATTTCATTTTATGAAAATGATTACTTTTGTGGCAGGCATACACAAAGTCGAAGTCACAAATCTTTACATGGTTTACAATATCTATTTTTAAAGCTCTGATAGGAAACAATTCTATAAAGAAATGCAACCCACAGTTCTAGAGTCTAAATAGGCTTTACCTATAATCGAATACAGAGCTATGGTAATGGGGAAAGCATAGCTGAAAATTCTGACAAGAAGGTTATATATGTACAAATTCCACAAAAATACTTGACATGCTAGAAATACCTTGATGTGATTGTTTCTTCATTTGTAAAATGAGTTTGTAACATTATGTCACAGAACCTTAGTAAAAATAAGGCTGGTTTAGAATAATAAATAATGGCTGATAGACAGTCAAGACATTATCTCAGTACGGTGTGCTCTTCTCATGTCTGACTCCTGTTCTCTGTGAACTGTAGAGCTATGTGTTTATTTAGAAGTAGGAGAACTAGTCATGAAACTCCATCAGTTAGAAATAAGTATGTAATTCAACTAAGGGTTTACAATAAAAGAAAACCTCAATATGTGGTGTTGAAGAGCAAAAAAGGCGTGCTTTAATGAATAGCTCTAATCTATTTTGCTTTAGTGAAATAGCCATGATCCTAAAATGACTACTATGTGTAAAATTTGTCTTTGAAACCACACAACTTCTAAGAAAATATAAACTTGGAAAGAAGATACTAAAAAAGGTTATCAAGGATTCATCACAGTAGTAAAAACAGAGGATTCAAATAAAATAGTAAAATGTTTATCTGTTTTGGATGATTAAGAGGCATGTGTGTATTATAATAGATTGACTCATTGCATAGGAATATATATGGCATGTATACCCTTGGAATTTAGAGGTTTCTATGTGTGTGTAACTGTAGGATCAGTTTACTTGAAATTAGCAGAATATTATGTCACCACATTTGAATGTGTTTGGTTGTAACAAAGTGTTAGAAAATGTAGTTTTCATGTTTGAAATATTCATATTTCAGATACTATACATAATGCTATAACTTTGCTTAGCAATTTGTCTCATAGACAATCATATATACTCAAAAAATCAATGTTATTTCTAACTTATTTTATTATAGTTATACTATTAGATTATATTTTTACAGCAAGTAGTTTAGCTAAACTAGCCATGAGTCTCATAAAATACTAATAGTGAAGCCATTGTTTTCTGGCTACAGAAGAACTGTATTACAGGATAATGTGTACTTCTACATCGAAACTGTGAGCAAAAAAATAAGCATCAAAGAACACTGAGATTGTAGGATAATTCAGAATTGTCATTGGAGAACCAGAATATAGTCACCTGTACCACTGGAAGAAAAGAAAAGTTGTATAATATGAACTGACTCTAGGAGAGAAGCAAAGGATGTATTCCATTGTTTCACATCTCAGGATACTATTCAGGTGCTAAAATTTTAAATGAGTACTTTTCATAACAATGCCGTTTCTATTACATCATAGTTGTTTAGAATGTGCTTGTCCCAGCTGACATAACAGCCTCATCTGTGATAGATCCTGGAAATTCACTTCCAATGACAAAGAACCTGAGATAAACAATGAATGATAAATTAATGTGCTAGTTCATTGATTTGTTGACAGCAGGAGTGGAAAATGAGAATGGATGTCTAACTTCAATTGTTAAGTGCGGAGCTTGGCTTGAGTTACAAATAGAGAGAGAGTTACTGGGATGCCCTGACCTAAGCTACTTGAATAGCTCGCTCAACAGTAGTTCTAAGTAAATTCAACTTTAACGATAAGAAAACCAGCTTGAGCCATGTGACATATGATGGTATCTACAAAACCTAGCACATAATTTCATCAAACATGTAATGTGTTATAGGAGATCCCTGACAGTGTCTAACTCCCTCCTCCTGAAGGTCTTACATGCATTGCCAGGATGCACAGAATGTTGGTTTGCCAAAAGTTGTGAGTTTGGTTGATGTTGTTTTTTTGTAGGATGAACTTTAGTATGTGATTGCAATTAGAATCCATGCTGTCATCCCTGCTCTATGTCCACATAACACCTCTCTTTTTGTATCTCTGATATTTACTCTCTCAGAGAAACCATGATGATATATTCTGTTTGCTCCATGACACATACCATTAACTAAGACCATTCTATATTTTATTTTCTTCCAAAATATTTGGAACAAATTAATAATATTATCTGGTTCTGCTTTGTAGAACCATTCACTTACTGTTTTAAAACACAAAATAGTGTGCTTCAGTTGAAGTAAAAGAAAAAAATCTCCCGATTTGTATAAATTAGGAATAGGCATCTGGTATACTAAGTGGCCAGTCAGTACCTTCCATTGTGAAGAGCATCACAAAAGTGTTCATTGTTCTAAGAAAATTCTGCCTCACATGACTCCATTCCAGTCTCATTATCAATTTAAGTCTTGTGTAAGATGAATTCTTTTGGCATTGGTACCTTGGGTGTTTGGGGGAAAGGATGGAGAACAATATGAGGGAGTTGAACCATAAAGGAAATTATACAGTTTTGAGTATTTGAGCTTCAAGTGCTTACAAATGTCATATTAGTGGTCACAGTTGAAGACAGCTAACTAGTATACTTTTTATATGTGTTGTTTATATTGATAAGGAAGCTCAGAACTAGACAAATTTGGGGACTAAGATTCAGAAAGGTAAGTTAAGGTCAAGTACGTGTGACTGTAGGTGCTTTGATGAGCTTAGTGGTTACAGACACACACATTTGTGAAGACCACACTGGTAAAGAGAGGGATTTTGACCAATATCTACTGGGAATGCTTTCCCTATAATTAGCCCCTACAGCTCTCTTCAATTATTTTTAAGGTGAGAACATTGTAACTTAGCATTATCACTCTGCCACCTAACCACACAAGTATGAATACTGTGATTTCAGCCTTGCTTTTCATGAATGCTTTTTTCTATGGTATCACAATATGCCAATTTTTACAATCTGCCTTCTCTTGCTATAAGTTACATTTGTTAAATTCAGTCGTTTATTTTTTCAGATGGCTAAATTTGCACCTTCCCACAGACACACACAACTTTAAGAATGTATTCACTAAAATATACATTCATTTTACTAGATATTTATATTCTCAGCATATGGGGATACTGCAACTTATGTAATAACGAGTCTTGTGCATATGTTCTGCACTGATGGATATGTTTTTGAAAAATGTGCCTAACAGGTAATAGAACTTCCCTTCCATGGATCTTTCCTCTGATGGTACATCAGATTAGCCTCCATATCAATGGAACCAAGGGTATTTCCTCCCATGCCATATAAATATTCTTAGCATCTCCATCCTGTCTTTACTTAGTATCTTAGGTCTTCTTACATGTGTTTTGTTATTAACTATACCCATTATTTTACAATGTATTCAAAGCTGTCAAGGTTTGTTTATATCTAGCGTTTAACAGGTGTTATCTAAATATCATTAGCATACCTATAGCAATGGACGTAAATTCACTATTTTCGTATAAATGCTTCATTCATTATTTTTCCACATTATTTTGCCATTTTCAGTGTACTTGGAGAATAACTTATAGAAATGTGTGGAGGTCAATTTAAAACTTTGCCATGTATCCACGATGACTCTTTTTCTAGAAATCTTATTTCTATAATTGTTGTCAATAACATTTATTTATGATTGTTCTCAAACAACATGTAATCTATTGAGAAAACATGCCTGACTTTCTACCAGAGTGTTGTTTGCCATTCGTATTCTGAGTATTAATCTTTGTACAGGTAGCATGCTCACTGTGTCTTATGTTTATATTAAATAATAGTTATTGGGAGAGCAAGAATATGTACAACCTTTTCCAGAAATAATTTCACTAAGTTCTGTTATGCTTGATTGTTTTAAAGGTAACACTTTTAGGAACTAGAGAGTTATCTGTGTAGTTTAAACACTAGGTGATCTGATCATTCAGAGGACCCAGGGTTCAAGTGCCAATGTCCCCCCTGCATCAAACCATTGTCTATGAGTCTGGCTTCAGTCGATCTGATGCCCTCTTCTTTCTTTCTTCTAAAAGTATCAGGCACCCATGTAGTGCACAGACATTTAAATGAAAGAAAAACATCCATGCACATAAAATAAATAAAAGAAAATTTTAAAGATTTATTTTAAAAGAACATTTAAAAATTTCTCAAAGGAATATTGAGATGTGTTTTGTGGGAACTTAACTAATCCTACCAATAAAGTTACAGGAAACAGAACCTTTAAAATATTCCACATTTCTTAAGTATAAATCTGTACTCATTCATATATTATTTTACTTTCCTTTAGAAAAAAAGAAATTCTTTATACTTTTGTGAATCATAGTCATATGCTATATACACACATATATAATTCATGTATATATAATGATGTATATATATACACACATATATATTTGTATATCACATATGATAAATGTTTCTTCAAGTTTAGTATTTAAAAATAGGTTATTTTATGTGTATATCTGTGCAGGTATATGCCACATTTGCTGTTACATGGAATACAGGACATTGTTGGGTACCCTGGAGCTATAGTGACAACAGTTAAGAGAAACTTGATGTCTCTGTTAGAGGTACTAATGCTGTGATAAAATACCATCACCACAGCAACTTGGAGAGGAAATATTTTATTTGGATTATGCTTCAACATCACTGTTCATCATCAAAGGAACTCAGGATAGGCACTCTATGAGTGTAGGTACTTGGAGGTAAGAGTTTATTCAGAGGGCATGAAGGGGTACTGCTTACTGGCTTGCTCATCATAGTTTGCTCAGCCTGCTTTTTCATAGAAACCAGGAAAACAGCCCAGGGATAGTACCACGCACAATGGACTGGACCCTCCTCTGTTAATCACTAATTAATAAAATGACTTTCCTACAGCCCAATATTAGAGAGGAATGTTTTGTAATTGGGGTTCCCAACTTTCAGATGAGTCAAGTTGTGTCAATTAACAGGTACAGTTCATAAAGGTGCTGAAACCAGAACTCAGGTCCGCGAGAAGAACAGACCATTTCCCAAGTGCAAAGCCATTTCACCAGCCTTATAATTGATAATTTTGCATTGATAGTAAATGGATATTTCTCCTGAATTTCTATTTCTGACTGTGTTTCTTAGTTAGGGTTATACTGTTGTGAACAAACACCATGACCAAGGCAACTGTTATAAGGACAGCATTTAATTGGAGCTGGCTTACAGGTTCAAAAGTTCAGTCTATTATCATCAAGGTGGGAGCATAGCTGTGTCCAGACAGGCATGGTACAGGCAGAGCTCAGAGTTCTACATCTTAATCTGAAGGCTGCTAGGCGAAGACTGACTTCCAAGCAGATAGGATGAGGGTATTGAAGCCTACTCCCACAGTGACACACCTACTCCAACAAGGCCACACCTCCTAATAGTGCTGCCATTCCCTGGGCTAAGCATATACAAACCATCACACTGGGCTAATGTAGGTCTACACAAATTTAATTCATCTTTTGTATTTTTATTTTATATCCATAAATCCTGCAATATTCTCTGTCGTTTCATGTGAGGAAATGTATGTGCTTTCTCTGTACATAATATGTATCTAATAAATTTATTGTTCTCGGAAACATAAATTTTAGTCATTTTCTTCCATTGTCCCACTTCTTAGACTTTCCAGTAGAAATTTATATAGAAACAATGATAATGCTGATGTTTTCCATATTTTTCCATCAAGGAAGCCATGTGTAATTTTCAGACTCAGAAAACTCATCTAAACTAAATTTAAACTTGTAAACTAGACATGAATGTGATTGCTGAATTTTTATCTAATAGTATATCTAAGTATTTTAATGTCACCAAATGATGTTATCTGTTATTTTTCAGTGTGATAAAGAGGCTTATCAAATGTTAATCTTGAATTCTTAGCATAAACTCAGTGGGTCTATGGTATAATTTAGAAAAAGAAACAGAAATGCTCTCCCTTCTATTTTTGAATGAACTTGCACCTGTTCATTGTATTTCTTTTTAAAACCTTTCCAGATTACTCTGTTGGTATTAAGATAGCTAGATAAACTATTGGTATATATCTTTTATTTTGTACTTCACATGCATGTTCTATACTTTAATTGTGAACACAAGCTTGTTTGCCTTGATATAGTAATATAGGGGTACTTTAGAAAATGAATATGAATTTTATGATAGTCAAAGAAATATGGCTGTAGGAACATCAGGTGAGTAGTTGGATTTTGACCATGTACTTTCCACAGTATATGCACTATAGATTAAAATGCAGCTAATCGCCAGGTGGTGGTGGCGCACACCTTTAGTCCCAGCACTTGGGAGGCAGAGACAGGCGGATTTCTGAGTTCGAGGCCAGCCTGGTCTACAAAGTGAGTTCCATGACAGCCATGGCTATACAGAGAAACCCTTTCTGGAAAAAGAAGAGAAAAAAAAAAGATGCAGCCAATCATATGTAGCTGTCAAGGTCTTGGCACAAGATCCTGGAAATGTATCCTCTACTTGAAACTGGAAAATATCAGAAGGTACTATAGTTTATCTCTGGATAGGAAGTATATGATCACGCTACTCTCTTACTACAGATTTTTACTACAGTGGATAAGAGTCTTGATTGAGTATCATGTCTACAGAATGTGTCACTGATTTTTTGTTGTTGTTGTTAAATAATCACACTAATTAAAGTGGACAAAAGTGAACAAAGAAACTTAGATCACTTGTAAATATACATAGTATGTTAGGATGATAGTTGTTACTCTCTCACCAACCTTACTTGCATATACAAGTTAAAGAGGAAATTTTTAGTTTGGCTTAAGATTTTAGAAGAGTCAATCCATATACAGTTATTTCTACCATTTTTAGGCTAAGGTGAAGCCTTAGAGAGAAAAAGTGGGGCAGAGAAGAGCTATTCATTTCATAGAAGCCAGAAATGGGTAAGAACAAGACCCTTCTCTGAGAGCATGCTTCTAGTCACCTCCTTGCTCAAGCTTGACCACATCTCCAAAGTTTTCACCATCTCCATATATGCCATCAAATTATGAATACAGGGAATTCATTCACTAATGATGTTGGAATGCTTACTATCTAATGACTTCCCCAAAATGTCATCTATGAACTTCCTGCATCAATAACCAAGCCATTCACATACAAATATTTTAAGAGAAAATATAATTTCTAAGAGACCTAGAATTTTCAATGAGTAATAAGACACATGAAAATTCAATGTCATCCACTTCACTGAAACCTTTAGGAGCCCAGTGTTTTTGAAGATGATGTCCCACATTTCAGTAAATGACAGACCAGTTTCTTGAGTACGGAAGTAGAAGCTCATTGAGTCAGGTAAATCCTAAGTTGCTCATCATGTTGACAGTTTCTAGTAAGCTATAGAAGAAAATGGAACTAAGCAGGTCCTGGCTGAAATGGAAGTAACGCCTCTTTTATAGTCTGATACTATGGCTTCACATATTTAGTGATATGCAAAGTGTCATTTTATAGGGATTTTTTCATATATTATAGTCAAAAGTCCAATATGTAATGCTAGAAAGACAAACTGTTTAGTCATTTTTTTTTGGAAAATAAACAAAATAAAATAAGTCTGATGTTATTGCACCCCAAAAAGAGAAAGAGTATTTGAACAGGAAACATTAGTGGTCATGTAATCTGACCCATACTTCTTCAGATGTGAACACTCAATTCTGGACATGCTCAGCAACAATCTTCCATCAACTCTTATAAATGAGAGATTATAGTTCAATTTGTCCAGTGGTAAATGTTCAGTTGTCTGAAGAGTTGCCTCACATCACAGCAACTTCTATGTTGTTTCCTTGTTTCCTTACCTTCCATTCACATTTATGATATCATGACCCATTAAAAATAACAACAAGCAGTAAGGCTAATACTCTGCCACCTCAGCCTTGTAGATACTTCTACAATATATGGACACCTACAAATGAGAACTTCACACCTTACAGCTGCAGGTGGAAGTGTCCTTGAGATATTGTGTGGTAAGGCATTTTCTCAGTAGAGAATATTGCATAACATGAGTTAGAGACTTTGTTAGATAGAAACATAGCAGACGGTAGGTACTTATTGACTTTCCAGTAGTGGAAAATTACAGTTAGAGATTTGTGAACCTATGCATAGTACATCAGGATCCTTGCAGTTCAGTTGAGTTACTTACAAGTATCTCAGCATGCTCCAGTGTTCAAGAGCGGTTATCCATTCTGGGATGTGACTTTGGAGATGTAGCTGGCGTTGTTTCATTTCTGTTCCTACAAGTAATCCTCAGCCATTTTACCATAAGCAACTCCAATAAAACTCATTGGTTAGCAGCAGCAGCAGCAACAACAACAAACTATCTTGAATCAAAGCAGACTTTAACACATTGTGTATATGAGTATTAGAGTGGACAGAAGAAATGCATGACTATATTGGTATGGTCATTTGTCTGTTAATGATCAGTGTGGAAGGTGGCAAGTTCTGAACATCAGTCAGCTTGTTTCCTACCCATCACTGTATTTACTCATTAGGGATTTGTGGTGGCATATTCACTAGCCATAGGCTTAGTAACATGGAATTTCAATTACTTTGACTGTACTCTAGTGCACCAGAAAGCTGCATCTCCAACTGGTAGTGATCCATCATAGGTCATAAATGCATTTCCTAGTACCCTGTTATTACTTAGGACTACTTTCATCATAACAAAGGGAACAAATTTTCTTACACAGAA
Source organism: Mus musculus (assembly GCF_000001635.26). Classification (NCBI taxonomy): domain Eukaryota; kingdom Metazoa; phylum Chordata; class Mammalia; order Rodentia; family Muridae; genus Mus; species Mus musculus. The sequence continues at coordinate 70,635,575 of NC_000081.6, read as the reverse complement.
AATTCTTCATGTGTATTTCTGTATCCCTGCTTGCAATAGTCCTCCTGCCCAAGACCAGTAATGTGTTGACTGAGACATAGTCAGGGATGTGATTATAATTACATTTATATAATGATGCTAGTCATTACATGGAAAACATAAATTAAAGTTTATATTAATAAACTGAAAGTTATTTAAGAGCCCTCCAAAAAATTAGAATAATTGAAGATATAATTTTGAATAAGTTATTTGAATCTAAAAATCATTGTTTCTTAGGAATGTAGAAGTTTCTAAGAATAAAAATATTTTGTTCACGACAATCCCAAACATTTAGAAATGATAAAAGAATTATGATTAAATAGCATAATGTTGTTGCAATTTAAGAAATATTAGGGAATGTGTACTTCTTATTGACAAATGATAGGGGTTGATTAAGCATGTGAGATGAGCCTGGTTCATATTATTGAATTCAGAATCATGGCTGAGAATATTTACAAACCACACTATATCTATATTCACTCCCACATGGGCACAAATAACAGTAATTACAAAATCGTGCCAGTGGAAGAAATGCCGTGTGAAGAGAAAATACAATATTCCTTGAATTTTACAAAAGCCAGAAAGCCTCCGGTTTATTCATAGGTCTGTTTTGAATATTCACCATAAATTTCCATTGTTTTTCATTTTCTTAATAATCTAACAATAAATGTATCACCTCCATCAGTTTCCATGTATGCATTAGCCTGTAAATGCATAACACGGATAATAAAGCATGGTTGCATTTTTAAATAATTTAAAATCAACTTTGCAATTGCATGCAGATTTAATTAATGTGATACACTTTTAACTCCCTTCAAAGAAACATGTGATATTCCATTGATCACTTGGAACTTGCAGTTGAGAATGGCAGGATATAGGAAAAGGTGTGTGAGAAGGATAGGATAATGTTTTCAGTATCTAATAATTGCTCTCATTTACATGAGACACTTCATATACCAAACAGCCATTAAGCCTCAAAAATCTCACAAAATGTGAAATATTTGTTCAGATATTGCAGATGAAGCAGCCCAGTTTCAGAAAAACAATTAATTTTATCCACATTGCCGAGTTTGTGCAATTACTCTAATGACATTTACCATGGTTTATTTGTTGTTGATAGTTTTATTTCTAAGATATTGAGCACTGTTTAAAACCAGATAGTATTTTTTCCTCAGTGTTTCATGTAAACTAATTTCTGGGAAAATTAAAGATTGGGCTGTAAACATAACTGCCCTTTCACCTTCCAGGTAATATCTTCATATTTCCCTGGCAAGAAGAAATACTTCTATGATACAAATATTGTAAGATGAAAAGATTGCTCTAGAAGAATGTTCAAATTATTCCAATATTAGACATGCCTTATGGCAAGATACCAGCTTTATTTCTAAGCACCTGTATTGGAATGTTACCATGAGGAGACTGATGTCTCAAGATCTCCTGGCTTTTGGACTGTACTGGTTTTCCAATCAATAGTGTCCATCTGTTTGCAATACTTAATTCTCAATAACAATGACCCTCAGATTAGAAGTTGATAATAATTATAAATAGCACACCTATCCTCAAAGCTTTGAAGCATCATAGCGACATTTCATGTTTTCAGAATTAAAACCCTTAGGTAAATGCTCATCCTCATAAAGAAAGGCTCAGCAGTCAGTATTTTGACCTACTTGCTTAGGTTATCTCAAGCTAATGAATGGCAAATCATTCACAACTACTCATGCAAAAACATTCTTACTGTAATTCCATTATCTTGTCTCATGTTGCCTTTGTCTAACAATAAAAAGTGCATTTGGGAGACAGTATGTGACCACAAAATCTAAAATAGGTGCAATGTTATAGTGTATAGGAAGGAAGTTAATTTTGGAATTAAACTATGTAGGTGCTCTTGGAAATACCAGAACACACTTTGGCTGTACAATTTAGAACACTACAAAAAAAAATAACAATCACAGAAAAACACACAGATAATGTGAATAGAAAAAACTATACCAAAAAAAGAAAAAAAAACTATACTTTCTTTCATTCAGCATATGAATTGTACCTCTCAAATAAATGAGCACTAATACAGATGGTATGAAATGAAGTTCAGTGTATCATTGTGTAGTGTTCTTTTATTAGTTTTAAAATCAAAACTATCCCCCTGTATAGAGAGATTGGATATTTAACAAATAGGTAAGTCACTATAGTGATGCTATTGAACTGTTTAAAATTTTGTTTAAAGAAGAACAGACATAATATGTCAAAATTCTACGATGGAGTTCACGATGCGCTTTATACTTTTCTATTTTGTTTATTCTTTCCATTGACACACATATCATAAATTAAGGATGAGACAATCTTGATTGTACTCTCTATATTTTCTTATAACTTTCTGTTGACCTTCATATGAATTTCATTTACACGCTGAGTGACCAAAAAGATCAACTTAATTAGTTAAACTTGAATACTAAGTAAAAAACAATCAGCAGTGAGTCACAGACATTAATTTTGGGCACACTTGGCACTTCAAACCATTTGATATTTTTCCCTGGAAGGCATGTGGCAATTTCTCTAAAATGCAACTTTACGTAGTTCCAATCTAATGTCATGCAATGCTGACTGCATACATGCCTCTGTCCCTTCAGCAGAGGGTTCATGTTCTAGTCAGATAGTCTCCTTCAGAAATAAGGGGTACTCTATTTCTGAATACCCAATTTACAGTTTTATTTTGTACCCAATGTGAAAATTGAATATATTATAGTGAATTTCTATGGCAGAAATGAGTCTTGGATCTAAGATAGGAGAATTACCTATTCAAGTTTCCGCCCAATTTTTGTTTTGTATGTGTTTAACTATTCCCCTCCATGTTTAGCATTGTAAATAATAAATAATTCCTATATTATTGTAAATCTCATCAGATTCATTTTTTTCTTTATCCTAGAAACTGAACCATGAGTCTTCATGTATTCTTTTGCCTGGTAACTGATTCTCAGCACTAGAATAATCAATATAAAACAAATATTTCCTTGCTTAAGATTAGAGTATAGTATTATATGTATACAATTTTATGTAATGTCATGTTTTTCATTAGGAGTATATACGATTTTTAATTATAAATTTTGCCCAGTTGATGGCTTTTTTGGCAGGACAGTCAGTTTTCTTTAAGAAAGTGGCTGAAATTAGATGGCCCCACACCCATTTTTATACAGGCAGCATAAATGGGAATGAAAATTGCTTCAAGAGAGAGAAAGAGAGAGAGAAAGAGAGTGAGAAAGAGAGAGAGAAAGAGAGAGAGAAAGAGAGAGAGAGAGAGAAATGGTGGGTGTAAGTCTTGGAGAGTTAAAGAAAGGAGGAGATGGTAAACATGATTAAAATATACTGATTTAAATTATTAAAGAATTAATTAAAATATTTACTTTTTAAAAGTGAATGGAGGTACCATGAGTGGTATATGTTGCTGATCACAGGAAGCTATGGGTTATTAAATGAAGCTCTACTGTATATTTGTAGGTACTTTCCTAGAGTAGTTTTCCAAGAAGATACCTGAAGTCCTCAAATTCATACATTATGACCATTGTCTTTTGTTGCATCCAGAACTGGATATTAAGGCCCTGTGCTGGCTAGTTATATGTTAACTTGTCACAATCTAGAATCTCTGGAGGAGAGAGAAACTCAGTTGAGAAGTTGCCTCCACTAAATCAGCCTATAGGCAACTGTGTAGGGTGTACTTAAATTATTGATGGTTGTGGCAGGGCCTGGCCCATTGTGTGGGATACTGCTCCTGAGCAGATGGTTCTGAGTTCTACAAGAAAGAAGACTGAGCTAGCTTTGGGGGAAAAGCCAGTAGGCAGTGTTCCTTGATGTCCTCTGTCAGCTCTTGCCTCCAGGTTCCTGCTCTGTTTGAGTTCTTATCTTGACTTATTTCCATGGTGGTGAACACTAGTACAGAAGTTAAAGCAAATAAATTCTTTCCTCTCCAAGTTGTTTTGATCATGATGTGTTATCAAAGCAAAAGTAAGTATAACTTAGACCCTATTTTTGAGTACATTGCACTTTTTGGTTTCATAATATGTAACCATACTGTAAGTGAGCTGGAGGCTCCTGCCTACTGGAAAGCATTCATAGTGTTGGAAGTTGCTATGCAGGCATTGGGAAAAAGAAAGTTACTTATTGCATTTTCTAGTTGTAGACCTTACATTTTATTATAGCATCCTGTTATGTAGGAAATGCTTATTGGTATAGTGGCATGATGGTGATGGTTTAACTAACTGATTTCTGATGAGATCTGAAGCCCATTCCATATAGGGAGTTCATGGTCAGTACTGGGGACATGGTCAAAAGAGGTCATAGGATGTAAGGATGAACCTAATACTTTTGTTTAACTAAATGGACATGTTGGCAAACTGCTTCTTAATTGACCTTTATACCCATAATGTCCCCCACAGCATTGGTCAAAGATGATTGTATTTAGAAGATATAAGTAGTTAATATAGAGATTCATAATTTTTCCAGGACCTGAGAGTAAGTGACAGTTGAGTGTTCAGAGTTAAATAGTATACTAAAATTCCCCTTTTCAAATCTTTTTTTTTATTACGTATTTTCCTCAATTACATTTCCAATGCTATCCCAAAAGTCTCCCACAACCCCCCCCACTCCCCTACCCACCCATTCCCATTTTTTGCCCCTGAATTGGGGCATATAATGTTTTCCTGTCCAGTGGGCCTCTCTTTCCAGTGATGGCCAACTAGGCCATCTTTTGATACATATGCAGCTAGAGTCAAGAGCTACGGGGTACTGGATCTTAACGAACATTATGGAAGAGACAGAAATAATGCAAAACCAAACAACAGTCATCTATGAAATACTGTTTTATGGCCAATACATGGGTGTAACACTAATGAACTCATGACTGTGTTGGTCTACCAAGGGTTTGGAGAAGACTGAGCCAGTAAATGTTTAGCTATAGTATGTAGAGGGTCTGGGCACACGGGCACCACCTAGAAATGCTAATGGATATCAAGGACTGCTCTTAAGGACAAGCCATTGCCTTCAGTGATGCCACTAGTGAGTATTAATGATCCAGTAGAAAACCTACACCTATGTCCAATGCAGCAGTGTGCTTGGCTAAATGCATGAGTCATAAGACAAAATCACAAACAAAATAAAAAGACTGGAAAATGAGGTAGGGACTTGGTGGTGTGAAGGGAGTTTTGTAGGGGCAGAAGGAGAAAGGCAGGTAGACAAATAAGAGTGATCAGGTAATTTATGTATGTGCAGAATTGTCAAATAATATATTGATTTAAAAGGTTTAGGTAAAATGAAAATCTCTGAAAAGATTGAAGGAGTTCCTTAAAGGTTTCATGGCCATTATGTGCTTGAGTTTCAGTGTATCAAATGTCTTAGTTACAAATATTTCCATTCACTCTCCTCTTGTCCTGTAGTAAACAAGAGAACATTGATAATTGTGACTCCAAAGATTCTAATTCTCTCTGGATATACTGTGTTACTTCTAACCGCATTGAAGAAAAAGGAGGAGACAAATATTTCATCTTAGCCCTCATGGCATGCTACCTGCTTCTGCGTGTTTATATTAAGAGGAAGCGTGGTATGTGGATTCTGATGACTATTCTTTAAGAGTGGTTTCTCATTATTTCAAACTTTAAGTAGAAAGTAGAGAGTTACTTTGTGAACCACATCATCAGGCAACATTGGTAACAGAGAAACCACAGTTCAGGTGAAATGATATATTTTGATGTCTGCATAGCCACATGGTTAACCAGGTAACCAAAGCATTGATACTATAGGAATAACTTCACACTCTGCTTTCTCTAACACTGTGTGGCAAGATGATTTTCAAATATTATAAATCACTCAGACAGCATATATTTTAAAATGTTCCTAACCAAACTTTAAAAAAAAAATGTGTTCTTTAGTGGGAAAATAAGGACTCTGATTGCAGAAGTAATGAGTATCAATTTAGAGCCAATTAACTATAACTTCTCGTTCACTGACTCCATGTGTGTACAATCAGATCTTGACTTTACAAATTCATACTTGCTTTAGGGATTTATTAATTTTCTGCTACATGCAGAATTATACTCCAATAAAATTGAGGTATACACTTTTTATAAACTCACATCAGGGTTTAGAAAATCTGAGCATGTCCCTTTTCAAAGTCGAAGTGGCACAAACATCATACTGTATTTAGCTAGGACTCATGTTGTCTTGTGTAAAAATTCAATAAGCCTTCCTCTTTAAAGACAAGTTATTTATAGTCAGCCTTTTCCTCATGGGGACAGGTTTTCTGGTTCTGTGTCAATAATTCTGTGAAGAAAACATGGTGATTACAGCTTGGGAAAAAAGTGGCAAAGGGGGAAATTAAATCAGATTGGGAGTCAAGGTTTTCTCATTTAGTCTGGGGGATGAAAAATAACTTTATTCTAAAAATGGCCAACTACAAAATGAATTTCCTTCCATGGTGCAATGGTTGCAAGGCAAAAGAAGGAATGTCATATATAAAAATGTTGGGCACACAAAACAATGTTTGAAAGTATAATAATCACTATGAGTGTTATTTGAGCACATGCTACCCATACAGAAAAGAGAGAGAGACATAGACAGAGAGACAGAGAGACAGAGAGAGACAGAGAGAGACAGAGAGAGACAGAGAGAGAGACAGAGAGTGAACACACAGAAGCTCACATATGGAGACCGATAGGTTGATAATGATATAAATAAACACAGACATAAATGTACACGTAAACACATAGTATTAAACAGAGTATAGGCAGGTTTGTTTCCCAACCACTTAGTCTGAGTAGCCTGTCAATATAATAAAAAATGTATTATACAGCAAAAATCTTGAATTCTATATTTCTCAGAGATAAAAGTCATCTTGCTCTTTCAAGGACACAGAAATCAGGTAGCATGCCTGCCAGGTAATCATTTAGTCCACTGTAAAACTCTAGGATAAGTGCACTTACAGTGGTCAGAGAAGATTTGTTCCATATTGAATAGTGTCCAATAAAAGAGAATTCATAACGAACAGGAGATAAATACAAAGCACACTTCCTGTTCCTAGTGCCCTTCTAGAAGAAATGAAAATGACTATCTTTACAAGTTCCCTTTCAAGTCTATGCAGGCTCAGAGTGCTGAGCTGCTTCACCATTCATCTCCAGATGCACATTCTGTTCTCATCCTCTGATTGTGAGCATCTTCTAATTGTATAAATTGATGTTTTGGCTTTTGCATCTTCCCCCAATTACATTATCACTTGATACCAACTTTTTATTGAAATAATACGGAATTGAACAGTGGAACACATCAGGGCAGGACAGATGGCCATCACCAGTAGACTGGTAGTGAATGAAAAATCCATCTCAGCAACAGTCTGAGACACTGTTCAATCTGGGACAAAGACTGGTCCCACAAACACAAACACAGACTCAATTTTCTTGAGCTTCACACACATGCATATACTCACACACACACACAAACATACAGACACACGCACACAAATATATACATATATATATATATATAATATATATTGTACATGGTTACATACAGTATAATCATAATCACCACTCACATTACCATCCTTCATGCCCCTATTCGCACTGACCCTCTTCTACCTTATATCTAATTCCCCTCCCATGTTTGTGCATTTCTGTTAGTGCAGATCTTATGTAGGTAGCCATCACTGATAATTCTTATTATAGTGGAACCTATCCACTCCAACCCGTTGCCAATTTTGGCAGGGTAAATTTCCTGTTAAAACTTTGCTGTTAATCTTTTGGTATTTTTCCAATTTTTTTTAGATATTTTCTTCATTTATATTTCAAATGCTATCTCAAAAGTCCCCTATACCCTCTGCCCCTGCCCTGCTCTCCTATCCATCCATTCCCACTTCTTGGCCCTGGCGTTCCCCTGTATTGGGGCATATAAAGTTTGCAAGACCAAGGGGCCTCTCTTCCCAATGATGGCCGACTAGATCATCTTCTGCTACATATGCAGCTAGAGACATGAGCTCTGGAGGTACTGGTTAGTTCATATTGCTCTTCCACCTCTAGGGTTGCAAACCCCTTCAGTTCCTTGGATACTTTCTCTAGCTCCTCTATTAGGGGCCCTGTGTTCCATCCAATAGATGACTGTGAGCATCCACTTCTGTATTTGCTAGGCACTAGCATTGCCTCACAAAAGAGAGCTATATCAGGGTCCTTTCAGCAAAATCTTGCTGGCATGTGCAATAGTGTCTGCATTTGGTGGCTGATTATAGGATGGATCACTAGGTGGGGTAGTCTCTGGATGGTCCATCCTTTAACTCATTCCCATCTTCCAAGCAACATTTAATTGTCTGAAGGTTGTCTAAATGGAGCAGAGCTTCCATCACCCCTCTCCCCTATGTGCTGGTCACAATGTTGTGTAGGTTTGATGGAGATGACTACAGCATCTGGGAGTTGATGTGTCCAAAGGGAATGGCATGCTCAGAAGACAGCAGTCCACTTTAACCATCATCTACAGCAAAGAGAAGCTTCTCTAACAAAGGTCAAAGGAAGTATTTATCTATGCTCATGAGCACAAATAAGTAGAAGGCAGCTTTAGAACATGCCCATTTGGCATAATGACTTACTAGGTTAAACATTATGCTCTATGACCTCGATTCTGGCTATACATATTAAGGAAATCATTTATTACACTTGGTATTTCTTCAAGTTACCTAGAATTATGTTATATGTTCCCATGTGCAAACTTGTAATCTATTCACATCAAGACATGTCTTCAGTGAATGTAACATCAAGCAAAATGAGGCACGGAAAAATTAAGTTTTTAAGGAAGCAAAGGAAAAATAACATGTTAACTGGTCCCACTTCATGATCATATATTGGACAGATGAATTTTGAAACTCAAGTGTCAACTTATCTTCATCAGATCTAAGGCCAGTCCTTTCCCCCAGATCCAGCGCTCTGTCATCCTAGCAGAAAAATTCCAAGAATTCCACACACTGTCACCTGACACACTTTTATAACCCATCCTACCTAATCACCCTGAGAAGACTGACATACAATGTGCATCCTCCAATCAGCCTGTCAAGCAGTTCAATGAAGTATGGTGAAGAAGGCCTTCACTGCAGATGGGGACCAGATTTCTGCTAGGTCAACCCAGGAGATTTAAGAAACCACTGATACTATGTTAAGCACTAACCAAGGCCTTGTATAGCAGACTTTTTAGTGCAAACAAACCTGATGCAATGCCCTCTGTTTCTATGGCTAGTCAGTATCTTTTGTGTGGTATTTGTTTCTTATCCTAAGGCCCAAGGTTTTCAGCTCTGAGTTGATGGGGCTTATGGTGCTATAACTCATCCTGTCCCATCTGAAGGTCAATCCTGGTCACCAATGATGTATAAGTTTTCTTCATTTTTATACTCTATATTAAAGAATTTTAAATTCTAAGAAATTGGAAGCCCTAAATGCATTTTTGATCTCACGTTTAGCTTTTCTGTGATAAAGGGAAATGAGATCTCAATAAGGAAAATATAAAATTTCACTTTGTGTTCCTAACCTCAAATACTTAGGTCAACCTTTGGACAGTTTCTCTTCATTTCTTCTTTCTGGCCACAAGAGACACAAATTACACCAAGTCAACTCATGTCCAGAAGCACCTAACAGTTTAACCAACATAAGTTGTATCCCAGGATGCCCAATGAGTGAAGAAAACAGGCAAGATATTTGTCCCATGATACTTTAGATGCGTTCTTTCTTTTGCCTCTTTTCAATTTTATTTTCCCTTCTGGTTCCTTAGTTACCAACAATAATGACTCTGAGACTAGTAATTATTAATGCCTATGTCATTAGTATTGGCTCATTGTCTAACTAGCTTGCAACTTATTTAATCTCTTTAAACTATTCTATGTCTACCACATGCTTAGCTACTTCTCCTGTCCTGAACTGCTTCTTACTTAGCATCCCTTCTGCTGGTTTACCTCCATCTTCTCATGAAACTAATTAGTAATTATTAAATGCCTAGGTCATAAGTATTGACTCATTGCCTAACTATTTTGTAACTTATTTAACATATTTAAACTATTCCATGTCTATAATATGGTTAGTTTCCTCTCCAGTTCTGGCCTCTTTCTTACGTAGCATCTTCTCTGCTGGCTTACCTCCATCTTTTCTCTGTTTCCTGTGTCTCTCTTCTCTCTCAATTCTTTCCTTGTCTCTCTTTTATCTTTTACTATTTTCCAGAATCCTCTCTGTACGTGCCAGTGTCTTACCTCCTATTTCCTGCCTCAGCTCATTGGCCATCGGCATTTTAATTTACAGGTGATGTTTATATGATTAACTGGTATTGCCTCTGCTTTGATTATCAGCTTCAAGGTACTAAGGTATCCTATTCTCTAAAGGTTTTTAGGTAAATTAAATATATCAAAATCAAAAGGAGCATATAATTTCATAGACATGTCTCATTTTATTCCTGGATAAAATTCCTTAATAATAGTCCTCTTTTCTCTGAATTCCTCATTATATGCTGTGTAAACATCAGTGTGTATGTTTAAGATGCATATTACTACAGGATTAACTATGAAACAGAGTTAGAAGCAGCCTTTAAATAACAGTGAAAATAACCTATTCTGTAGCTAAAGTCCTACTTTGAATTTTATATGAGGAAAGTTTATAGATCAAAAAAACATTATAAATTTTAGAGAACACAAATAGCCACATGTTCATGACAGTGAACATTATGTAAAGTTTCCTGATCTAAGGTGTTGAGAACCCAGGGAAGAAGTATTTTTAGTTATGAATGGCCAGAAGAACTTGGATGGTTGTCTGTGGATTGGGTCACAATGTTCCAAGTCATTCCAGTACTTAACATTATCCCCAGAAGGTTGGATTTGTGAAAACCAGTGGTCCAGTTGGGTCTTGCACTCACTGTGTAGCTGGTTCTTTATGCCTCATTGATGACTCTCCATTGGCCACCTCACTCCAGGCAGTTGGAAATATCAAAACAGTCATTATTGTTGTAATGAGCTTTCATGTTTAATAGCTTCAAACATGAAGGATAGCTTGCTTTTCGGAAAGCCATCACTCCAACATTATGGTTCACCACCCTTGAGGTAGCCAGACATCCCACACTCTGCTATTACTGCAGCCCCGATTACACTGGGGAAAAGGCATGCAGGTGCTTTTAATCAGAATGGTTAGGTTAACCAAACAGCTGCCTAAGAAGTGGCTATTTCTCTGCAGTTTCCAGAGTCCTTCAGCAAGGGTATTTGGAGCATGTCCTTACAGTTATTAGTTTAGTAGCCATATACTAATAAAATCTGGCTTTACTTGACAAATCAGGATATTTTCTGAAATATGCCTCAATAGGTAGTTTTATTTTTATGTGAACATCATAGAATGACTGCACACATTAACACCTCAAAAGGATAGCCTTTACTCAGGATTTAATGTGTTTTATTTACATGGAAAAGCTCATTGCCCCTGGGACCAAGAGGAATAAAAGAGCCAAACATTAATACAACAACAGGGGAGAAATGAAACAATCACATGGTTTACACAATTTATACAAGGCTGCTACTGGGCCCCATGGTAGATTGTTTTACAGTAGCTGTTTTAATGAGTATAGAGTCTGTTGTCTAAAACAGAAGTAAAAATAATAGTACAATATATACATAGAATAGCAGTATACTCATGTATTAACGGGCATATTTTTTACTATACTTAATTGTATACACTATGTATTACTACCAGTACAGGTTTAATTTCACCAATGTAATCATATCACATAAGTAATAATATCTGATATGGAAATAGATGTTATGTTTCTGTGTAGTAGAAAAACTTCCACGTAAACTTATGATTTCTCATGCAACACAGGCAACAATAGTAAATGTTAATGTAACAATGTCAGCTAGACAAAGAAAGGCATTGGGTCTCACTAGACTTACATGGTTCAAGATAATTTTTCATGCAAGCCTGTGTTATACCTACACTGAGGATTATTTGCAACACCATTTGTGCTTAGAAAAGCATATTTCAAGAGCTTTAATCAGAGTTGTGTTAATTTTGTATGATTTTAATGCAATGACTTATGCATCTTCAGATTTAATTAATTAGAAGAGAGCCTAATACTGTCAGGGTCACAGGATTGTAGCTGAGTTAGAGCTGTGGAATTAATCTGTTTGTAGAAGACTTTGTTTTTTATATTTTTAAATTTATTCCTTTTAAAACTTTTTTCTGGGGGTTATTCATTTATTTATGTATTTTGAAACTAGGCCATGTATCCTGGGCTGGACATGAACTCACCATGGGGGCACAACTTGAACTCCTGATCTTCCTATTGGTGCTAACCTTCTCATTTTATACAGTGCTGGGAAGAGAGCTCAAAACTTTGAATGCTAGACTATTATTCTATACCTGAGATATGTACACAGCCCCTTCAGTATTAAAAAAAATTTCAATAATTGAAATAGATATAAAAATGTAGACATACAACTTTAATTTGTGCATTGATATGAGGAAACAAAGATACCCATATTCTTTTAACTATCACTATGAAGATAGATATCCATCAGTTTTCAAAGCTTTATTTTGTTTTTTTTTCTTTGTTTATGGAAATTAAACATTGTATAAGCTCTCTCCTCTTTACATAGCATAAAAATGTGCAATGCACTGTATTATTATATGGGTAAAAATACGTATATAACAGAACTTAGGAATATCTTGGAAAGATACATATTTTATCCCATGTTGAATATTTTCATGTGTTTCTCAGTCCAGAAAAGTTCCTTGGGGTCATCTACTCTTTCATACCTTAGCTAAAGAATTCAGTCTTTGTAATTGTAAATGTTGCTTCAATTTTCCCGAGAGGAAGGGATGAAATGAGAGCCAGCCATACCCAAGTTTTACAAATACATGAGTTGAGCTGAGCCCAGAGTGTTTCTATCCTCTGTTTTAACTATTCCTAGGCCTAGACCTGGAATCTACTAGCCTCCATACAATCTAAACTTCTACAAGCCTGGGCCTTAAAAGCCTCAGCTTCCAGCTCTGTCTACTAACCTAGACCTAGAATGTTTCAGCCTCTTAGACTTACTGTTGAATAAACAGTCTTTCTGACGTTTTCTGAACACTGGTGGGCTGCTTCAACTCAGCTGTTCTGGTCTAAAGTCCTCCAAAATGACTGATTCAAATCGGCTTCTCTTGGATTTTGAATGAATTGCTTTTCTTAGAAAACTGCCTCTGAACTCCAAAAACTGTACTGCTCCAAACTGAACTGAGTGCATCTACACTCAACTGCACTGCAATAAATTGGACTCAACTGAATTGAACTCAACTGAACTGAACTCAATAGAATTGATCTCTCATCCTCCCCTCTCTCTCTTATATATCTCCTCTTTATGTACCCTCTCTTCCTTATCCTCATGAGAGTTGGGTACATCCTATTTTTGACTCAATATGTCAAAACTATCTCTGATTTATCACTTTGTCTGCCCCTCAATTGGATATCATTGTTTGGGATTGCAGGTATGTACTAAAGTGATGTCTGTATTCCAGCCAAGGGGATCAAAGATGTGTACTAAGGGCGTGCCTATATTCAACCCAGAGGGATTAGAAGTGTGGTTGGTGGATTCTAGCCAGATTATATTTTTGAATGTGATCCCTTTTCAATACAGCTATATTGGTGGATTAAATTTCCTCCACAAGTTTTCCTCAGGGACGTCCCATCAATTCCCTTAACTAACTGTCTTAATTAACTGAGGGTATTCTGCATTCTTAGTTATGCTTATTAGCTCATTGGAAAAGTTGAAGAAATACTGTATATTTTTACTTTATTTGCCTGCTCATCTTCTCAAGGATTATACTTTTTGCCCACAGTCTTAAAACAGAAATTAGAAACAAACAGTCAAACAAAGGTGGGAAGGCTGCCAGACATAGTTAAAACTCTGAGTGTTAAATTTCTCTTGATGTGCCAGTATCTTTTCTCAGAGGGAAACTAGGAGTCTCTTGGGATCTTTACTCTTCTCTTCACATCCAAGAATGATTTCATGGCATTCCTTTCTTCTCAAGCGTGGAAGATACCATTTTCTTCCTTCTTTATATTAAGTCTCCTTTCTGTTCTTAAATTTATCAAAGAAATTTGCCTCAAAAACTGTTGGATGCAGTATAAATTTAATTCACCTAATACTACATAGAGATATGTTAATTTCAGGAAGCTGTGTCTGAGTCATTTTATCAGGTGTCTGACAGTGACATTCAATAATTCAGCAATGTCAAAAACTATTAATGCTCATAAACATGGGTGATATGAGTGACTCAGAGAATGAATGCATACCTTTGTGTTAGGTAGAATAACTTCTTTGTGGGGATTTACAGATGAGCTTCCAGAAAGTTTTACTCTTAATTCTTTACTCTTATGAAACTTAGCAGATACATACTACTAGACAGAAAGAGATAGTGGGGGCCTCAATATTTCAAAAAGGAATGGTTAGAACAAAATAGAATATAACAACATTACTCCAGTTACACCTCTCATGAATGGATTTACTGGAGCCTGGAGAACCAACAAAGGATGTGAAGTATTATAACAAAAGATTGGTTCTTGTGACTGTCTACACTTCCTGTTCTCTATTCAGAAAGAGCTCAAACTCTATTACAACTATGACATTGTTGTCATTAATCCCAACCTCTTTCACCATTGTACGATTTCATTTGCATATTCAAAAATCATTTTTACAACTCGGGCAGTTTTATAGCTATCAGCAGTCAGTCACTGCGTATTGGACAAAATACGTCATACAAAATACTGTTTAGAGCTAGGAAGAAGTTGACCATAAGGGGAAAGGATGCCAAAGAACTCCTGAATGAAGAAAGTAGCTAAAAATGCTGTATTAGAACAATAACTTTCTTCAATAGACTCTTTATTAATTATTGCAAAGTAAGGTCAGGAAATATAAACTGAAACTCATTTAGTAAGTCCATAGCTTCACCCTCTTTTTATTTAGATCCAGCAAATAATTTAGTGTTATTTTTAAAATTAATAGACTTAAGGGCAGATGGTAGAACAGTTGAATTCTGTACCTCATTCAACTCCTCTGCTATCTGTTTAAGAATAAATTTAAATTTCTCTCTTCACATTTTTCCCTAAGGGGCTTTACTTTTTCTGTAGATATATGTTTTCTACATATATGTTATCTTCCATTTCCTAGAATGAAAACTCTTGCACCAATCTAGAAAACTAAGAAAGATACGGGGGGGGTGGGGGGTGTAAGAGGAGTATCATTCACACATATTGGGTATAAGAAAAAAGAGCTTGGAACTTGCAGGCAACCAAGCAAGATATTATGTACTAAATGCATGTTTACAATGATGTACATATAACCCATTTCCCAGAGGTCACCAACACACATTTTTAAGATACCCAATTCCTACTGATATGGTATTGTGGCATTTCAGAAACATTTCCTCATTTTGCTGTGTATCATGGGAGATACGATTGGATTTTGAATCAAGAAACTGAGTTGGCAATGGGGATTGTCTATTCTGATGTTAGAATGATGTTTGGAGTTCCTACAGTCCACTTCTGATTGGATCTGAACCCTGTAGAAGAAGCAACCCCTTGCCTGCTCTGTCCATTGACTTCAGCTGAAATATGCTATCCTCTACTTGGATTAGGGCTTCTGGTACTCCGCCTTTCAGAATAAAGGTAGCAGCATATCCCCAGCTTTCCTAGAAGTTGAACCTTAAGACAGAAGGTCATGAAAGTATCCCTTGTCACTGATACTGCATATCCCAGTTTAATGCTAAGAATTATATTAGTCAGGTAGACAGGTAGAAGAATGGATGGATGGATGGATGACTAGATGGAGAGTTAGAGCATGGACAATGGGTGTGCATATCTCTTCCTGAGTCTATATCTCTACAGAATCCTCATGACTACATAGGACTGATGGTTAATAATCTTAAAGTTGATCCTGTTTAGATCAGATGATATGGAATGCCAGATCTAGCACACAATCCCCTAACAGAGTGCTTTGACTATTATTAGAAAGTCAATAAATATTATTTCACTAATAAATCTGATGAACAACCTTGAATCAAGATAATTCTACAAGTCCCCATTCTTCACTATAAAGTAGTGTTTTATGGAAAATAATTCATAAAAAATTAAACAATAGCTAGATGGAATATAATGAAAGGGATCTAGATTCTCCTGATATAAGTCCTAATATTTTTCATATGACTATTATTATACTGATATTAATTAGGATGAATAAATGTATTTGTGGCACAAACTTCCATGAGTTACTTCTTAAATGTTTAGTGTCTGAATATTTTATTTGTCATAAGCTTAAAATTTCAATTATTTGAATGTCTAAATCAGTAAAAAAAATCTATTTCTGATAAAGCTTATAAAGGTTAAATAAGATAGAAAATGGGGAGAAAACAAAACTTTTAATATATAAGAAATATCCAATAAATGGTGAATGATTTTGAATTTCAAATCTTTTGATATTATTTGTTTTAAGAAGGACGTGTATATTCTTAAAGCTTATAAAATTCTTTGGTCAAGCAGGAAGTGAAGTCCTGGCTTCCTCTTAATTAAAATAACTGATTCATAATATCTTCCATATTCTGTTTCCTCCACATTTGGAAAATGAATAAGAAAGTCGGGGTAAAGTCAAGCATTAAAATATCACAATATTTCCTTAAAACAGACTTGTAAAATGTAACCCGTACAGAGCTAGGAGAAAGGAGTCAATATGAAAAGGAGATGCGTGATTTATTGGTTTTCTTTCTCAAAGCACCATGGCCAAACAACATATTTTCTTATTTCCATTTTTGAAGCAGGATGGATTTTTTTCTTTCCTATGAGCTGAAATATAAACAACAAAGACAGGAACAGAGGAACAGTGTCAGTATTTTGTCTGAAAATTCCAGGTCCTTTATTGTGTTTGCTTGTGCCTCTCTGGAAGTTTTGAGGTTATTTGACTATGTGGCATTTTATGCCTTCTTTTCTTCCTTTTGTTATATGCATGAGTTATTTCTTCCATGATGTAGCTCAAATGCCATCTCTGTGATTCACAGGGCCATAGACTAGTGAAAGGATGGAGACTCACTCAGTTTACTATCCTGTCAGTCATTTATTTTTCTCTCTCAGCTTTTGCTGTGGTTTTGGGAAAGATATATCTTAAATTATGACTGCTTGTTTTCTCAGTCCCTCTTGTTCTTCTGGCAGTAGAAGCTGTCCATCCTCAGGTGTGTGAGAACTTGCCCCCATATCGTCAAGTAAAAATAAAGGCTTAGAGAAATACAGAGATCTTCATTCTTTCTTGATGAGCACATACTATTGTGGTTAGGGACGAAACAGAAACACAGAAAGACAGCTACAGAGAACAGAGGAAAATAAAAAGTGGGCAGAGATCTCCAGACAGAATAGAAGTTAGAACATGAACAGATTCTGAGCCTAGTAATTTTCATGTTTGTGCCAACTATACCAATGATCCTACTAGCTGCACTGACTCTAGAGACATGAGCACTTGTCAGCTTTTTAGAGATAACTGAACAAAATGCTGTGTCATATAGATATACAGAACCACAAGAAGTAAATTAGACCAATGATTAGCGGTAAAACATAAGCCAAGAAATCTTGCAATTCTCCTTTAGTGAACAATAAATAGGGATCATCTCCCAAAAATTTAGTCTGCTTGTTACTATTTCTTTTAAATTACTATATCATTGCTGTAATAAGATATATGAATAGTCATTTTTAAAAATACAGACATCATAAAGAGAAAAACACATTTTATGTATGAATGTGGACCAGAAGAAATTATATATAACAGCATGTTTTATATTTTTATTCTCTCTTTTCCTTTTCATATCATAACTCTCACTTCACAAACACTCATGATGTGGTTCTAATTTTTCAGGACCATCAGGAAGTTTTGATATTAGGAATCAATCCTATTAATCTCTGTGGGCCTGTAGGCTGTAGTACAAGATAAATAGAAAACTATACTTTTCTACATAACTAATGTCATTCGGTTTACAATTTCCATTTTTTGTTTGTTTGTTTGTTTGTTTTTGTTTTTGTTTTGATTTTTTAGAAATTTAGGCTATTGGTTTTTTTGGTTTTCTTTTTTTTTTTCTTTTTGGCTATCAAAAATATGTTTGTAAGGATCATGAGTATAGATTAATTATGTCTAGATATTCTTAACTTGTGAATGTTATCTTTCCTCTTAAATACTGAATTACTGTTCATACAGTTACTTTTATTGGTGGTGATGAGAGTAATTGTGTTACTGTTATTGTTGTTGCAACTGGCCATGTTGCTGCTGCTGCTCATCTTAGCTGGCACTGGTTGTATTTTATTGTTATTGTTGTTGTTACAGCTGTTGGTAGTAGTGTTCATGGTGGTGTTTACAGAGCTGTTGTTAATGTTGCTATTTTAGTGCTATTGTTGATAGTGTGTTTCTTGTTGCTGTTGCCTTTTTCTTTCACAGAACTTTTTCACATTAGCTTTGGATGTTAGAGAACTTAACTTTAACTGGAGTAAAAGCAAAGGCTAAAGTCACAAACACTTGCAGAAATCTCCACAGGGAATCCCTGCAGTAACTGGCAGCTGCACCATGGTATGGCCTACAGCTTTGTTTTCCTTTCTTCCCATCTCTACCCATGGCTCTTTCACTTGTAGGAGTAAGAACCACACTGTTAAGTTCTTATTTATAATCATAACCAAAACAGATCCACACGGAGGGAAAAAATCATACACTGTAAAAGAAAATAGATTTGTCATCATATTTAGAATTGAGTTTACTTATGCATCTATCCATGGAATGTTTCTGAATCAAACTCTTAATTTGTATTTATTGTTCTGAAAAGTAAATGTGGTCATTTTAACAAGAGTATTTTTTAATAGTACTTATCACAGAAGTTGGATGTTATATTACAGAAAATGGACACTCTTCCTCCTTCTAAAGTTGACTTACAGGGTTTAGAAAATAAAAATGTAGATTTGAAATCTAGATAACTATATTTGGTTTTGGCAAAAATATGTTTCTTGAAATGTGCATAATGTGGATGATTTCTTCTATAAATTTTATTATATCTGCCATAGTAAATGGGGCATAATAATAACAATACACAGAAAATGTAAAATTTGTGTGTATAATGGTAGTTTCTAAGATCTCTAATGACTTCATAATATCTTAATTCCCATAATGTTCATAAAAAGCACATAAGAAGTGACCATAAAAACTAAGATAATCAGTGGGTTACATCTTGCTGAGTTATTGATCAAGAGAGTCCCATGGATCCATTCCTCATAAATATCACAAGCTATTGCCAAGGCTATAGGTTGATCTCCACAGCCTGATGGTTAGGTTGTATTCTTGGGGATATTTATTTCATCACACACTATGGAACTTTGAGAGATACATAATTAGAAGTTTCCCCCTTATTATCTAGTTTTTATGGTTCTAGAAAGTCCCTTGTATCCTATTAGAAGATGAAAGTAATCCCACAGGTATGAACCCAATTATCTACAACAACAAACTGCCTGAAAGATATATTAGTGCAACAGTGGCACAAATGTAGCAGGAATAACTAACTACTGTTTGATTGGATTTAAGACTCATACCACAAGCCAGAATTGCTACCTGACATTGCTAGAGCAGTTAAGAACCTGTGATTACGTAGGTTCAGAGCTTAGGGGAAAATACAATACTTTGCTAAAGGAACATAATAATCAAATGAATCCTAACAACCTATTGCTGTATATGTAGATCAGTGCCTCACTCAATTCATATTAGAGAAGCTTTTACCTGCAGTACTTTGGGATTAACTCAGATCTAAGCAGTATAAACAGTATGAGAGAACTTGGATGTGGTGTCTTCACCAAACATCTTGCCTCAAAGTCCAGGGATCAATGTGAAGTAGGAGACAGAAAGATGTAAAAGCCAGAGATGGTAGATAAATACAAGGAATTAGTGTCTTCCTGACATAAGGACTCTTGCACGTATAAACTCACAGAGATTATATCAGCATGTAAAAGACCTGTGTGGATACTGTCAGAAAACAACACAGGGTCTTTGCCTTAATTCAAAAAATTTTTTGCAAGTGATACCTCTTGGCAAAGGAGAAATCAGCTTATTCTAATGGAGTTTCACAGAATATATCAACCAAAATCCAGGGCAGGTCCTATGGCTAGGAAATGTAAAACAAGCTATTGTTTGGGGAGAGATTATTTTGTCTTATTTGGACAGTTTTGTTTTGTTTTGTTTTGTTTTTGTTGTTGTTGGTTTTCTTCTTATTGTTGTTGTTGTTTTTATTCTTTAATTTTTATTTTTTACAGTCCAGACTTTATCCCCATCTGAGCCATGCTCTGACTGTTCCACATCCCATACCTCCTCCCCACACCCCCAACTCTGTCTCCAAGAGGATGTCTTCACCTCCCCAACACACATACCCACCCCTCTAGACCTCCCCACTTCCAGGGTTCACAAGTCACTTGAGATTTAGGTGCATCTTCTTTGACTGAGTCCAGATCTGGCAGTCCTCTGGTGTACATATGTTGGGGTCCTCATATCGGCTGGTGTATGCTGCCTGGTTGGTGGCTAAGCTTCTGAGAGATCTCCAGGGTTCATGTTAGTCGAGACTGCTAGTGTTGCTATAGGGTCACCTTCCTTTTAACTTCTTCCAGCCTTTCCCTAATTCAACCATAGTGATCCCCAACTTCTGCCCATTGGTTGGGTATATATATCTGCATCTTACTCTTTCAGCTGCTTGTTGGACCTTTCAGGTAGCAGTCAATATAGGCCCCTGTTTGTAAGTACACCATAGCATCACTAATAGTGTCAGATACTAGGGCCTCCTTTGAGCTTGATCCCAATTTGGGCCTGTCACTGGACCTCCTTTTCCTCAGGCTCTTCTCCATTTTTATCTCTGCTGTTCTTTCAGACAGGAACAGTGCTGGGTCAGAAATTTTGACTGAGATGTCGACCTCATCCCTCCACTTGATTCTCTGTTTTTCTCCTGGAAGTAGACTCTACATGTTCCCTTTCCCCATTGTAGGGCATTTCATCTAAGGTTCCTTCCTTTGAGTCCTGAGAGTCTCTTACAGTTTTGTTTTAATGGAGTTTTGTTTGCTTGCTTTGATGTTTGTATTCTGCTTTTGGAGTATTTTGTTTGAGAGTCAGGGAAGGGAGAGGGAAGAATGGAGAGGAACATGAAGTCACTGCTGGTTGTTTAAGGAGGTAGATAGGATCATGAAGGAGTTTGCTAAGTGGAAATTAAGCTCAAAATATATTGTATTAGAAAAATTAATTTAAAATATCTAAAATAATAATGTGGGGTAGGCATAACTTCTATTGTCAGCATGATTAGATTAACAAAAACCTTGGGGAACATCATGTATCTCTAGGTGTGTCTACAAGGAATATTTTCAAAGGAATAACTGGAAGAAATGATCCAGTCAGAAATATAGTGGCACCATGCTAACCACTCGGAGCACAAATCAAATAAAAAAGACATAAGAGAAAGCTAGCTAGCTACCCATGATCCACAGTTTTCTGCTTCCTTGCTTTTATGACAGGGATCATTTTATGCTGTCATATCCTTCCCATAATAATAGAACGAACCTTCTAAAAAGTGACCCAAACATACCCTTTCTACTTAGAATGTTTGTGTCAAGCATCTCTGTCATAAAATAAAAAGTCGCTGATATGCTGGGTAGAGGTCCAGATAAGCCTATACAAGGAGATACTTCATGCTTGCAAGAAACATCTTATAACTTCATGAAAATGTAACTATAAACTCACAAATTTTGGCATTCATTATCCATATGAATAAGTACGTACAAATTTTAAAACAGAATGACTTATAATCCTATAAACTGAATATTATCATACTGGTTATAAGGTAGAAGAGAGTGCTTGTCTTGAGAAATGCTGAAGAGTTGAGAACAGGAGAAAGAGATCAGTTCTAAGACCAAAAATTTCCTGACAATCCTTTTCTGAACTTCACACTAGATGTCATGTGTGTTCACAATGTGACAAGGTGATAAGGCTAAGAGTATTGTATTTGTTTTCACATTTTAATGTATATCTGCTCTATTAAACTTCAAATTCAGAATAAAGAAGACAAATGTCTACAACATGGAAATGAGGGAGGAATTCCACATAAACATCATATTTGCAAACTTTAATGAAATAAAAATTTCCAAATGGGACTAGAGAGATGGCTCGGGAGTTAAGAGCACTGGATGCTCTTCCAGAGATCCTGAGTTCAATTCCCAGCAACCACATGGTGGCTCACAACCATCTGTAATTGTATCCAATGCCCTCTTCACATAAAATAAATACATATTTTTTAAAAATTAAAATATAATTTTAACTGAAGTAGAGTTCACAAGTTATTAATGAAAACATGTTTTGTAAGAAAATATTAATTGGGCAATAGTTTCAATGTTTATAGACATGTATTAAGCAGATTTCCATACTGAATTTTTATCATTAAGAATCCACTTGCGGCCTCAGCATCTGCAGGAGACATCTTGGATCTGGGACTCCACAGAAAGTGGTCTGCACAGGTGAGAGTGTGCACTACAGAAGCTAACAGCAGCCGGGTGGTTGGTGGCACACGCCTTTAGTCCCAGCACTTGGGAGGCAGAGGCAGGCGGATTTCTGAGTTCGAGGCCAGCCTGGTCTACAAAGTGAGTTCCAGGACAGCCAGGGCTACACAGAGAAACCCTGTCTCGAAAAACAAAAACAAGGTGCTAACAGCTTCTGGGACAGGCAGGAGCCACAGAGCTTCTGAGGCAGCCCCCTTTTCAGGCTCCAGACATCTGGCCACCTTTCTGGCCAGAGAATAGGTGCCCGTGCCGCCTGGAGGGCTTTGCCTCAGCATCAGTGGAAGCCATCTTGGTTCCAGGACTCCTCCGAAAGTAGTTTGCACAAGTGAGAGTATGCACTACAAAAGCTAACAGCTTCTGGGACAGGCAGGAGCCACAGAGCTTCTGAGGCAGCCCCCTTTTCGGGCTCCAGAAACCCAGGCACCTTCCCAGCTAGAGGATAGGTGTCCCTCCAGCCTGGGAGGGTTTTGCCTCAGATTCAGCAGGAGCCATTTTGGTTCCGGGACTCCACCAAAAGTAGTCTGCACAGGTGAGAGTGCCCACTACAGAAGCTAACAGCTTCTGTGATAGGACAAAGCAACACGGCTTCTGGGACAGGTCGTGTTTTGGGCCTTCATCTTCGGCCAGGAGGGAGGTCCGAACTCCAGATATCTGTGCACCTTCCCTGTAAGAAAAGAGCTTGCCTGCAGAGAGTGCTCTGACCACTGAAACTCAGAGGAGAGAGCTAGTTTCCCAGGTCCGCTGATAGAGGCTAACAGAATCACCAGAGGAACAATCTCTAACCAGAGACACCTATAACAACTAACTCCAGAGATTACCAGATGCGGAAGGAAAACGTAAAAAATCATAATCTTACTAACAGAAACCAAGACCACTCACCATCTTCAGAAACCAGCACTCCCACTTCACCTAGTCCAGGACACCCCAACACACCGAAAAAGCTAGACCCAGATTTAAAAGCATATCTCATGATGATGGTAGAGAATATCAAGAAGGACTTTAATAACTCACTTAAAGAAATACAGGAGAACACTGCTAAGCAGGTAGAAGACCTTAAAGAGGAAGCACAAAAATCCCTTAAAGAATTTCAGGAAAACACAACCAAACCGGTGATGGAATTGAATAAAACCATCCAAGACCTAAAAAGGGAAGTAGACACAATAAAGAAAACCCAAAGTGAGGCAACGCTGAGGATAGAAACCCTAGGAAAGAGCTGGAACCATAGATATGAGCATCAGCAACAGAATACAAGAAATGGAAGAGAGAATCTCAGGTGCAGAAGATTCCATAGAGAACATCGGCACAACAATCAAAGAAAACACAAAATGCAAAAAGATCCTAACTCAAATCTTCCAGGAAATCCAGGACACAATGAAAAGATCAAAACTACCAATAATAGGCGTAGATTAGAATGAAGATTTTCAACTCAAAGGACTTCCAACCCAAAGTCATCAAAAAATACAAGGAGGGACACTTCATACTCATCAAAGGTAAAATCCTCCAAGAGTAACTCTCAATTCTGAATATCTATGCTCGAAATACAAAGACAGTCACATTCATTAAAGAAACTTTAGTAAAGCTCAAAATATTGCACCTCACACAATAATAGTGGGAGTCTTCAACACACCACTTTCACCAATGGACAGAGCATGGAAACAGAAACTAAACAGAGACACAGTGAAACTGGCAGAATTTATGAAACAAATGGATCTAACAGATATCTACAGAACATTTTATCCTAAAACGAAAAGATATACCTTTTTCTCAGCAAGTCATGGTACCTTCTCCAAAATTGACCACAAAATTGGTCATAAAACAAGCCTCAACATATACAAAAATATCGAAATTGTCCCATGCATCCTATCAGATCACCATGGACAAAGGCTGATCTTCAATAACAAAATAAATAATAGAAAGCCAGCTTTCACATGGAAACTGAATAACACACTTCTCAATGATACCTTGGTCAAGGAAGGAATAAAGAAAGAAATTAAGGACTTTTTGGAGTTTAATGAAAATGAACCCACAACATATCCAAACTTATGAAACAAATGAAAGCATTCCTAAGACAAAAACTCATAGCTCTGAGGGCCTCCAAAAAGAAACTAGAGAGAGCACACATTAGCAGCTTGACAACACACCTAATAGCTCTAGAACAAAAGGAAGCAAATTCACCCAAGAGGAGTAGAGAGCAGGAAATAATCAAACTCAGGGGTGAAATCAACCAAGTGGAAACAAGAACTATTCAAAGAATCAACCAACCAAGGAGCTGGTTCTTTGAGAAAATCAACAAGATTGATAAACCCTTAGCCAGACACACTAGAGGAGACAGGGAAAGCATCCTAATTAACAAAATCAGAAATGAAAAGGAAGACATAACAACAGATCCTGAAGAAATCCAAAACACCATCAGATCCTTCTACAAAAGGTTATACTCAACAAAACTGGAAAACCTGGACGAAATGGACAAGTTTCTAGACAGATACCAGGTACCAAAGCTAAATCAAGATCAGGTTAATGATCTCAACAGTCCTATATCCCCTAAAGAAATAGAAGCAGTCATTAATAGTCTCCCAGCAAAAAAAAGCCCAGGACCAGACGGGTTTAGTGCAGAGTTCTATCAGACCTTCAAAGAAGACCTAATTCCAGTTCTTCACAAACTATTCCACAAAATAGAAAGGGAAGGTACTCTACCCAACTCATTCTATGAAGCCACAATTCCTCTGATACCTAAACCACAAAAAGACCCAACAAAGATAGAGAACTTCAGACCAATTTCCCTTATGAATATCGATGCAAAAATCCTCAATAAAGTTCTTGCTAACCAAATCCAAGAACACATCAAAACAATCATCCATCCTGAACAAGTAGGTTTCATCCCAGGGATGCAGGGATGGTTCAATATAAGGAAATCCATCAATGTAATCCAGTATATAAACAAACTCAAAGACAAAAACCACATGATCATCTCGTTAGATGCTGAGAAAGCATTTGACAAAATCCAACACCCATTCATGATAAAAGCCTTGGAAAGATCAGGAATTCAAGGCCCATACCTGAACATGATAAAAGCAATCTACAGCAAACCAGTAGCCAACATCAAAGTAAATGGTGAGTAGCTGGAAGCAATCCCACTAAAATCAGGGACTAGATAAGGCTGTCTACTCTCTCTCTACCTATTCCACATTGCACTTGAAGTCCTAGCCAGAGCAATTCGACAACAAAAGGAGATCAAGGGGATACAAATTGGAAAAGAAGAAGTCAAAATATCACTTTTTGCAGATGATATGATAGTATATATAAATGACCCTAAAATTCCACCAGAGAACTCCTAAACCTGATAAACAGCTTCGGTGAAGTAGCTGGATATGAAATTAACTCAAACAAGTCAATGGCCTTTCTCTACATAAAGAATAAACAGGCTGAGAAAGAAATTAGGGAAACAACACCCTTCTCCATAGTGACTCTAACTAAGGAAGTAAAAGATCTGTATGATAAGAACTTCAAGTCTCTGAAGAAAGAAATTAAAGGAGATCTCAGAAGATGGAAAGATCTCAGATGCTCATGGATTGGCAGGATCAACATTGTAAAAACGGCTATATTGCCAAAAGCAATCTACAGATTCAATACAATCCCCATCAAAATTCCAACTCAATTCTTCAACGAATTAGAAAGAGCAATCTGCAAATTCATCTGGAATAACAAAAAACCTAGGATAGCAAAAACACTTTTCAAGGATAAAAGAGCCTCTGGTGGAACCACCATGCCTGACCTAAAGCTGTACTACAGAGCAATTGTGATAAAAACTGCATGGTCCCAGTATGGCAACAGACAGGTAGACCAATGGAATAGAATTGAAGAACCACAGATGAACCCACACACCTATGGTCACTTGACCTTCGACAAGGGAGCTAAAACCATCCAGTGGAAAAAAGACAGCATTTTCAACAAATGGTGCTGGCACAACTTGCTTTTATCATGTAGGAGAATGTGAATTGATCCATTACTATCTCCTTGTTCTAAGGTCAAATCTAAGTGGATTAAGAAACTCCACATGAAACCAGAGACACTGAAACTTATAGAGGAGAAAGTAGGGAAAAGCCTGGAAGATATGGGTACAGGGGAAAAATTCCTGAATAGAACAGCAAATGACTTGTGCTGTAAGATGGAGAATCAATAAATGGGACCTCATAAAGTTGCAAAGCTTCTGCTAGGCAAAAGACACCATCAATAAGACAAAAAGGTCACCAACAGATTGGGAAAGGATCTTTACGTATTCTAAATCAGATAGGGGACTAATATCCAATATATATAAAGAACTCAAGAAGGTGGACTTCAGAAAATCAAATAACCCCATTAAAAAATGGGGCTCAGAACTGAACAAAGAATTCTCACCTGAGGAATACCGAATGGCAGAGAAGCACCTGAAAAAATGTTCAACATCCTTAATCATCAGAGAAATGCAAATCAAAACAACCCTGAGATTCCACCTCACACCAGTCAGAATGGCTAAGATCAAAAACTCAGGTGACAGCAGATGCTGGCGAGGATGTGGAGAAAGAGGAACACTCTTCCTTTGTTGGTGGGATTGCAAGCTTGCACAACCACTTTGGAAGTCAGATGGCTGTTCCTCAGAAAATTGGACATAGTACTACGGGAGGATCCCGCATAATCCTCTCCTGGGCATATATCCAGAAGATGTTCCAACTGTTAAGAATGACACATGCTCCACTATGTTCATAGCAGCCTTATTTATAATAGCCAGAAGCTGGAAAGAACCCAGATGCCCCTCAACAGAGGAATGGATACAGAAAATGTGGTACATTTACACAATGGAGTACTACTCAGCTATTAAAAAGAATGAATTTATGAAATTCCTGGGTAAATGGATGGGCCTGGAGGGCATTATCCTAAGTGAGGTAACCCAAAGACAAAGGAACTCACACAATATGCTCTCACTGATAAGTGGATATTAGCGCAGAAACTTAGGATACCCAAGATATAAGATACAATTTGTTAAAAGAATGAAACTCAAGAAGTACGAAGACCAAAGTGTGGACACTTTGTCCCTTCTTAGAATTGGGAACAAAACACCCATGGAAGGAGTTACAGAGACAAAGTTTGGAGCTGTGATGAAAGGATGGACCATCTAGAGACTGCCATATCCGGGGATCCACCCCATAATCAGCCTCCAAACACTGACACCATTGCATACACTAACAAGATTTTGCTGAAAGGACCCAGATAGAGCTGTCTCTTGTAAAACTATGCCAGGGCCTAGCAAACACAGAAGTGGATGCTCACAGTCAGCTATTGGATGGACCACAGGGCCCCCAGTGGAGGAGCTAGAGAAAGTACCCAAGGAGCTAAAGGGATCTGCAATCCTATAGGTGGAACAACATTATGAACTAACCAGTACCCCCCTGGAGCTCATGCCTCTAGCTGCATATGAATCAGAAAATGGCCTAGTTGGTCATCAGTGGAAAGAGAGGCCCATTAGTCGTGCAAACTTTATATGCCTCAGTACAGGGGAACGCCAGGGCCAAGAAGGGGGAGTGGGGGGGGGAGCATGTGGGGGACTTTTGGGATAGCATTGGAAATGTAAATGAAATAAATACCCAATTAAAAAAAGAATTCTCAGGAAAAAAAAAAGAATCCACTTGCATATATAAACATATATATTACATATCTTAAAAATATAAGTTTTTATTGAAAAAGACTAAAAACTTTGTCTTTTTTTCACTATTTGTTTTAAGGAAGTAATTACCAACAGTGTCAAATTCTTGCAGCCCAGGAATTTTTTTGGTTCAGCATCTGCTTCTGTTCTCACTCACACATTGCAGTTTCCACTTCCATCCTTATGCTTGAATTCCCGAAGTGATAAATGAACATAAATGGCTTTTCTACTTAAAAATGCCACTTGAATTTTTTTAGACACAGCACCTTGCACAGCAATTATAAGCAGGAGGAACATGTGGCTCTTGGGTTTCAGACTAGGTATTGGGGTGTTGTAACTGTCTTCTTACCAGCAAAAATATTCATCAGTAAAGAAAAGCCAGTGTATATGATCTAAGAATGTCTCTGCTTGA
This sequence comes from Mus musculus, assembly GCF_000001635.26. NCBI lineage: Eukaryota > Metazoa > Chordata > Mammalia > Rodentia > Muridae > Mus > Mus musculus. Next base: position 70,606,857 of record NC_000081.6, on the reverse strand, counting down.
CAACCCAGACTCTGCGACCCTGGTTTTACCCCTTGGCCTTCTCTCCTTCCAGTGTTTCTGCTGTGTCATGTTAATGGAGAGTGCTTATTACAGTCAGCATCTGTGACTATAGATACACTGAATAATGCTAAGCAGATAAATTGGGCATGATTAGCAGCAGATACTCTCCTATCTGTTTCATGTAACAAAGGCTGAAAGCCCATATCAACATTTCATTCTTCAAGAAGAGAAACAGTTTGAGATAGAAACTTGGTCTTCCATGTAAAATATACCTATGATTTAACAGGAAATGGAATAGAAGAATCTTGCCTTTGCCATTGTTCCTGTCTTTTGTGTGATCACCAAGCAATAGAACTAGAGGTGATAATGGTGTCTAGATCACTCCCTTCCTGATATCCTCCTCACTGTGGTAGAATGAAGAAACTTAAAAATTGCAAGCTCCTTGACTATGGACTTATCAATTTTTTCTGCATACAGTTCCACGTGTTAATTCACATTCTATTAAAAGAATCAGAATTATTACTGTTTCCTGCAGTGAGCTCAAACCATTAGAGCTTGGCTCACTAGGAGACCTCAGTTAATTTATCTCTTTGGTGAGACTAATGAAATGATTAAATGCAGGGACCCAGAACAAATTATTCCTTGAGTTTCCTATTATTTTTGTTTAAAATACATGTAAGGAAATGAAGACCTGTAGATAAATTACTCCTCAGTATCTAATTCAAATACTGTCAAATTAGAAGTGAAACATGTCATGAAAATATCCAATTAAATACTGTATTTTGTTTAATGTTTCTTATAGTCCAAACATTACACTGGGTAGGACTGATGTAAGAATAAACTACACATATTCATCACCTATTGGGACCTCACCTTTAATCTGGGGATAAAGAGACAGGCAGGTAATTTCACTAAATATCATAGGATTATAGTCATAATCAAAACAGGGTACAATTAGGGCAAAGGTGGGTGGCACTAATCCCATTTGGTAAATGAAGTTTCATTGAACACACAGTAATGGAGATGGCCAATCAGAGCTGTAAGTGACAGGACAAAGTTTTGTGAATAAGGAGATATTGATGGCAGAGTAGTGAACAATTTTTTCAAATCCCTCCAAATGTGCAATTCTCGTGTCCTTATATCAAGTTGAAATGCCACCTGCTGCATTTATTAATATCTGTCCCATGAGGTCATAGACAACCAAATAGCTCTGGAGAATCCAAAAGATGTGTTTGGGGAGTGGTTCAAGAATGAGTTTTCTTCTTAGTTAAAAGAACTATGAATGAAATGAAGCCCGTCTACTCCTCCTGTTTCGACATTCTGACGTTCAAGAGACAGATGGTTGTAGCAGCAGGGGAGACAAAATTTATCAAGAGAGAAAGACATGAGGACTTTGAGATATAAGCCAACAACCTTGGCATGATTTTAAGCTGTGAACATACACAGACATGTTAGAAAGTTCCAGCATGTGAGATAAAAATGCACACTGTCCCTCGAACCATTTCAAATCAGGCAAATTATGCTTCATGAACTCTAATGGAACTAGTAAATAATGCAGCCTTTAGAAATATGTGTGTTTTGGCATGAGCCTTGAATACAGAAGGTAGAAGGTAGAGACTTTGATAGAAAAAAATCCCTTGAATCAAAGAGGCAGCAAGTGGTACTAGAAAGTTCTCTATTTCATGTACGTGGAGAGTTATTCACAGTGAACAACAGTGTGTGTGTGTGTGTGTGTGTGTGTGTGTGTGTGGTGTGTCTGTGTACACTAGAGGTTGATTTCAGATATCTTCTTCCATCACTAAATACCTTATCTTTTGAGAATCTTTCATTAAACCCACTGCTCCTGAGTTGGTGGATATATAAGTTTGAATAAGAAACATTATCTAATGACTCAACACTTGGCCTTCATTTGGGGGCAGTGTTTGGGAGCATATGCAATCTTTAGAAAGTAGATGCTCACTAATGAAAGTGTATTACTACACAGAGTGTTTAAGTGTTTGTAACGTTGCCCCATTTCTAGCGTTCTCTCTCTGAATCATGTTATCCTTTGAAGATGTGATTTCTTGGCTTCGTGTTGAGCCATGCCTCTTCTCTACTCATCACTGGATTCCACCCCAGGAACTATAGGTTTCAAGTCAGCCCTTCTTTAAAATGCTTTGGGCACGATATTTTATCACAACAACAAAAAGTAAGGAATACAGCTACACTTGGTAGAAAACCAATAGAGAAAATGAAACAGAAAAAGAAAAACTGACTGAATTTCTGATTCAGATGAATTAAGTAAATGAAAATAAGCTGAGAGCTATAGTCAATGGGTGCCTAGTTTTATTATATACCAAACTACTGGATAAGCCAGAAACACAGTGGTTTACAAAATATAAACTCTTATTTTTTTTTTCCCTACTGCACTGTGAGAGGTCTGAGGTCTGCTTTCTATATGCTGGTTGAGGGGCCCTGGGTCATTAATCTTGTGTTTCCTTTAGCTCTAAGGCTTCTAAAATTTCTATATTTTCCTCTTAATTAGTGAAGGGAGATGATAGAGGACCATGAAAGTTGTTACTGCTGGTAACTTAATGAACCAGTCATGAATGCACAGCATGTCAGTTCCATGTATATTTCACTACTGGAAACTTATTTCTATACAACATTGTAAGGCAAGCTGGTGTTGACAAAACTGTAAACTGAGAAACACATAAAAATGAAACTGATCACCAGTAAACCATTCTCTTCGTGTACTAGACAGGAGACTTATAAAGTCTCACTTTGGGAGACTTGGAAAGTCACTTTGGTAGACAGAAAGACAATACCTTCAGTTATGGCATGAGATTAATGTCTGTTGGTCTATATAAGTGGCATGGCCCTATTAGGATGTGTGGCCTTGTTGGAGTAGGTGTGTCACTGTGGGTGTGGGCTTTAAGATCCTCACCTTAGCTGCCTGGAAGCCAGTATTCTGCTAGAAGCCTTCACATCAAGACGTAGAATTATCAGCTCCTCCTGCACCATGCCTGATTGGATGCTGCCATGTTCCGACCTTGATGATAATGAACTGAACCTCTGAACCTGTAAGCCAGCTTCAAATAAGTGTTATCCTTACGAGAGTTGGCTTGGTTATAGTGTCTGTTCACAGCAGTAAAATCCTAAGACAAACACTAACTGTAACATTCTACCAACCATCAGCATGCAGGTCACATGTGCTCCAAGACAGTATTGGGTACAGATCAATTTTATCTATTACAAGGTCACAATTTGCACACCCTGGTTAGCCCTCCCAACAATGTAACATATTTTCTGATTTCTGTTCCTTTCTTACCCTTTTGTGTTTGGACCTGAAATTCTTGCGGTGTTCTCTGTCCTCTCCACTCAATGTTACCTTGCTAGAAGTAGATATGACCCCAGTGTTCCTCAAAGGTCTGGGTAGAAGTGAGTAAGACTTTTATTTCAGACACTTCTTCGCTTCATAGAACTTTTACCTTCTCTCTGTGTTATATTTTTTTGGTCTGCTTTTCCTCCTGTCATTATCATCTCTATTCTTTTCCTATATATGTCTGAGTCTCACATTGCTTTATCATATTCTAACCAATTTTGTTTTCCCAGAATAACTAAATGTTTCTAGCTGTTTTTTTCTCTAAAATTCAGTAGTACATATAAATAATATCTGTATCTATATCATCTATATCTATATCATGTCATTTCATATTTATCTTTATCTTTCTATCATTATAGTTCTATCTATATCACACACATCATATATATGTATGAGGGCAAAGAAAATGGACAACATAATTATTAGGAAAATTAAGGGGAAAGAGTTTTATGCACTGCTGTGTCTGTCTTACACTAAAATAGAAATAATTTTTCACCGAAATACCTGCTTGGGATATCTATTTATAATAAAATCCCAGAGGGAGTTTTGATGGATGCATTTCAAATGCTGAGCACAGGTTGGTTTTATTTATTTTTTCCTCTTTTCCCATTTTTCCCTTGGTCTATTGACAACAGAATTTCAGGACAAGCTACTTTTCAGTCATTATTTTTCCTGAGCAGCCATGATCGCTTTAAGAAAAACATTCTGTGAATATAACAAATCAGGTTTCACACTGGGTCTATGACAGTTCAGACAGGGGGACAGGAAGGAGACTTCCATGGGGCTTAGAAGAGACTTTGATGGATTTCTCACTTTGTAAAATTAGAGCCAAGTGAGAGAAGTTGAGCAAGTTGTGAGGGAGTCCACGTGGACAAAACATTCAGCACAAATGCCCCAGCCACATTCAGGTTGCATCCGTGGGGTGTCCCTTTTTCTCCATGCATACTTACCATGTTTTGAAACTACAGTACAATTCCTCACTTGTGGGGTGGTTTATTTTGTTCTGTTTTTGCAAAAATGTGTTCAAATTGATGTTGCTGAGTAGAATTCCTTTCTAGAAAGCCCTAATAATTGTTCTCATATTTAGAGATTCGATTTCAATCAATTCTAGAAACAAGACTCTAGTCCATTTGGGTTCAGACAACCCTCCTGTATGATATTGTGATTTCCCGTGTAACTGTGCTCAGCTTGCTGAGTACAAAAACTTGGAACTGTTTTCCACTGAGCCACCAGGGTCAGGTAAGAGAATAGTGGAAAAGCTCACTACCTGCCTCCAAAATGTCTCCTTTTCTATCCCATCTATTAGCACTCCGTTTCCTATTACCTCAATGGTCAACTGTTAATGTTGCTTTATTGCTTTTTGATCCCTGAATAATTAAGATCTGGAATTGCTCATTATGGCCCTCTGTGATTCACCTCAATCCAGTAATTCTCCATTGTCTCTTCAACTGAAAAATAACTGCTTCAAAAGGACTATTCTCGTTAACCCCCAATCCATTACCACCTACTTTCTTCTTTGCATTTGCTCATATAACTGAGTGCAAGGATCAAGCGCTAATTTATTTTCCATTTTCTAATTATTTCAGAGTCTATACCCCCACATTGCAGCTTTAACCACATTCACTTTGTTAAAAACACTAGTGAATCTTATGATTTTATATCTGACTTCTCATTTCTAATCTCTCTTATAAAATTACATATTGCAGCAGACAAATTATTTTAAATATGCAAATAATATTGTAAGTGCCAGTAAATGTCTACATGATGTCTGTCCACTATCTTTTATATTAAAATTCAATTTGTGTACAAATAGTCCTACATGTATATATATATATATATATACACACACATATATACACACACACACACACACACACATATATATATATATATATATATATATATATACTTTGAAATTTAGTTTATTGTAATAAACTAAATGTTATGACAATATTGGGAAACATGAAGGGCCACATCCAAAGGGAAGAGTAGAGGCGATGGAAATACACAACTCATCTCCAAGAACACAGTAAAAAAATACAGTCTATCTAACACAAAGGGTTACTTTTCTCCAGTAGTCTGACTCATTTGTTATATGCTATGAGAATCCTTGCATACTTGAAATATCATTAATGAATGCCCTTGACTTCTATTCCAGGATTAGCCCACAATTGCAAAATAGAACACAGAAGAGTAGGCTCCTGGAAAGAGCTCTTAGAAGTGCACTTAGTGTGTTTGGAGAAGCTGATAGTAACTTAGCATTGAAATCTCTTTCTTTAAGTCCCTGATTTCTGTGCTTGATCAGGCACTTGTAAGAAGATATTATTAATTTTGTAATCATTTCTCAAGAACAAGAGAATAGCTCTTAGTGGCTTCTCATAATCTTTTTATGTACCGCTATTTAATCTTCTATTCATACTAAAGAAAGCAAACAGAGGACCAAGTAATCAGCAACCAGAATTTATGACATGTGTGCTATGTGGATTTCAGCCTTTACTGGAACTTTGGCTGGGACGTGCTATCATGGAGTCTAGACAAAGAAAGCCATTGTTCAATGGTGCAGAGTTCCCTAATTGCAGTTCTGTCTAGTGCAAGACTATGGCCTCACACTTTACTATGCCACTTCCTAGAAAGTTCCTCAGTTCATCACACTCTGCACTCAGCCTTTCTGTGACCCAAATTTCTTTCTTCTTGTTGCAACCAGCAAGTTTTCTTTTCTAGGAAATTCTATAGTCATGCATAAGACAAATGGCTTACTGACTTCCAAGTAATCATTCATTTATTTATTCTTTTAGAATTCCATTATGCATATAAAATTTTGAAATCTTATCCCATTTTTTTCATCCTTTTGTTCTAAGTCTTCCTCCTACTATTATCTTTTGTTTTAATGCATGTGTGCCCTACTCTACTAACTAGGGTTACCTGCATGATCATGGGTAGGCAATTATTTTCCTGGTTAGAAGCAATATAGCAGTGTATATATCACTAAGAAATTTAACTCTCCTTCCCCCTACAGACTTTGTTTCTATCTTCTCAGAGAAGGTGTGGGAGTACTAGTGATGGCTATGTTTCAAAGCAAGGAAGTCAGCAAAGCCAGTGAGGAGCTGACATACCAAATCATCAAAGGATAAGAGTCCCAGGCCCTTTGCAGGATTCACAAAATATGAGAACGTAGAAACCAACAGGGGAAAAGCTGGTAACTTTGTGGCTTTGTAGATTTCAGCAAGGCCTCTTCTGAATACAGACATGATATCACCTGATCAGAATAAGCTCAAACAGGCAATGAGAGTTTCTTTGTCCCAATATTTTTATTTGCCCATATTATTCTCACATACAACTGAAAACATAGGGGAAAGGGCTCTAAAGGGACCTTTCACTTGCAATTGCTGTTTTGGTCTCAGCAGGAACAAACTGTATAGTATACAAGAGAATTATTTGTTCAAATGACAACTGACAAGGACATATTTTGAGATTATAATGTAAGTGTCAGGATTTTAGATATAATGTGGTTTGGGACATGAGACAATATGCAACAATAGTATATTTAGGGTGATGGTCTTCCAATTATTTGGCATATAGACTTCATTCAGGATCTGCTCTGTCCCAGGTACTTTGGGCGCTAGCACAGAAAAAGCCCCACAGCTTCTGTGATCCAAGATGAAAAAAAATGCTGTTATGAAAGATGCTATACTTCTGTTGTTTGTCCCTTTTTGTAATCATTTATGTTTGTACCTTTCATAAAAATAGATACTCCTCAGGGGTATAGGAGTTCCATTTTCAGAATTGTATATTCCTGTTATGTCACTACTTCAGGAGCATACGTGAAAAGGAACTAGTCTTGCCGTTTTCAGTGACTAAGGTAAATGAGAATTAGCATATAAAACAATACAGTCACTGACAGAGCTCAATTGTGTGAGGAAAATTCTCCAAATGCCACTGAGATTTGTATCATTGCCACAACTGTTGTTGCACAGGGACCTCGAACTTTAGGTATCCTGAAGGCAGTGTCCAATGTCAGGTAAAAAGAGACTTAACTGATTTTATAGGAATTCATGCCTAATGGTCCTTAACCCTCAGTGTGAGCCCATTCCAACATAGCTTTTAGGGAGTTGTCCTATATGTCCTGTATTGTATGTATTTGAAAAATGAAAGCAACACTACAGAAAAACAGGTAGGCTGCACATAGACCTCCTTTCTCTCTGTTCCCCCATATCTACATACCTCAGTCTCATCACTAGGGTTGCAACAGAACACAACATGTTCCCTTTTCATTCAACTGGAGACAACTCTTATAAGGACAATAGTTAATTGAGGCTGGCTTACAGATTCAGAGGTTAAGTCCATTATCATCAAGGTGGGAGCATGACAATACCTAGGCAGCATGGTGCAGGAGGAGTTCTACATCTTCATTTGCAGGCCACACTTCCTAATAATGTCACTCCCTGGCCCAAACATATACAAACTATCACACATCTCAAACACAGACAATGAGACACCTTAAAAGCATAACCAACCACATAAACACAATCAACAACAGCCAGGGAAATGTGTATCCACTAGAGACAAGCTATCCTACCATAGCAGGCCCATCATATTCTAATATCTCTAAAACACACACACACACAATCTTAAAATTAACTCTGTGAAGATGATAGAAGTCCTTCAGGAGAAAATGAAAAATACCCTTATAGAAATTTAGGAAAACAAAAACAACTAGAAGAAATGAATACCTTAAAGAAACCAAGGAAGAACAACTAATCAATTGGAGGAAATTAATCAATTCCCTAATAAAAAGCCAAGAGAAGCACACACAGTTGAAGGAAATGAATAAAATTGTTTGCTACCTGAAGATTAAAATAGAAGCAATAAAGAAAGCACAAACTGAAGGAATTATGGAAATGAAAAATTTAGAAATTCGAACAAGGACTACTGAGGCAAACTTCCTTAGCAGAATATGAAAGACAAAAGAGAGAATCTCAGGCATTGAACATACAAAAGAAGAAATAGGTACAGGAGTTAAGCAAAAAGTTAAATCTAAAAATCTCCTGATACAAAACATCCAGGAAATCTAGAACACTATGAGAAGACCAAATCTAAAAATAATAGCTATAAAGGGAGAAGAAGAAACCCAATTCAAAGACCCAGAAATGTTTTTAATAAAATCATAAAAGAAAATGTTCCTATCTAAAGATGAATTAACATAATAAAACTGACCATCCTTCCAAAAGCAAACTACAAATTCAATGCAATTCTCTCCCAAATCCCAATACAATTATTTACAGAGTTGTACTACAGAGCTATCATAATAAAAAACCTCATGGCACTGACATATAAACCAGAAATGGTGATCAGTGGTATTGAATTTAAGAACCCAACATAAATCCACAAATATATGAACACCTGATTTTTAATAAAGACAATGGAATTATACACTGAGAAATAAACACAGCATTTTCCACAAATTGTGCTACTCAAACAGTATGCTGCATATAGAACAATAATCCTCAGAGAGGGAACAGACACAGAAAGATAAATATAGTATGTATTCACTTCTTGGATGATTATTGGTTGTTAAGTAAATGAAAACCAAGCCACAATTTGTAGACTCAGAGAGTTTAGGTAAAGAGATCTAGAGGAGACTCTGGAATTTCCCTGGAAAAAGGAAATAAAAGAGATTTTATGAGCTGACTGGAGGGGGGGGGAATAGGAGATGTTGGGGGATAGGTGGAAGGATAATGGGGAATAAGGATAGAGTGCTGCTGGAAATAGATGGAATTTGGCATGGGCATGTGAAAACCATATGGAACCCTAGTGCAGTGGAAACTTACTGGAATTTATGAAGATGGTACTAGTGAGAAACCCTACTAATGAAGGATATAGATTCTCAACTGACCATAACTTGGAGCTTATTGAAGCTTCCAGTGGGGGAACTAGAGCGCAATCAATTGAGTTGTTGGCTAAGGGTTTCTGGTGGAAGTCTCCAAACTAATGCGACCAATACTAAAAGAAAAGGTTGCTCTTCACAAACTGACAGTGGGGCTTCATGGTCAAGGGTGATCCCCTCCGAACTAATTGACCACGGAGAAGTCAAGCTAGTGCCTACATGGAGAGCTTATGATATGAGAAGGTACTCTTTAGACTAGCAAAGGAAAAATGTGCACACTATCTGAGCCACAAAACCTTTGACCTAAAATCTGTCCTGCCTGCAAAATATACGAGGAAATTGGTGATTCAGAACATGTCAGAGTAGTGAGCCAGTGTCTGATTTTATCTAGGGCTAACTTGAATAGAAGGAACCTATACCTGACCCTGATTAGGGTAACCAAGAACTTGAGACTAGCTAGTCCAGCGATCATAGAGTCAAAGCAAACACTACTAGCCTAAAAATAAACAAGCAAATAAAAATAAATAAATAAATAAATAAATAAATAAATAATCATTCCCAATGATATTCTGCTATACTCCTAGATCAGTGTTATAGCCAGTCATCATCAGAGAGATTCCTTCTAGCAGCAGAAGGGACCAGATTCAGAGACATACACCTAGGCATTCAATAGTAAGTACAATTTGTAGGTCTCCATTGAATACTTCTCTTCAGAGCTCAGGCAATCCTAAAGAAGGGGAAACTAATGAAAGATTGTAAAAGCCAGAGCAAATGAAGGACACCAGGAGAACAAGGCCCTCTGAATGAACTAAGCAAGGCACATATGGGCTCATAGAGACTAAAGCAGCAAACACAATGCTACAGAAGTCTGCACCAGATCCTCTGCACATATAACTATTATCTTAGTATTTTTTATGGCACTCCCAACTGTGAGAATGAGTGGTCTCTGAGTCTTGTGCCTGCCCTTACGTCCAACTTAAATATGATAGGTTGTTCTTTTCTAAAGAGTGACAAAAGTAGAGTGGATCCCTATGGGGGAGAAAGTGGCAGTAGATGGAAGGAGTGAAAGATAGGAAACTATAATCAGGATATATCTTATTTTCCAGAAAAGAAAGAAAAAGGAAAAGAATGAGAAAGGGAAAAGGAAACCAAACTAATGAATTTCCACGGAGAAACAAACGGCCTTTTCAAAGATATCTTATTTTCTGTGTGAGACTTTCTAAGGCATATGCTACCATAGGCCTGTAGAATGAATCTTTGCTTGACTTAACCCCGTCATTAATCTACAGAAGTCTTTTGTGCCTTTAGCTCAGTAAGTGGCAGCTCGTTCCAAGTAATGGCAGTGTGTTTAAATTGGTGAATGGAGGAAAGTACCTGGATCTCAGTCCCAGACAGTATCTGATGACCTAAATTAACTGTCACTTGGTTCTGTATTATGGATGAGAATCCAGTGTGACCTACAGACAAGGCCAATAGGATATGGCTGAAGCCTATTAAAGGGAGTTGGCAGCTCATGATGTATTCATTAAACACTGTGATGGTTTGTAGCATTTAGTCTATTGGAGACACCCTTTACTCTTCTCAAAGGTCCATTCAGCCCATTTTTGTATTTCCAAAAATACCATCATTTAAATTCCCTCCCATATCATTGCTCTCCCCAGTTGGCCCGTCTTGAATATAAGTCTGCATGCCAATGCTCACCTGTCTCTAATGATATGTTATTTCTATGAATTAAGTAAAAAATCTCACATGACAATGTCTCTATCATTCACTTAACTGAATTTTTAAAAATTCAGTTAAATTTTATAAAAAATTCAAATATTTGTTTGATGACCATAATTCTCTTTTTAAGTGTTAGAAATTTGAGTAATGAACCAGGGATGCAAGAAACAGGAGAAGAAAACAAGTAGAAGATGGCACAAGGAAGCAGAACTCAAAACCCCACAGGCCTCACACCATAAACTCTGAAGAGGTTGCTGGCTTCATTCCCTCATTACAAAGGTCCTTCTCATACTCAAAGGGTATAGTGGTGTGTGTGTGTGTGTGTGTGTGTGTGTGTGTGTGTGTGTGTGTGTGTGTGAGTGTGTGTGTATGTGAGTGTGTGTGTATGTGTGTGAGTGTGTGTGTGTGAGTGTGTGTGTATGTGTGTGTGAGTGTGTGTGTATGTGTGAGTGTGTGAGTGTGTGTATGTGTGTGTGAGTGTGCGTGTGTGTGTTTGTGTGAGTGAGTGTGTGTGTATGTGTGTGTGAGTGTCTGTGTATGTGAGTGTGTATGTGTGTGTGTGTGTGTGTGTGTGTGTGTATGCACACTTGTGATTCCTGCTAATTGTCTTCCCAGGAGAGTTCATTCAGCCCTTCTCCAAACACGATGATAGAAATTTGGCTTTTATTTCTTTTCTGCAGATGAGAAAATAAAATTAGCTAAGAAAAAAGTCACACAATTCTCCCCAAATCACAAACTTGAATGGAGTTAAGAAATATATTAGTATTAAAGGCTGGATGTTAGTTAAGTTAGTAGATGAATTATAAGAACACTACAATATACTGAACATTAAATTTGAAGTCCTATCTGAAGTAACACACACACACACACGCACACACACACACATTTTTTTTTCTGTACATGTTTATTTTAAACCAAGTCTGTAGAGGTAAGTTCGGTCAGTCAGCATCCATCTGTTCCTCCATTTTTCATGCTTATGATGGCAACATTCTCATTTTCTAAAGTACATATTCCCAGTGTATTTTGAAGTAAAACTCAAATTGGTTCCTTGTTTGTAATTAAGATCTATTTATCAGACAGATCCCCTAAAAAAAAAGATGGACATCACATATTTAAATTTTAGATTCTGTTTGGAATTTTAGTGATCTCTCTAATATTCTCCTGGTAAAGACTTTGTTTGCATAGCTCAGATTAAAAGTCAAATCTTTGAAAAGGATGTTGGCATTCAATCCAAACAATCATTTGGATACTATTAATACCCGTGCTTTGCCTCTCTTTGTTTAGGGGGCTGTATTATGCAAGTGGAATCCCTATTCAAGGATTTATCTAAATTGGCAGTGTTAGAGTGAATGACAGCAGGGGGATTTGTTCAAAATTAGCTCATGTCTTCTGAGGCAGAACAAATTATGCACAGCTCCTTAGAGACCACCTACTAAAATCTTCACCAGCATGGCACAGAGGCTGTTCATAACCAGAGAAATGAACAAAAGGGCATTTATTACAATAACTCATCTACCACTATGCAAAATGTCTTAAATACAGGCAGAAGTATCAGCCACAGCCTGAGGTGGTACAACCTTCTTTCAGTGTTATAATGAATTTAGACTTTTCTTTCTTGGGAACAGACCCCGCCTTTCCCTTGCTGCAGACCCACTACCATTCTAGATGAACCAGAATTCTTCTTAGAATAAGTTTAGGGATGAATATTGCTGTTTCTTATCCTGTACATAAATAATAATAATAAATAAAAGAACATGACTTTTCCTAGGTATGAGAAGAAGATTTATTGTAGACATGCAAGAGAGCATAGTTAGAGGCAGATAGATCTGGGAGAGTCCACAGTGATCATGACCCTGAGTGGGGCCATGTGAGGAAAGGGGTTAGGGGAGAGGGGAGAGCCTGGAGAGCAAAGGGAAGACAGAAAGCAAAGGGTTGTGTGATCCAAGTGGCTGGATTGTATAGAAAAGGACAGTTTGAGAAAAAGGTAGCCCAGTCTCTGGGCTGGGGAAGTTTAGCACAGGGGAATGGGGTATTCCAGCTATGGGTGTAACAGGTAAGGAGTAAGAGATTCTGGCTCTGGCAGGCAGATCCACTTTGATATGTTAAATAGACATCCCATTTTTCCATTGCCCTGAGTTTGATATCTAACATCCCAGGCTTTTTTGGTGATAATAAATGATGAGGACAGGAAGGATATAATCTTTTCTATGACTCCTTCCTGCTGACATTGAGGTATTGTGGTTGGAAACCCAAGAAAGCTGGAGTGCTGACGAATACTACTTTCCAGGCCTAGGAAAGTGCAGGTCACTTCAGAGCAGTTTGTGAGCCAGGACCACCCAGGAGTAGCTGCTTAGGAGCTATCTAGTATGCAGAGGTTTAGTGTGGTTGTAAATCTTGTCAGAAGCAGCTAGGTGAGTTTGGAACTGCTTCCAGCCTTTAATTGATTGGATATCTGCTACATCATATATTCACACATAAAAACTATAATGTAACATTGAGGACTTTAGGGGATGTTTTTTTAATCCATAGTGTACATTTGAATCTTTCAGGCACATGGTCCTGCCTGTTGTGGGAGGGAAGTCCCAAGACCAGAGGGGCAAGAAAGACTCCACCAATAAGAATTCTAAGAGAGCTGTTTATTTCCTGCTTGCTATTCTTCTTCTTCTTCTTCTTTTTAATCTTTTAAAAATTTATTTATTATTATTTTTTAATTTTTATTTTTTTAGATATTTTCTTTATTTACATTTCAAATGTTATCTTATTTCCTAATTTACCCTCCAAAAAAACCCTTATTCCCCCTCTTTCCCCTGCTCTCCAACCAAACCACTCCCATTCTGGTCTGGCATTCCTCTCTACTGGGGCATAGAGCTTTCACAGGACCAACAACCTCTTCTCTTATTGATGACTGACTAGGCCACCCAAGGCTGCATATATAGCTAGAACCACAAGTACCACCATGTGTTTTCTTTAATTGGTGGTATAGTACCAAGAAGCTCTGGTGGTAATGATTAGTTCATATTGTTGTTCCTCCTATGGGGCTTCAGACAACTTCAGCAACCTCGGTAATTTCTCTGGCTTCTTCATTGAGGACCTTGTGCTCCATCCAATGGATGACTGAGAGCATCCACTTCTGTATTTGCCAGGCACTGGAAGAGCCCTTCAGGAGACAGCTATATCAGGGTCCTGTCAGCAAAATATTGTTGGCATATGCAGTAGTGTCTTGGTTAGGTTGTAGTTTATGGGATGGATCCCCAGGTGGACAGTCTCTGGATGGTCCTTCTTTCTGTCTCAGCTCTGAACTTTGTCTCTGTAACACCTTCCATGTATATTTTGTTCCTCATTCTAAGGAGGAATGAAGTATCCACACTTTGGTCTTCCTTCTTCTCGAGCTTCATGTGTTTTGCAAATTGTATCTTGGGTTCTAAGTTTCTGGTCTAATATCCACTTATCAGTGAGTGCATATTGTGTGAGTTCTTTTGTGATTGGGTTACCTCACTCAGGATAATATCCTCTAGATCCATCCATTTGCCTAAGAATTTCATAAATTCATTGTTTTTAATAGCTGAGTTGTACTCCATTGTGTAAATGTACTACATTTTCTGTATCCATTCCTTTGTTGAGGGACATCTAGGTTCTTTCCAGCTTCTGGCTATTATAAATAAGGCTGCTATGAACATAGTGGTGCATGTGCCCTTATTACAAGTTGGAACATCTTCTGTATATATGCCCAGGAGAGGTACTGCTGGATATTCTGTTAGTACTATGTTCAATTTTCTGAGGAACCATCAACCTGATTTCCAGAGTTGTTGTACCAGTTCGCAATCCCAATTCCTTGGTGTGACTCTAAATAAGGAAGTAAAAAATCTGTATGATAAGAACTTCAAGGCTCTGAAGAAAGAAATCAAAGAAGACATCAGAAAATGGAAAGATCTCCCATGGTCATGGATTGGCAGGATTAATATAGTCAAAATGGCTATCTTGCCGAAAGCAATCTGCAGATTCAACACAATCTCCATCAAATTTCCAACTTAATTCTTCACCAAGTTAGAAAGGGCAATTTGCAAATTCATCTGCAATAACAAAAAAACCTAGGATAGCAAAAACTATTATCAACAATAAAAGATCCTCTGGTGGAATGACCATGCCTGACTTCAAGCTCTACTACAGAGAAATTGTGATAAAAACTGCATGGTACGGGTACAATGACAGACAGGTAGATCAATGGAATAGAATTGAAGACCCAGAAATGAACCTACATACCTATGGTCACTTGATCTTTGACAAGGGTGCTAAAACCATCTAGTGGAAAAAAGACAACATTTTCAACAAATGGTGCTGGCACAACTGGCAGTTATCCTGTAGAAGAATGTGAATTGATCCATTCTTATCTCCTTGTACAAAGCTCAAGTCTAAGTGGATCAAGGAACTCCACATAAAACCAGAGAAGCTGAAACCTATAGAGGAGAAAGTGGGGAAAGCTCAAAGATATGGGCACAGGGGAAAAATTCCTGAACAGAACAGCAATGGCTTGTGCAGTAAGATCAAGAATCAACAAATGGGACCTCATAAAATTGCAAAGCTTCTGTAAAGCAAAAGACATTGTCAATAAGACAAAAAGGCCACCACCATATTGGGAAAGGATCTTTACCAATCCTAAATCAAATAGGGGACTAATATCCAATATGTAAAAAGAACTCAAGAAGTTGGACTCCAGAAAATCAATTAACCCTATTAAAAAATGGGGTACTGAGCTAAACAAAGAATTCTCATCTGAGGAATAATGAGTGGCTGAGAAGTACCTGAAAAACTGTTCAACATCCTTAATCATCAGGAAAATGCAAATCAAAACAACCCTGAGATTCCTCCTCACACCAGTCAGAATGGCTAGGATCAAAAATTCAGGTGACAGCAGATGCTGGCAAGGATGTTGAGAGAGAGGAGCACTCCTCCTGCTTGTTTTTCTAAGAGATCTGTCTGCCCATGTCCTTCTTGCTTAAGGTGGTGAAACTTAGAGGAACACTTAACTTGCAGTCTCTTTGACTTGTGGGATATAGATTCAAATCAATTCTCTGAAGCTTACAAGAATTGTTTTAAGCTTTTAAGTTTACAAAAAGAAATAAAAGTTTTAGATATGTTAATATTACCACAGTTTGTAACCAGTTGTGATCCACTGCCAAAAACCAGACTTGACTTGGACAGGGGTTCTGAGAGAAGTTATGTTTTGGATCTGCAAAAAGAATGACTTCCGAAGTCAAATTGTGGGTTCTAGTTGACAACCTGTGTTATGCTTGATACATCTTTTCCAGTCTGCTTCTCTCGATGTTCTGCTTACTCTATGGAGTTGCTCTAGCTATATTATGCTTGTTTGGTATTCTAAGAGATCTCTTTGTCAATGTCTTGCTTGCTTGTGTGTGTGTCAGTTGTCCAAGAAATTCTCTTTTTATCCTAAAACATTCTCTGGATAGCTCTTTCCTGCAGAACACAGACCCAGTCTTTCATTTTACACATCAGTCCAGACATTTGCTCCAGTTTTCCTTTTGATTATTATATGAATCAACATCCCAGGACCCCAGTCCTTTGAATCTTAGGAGACTGCAGGCATACATGTTTTCTTAACCTTGCAAAAAAAAAATTCAGAGATCTGTCTGACTTAGTTAAGGACAGACAATAAGCTAGTTGGATTGAACCTGGCTCTGAAATTACCATTACCATCACACCTGAGCCTAGCTCTGTCCCAGGCTGACCCTGAATTCAGGAATATATACGCCATTGTAAGAAAAGAAAAAAATAAAAGGAAGAAAGAAAGAAAGAAAGAAAAACAAAACAAAACAAAACAAAACAAAACAACCTTAGCTGGATGGGATCTCCCATGTTCAATACTTTGTAAATCTCTTTATCTCCTTCCTTAGTAATTTTCTAACAGGTTGTCTCACAGCACAGCTTCGTTTGTTCCTTCAGATTCATGAATCCCCTCATATAATTCATATTACATCCTTATTTTTTGCATAGTTGAAAATTTATATATTCTTAAACTTATGTATTTAGAGGTCTTTCCAATAGCTTTAAGGGCTGTTTTAAAGGTCCCAGTATTTAGCATTTTGGGGGGACATAGCCAAATCCTTGACTCCTGGACTCATGCTGTTTATAATCATCATGGAGTCATTAATGTTAAATGGGATGACATTTCTGGGAAGGAAAGAGCCCGCCATTGCTAGTGGGTTCAATATGTGCATTATTAAGTAAACAAGTCTTATGCCCACAGCAGCCATCTACAGGACATCCATGGAGGCTCACACGGGGGCCCTCTTTCAGGGGCAGGAACCATGTCACTCTTGTCCCCATCAGGTCCATGCCAGGCTAAGCAATCCACCATTGTAGAGGAATAGTAGATTCATAACTCAGAGTCATAGGAAAAGCTTGGGGACTCAAAAATGAATTTGGTTTAAAAAGCATCTATGAGTTTCCCTCAGTTCAGAGCCTTATAGCAAGGTAAATTGTCTTTTTTACCTACTAACCCTAGAAAAGTTCTGTCTGAGGTCTAATCTTGACATATGAAGGGAAGTCAGCTGAAGATCTGGAAGGGGGCTCGTTGGGATGCTTTCTGCTGACAAACATACAGTCTTTCCATAAATATCACAAGACATCCAAGAAGTCTAAGTTATTGCAACAGGTATCATCCAAATGGCCTGTATATCAATAAAAATGGGAAAGACCCACTACCTAGACTCTTGCAGTTGTGCTAGGCTTTCTTGGTCTCAGTGGCTTTACTGGTGGTAAGGCAGTAGTTGTCAGTCATTTGCAGGGTAGCTTTTAATCTTCAGCTGAGAGAACAGCATGGACCTTCAGCTGCCAGACTCATATTTGAGATATTTTTTTCTTGTGGAGAAGGGATTTGGAACTTTGACCAGGCAGAGTAGGCTGATCAACCCAAAATTGTCCACAGTGTGTACAGAGCCTTGGTAGTAGACAGGGAAGCCTTTCTTAGTGGTTAGTGTTACCTTAATTCAGTCATTGTTCCTTATTTTTCTTATTGGGTGAACTTAGGGTTCCAAGTAGGACTTGGTATATCTACTATGGGAAGCTATTTGTTAAACATTGTAAAAATAGTTGGAGGACCATTTATTTTAGAATTGGAAGAAGTTGTTTGCCATATGAAAGAATTTGAAAATCAAGTGTGCCAACTTTGACCGTCAATCTACATTGTGGCTTAGCAGTTTGGAGTTCAAGGAAGAGAGAGACAGATATGAAAAATGAAACTCAGCTGGAGGAAATTTCTAGAAGCTCTAAGAAGGAGCCTAGTGGGTTCCCTAGTAAGGACTGCAGGTCCTAGGGAAAACTGAGAGAAAGCTAGCTGAGCTGAGCTGAATAAAGTGACACTGTGACAAGAATTTCCATCCAAAGAGTCACCAAGTTGAATGGGAAAATCATCAAAGAGAAAAACAGTACAAACCATAGAGGAAAGCCATTCCTTCCCAATGACTGGACACAAGTAGTGCAAGAGGTGCTTCCTGGTACACCAGAGTGGCTTTTGTAGTGACAAGACACAAAGCAGGCAGCTCACGGTAATGCTTGTTCAGAAGAGGGACATGGGAATGCAGGGGAAAAGGGAGATGGTAAGTATCTTTAGAAGACATACTCAGATGGGTGTAGCAGGCCAGAGCTGAGCCATGCAAGGACCTGGGAGTGTGCCTTGGAAAGAGTGTAGAATTTTCTAAGAGCTGGAGTGACATTAGGGCATAGACAAGGGGAGCAAGGTTTTGAACACAAACACGTAGAAGGAAAAGTAGTTGAGAAGATGGAATTTAGTATTTTGGGTCAAATTTGATGGATGATTGGAGTCAGCAGAAACAAATGATCCATACTTGTACCTTAGGCAAGGCAGATCAGCATCTTGCTTTAAAGAGGCTGATTTCCTTGGAAGGGGACGCATATATGCCTATCCCATGATTTCAGTACCCAAAGAATGAAGCAAAGAAATAAAAAGGAAGAACATGACTGCATCTAGGTATGCTGGAGGAAAAGATTTATTGTAGATAAAAGGTAGAGGAGAGCCGGAGGCAGGGATATCTGGGAGATTGCAGATTAAACATAGGCCAGTGCCTGCTTTTCTGTTAATGGTCACCTCATCCATTTTTCCTGGATTTGAGACCTAACACTGCACATTAAGTAGTTCTAGTCTCTGAATTTAGCAGGGACTGATTTAAAAGAAGCTTCTTTGATAAGGGTTGAGAGTTCCACTAATGTATAGATAGGTAAGTGTATGTCTCTCATTGAACCTGCGGGTCCTTTTCTCATGTAGGCTAACTGGCTCATGAACTATAGATATCCGTCCGTCTCTCTCTCCAAGTGCTAGGGTTACAGATGTGTAGCCATGTGCCAATTAGCTTGCTTTTACATGGAAGATGGAAATGTGAGCTGAAGCCTTCATGCCGGTAGCAATACCCTTGCTTAAAGAGATGTCCTCTATCCTCTTTCTCTCATTTCTGAAACCCATATGTAGTACAGGGCTATAGTGTATATGCAAGTTCCATTTTAAATTCATGATTATGTACAAATTGAGAAATTCTTGGAGGTATGTCGGTTAACGAAAGTTTTCAGCTCAAGTATAAAGCATATGGTAGTACAAATTTTGAAAGATGTGGTGAGTTGTGATTATAGTTAATTTTGAAAATATTTGACAAACTGAATTTTTCTTAGTTCATGACTTTGGCTGAGGTTTAAAGTGTTACTTGTTTTGCTTCTTAAGGTTATGCCATCTCTTTCCTATTTTGAATACAAGTTTTGTATCAAGTATGCACTGTTAAGGCTCTTCTTTTCTGATTGGCTTGTCAGTCCATCCTCTTCATGGTATTTTTTACAGATTAGAATTTTATTTTATTTTATTTTTTTTTAATTTCAAGAACATTCTGAAAATCTTTGTATTTTGTTTCTTCATGTTTTCTGTTGTTTTACCCAAAAATATCATTTTCAAACTCACACTCATCAGGACATTCTCCCTTTTATCTTCTAAGTCTTTGTACTTTGATATATGAGTCAACTGTAGTAAATGTGTGTCTGGTTTTGTATTTTGACTTGTGATTCCCCATCACAATTCAGATTCACTGTAATGTACCACTTTCTCCATTGCATTTTCCTTTCAATGGGTCCTTTGATTAATTTTTTAATATATAATGTTATTTCTCTATTTCACCACTACATCTTTCAGTTATGCATATGTTAATTTGGCAACTTTCTATTGCCTTATGTTGAAGCTCACTGATTCTTTCTGACTCACCTTCACCTAGTGATAGTCATGTTTCTTGTCTGTAGCAATAAATAAATAGTGTTGGCTTTTACTATGTAGTGGGAACTTCACTGAGCTTCTATTTCTACTCATGACTATATTTTTGTACATGTTGCATGTTTTTGCCTTTAGAGTTCTTAGCATTCTTTTTATACTCACTTTAAATTCCCAGTGTGATTATTCCCAAATCAACACCATAGCTTTTTCTACTTTGAGCTCTTGTTGTCCCTTCAGATTGTTGGCTTTGCTTTAAGCTTTCCTTGGAATAGTTTCTACAAATCCAAGCATGATGAATTGGGTAATAGTTCCAGAGATAATTAGGTTTTTTTGTGTGTGTAAGATTTATTTTAATCTATCCTGGCTTTGGCTGTGTTTAATGTTTTCTGTAGCTATGGATGCCACAGTTTTCTGTTTCCTTCACTTTTAATTTTCTTCTCTTTGTAACTCTCAAAGGATACTTTTCTAGGGAGATAAACTCTTCAGTAGTAAGCTAGCCTCCTTATGATTGGAATCTTAGAATCTTACCTCTCAAACATTTTCACAGATTTGCTCACAGAAATTGCCACACTTACTACATGTTAGCAATAGTTTCTGATCTAACAGCCTCTGCTACAGACCTGCTGATCTCGTTCATTGATCTAATTACCTTGCTTAACAGGCCTAGTTTGGTGTATTTCTTTCACCCTTAATTCCTTGATATATCTAACAAAAGTGGCCCATTTTTTACTTTTTTTTGGTCTGTTTTCTTATTATAAGAACATATGAAATTATGTTTCAGTGTTTTGTTAGAGCTGAAATAAAATGATCACTTGATATATTTTCATTATCACTCTTAATCCTATCTTCTAACCTTCAACCTAATTCACTTACCCATTTTACATTAATTTTCTTGCTGAAATATGGCCTTTTTTGTTTAATATTTTGACCATGACAAAAATCCACAAGATTAGGTCCTAAATCCTGTAATATTGGGTTTATAGAGAATGATGACTGTAAGAAAGAAAGAAATAAGCTTTTTAAGGAAATGATGTTTTCAAACAACACAAGAATGACGATTATTTTGATTCAGAAGTGGCTTTGGAAGATGGGTCTGGGGAGAAGCACAGCCACTGATATACTGTCACGGATCTAAGAAGATAAGAGTGATGGGATGACATTTAGGAAAAGCCTCCATGGGGAATACAGCCCATTCAAAAGATCATTAAGTGTGAAGCACACCAAATGATTTCACAAACACAGAAAACATCACCATGAATGAAATGCATCCAGCACAGCAGGGTGTGCCATGGCATTTATCTACAGTCAAGAAAGCATGCAGAATAATCCAATCCAAATATTGTAGGCAGCCATGCCAAACTGAAAATATCATTCTATAGTCAATTGTAATGGCATTGAAATTCAAAGACATTGTATGTAGAGTGTGTATTTTCATGCGTGTAGAAAATTGACATCAGTAATTTTTAATTGCAGCTTTGATGTGAATTTAAAAGAATCTGTTATATTGACATTGTTCTACAATCACTCCTAGGAGAGACTGTTTTATAGCAGACTCCAAAGAACTGCAGACAATTAATGACTTTTGGAGAAGAGAAAATTAACTTTTCCCATGGATAAGCTTCCTTATTGGTTGTCTAAATCACAATAGTCAGACTTGAAGCCATATACTACAACAACAATAACAACAACAACAACAACAACTAGATTCAGATGACTGTATGTATGTAAGATAATAAAAGAAAAAAAAAGGTTAGTACTTTGAGAGAGGGTTATTGGAGTTTAGAGAAGTGTAGCTGGGAGTGGCTACAGGGAAGAAAGTGCTGAGGGAAGTGATATGATTCTACTTTAATTAAAACAAAGAGAGATGGAAAGAGAGAGCGAGATGGAGAGAAGGTTATATGACTTGAGATAAGAGTCACTGGAATCCAATATTCGAGTAGTATCAGTGAAGAGATGGAAGGTGGGCTGAGATGTTCAAGTATGCAATTCCTTGCTGGTGGATGTTTCAGAACATAGAGGGTATAAAGTAGTGGAAAAAGGGGGTTAGCACTCACAGGGAATTTATAGGCATTTTTGGGTATAATAATTTGAATTCTTAATAAAGGAGAATTTGCTGATAAATTAATTGAATGTAAAGCCTCACAGATAGAAAGGAAAGAGATGACTAGAATCAAGATGTTATAGAGTACAGTTTTGTAAGAATGGTAGGGGTCTATTGGACTGTTTTCTGAAATGCAAATTAGTGATAATAATTTTTAAGCATTGTTTTTGCATTCTAGAAAACATGGTATGTAGAGCATCAAATTACAGAAGACAATGAATTTAATTTGGTTTGGAAAACAATCACTATGAAAATAATCCTTCATTCAATGAAGATTTATAAGTGCATGACTATTCACTCTGCATAAAATAGAGGTTATCTTCTAAGAATTCTAGCTCATTATTTGATACAAAGCCTAACTTTTTTAAAGCCATTCTATAAAGATTCAAAACATCTATCTAGATATCTGGAAAATTCCAAAAGAAAATTACCTACTGAATTAGTTGCTTTTCCCATCTCTGTGATCAAATATAGACAAGAAGCAACTTATATTGTATCTTTCAGTGTAAGAATGGATACTATTTATGGTCAGAGGATCATGAAAGGTCTGGACATTTGCTATCAGGAAGCAGTGGGAAAAAGTGGGACCAGCCTACCAAACCTCTAGGTCCAACCCCCGTGATTCACTGATTCTAGCAAGGCCCACCTAAATTTCTAAATGCTTAGCCACTGCCAACCACAGTCCATTAACTAAGAACCAAGTTTTTAAAGAGTTGATCCTAAGGATAATATGTCCCATCCCAATTATAACATCCAATATGGCCATCATAGACTTATGTCCACCTTATAAAATAAACTGCATTTAGATTAACACACTATATATTATACAAAAGCCTGAGGTCTAAATTTTTTTCTCACTCTCAAGGAGTCTTAACAGTGAATTTATAAAAGCTACATAGAGACAAAAGTAGAAGGCAAGTTCTATATTTCTAACTCACAATGACACATAATAGTCTAGTTGCATTTTAAAAATTCAGGGCAATATAAAGAAATATCAGGCCAAAACTAGATCAAAACACTATTATACTCTAGTAGACAAATTCTATAGCATCTAAAGATTAATATGATATCATCTTGTTCCCAAGAAACTAGGAAGCCCCATTCCTACCTCTTTGCTGGACAAATGGCATGTGAATTTGTCCTTCTCCATCTTCACATGCTAGCTTTTCTACATGGAACTCTCCAATACTCTGCAGTCTTTATTATAACTTCATTTTATTTATTTCATGAAAGACCACATTGTTACCTCTGGATTGAGAATATTATCCTACCATAAACTTCCTGTACTAAGAAACTTTCTGGAGTCAGTATGCATGCCTCCATAAAACCTGTATTCTTGCATGTTAAGTTTGTTGTCAGCATAAGATGCAGTCTTCGCCCCTTGACTAAATTAGCATCAGCCTTTCTGTACCTTGAAGACTAACCCTCAAGGAAACATGTGCCTAGGCAACTATTCCAAACCTCAGAGAACTTCAATGGCAATCTCAGTCAGGTTTTCTTGCTTTTAATAAATTAATGAAATTACAAAACCTTCCATGATCCTCCTACAGACCTGTTCCAAATGTCAAAATGTTCATTTTTGTTACTATTATTACATATGGTGCAATATTTTTGTGTTGTTTATTTTTCTTATTGCCTAGACCTAATGTGTTTCAAGAAGCAATGTGGAAGAATGGGTGTGGATTGTGACTTATATAGTTGTCTTAGTTAAAGTTTTACTACTGTGAACAGATACCATAACCAAGGCAAATCTAACAAAGGACAACATTTTATTGAGCTGGCTTACAAGTTCAGTCTATCATCATCAAGTTGGGAGCAGGTCAGCATCTAGGCAGGCATGATGCTGGAGGAAGTGAGAGTTCTGTCTTCATCTGGCTGCTAGTAGAAGACTGACTGCCAGACAGGCAACTAGGGTGATAGACTTAAGCCCACACCCACAGTGATAACCTACTCCAACTAGGCCACACCTCCTAATAGTGCCACTCCCTGGGCCAAGTGCATACAAACCATCACAAAAAAGTCAGAATATGGTCAAGTGACTCTCAAGAAGCAAAAAGCAGACAGGAAGTGCGATGTAGCTATCAGATATCAGGCGTCTCCCAATGACTCACTTTCTCCAATAAGGCTTTACTTTATAAAATTTGTACTTTCCCTAATTCAACGACAAGGGTATGCTCCTTCTTAGAACTGGAAACAATCACACATGGAAGGAGTTACAGAGACAAAGTTTGGAGCTGAGACAAAAGGATGGACCATCAAGATACTGCCATATCCAGGGATCCATCCCATAATTAGCCTCCAAAAGATGACACCATGGCATACACTAGCAAGCTTTTGTTGCAAGGACTGTGATATAGCTGTGCCTTGTGAGACTAGGTTGGGGCCTAGCAAACACAGAAGTGGATGCTCACAGTCAAATATTGGATGGACCACAGGGTCCCCAATGGAGGAGCTAGAGAAATTATCCAAGGAGCTGAAGAGATCTGCAACCCTATCGGTGGAACAACATTATGAACTAACCAATACCCCAGAGCTCTTGACTCTAGCTGCATATGTATCAAAAGATGACCTAGTCGGCCATCACTGGAAAGAAAGGCCCATTGGTCAGGCAAACTTTATATGCCCCAGTACAGGGGGAACGCCAGGGCCAAAAAATGGGAATGGGTGGGTAGGGGAGGGGGGGTGGGGGACTTTTGGGATAGCATTGGAAATGTAATTGAGGAAAATACGTAATAAAAAAAAATTAAATTAAAAAAAAAAACCAACAAGGGTAAGCTGCTTCTGTCCATTGGTTGGCTGCAAATATATCTGCATCTGACTCTTTCTGATGCTTATTGGGTCTTTCAGAGTGTAGTCTCTGTTCCTTTCTCAATGTTTTGATTTGTTTGCTTTTTGATGTTATTACCTACATAATGCATCACATATAATAAACTTTAGACAATAATTAATGCATGAGGTTGTATAAAAGATGCTTAAGATTTTTTTTAATTTTATGAGTATACATCAGTGTCTATATATTTGAATGTGTAGCATAAGGGAGTGTGGTAGCCTTGAAGGTCAGAATTATGTGTTAGACATCCTGGAACTTGAGTTACAAGCAGTTGTAAAACTTTTCTCAGTGCTGGGAACTTTACCTGGGTCCCATGAAAGAGGAGTAAGTTCTTTTAACTGCTGAGCAATATTTGAAATCGTATGGTGGGGACATTTTTTATATCCATCTTCTTATTTAGGATTAGCTCAACAAAAGGTCAAATTAACATAAATCCGAACATTTTTAAAGTGCCCTAAGCTCTACAGAACATGGACATATTTGTGGTCATTTTTCCACTTGACCAATATCTTACTTTAATCACTATTAAGGGAAGTGAGATAGAGAAACTCAATTAGGGCAAGGGAGAGATTATATCTCTAGCTAGAGAGAAACATCAAGAATAACTAAATTATGTTAAACTTTTACTCTCATGTCTCTAAGCTATAAAGAGCTCCTCTCAATCTATTTTTCCTATTCTTAGCTTGAGAAATTGCACTTAATTTCAATACCTAATTTAGTTTCATTTCAAGTTTTCATTAAAATGCTGCAGACTCACTTCCTCTATTAATGCAAATGGTAAGTCTGGACTCAAAATTATCCCCACCAGCCCTTCCTTGCTGCCAGATATTCCTTTCAACTATATAAATAGATATTTTATAACAAATCATGTAATAGAAATATATGATTTACGTAGGCAGGACATGGTGTTTCATTAAAATGAATTAGAAAAGTTTAGAACTTGAGTTCAAACCAGGGTAATTACTTTGTAATTACCTTTCCTATAGTACTATCACTCGCTATGGAATGAGACTGATCAATTCTTGGTTTCCTTTCTTCTCAGGAAGTTTATAGTGGTCCATTAAAATGGGCATCAGCTCCCTCATAAACAGGATTTCCTTGCACATATGTTCTGTCTCTTACACTTGGATATATATACTCACAAGACCAGTGCAAATATTGGTGTGCATGTATGTGTGCAAGTGTGAGTGTGTTCATGTCTGTGTGTGTGTGTGTACCTGCACACACATGCGCTCATGGTGTTTGCACTAAGCCAGTACCAACTTTCCTAGGCTATGTTAAACACTAAAGGAAAGAGGAATAGATGTATTCCTGCTTGAATGTTCCTGTGGAGAAAATTAACGAGACTTCACAATAAGTATGAAAACTCACTAAGTAAGAAGTTGAGGCAGTAATGCCCTAGATGAATCCAGAGTCACTGCAGAGAGATTATGCAAGCCATCTTTTTTTCTGAGAGATCAGTCACAAGTGGAAGCACATGGAAGGAACATGGTACCCTTCAGTGGCCCTGCAATCGTCCCTAACATGTGCCCAGTGACCCTTAACTGTCTGTCCCTCCAGTTACAAAGGGATCTCTGCCAGCTTCTTCTGGCCTTTCTGCCTTCAGGTACATAATGCACAGCCATACAGGCTAGAGCATGTATGAGAGCACTAAGTGCTCTTACCTGCTCAATTATCTTTCCAGCTCCAGAAGTATATTCTTTAAAAGTAGCCAAGCTTTACTTCCAATTCCACCTTTACAACTAATCCAGCATGTGATTTGTCCAGGCAGCCTTGAAGGCCAAGTATGATGGAGTATATTTTCTCCCACCACAAACTAGAATAAACCCTTTTTTTCATTACATTAACTTCTTTTTGGGTATTTTATCACAAAAACAAGAAAAGTTACTTATCACTGAGAACATCATTCTAGCTTATCTCATAAGAATAAGGATTTATCATGAACAAAATAATTGGTAAAACAAAACCCAGGTTCAGGTTGTGGTTTTAGTGTTTTCTTTGTGCTAGTTATTTGAATATGATACTCAGTGCTCACCACAGTATTGGCATCAGAGGGCATTTATTTGTAGGTTATAAGGCACACAGGGGTAAATATGGAGACAAAGTGTGGAGCAGAGACTGAAGGAAAGGCCATCCAGAGACTGCCCCACCTGGAGATCCATACCTTATACAGTCACCAAATGCAGACACTATTGTGGGTGTCAACAAGTGCTTGCTGACAGGAGACTGATATAGCTGTCTCCTGAGAGGCTCTCCTAGAAGCAGATGCTCTCAGCCAACCATTGAACTGAACACAGATCCCCAGTGGAGGAGTTAGACAGAGGACTGAAGGAGCTGAATGGGTTTGCAACCCCACAGGAAGAACAATATCAACGAACCAGAGCTCCCAGGGTCTAAAACACCAACCAAGGAGTACACATGAAAGGACCCATGGCTCCATCCATATATGTAGGAGAGGCTGGCCTTGTCAGACATCAATGGGAGAAGAGGGCCTTGGTCCCCTGAAGGCTCAATGCCCTAGTGTAGGGGGATACAAGGGCCAGGAGGAGGGAGTGGGGGGGGCATGACCTCATAGACGCAGGAGGAGGGGATGTGGTAGGGAGTTTCTAGGGGGGATGGAATGGGGAAAAGAGGATAATATTTGAATTATAAATGGATAAAATATCCAATAAAAATTGAGGCATGACAAAGCAATCTCACCCTCAAATTGATAATCTAGATTTTCTATATTAACACAGAAATTATGGTGTAGAGGTAGTATCAACAATTTTTAACTGTAAGGGTAATATTTTAGTCATATATAGGGAAATGTATTAAACGAAAGACAGATGATGGATCAGAAGTATGATAAATGTGAAGATACTTAATGATTATTGTTTTGTGAGGGATTCAGTGACTCTCATGCTTTCATGGCATGCTTTCATGATGTCTTTGACATCAATGGTCCTAGCGTCGTGGAGAAGCATAGAATTTTTCCAAAGTTGATGGATTAGTGTTGGCACTTCAACACTTTGACAATTGCATCCACAGTCAACACTCCGTTGATAACTTGTTTGAAATCCATTCCTTCTTTCTCCTAGAAGAAGGTGTCAAAGTCATGTTTTCATCATGATACAACCCTTTCTCATAGTTCTGTTTGAAAGTTTAACAGGCTTTCTTCAGAATCTTCTGGGGTTTTCAGCAATGAGGCAGTGAGATACATCATATATATTGGCAACCTTTTACTTTATATCACAATGTAGTTTCCAACTTTCTTAGTGTAGAAATGATGGCCATGAGCTGTTACTGGGTGGGTTATTTATAAGGCTCAACATAATCATTTGTACAGATAAAGTAAATCTCCCTATGTTTTCTGGGTTTTGTTTGTTTGTTTGTTTGTTTTGTTTTTCGAGACAGGGTTTCTCTGTATAGTCCCGGCTGTCCTGAAACTCACTTTGTAGACCAGGCTGACCTCGAACTCAGAAATTCACCTGCCTCTGCCTCCTGAGTGCTGGGATTAAAGGCGTGCGCCACCACACCTGGCTCCCTATGTTTTCTGAATGGGTGATATATTTTTCTTTACTCACTCCCTGGAATAATTTAATTGAATGCATTTTTCTTTTTGTTTCTTTCCTTTCTTTTCCTTTGAAACAAATCCTTCCTGTGTAGACCTGGTTGTCCTGGACCCCAGTGTGTAGGCCAGGTTGGCTTTGAGTTCTCAACATCCTTCTGCCTCTGCCTGCCAAATCCTGGGGTTAAGGGCATGCGCCACCATTGTCTATCTGGCTAAATACATTTTGATCATTGATATCTGAATACATCATGACATTTAGTCTTAAAGGTCTTAATGCAGACATCCCATGGTTGATCATTTGCCTCTGAGAAAGGTTTTTCTTCCAAAGGTCATCCTGCAAATTAATCTGGATTTAGGATCAAGAGAGAGATTAAGGAAAAGCAAATGCTTTAACTATAAACTCTGTAAGGGACTTTACAATGCTCAGAGCTATGAGAGCTCTTGAAGTCTTTGCAATAACTTCAGTGGCATAATTTCTTCAAGGTGAGCTGGTGACTCAAAGAAATGTAAAAAGAATAGATTCAACTTGCCTCAAATTTTAGAACAAATGTATCCCAGTCTACCACATTCTTTAATTTTCAAGATGTTTGAGAAAAACTGTTGTCATTTTACTCTTAATTAACATTTTCATAGTAATTATAGATACACTTATATGCGGATTTGGTATTTGGCTAACATGTGCGTTGAAATATGAAAGTAATAGGATCCCAGAGAGAAGAGGTTCAAAGATTATCTCTTGTTTCTTGAATCTAGAAGGTTAAAAAAAAAAGTCTTCTGTCTTATGCAAATCAACCATGATAACCTTATTTCTTTTTTTAAAAATTCCTTTCTATTTTAATTTTAAAAATACATTTGAATTTCATGGGAGGAGGGGAGACATATGTCTGAGTGCAGATGCCCAAGAGGCCAGGTGCCAGAATCCAGTAGAGATGAAGTTAGAGGAAGTTGTGCACTGCTTGATGAATTTCTATCTTTTCTACCTCAATACTACTAGTTGCTTCTCTGAAGAACACAGCTGTTCTGAATGGTATATGTATTGTTTTATCTTCAGTATTAAACAAAATGCCAAGTTGGTCTGAAGTGGTTCAAAATCTTGCCTGTTTGGCATTCTTATATAGCTTCTTATAGCCAACCCAACAGGTGAACTCCTGTCTGATAGTTGATTATTGTTGATGCAGATTTTATATTCTAATGCATAAACTAATGATTAATTTCAGTTAAGGAAAAAACAGAAGAAACCTCAAAGGACTCATCCTTATCCCTTATTACTACTAATATTACTATAACCACCATCACCATACACACATACTTATTTTCCAGAGGGAAATGTGTGTGTGTGTGTGTGTGTGTGTGTGTGTGTGTGTGTGTGTGTGTGTGTGTGTATTGTTGATTTAACAGTCTTTGTGGCCAGTTTATTATAAACCCAAAGTTCACAAGTAGAGAGCTCATTCCTGGAACAGCCTATTTTTACCTCTTTCAGCAGTTACTAGTTGCCTGTAGTTCTTTTACTAGGGATGGGAGGAAGTTATAGAGGGCATGAGAGTAGAAAGAGGGACATGTGAGAACTGACAGGAGAAAGAGGAAAATTATGTATTAGCAATGTAATAATATTTTCATTAAAATAAGTAATATTGTCAGCAAGGTTTTTGTTGTTGTTATTGTTTACAGTATGCAGGAAGGAAATGGGACACTTTCACATGCTGGAAGTGACACTTGGACAGACTAAAATGCATGTACTTTCTCCTTCTGATTTGGTTAATAGAGTGGTCCTACAGGAATCAGGACTATGTCACGATGGCATGAAAACAAAGGCCTGTGGATCATTAAGTTGAAGAGGCCAGAAAATACATCAGATGATGCTCCATGAAAATGAGGAATGGCACCATGGTTTCCATGTCTCTCCCATCACCTAACCCGTGCATGAAAGCTATAATAAAGTATTAACATTTAGTCATCTGACACAATGGACACAAATTCAAAACCCCATAGAATCCTCTTTCAGTGACTATTTGTTTTTTGGTTATGCAGTACTTTTCCAAGTTCTTTATCTTAGGTAATGAGATCCTATATTATCTCCACTATGTTTGATTCCATTTGTAATGTGGTTTATGGAATGGTTATATGTTAGACATTATTATACTTCCAGGATGATGTGATGGTGAGCAAGCTGGGAAGAGAACCATTTATTTTGAATTCCAGAGCTCCTACATTGAGATGGGAAGCAAGGACCAAGAAATTTCTCAAACTTCACAGGTCAGTTAGCATGGTATATGCAGCTAGGAATGACAGAGACCCTGTCCTAAATAAAGTAGAATCCAAATAAATCCTATGGCCTTTACATGCATGGTATGTCCTAAATGTGACCACATTTTAATGAATGCCCATATGTGCATATGCACTGGGTTAGTTAACACTAGTTATAATAGTGCTAAAATCTATAACCACTTGGGAGATGGACCTCTGTGCATCCCATAGGGGATTATGTTAATTGAAATATGACAGTCCCTCTTAATTGTGTGTAGGATCATTACCTGAACAGGTGATCGGAAATTCTACAAAGTGGTAAAAGTGAGCTAAGCATTTGCTTGTTTGCATTTCTCCCTGTTTTATTTTTTTTTTATTGTAGATATGATGTGATCAGTTACTTCAAGTCTTGCTGTCTTGATATCACTAACATGATGGATTGTACTTTGGGCAGTGAAACAGAATAAATTTTGACTCTCTTAAATTGTGTATATCAGGGCAAAGAAAATTACAGTAGTGGAAAAGAAATTAACACACACATACACACACACACACACACACACACACACACATACACATGCACCCATACCACATGTATATACTTAATATTGAAAAAATTAAAATAAATCTGTATTACCTTTTCTCCTATAAAGCCATTCTGCTATAAACTCAGATCTGCCTTCATCTCTTATATTATCTTTGTCTCTGTGAATTTAATAGCAATTTTTTATGCAAGTAACAGAACTAATTTCAGGGTATTTGAAAAATGATGTCAGAAAGATGAATTTGTGTCTGGAGAGGGTCAAATGAGGTGGTGAAATGGCTGCCTTGTCTAATCCTTGGGCACCTGGCTTATCCTCAGTTTGCATTGCAGAATGGCTGCTGGCAGTTAAACTAGAAATTTAATTGAGTGGTCCTTGTCTGGCAGTAGGGACAGGAGTCTTTCCAATACAAACAGCAGTGAATTTTGTAACTGATGCTCCAGGTTGTAGAGCGCTATCACACAGAAATAAATCACTCTCTACTGAACTGCACAGAGCCATTGCTTGTCTCTGTTATTCACTGGCAATGTATCTGAGAAAGATATACTAGCTTTCTGAACCTGTCTCAAGAGTTGATATAAAGAGGATTAGGAATATCATTCAGTGGAAAACCTTGTGCCTAGAATGTTCTTAGGATGTGCAAGATTACATGTTTATTCCAAGTAACAAAATAAAAAGTTATTATTATGAATATTTTGTAAGAAGTTATGTATGTACCCATCTTGCCACTCATATTACAAGCTGCATACTTCATAAATGGCAACTTATCATCATTTATACCTTATCTTCCATGAGAATTATGAATGGACTAAAGTCATTTAGCCCCTTTCATGAAGCTATCCCAAACAATGAGTGTACTTAAAGATGAGTTTCACGTTTAGCATGCTTATTATACAAAGATATGATTTTTTTGCACCAATACTCAGAAAATATAATGGAGTGTGAGAACAAACTGAAATTCATGCTTTTCCTCTTATGTTTACTCTAATGAAGCTCAAAGCCAGGGGTGACAGTTGGAGAGAAACTGGCATAGCCAGTCTAATTGTCTAAAGTATAGACTCTGAATACATCGTAGATCCTGAAGAAGTTACTCAGAAGACAAAGGGAGACTCAGGGAAGCAGTGTAACAGTATTCGGGTCCCAACAAGAGAAGTCTTATGGAGACAAAGTAAGAAGAGACTGCTTCATTAATGTGGATCTCAGGCTCAATTATACATATAACTTCTCTTATTTTATTTTTATTCATAGTGTCTTGGAAAGAAAATAGAATATTATTTCATGTGGTCATTTGAAGAATGATTATTGTCTTAGTTAGAGTTTATGTATCTGGGCACCAGGACCATCACAACTCTTATAAAAGAAAATATATAATTGGGACTGGCTTACTTTTTCAGAGATTTAATCCATTACTGTCGTGGCATAAAACATGACACATCCAGGCAGACAAAGTGATAGATAAGGAGCTGAGAAATCTATAACTTAATATGCAGGCAGGTGACTGTGAACCATACTGGGTATAGTTTGGCCTGGCTGGGGCGGTGTATTACTTGGGGCAGTTTTCAGTTTCAACAGATTCACGCAATTTCCAATGTGTTCTCTGTTTCCTTCTTGTGGATCAAGATGTGAGCTGTGAGAGGCTGATTTAGCTGCTGGTCATCTTGCCTTCACTCTGCCAATCATGAGCATAAATCCTCTGGAGCCATAAACCCAGTTAAATGTATTCCTTTATAAGTTGCCTTGCTCATTGCAATAGAAAAGCTACAGATATGTCATAGAACTTAGCAATTTAAATATCCAGGTGTTTAGTTTTTTTTTTCTTCAGTTATTGAGAACTTTCATCTTTTCATTGAAGAGTTTGCATTTGGTCCATCTGAACTGTCAGTTGAACTACTCTTGTCCTTTGGAATCATTGTCAAGTTAAATAATATGTATTTGAATAAACACTCTAATACTATGCCCACAAATTGATAACTAAGTGCCAATCTCATAACCAAGATGCCTACCTTCCCATATTTTGGGTGATTGTCTGACAGATTATTTCAGTATCATACATAATTTCTACATGAAAAGACTTTGAAAATCATCTCTCCATGGAAAAATGAAGAGAAATTGCCAGGGAGTCCAGGTGGCATGGTAAGTTAAGTAAGCCTCATATCTCCCATGTATAAAGAATTTCAGTTGAGAATTACTGATCCCTGGAAGAGAAGCTGTTGTAGCCATAGTTGTTAGAAAATGCAAAAGGGCCAGTTAAGACCAATTATTGGAGACTTAGCTAAGACTCCTGTGAAAATGGAATCCCTCTGTGAGGGGATATGTTAGGAAGTCTAGCACAGTTATATTGATTTAGCAGTAAAGTTCCTGTTAGGGTCTCATTACAAGTTGCCAGAAAGATTTCCTCATGACTCTACAAGTAGAAGTGGAAAATAATCCTGTGACCTCTGAGCATCCTCTGTAATATGTTAAAAGCCCTTAGCATAACCCATGCAAAGCCTGTCAAACAAAAGACTGCTTTCACTGCTTTCCTTGTGCTTCATATGAAAACATATGATACAAAATGCCTTTGTTGGCTCTGGGAAACTGTAACATTATATCAACATGTTTAGACCACCTTTGCTCCTCAAATGGACCAACCATATGACTGCTACATGGGTGTAGGAAGAATGGGCTGCCACAGAGAGGAATGAGGAGAGCAGGAAAGACATCTTGCATCAACAGGAAAGACAGAAGTAAAGTCACTACAGGTATTTCCAGGTTCCAGATTGTCAACTGAAATTAAAATTAGGCCTGTCCACAACTAACCAGATTAACTTCAAACCTCCCCTAAATACTTTACCTCACCTGATAATGTCTGATAAAACTAGTTATTTCTTTTTAACAAAAATTATGTAGCACAAACAAGATAAAAGAAGAATAATGATAAAATAAAATAAGTATGTTTAAAATAACTACGATTAGTGTATGTCAATGAGAAGATCCATAAAAAAGGCATTAGCAGCTAGCAACTGAAATAGAAAATGGAAAACTCCTTCTATGGGGCTTCAGTCCCCTTCAGCTCCCTGGTTATTTCTCTGACTCCTTCTTTGGGGATTTTGTACTCTGTCCAATGGATGATTGTGAGCATCCACTTCTGTATTTGCCAGGCACTGGCAGAGCCTCACAGGAGAAATCTATATCAGGCACCTGTCAACAGGCTCTTTTTGGCATCTGCCTAGTGACTGGGTTTACTAGTTGTTTATGGGGTGCAGTCTCTGGATGGTCATTCCTTCAGGCTCTGATCTGAACTTGTCTCTGTAACTCCTTTCATGGATATTTTGTTGCCCATTCTAAGAAGGATTGAAGTATCCACACTTTGGTCTTCCTTCTTCTTGAGCTTCATGTGTTTTGCAAATTATATCTTGGGTAGTCTAAGTTTCTGGGCTAATATCCACTTATCGGTGAGTGTATATCATGTACCCAGAGCTCCTTGGAACTAAACCACCAATCAAAGAAAACACATGGTGGAATTTGTGGCTCTAACTATATATGTAGCAGAGGATGGCCTAGTTGGTCATTAATGGGAGTAGAGGCCCTTGGGTCTGTGAAGGCTCTATACCCCAGTATACAGGAATGCCAGGACCAAGAATGGGAGTGGCTAGGTTGGGGAGCAGAGGGAGGGGAAGTGGATAAGGGATTTTGGAGGGGAAACTAGGAAAGGGCATAACATTTGAAATCTAAATAAAGAAAATATCTAATTAAAAGAAAAGAAAATGGAAAAACTCAAGAAAAATTAGGAAGAAATGTTAAATGCAAATTAAAAGGAACTTAACCTGAATTTAAATCAATGAAGATGGGTTTTGTTTGTTTGTTTGTTTGTTTGTTTTGGTTTTGGTTTTTTATTTTCTTTTTCCAGTGGTCTAAGTTATAAAATGAATGTCCTGGGGAAAATGTACAAGACATTTGAGAATCAGTGAGCAAGAATAATTACATTAAAAAGTGAAACAAAGAAAAATAAATAACAAAAATTCAACAAAATATCCAAGATCCATGGGAAAGTTTGAAAACTTGTATCTTATTAGAACACTGTGGAGGAAAAAAGAAAATGGGAAAGGAGGGCTTTGTTTTATTTGGTTGTTTGTTTTATTTTTGAAATTACAAGTACACAAATTTCTAAATTAATTTACATTCCAATGGTTTCCCCCCTCACCCGCTAGCTCCCTCTCCCCCTGCCACAGTTCCTCACTCCAATCCCAGGGTTATATCCAGGGTATTCTGTACTTTTTGGCTAATAGCCACTTAATTTACATTCTGAGTACATATCATGTTTGTCATTTTGGGTTTGATCCCAAAATACCTCACTCAGTATCATACGTTCTAGTTCCATCCATTTGCTTGAAAAATCTGATGATGTCTTTGATTTTAATAGCTCAATTGTATTCAATTCTGTAAATGAACGACATTATTTATTATTATTATTATTATTATTATTATTATTTTAATCATTTTTTTATAGTCCAGTCCTTATCACCCTACCAGTCTGACCTCTGACTGTTCTTCATCCCATTCCTCCTCCCATGTCTCCAAGAGCATGTCCCCATTCCCCAAGCCCTACCTCACTAGATCTCCCCACTCCCTAGGTCCTCAAGTCTCTCTAGAGTTAGGTGCCTCTTTGCTCACTGAGGCCAGACCAGGCAGTCCTCTGCTGTGTATATGTTGGGGCCTTGTGTCAGCTAGTGTATGCTACCTGGATGGTGGCTCAGTGTCTGAGAGATCTCAGGGGTTTGGATTAGTTGAGACTTCTGGTCTTACTTTTCGGTCACCCTCCTCCTCAGCTTCTTCTAGCCTTTCCCTAGTTCAACCACAAGGGTCCCAGACTTCAGTCCAATGGTTGGGTGTAAGTATCTGCATCTGTCTCAGTCAGCTGCTTATTGGGTATCTCAAAGGACCATCAGACTAAACTCCTGACTGTAAGCACCATAGTATACAGTAATAGTGTCAGGCCTTGGAGCCTCTTCTGAGCTGGATTCCAATTTGGGCCTCTCACTGGACCTCCTTTCCCTCAGGTTCTTCTCCAGTTTTGTCCTTGCAGTTCTTTTAGACAGAAACAATTCTGGATCAGAGCTTTTTACTGTGGAATGGCAACCCCATCCTTCCACTGATTTCCTGTCTTTCTACTGGAGGTAGACTCTACAAATTCCCTCTCCCCATTGTAGGGCATTTTATCTAAGATCCCTCCCTTTGAGTTCTGAGAGTCTCTCACCACCCAGTTCTCTGGTCCATTCTAGAGGGTCCTTTCACCTCCTACCTCCTGAGGTTGCCTGTTTCAGTTATTTCTACTGGCCCTTAGGGCTTCAGTCCTGTCCCTCTATCCCAATGTCTGAACATTTCCTCTTTTCCCCTCCCTGACCCTCTCCCACCCATTTCCCTCCCTCCCTCTGAACCCTGTGATTGCTTTCTTCTCCCTCCCAAATGGAATTGAGGCATCCTCACTTGGGTCCTTTGGCTTGTTAATCTTCTTGAATTCTATGGATTGTATCCTAGGTATTCTGTACATTTTTTGGCTAAATATCCACTTATTAGTGAATACATACCATAATGTCCTCTTTTGTCTGAGTTAACTAACTCGGGGTAATATTTTATAGTTCCATCCATTAGCCTGCAAAACTCACGATGTCCTCGTTCTTAATAGTTGAGTAGTATTCCATTGTGCAAATGAAGCACATTTTCAGTATCCAATCTTCCATTGTGGGACTTCTGGGTTCCTTCTAGTTTTTGGCTATCTCTGATAAGGCTGCTATGAACATATTGGAACATCTGGGTTTTTTTTTTTTTGATATAGTGGGGGAACTTTTGGATATATTCCCAAGAGTATATAGCTGGTTATTCAGGTAGAGCCATTTCTAATTTTCTGAGGAATCACCACATTGAATCCCAAAGTGGATGTACCAGTTTGCAATTCCACCAGCAATAGAGAGGTATTCCTCTTTCTCCACATCCTAGCCAGCAGGCACTGGCACTTACATTTGATCTTAGCCATTCTGATTTGTATAAGGTGGAATCTCAGAATTGTTTTGATTTACATTAACCTCATGATTAAGAATGTTGAACATTTCCTTAAGTGCTTCTTGGCCATTTGAGATTCCTCTGTTGATAATTCTCTGTTTAGCTTTGTACCTCCTTTTTTAAATTGGGTTATTTGGTTTTTTGGAGGTTAACTTCCTGAGTTCTTTATATATTTTAGATATTAGCCCTCTATCAGATGTAGGGTTAGTAAACTTTTTTCCCCATCCTGTCCTATTGACAATGTCCTTTGTCTTATAGAAGATTTTCAGTTTCATGATGTCCCATTTATTAATTGTTGATCTTGAAGACTGAACCACTGGTGTTCTGTTCAGGAAATTTCTCCCTGTACCAATGATTTCAAAGCTCTTTGCTACTTTTTTTCTATTAGATTCAGTGTCCCTGGTTTTACTTTGAGATCCTTGGACCACTTGAGCTTTGTATGAGGTGATAATTATGGATCTATTTTCATTCTTCTACATGCAGACCAACTATTAGACCAACACTATTTATTGAAGATACTTTCTTTTGTCCACTGTATATTTTTGGCTTTTGTGTCAACTATCAAGTGTCCAAAAGTATGTGATTTTATTTCTGGGTCTTCAATTCTGTTCCATTGATCTACCTGTCTATTTCTCTGCCAATACCATGAAATTTTTATCACTGTTGCTTTATAGTGCAACTTGACATCACAGATGGTGATCCCTCCAGAAGTTCTCTTATTGTTGAAAATGGTTTTGGCTATCCTGATTTTGTTTTTGATTTTTAGTTTTTCTTTATGAAATTGGGAATTGCTCAGTTCATATCTGTGAAAGATTGTATAGGAATTTTGATGGGGGTTGTGTCAAATATGTATATTACTTTTGGGAGGATAGTCATTTTTTACTATGTTAATCCTATCAATCCCTGAGCATGGGATATTTCTCCATTTTCTGGGATCTTCTTTGATTTCTTTCTTCAGAGACTTGGATCTCTTGAAATACAGATCTTTCACTTGTTTGGTTAGAGTTACACCAAGATATTTTATATTATTTGTGAGTATTTTGAACAGTGTTATTTCCCTCTTTTCTTTTCTTTTCTTTTCTTCTCTTTTCTTTTTTAAATCTATTTTCTTTTCCAGCCCATTTATAATTTTTATAAAGGAAAGCTACTGATTTTTAGAGATAATTTTATATCCATCCACTTTCCTAAAGTTGTTTATCATCAGTAAAAATTCTCTGGTAGAATTTTTGGGGTCGCTTATGTATATTATCATATGATCTGCAAATAGTGATTCCTTGATTTCTTCTTTGCCAATTAGTATTCCCTTTATCTCCTTTTGTTGTCTTATTGCTCTAGCTAGAATTTCAAGTTGTATATTGGATAGATAAGGGGAGAGTGGGTAGTCTTGTTTTGTCCCTGATTTTAGTGGAATTGCTTTGATTATCTCTCCATTTAATTTGATATTGGCAGTTAGCTTGCAGCATATTGCTTTTATTATGTTTAAGTATGTGATTTGAATGCCTGATCTCTCCAATACTTTTAACATGAAGGTATGTTATATTTTGTCAAATGCTTTTCAGTATATAATGAGATAATCATGTGATTTTTCTTTGAGTTTGTTTATGTTGTTAATGGATTTTCATATATTGAACCAACCTTGAATCTCTGGGATGAAGTCTACTTGACCATGGTGAATGATGATTTTGATGTGTTCTTAGATTTGGTTTGCTAGTATTATTGTGATTATTTTTGCATCAATATTCATACACAAAATTTGTTTTAAGTACTCTTTCTTTGTCAGGACTTTGTGTGGCTTAGGTATCAGAATAACTGTGGCTTCATAGTATGAATTAGGTAGTGTTTTGTCTGCTTCTGTTTTGTAAAAGAGTTTGCAGATTGTTGGCATTAGTTCTTTAAAGGTCTGGTACAAGTTTCACTAAATCTACCTGGCTGTGAACTTTTTTTGTTTGGGAGGCTTTTAATGGCTACTTCTATTTTCTTAGAGATTATGGGACTGCCTAGATAGTTTAGCTGATTTTGATTTAACTTTTGTACCTGGTATCTGTCCAGAAAATCATCCATTTCACCTAGATTTTCCAGTTTGTTGAGTATAGACTTTTATTGTATGGTCTGGTGTTTGTTGGAATTTCTCCCATTTTTGTTGTTATGCCTCACTTTTCACTTCTGATTTTGTTAAATACTATATCTGTGTCTTTTAATTAGTTTTGCTAAGGGTTTATCTATCCTGTTTGTTTTCTCAAAGAACCAGCTTTTTGGGTTTTGTTGATTCTTTGTATTGTTCTCTTTGTTTCTATTTAGCTCATTTTACCACTGAGTTTGAATATTCCCTGCAATCTACTTCTCTTGAGTGTGTTTTCTTCTTTCTGTTCTAGAGATTTCATGTGTGCTGTTATGTTGCAACAGTAGGAGCTCTCTCATTTCTTAACTAGGGCACTTAGTGCCATGAACTTTTCTCATAGCACAGCTTTCTTTGTGTCCCAAAAGTTTGTGTATACTGTGTCATCATTTTCATTGAATTCTATAGAGTCTTTAATTTCTTTCTTTATTTCTTCCCTGACCAAGATATCATTGAGTAGAGAGATGTTAAGTTCCATGAATATTTAGGCTTTCTGATGTTTGTTTCATTACTAAAGTCCAGCCTTATTCTGTGGTGATCTGATCGAATACATGGTATTATTTCAATCTCCTTATATCTTTTGAGACTTGTTTGTGTCCAATTTGGAGAAGATATCATGATATGCTGAGAAGAAGGTATATTCTCTTGTTATGGGGTGAAATATATCTATTAATTGCATATGGTTAATTGTAGGAAGCCATTTCAGGCTGTAAACAGGCCAGCCAGATGGAAGTCTGCTCTAGGTAGTAAACAAGCCCATGTTTGGTAGATGGCCAGCCCTTAATCCCTGATTGGCTGAGCAAGCCTGCCTGTTGAGGTGATGTGACCTGTGGTGATTGGTGGGGGCGTGGTTGTGACTAGAGTGAAAAAACAAAAAACAAAAAACAAAAAACAAAACAAAACAAAAAAAAAAAAAAAAAAAAAAAAAAAAAAACACTTGTAACTAGAGAAGCTGGGGGATTTTAAAAAGGTAGCTCCCTGAGTAAACTGCTTAAAGAAGAACCGGTGGTTGGGTCTTTCTTACTGGTCAAATGAGACACAACAGTTAATAACTTCTGCCAGTTTCACTTTGTCTCTGTTAAGTTTCTGTTTGCTGTTAAGTTACCTGTCCATTGCTGAGAGTGAATTGTTGAACTCATCCACTAATGATGTGGGGAGTTCACTGTGTGTTTTGAGCTTCAGTAAAGTTTCTTTTACAAATGTCAGGGCCTTTATATTTCGGGCATAGATATTCACATCTATGAGACTCATATCACTGAGACTTTCTCTCAGTGGATCATTCTTTGATGAATATGAAATGTCCTTCCCCATCTCATTTGATAACTTTTGGATGAAAGCTTGTTTTATTGGATATTAGAATTGCTATTTCAGCTTGTTTCTTGGGACAATTTTCTTGAAAAACTTTTTTTCAGCCCTTTACTCTGAGGTAGTTTCTGTCTTTGTCACTGAGGTGTGTTTCCTGTATGCAGCAAATGCTTTATCCTGTTACGCATCCAGTCTGTTAGCATCTCTTTATTAAGGAATTATGTCCATTGATGTTAAGAGATATTAAAGACAGATGATTGTTAGTTCCTGTTACTTTTTTCTGGAAGTAGTAGTCTGTGTGTGTGTGTGTGTGTGTGTGTGTGTGTGTGTGTGTGTATGTTTAATATCTTGTGTTTCTGGGGTGTAGTTACTCTCCCCGAGTTGGAGTTTTCCTTCCAGTATCCTGTGTAGGTCTGGATTAGTAGAAATTGTTTAAATTTCGTTTTGTCATGGAATATCTTGGTTTCTCCATCTATGGTGACTGAGAGTTTCTGCTGAGCATAGTAACTGGGGCTGGAATTTGAGTTCTCTTAGAGTCTAGATGATATCTGTCCAGGATATCCTGGCTTTTAGAGTCTCTGTTGAGAAGTCTGGCATAATTCTGATAGATCTGTAATTATATGGTACTTGGCATTTTTCCTACTGTTTTTAATATTTCTTTGTTCTGTGCCTTTAATGTTTTGATTATTATGTGACTAGAGGATTTTCTTTTTGGTCCAATCAACTTGGTCTTTCGTAAGCTTCTGGTTACAGTTATAGCTGTTTCTGTCTTAAGGTTAGTTAGGGAATTTTTCTTCTGTGATTTTGGTTTTTGGCCCTTTAAGCTGGGAATCTTCACGCAATCTTTCCTATTACACTCAGGTTTGGTATTTCTATTGTGTCCTTAATTTCCTGGATGTTTTGCGTTAGGAGGTTTTTATACTTCATATGTTTTGACCAATGTGTCAGTATCTTTTATGAGATCTTCTATGCCTGAGATTCTTCTATCTCTTGTATTCTGTTGGTGATGCTTCCATATCTTATTCCTGATCTCTTTCCTAAGTTGACTATCT
This sequence comes from Mus musculus, assembly GCF_000001635.26. NCBI lineage: Eukaryota > Metazoa > Chordata > Mammalia > Rodentia > Muridae > Mus > Mus musculus. The sequence continues at coordinate 70,564,825 of NC_000081.6, read as the reverse complement.
CCAGGGTTGCATCTATTTTTGATTTATTTATTATTTCCATTTTTAAGTGTTGGACCACTTAGTTTAATTTCTTCATCGACTTGATTGTGTTTTCCAGTATTCCTTAGGGGATTTGTTTCCTTTAAGTACTTCCACCTGTTCCCCTCTGCTTTCCTGTATTTCTTCAGGAGAGTTATTCATATACTACTTAAAAGCTTCAATCATCTTCACAAGATGGGTTTTTAGGTCAGAATCTTGCTTTTTAGGTGTGTTAGAGTATTCAGGGCTTCCTGTGGTAGGATACATGGATTTTAGTGGTGCCAAATTTCATTGACTTTTGTGGCTTATAAGAAAAAGGGTAGATCCTATATTAGCCAGACTCTATGGTTGTTCCAGCTGGTATGGGCTTTGGGGCAGGAGTTTCACCTGTGTTCCTAGTTAGTGTAGACTTCCTAGGAGACAGACAGGCTGTGGAGTTTGTTAAGAGATTGGGTCCACCAATCTGGCCTGTGTGGAGAGGCAGATTTGAAGCCAACCACACCCTTTTAAAAGCAAATATAACAGAGAACTTCAGATAGTAGTAAGAGAAGTAAAATTGGAACTTTCAGAAAATGTCAAGTAGCACAGGCCCTAATAGTCTAACTATAAAATAAAAAACAAAAGAAACATTTAAAGGAATACAAGTGTTGGATGTACAGGAAAAAGCATATCGATTTAAGAGGGCTTTGATCACAAACTAAGTGCAAAGAAATTATGAAGAGAGTTACTTGATGTACAGCCATGGCCAAACCATATTGGCTATTCATCAATAGGTCACTTATGAAGGAAGTGTGGCCTGGTGATATGAGAGCCCTCTAAGAATGTCTAAACATATTATGTTTTCATTCAGAGCTCTCTTCCACAGAACAGCTTTTCACTGTATTTACAGGGCCTAAAGAGGAAAACAAGACTCAGCAACCCATAATTCTATATCCAGTACAACTATCCTTGACCAGTGAATGAAAACATGTGACTTTATGAGACAAATAAAACCTGAGAAACTTATGGCCATCAGATCATTCCTGCAACATGATGAGTAAAATTCCTCATGGAAAAGGTGAATGTTGAACATGGGGATCTCAAATGAGAAAAGGGAGCCAGATGACCAAAGAAGATAATAAAGGTTATTTTTAATATTTATATGTATTCTGCATTAGTTACATTTAACATTAGATACTTTTCTATGGCTACAATAAAACACCATGTCTAAAGGCAACTTACGGAAGACTTATCTAACATGGGCCTTTGTTTCCAGACTGTTTAGTTCATCAGAATAGTGAAGGATGGAAGCAAGGGCAGGCATGACAACTGGAGCAGACAGATGAGAAATCACGTCCTCAGCTACAAACACATACAGAGAGTAGACAAGAAATCAAGGTAGACTTCAAGTTCTCAAATCCCTCCTCCAATGACTACTATCTCCAACTTGGCCACACCTTCTAAACCCCTCCAACTGTGTCACCAACTGGGGACCAAGTACTCAAATATCAGAGTTTCTAGGAGGCATTTCTTATTTAATCATGACAAATATTTTAATTTTGTTTCTTTCTTTCTTTCTTTTTTTTTTTTTTTCTACTGAAGACTGAACCCAGGGACTTGTACCAGTCAACATGGTAACCTTGAATTGTATATGCATCTTTGCTTTGATTTCTTCTTTCTTTGAGAAAAATCTTACTTCACAGCATAGCTAGAGCTTAAACTTGTGATTAGTCCAACTTGCTTCATCCCCAAGGATGCTGGGAATATAAGCCTCTATATTATGCCTATCTCAATTATTATTGTTAAATAATAAAAATTAAGAACTTAAACATTGTAATGTTTAAAGGCAGTAGATGATTAGAATATACTGAGGGACAAAAGGGAGTGTTATGGAAGACTGTATGATTAGGAAGTCCCCTCAGATGTAATAGCGAGTATTGTGTGATAGAGAACAAAATTGTTGGAAAATGTGTATAGAGAACTTCAGGGAAACACTGAAGTATGCAATAAAATAATTGTTTGTTATATGCTAAGAGGAGGAAAGACCAGGGCATATAAAATCTTCAATTAATATTAATAGACAGATATGAATAAATCTTAATAGACAAGAAAGAGTTATCCCTAAGGTAGGTATCCTTCCAACTGTTTTAGTAATCATTTCATTAAATTAAAATTGGAGGTGGTCAGAGTAAGAAAAGGAGCAAGAACACAAACATACTGCCTATACAAAGCCTACCTTAAACCAAAAACACTCAAATAGATTAAAAATAAATAAATGAATTAAGTCATATTACGCTAATAATGATGAAAAGACTACAAGTAACTATTATAATACCAAACAAAACATATTTAAGACCAAGGAAAAGGTTATATGACAAGAGTGATTTCCTGAATGGAAAGCAGACACTCCTTCAAGCGGAAATGGTAACACTGTGAAATATTGAATGACTCTCCGGAAATCTATCTATTTACTAGCATGATAGTAAAGTGACTGCCAGACTCATGAAACATAGTTATATAGATAAACTTACATATTATACTACTATATTACATAACTGATTGAGATCAATTCAAGAAATTTAAATCTACGTCTTCAGTCAGCAATTCGGGTCTTCAGTCAGTGACTATTCATGTCTGTGCTTTCAGTTTCATTCATATTTTTATATGAATTATAAAATCCCTCCCCTTTTTGTTAGTATATCAGCAACAAGATAGTAATGTTATTAATAGCCTACCAGTCTGCACTTGGTCTTGTTCCTTACCACATGTCAGTTGAAAGAAGATTGAGTGAAAGTATATGTTATTATTTTTCCCATGATATGGTATTAAAGTTGTATATTAGCTTGTTTCCAATTGAAGAAATGTCTGTCAACTTCTTCATGGAATCACAAACTATATAAAAGGGCATATATTGAGAAGACAAGATATTTTCAGGCCCTTCCCCTATTGAATATGACTCTCATAAGCCCTAGTTGAATAATCATAACCAGCCATAAATCTCTAGCTGTCAATCAACAAAAAATGAGTTGATATTATTTAATGCCTTTTTAAGGTTTTATGTGCTTCCAAGAAGTAGTGCTAATAGCTCCTGATATGACAGAATAATATAATGAATATTGTAAATGTCAGGACTAACATGAAACCTCTTGAGGCCTTTAAAATAGAGCAAATTGTATGCATTATCTTCGAGGTTTCCCTCAGGCTAGATGTGCAATCTATGTGACTTATTCATTAATAAAGTAAAATTGATATTATATCATTACATATTTATAATTACTTAATAAGGGCAGTGAAATGGGGGACATTTTGCTAAAGCCTGCTTAATGTTATATCCTCACATTGCATGCTACCTTTGGCCTGGATATTCACTCTTACTGTGGACTTATAGGTCTCCGCAGCAGCACTGTGATAACTAGCATTGATTTGCTATCAACTTTAATCCAAGACTTTTATAATATATTATTACATTAGGTCTTTCTACAGTTGCTTGACATGAATATAAAAGGTATTTAAATGGCTTACTGGAAATTACCTAGCACATTCAAAAAATGATTTCTTTATCTTCTCTGGGTTTGTCTTCTAATATTGGAGTTCTACATGAAACCAGTATTGTAATCAGGTTCTGTGATACTCAAGCCAACAACATCAAAGACAACAGCAAAGTCTAGCTTCTATTGCATCTCTCCAACTTTATAACATGTCTCTACCAGTCTACCTGACAACACTGCTCTTGTCAGCAACAGGGATATCTAGCAGGAGGGCTGGTTTCCTCAAGGCTTCAAGTTATCCAACATATCCATGGAAAAGGAGGCAGTGATTGAAACCTTGAGTAACACACATGATAAAGAGACCATAGGGGATTGTCATATTTATCACATATAGATTATCTTAAGGTTCTGTATGTGGTGGTCTAAGTACATTTGACTCTGTACCTGTGACCCAGAGCATAATGAGTAGACCTCCTTATTGTAGGTCAACCCAAGCTGTCGAGAGGGCTATGGTTTCCTTTTTCTGCTTTTCCCCTTGTGGTATCTAGGTGCCATTGCACACCAACCAGGGAAGGATGGAGTTGAGCAGAGTTCCATTTTCTATGTCTTCCCTTGGGATATAAGGACCCTTATGCACACTGGATACGTGTATACCATGCAGGTCCTTCTGTTGGTGTGTCTGGGCCTCAGGAAAGGATGAATCAAAGTACAGAATAGGTGAGTCAGCAGGATCTCTGTTTGACAGTGAATGCCTAACAATGGAGGAGGTCTTCTCTGAAGATTTTCATGTTACATCTCTTTTAGATGACATCCAATGGAATAGTTTTCTCAGAAGGTATTCGATTAAACATTTTGTAGGCATATGTTTTATTCAATGTGTACAAGAACTATATAATATATGTATATGCATACTTTGGGAAGTGGAAAAGGGTTCTTCTTAGGACGAAGTTTCATTGACTGAGGTTTAAGGTTCTGGGGATACTCATTTTCATGGAAAGATATTTCAGAAAGTTGAATCTGTAATTTAGTGAAGGTTTATGTGATATTCTTCAGGTAGAGTGTAGGGGTTGGATTCCCGAGATGAGGGAGAGAAGAGGAAGTTTTGCTGAGAAAAGGAAGTCTTCCATTTTGTCCCTAGCTCAGGAGAGATATCTGGATGTGCTAGACTTTGAACTTAGGTACCAGTGATTTCCAATAAAGACAAGTCGTGCTCTTTGAAAACTGACAATATCCACATAACTCATTGTACATGGAGGGGTTGAACTGGTGTCTATGTAAAAGCTTCACCCCTACATTATACAGTCTAGTGTCTTTGGCATAGGAAGGCACTCTGCACAGTACCAAAAGTGAAATGCAAACACCAACCCAACCAGAGCTTCTTGATCTATAGCGCTGCCCTGCCTACAAATATACCAGGACAATAGTGGCACAAAGCTTATGGGAGTTACCAAACAGATTTACCTTAAGGTTCTGCAAGAGGAAACCGATAAAATATACTCTGTTAGTGATTAAGAAGCAGAGAGGTAGGTGTGGTGGCGCACACCTTTAATCCCAGCACTTGGGAGGCAGAGGCAGGTGGATTTCTGAGTCCCATGCCAGCCTGGTCTACAAAGTGAGTTCCAGGACAGCCAGGACTACGGAGAAACCCTCTCTCAAAAAACAAAACAAAACAAACACCCCTCCCCCACCAAAAAAAAAAGAAGCAGAGATTATCCTCCATGGCAATGGGCAAAGAGACACGTTGTTGGTAGTGTTGTGCTTATGTCAGACAGGGGAATACCAGATGGCACTACTTTGTTCATTGTAGCTTGATGTTATGCTTGGTAGCCAAAGCTGCCTTATGCCTGGTACTCATCAAATCAAATCAAATCAAATCAAATCAAATCATATCAAACCAAATCAAATCCAGGCAATTCAAGGTTCATGATAATGGGAGAGATGACCCTGCCTCCAGATGATAGAAGCATTGGGTGCCCTAGCCAGACCAGTGCTGGAGAGCTTGCCCTGGTGGTGCTGAAAAGGGATAGGTGGTAAGATGACCAGCTCAGCTACCATCCTGGCCCAGCTCCAGTGATCTGAATTGGTCCACCAAAAAACTGTGTCATTTAAGCATGGTTGGGATTTATGAAAGTGCCAGTACTCCTGATCCAAAGTTTCAGGATCCCCATGATGCAGGTCAACAGTAGGATAACAGAGAGGAGCCCAGGTGAGGATCCAATATTGATGAAGTCACAGAAGACAGAGATCTTGAATCAGGCCAATAGCTCATTGCAATGAACATTTGTAAGTGAAGATGTGTGGACAGAGAAATATACTGTAGGATACATTGCGACTACAGTTTCTATGATGAGATATTTTCTGTGCCTTGGATTTTGTTTTGTCTGTTTGTTTGTTCTGCTGTTGTCACAGTTCTTTGTGTGTTTTATTTGGAGGGGACTGAAAGGATGAAGGCTGATATGAAGGGACAGAGAGATGAATGATACTGGGGTGCTTGATATGAGACTCAGAAGGAATCAATAAAAAGTTTAAAAAATAAAGATTCAGAAATTCCCAGAGATCCAAGGTAAATCCAAATACTACTAGTCTTAAAACACACACACAAACAAGCCTAAAATTATACTGTAACTTTAACTCTTTTCAAAACCTATCTTTATTTTATTTCTTAAATGCTTTAATCTCCCTTCTAGTCCACCACCCACCAGCGATAGTGGGAAAGAAAGGATATGGGGGAAGTAGACCTGTTTAGAAAGGTTCTTTGGAGTAGCTCCTATCTGTGCTGTCTGGAAATTGGCAGTTCATTCACAGGTTAGCAGAAGCAACTTGATCCACTTGCAAACACTTCATGGAAATATCTGCGTCCAGTTCTGTAGAATTGGGTCAGCAACAATGGTGGCATGACCTAGGGGGAACAGCCAGGTCTTGGCCTTGGCACAAGTCAGCAGCCAGAGAGTCCCAGAGGGACTCAAGGAGAAATTCTCAGTTGTGACTCTCTCAGGGAAGTGAAGGCATGAGACCCACAAGCAATGCATAACTATATATGCAAGACAAGCTCAGCCTCCATCACTATCCTTTGAGTCCTATTTATCCCTCCAAACATCATGTGTCCTTCACAGGACTGGCTTCAGCACCTGTGTCTGACTCAGCTGACAACATTACTCTTCCAATCAGCCCGATATGTAGAAAGTGGAAAGAAACTGCAGCACACAACCAGAAGGGTTTTTTTTTTTTTTTTTTTTTTTTTTTTTTTTTTTTTTGTTGGTGGTGGTGTTTTTGTTGTTTTGTTTTGTTTTGTTTTGTTTTTGGTATGTTTTTCCCTATAGAGTCCCAACAAATGATTCTCAGCTACTCACTGCAAAACAGAATGAATACAAGCTTGTCATTAGCAAAGAATCTTTCATCATTTGTCCTTTCATGTGCTTGCTTTAGCAGAACATCCTCTCTCCTATGTCTGCTTCAGTGAAAGGTTTGCAAGTTTGCCTTAGTCTTTCATCTGTGTCAACTTCACTGCTCCAAAACAAAACAAAACAAAACAAAATCATAGTGATAAAATGACTACTAAAAATAATTTTGTTATACTTACAGATCTCTGCCTTATTCAGCCATCACCAAATAAACTGACTCCTGTAGTAAATGGGAAGAACTGCAGAGACCCACAGCGAGACATTACAGAAAAAGACTTTGGAAAACTCAACTCTAAACATGATTTCTCCATCAAATCCCTTTCCCCTGGGTTCAGAGAACCCCCTGGAAAAGGAGGCAAAACATGTATCAGAGCTAAAAGGATGGAGGACACTGGGTGTACAAGGCCCTCCAAGTCAACTGCGAAAAGCTTACACAAACTGAAGCAACAAGTACAGGGCAGACCTGGGTCTCTGGACTAGGTCCCCTGCTTGTATATGTTAGCTTTAAGTTTAGTGCCTTTATGTAAATCCTGAGTTGTTAATGAGTCAGTCTCTGATTCTTGGGCCTTTTCTTGGGGTTCTTTTCCTTCTTGATTTGCCTTGTCCAACTTTGATGTGATAGTCTTTGATTTATCTCATATTTTAGTTCTGTTATTTTGATTGTTATCTCTCAGAAGCCTGTTCTTTTCTTATGAGAGACAGTAGGGAGTATATCCAGATGGGAGGAGATGTGGGTAGGAACTGGGAAGATTAGAGGGCAGGAAATCTATTATCAGGATATATTGTAGAGAAAAGAATCTATTTTCACTAAAATGGAAAAACACAAAAAGTGTTTTTTCAGTTTAGACTATCTCTAGTGCTGTTCTTCCCACTTCCTCTGTTACTAATCATCCCGAGTTAATCTCACTCACACGCATAAAGGCATTGATAATACCATAAGGTATGGCCACCAGGACAACTAGTCATAAATAGGGATGGTAATCCAACTTATCTCTAGCTCAAGTAATTCATACAAGTCATGCCCAGGTGTTAGAAGAAGCCTATGTTTATGATTATAGACAGTCTGCACGAGAATATTAATACATTTTAATATTAATTCATAAATTTATTATTTCATGAAAAATATATTGAGCAATATATAGTGGGGAGACAGCAATAAATCAAATGTCACATATCTGAGACCAGTGTAAGCCTGGTGTAGAATTAGAAGGCTGACTACATGTGTATGATATGGTAGGGAGACAAGAGTCAGACCTTGTACATATATGAAGGGGTAGGAAGACAGGAGTCAGATCTTATACATATATGAAAGTGCAGGAAGACAGGAGTCAGATCTTGTACATATATGAAGGGGTAGGAAGACAGGAGTCAGATCTTGCAAAAATTTGTACTATGTGATATGGACTTTGGCGTTTCTTTTACTTCTCATAAAATCAACAGGGACTTCTGGACAAGGATTTGATAGAACCAGTGTTTGCTGGTAAATGATAATCTGGGATAGTCTTCAGAATATATAATAAAACAGGGATTGTAGTAGGAAATTGAAAGGGATAGTTCTTTAGGTGGCTAAGGTAGGAATCCAGGGAACAAGTTACAAAGACAGAGATCACCATGAATTAGATGGAAGTGAATCAAAGGACTTGGTTTGGAACAAACACAGCTGTCAGTATGCAACTGATAACACATATTCATTGTTTAGATGTAGAGGTAGAAGAAGGGAGACTAAGTAGCATGCCCCAGGCATAGAGGTAAGATGGGTACCAGTATGTGAGAGGAGGAACGTAGGAGAGAGAGATGACAGTCTGCGTACCCTGATCACCGGAAGGTGGGGCAATAGGTTAATGGATGAGATCATCTAACCTGAAGATTAACTGTGGAAATACCGAATTTACTGGTAATTTTATTTTTTCTTTTGTCAGGTGTTTGGGTAGCAGTGCTTATGTATTAATGACAAATTTTTACTGACTCAGATTTCTGTCCCTGTCTCAGACACAAGGAATAGACATCTCTGAGAATGCATTGTTTTAATGATAACAAACAGACCTTTCTTACTGAATAAGAGATCCAAACCAGAAACTAAAGACTTTCCTCATTTAAACGTTCTCTAAGATTCCTCAGAGGTAAGCTTTATGTATCTCCTGTTATGGTAGGAAATCTGAGGCACACAGAGGCAAGTTAATTTGCATACTTCACTTGACAGGACAGGTGACCTGACAGGACTCTAACTGGGGCTCACTTGGATCCTAACCTCTCACCCTTTCATTTCCTCAGGCTACTCCCAGCTATGGTGACAGGCTTGATTTTGTCATGCTAGTCCTGATTTCTGAGTTGTCACCACTCTATTCTCTTTCCTAATCAGCTCAAAAGAAGCATTGCCGCAATAGCTCCAGTGGAAGCCATGTCACTGATGTAAAACGAAACCCAGAGGGGCCCTTCGGATAGGAAGAGGTCCAAATCGCTCGAACAGAGAGGATGGGAACACCAGCTTTTCTCATTAATCACCAAGTGTCGGTGATTCTACAGCCTCAGGAACTCTGAGCCAAAGGAATTCCTGACAGGGCTATCTTCACCAAGAGCAATTAGCAAATCACACATTTAATACCTCGAAAGCCAGTCAATGTCAGGGGTGAGGCGCGCATCATGCTTTGTGTTTTCCCCTGCCCTTGGACGCGTGGAGCAGAGGCCTGTCTTCCTACAGAGCACTTGGAAAAATAGGGACTTTTATTTCTCTGGAGGTTCGGCAGGCTTCTTTTCAACTGGCCTGTAGCCAGGAACACTAATCTGATTTCTCAGGCAAGCTAATCCTATTTTTCCCTCAGGTGCAAACTTGCCTCCGCTAATCATTCTCCTCTTTGCACCTTTAATTAACAAGCTGCTGTGATCAAGCAATCAAACCTTTTAAGCCCACGTTATTATTACAACTTAAATATCTGATGAAAGAACATATACAGTAAAGCGTTAGCATGTCCCACTCTGCCTGTCTCTAGGCTCGCTAATGCATTGGGTGGGAAAGCAACCTTGATTGGGGACATAAATGTGTTTTCTGCCAATTTCATGATTCCAAGTGTGCCTCGATCCTGGCACCTGCGTTTACACTATAGTTTTTAATCCAAATGACTCTTCCTTAGGCCCTTCTATCCTTTCAGAATGCCAGTTGTCCTGACAGCTTTGCATGGTTTCTCTGGCCTGCAATTTCACCATTACAGAAATCAGCACATTTGCACTCACACACTATTGAATCCTAGTCCTTGGTTATTTCCTTATACCTGATCTCCCCCGTAGATTTTAACGACTAGCAGGGTGATTGTCTTGTTACTTTTATCACTGTATTCCCAGTGCAGAGCACAGTGTCTGGCGAACTGTGGATGTTCAATATGTAGCTGCTGAATAATTTAACCCTGCTAGACAGGAAACCCATTATGAGTACCTGCAGGTGCATAAATTGAGGCTCAGAAAGGTAATGCAGCATAGGAAAAGTTTTCTCTCCTAGTCAGGTCTGGATGCTGTCAGCAAACACAAACCCTGGCCAGGTTTCTGATTTACACAACATTCTGCCTTCCTTACTACATCCGCATCCACATCTACATCCAATCCACATCCACATCCAGATACAATTTAACTAATTTGTAGGGAGAATGTGTAATGATGTCAGAATAGAAATCTATCTATCTTGGGACAGAGAGATATAGCCTGACCTTTAAAGATGCTTTTTCTTAATTTTAAGGCCTATGTTTGAATATTAGGATCCACATGGTAGGATGAAGGAACAAACTCCAGCAAGTTGTCTTCTGGATTCCATACACATGCCTTTGCCATGGCACGTGTGCAGGAAAGATACACACATTATATGAATATATATGAATATATATGAATATATATGTGTGTGTGTGTGTGTGTGTGTGTGTGTGTGTGTGTGCATGCTATGTACTCATTTTGAGCTCTTTGTGAAGCTTTTTTAAAAAGTCCTGGATTCCCAATGCTCTGGAATATCCAAACAGCACCAATTATTACACAAGCAAGTTAAGCAACATGACTATCCTTTTCCACCCTGCTGTTTTCTGTGCTGGACTCAAACTGCCCACCACCACTACTCAGAGATGCCATTTCTCGCTAGCAGGACACTTCTTCTGAGGGCTTCTGTTAATAATATCAAACATTTAGTCTGTGTTGTTTCTATGAATAGATCTTCAAATCTAGCTTGCAGTTTTTATATTATCATTTTGATCTTAAAAAAAAAACAAAAAACAAACAAACGCTGTTTCTATCTCTTCACTGCACCCCAATTGAAAATACCTACATGAATAATGTGCACTGCTTAGGTCCGTGGGTCAATTGAGAGATAATAAGTGAATATGTGCTTTCTAAATTAAAATGACTATGTAGTTTCAGTTGCTGGGTTTTATCTGGTAGAATGAAACCTAGTCATTGCATGTGTGACTAGAGATAATAAAGTCACAATTAAATTGTGAATTGTGTTAAGAGTCATGGTTTGTCTGGATTAAAAAGAAGTGATATAATCACTGTCCCTGGAGTCTAAATGAAGATAATGCACTGTGAAGCCATGACAAAATATTTATGACTTCTTTAATTTCCAAAGGCATTAGATAATAACTATGTGTGTACTTGAACCGAGAGTTATCTAACACCTATGGCATGCACTGTACCAAAGAAAGAAGTTAAGCACAGAGCAGCACAGATGTTGTGCTCAGGAGCAGTTTATAACTAGTGGTCAGGAATCAACATAAAATACAATGTAATGCAAGCATTTAAGTAACACTCACTTAGTTATGAGACCACAGAAAGGAGCTACCAACCCATAGTGTGTGCACATAGGAGCCAATCAAGGAACTGGAAATGAAAGTTTCAGAAACTGTAAGAAAAGGGTATCATGGAATGTAGGTGGCTTGGGAGGTGACAGCTGGAGCTACAGACGATTAGCTAAGATAGGAAGGGAGAAGTCAGACATGAGCCTAAATGGGTAGCATAAACTAGTGTGTCACTATGATTCCTCCTCTTTCCTCTCTGGAGAAAACCTGATAGATTCCAGCATCCCCTGTGTCTCAGCCTGCTCAGGTTGATGGAATGTGAACAGATTGCCTAAGTGTATATTAATACAGAACGTTATAGATTGATTTGTTATTGACTAGGAAAGAATTATTCATATTTTCCTTTGCTACTCTTGGCTCTTACTAGAAGAATTAGCTAGAAATTATGTAACTCAGAATGGTACAGCACCAGGAATATAAGATATAGTACCTAGTTAGAGTGATAGTTGCTCTGATAATATCAAATTTATATCTGAGACTGCTGAAGTCTACAAAAGCTCTGTGGATTTCCTAGGCAGATAATTCATAGGTACCTAAGAAGAGCCATTTCAAGTGTGGATGCTAAAATATCTTTCATAAAACTACAGTACCCTACCACTGAGATTACATGCTTAAAAAAAAAAAAACTGTTTAGTTGGGCCATGGTGGTGCACGCCTTGAATCCTAGAACTTAGGAGGCAGAGGCAGGCAGATTTCTGAGTTTGAGGACAGTCCGGTCTACAGACTGAGTTCCAGCACAGCCAGGGCTACACAGAGAAACCCTGTCTCAAAAAAATCAATAAACTGTTTAAAGCAGGACTTTTCTTTTTTTCCAGGCATATATAATGTTTTTATTATATTAAATTATCACTGTCACAATAAACATATGTAACATAAGCATTCTTAAAAAGTTCACAGTAAAAGCCGTTTTTTCCCCACCTGTTCTTCAGATGTTGTCTTTCTCTGTTGCTCAAATACTCCTGCCTCAGCCTCCTGTGATGCTGGAACTCTGTGTGGCCCCTATATATTTCTGTCCCTCTCAAGACTGTACTGTATAAACCTTTACAATAGTTAACATGTTGAGTACTGAACACATGGCTAAAAATTTTTGCATTGAAAGTGCAAACTATATTAAATAGGTTCCAGTACCCTGTTTTAAATATCAGACAATGAGTCCATTTGTGGAACTTTATCTAAAAGTCATATCTGAGACTGGAAGTCAGGTATTCATTCTAGCTGCAAAGTTCATATTGCCTTTAGTTATGTAAAAACAAAAGCTCAATGAATTCTGGGACTGTTTTGCTTTCTTTGTAACGAAATCATTTTAGTTCTCACTTGCTTGGACTTTTCAACACCTTGGGGGGGTGTGTCTTGAACCCTTTGGGGCTTTGCATATCAGATATCCTGCATATAACATATTTACATTAAGATTCATAGACAGGAAGTGGTGGTTCAACCCCAGACTTGGGAGACAGAGGCAGATGAACCTCTTGAGTTCAAGGTCAGCTTGGTCTACAGGAGTGACCCACAGGACATCCAGGGCTACAGTTTTAGAAACCCTGCCTCCAAAACAAACCAACCAGTCAACCAAAACAAAGATTCATAATTATAGCAAAATTACGGTTTTGAAGTAGCCATGGCAACAATTTTATGACTGGGGTTTACCAGAACATGAGGAACTGTACTAAAGGAACTCGGCATGAGGAAAATTGAGAACCACTGGTTTAAGGTTTTTAGACTTTCCCTCATATACTCTGCATTTTTCAAAACTTCCTGCTGTAATTATGAGTCTATTTTATTTCCTCATTCTGCCACGATGCCAGAGGGGGATTTCAAGTTCAGCAATGGTGTCTTGGACACAACTTGTAATAATCAGTGGCAACACCCCCAGAGAGATGGAGATGAAAGGAGACAATCATTCTGATGGTCTGGCCTAATTTTCTGAAATAGTACAACCTCATAAAATATAGTAGGCATCTTCTGCCTGCAGGGAAAGCTAGAAGCAAGAATTCTGAGGAATGGAGCAAAGTTCCTAAAGGCACATATGAGATATAGTACAGGAACTAGGGAAATGCCAGCTCATTAATTTGCAGTACCATTTAAATAGCTAGCAAATATAAAATAAACACCATTGACCTATACCTGAGGCATTCTCCATATATGAATTATGTGTTTTAAATTTTTATGCCATTCTCATGTTTGTTAACCCACAAAGACAGTTATTTCATCAGTGGCATCCACTCATTAAGGTGTGATTGTAGGTTAGGGATAAATCAAATAAAAACAATTTCAAGTTTCTATCTACTGTTGGCTGTTTTTCCAAATTCTTGACCTATAACTATGGCAAGTTAATACTGTTAGAGTTTACACCAAAGCTGTTTGAAAGAATAAATAACAGAGAGCCTATGGCATCATAAAAGGTCTTTGACAAGAACATGCTATGTACATACCAGTTGCCTATGCTGTTTTCATATCCTCAGTGCATGGTTCTTCTGCAAGGGCTAGACAGTAGTCAGAGACACTGATTGAGGTGTCCAAATGGAAATCTATTATGTTAGTCTTGAGTTAAATATTTGAAAATATAGTGTGAAAGATAAGCCTACCCTGAGCCATCTAAAAATTTCATAAATTCGTTGCTTTTAATAGCTGCATACTACTCAGCAATTAAATCAATGGATTTATGAAATTCTTGGACAAATGGATGTATCTGGAGGATATCATCCTTAGAGAGGTAACCTAGTCACAAAAGAAGTCATTAGATATGCACTCACTGATAAGTGGATATTAGCCCAGAAACATAGAACACCCAGACACAACTTGCAAAACACAAGAAAATCAAGAAGAGGGAAGACCAATTGGTGGATACTTCATTCCTCCTTAGATTAGGGAACAAAATATCCATGAAAGGAGTTACAGAGACAAAGGTTTGGATCTAAGACAAAAGGATGGACTATCCAGAGGCTACCCCACCCAGGGATCCATCCCATAATCAGCCACCAAACCCAGACACTATTGTGCAATGCCAGAAAGATTTCCCTGTTATAGCTGTCTCTTGTGAGGTTATGCCAGTGCCTGGCAAATACAGAAGTGGATGCTCACAGTCATCTATAAGACGGAACACAGGGTCCCTCAATGGAGAAGTTAGAGAAAGTACCCAAGGAGCTGAAGGGGTCTGCAACCCTATAGGTGGAAGAACAATATGAACTAACCAGTACTCCCAGAGCTCGTATCTCTAGCTGCATATGTAGCAGAAGATGGCCTAGTCAGCCATCACAGGGAAGAGAGGTCTCTTGGTTTTGCAAACTTTATATGCCCCAATACAGGGGAATGCCAGGGCCAAGAAGCTGGAGTGGGTGGGTAGGGGAGCAGGGCTGAGGAAGGGTATAGGAAACTTTCGGGATAGCATTTGAAATGTATATAAAGAAAGTATCTAATAATAAATAAATAAATAAATAAATAAATAAATAAGGCTGCTATGAACATAGTGAAGCATGTATCCTTATTACATGTTGGAACATCTTTTGGGTATTTGCCCAGGAGTGGTAAGTGGATGCTCACAATCATCCACTGGATGGAGCACAAGGTCCCCAAGGAAGGAGCTAGAGAAAATATGCAAGGAAATGAAGGGATCTGAAGCTCAATAGGAGAAACATCAATATGAACTAACCAGTACCCCAGAGCTCCTTGGAACTAAACCACCAATCAAAGAAAACATATGGTGGAACTTGTGGTTCTGGCAATATATGTAGCAGAGGCTGGCCTAGTCAGTCATCAATGGGAGGAGAGTCGTTAGGTCTTGTGAAGGTTCTCTGCCCAAGTATAGGGGCATGCCAGGACTGGGAATGGGAGTGGGTGGGTTGGGGGAGGGGGGCGATAGGGGATTTTCTGACAAGAAACTAGGAAAAGGGATAACATTTGAAATGTAAATTAAGAAAATATCTAATAAAAGAAAAGGAATTTACAGCTTTACTTGAGGAATCACATGGAGGTTATCACTTGGATAACCTAGTCATGCTTCCAGGTCCTCTTTCTGCTGTGTGCTTATGGGTAAGGTGTAATCTTTTAGCTTTCTCCTCCTGCTGTCATGATTGCTGTGTGACACTATGCCTCTCCACCATGATAGACTTTTATTCCTCTGGAACTAAAGGCCTAATTTAGACCCTCTCTTCCTTATGTTGCCTGTGGTTGTGGCGTTTATCAAATAAAGAAAAGTAGCTAATATACACAGTGCTGTGGGTGCCATCAAATTGTCCTCAAGCAAGAGTGCATTAAAAATCTCTCACATTCTCTTTTAGGCCTCATCTAGAAGCCATGAAGGACCTGACTCTTAATATAGGACCCATGAACTCTCACCTGTAAGGAAAAGAAGTAGATAGATACTGGAAAACAGAAGGTAGAGACTTCTGTTAATTTTAGTCAATACAAGGATAAATGAGCAGGTTAAGGATTGATCAATTCAAGTCAAATAACATTAGGATAATCTGTAAACAAACATAAAGAAATGTAAATACAAATGAGTATGTATGTCTACGGAACAATTACAATATGTATACATAGCATACACATAGAGAGAGCACATGCATGCATGCTTATACCCATTCTGCAGGTATGCACAAAGCCATTCACAATACACTTTTAATCATGTATTACATATATAATATAAATATACATAAGATATATATATGAGTGTATCAGTGAATACACATATATTAAAGTGAATCTCTATAATGAACACAAATATAGGTTAACAGATCAAATGACATTGACTAACCCCAACAGTTTTCCATTGTTCATAGATACACTATCTCATTTACTCAGATGCTGTAGAATAATCTTCCTCTCTGCTATAGTTATCAAATCCTCTTCATGAGGCTATGGGATAATTCTAGCATGAAGCTGTCCAGTGCCAAGAGAGATTTCTATTATAAGGATTAAGGAATCAGGGTCATTTCCTGGAGTGATTAGAGAAAACAATCCTTGGACCAGTATGAGGATCATATGATCAGTCAGTAAAGCCAGATATATTATTGAAGTAAAAGCATAAATGCATTATTCAGAAAAAGAGGTTAACAGAGAGTCAGGTGAAGACCTGAAGAAAAAAAAAATGAAAAAAAAAAAAAAAGCAGATTGAGGGAAAAAGTCCTCCCTTCAGACTGTGCCTTGAAGTAGGGCATGGTTGTACATAGATGTAAATGTTTTATTAACAGCTGCCTTAATTTGTATGGCTGCAGTAATCTGGACATCTCTAACACTGAGATCTAGAGCTTAGCAGAGAATAAACACAGTAGCATCTTTTGAGATTCTCTGACTCACAGTGCTCTGTCAGGGCTTTTCCATTTTTTTTGTGTCTCTTAAATTTTTCTCTAATATTTATTTATTCTTTATTTTACACACACACACACACACACACACACACACACACTATTATCTTTCTTTTGCACTACAGTTCCTCTGTGTATATATTACGACTTCTAGCTTGGTGTTTCTATAGAGTTTTCAAGAATGCTAAATGAGTGTCTTTTTCTTTGCCTTTTCTTGGGCTCTTTGTGTTTGTTTCTTTTGAGCAATTCCAATCTGTAACTTTTTGTATTATATTATATTATATTATATCATATTATATTATATAAACTGAATATACGGTTTTGTGATCTAAATTCTATATAGGCATCTGCTGTATAGGTTAAAAGGACATGTACAACTACAAATGCCTAACGGAATGTGATACTCTCTTTGCTTAAAATGAAAATTGATAGGAGTCTCTGTTTTGAGCCAATTATAGCAAGGTAGGTAGTCTTCCTTTGGAGCCTAGACAGGCGAGGATATATCATTTTTAGAAATGGCTATGGCTCATTAAGTATTGAAACTTGTATTACTGGAATAATGTATATTATACATCATCATGTTGAAATAAATATTCTTGGTAACTAATTTGGATAAATCATATATGGAAAAAAGGGAGCCATTCTGAACTAGTCACTTCTCCACTAACAGTTCTGCTTCATTAGCCGAAATGTATTTAATTTTTATATTTTTAAGAGATAATAATAAAATAAAAGTATTATAATACAAAAAGAAAAGAAAGACCCCAAAATAGTGAGACAGAAAACACACACCAGTTACTACCCATACAAAGAAATCCCATAAAAACACTAAATTGAAGCCATAACACATCTACAAAAGGGCCTGTAGAGTAAAAAGAGAAAAAAATATGAATAAAATAAGATTATTATAAAAAATAATAAGATAAAATAGAAAAAAATAAGAGGAAAAAATTCTCAAAGGGCATGGTGAGACAAAGACCTAGTAAATAGCTGTTGAGTTCATTTTCTTTTACACATCAACTGCTATGCTTTCATCTTACCCTTTTTTTTCTTTTTAAAATTTTTTTTTAATTAGGTATTTTCTTCATTTACATTACCATTGCTATCACAAAAGCCCCCATACCCTCCCCCCCACTCCCCTACCCACCTACTCCCACTTCTTGGCCCTGGGGTTCCCCTATACTGAGGCATATAAAGTTTGCACTACCAGTGGGCCTCTCTTTCCACTGATGGCCGACTAGGCCAGCTTCTGATACATATACAGCTAGATTCAAGAGCTCCAGAGGGTACTGGTTAGTTCATATTGTTGTTCCACCTATAGGGTTGCAGATCCCTTTAGCTCCTTGGGTACTTTCTCTAGCTCCTCCATTGGGGGCCCTGTGATCCATCCAATAGCTGACTGTGAGCATCCACTTCTGTGTTTGCTAGGCCCCGGCATATTCTCACAAGAGACAGCTATATCAGGGTCCTTTCAGCAAAATCTTGCTAGTGTCAGTGTTTGAAGGCTGATTATGGGATGGATCCCCGGATATGGCAGTCTCTAGATGGTCCATCCTTTTATCTCAGCTCCAAACTTTGTCTCTGTAACTCCTTCCAAGGGTGTTTTGTTCCCAATTCTAAGAAGGGGCAAAGGGTCCACACTTTGGTCTTTGTTCTTCTTGAGTTTCATGTGTTTTGCAAATTGTAACTTATATCTTGGGTATCCTAAGTTTCTGGGCTAATATCCACTTATCAGTGAGTATATATCATGTGAGTTCTTTTGTGATTGGGTTACCTCACTCATGATGATGCCCTCCAGGTCCATCCATTTGCCTAGGAATTTCATAAATTCATTCTTTTTAATAGCTGAGTAGTACTCCATTGTGTAAATGTACCACATTTTCTGTATCTATTCCTCTGTTGAGGGACATCTGGGTTCTTTCCAGCTTCTGGCTATCATAAATAAGGCTGCTATGAACATAGTATAGCATGTGTTCTTATTACCAGTTGGAACATCTTCTGGATATATGCCTAGGAGAGGTATTTCAGGATCATCCGGTAGGACTATGTCCAATTTACTGAGGAACTGCCAGACCGATTTCCAGAGTCGTTGTACAAGCTTGCAATCCCACCAACAATGGAGGAATGTTCCTCTTTCTCCACATCCTCACCAGCATCTGCTGTCACCTGAATTTTTGATCTTAGCCATTCTGACTGGTGTGAGGTGGAATCTCAGGGTTGTTTTGATTTGCATTTCCCTGTTGTTTAAGAATGCTGAACATGTTTTCATGTACTTCTCAGCCATTTGGTATTCCTCAGGTGACAATTCTTTGTTATGCTCTGCACCCCCTTTATAATGGGTTTATTTGAATTTTTGGAGTCCACCTTCTTCAGTTCTTTATATATATTGGATATTAGTTCCCTCATCTTACCCTTAAGAACAGCTTGGATTTTTTAGCGAGACTCCCCTTGGTAGAAACTGGATTTTTATTTATAAGTGGCCATCCATTGGACTTGCTTCTGGGTAAGGAATAAGGGCATATTTTCCATTCTCTTTCCAGCTCTGGAAGCCCATTAGGTGCAGACCTGTACAGACAAATTACATGCTCCCTTTTCTGTGTGATCATAATTGTGTTGATCATGTCAATAGGGATGTGGTTGGGTGGCCTGATACTGATTCTATTCTAATGCTCGTACTGGTGCCTTAAGACCTGGTTGGCCCAAAGATGAGAGAGTTGTGCATGTCAACCCCAATGAGACTATGTGGCCTTGTCCCCAAGTTATTTCTGATTTGTTAATAAACATTAACCAATAGTTAAGCAAAGGAGACATAAGAAGGTTTTTGGGATCCCAGGCTGGGAGGTCTGAGGAGAACCCCAAGTGATGAGGAGGTAAGAAAAAAATTGCCATGGATTAGGACTCAAGAAAACATGGTCCGGAGCACTGCCCAATTGGAGTTAAGAGAAGCCCAGATGAAACATAGTAAGTAATAACTCAGGGCTATGGACCAGAAATAGATTTTAATAGCAAAGAAGGGAGATAGCTACCAATCTCTAGTGTTCATTAAGGATTATTGAAAATATAAAGGTTGTGTGTGCCTTTTATCTGGTAACTAAGTGATCAATGTTTAGATAGTGATCCCAGATTGGGATTAAAATTTCTACAACATATGGCTTTGTTATTCTTTCTTTCTTTCTTTCTTTCTTTCTTTATTTATTTAGTGCCTTCTTCTTCCTTCTGTCTCTTACATTCTTACTGCTTCATATTCCATAGGGTATTCTAAGCCCTGAGGCCAGGCATTTGATGGAAATATCCCATTTAGGGCTGAATATTCCAAAGTCTCCTATTTCCTATAAAATGTGTGTCTATGGGTCTCTCAGTTTGTTCCCATCTGCTGTGAGAGGAAAGTCCCCTGATGATAGCTGAACAAGGCACTGATCTATGAGTATAATATTACCTGAAATTTATAATAGAACCAAATCTGTCGAGACTTGCTTAGGTAGTGGGGAGCTCCATACATGTCCACAAGCAAAGAAATTCAGTTCTTGGAAGGGCTGAATAATGTATTTGAGGAAAAGGGTTATATTAGTAGAGGGCCTTGGGCCAGATTCAGTTTATTTGAGTACAAGCCAGCTGCTTCACAAAATTAATGTAGGATAAGAGAACATTTTCTCAATTTTCCTCATAATTCAGGACCATTAGCTTAATTATGTCTGATAAAAGTTAATAAAAAATGTGGAACATTTACACAATGAAGTATTACTTAGTGGCTAAAAAATGACATCATGAAATTTGCAGGCAAATGAATGTAACTAGAAAAAATAATCATTCTGTGTGAGGTAACAAGGATCCAGAAATACAAATATGGTATGTATTATGGTATGCATTCATTTATAAGTGAATATTAGCTTTTAAATAAAATGATAATCCTCAAACCCAGAGAGGTTAGTTAAAGAAGAGGGCTATGGGATGGGTGGAAGCATGGATCACCCTGGAAAAGGGGAAATAAAATAGATTCTGATGATGGTGATTCAGGTGGAGACTGGAGCTGGAGGAATTAGGTTTGGGGAGGGGTAGAGAAGAGAATATCCGGAGAGACATCTGGACTTGCAGGGTATTTGTGTGTGTGTGTGTGTGTGTGTGTGTGTGTGTGTTTGAAAACCTAATCCAGTAAAATCTTTCTGGAATCTAACAGGAGACACTAGTGAGGATCCCTAATAAAGGAGGATATGAAATTTCCACTGACCATCTTTGAGCTAAACTTCCTGGATGGCTAAAAACAGGACACCAGATAGCCCAGAGAGCTAAGGTAGAATGAAACATGACATCCATACATACAATCAAACAAACAAATAAATCAGTTAAATTATTACAAATGATATTTTGCTGAAGTTATAGATCAGTTTTTCTTCCATTTGACATCAAAGAGGCTTCCTACAGACACAGATGGGATTGGGTACAGAAACCCACTGACAGAAATTATGTGGAAAGGCTCTAAATTGGAGGTTACCACCAGGTCCTTTCCACTGGAGATCAGGGAACCATGTGGAAGATGATGAAGAAAGACAGTAGGAAGAAGGGGGTCAGAAGGGATGGAAGACACTAGGAGAACATGGCTCATGAAATCAAACTAAATCAGCTTCACATGGGCTCACAGAGACTAAAACAGTAAGCCCAGGGTCTGCGTAAAGTCTGCACCAGGTTGTCTTTATATGTGTTATGGCTGTTAGTTTAGTATTTTTGTGAAACTCCTAAGAAAATGGACAGGTGAATCTCTTTAACCTGCTCCTGAGATTCTTTTCCTCCTATTGACTTGCCTTGCACAGTCCTGATATGAGGGTTTTTGCTTTGACTTATTGTATCTTTATTTGTTCTGTTTGGCTGCTATGCCTTGAAAGTAGTAGATGAGTAGTAGTGAGATCAGTTGTCCGGGGAGCTAGAAGGAGTGAGAGAAGGGGGAACTGTAATTGGATGGATTGTCTGAAACAAGAATCTGGTTTTAATTAAAAAGTAATTTATGCCGGGTGTGGTGGCTCACGCCTTTAATCCCAGTACTTGGGAGGCAGAGGCAGGTGGATTTCTGAGTTCGAGGCCAGCCTGGTCTACAAAGTGAGTTCCAGGACAGCCAGGGCTATACAGAGAAACCTTGTCTCAAAAAACCAAAAAAAAAAAAAAAGTAATTTATAAAGTTAACAGTTGAAACTTTTCATTAATTAATAAACATAGATGAATAATGCTTTATTCAGACCTGCATCTAGCAATGACCTGAAACATCGCCTGTGAGAGGTTACACTAGTTATACTGGTCAGCTTTCCCATTACTTCCAGACATACACCTTCAGAATATTGTAGGATTTACCTGCCAGGCAACTGAAGTGTTACCTTTCATCATGAGACAGTTTTTGTACCATTGTTCTGCTTACCCTTAACTGATCACATGACCAAGAGCAAGTTCAATTTTCAGAGGTACTATATATTAAATCTTTAGTATATAGTATATATTCTATACACACAGAAATATACATACAGAAATTCAGAGAGAACAAGAGAGGGAGAGAGAGAGAGAGAGAGAGAGAGAGAGAGAGAGAGAGAGAGAGAGAGAGAGAAAGAGAAAGAGAGAAAGAGAGATTCCATAAAACCACTGGCTAACCTGTAACTAACTTTGCAACCCAGCAATCAAGTTTTGATACTCCCGTTTCAGCTTCCTAAGTGCTTGGATTTCTGGTATACTTGGTATATGCACATCATCTGGCTTCCCTACATTTAAAGAACTCTGGTTAACAGCAAGCAAGATAATGTGAACAAAAGCAATAGCTTTCAGCTGCAGTAACTTTAGATTTAAAATATACCAGCATTACCTGACAACTGAAAGCCATATCAATACAAAGAGGTTGGCTGACAAAAGTACATATTTAACTATTTTGTTAGAAATTATAGTGATTTAGTAGGAATGAAAGAAACATGTCCATAAATGATAGAATTTGAAAAATTAAAGAAAGAACAAATCTCTAAAACTGGTGTTTTTACATTATTGGGAAAAGATAGGTTGTTTTTATTTTCTGTAAAGGCTTGGATTTTATAAATAAGATGTTGAAATTCAGAAAGACAAATTTAAACAAATCACAGTAGAATAAAAGTGGAACTAAACTATAGTGAAAACATTTGGAAAAGTCCTTGAGGCCATGTGTAGAAAGCCACTAGAGTTTTCACAGTGGAGGTGACATTTTACATGTCTTAGCAATGCTGGGCAATAAAAAGGGAGACAGTTCAAGCTTGTGTGAACAGATGGCATAAAAACCGGAGAGAAGAATAAGTATTTCTTGGCAATCATTCTGTTAGGTCTCGAGACTGGGGTAAAGAAACAGAAGCACTGTGAAAGCAACAAAATAGATGTTTTGAAGTTTCATGTAGAAAAGTAACTACTTGATAAGGAACTTGAAGTTTATTCTTCAGTTGAATGAAACAGACCAATTTCCTCTTTCAAGCTGAGTCCAAGTGTGTATTCATTTTTTCCCACAGACAAATATGACTTGTTCTGAAGTATATCGCCCATTAAATAAGACTGTGTCCCAATTTCATGTCCTTAGGAGTCTAGCCATTTCACATATATAGACTCTCCATCATACATTATCTATTTCTCAGATCACATCCTGTTACAGTGTTTGTTTTGGATTTCAGAGACATAGAATCAAGTAGGAGAAGGCAGCTTTGTCTAATAGCTATTCAGTTTCATGCCATGAGCACCACTATGGAAACAAAACCAACTTATGTATTAAAGACGTGCATGCGTTTTTATGTATATGTGTGTGTATGAGGATGAAGTTTCTCCCATGTTAAAAATGAAGAGGTCATATGCCCTGTATAGAAGATAGTAATTGTTGGAGATTCTGATCATCATAGGACTGGGGGGGGGGGTACTTAGAAACAGAGTGGTGGCTGGGTGTATCTGATATCTGAGATACTTTTCACTGTATTTCAGAAAACAAAACGGTTGTCTTAGTGAGTGTTTTGTTTCTGTGAACAGACATCATGACCAAGGCAACTCTTATAAAAGATAACATAAGCAGCTGGCTTACAGGTTCAGTGGTTCAGTCCATTATCATATAGGTGGGAGCATATCAACATTCAGGCAGGCATGGTGTGGGAGGAGCAGAGAATTCTGCATCTTGAGATGAAAGCAACTAAGAAAAGACTGACTCTTCTGTATGGGGTGGACCTTCAAAGCCTGCCCCCACAGTGACACACTTCCTTCAATCAGGCCACTCCTCCTAACAGTACCACTCCTTATGGGCCAAGCATATTCTAACCACCACATGGTCTAAGCTAATGAAACATCAGAGGGAGGAGATGTCACAGAAGAGCTGATGAATATGAAAGCAGAAGTCTGAAAAGAGATGAATCTGGTACTTCAGAGTGAGGTAGAAGTTGGCCACAATGTCAGAAAACAGTGTGATGAAAACCAGGGACTGGCATGGCTCTGACCTTAGAGTTCTCTAAGATGTCTTCATCTAAATTCTGTGCTTGATGGTCCCTCTATGATATGAATATATAACTACATATCACAAAAATTTAGATAATTGTCTTCCTAAAACATCAGAATTATTCACTTTTCTCATTTAGTTTTTTGCCATGCTAATGAGGAAACATATAGACTAACTCAGTACTCAAGTATGCTTCTTGGTTTTGCATGTTTTTATTTCTGTTCTCCATAATTCTGTCTTAATTTTAAACTTTCTTATATTTGTCTCATGTGTCACACAGTTTGTCTTAGAGAGTCTCCTCTTCATTCCCTACCTGTCTTCAAGCTTCAGCAGTAGGCACTTCCCTTCCTCAATCTCCTCACACTAATTCACACAGCCATTTATCAACTGGCTATTAAGCTCTTAAGTTCTAGGCTTTGAATTAAGATAGGTCGTTCAATGATTCATGGGAAAACATTTTGTTCTTTCCATATGCACATTGTCCAGAATAAACCAACCAACAAACAAACTCAAGGACTATGAACTGAGGCACAGGGAAGAATAAATCATTACATATGATCAATAATGAGGATGGGCACTAGCATCTTCAGTATCTGTTGGTCATTGTATTTGTTGTTCTCTGTGTGTGTGTGTGTTTTTTTAAACCTTATCTCAAGACTATGAGGATGATAGTTTTAGCATCCTTTCACAAATAAGATGACTATATGTTCATGTATATAGTTTCATATGTGTCCTCAAGTGTCTGCATGTTTTCAGGTATGTATATGTAACAGTAAGAAGATAATTAAGATGCAAATCATTTCTTACTTTATTTTACGTGTCCGAACTGAGTCAAGCTCTTCCCTTACCAAGCTCCTTCAACATGGCATCCTTCTCTTTAACATAGACATCTTCTCAGGTTTTCTAGTGCTGCCTACATGTAGATTTATGCTATATGTACAACACCTATGATGTTATGCTAAAGCACTTTATACATAATACCTCTCCTTTAGCTTACCACCCAGCAGAGGTAGTAAGAGAAGAGTTATTAGAATATGGGGAAAAAGGATTGGACCAGCAATAGTTCTTTGGGGGTGAGCTCAATCTACTTTGGTGGCAGTTCAGTCCTGAAGAAAACACTGAATATGGTTCTGCAGCTGCAGTCCAGTCCTCTAGGTAGGCAGATACTAGGCACAAATCTGCAGCTACAGTCCAGTTCTTCCAGCAAGCAGACACCACACATCTGTAGTTGAATCCTGAAGAACCTGCTGGGCTCACCAACTGGCCTGAGGTGATGTCACAGAGGCACCTAAGTGCCACAGGAACCTTATGAGCAGTTCTTGGGTGAGTTTGTCCCAATGGCAGTGTTAGCACAAGTTGATCTCAATAACACTATGTAAGGCAAACCAATACATGCATGTCTTCAGTGAAGAAAAGTGAGGCAGAGCAAACCAAATCATGGCTTAGTGCTCATCCCCCACTGCCGCTGGGGTCATATTTATACTCCTCCATCAAGTGTCCTTTCACATTTGCTATATCAAAACATCCTTTCACCTGTGTCTGCTGCAGAAAAACAGCCTTTCACGTCTTTGCTTTAGCAAGACATCATTTTACCTGTATGCCCCAGCAAAACCTCATTTGACATAATTAACTTTACAAAGAAACTAGAAGTTTCCACTTCCCATGATCTATGAATGAGAAAATAAATATTGTTCTTTCAGCAAATAATTGCCATAAGATTTTCCAAATTTCCGGGGCCAGTGCTAGCTTTAAATACTATTTCAACTCTAGTGTTCATACTGGACCAGAGTCCTTAAACCAAAAGAACTTAGGCTCCTAGGGAGGACATCAAGCCCACTTCCTCTAGGAAATATCAAACATGCTTGTTTTAATCTCATTGAAATAACTGAATACTTGTTTTTATCTTATCTCTAGCTGATTATGGTATCCTTCTAAAATTTTCATGCAATAGACAATTTCTATTTTGGTGCAGTGCAGAATTACATTAAATGTTTCTAAAATAGAAAAGAATTTTAGATTCAAGTTAATAAAATTCTTGAAAATTTATTTAAATTAAGCCTGTACTTCTTTTGCAAATAAAACTACTTACATTTAAAACAACCAATCAGACCCAAGTCTGGAGTTTAGAAAGAATCCATTTGCTAAAACAATGAAGTGATGTCCATAATCCAAAAATTTGTCTCTAACCAATATCTTCAATGATTTTACATGCCACAGTTGGAACCTGCCTCTAGATACTTCAGTCTTTAACTATAGACTGGTGATATTACCTTCAGATATGACTTTGACACCTTTGCCCCACTCCTGTGTTCTTCCCTGTCACTAGGTCCTTAGAATACAGATTGGCTCCCATCATTTTTTCTTTTTTTTAATTAGGTATTTAGCTCATTTACATTTTCAATGCTATCCCAAAGGTCCCCCATACCCACCCCCCTCAATTCCCTACCCACCCACTCCCCCTTTTTGGCCCTGGCGTTCCCCTGTACTGGGGCATATACAGTTTGCATGTCCAATGGGCCTCTCTTTCCAGTGATGGCCGACTAGGCCATCTTTTGATACATATGCAGCTAGAGTTAAGAGCTCTGGGGTACTGGTTAGTTCATAATGTTGTTCCACCTATAAGGTTGCAGATCCCTTTAGCTCCTTGGGTTCTTCCTCTAGCTCCTCTATTGGGAGCTCTGTGATCCATCCATTAGCTGACTGTGAGCATCCACTTCTGTGTTTGCTAGGCCCCGGCATAGTCTCATAAGAGACAGCTACATCTGGGTCCTTTCAATAAAAACTTGCTAGTGTATGCAATGGTATCAGCGTTTGGATGCTGATTATGGGGTGGATCCCTGGATATGGCAGTCTCTACATGGTCCATCCTTTCATCTCAGCTCCAAACTTTGTCTCTGTAACTCCTTCCATGGGTGTTTTGTTCCCAATTCTAAGGAGGGGCATAGTGTCCACACTTCAGTCTTCATTCTTCTTGAGTTTCATGTGTTTAGCAAATTGTATCTTATATCTTGGGAATCCTAGGTTTGGGGATAATTTCCACTTATCAGTGAGTACATATTGTGTGAGTTTCTTTGTGAATGTGTTACCTCACTCAGGATGATGCCCTCCAGGTCCATCCATTTGGCTAGGAATTTCATAAATTCATTCTTTTTAATAGCTGAGTAGTACTCCATTGTGTAGATGTACCACATTTTCTGTATCCATTCCTCTGTTGAGGGGCATCTGGGTTCTTTCCAGCTTCTGGCTATTATAAATAAGGCTGCTATGAACATAGTGGAGCATGTGTCCTTCTTACCAGTTGGGGCATCTTCTGGATATATGCCCAGGAGAGGTATTGCTGGATCCTCCGGTAGTACTATGTCCAATTTTCTGAGGAAACGCCAGATTGATTTCCAGAGTGGTTTTACAAGCCTGCAATCCCACCAACAATGGAGGAGTGTTCCTCTTTCTCCACATCCTCGCCAGCATCTGCTGTCACCTGAATTTTTGATCTTAGCCATTCTGACTGGTGTGAGGTGGAATCTCAGGGTTGTTTTGATTTGCATTTCCCTGATGATTAAGGATGTTGAACATTTTTTCAGGTGCTTCTCTGCCATTCGGTATTCCTCAGGTGAGAATTCTTTGTTCAGTTCTGAGCCCCATTTTTTAATGGGGTTATTCGATTTTCTGAAGTCCACCTGCTTGAGTTCTATATATATGTTGGATATTAGTCCCCTATCTGATTTAGGATAGGTAAAGATCCTTTCCCAATCTGTTGGTGGTCTTTTTGTCTTATTGACGGTGTCTTTTGCCTTGCAGAAACTTTGGACTTTCATTAGGTCCCATTTGTCAATTCTCGATCTTACAGCACAAGCCATTGCTGTTCTGTTCAGGAATTTTTCCCCTGTGCCCAAATCTTCAAGGCTTTCCCCACTTTCTCCTCTATAAGTTTCAGCGTCTCTGGTTTTATGTGAAGTTCTTTGATCCACTTAGATTTGACCTTAGTACAAGGAGATAAGTATGGATCGATTCGCATTCTTCTACATGATAACAACCAGTTGTGCTAGCACCAATTGTTGAAAATGCTGTCTTTCTTCCACTGGATGGTTTTAGCTCCCTTGTCGAAGATCAAGTGACCATAGGTGTGTGGGTTCATTTCTGGGTCTTCAATTCTATTCCATTAGTCTACTTGTCTGTCTCTATACCAGTACCAAGCAGTTTTTATCACAATTGCTCTGTAGTAAAGCTTTAGGTCAGGCATGGTGATTCCACCAAAAGTTCTTTTATCCTTGAGAAGACTTTTTGCTATCCTAGGTTTTTTGTTATTCCAGATGAATTTGCAAATTGCTCCTTCTAATTCGTTGAAGAATTGAGTTGGAATTTTGATGGGGATTGCATTGAATCTGTATTTTGCTTTTGGCAAGATAGCCATTTTTACAATGTTGATCCTGCCAATCCATGAGTATGGGAGATCTTTCCATCTTCTGAGATCTTCTTTAATTTCTTTCTTCAAAGATTTGAGGTTTTTATCATACAGATCTTTCACCTCCTTAGTTAGAGTCACGCCAAGATATTTTATATTATTTGTGACTATTGAGAAGGGTGTTGTTTCCCTAATTTCTTTCTCAGCCTGTTTATTCTTTGTATAGAGAAAGGCCATTGACTTGTTTGAGTTTATTTTATATCCAGCTACTTCACCGAAGCTGTTTATCAGGTTTAGGAGTTCTCTGGTAGAATTTTTAGGGTCACTTATATGTACTATCATATCATCTGCAAAAAGTGATATTTTGACTTCCTCTTTTCCAATTTGTATCCCCTTGATCTCCTTTTGTTGTCAAATTGCTCTGGTTAATACTTCAAGTACTATGTTGAAAAGGTAGGGAGAAAGTGGGCAGCCTTGTCTAGTCCCTGATTTTAGTGGGATTGCTTCCAGCTTCTCTCCATTTACTTTGATGTTGGCTACTGGTTTGCTGTAGATTGCTTTTATCATGTTTAGGTATGGGCCTTGAATTCCTGATCTTTCCAAAACTTTTATCATGAATGGGTGTTGAATCTTGTCAAATGCTTCTTCTGCATCTAACGAGATGATCATGTGGTTTTTGTCTTTGAGTTTGTTTATATAATGGATTACATTGATGGATTTTCGTATATTAAACCATCCCTGCATTCCTGGAATAAAACCTACTTGGTCAGGATGGATGATTGCTGTAATGTGTTCTTTAATTCGGTTAGCAAGAATTTTATTGAGGATTTTTGCATCGATATTCATAAGAGAAATTGGTCTGAAGTTCTCTATCTTTGTTGGGTCTTTCTGTGGTTTAGGTATCAGAGTAATAGTGGCTTCATAAAATGAGTTGGGTAGAGTACCTTCTACTTCTATTTTGTGAAATAGTTTGTGCAGAACTGGAATTAGATCTTCTTTGAAGGTCTGATAGAACTCTGCACTAAACCCGTCTGGTCCTGGACTTTTTTTGGCTGGGAGACTATTAATAACTGCTTCTATTTCTTTAGGTGATATGGGACTGTTTAGATGGTCAACTTGATCCTGATTCAACTTTGGTACCTGGTATCTGTCCAGAAATTTGTCCATTTCGTCCAGGTTTTACAGTTTTGTTGAGTATAACCTTTTGTAGAAGGATCTGATGGTGTTTTGGATTTCTTCAGGATCTGTTCTTATGTCTCCCTTTTCATTTCTGATTTTGTTAATTAGGTTTTTGTCCCTGTGCCCTTTAGTGAGTCTAGCTAAGGGTTTATCTATCTTGTTGATTTTCTCAAAGAACCAACTCCTAGTTTGGTTAATTCTTTGAATAGTTCTTCTTGTTTCCACTTGGTTGTTTTCACCCTTGAGTTTGATTATTTCCTGCCTTCTACTCATCTTGGGTGAATTTGCTTCCTTTTTTTCTAGAGCTTTTAGATGTTTTGTCAAGCTGCTAGTATGTGCTCTCTCCCGTTTCTTCTTGGAGGCACTCAGAGCTATGAGTTTCCCTCTTAGAAATGCTTTCATTGTGTCCCAAAGGTTTGGGTACGCTGTGGCTTCATTTTCATTAAACTCTAAAAAGTCTTTAATTTCTTTCTTTATTCCTTCCTTGACCAAGGTATCATTGAGAAGAGTGCTGTTCAGTTTCCACGTGAATGTTGGCTTTCCATTATTTATGTTGTTATTGAAGATCAGTCTTAGGCCATGGTGGTCTGATAGGATACATGGGACAATTTCAATATTTTTGTATCTACTGAGGCCTGTTTTGTGACCAATTATATGGTCAATTTTGGAGAAGGTCCCGTGACGTGCTGAGAAGAAGGTATACCTTTTGTTTTAGGATAAAATGTTCTGTAGATATCTGTCTGGTCCATTTGTTTCATAACTTCTGTTAGTTTCACTGTGTCCCTGTTTAGTTTCTGTTTCCACGATCTATCCATTGATGAAAGTGGTGTGTTGAAGTCTCCCACTATTATTGTGTGAGGTGCAATGTGTGCTTTGAGCTTTACTAAAGTGTCTTTAATGAATGTGGCTGCCCTTGCATTTGGAGCATAGATATTCAGAATTGAGAGTTCTTCTTGGAGGATTTTACCTTTGATGAGTATGAAGTGTCCCTCCTTGTCTTTTTTGATAACTTTGGGTTGGAAGTCGATTTTATCCGATATTAGAATGGCTACTCCAGCTTGTTTCTTCAGA
The DNA here is from genome assembly GCF_000001635.26 of Mus musculus. Taxonomy (NCBI): domain Eukaryota; kingdom Metazoa; phylum Chordata; class Mammalia; order Rodentia; family Muridae; genus Mus; species Mus musculus. The sequence continues at coordinate 70,533,702 of NC_000081.6, read as the reverse complement.
CCATTTGCTTGGAAAATTGTTTTCCAGCCTTTCACTCTGAGGTAGTGTCTGTCTTTTTCCCTGAGATGGGTTTCCTGTAAGCAGCAGAATGTTGGGTCCTGTTTGTGTAGCCAGTCTGTTAGTCTATGTCTTTTTATTAGGGAATTGAGTCCATTGATATTAAGAGATATTAAGGAAAAGTAATTGTTGCTTCCTGTTATTTTTGTTGTTAGAGTTGGCATTCTGTTCTTGTGGCTGTCTTCTTTTTGGGTTGTTGAGGGATTACTTTCTTGCTTGTTCTAGGGCGTTATTTCTGTCCTTGTATTGCTTCTTTTCTGTTATTATCCTTTGAAGGGCTGGATTCGTGGAAAGATATTGTGTGAATTTGGATTTGTCGTGGAATACTTTGGCTTCTCCATCTATGGTAATTGAGAGTTTGGCTGGGTATAGTAGCCTGGGCTGGCATTTGTGTTCTCTTAGTGTCTGTATAACATCTGTCCAGGCTCTTCTGGCTTTCATAGTCTCTGGTGAAAAGTCTGGTGTAATTCTGATAGGCCTTCCTTTATATGTTACTTGACCTTTCTCTCTTACTGCTTTTAATATTCTATCTTTATTTAGTGCATTTGTTGTTCTGATTATTATGTGTCGGGAGGAATTTCTTTTCTGGTTCAGTCTATTTGGAGTTCTGTAGGCTTCTTGTATGATCATGGGCATCTCTTTCTTTATGTTTGGGAAGTTTTCTTCTATTATTTTGTTGAAGATATTAGCTGGCCCTTTAAGTTGAAAATCTTCATTCTCATCAATTCCTATTTTCCGTAGGTTTGCTCTTCTCATTGTGTCCTGGATTTCCTGGATGTTTTGAGTTAGGATCCTTTTGCATTTTGTATTTTCTTTGACTGTTGTGTCGATGTTCTCTATGGAATCTTCTGCACCTGAGATTCTCTCTTCCATTTCTTGTATTCTGTTGCTGATGCTCGCATCTATGGTTCCAGATCTCTTTCCTAGGGTTTCTATCTCCAGCGTTGCCTCGCTTTGGGTTTTCTTTACTGTATCTACTTCCCTTTTTAGTTCTAGTATGGTTTTGTTCATTTCCATTACCTGTTTGGATGAGTTTTCCTGGTTTTCTTTAAGGACTTCTACCTGTTTGGCTGTGTTTTCCTGCTTTTCTTTAAGGGCCTGTAACTCTTTAGCAGTGCTCTCCTGTAATTCTTTAAGTAACTTATGAAAGTCCTTCTTGATGTCCTCTATCATCATCATGAGAAATGTTTTTAAATCTGGGTCTAGATTTTCGTTTGTGTTGGGGTGCCCAGGACTAGGTGGGGTGGGAGTGCTGCGTTCTGATGATGGTTAGTGGTCTTGATTTCTGTTAGTAGGATTCTTACGTTTGCCTTTCGCCGTCTGGTAATCTCTGAAGCTAGCTGTTATAGTTGTCTCTGTTAAGAGCTTGTTCTTCAGGTGACTCTGTTAGCCTCTATAAGCAGACCTGGGAGGGTAGCTCTCTCCTTAGTTTCAGTGGGTAGAGTATTCTCTGCAGGAAAGCTCTCTTCTTGCAGGGAAGGTACCCAGATATCTGGTGTTCGAACCGGACTCCTGGCAGAAGTTGTGTTCCACTCACTAAAGGTCTTAGGATCCCTTGTGGAATCCTGTGTGGGCCCTTGCGGTTGTCAGGCGACTCTGCTGGCAAGGTAGCCCGGGGCTTGAGTCCCATCATTTTTTCTTAATTCCTATTACTGTAAAGAAATTTAAGCTTCTTACACATATATAGTAAATCTTAGTGATTTTCTGCTTCCAATTTTTTTGTTCTGATCCCTCAACCTCATTGTCTCTATCTTTCCTTTATCCAAGGACTTAATCTTCATATCTTCTTTTTCTGTGTCTTAGTGATTTAAATTACTTTCTTTCCAAACATGGGTGAGGGTTTATTGACTGGAGAAAGGTCAAACTACATGTGGTTTCACAGTAATATTTACTTTCTCCAGAAATCATTAATTTCAATCGTCTCTCTGGGAACACAATTCCTCCCTCTGTGCTGATTCGTTGTTTTGGGGGTTGTGTTGTATTGTTTTGTTTGAGTTTGGGCTTTTGTTTTCCTTTTGTCAACTTGACATAAGGTATAGTCATCTGTGAAAAGGGGTTATCAGTGGAAGAACTGCCTAAACCAGAGTGGCCTCTAGGCAAGTTGTAGGACATGGATTTTGTTGGTGATTGATGTTGGTGGATGCAGCCTGCATATGGTGGTGCCATACCTGCATAGAAGGCTCTTGATTGTATAAAAAGAAAACTAAGCAAATAATTAGAAGCAGGCCAGTAAGTGGTAGTGCTTTACAATATGCTTCAGTTTGCTCTAAGATGCTCTTGCTTTGTCTTTCTAACCTCAATGACAAACTGTATTAAGGACATGTAAGCCAAAGAAACTCCTTTGTCCTTGTGGTGTTTACAACAGCCATAGAGTACAAGCTAGCAAATTACATTATAAAATGTTGACAGGTTCATTGTTGTGTAGGACAATTTAAAGGAGATAACCCCAGTTATGTAGGTCCATTATATACCTGATACTGTCAAAAGAAGCTTATAAGTGACACTTTGTTTTATGATGAGAACAAAATCCAGAGAGAGGCATCATCATCATAACTTGGTAAGTAAGGAAACTGAGGCAGAAGGATGAAAGTCACCATATTGTATTACAAGTCACCAAGACACATACAATTGGAATTTAAAGTGGTACTATTCTGAGAGAGACTTCTGAACTTCTACTGTGCTCATTCATGTCCTGATCTCTCAACAAATATCTATCATGGTTTAAATAAGGATTACCTATTTGGAGGTTCCAAGACAAGTAACTGTAGAAATCCATACAGAAGGGTAGAGGAAAACATTAGAAAAGGGTGTGATGAATGCATATATTGGAAGTCATTGACTCTTAGAGGCAGAAAGATAGATCAGGTCATTCAACTTCACCACATCCCACACTGTCTTCTTGGGGCTCTACTATGGGCCTACTCCTGTCACTCCCAAGAAGGATCAGCTAGAATTTAGTGACCGTAAATGTACACAGTCATGTCTTCCTAGATGGTGCCAAATTGGAGGCACATGTTTGCATTTATTCCAAGCATTCCATTAGACTTACATTATGTGTGTGTAAGTTAGTGTTCATTCTTCATAACAGATCATAACTGGGTATTCTTCTCTATCAGAATTATTAGCCATTTTCACAATGTTTAATGGCACACATCAAGTATTTAATCCATGTCTTTCTCAGAGCACGGCAAGTACAAGCAAATTGTAATGTCCTCAGAAAACAGTGTATTGAATTTGAAGATTAAGTAGATTATAGTAAATATTCATCTTTTCAAATTGATAGGATGAAATGGTAAAACATTTCAAACAAGAATTTTAATGTGAAAATTAAATCCGTGTTAATATTTCTTGTATTCTAGCATCAAGGATCCTGGTGACAGGGTGATAATTCAAGGGCTACAGCTTATCTCATCAAGTTGCTGATACAGTAAATTGCTCGTCTTTCCTGGAGAATTATGTAGAAAGAACATTTCTCCATGTGAAACGACAGAAGTCAATTGATCAGCTGAGATGGATGATGTTAGATTTAAAATGCGGTGATTTTTCTTTTTACTTTACTTGGGACTGGATTTCTCTCTGTCTTTATTTCATGCTACACGAGTTATTTTAGTTGTTTAAACTATTGTTTTAGAAAAAAAAAGTGTGCTGCTTCTAAGAAGTTTATGAATGTGACCACATTTTCTAATGGAAAGTTGAACTTAAAGCATTCCTGATGGCAGACAATTTAGGAAAGAATACTAGGAAAGTCCAAACACATGTTCTAAGAGTCTGAGACACACAGCATGCTACCAAATCATGCCAGCGTAAAAGAAACAAAGCAGTCAACCTTCTAGATTATCATATTAGGACTCTGAATTTGCAATCTGTCTCTTATACTGTCATTGAATAAATCTTACCAAATGAAGTCCACATCAAATATACACAAAGTTTTGGTGTGTGTGTGTGTGTGTGTGTGTGTGTGTGTGTGTGTGTATGTGTGTGATTTTACAAGCCTGATAAAACCAGATAAATCCTAAAGGGCATCACATAAGCCAAATGAATAAATAAATAAATCCTAGGAGACTATCAGATACTAGATAGGCTCCATGGTAAGACAATTTGCAAATCAAAATAACCAATGGAGATAAAAAGTAATACATCATGAAATGTTTCCAGGCAATAAACCAATATACCTTATCACCAAAAGAATAGTAGCATGTTTCATTTAGTTTGTCTACTTAAAATTCAGAGTTATTTTCCAAAGCCTGTCTAGTACTAGAAAAATGCATTAATGTAACTTTTAATTAAATTTAGGCTTAGTATTTGTCAGTCTTTGCACTGAATGAATATTTATTTTTAATTAAAAATAAAGAAATATGTTGTATTTTAAATGTGTGTTTTGTCTTCTAAATTTGGACAGAATGCTGATAGCTAATTAGTTAAGATGATTTCAATGAATTCTAAGCAATTCATTAAACAAATATTTGTTTTTGGTGTGGTTCTTTGTACTAGGCCAACTTCTACTGTAAAGATTACATGGAAATTCGTAGTTGAAGCATTAGTGAATTTATTGTCCTTTTTGATTGAACTTCAGGCTACCTTAGACCCCACATTTCTTCTTTTGATTTTTAGTAGAAAATTTTAGGCAGCCATAATCACACATATATATTTTTTAATTAGAACTCAATTCTCTAATGTTTTAATTTTGAGAGTCTAAATATGTTGTCAATACTCTTTCTAACTCTGAAGGAGTTTGACAATGCTTAGAATTGCATGGATTTAGGATTGCAATTCTGACTCTGCTGAGAATACTTGAGTTATAGATAAAAATGACAATGTCAATCCCAACAGCAGCTTCCATTCATTGAAATAGCACTGCCTGTCTAATCTGTACTCATAAAAACGCACATTTCTATTTATTATTCTAAAAAGCCCTTTGAAATAGAGGCTGAAGGACAGTAAGCTGAGAGTCACAGTACTTATAAGCAGCCTGGCTCCAACTTCAGCCCCAGTCAACTTTCTGGCTTTACACTTTAGAGGTTACATCAAGTCCTATTTTTTAGTGTGTTAAAAACATAGAACAAAATCAGCAATTGGATATTAGGAACTGTAAGCCTTTTCAGAGTATGTTCTCATCAACTGGTAAAGAAAGAAACAAAGAAAAAAAGAGACAAACAAGCAAAAAATAACTACAGAAAAGCAAAAGAAGCCCTACAGAAGACGGGAAAAGAAACAGATTCTCAGAGTAACTTCCAGCAATATAGGAGGTATGCACAACAGTTTGCATAATTTTCTTTTGGTCCTGAAATATAATGAGCTATGTCTCTATTTCTATATCTCATCTTGAAGATAAAGTGCTAGAGACATGGGTTTTAACAGTTTTGAAATGTTAGATCACTAGCCCTCTAGGAGCCTAGCTCAGATATCATAGATTCTAACAACTCTCACACATTTATCCCTGCCCTACATTCATGCAAGGTGAAAGACCAGGTGCAGAAAGGTGACAACAAGGTGCCACAATTTACTCAACCTACACATTGGAAAATGTATGGAAAACAATGGGGCAGGTGTAGCACTGCTTTTCTAATCTGAAGTCCTGAGTTTTATGCCAGATATCCTTCATGTGGTATCCTGATGGACAATTCTCAGACACTCTGTGATACCACAGTCTTCACATGAAACCTTGGGACAGACCAGCAGTTACTGTACATTGCTAAGTGGTTCCTCAGAAAATTGGACATAGTACTACCTGAGGATCCAGCAATACCACTCCTGGGTATATACCCAGAAAATGCTCCAATATGTAATAAGGAAACATGCTCCAGTATGTTCATAGCAGCCTTATTTATAATAGCCAGAAGCAAGAAAGAACCCAGATATCCATCAACATAGGAAAGGATACAGAAAATGTGGTTGGTACATTTACACAATGGAGTGCTACTCAGCTATTAAAAAAAAATGAATTCATGAAATTCTTAGGCAAATGGATGGAACTAGAAAATATCATCCTGAGTGAGGTAACCCAATCACAAAAGAACACACATGATATGCATTCACTAATAAGTGGATATTAGCCCAGAAACTGGGAATACCCAAGATACAATTTGCAGACCAAATGAAGCTCAAGAAGATGGAAGACTAAAGTGTGGATATGTCGGTTCTTCTTGGAAGGGGGAACAAAATACCCATTGGAGGACATACAGAGACAAAGTGTGGAGAAGCAACTGAAGGAAAGGCCACCTAGAGACTGCCCCACCTGGGGATCCATCCCATATACAGTCACCAAACCCAGACACTGTTGTGGATACCAACAAGTGCTTGTTGACAGGAAGCTGAAATAGCTACCTTTTGAGAGGCTCTACCAGTACCTGACAAATACAGGGGTGGATGCTCTCTGCCCACCATTGAACTGATCACAGGGTCCCCAGTGGAGGAGCTGGAGAAAGGACCCAATGAGCTGAAGTGGTTTGGAGCCCTATCGGAGGAACAACAATATGAACCAACTAGTACCCCCAGAGCTCTCATAATCTTAACCACCAACCAAAGAGTATACCTTGAGGGACCCATGGTTCCAGCCACTTATATAGCAGAAGATGGCCTTGTGGGTCATCAATGGGAGGATAGTTCCTTGGTGCTGTGAAGGCTCAATACCCCAGTGTAGGGGAATGCCAAGTCCAGGAATGGTGAGTGGATGGGTTGATGAGCCGAGGGAGAGGGGAATATCATAGGAGGTTTTCAGAAGAGAAACCAGAAAAGGGGATAACATTTGAAATGCAAATAAAGAAAATATCTAATTTAAAAAAAGAAGAATGCCACATATGAGCACAAGAGAGCATTCTAAAATTAAAAATGTAATGCATATATAATATATAATAACTATTTTTAGCATGAGAAATAAACATTGGCATAATAGTACATAAATAGTTTTGCATATTTTCATGTATTGATGATTGTGTTATACAATGACTGATTTTAGGTCTGGTTTTTGCTCTATTGAAGAGGACTGGAAGTATGAATGTTAAAATCTTTAAAGTACCCAAGGAGCTGAAGTGGTTTGCAGCCCTATAGGAGGAACAACAATATGAACTAACCAGTACCCCCAGAGCTCTCTGGGACTAAACCACCAAGCAAAGAAAACACATGGTGAGATTCGGTCTCTAGCTGCATATGTAGCAGAGGATGGCCTAGTCGGCCATCAGTGGGAGGAGAAGCCTTTGGTCTTGCAAAGATTCTATACCTTAGTATAGGGGAATGCCAGGGCCAGGAAGCAGGAGTGGGTGGGTTAGGGAGCAGGGCGAGGGAGGAGGGGATAGAGGATTTTCAGAGAGGAAACTAGGAAAGGGGATAACATTTGAAATGTAAATAAAGAAAATATCTAATAAAAGATGAAAATATAACACCAAAAAATGATACTGAATTTATAATGGTTGATGAATGACTGAAGCCTGTGATTCAGCAGAGGAGAGGGTGGGGAAGGACCTGGGAATCAAGTTAATAGAGCAGGAGACTCTCAATCTTAGGGTCATGGGTTTGAACCCCAAGTTGGGTGCCATATGTAAATCAAATACCAGATTTTGGTAGTTTTGAAACAGGCTAGTGAATATATATATATATATATATATATATATATATATATATATATATATATATATGTGTGTGTGTGTGTGTGTGTGTGTGTGTGTGTGTGTGTGTGTATTATATATATATATATATATATATATGTATAAAATCAGTTAAAATACCAGGTATAGCTTCCTGAATTTTCAATGACACATACAAGCAATTATAATTTGAACTTTGACCTAATGAAGATTGTTTTGAAATTAGTTAATGTGAAAAGGTCATAGTGCTATTAAAAATTTAGGAAGAAAAATGACATTGTTGTAAATTCCTTGCCACTTTTCAGATTTAAATTTATACTAAACTTAGGAAATAGTACTGAAGGATTTCACACAAAATCCTGCGCAAAAAAAAATGCAGAATGGCATTTCAAAGGCCACACAGCTACAGAAAGCAACTAAAGCAAGATCTATTACTTCAGAGCACCAAACTCAGGTTTTTCCTTTGTGCGTGCATACGTGTTTGGTTGGGATTTGTGGCTTTTTTGTTTTGTTTTTCTTGTTTGCTGTGTTTGATTTTTGTTTTGTTTGGCTCTTTTTTGCTTTTTGTTTTGATACAGGTTTCTCTATGTGGCCCTGGAACTAGCTCTATAGACCAGGATGGCCTTCAACTCAGAGATCTGCCTCTCTCTCTCTACCTTCCAAGAGCAGGGGTGCTGACATTAAAGACATGCATGACTGCCTGCCCAAATGCAGTTTTGCTATGTCTTGCCATGCAAAACAGATAGTGTGACACATTTCCCACCCCTGGAGCACAGGTTGCAGGGCATGGGCCTCCATAGGGGTTGACAGTTAATGTGGACATGGTGCATATTTGCATAATAATATACACAATTTGTATATGTTCATTTTTGGGGAAATATTCTCCTTGCCAAGGTTAATGATTTCATGATAATCAGAGACAGCAGTACTCTGGAAGGCAATGGTGTCTCTAATGTGCTTAGTAAAATGGTGAATGCTGTCACCTTCAGGATAGCCCTTAAGGCTGTGTGAAAGAAGTCTAAATATATGAGTTCAAGAATGTATAATTTATCAACTATACAATATATAAGGATGCACTATCAATGTATGAGGGATTTGAATCATGAACCTAAAAGAACAAAAGCAACTCTACTATGAGCTAGTTTGTAAGAAAGATATTAATGAAGGAAAAGAAAAAAGATTTAGAAAGTGGTGATCATAGGGTGAAATCCCACCCACCTAAGTTTATTGTTTTCGATTATGAAGACTGCCAGATTCCTGAGTTCATGGTCAACCTGGAATGGACTAGTTTATGCCCAGGCAGGGTGAAAATGGTGGTCTCAGAGCCAGATTCCACCCAGACAGCTCATTGTTGGTGCTTACAAAGGCAGGTAGATCTCTTACTTCATTGCTGTGTACTCAATGTCTTTTATAAGAATCAAGCACAGAGGTCATAAAATAGTGATACATGAGATAATCAAAAGGGAACTTGGGGTGAAATATTGAAGTAATATACAAGTAAAAGACTGGGCTTTGGTCTGCAAGAGCTGAGCTGTTAAGAGATATTTGGAGAGCTGTTTTGAGTGGAATACAAGGCTATCAGCTTCTATCTCACAATTGACTTTAAGCTGTACTTTCTCTGCTTTCAAACACCCCTTCCTCAGTACCTCTCTCCAAGCTGAGAATGGTCCTTAGCACAGTTTTAAAGAGGTTAATTTACTGAATTTTTTCTTAAAATGTGATGATTATGTTTGGGGATAAAATTTTGACTCATAACATTTACACATTTGGGATAAGAATATTTAATTTTAGTTAGCCAGTAGAAATTTATATGTCTGCTGAATAAATGATGGGGTAATTGAAGACTCTGGGGATATAATTTCTATGAAACAGTAATAATTTTCAGTTTTGGAACTTAGAAACTGAGATGCAAACATTTTGTACCAACTACAGAAGTGCTCTTGGTAATACAAAAGCAGTGTCCATATCTCAGATTGTCATGACACAAGCTAACACTAGCTAACACAACGGCCTTTGTTTGACATGAGTGAAGTCTTATGTTTTAAGTGTATGGAAGATTTCAAGACAGAATCATGAAAGAACGTATTCTAAGTCTGACACCTTTAATAACAGCATACATTATTTCCTCAGTTCAGAATAATAAAGCCAAAAGACCCATGCTTGTTTATAATTTTGAATGATAAGGTCCTTACACTTAGTAGATTCATGTTAAGTACTTGTCTGTTCTTTGAATTTTCCATCTATTAATGATACTCAAACCAGGCTTTTCATGTTTGAAAATACTAAAGCATTCCATTTGTGTATATAAATATATATATATGTGTGTGTGTGTGTGTGTGTGTGTGTGTGTGTGCGTGTGTGTGTGTGTGTATGTATAAAAATTTATATGATACATACACAACATATGGCATATTTAATTTATATCATATATATTGAATACTATATATCATTTTATTATTTGAAAAAAATCATACAATCTCTATGTATCTTTATTATCCCTCCCTTCTGACTTCCAATTCCCACTAAGACTACTCCATTACATCACACTCCCATCTTCATGTCCTCCTTTTATACTTATTTAATTAACCTACTAAATCTAATTAAAGTTACTCTTTTTCTCAGTGGCATGGATTCATCCACTTGCAAATGGGGAGCCATCAGTGACTACACTTTCTCTAATCTAGCAGCCTTCAGCTGCAAATAGCTCCTTACCTAGAGGTGGAACTTTGGGAGTCTATCTTTAATACATGTTGGCAGTTTAAATGGCTTGGTCTTGTACAGGTCTTACATTGATAAATATAACTGCTGTGAGCTCATACATGTTGCAATCATGCTATGCCCAGAGGCCAGTGTTCATAGGACTCCTTCTCATTTTCTGGTTCTTCTGTTATTTCCATCCCCTCTTCATGGACCTTCCCTTCATGGTGTAGGGAGTGATGGATTGATATAGATGTGGCCTCTATAGCTGGATGCTCATAATCCTTTATTTCCAATATTTTGTACAATAATAAATGTCTGCAATAACTGTTATCCACTGCCTAAGTTTCTGAGACCAGTGATGGGCACTGTAAAAATCTACAGACACAAATATAAATATTTACAAGAAAATCAGATACATTTTTTAATTTTTTAGAAAAGAAAGTGTTCTCATGTCAACGGCAGGAAATACAGTAGCAGCTTTACTTGTAGGCCATTAAATTTTCCAAAACTAATTTATCACAAAATATGGGACAGGTTTTTCTCCAAATCTCTGTGAGAAGAAAGATATGCTGATTTTTGTAGTGATAACTATTTTTCAAAATCATCTTTATGGAGATTTCAATTAATAATATGTTCTATCATCCTCATTTGGTTATAAATTGTATTATATGCATTTTGTACTTTAACCTCCAAAACTAAACATAATAAAATCAGAAATAATAATAAAATATACCATCAACAACAATAAATCATTTCATATGTGATCATAATCCCTGTTACAAATGGAAACTAGAATTTGTCAGTAATCAGTCATTCAACATGTCTTTGAAACATGGACAAATAACATTAATTCAGAGCTGAGGACATTAGTCATAAAGCCAAAGTAGGTCTGACCAAACCTACTGCCTCAGTATTACCTCTGAACATCTAGAAGTTACATTAAGTTACATGAAGTGGGATTTCATATTACTTGATCTATGCAGTGCATGTGTTAAGGGCTCAGGAATTACCTAGATACTGAATTTTCTATATATACTTTCTAAAATTATCTTCCCCCAGATATCAAGGATAGTCACTGAAGAAGAACAGGGAAACATTATAAAATAAAGGTAGTTGATGATCAATGCTATAAGCAGTGTTTCCTAGATATGGAAGAGTTAGTGCAGAAATTAATTCACAAATTTGTTGTGAGAGCATGCAGTTGGCATGCACAAGACAAAGCTACTCAAAAACCCACCATGGATGGGGTGGGCTCATAAGACTGAGGGAGTGTGATATTTCCTCAAGGAAACTTTAGTCAGGAAGGTAACAAAGGACTTATAAAGTGAATACAAAATGCTGGATATATCAGTAGATGGCACATAACTCAACATGGCCTCCTGTAGGTCCCTAAGTGCAATGTTCCATTATAATGAGTGTCATGAAATAGTATAAAGGTGGTATACATGTGATAGCTTACATATTTTCAACACTAGGTCTTTTCCGTTATTTGATGATAATCACAAGCCACATTCCAGGCTCATACATAATTATGATATCCCAAAGTTCATGAGGGAAACCCACAGAACTGAAAGGATCATACAAAATTCAAAGTCACTGACAATTTGCATAGTTGACATTTTAGCAGTAGATAATGCAGAAAACACACAAAGGGAAACATATTGTACACATATATTGTATAAATATTTTTTAATAAAAAGTATTAAAGAAAAAAGTGAGAACAACAGAAAGTGAAAACCAACCATTTGCCTCAGGAAAAATGTTCTTAAAACTTTTTGGACTCTGCAATTCAGAGTCTAGATAATGTTCAGTTTAATACATTGCAAAATTAAAGAACAACAACAACAAAAAAGAAGAGGCTAGAGAATCAAGCAGAAAGAACATACAATGATTCCCTAGCAAATAAGAAAACGCTATGGTAGCAAACTGTACTCTGTGGCCTGCACTTTCACAAACCTAAAGATGCAGGCTCAAGTTGGATACTAGGACTCTTACCATGAATCTCAGGTTCTACATCTGTAACAGAGGACCCTCGTCTCTACCTTACCACAGGGCTACCCTGCTAAAATATAGTGACAATGGACAGCACAATGATTTTTTGACTTAATGTGGAAACTTTTATGTTTTACAGCACTGCGTAAGATCCAACATTGTCTGACTTTACAAGGACAGACATTCCTGGAAACATGCATTCTGAGTTATTGTTTGATTTGACCTATTGCATCTTTATAAAAGCATGACGGGTCACATTATTGTGATTGTTTTGGCAAAGGACAGATGTTATATTTTAACATGCATTGCTTATAGCACAGCAAATCTACCATTGGAAGAAATCAATGGCTTTTTGAGGGCTAGTGATTTATAACAGGGCTGGATTACATTCATGTGTGCAAAGCTTTTCTTCCCAGGCCTGATACTTCCATTTATTAATCAAGTGGCATGGAGCCTCATGTCGGAAGCCTTGTGTTCAATAATGCACTTTGTATCTTACAAACTTGATAATGCACAGTCTGTCGCTGTAGGCTGAAACACTTCAGCTCCTGCTCTAATAACCAGTGATTGCCGCCTCCCCAAATCCATTTCTGACAACTCAGGCATAGTTGATTAAATTGCCCATCTCTCCTCCTCCTCCCTTCTGTCCAAGAAATGCAGGATGCTCAAACTGAAGAGATGTTGATTAAGATGATGTTGGACAATTAATTATGCACTGTGATAACCTATGACCTGCTCAGGTTCTTTCTATTCTAATTAGCTGAAACTCCAAATTAATAGATAATTACATTCTTGTGTTTTAATCAGGCCGTGGGCAGCAGAGAAAGATGGTGAAGTATGACTAAACTAGAGAACTCATCTGGAGGTGATATTTTTTTAAACTAAGGGCTTGGAAGGGATAATTATTTCAATTATTTTACTTTTGTTATTCTGAATTCTCGTGGTATAAGAGATTTTATGTTAAGGCATGAGTTTTAAGATAAGTTTGGCATATAAAAACTACTGAATAAAAATCAGATAGCAAAATGTTATAAAAGATGTTATACACATAGTAGAATCAATATATTCTACTATGAATGTTTAGAATAAATATTTTGAATATTAAAATTGACAATTCTAATTTACATATAGAGAGAATACATCACTATTTTCTGATCAATATACTTGTACCAAACTGATTCATAGAATAAGATTTTTTTTCCATTTTTTATTAGATATTTAGCTCATCTACATTTCCAATGCTATACCAAAAGTCCCCCATACCCAACCACCCCCACTCCCCTACCCACCCACTCCCCCTTTTTGGCCCTGGCGTTCCCCTGTACTGGGGCATACAAAGTTTGCGTTTCCAATGGGCCTCTCTTTCCAGTGATGGCCGACTAGGCCATCTTTTGATACATATGCAGCTAGAGTCAAGAGCTCCGGGGTACTGGTTAGTTCATAATGTTGTTCCAAAAATAGGGTTGCAGATCTCTTTAGCTCCTTGGGTTCTTTCTCTAGGTCCTCCATTGGGAGCCCTGTGATCCATCCATTAGCTGGCTGTGAGCATCCACTTCTGTGTTTGCTAGGCCCCGGCATAGTCTCACAAGAGACAGCTACATCTGGGTCCTTTCGATAAAATTTTGCTAGGGTATGCAATGGTGTCAGCGTTTGGATGCTGATTGTGGGGTGGATCCCTGGATATGGCAGTCTCTACATGGTCCATCCTTCCATCTCAGCTCCAAACTTTGTCTCTGTAACTCATTCCATGGGTGTTTTGTTCCCACTTCTAAGGAGGAGCATAGTGTCCACACTTCAGTCTTCATTTTTCTTGAGTTTCATGTGTTTAGGAAATTGTATCTTATATCTTGGGTATCCTAGGTTTGGGGCTAATATCCACTTATCAGTGAGTACATATTGTGTGAGTTCCTTTGTGAATGTGTTACCTCACTCAGGATGATGCCCTCCAGGTCCATCCATTTGGCTAGGAATTTCATAAATTCATTCTTTTTAATAGCTGAGTAGTACTCCATTGTATAGATGTACCACATTTTCTGTATCCATTCCTCTGTTGAGGGGCATCTGGGTTCTTTCCAGCTTCTGGCTATTATAAATAAGGCTGCTATGAACATAGTGGAGCATGTGTCCTTCTTACCAGTTGGGGCATCTTCTGGATATATGCCCAGGAGAGGTATTGCTGGATCCTCCGGTAGTACTATGTCCAATTTTCTGAGGAACCGCCAGACGGATTTCCAGAGTAGTTGTACAAGCCTGCAATCCCACCAACAATGGAGGAGTGTTCCTCTTTCTCCACATCCTCGCCAGCATCTGCTGTCACCTGAATTTTTGATCTTAGCCATTCTGACTGGTGTGAGGTGGAATCTCAGGGTTGTTTTGATTTGCATTTCCCTGATGATTAAGGATGTTGAACATTTTTTCAGGTGCTTCTCTGCCATTCGGTATTCCTCAGGTGAGAATTCTTTGTTCAGTTCTGAGCCCCATTTTTTAATGGGGTTATTTGATTTTCTGAAGTCCACCTTCTTGAGTTTTTTATATATGGTGGATATTAGTCCCCTATCTGATTTAGGATAGGTAAAGATCCTTTCCCAATCTGTTGGTGGTCTTTTTGTCTTATTGACGGTGTCTTTTGCCTTGCAGAAACTTTGGACTTTCATTAGGTCCCATTTGTCAATTCTCGATCTTACAGCACATGCCATTGCTCTTCTGTTCAGGAATTTTTCCCCTGTGCCCATATCTTCAAGGTTTTTCCCCACTTTCTCCTCTATAAGTTTCAGTGTCTCTGGTTTTATGTGAAGTTCCTTGATCCACTTAGATTTGAGCTTAGTATAAGGAGATAAGTATAGATCGATTAGCATTCTTCTACATGATAACAACCAGTTGTGCCAGCACCAATTGTTGAAAATGCTGTCTTTCTTCCACTGGATGGTTTTAGCTCCCTTGTCAAAGATCAAGTGACCATAGGTGTGTGGGTTCATTTCTGGGTCTTCAATTCTATTCCATTGGTCTACTTGTCTGTTTCTATACCAGTACCATGCAGTTTTTATCACAATTTTTCTGTAGTAAAGCTTTAGGTCAGGCATGGTGATTCCACCAGAGGTTCTTTTATCCTTGAGAAGACTTTTTGCTATCCTAGGTTTTTTGTTATTCCAGATGAATTTGCAAATTGCTCCTTCTAATTCGTTGAAGAATTGAGTTGGAATTTTGATGGGAATTGCATTAAATCTGTAGATTGCTTTTGGCAAGATAGCCATTTTTACAATGATGATGCTGCCAATCCATGAGCATGGGAGATCTTTCCATCTTCTGAGATCTTCTTTTATTTCTTTCTTCAGAGATTTGAAGTTTTTATCATACAGATCTTTCACCTCCTTAGTTAGAGTCACGCCAAGATATAGAATAAGATTTTAACACAGATATACTATGCACACTTTTATTTTTTACTGTAAAATTCATAAGTCAATGGTACATATTCAGGGTGAAAACACTCACACATGAAATAGTCAACTAATCTATGGTAAATTGATTTATGTATCATCTATAAATTTTCAAAGTATAGCTAATGATGGCAGGAGAGAAGGCTCACCACTTAAGAGTAGTTGATGCTCTTGCAGAGAATCTGTCCACATCACATCACATCTCTCAGAGAGTATCTTACAACTGTTTAAAATTCCAGTGTTGAGAATCTTATCCTCAAGGCACCAGGTATTCACATGTTTTAATATATGCATGCAAACCACATAAACATAAAATAGAAATAAATGTCTCTAAAATATGGATACCATATTTTATAGATATGTTAGAACTCTTGTGTTATATAATAAAAAAATATGCATGAAATAAACCCTATGCACTTGGAAATGACTAAAGAGAAAATCTACAAAGCAATTGTTTGTAAATAGCAGGATTATAGATGACACCATTGCATACACTAGCAAGCGTTTGCTGAAAGGACCCTGATATAGCTGTCTCTTGTGAGACTATCCTGGGGTCTAGCAAACACATAAGTGGATGCTCACAGTCAGCTATTGGATGGATCACAGGGCTCCCAATGGAGGAGCTAGAGAAAGTACCCAAGGAGCCAAAGGGATCTGCAACCCTATAGGTGGAACAACATTATGAACTAACCAGTACCCCGGAACTCTTGACTCTAGCTGCATATGTATCCAAAGATGGCCTAGTCAGCCATCACTGGAAAGAGAGGCCCATTGGACACGCAAACTTGATACGCCCCAGTACAGGGGAACGCCAGGGCCAAAAAGTGGGAGTAGGTGGGTAGGGGAGGGGGGGAGGGTATGGGGGACTTTTGGGATAGCATTGGAAAAGTAATTGAGGAAAATACGTAATAAAAATATTAAAAAAAAACTTTTATCAGTTACTATGTATGAAGACCAGAATTCATACTTCTCATTTCAAATAATGATAATTAATTATTTTAAATAATATTTTAGAATGAATTTATTATTTTTAAGAAAGTCTTGTATATGTGTGTTTTAGCCAAAAGTGAAGGCAGGCAATTCACAGTCTAGGCTAATCCTGACGATTGAGATCCAGGGGTTATTCTGAGTGTTTCTATTAGAACAAAATATTAATTTACTCTCAGACATCAAGAGAGTGAGTCTGAATGCAGCATCACTGTGAATCTTATGCAAGAAAGGATGTTAGACAATCCTTAGCGTGGGCTTTCTTGATAAAGAATGGCTGGATCAAGAGCCAGGATTTGGTATCCAAGTGCTGACTGAAGGATCCAGTATCTGGAGGCTGGTGAAGTCACTTTGGCGTGTGTTTATCACTTGTCCTGCCAACCATCATATGTCAATGTGCGTTTGCATGCCCTGCACCATAAAACGAATGGGAGTTGGCATTCTCATAGTACTTGGCTGACCTGCAGGCATACTAATGTCTGGAAGGCTTTATGCAGATCTAGCATCTTATCATCTTCAGGAAAGATTCCTGGAATTCTCTTATGTCTTTTTCAGGAAAGTATTTTGCTTCAAACGATTGGGTTACTGCTTTGATGGATCAAATGCACGTAAGAGAATAAATGATAGCAGATATTTGTAATTGTCACAAGTCTCAGCATTGTCTGACATTTCGGTGATGGTCTAAGTATATTAGTATTCAACACAAGCCATGAAGATTCATGCTGTTTCCACTGTAAATTCAGAAAGACCATCTAACAATTTATATCAATATCAAATTCTAGGCACTGAACGTTGATGAGGCCAGGATATCAAAAACTCAGGCTCATTAAGCAAAGATGCAGCCATGCAGTGTTGATAAAGGAAGACAAGGGATTTAGGAACACAGTCATTCAGGTACAAGCTGCAAACTGGAAGCTCATTGACTTTATATCCACTTCTGAAGTGTCTCAACTCCCCTAGCATTTCAACAAATTCAAGTTCTTATTAAAATAAGCAGTGTTTATCAAGTTTCTATATATTCAGCTTATGGAACTGTTTTTTTCCCTCACAGCCCAAAACTTCTAACTGAAGATTTGAGGGACAAGTTTTGAGTCAGAATTTGCAAAAAACAACACAGTACAGGGCACTGATAGATAGGTCACATCACCTCTATGGATTAGCCTGTAGGTATGTATATATTAATTTTATTGACATATATCGCATTTCATTTCTATTTCATATATATATATATATATATATATACTTCTACATATTTATAGTATTATAAGAATGTGGGAATGAAGTAAAGGGAGGAAAATTTTGGCTTAAGTAATAAAGTAATGTATGCTGTGATTAGGGCATTTGTAAAAAATAATATCTTTTTAAAGGCTGTTTTAGGTAAATGCCCTTTAAAGAGAATGTGCCTACCATACATGCATTTGAATAATTTTTTATTAAAGTTTCAAGAGCATTGATTTACCTAACAACTTCTCTCATCTTTAACTTAATGAAATAAAAAGAGGCTGTCCTCATTTCTCCTCCAAGACTTCCATTTCTTTCCATTTTGTCTCCCCACACATCATATTCTCCTCTGCAATCAATGTAGGGTGCTGAGCTAATGCATTCAGAAGGGGCAGGAGGGGAGTAGGGAGAGATGTATTGCTCTCTGCGCCTTAATATCCCGGCTGAGCGCACACCGTTAGGTACACAGCCACATGTTGTGCTTGACAGAGGTGCCTGTGACCCATTGGACAGGGATTAATGGGCATCTATTCTTGGCATCATACCTTGTGCCACCTCAGGTCACCTTTGCTGCTGAAAGACTCTCCCTTATTTCTCTCCCTGCCTAGCATTAGTTGGGACCAATGACTCATCCTGACTGTCTTTCCTTTGAAGGGAGTAATCAGAGGCAGGTCAGGGTTATAATAAGGGTAGCTGTTGCTTCCTGAAATGCACAAAACACCATGCTTATGGAAATCAGGAGTCAAGATCTTTTCTGTCTAGGCCAGTATGGTCCTTTAGGATGTAACAGAAAACTGCTTTGACTCTCTGCCCATTGCTTTGTCTTTCAAATCAGGGAAATGGAGGGTAATCACTCTTGTGAATGAATACATTTTTTTAAAAAAGATTTATTTATTTATTATATGTAAGTACATTGTAGCTGTCTTCAGCCACTCCAGAAGAGGGAGTCAGATCTCTTTAAGGATGGTTGTGAGCCACCATGTGATTGCTGGGATTTGAACTCTGGACCTTCGGAAGAGCAGTCGGGTGCTCTTACCCACTGAGCCATCTCACCAGCCCCGCAAATGAATACATTTGTAATCAAACTGGAGGTTTGCAGTCCAGTGGCACCTGTGCTACATTCCAGAAAGCATTATGAGCCAATGGTGTTGTGCTTGATTTTGCTGACTGGTGCCTTTAAGATTCCAACAATAAATTACAAAGTTCATATCCTTCTGGCTAACTAGATCCCAGCTACTCACAGATGATCTGTTGGAAGTGTCATTTCATGTTTTTTCAGTCTTCAGATCCTGGGAGCTCATGGTGTCATTTCCTGTTTGTAGGTCTCAGGCAGAGGTCTGTTTCACCCTTAGAGTCTTTAGCTTATCCTTGTCAGTTTTCAGATTGTCTCGAAACAAACAAACAAAAAAGGTTAGCTCTAGAAATTAGGCTCCTTTTTTTTGTACAGATATGTATCAGGTGCTTCCATCAAAATAGACATATACAAAGCAAAATAGGATTTATGGATTCTTATAATTGCAATGTTCTGGTGTTTGATAGATACAGCTTCAGGCATGGTTGTGTGCAAAAATTTGGATCTGCTTAGTTTTCTACCCACCCCCCTTTTTTCCTTTTTGTTTTGTTTTGTTTCTGGATTTATTGGTGCCCAACCAAAATCCTCATCTTAGTGATGGGATGGGGGAAGAGGTCTCTATGATACAGTTAAGTCTAAACATGATGAATTATTTGAGATTTTAATTTTTGGGGGATTGATTCTGTAAGAAGAGAGGGAGAGAGATTTCTCTGTGTCTAGGTGCAAAAGGAAAGAAATAGCCATGTGAAACCTGATTAGGGTTTCCTGCACATGGGAAGCACTATCCCCAGAAATAGTGTTTTTTCCAATACAGAAGTGTTAGGCTTCTCCTTTCATTCAGAATACCCATTCTGATACTTTTGCCTATGTGTATAACTACTGCCCCACCTCTACCTATATAGGTCTTGAGATTTTGCTCTTCTGAGCAGTTAAAGAAATGGAGAATTTGTTGTTAGCATTTTAGTTGAAAGGCTCTGCCTTATATCTGTCTTCTCTTTTGTCCAGTTAGCATTCATTGTTGATGTGCTCACGTAAAAGAACACTTACGATTTGGAGATCAGGTCATGAATACCAGATAGGTTTTCCCCAGCGTTCCTGGAATATGCACTTTGTAGGAATGTAGCCACTATATAAGACAGAAGCCATGGTGGTGTAAGGAGAGAAATAACAATTATTGTAATCAGATTGCATGGGAATTAGTGAGTAAATGGTGACATATACTAGTGAATGTGGTTTTAATGTCTGTTATATATTGAGGTAAATAGCAGATGGTTTTCCATTTCCACTGATTTTAGTTTATGTATATTTAATACATTCAAACACATGTGTGCATTCTCTCACATATGGACAGGAGTGCACACACTCACACACACACACACACACACACACACACACACACACACACACACAATTTCTTGAATTCTGATTCTTTATCTATGTTAGATCCTCAAACCCAGGACAGACCTTATTCAGCACCTATGGCCCCTCCTACCACTTCTCTCCCAGATCCCATCTTAAACCTCTTTCTTCTAGGGGTTGAATTTCTGTTTCCATTCCTCAAGCCTGATCCCAGGGCAGCTAAGCAATTTTAACTACACAGCTCTTTTGGCTTCTTAGCCTGGGCCAACTTTCTTGGTCAGTGGTTAATCTCTTGCTTGCTTCCCTTGCCCCTCTCTCTTCTCATGGTCTAGTTTAGCCTGTGGGATTTAGTTTGCTTTCAGAAAGGATGCTGATTTGGTTCCCTGGTAGCATTGAACAGAGGCACTCTTTTTTTTTTTCGTTTTTTATTAGGTATTTAGCTCATTTACATTTCCAATGCTAAACCAAAAGTCCCCCGTACCCACCCACCCCCACTCCCCTACCCACCCACTCCCCCTTTTTGGCCCTGGCGTTCCCCTGTACTGGGGCATATAAAGTTTGCGTGTCCAATGGGCCTCTCTTTCCAGTGATGGCTGACTAGGCCATCTTTTGATACATATGCAGCTAGAGTCAAGAGCTCTGGGGTACTGGTTAGTTCATAATGTTGTTCCGCCTATAGGGTTGCAGATCCCTTTAGCTCCTTGGCTACTTTCTCTAGCTCCTCCATTGGGAGTCCTGTGATCCATCCATTAGTTGACTGTGAGCATCCACTTCTGTGTTTGCTAGGCCCCGGCATTGTCTCACAAGAGGCAGCTACATCTGGGTCCTTTCGATAAAATCTTGCTAGTGTATGCAATGGTGTCAGCGTTTGGATGCTGATTATGGGGTGGATCCCTGGATATGGCAGTCTCTACATGGTCCATCCTTTCGTCTCAGCTCCAAACTTTGTCGAACAGAGGCACTCTTAATTTGGTTAACGAGCATCCTATAAAATCTTCCTAAATGAGACATCTTCAGGGAATATCATAAAAGGACAGGAGGAAGTTTGCTGAGAAATTCTGGACCTGATATGGCAGTCAAACTCAGGAACTCACTTCATTTGCGTTTATGCTCAGAAGACCTACAGGAGGTGGAGCTAGCCACGTTTCCATCAAAGATGGGGAGCAGACACATTAGGCTCTTTACCTCTCCATAGAACTCTTAGAAATCTCTGGAGAAGGTGGATTTTTTTTCCCCAGTACTGTAGTTTCATGCTGTGTTTACAAGTTAATAACCTCCCATGATGCTAATACAAGGGACACTAACTCAGTGAATCACACCAAACAAAAGCAAAGAAATAAAGTATGAAGGGACTCAGAGAGGAGTTTCAGCCAGGGTGAGTGAGGAGTTCCGTGCAGGAGAATAATAACCAACATGTATCTTTAATTTGTGTTTACTTGTGAACCTCTCAAAAAACAATATGTTTACAAAACAAAGAAGAAAAAGATAAGGTTATTTAGGATTTAATTATGAAGAACTCAACCTAGGTCATTCTTCTATTAAATGTCGGAAGAGGATCTGGCTGACTTGAGAGTCCAGGCTTTAAAGCTCTCCAGAGTGGTCCAATTTGCTTACCTTGTGCTTTGCTTTATTTGGTTTGCGTATGCTTTCTATGTCTATCAGTCTCTTGATATGGCCAAATCAAGCTGGATTGGTACTTTGTTCTTAACACTTCCTGCGATATTATAATATACATATGTAGTATGTAATGCACACTAATATCTCTCCTATGTAATAGTCAATCATTAACAACTGTTTAGTTAAACTAGGTACATCAAAAACAATTCCTTCATTTTGTCATCACGATGTTCAAAAATTGATTTTTTTTTTCTTTTCAAACGAAACTGGTCGACACTGTATATATGTGATGGTGTCTGTCTGCTAGGTTGGAGATGAGGGTAGTCTCAGGACCCTCTCCTCCTTCATCATTACTTAAAGCTGATGAAATTTTAAAAGAAGCCTCAATGAGCCAGGAGATACCACATTTTCCCTTACCTTGCAGGTTAGGACAGGTTTATTTTCACACTGAAGTGTTTCAATTCTCTAATCCATCATAGGCCTGTCACCATTCATAGCCTTCATTGAGCTACAGATACTCTGGTCTGTGGACTCTTAATATAATCTTCAGTTACATCCAGCTGGGGATGTTCAGGTGAGGGCCCAATTGAAGAAGTAAAGCAGAAAGAAACAGAATTTAATGTCTGTCAGCTTCATTGCTCTAGCATGAATCTGACAGATATATCGGGATTTCTTAGAAGAAGGTTTCTCTGGTCTGAGTGTATGAGTTGTACAGTGGTCAGAGAGGGTATATAACATACTGAAAACAATTTTATAGCCACACTGGAAACCCTCTTTCGCTGTAGTCACATCTTACTTTGAGTGGTTAGCCCAACATTTTTTTATTTATAGACTGGTCACTAAACCACAATTGGCAATTTTGAACAACTAAAAATTTTTTTTCTATGATGAAAGTCTGGCATCCCTAAGAGATAGTTCAGCATTGATACAGTGGTAGAAGAATGTATTTTGAGGTAGATACTTGAGATGAGGACAGAGCTCTGAAATATACCTTAAATAAAGAAGGCAACTCTCTCTTGAAATCCAGCTTTCTTACTAGAAATCATAAGTGCTCAGACTTGCTCCTTCACAGAAACACTTCAATGTTTTTACTACAAGCCTAAAGTGAGGAAATTATACACACACACACGCACACGCACACGCACACACGCGCCCGTACATTTGAATATAGATATATCTTCCCACACTAATCAAATAAAAGCATCTACGTATTTGACATGGTAAAGTCATTGAATGAATAAAGTAAATTAGACCCATATTCTCAGGTAACATTTGCATTGAGAAGAAATCTATAAGGAAAAAGTTATTACTCATAGAAGATGTTGTATTGGATTCACTATGTCCACATAAAAGTGAACATAGAAATGTGATCCTTAATCTCTATGTCTCAAAACCTTCTGATGTATATGAAACATACATGGAATATATATATTCACCATTTAACTCCACTATCACTCATAATCTGCATGAGCAATAAATTTTAGTCACCAGAAACCTCCTAGAATAACCATGTTCTCTTTTATTTGTTATTATTATTTAATTACTTATTTGTGATTCTCGGAATTTTCTATATTTGTTGAACAACTTGAAGATCCACATTGTTTCTGACAGTATAGCATATCTGCATGATCTCTAAGGCTTAGATATTCAGCCATCAGCTCATTAGTTTTGTTGTTAATTTAAACATGGTTTTACTTTCTAGGCTATATTCATTTCTAATGTCAAATATGAAATCTATGGTTTTAGGGCATTATGGAATTTGCTAAACCTTTAGTGGGTTATCTTCTTAATAATGTTATTTCTTTGAATTTTTCCAAATAATAATCCCACTCCATTACTTCTGAGAATTTTAAAATTGACAAAATTTTCTTTTTAACAGTCCTTTAGTTACTCAAAGAAAACATATATCCTTTTATCATTTGCATCATCAGTAGCAAAGAAGACATAATACTCAGAACTTTTCTGCACATGAAAATGGAACTGGAGGTTAAGCACAGTAATGGACCAAGAAGTCAATTGGTTTTCCACATTGCAAAAGTATCTACAATTTCATGAACTAAGTGAGAAAAATTGATTGCAATAATATCCCTTGAAAACCTATGCCTATATCAAAGTTAAATATAAAAATCCGGCTAATCTGTCATATTTCAGCACAGAAACACAACTTTCCAGGATGCTGTGTTTCCTAGGTGAAACAAGTACACTGCGTATTTCCACCCATCCTTGACTCTACAGCTGACTCGTAATGTGGAGACCAAGGAAGAATCCTCTTCCTGAAGATCTCTGAATGATTAAAGCGGTGCTTCCTGACAGCGATAGAGCAGATCTGAGGGCAAAGACATGCTCAGTAGGGTTGAAAACCAACAGTTATCTGACTTTTAATTAAAAATGCAGCATAGAGCCAATGTGTTTTCCTCTGTCTGGACTCTATGTGGCTTGAACATCACTTCCTTTTGACAAAACATCCATTGTCTATTGGATGAAGTGGTCACATTTCCTAAAAACAAAAAAAATCATTGTGCAAAAATTATAAAAGCATGGAGTTTTAATTGCTGAATTAAATATTATGTTGCAATGCAAATGCAGAACTGGGGGTCAATACATATTCAGTAAAATATATTTTCAAATTTCCAGATCTGCCAGATCTCCCCTGACATCTTTTCTTTTACATAAAAGTTTTTATCTTTACTCATTTTTTTCACAAAATATTGTCATATCTAAGTACATAAATATTATGAATTTAATATTGAAAAATCGGGATCAACCATTCTGAAGAAACCATTATTCAATGTGAAGGGGAAGCAGAATAGTCTGTCCTTTCAGACAGAAATTAATCCAGTGATCAGAGAGGAGATTTTTGAGAGTCATGGAATACAAATGGACATATAATGACCTGAGAGAATTGCCAGGGTGAGGGGTGGAAGACTGTGATCAGAGCAAGACAATTAATCCCAGAGAAGACTAGCAGCTGTCACTCTCTTAAAATGAGATAGTAAGATATCAAGAATACAATCATTTCCACTAGTACTTCTCCAGTTAACAAGAGAAGACTTCAAATACATGCTGGCTTTCATGTTCAATCCCTGATCTTCCTAGGACTGAGAAAATAGTCTCTCTCTCTCTCTCTCTCTCTCTCTCTCTCTCTCTCTCTCTCTCCCCTCCCCCTCCCCCTCCCCCTCCCTCTCCCTCTCCCTCTCCCTCTCTCTCTCTCTCTCACACACACACTCACACTTACACTCACACTCACACTCTCACTCACGCATCTTCACCCTCCTTTCTGCTTTCCATCCTGAAGCAATGTACTTGGCACAAGCCCCTTTGCTGAATGAGGTTACAGGTTTATTTTGTAGTTTTTGAGATAGATGTACTTATTTGGTTGGTTAACCAGCAATATAGGGAGGAGTCAGGGTCCCCAAATATAACTCAATAAAAATGCAAATAACAGTTTAAAATCAACAGTCCTTAAAAGCAAATAAGTTTCTTATTATGTTTGTGCTCCAGAGGAGTAAAGCTAAGATATCAGAAAGATTGCAAATTATGGAAAGAATTGCAAAATATCTGAAATTTTAAATCAAGCTAGAAAAAATATGGAAAACAAAGAAAACCTTTATGAACATTTACCTTTTATCTTTGAAGACTATTCTGTTGGCTCACTTGATTGAAAAAATGTGTGACATGTTTAGTGTTTGTTTTTGTTTTTGTTTTTAGTAGATATTTTCTTTATTTACTTTTCAAACATTATCCCCTTTCCTAGTTTCCTTCCCGAAAATTGCCTATCCCCTCCTCCCTCTCCCTGTTCCCCAACCCTGGCCTTCTTGAGTTTCACATGTTTTGGAAATTGTATCTTGGGTATTCTGAAGCATCTAAAAACATTTAGGAGACAGGCATGCTTGTGGAAATAGGGGACAGCTCATCTCAATTGTGAAAGTTCATTCCCTTATTTAGGGATCTTGGATAAAATGGGGAAAACTTGCTGAGGGCTAGTATTCTTCCACTCCCCCTCTCTGCTTGTGAGTGTGTGGATGGAGCAGGAATAGCTGCACTAAGGTCTTGTTGCCATGGTGTTCCAGCCATGATTGACACATCTTGCAATGTGAGTTAGAATAAACTCTTTCTCTCTTAAATTGCTTTGTTTAGAGTATTTGATCAAAGCCGCAGGAAAGTAGCTATGATGTTCTGCAATCTTCCCATGGTTTGCTTTTCCATCCTCCCACTTTCATTGGAGAATATATTTTCTCCACATTATCCTGCACATGTCTAACTTCTATCCACTTTCACAAACAATTTCAAATCACAGTCCTCTTGAGGACCCATACTGCCTGACCAGAACCCAGTTCTTCCTCTCCACCTGACTACAGAACACTCAGATTCTCAGTATCTGGCATTTACTACATTCTCCATAATGTCCTTAGAATACTTGTGCCAGATAAGCAGCGAATGAATAATTTACAAATTATGCTCCTGGTAAGAAGATATCTTACTTTCATTGAATCCAGATGTTACTTGGCAAGAGGCAGGGAGAGAGGGGATACTTTTCCTTCCAATTCTTTCCCCCAAAGATTTGTTGCCAGGGAACAAACATACAATAGAGAGAAGAGGATTACAGAAAATTTCAACTGGATTTTGAAATTTGGAGACAGATAAATATTTCTATTCAACAGAGAGTCACAGATAAGTTGTCCATTATATCTCTAGGTGATCTTAAATTAACTTTTCAAATAAGTATTAAATCAATAGCTCATCATATTTTGACCTAAGAGGCCTTTATAAGGTTGCATTTGAAAAGGGGACATGTAAAATAATAAAGAAGATTTATTGGAAATATTGATTTATTTTCTATTTTACTAAGGATATAATCTAACAAATATATCTACCAGCAAGCAAATGGCTCAACAAGTGCTGGCTTTTAAAAAAAATCAGGAACAGCAGCAGCATTAGCAGCAGCAGCAGCAGCAGCAACAACAGCAATGACAGTGCAGCCTTTGTTACCATAGGTATTAAGGTAAGGGGATCATATTACACATGGCTCTTACAATACATTGAAGGAATTTTTTAAATGGAGATCTCTCTAGAATAAACATGAAAATGTTTTATGCAGACAATACTTGGGAGAATAGGTATATGTGCCCCAGAATAAATGTTGTATACCACGGTATGTGTATAATGTATATGTAATAAACACTATGTGCATAAAGAGGGACTAAGAAGGCTCACAGTATGCAGTTATGCTTAGAAGCAGTTCTAGTCACTAAGATATAAGAAGAGGGGGCCAATGTAGTTGAGTATATCACACTCAGCTTCATGATGACATTTCCTCTGTTTTCCTAAGAGTTTTGTTAATGAGTTCTGCTAAGCAGTTCTACAGACATGTGTTTACCCAACTCTTCTTTTTTTTTCTTTCCGTTTTTTATTAGGTATTTAGCTCATTTACACTTTCAATGCTATACCAAAAGTTCCCCCATACCCACCCACACCCACTCCCCTACCCGCCCAATCGACCTTTTTGGCCCTGGCGTTCCCCTGTTCTGGGGCATATAAAGTTTGTGTGTCCAATGGGCCTCTCTTTCCAGTGATGGCCGACTAGGCCATCCTTTGATACATATGCAGCTAGAGTCAAGAGCTCCGGGGTAGTGGTTAGTTCATATTGTTGATCCACCTATAGGGTTTCAGATCCCTTTAGCTCCTTGGGTACTTTCACTAGCTCCTCCATTGGGAGCCCTGTGATCCATCCATTAGCTGACTGTGGGCATCCACTTCTGTGTTTGCTAGGCCCCGGCATAGTCTCACAAGAGACAGCTACATCTGGGTCCTTTCAATAAAATCTTTCTTGCTAGTGTATGCAATGGTGTCAGCTTTTGGATGCTGATTATGGGGTGGATCCCTGGATAAGGCAGTCTCTACATGGTCCATCCTTTCATCTCAGCTCCAAACTTTGTCTCTGTAACTCCTTCCAAGGGTGTTTTGTTCCCACTTCTAAGGAGGGGTATAGTGTCCACACTTCAGTCTTCATTTTTCTTGAGTTTCATGTGTTTAGGAAATTGTATCTTATATCTTGGGTATCCTAGGTTTTGGGCTAATATCCACTTATCAGTGAGTACATATTGTGTGAGTTCCTTTGTGAATGTGTTACCTCACTCAGGATGATGCCCTCCAGGTCCATCCATTTGGCTAGGAATTTCATAAATTCATTCTTTTTAATAGCTGAGTAGTACTCCATTGTGTAGATGTACCACATTTTCTGTATCCATTCCTCTGTTGAGGGGCATCTGGGTTCTTTCCAGCTTCTGGCTATTATAAATAAGGCTGCAATGAACATAGTGGAGCATGTGTCCTTCTTACCAGTTGGGGCATCTTCTGGATATATGCCCAGGAGAGGTATTGCTGGATCCTCCGGTAGTACTATGTCCAATTTTCTGAGGAACTGCCAGACGGATTTCCAGAGTGGTTGTACAAGCCTGCAATCCCACCAACAATGGAGGAGTGTTTCTCTTTCTCCACATCCTCGCCAGCATCTGCTGTCACCTGAATTTTTGATCTTAGACATTCTGATTGGTGTGAGGTGGAATCTCAGGGTTGTTTTGATTTGCATTTCCCTGATGATTAAGGATGTTGAACATTTTTTCAGGTGCTTCTCTGCCATTCGGTATTCCTCAGGTGAGAATTCTTTGTTCAGTTCTGAGCCCCATTACCAAGTGAGAGAGGGCAATCTAGACATCCCATGCTGTTTTCCTAACATGGCATTTTCTATGAAAGCACATTTAAAAATGACTTCACAAAATTTTTTTTCCTATTCAGTGATGGCTGGCATTTGGGGAGATAAATTAGTCTTTAAGGAACATCTTTTGATATCTTTAAACTGGAGGTGATAACCCCTTTTTAGTAAGGTTGAGTGCATGGACTGAATATCCATTCTGAAACTTTTAGCAGAAAGTAATTCACTGTAACACGTTGATTCTAAAGGTGTGGTTTAGAGTAATGTTGGGGAATAACAACTATATCTGGGTATCAGGTAATACATGATCATTGAAAATTTCTGTATGTTACCCTCCAGCTAGAAAGGAGATGAAATAAGGCAATAAAGGGGCGCAGAGTACCCAGCATTTCAGTGCTTTTATTTGGCATTTAAAAATATGTTGACATGTAGTCTTTGCTTGATAACTAGATAACAATCCCACACGGGTATATTTTGTGGCTAGATCCTGTTTATATTCAGAATGCAGATTAAAGGTAGCCTATTGAAATCATTTTTTTTAACTGTTTTAGTTTTTCCTATGTAAGGACATGAAAGCTAATACAATAAGCCAATGCAAAGTGCCCACCCAGCACATTAGCTTTTAAATCTGCCAGCAAATAAACATGAAGCAACCTAACACATGGCTTCCTACTTTGCTTTTCTAATAAGCATTTGTCTTCATTGTAAAAGTGAACTATGGCAGAGAGCAGGGAACCAATGACTGATGTTCATTGAAAGTAGAAAGAAAATTAAAGAAGTTTTGTTAGGGAACAATTTCATAGTTTGTTGTTACTAATTTTATGCAAAATCGCACAGTCTACTACCAGCTAGCTTCCAATTTCCTGTAAAACCCAGACTAGCCTTCAACTTTTATTTCTCCGTTATCTATGAAGTGATAGAAATACAAATTCACAATCACACCAAGCTTTTAAATCTGACTTATTTATTTTTTATGTACGTGCAATTTAAGCATGTACACACCTAGCTGTATAATTAATCTTTGATGTAATAAAATGTATCAGAAATATAAGTTATCTCTAAGCTAATTTATTGTGTTGTCTATTCACTGATCTTTTTCATTTATACATTTAAAGATTCCATTCTTAAAATATAAGATGAAGATTACATAATACTCAATATCTCCTTCTGTCAATAACTACTTTATTAGATATCTCCTTTTAATAATAACACATCTAATAATTCAACAGTTATACATCATCATTTTCAAAAATAGCAAACATTGAAGCTTTATGAAGTTCGTTTCTCTATTGTTTCCACTGTATTGTGTTCCTAAACTCACTGAGGCATTGAATCACACATGAGTACTCTAGGATAAAATTCTGAGTCATGACTCACAGCAGGAACAGATCAGTGACAGGTGCAATCATATTAAAATATAATGAGTTGCCATAGCTTGGAGCTTAGGATATGTACCTCCACCAAACATCACACTAGCAGAGGAGGAATATTTTCCCTAATAAAACACATGAAATTTCCATGCTCTGGCTCAGTTCAGAATATCTTTAAATCCTTGATTAAAGATACTTTGATTTGATTAGTCAGAAACTCTAAACAGGGCCTACAGCACTTCCCAATTAATAGATCAGCAGTAATCAGCAGCTAATTACTCCCCTGACGACTGCTGATTTTTCTCTCAAGGTAGGGAATGAATAGTGGGTGAAGGAAGGTTAAAACACAGTTTAATCACAATGTAGCAGACCAAACAGAACTAAGACCTAATGGCAAATGTGATCGGTGGAGGAGGGAGGCTAGAGATGAGATGGCCAGGATGGATAGCTATCACAGATAGGAAGTGAAGTAAGAGTATCTGGAGAAGAGAGAACAAAGCAGTTCATTTGTTAAGTACTTGTTGTCCACATTTACAAAGGCTTTCTATGTATGAAATGGTAATGCTGAGATGTGAACAGAAGAATGCAGCTTTAAGGATGGCTTCTAATATCCTCTTTGCTCTATAGCCCATGTTTATAACAACCTTACAGTATGAGAAATGAAGAAAAAGCCCACAAGAACATGCACAAAAATGGGAGCTGGCAATCATCTCTTTTTTATAAAAATGAGAACTTAATCTCCACTGGAGAAAACATTTTTTTAAATCAACTTTATTGTGTATCATTAAAAATTGGGTTGCCAGCCGGGCGTGGTGGCGCACACCTTTAATCCCAGCACTTGGGAGGCAGAGGCAGGCGGATTTCTGAGTTCAAGGCTAGCCTGGTCTACAAAGTGAGTTCCAGGACAGCTAGGGCTACACAGAGAAACCCTGTCTCGAAAAACAAACAACAACAAAAAAATTGGGTTATAATTCATGATATCCAGGCACATTGAAAGTGGTATCACTGGAAATGTAAATGAAATAAATACCTAATTAAAAAAAAAAGAAGAAAATGTTGAAGGAAGTGTAGGCAGGCAATTGCCTATGAGAAAACAGAAAGCTGCTATTCAACGAAATTAGCTGAACCAAAATGAGTGAGAAATGCAAAGCCTTAGCCACTCCTAATATTTATATGTTATATTCATTTATGCAGAAATTGCTACATTCAAGTCATTGTACTATGGGCTAATAGCCCCTTCTTTTAGCAAATTCTTGAAATACGTAATGTTGCCTTCATTTCCTTTGTTTAGTAAATATGGTTAGAGTAGATAATACTTTGGTAAAAGTCAGATAGAAAGGAAATAGGATACCAAAAATATAATCAGGATTCCAACTCCAAAATTTGATCCTATTATTCAGTTGTCCTTAATTTTTTTTCAGCAAAAAAATAACCAGGTCATAAAGCAATAGAAGGAACCATATGTGCCTAAGTTGAGTTAAGGAGGCAGGGAGTTTGAAGGCATGCGATGGTAATTAACATGTCTTTCTGTCTTGAGTAGTTCTCTTCTTTCATATTGCATCTGTATTATAAATGACAGTCAAATCAGAGAAAAGGAATCCTTATGGAAAACCAGGCATTTTTAAATTCAGGCTCAACTTGTTATTATTTACCTTGACTTTGTGCTTTGCCAGCACTAACTGTATAGGAGGGATTTTTATGTCTGGCCACATATTAGCCAAAAATAATCTTTCAAAAGTACTCAAGATAGATATCATTCCTTCAACTAATTTGTCAAATGTTCAGTCTATAAGAGTCTCTTTATTAGCGTAATGTCTTCTTTTTCTTTTACTAGCTTCCCAGAGACACAGTGCCAGGGTGCCCTAGGGGGCTCCCACACCCCCCCCCCAGAGGAGAAGGGGAGGAGGAAGAATTGTGGGAGGGGGCGACCAGGAGGGGAGAGGTTATCAGGATATAAAGTAAATAAGTTAAAAAATATTAGAAAAATGTAAAAAAATTTAAAATGCATCATTTAGCTTTGTTTTGAGATAATGCACCAGGTAGTCTTTCTTGACTGGTCTGAAACTCCCTACATAGCTAGAGATGGTTTTGAAATCCTGACCCTTTTATCTCAGCATTCCAAGTCTCTAATTACATATAGGACCCACATTATCAATCATACATTAATTTTTGTAGTGTATCTCATAGATGTGGCCAAATATAAGTGTACTCCCCCCAAAACACCTAGTAATATATGAGTGGATAAGGAAGCTAACCTCTCTTGATTTTTAGTAAGCTGTCGATTTGGGACATTCCCAAGTGTCATTTCCTTGAAATGATGCTCTCAATTTTTATACATGAAAGCTACCATAAGAATTGTTCGAATACATTGTCCAACCCATACACTGCATAAGGATTCTCCTGGAAATTAGCACATTTATCTTGTCGTCAATAAAGAGAAAGCTAGTCCTATAAACAGCTGTAAAGCTAAGCATGAGTGAATTTGGTGGGCCTTTTGCTGCTTCACCCCATTGCTGCAATTCTCTCTTCCCATACCTACATGAACAGCTCCAAGACCTACAGTGTTGGTCTCTGAATGGATTTTTCCATGCTGCTTATGGGAAAGGTATGTTAAAATTCCTATGAACTTTGGATAGTAATTTCTCTGGGGTTTACAATAATCTGAAGAATTTCCATCATTTGAACACTGTGCTTTTCTTTTTTTTCCAATTTTTATTAGATTTTTTTGTTTTTATTTACATTTTAAATGCTATCCCGAAAGTCCCCTAGGAGGAATTTCTTTTCTGGTCCAGCCTACTTGGAGTTCTGTAGGCTTCTTGTATGTTCATGGGCATCTCTTTCTTTAGGTATGGAAAGTTTTCTTCTGTGATTTTGTTGAAGATATTTTCTGGTCCTTTAAGTTGAAAATCTTCATTCTCATCTACTCCTATTATCCGTAGGTTTGGTCTTCTCATTTTGCTCTGGATTTCCTCAATATTTTGAGTTAGGATCTTTTTGCATTTTGCATTTTCTTTGATTGTTGCTGATTTCTTTCCTAGGGTTTCTATCTCCAGAATTCTCTCCCTTTGGGTTTTCTTTATTGTTTCTACTTCCATTTTTAGATCCTGGATGGTTTTGTTCAATTCGATCACCTGTTTGGTAGTGTTTTCCTATGTCTCTTTAAAGGATTTTTGTATTTCCTCTTTAAAGGCTTCTAGCTGTTTACCTGTGTTTTCCTGTATTTCCTTCTTAAAGTCCTCCATCGTCATCATGAGAAGTGACTTTAGATCTATGTCTTGCTTTTCTGGTGTGATGGTGTATCCAGGACTTGCTATGGTGGGAGAGTTTGGTTCTGATGATGCCATGTAACCTTGGTTTCTGTTGCTTCTGTTCTTACACTTGCCTTCTGCCATCTGATTATCTCAAATGCTAGCTGCCCTGAATATGTCTGATTGGAGCCTGTCTTACCTATAATCCCAGTTGATCCAGGACTCAGAATCCAGATTTCTCTGTGATCCTTTGATTGTGGGCTCCTGTGAACCTGAGATTCTGGGTGTGTCAGAGTTCTTGGCAGTCAAGCTCCTTTCAGACCCTGAAATACTGATGTGATCCAGCTCCTGTTATCCTGGGATCCTGTTGTCCTAAGATCCTGGGCATGTTACAGTGCCTGGAAGTGGTGCCTCCTTTGAGGACCATGGAGCTGTCTGATCTGTTCGAAACCAAAGTAAACCAGAACTGATCAAAAGGAACCCGAGCCTCTGGTCAGGAAGGGCTCTGGTGTCTTTGTTCCTGCTGTTACAGGCCTGTCACAATTCGATTGGAACTGATGTTGTATTCCACTCACTGGTGATCCTAAGATCACATGGAGAGTCCTCTGGGGACTCTGGAGGTGTCCACTAATTCGGCGCCGAAGGTGACCTGGTGTTTGTGCTGACCAGAAGGCTGTACTTTTCTTAAGATATTATAGTGAAAGTAAATTATTGTTTCCATGAAATGGTAAGGATGAGTTTAATGTACTTTTTAAAAGGTAGAAAAATGGCGGGGCTGTGGTGGCACTTGCCTTTAATCCCAGCACTTGGGAGGCAGAGGTAGTGGATTTCTAAGTCGAGGAGAGCCTAGTCTACAGAGTGAGTTCCAGGACAGCCAGGGCTACACAGAGAAACCCTGTCAAAAGAAAAAAAAAGGAAGAAAAATATGAAACCATTATCATAGTCATAGCCTGTCTTCTTAAACATGGACACGAAACTTATTGTTCAGGTTAATTTTCTGTATTTAGAGACATGTCTTTTGATAAACTTTGTTAGAAAAGGATAATGGTTTTGTCAAAACAATGACATAAAATAACTATGCATATACAAATATGCCCATATACATAAAATGTTGATATATATATATAATACACACATCTATATAGATACACCTATGCAACTACACATACATATACATGAATATGCGCATAAAGTCATAAGACACACACACACACACACACACACACACACACACACACTTGTCCATTAGGTACGTGTGTTCTTTAATAGAGATGTAAGATGCAAGATGCACCAAAGGAGAGTCACAATGTCTATTTGCTCTCCCTGAAGATAGACAGAGTTGCATACAGCTTTGATTGTTACATGAAAATATTTAAAACAAAATCAAATCATTATTTGTTAAATAATAGTACACAAACAATGCCATTCTGCCATCTACAATTTATTGTATTTGATACATTATTTCTTTGTTAGCTGTCCTCAGCCATTTTATATTATAACCTACTTGTATAACTGTCTTGATATGCTATGTGTTATCACCAGAGAGCTAAGCACAGGAATTTTTACCTGTCCTATTTGATTAATTGCTTCTTAGAATAGAACAGGGAGTCATGCCTGACTCATCCTGGTTCCAATAGACTACACAGACTTCTTCTACAGAGGCTGTGGAAAAAGAGATCATCACAAAATGATTTCACAGGGTGACACACTGAAAGAGAACTCACCAAGGCATTTGTAATGAGATGAAAAGGTTGCAGCAAAACTTACAAACCTTTTAGGGACGTTTTGACACCAGTTAGTTTCATTCTGCTGAGTCTGCCCATCAATGCCCTTGACAGCCATATAATAAGATCAAAAGGTTCCCGGAACTCCAGAGGCACAGTACTGAGGCTGTAGCATCATACAATGTCTTCTTCTACTGTTAACAGCAATTTTGGTACAGACAGACTTTGAGGATATTGTGTTCTCTGTAAATATATGCACAATATTTTCCTTCATGTTATTTTCCTGCTAGACTTTATGTTAAATGGTATGGTGGGATGACCCTAAATGGTGTGAGTGTTGTGTGTTACCTATAGATTTGAAAGGGAAAGGTACCAGGACAGAAGGACAAAGATGGGGAGTGAATTGATTGATCGCTCAGACTGAAGGTCTCAGTAGCAACATGATTTCTAGGGTCTTGTATTTGCAAAGTATTTGGTATTTGTTATACTACTATGTCTTCAGAAAAATTTTCAGGAAACCAGTTTCAACTGTAATTTTATATTTATGTCCTAACATTGAGCACTGCTGAAAGACTATCCAAAAGCTGGAGAGAAAGAGAGCAATTCATTCTAGATTGAATAGAAGTCTCTTGTCACCAGTCCTTAATGATACAGATTTGCCAGAGAAAAAAGTTCAGCATCATTGAAGCATAGCCATTTCTGACTCTAGATAGTATGTTTTCTTTCCATTAGTGGCCTTCTACAATGATCCCTAATTGCATCTTTCAACTTGCTTAGTAGAACCCTTTTACCATCAGAATGATCAACATTTCTTGCATTTAACTTTTCCTATCTAGAATTTATACTTGGTATGCTTAAATTAATTGCTTGTTTATTAATGTATACTTCATACCATTTTATATGTGTTCTTAACTATAACTTTTTAAAAAAAAATCATCAAATTACGCTACACATTTTAAAGCAATTAAGCTTTTTAAAAATCACATATCCAAGTTTTAAAAGCCCCAAATGATAAAGTAATGCCAAATTAAATATTTGATTAATGGTAAAACTGGGATCATTTGGATGTACATAGCAGAAACAATATAGCAGATTTTGATACGTGAAGTTGATGGACTTTTATGTAGCTATTAAAATGATAATTAAGAATATGAAGCAGATTAAATGGTTATCATAAAATATTGAGTGACAAAAGCAGGATGCAAGATCATAATTCTTCCAGGGTTATATTTTATTAGCAGATATTTATAAACTCTCTAACAGTTCCATCATTATCCTTGGCCCTGGTGTCACAGAGATCACTGAAGACCTGGCCAATCTATAGAGTTGAATCCCTGGGAAACTGACAGGGAGCAAATGAATATGTATGTAACCAGATTTGTTGTAACAATCACATGGGAAACAGATGTAGAAGTAAGCAGAAAAAAAGCAACCAAGGCAAACATAGAAACTTGAAATCTTCCCATAGAAACAGACAACTGGACACTGCCTCAAAGCAGCTATGTCTGAGAGGGAAGTCATCTTTGTCTTCTGAAAGATGAGCGTGTTACATACGCTATTTATATTTGGACAGTCACCACTAGACAGAACACAGATGGTCTCACCCATCTCACCTCTTCCAACATATGCTTGTCTTCCACCTTCTCAGTATGAATCTGTTGGAGAAACTTCTGTCTTCTCCTAGTTTATTTTGTGAGTGAATTGTTTGTGCTCATGACCTACTTGATGGTTTCAAACTTTTGGGGCCTCAAGGACCACTTCAATGAAATTCTGCTTAAATTAGTTGTTATCTGATTTCCATATATTAAACCATCCCTGTATCCCTGGGATGAAGCCTATTTGATCCTGATGGATGATCATGTTGATGTGTTCTTGGGTTCAGTTTGCAAGAATTTTACTGAATATTTTTTCATTGATATTCATAAGGGAAATGGGTCTGCATTTCTCTTTCTTTGTTGGGTTGTTATGTGGTTTAGGTATCAGAGTAATTGTGGGCTCATAGAATGAATTGGGTAGAGGTCCCCCAATGAAGGAGCTAGAGAAAGTACCCAAGGAGTCAAAGGGGTCAAACCCTATAGGAGGAACAACAATATGAACTAACCAGTACCCCCCCAGAGCTTGTGTCTCTAGTTGCATATGTAGCAGAGGATGGCTTAGTAGGCCATCAATGGGAGGAGAGGCCCTTGGTCTTGTGAAGATTATATGCCCCAGTACAGGGGAATGCCAGGGCCAGGAAGCAGGAGTGTGTATGTTGGGAAGCAGGGCAGGGGGAGGGTATAGGGTACTTTTGTGATAGCATTTGAAATGTAAATGAAGAAAATATCTAATAAAAATTTAATTGTTATCCTGTAAGAGTTATAAGATTCCAAACATTTTTACTCCTTAATTAAAGAGGCATACATGGAATCAATATGAAGTTTCATGGCAGACCCCCAACAGACATATTGAGCAAGCAGTATCACAAATGTCTTCAAGTGTTCACAAAATGAGCCAGAACCTAGATTACTAGCTGGCTTGGGAGGGCTACTAGGACAAAAACACATTGAATTAACAATGAAGAACTCACAAAAGTATTTGGTCATTTTTCTTTGACTTGGAATCAATATTAGATAGAAGTGCACTAAAAATAGTTATTGGCTACCATGTTTTATCATTCTTTATTCAAAAATAAAACAAAACAAAACAAAAAACAAAAATAATGAGCTGTGGCTGTGGCTCGGCGATAGAGGAGTCTATCTGCTGCCTGCTGCCAGTCTACTACATGACTGTGCTCATGAACCAGGAAATATGGGTAAGACTCTTAAGGACCCAAACAATGGAGAATTTTGGGAGGGGCATATACAAAATGAGTAGAAAGTCCATATCTCCGTGCCGAACTCAATGTAGCTAACCTGATGCACCAGGCATTTTTTTCCCTTTTTCCAAAGCAGATCCTCAACATCCCAA
Source organism: Mus musculus (assembly GCF_000001635.26). Lineage (NCBI taxonomy): Eukaryota > Metazoa > Chordata > Mammalia > Rodentia > Muridae > Mus > Mus musculus. Next base: position 70,495,683 of record NC_000081.6, on the reverse strand, counting down.
GGACCTCAAAATAAACTGCAGGGCTTTTACTATCCCAAGATTCCAGTACTCGTATAAAGAATGTTGGAGTCCTTGATTCTCACATAGAGAACTCTGTCTTCATTTTGTGTCCATAGTTAAATAATTTCGGTACAAGTCCATCAGAGATAAGAGCTTACTTTGCTCTGTCCTCAATGGTACACCTCCCTTCCAGAATCTTTATCTAACTACAGTTTGAGTGCACGACTTCATTCCATGTGATTCTGATGATCATGCTTTCCTCTCGCATTGACCTTTGGTCTCTGTCACACTACCAAGAATCTACTTGCTCTATCCTCTTGATTTATTTCACTGGACATACCAATCAGACTTAGACATTAAGAGTGAAATTTGCATTCTCATTATCCCCTGTCATTGAAATCACTTGCTTGCAATTGTTATATGAAAATTAAAATAAACAAATTTTATGTGATTTCACACACATACCCCACCCCACCCCATCCCCACCCTCACACACACACACACACACACACACACACACACACACAGAGAGAGAGAGAGAGAGAGAGAGAGAGAGAGAGAGTTGAACCCCTCCTAAATTTCTAAAAAGTGTTTTAAAACACCTAAAATTTACCATTTTGCTAGTTTTGACATTGTACTTAGTTTCCATGAAACATGGATTTACATATCTCTAGAAAATTCTAAGGTATTACATTTATATTCACTGAATGTAAATTTTTAATTGCCAAAATATTTATAAGCATGTTAAATGTCCAACTAGTTCCTCTCTTCTCCATTTGTATTCCTGTGCCTTTTCTGCAATCACAGTATTCTTTTAGAATGTCAGTTGATTTCTTTTCAGTATCCTTTCATTAATAACTCTGTATTCTCTGAGAAAACAGTATATATATATATATATATATATATATATATATATATATATATATATATATATACATTCTTTACTCAAAAATATAAAAAACAGAGTCTTTATTATATATATATGTGTGTGTGTGTATGTATATATATACACATATATATATGAATATGAATATGCTTAAGACAATAACTCCATAGTAATAATGTTTGGCTACTACTGCGTCATAAATGTTAAATGAAAATAAAGTTTTAATCCACAAGGCAATGTTAATATTTTATTTGCAGTTTTGCAAAGATATACTAACAACATTGAGAAATTAGCATTTTTGCATTCACTTGACATTTCTCAGACTCTGTTTTGTTTCAAGTCAGATTCTCTAGGATGTCTTTTGTTTATGAGAAATATCTTCCCATAAGTCTCAAGAGACCCACGTTGCCAGTTAACAATGACCTGTAATTTTAATCATCTTTAAATAACTTTATTTGCCCTTGTCATATGAAGCATATTTCTATCTTCTGATCTCATTTCTGAAAATAAATCGACAGTTCTCAAAATTTTGGAATAATATTGCTTTCTGGATCATAATCTAGTCGGATGAGTTTTAACACGACTCTTAGGTTCATCCCCACTGTAGATTTATCTTCTTGAGACATCAACAAATATTTTAGATGTTTTCATTTAATTTTACACCAATTTACAGATGTTTGGAAGCTATAACTTTTTTAAAAAATCCCTGAGAGGTTCTACCAGCACCTGACCAATACAGATGCACAGCCAAGCATTGGACTGAGCCCCAGGGAACAAAATGGAAGAGCTAGAGGAAGGACTGAAATAGCTGAAGGGGATTGCAACCCGATGAGAAAGACAATATTAAAAACTGGACCACCAGAGCTCTCAGGGACTAAATCACCAACCAAAGAGTATACATGGAGGGAGTCAGGACTCTCTCTCTCTCTCTCTCTCTCTCTCTCCCTCTCTCTCTCTCTCTCTCTCCATATATATCAGAGAATAGTCTTATTTGATATCAACAGGAGGGGAGGGAGGCTTGATTCCCCATCTTATGGGAATGCTAGAGGGCCAAGGTGAGAGTAACTAAAAGTAGAAGAATATCCTCATAGAGTTAAAGGGGATGGGGTAAGGGGAAATGGAATTGGGGGTTGGTGGACAGGTAACCTGGAAAAAGGATATCATTGAAATGTAATGAAAAAGAAAAAAAAAGAAAAAAGAAATGTAAATGAATAAAATCATTGATAAAAATATTCAAAATTCTTCTCAGCCCTGTTTCTGAAACACCAATTGTGTGTGTATTAGACTTTGGGTATTGTTTGCCAAATGACTGCTTCCCTGACAGGAATTTAAACAGTAATTAGATGTCAGCTGTTCAAACTGGATAAAAATCTTCCTTGGTCCATTTTCAATTCCTCTGATTCTCCTCCCATGTTTTGATTTGTTGGAAACTTCCAGGTATGAGTGGCCTATGTGTTTTTATCTTCTCTTTCCTTCCCCTCCTCCCAAATACCATACTTTTCATTTCTCGATTTTATTCATTTCTTTAGCATCCATTGTTTGTTGGATTTGTTTTTCTTCAACATGATGCTTATTATCATACTTATAGTATACCAAAGTATTTGGAATTAGCATCTGAAAATTGAATTGGAGGAGCCACATCAGTGTTAAGATTTGGTTTTTCTACTCTCTTGTGTGTAGCTCATAGTTTCCTCTTCTTTCCAATTTTTAAGAATTCACTTGTAAAATTATATCCTGGGTTGTGAGAGTTACATGTGTTGGAGATCCTTATGTTTTGTTCACAACTATTCTGTTTTTTTTCTTCTTTTTTATTGTTTCATTATAAACATCTATTTAATGGGTGTGGACTCAGGCTTCAGTATAGCATTCACTGGAATGCATATTTATCTATGTAATCTGTGCATTATTTATGCATTTTATCTGGGATGCTCAGAGTTTCTCATAGACCTGCAGTTCAACAGTTAGTGAGCAAATTGAGCTGTTCCTGTGTTCAAAGATCATGGCAAGTTCTTTCAACTACTGAGTATTTCCCCATAACTTACATTGAGTGATTTTCTAAAACTCCCCCATCTGGAGAGGATGGAGTGATGGCTCAGCAGCTAAGAGTAGTGTTTGCTCTTGTAGAGGACCAGGTTCAGTTCCTAGGACCAGTATACCCACATGACAGTTCAAAATTGTTTACTGTTCCAGTTCTAGGAAATCTGACACCTTCTGACCTTCCTGGGTACTAGGTACACTGATGATACACGTACATACACACATGCAAATAGAACAGTTATGCTTACACTAAGCAGAGCCTTGCAGGTTTAAGTATCAGTTTCTGCATATATTTATTCAGTGTTCAGTTCTGGACACTCTGGCATCTCATGATTCAAGATTCAAGCTTGTACTCTGTCATATGGAGCACAGAGACCCTACCTCATCAGAACTCAATGACATGGTAACTCTTAATGTCATTTCAAGTTTCCTTTTCTTAATATAGACAAAATTATCCATTTTTACATATATTAATAAAAATTATAAAAATGATAAGTGTACTTATTCTTTACGAGCTATTGGGATGGCTATTCTTGGTGCTAGTTTGACTACATCTGGAATTATCTAAAAGGTAAGAATCTGGTTACACCTCTAAAGGGTTTTTTCTTTTTTTAAAATTAATTTATTTTTCACACTCCATATTCCATTCCCTGCCTCCTCTCTGATCCACCTCCAACAGCTCCACATCACACACCTCCTCCCCACTTCACCCGTACTCCACGTGGATGCCCCCAGCCCTCTTGCCCCCCAACCTCTAAACGTCCTGGTGCCTCCATTATCTTGAGGGTTAGGTGCATCATCTCTGAATGAACAAAGACCCAGAAGTTCTCTACTGTATGTGTGTTGGGGGCCTTATATCAGCAGGTGCATGCTGTCTGTTTGGTGGTCCAGTATTTGAGAGATCTCAGATCCAGATTAATTGAGACTTCTGGTCCTCCTACAGGATTGTCCCTCTCCTTAGATTCTTTATGCCTTTCCTAATTCAACAATAGGGGTCAGCTGCTTCTGTCCATTATTTTGGTGCAAATATCTGCATCTCACTCTTTCGGCTGCTTGTTGGGTCTTTCAGAGGGCAGCCATGATAGGTCCCTTTTTGTGAGCGCTCCATCGCCTCAGTAATAGTGCCAGGTCTTGGGACCTCCCCTTGCGCTAGATTCTACTTTAGGCCTATTGCTGGACCTTCTTTTCATCATCTGTTATTGGGTGAGGGAAAAGGATAGAAGCCATGAGCACCAGCAGAAAGAATGGAAACAGGCAACCTCAGGAATTAAAAGGTTGGGGGAACCGTCCAGAATGCACCAGAGCCCTGGGGGGGGGGGTAAGAGACTCTCAGGAATCAAAGGGAGGGACCTTAGTTGAAATGCCTTATAGTAGGGAGAGGGAATTTATAGAACCCACCTCCAGCAGGAAAACAGGACATCAAGTGAGGGATGGGCCTGCCATTCCACAATCACATCTCTGACCATAATTGTTCTGTCTGAAAGAATTACAGCTATGGAAATGGAGAGGAGCCTAAGGAAAAGAATGATTTTTTTTTTTCTTAAATCATTCAAAGCAGGGAAACCGACCATTAATCTGGATCTTTTGAGGTGGGAACAATAGCTTTTAATCTGGGCTATACCTTCTTCTGGTAGCCTATATAAAGAAGATGGAAGAAGGAAATTTTTACTCGTTGCCTGCTTGCTGTCACTGGAAAGAACATTTCTTCACTGATATTAGAGGTTACATTTTAGTGTTTTCTTTATATACTGAAGAACAAGTGAGATATTCAGCCTCAAGAACTGAACAGCTAACTAATTGATTCTTGGACTTCTTGTACTACAGCCAGTAAGCCACTGATAATTCCCTATTATATATGATGTTTCTCTTAGTTTTCCCTGACTAACACATTTATCTAATCACATATTGCCCAATTTTAATCCTGGGAGTGAGCATCATTTTAGGTCTTTACACATTAATGTCAGGTATGTGTGTGTGTGTGTGTGTGTGTGATAGAACCTGGTATAGTTCCAGCACTCAGAAGACAGAAGCAGGTGGATCACCACAAATTCAAGCCAGAAAGTTCTTCCTGTCTATGTATGTTCATGTGGAGGTCAAGTCAGGGTTCTATAGCTCACCATGTTAGCTAGACTGGTTAGTCATCATTCCTCCAAGACTCACCTGAATTCTCCTCCCATCTCCACACCATGTGTCTCAAGCGCTAAGGTCACCAAGGCATACTGTCATGCTCATCTTTTTACTTAGGAGCCTGAAATCTCAATTCGGGTTCTCATGCCTATAAAGCAATCACATTCTCCATTTTTCTAGCTCTGGAATTCTTGTGCTTTAAAAATCTCATTTCTTTTCACTTAGTCTTTTAAGAAAATTTTTGTTAAGGGCAGGAAATTTACATTAATTAATGAAGCAGTAATAAGTTAAGTAATGAAAAAGCAGTTTGTTATGGACTTATTTCTCTGCCTTGAGTCATGATATTGCTATAGTTTTAGCTGACCTGGAACTCATTATGTAGCTAAGGCTAGCCTCAAGCTCACGATATCCTTATGTCCAGCTTCTCCATTACTAGCATAATGTTGTGAACCATTCACTATGCCTTGCTTTGGTACATATTTATTTATAGAATCCTCACAGGATTTTTTAGTATATTTTTTAATTCAGGAAACACAATTAATGTTTACAGTACAATTTTATTGTTGAGCTAAAATGCATAGGTTTACTATGCACACTTTTTTGAGCAAATTATACATCACTGTATCCTCAGCCTGGGGACATAGTGGTAAGGCATCATTGTGCTTTGACCTTCCCTAGTCCTATATGGACTGTTCCACAATATTTTTTTCCTGTATGTGTTTCCATTTCATTATCTTACTTTTTAGAGTGAAGATTCTGGAGGAAAAACAACCTAATTAATGTCCATAAAAACAAGTTGACAGTGGGAAGGAAAGTACACAGTACTAAGTCCCCAGCTGAGACAGCATCCTTTCTTCTCAGTTTGTTTTCATAATTATGCTTTCATCATTTCTAATGAGCTGTCAATTTCCTATGCAAATTACATAGAGTAGACATGAACAGATTTACATTGAGTCCTAAAACTGGTGCCGGTATTGCTATGAGAAGGCTCTGACCTGTAAATATTCTTAAAAAATGGATCAAACAAGAAAGTACTTTTATTTTTAATTTAATCTATGTTCTACTCTCAAGGGAAGTCTGCAAAAATAATTTTAAATCTAACACAGCACTTTGCAAACTTCCCAGCTGTTTTAAGATGTTAAACAATTGATGTCACTGAGTCTGATTAATACAATAAAACCTCCTGTTCTCATTCCTAGTCTTCATGTGATGAGTTTCTTTGACAAACTTTACTATCACTTTACAATTTAGAGCAGCATTCAATATCAATGCCATGCCTTTGTTAATTGTCCAGCTTGAACTGCCTCCACATGTATGTTTCATGCATGTGAATTACTTTCCTCCACACTGTAGACCTGCTAGAAAGATCCAAGTAAGTCAACTAGTATATCTTTTACAGTTGAGAGAAAAAAATAGCTAGTGAATGGATTAGAAATGACAAAATCAATGGGGACAATACAGAAGGCAAAAATTGTACTTTATAATTCCAGATATTTTTATGGTATAAAATTATGGCATCCCTTACTTTTTTTTTCTGAAAGGTGTAATCTGCTTCTGAGCCTAAAGGAACTTGGAAACTGACAGGAAAAATACAACTCCAAGAAAAACAGTTTTTTTTTTTCCATTTTTTATTAGGTATTTAACTCATTTACATTTCCAATGCTATACCAAAAGTCCCCCATATCCACCCACCCCCACTCCCCTGCCCACCCACTCCCCCTTTTTGGCCCTGGTATTCCCCTGTACTGGGGCATATAAAGTTTGCAAGTCCAATGGGCCTCTCTTTCCAGTGATGGCCGACTAGGCCATCTTTTGATATATATGCAGCTAGAGTCAAGAGCTCCGGGGTACTGGTTAGCTCATAATGTTGTTCGACCTATAGGGTTGCAGATCCCTTTAGCTCCTTGGCTACTTTCTCTAGCTCCTCCATTGGGAGCCCTATGATCCATCCATTAGCTGACTGTGAGCATCCACTTCTGTGTTTGCTGGGCCCCGGCATAGTCTCACAAGAGACAGCTACATCTGCGTCCTTTCAATAAAATCTTGCTAGTGTATGCAATGGTGTCAGCGTTTGGATGCTGATTATGGGGTGGATCCCTGGCTATGGCAGTCTCTACATGGTCCATCCTTTCATCTCAGCTCCAAACTCCGTCTCTGTAACTCCTTCCATGGGTGTTTTGTTCCCAATTCTAAGGAGGGGCATAGTGTCCACACTTCAGTCTTCATTCTCCTTGAGTTTCATGTGTTTAGCAAATTATATCTTATATCTTGGGTATCCTAGGTTTGGGGCTAATATCCACTTATCAGTGAATACATATTGTGTGAGTTTCTTTGTGAATGTGTTACCTCACTCAGGATGATGCCCTCCAGGTCCATCCATTTGGCTAGGAATTTCATAAATTCATTCTTTTTAATAGCTGAGTAGTACTCCATTGTGTAGATGTACCACATTTTCTGTATCCATTCCTCTGTTGAGGGGCATCTAGGTTCTTTCCAGCTTCTGGCTATTATAAATAAGGCTGCTATGAACATAGTGGAGCATGTGTCCTTCTTACCTGTTGGGGCATCTTCTGGATATATGCCCAGGAGAGGTATTGCTGGATCCTCCGGTAGTACTATGTCCAGTTTTCTAAGGAACCGCCAGACTGATTTCCAGAGTGGTTGTACAAGCCTGCACTCCCACCAACAATGGCGGAGTGTTCCTCTTTCTCCACATCCTCGCCAGCATCTGCTGTCACCTGAATTTTTGATCTTAGCCATTCTGACTGGTGTGAGGTGGAATCTCAGGGTTGTTTTGATTTGCATTTCCCTGATGATTAAGGATGTTGAACATTTTTTCAACTGCTTCTCTGCCATTCGGTATTCCTCAGGTGAGAATTCTTTGTTCAGTTCTGAGCCCCATTTTTTAATGGGGTTATTTGATTTTCTGAAGTCCACCTCTTGAGTTCGTTATATATGTTGGATATTAGTCCCCTATCTGATTTAGGATAGGTAAAGATCCTTTCCCAATCTGTTGGTGGTCTTTTTGTCTTATTGACGGTGTCTTTTGCCTTGCAGAAACTTTGGAGTTTCATTAGGTCCCATTTGTCGATTCTCGATCTTACAGCACAAGCCATTGCTGTTCTGTTCAGGAATTTTTCCCCTGTGCCCATATCTTCAAGGCTTTTCCCCACTTTCTCCTCTATAAGTTTCAGTGTCTCTGGTTTTATGTGAAGTTCCTTGATTCACTTAGATTTGACCTTAGTACAAGGAGATAAGTATGGATCGATTCGCATTCTTCTACACGATAACAACCAGTTGTGCCAGCACCAATTGTTGAAAATGCTGTCTTTCTTCCACTGGATGGTTTTAGCTCCCTTGTCGAAGATCAAGTGACCATAGGTGTGTGGGTTCATTTCTGGATCTTCAATTCTATTCCATTGGTCTACTTGTCTGTCTCTATACCAGTACCATGCAGTTTTTATCACAATTGCTCTGTAGTAAAGCTTTAGGTCTGGCATGGTGATTCCGCCAGAAGTTCTTTTATCCTTGAGAAGACTTTTTGCTATCCTAGGTTTTTTGTTATTCCAGACAAATTTGCAAATTGCTCCTTCCAATTCGGTGAAGAATTGAGTTGGAATTTTGATGGGGATTGCATTGAATCTGTAGACTGCTTTTGGCAAGATAGCCATTTTTACAATGTTGATCCTGCCAATCCATGAGCATGGGAGATCTTTCCATCTTCTGAGATCTTCTTTAATTTCTTTCTTCAGAGATTTGAAGTTTTTATCATACAGATCTTTCACCTCCTTAGTTAGAGTCACGCCAAGATATTTTATATTATTTGTGACTATTGAGAAGGGTGTTGTTTCCCTAATTTCTTTCTCAGCCTGTTTATTCTTTGTATAGAGAAAGGCCATTGACTTGTTTGAGTTTATTTTATATCCAGCTACTTCACCGAAGCTGTTTATCAGGTTTAGGAGTTCTCTGGTAGAATTTTTAGGGTCACTTATATATACTATCATATCATCTGCAAAAAGTGATATTTTGACTTCCTCTTTTCCAATTTGTATCCCCTTGATCTCCTTTTGTTGTCGAATTGCTCTGGCTAATACTTCAAGTACTATGTTGAAAAGGTAGGGAGAAAGTGGGCAGCCTTGTCTAGTCCCTGATTTTAGTGGGATTGCTTCCAGCTTCTCTCCATTTACTTTGATGTTGGCTACTGGTTTGCTGTAGATTGCTTTTATCATGTTTAGGTATGGGCCTTGAATTCCTGATCTTTCCAAAACTTTTATCATGAATGGGTGTTGGATCTTGTCAAATGCTTTTTCTGCATCTAACGAGATGATCATGTGGTTTTTGTCTTTGAGTTTGTTTATATAATGGATTACATTGATGGATTTTCGTATATTAAACCATCCCTGCATCCCTGGAATAAAACCTACTTGGTCAGGATGGATGATTGCTTTAATGTGTTCTTGGATTCGGTTAGCGAGAATTTTATTGAGGATTTTTGCATCGATATTCATAAGAGAAATTGGTCTGAAGTTCTCTATCTTTGTTGGATCTTTCTGTGGTTTAGGTATCAGAGTAATAGTGGCTTCATAAAATGAGTTGGGTAGAGTACCTTCTACTTCTATTTTGTGAAATAGTTTGTGCAGAATTGGAATTAGATCTTCTTTGAAGGTCTGATAGAACTCTGCACTAAACCCATCTGGTCCTGGGCTTTTTTTGGTTGGGAGACTATTAATAACTGCTTCTATTTCTTTAGGTGATATGGGATTGTTTAGATGGTCAACTTGATCCTGATTCAACTTTGGTACCTGGTATCTGTCCAGAAATTTGTCCATTTCGTCCAGGTTTTCCAGTTTTGTTGAGTATAGCCTTTTGTAGAAGGATCTGATGGTGTTTTGGATTTCTTCAGGATCTGTTGTTATGTCTCCCTTTTCATTTCTGATTTTGTTAATTAGGATTTTGTCCCTGTGCCCTTTAGTGAGTCTAGCTAAGGGTTTATCTATCTTGTTGATTTTCTCAAAGAACCAACTCCTCGTTTGGTTAATTCTTTGAATAGTTCTTCTTGTTTCCACTTGGTTGATTTCACCCCTGAGTTTGATTAGAAAAACAGTTTTAATAAACATTAGAATACTTACATTACTTACAATAGTAGTTTATACTTGTGTGCTAGGGGAGACATTAAATATAAGTTTTCTAAAATATAACACAAAACACACCCAAACACAGTAATTCATTTTTGGAGAAACTGAAACTATGTAATTTGTGGTGAAAAATATAAAATGACTCTAAAAATATAAAATGACTCTAAAAATATAAAATGACTCTTTTTTTTTTTTTTTTGGTATTTTTGAGAAAGGGTTTCTCTGTATAGACCTGGCTGTACTGGAACTAACTTTGTAGACCAGGCTGGCTCGAACTCAGAAATCCACCTGCCTCTGCCTCCCAAGTGCTTGGATTAAAGGCATGCGCCACCATGCCCAGCAAAGTGCCTCTTTATTAGATGGCATGTATAGAGGATAACAAATTACTGTTAAAAATGAGAAGTCTCTTGTCATTTTTTTCCAAAAACCAACAGTTATGTCTGCTCATACATGGAAGCATTATCAAGGAAGTCAATATGTTGAGTAAAGAACCAAAGAAACACTGTCAAATTAGTCACCCAACAGCCTATTTGCATGATGGAATTATAGGTACTAACATGTTCTTACATACATAGAAACTAATTACATATTAGATAGTAATAACTCAATTATATAAAAATTTTCCGAAGCATTGACAAAATTGTATCATAGCATGCTCTGCACCATAATCTTCTAGAAGTAGGTGTGCCATGAGACTCTGGGCAGCCTTGGGTATTTATAATTTGAGTGAAGTTCTATATGTGAGCTGACTTACATATCATTTAACATACCGGTATGGGAAAATGGTGAAAAAAATGAAATTATCAGAGGATGACCCAGCATGAAAAAATGAAGACTGGGAAAGGTCAGGCTTGAGTGAATAAAAGTAAGACTACAGCCAGCAGATTTGCTTGGTATGGTACCATATCTTATAGAAGCATGAATTCTAGGAGTATATCCTATTGGTAATAGAGTCTTCCAAAAATGTAGAATACATAGGTTGGCTTACAAGTATTTCAAAATTGTCACTCCTGCAGTGCCAGAAAAAAAAATTATTAAAAAGGTGGAAATGGTTATCTTTGTATGGTCTTTCAGTCAGAAATGATATGCCAAAGGTAAATCACTGAAGAGTTATTTTTATGGAGGGGCATAATCCAAGTTAACATCAAACATAGATGTGAGGGAAAGAAACAGTTAAGGGTAAGCCCGGAGTGTCATGCTTGGTTGAAGCTAAAGTAAGGAAGCTGCTTATAGATAAACTCATAGACTCACAGTTTGATTTTAAAAGACATTATGTAGGAATGACAGATTGCAGAGTGTTTAACAGTTACTTTTGTTGAGGATAGAATTTAATTTTAGCACCCAGGCTGAGTAGTCCACAACCGCAGAACTTAATGCAGTTCCAGAGGACTCTATGCCCTCTTCTGTCCTCTCTGCCCCTGTAAATTTACACACATACACACACACACACACACACACACACACACACACACACACACACACAGACACACACACACAAACACACACACACACACACAGAGAGAGAGAGAGAGAGAGAGAGAGAGAGAGAGAGAGAGGAAGAGAGAGAGAGAGAGAGTCAGACACAGGCAGAGACATTGTACACAGAAATAATGAATAAGATAAATATTAGAAAATAAGAGTCCCAGTGAAAAAACTAACAAAAAAGACATAATACCTTTGGTTTAAAATACGATGAGCTTCTGAAACTTAAAAATATAGTAATTAGTCTGGCATGTTATTGGTTTGGGAAGTCATTCCGAATGAATTTCGGGTTAATTATAGAAACCTAGAGATCATTCATCAGTAAAGGAATATTAGTTATTGAAAATATTGATGTCCCAATATCACCCATGGAGATGTTGATGAAATGTTGCTTGGCTACTAGTAAGATTAAAATTCATAGGCTCTTTAAATTCTAACCAGTCTACACAAGTTCCAAGAGATTTTAACTTTATCATGAAACATAAATATAAATGCAAATAAAATATTTCCTGTGAGTAATAATTCCTAGGGAGTAAACAAAACACTGATTTATGGACCACAGACATGCTCACTCCTGTAGCCTGGTGGACATTGGGGTTTTCATGCCAGTACGAAAGCTAGTGGGCAATGTATCTTAGAAGTACTCAGTTAACTACATGTATATCTGAGTTTCTTCTACTATTATCATGTAAGTGCATATTTCTTTCATAGCAGTGACATAATTTAAAAACAAAGAGATAGATTGGGGTGGAGAGTAAGTGACAAGATGATGATATGAGGAAGTAAGACACACCATGGGCATTTTCAACATTCTGCCTCTTTGATAGACACTACTGCTACTAAATCACAAAGTGAACAAAATATGTGACAAATTTTAAGTAGTCATTCAATATCAATAACAAAAACTCTGAACATTTGTGATATGTGAAGAATCTGTTTCTCTGAAAAAAAAAATCAGTAATTTATTTTCCATACACAAAATCAAACAAAAATAGAGTTCTCTCAAAATAGACTAAGCAGAGAAGTTAAAAACGCAATGAAGGCTTTAGGGAGTAGAATCTCAAGTATCTCAATAAATACTTCCTTTTCAAATTAGAAAAAAAAGTTCATATTTCTTAAAACTAACTGTTAAGAATGAAATTATGGCTGAATCCACCTTTTTTTTCCCCTAAAGTATATCTTGGCTTACATTAAAAGAAATGTTTAATTATTTATTTTTCATTTCATGTAGAATGTGAAAGTAGGTTCTAGTTGTCACAGTTTGGAATTTGTGGTTGCCATTATGTCTTCTGGGTAATAATACAAACACCTTTATCCACTCAGCTGTCTTGTAACAGTCTTGATTCTAAACCACCAGAGTTGATACACAGCAACTTTGGAATGACTATGGGAAATTATCTCTGTTCCCCTTGCTGCACTATGTTTTCCAGTTTATCTCATGGTTCTTGTCTTTCTTTCTATGAATATAAATTAAGAAATTTGTTCATCATGATTGGATAGAATAGGGCAGAAAATTTGGAGTTAAGATATACACATTTAAGTAGCCAGTTGGCAAACCAACAAAAACTGCAAGTCTCTGCACACCAAAATGACATGTACACCAACAGAAAAATAGCATAAAAAGAACAATCTATAAGGATGGCTCAAAAGCTGTGAAATTAGTCGAGAAGTCAGGACAATTTTATAAACTTTTCTAAGGTTTCCCAAGCTTTCCCAACTCAGGATAATTCCATTATTTGAAATTCCTGTTTCTTAAAACACTGTCTCTGATTCTACCAGGATCCATGTGTTCCTGGATAAAATCCTTTCTCTGAAACAAACAAACAAACAAACAAACAATCAAACAAAACCCTGGAGATTCCTAAGTGTGACCTTTAGATCAAAATCTGAAGTGTCATGGCCAACATCAGTTAGTCATTATTGTATAGCATCTTTAAAACCTAAGACTATAAAGTCATGCCTCAAATTAAAAGAATGAGAGCCTATGAATGTGAACCTTCTATAAGACATCTATTCCGGAGTCAGAAAGAAGAAAGTAACAAGAACACAAATAAAATTGATAGCCATGAGCAATTGCTGGTTATAAAACTTACTCAAAAATTACTATGGAAGTTGATAAGAAGGAAAAATTGGGTAAGGCATGATACTAAGTTTTCATTGCCCAAGGAACTATTTTGTCAGGAGCAAATACACAGAAACACAGGGGATCAGAAGACCATATAAGATACAGGTTAGATAGAAACTACAATATTGGAGCTGGTAGAAAGATTTTCCTTGACAGTTTCTTTGTCTTATGGACTTCATCAAGTATTGACTTTTTCAAAAGTATTTCTGGAGGATCAAGATAAATACTGGCAGGTGCCTTATTCTTTTACTTCATTCATCAAAAGTAGTTTAGAAAACACTTGTGTATCTTTCAGAATATATATATATATATATATATATATATATACACACACACACACATTATAAAGTTTTTTTTGGGGGGGCTAATATTGTTTTAGCAACATGTGGCTTACTTTATATTTATATCAAAACTTGATTCACATTTTCAGAGTATTCATTAATGTACAAGCAGCCATGGTAGTTCTCCAGTATGACATAACATGGGTTGTAGAGTTTCTGTTTGTGTCTCATAACAAATTAGTTGGAACAGCATAGCATATGGTCACCAGGGAGTACAGGGTCCTTTGGCAGAATCATTGTCTCATAGATAAAATATTTACAATAAGAATAGAAAAGAGCTGGGCAGTGGTGGTGCACGCCTTTAATCCCAGCACTTGGGAGGCAGAGGCAGGCAGATTTCTGAGTCCAAGGCCAGCCTGGTCTACAAAGTGAGTTCCAGGACAGCCAGGGCTATACAGAGAAACCCTGTCTCGAGAAAAAAATTAGAAAGAGGAAATTTAGGCCAAATGTATGGATGTATTTGGGGGGTGGGGAGAAAAAGTTAATCAACCAACTAACCAAAACCAAGCAGTCAAGCAGAGGTCTCCATAGCTGGTGTAAGAAGGAAGTTGAATAAGACAAAAAGTGGAGAGCAATTGTTTCTGACTTAGAAGTCAGGAAAGGAGGTGCACAGTGGATGTCTAAGGAGAGATGCTTACTCTGTTGGAGATAAGGGACAGAATGTCCTTTATAGAGGGATTTCGAGTGCTTGTTGTATGAGAACAAGAAATATTAGGACTTTCTTCACTATCTGAAAAAGTAATATAAAAAGGAGGTAAAGAAAAAATGAAAAGAACAAGCTTGGTGGTGGGGGTTTGTAAGTAGCTATGTGGATGATGATTCTTCAAGCAACAGATAAGCTTGTACCTAATTAGAGGTATGTGAAATGAGAATGAGAAATGTCCTGTGTAGGCTAACACATTTGACTACTTGATCTTGTAGTGGTAGTAATGTTGGGGAGGTTATGGACCCTTCAGAAGATAACATTTTATAGGAGGTAGACTGACCCTACTTCTAGTACATTCTTTCTTCCTATGTGCAATTGAGATGCAATATCTCAAATTCAGGCTCCATCCTAATATAAACTCTCGCTGTCTCTGTCTCTCTGGACTTTTAAGTTATAATAAACTCTTCCTTCTTTAATTTACTATTGGTCACATTATTTATCACAACAAGTGAAAAGTCATTGATTCAAGGTAATTCTTTCCCCTTTGCTTTTGTCTTCGTTGGAGTCAGACTTCTCACAGTCTTGGTTCATGATGCTCTCTTATAAAATGCATTTTTCTTCTCATCACAGGAGATCCTTCTGTCTTCTACAAAAGTGCTCCTAATCACTGACCACAGATTGATAAAAGTAGTAATTGATAACTGTGTTATTTCAGATCCAAGGTGGAAAATTTCATATTTTCTCAAATACTAAATTGGAATTTGCACTGAAGAAGAATGCAAGGCTGGTTGAAGAAAGGATCTATCCTGAATGACCTTTAATCCTGCTAATTTCTACTAGTTACCAAACTGTACAGCAATAAATTAATTAATATGATTATATGTTTTAATAAAGAATATATGATCCAGCAGTGGTGTCACATGCTTTTAATCCCATAACTTGGGAGGCAGAGAAAGGTAGATTTCTGAGTTCAAAGCCAGCCTGATCTACAGAGTGAGTTCCAGGACAGCCAGGGCTACACAGAGAAACCCTGTCTTGAAAAACCAAAAAAAAAAAAAAAGAATATATGATAAATGACATAATTATGAAATAAAACTGAGAGGTATTCTTTTTATGCCATGTGAAACTGGAAAATTCCCTGTTGAATATATTCATTAGAAAATAAGAAAGAAAATATGGGATAGGTCAATTAGTAATTAGTAGCTAGCTGCCCATCAGTTGTCAGTAGTTGTTTATCTTGCTTTTTTAAAGGGGGAAATCCTGGGCCATAGTCTGCAGTTCATACTTTCACCTGATGTTAGCTATGATGCACAGTTATTTTTAAAAGCAGTTTAGGCTTTTAATTCAACATACTGAAGACTTAAAATGAAATGCTTTCACTTGCAGGATGTTTCTATTTTTAACTGCACATGGAGAAGCTGGGAAAATAAACACAGAGCTATTGGGCCCATTGTACACAACTATATAATTGGCTCTGTGACAATTTTTGGTTAATGCTTTGCTTCCATAAGCTGTGTCATAGCCATTGGGGGGTTCTGATGAACTAAAGTAAATTTCAGATCCTAAAAGTTTTAATATATCTTTTCACTTATATACAGTTTCATTTTAGTAGCTTATAAGCATTTCTTGGAACTCTTGGGGGAATCTAGTGCATGTGTAAGATTGGAGGTCACAAGATACTTTGTTAAATATATCCAACTGTCTATTCTGTTAAGAGTTTATTCTTATAAGTTAGTTAATACTAGTTAACTAATACTAGTTTCCCAGGAGAATTAAACTTTAGGTACCCTAGATTGTTAAATGAGATTTATAATAGTCAGATGTGGTTTGCATGGATCAACAGCAGCCTTACTAGGCTTTCAGTAGGTACAGTTGTCTCTATGGATATGAGATCACCTATCTACCATTAGATATCTGAAGATAAAATTAGTATTTGTCTTCTGTATTTGAAGTGTGGTATGTAATGTGCTTATCTTATCTCTGATGATTCCACTTTCATCTACATCCAGTCACTGAGATTCTATTAGTCTCTCTGAGGCCATAAACCTTAAACCTGTCTGAATCTCCTGGGGTCATAGATCTGAAGCTATAAATAATGTCCACATAGACTATTAACTGTGCTTCTTCTAGTTCATTCTTTAGACATGACTACTATATTGGCTTTCATTTTCTATGAGCATTTCCAAGGTGGTGTTTTGAAGACGAGTGAGACAAAAAACTAGGTGAAACTCAATTTCACTTGAAATATTCTCTTTCTATAACTTTGTGATGGTCAAATTACAGAACGAAAACATTCCAGATTGTGCCTTTAATACAAGTTCATTTCAACAAAATAATCCATTACAAAGACTTCTTTTATTTTGGGCAAACACATGTGATTTTAAATTTTGGTTGTGTGTGTGTATCCATACATTGTTATTTCTGTTATGACCTATGAAAGTCACAAAACTCCCTTAATAAACTCACAAGCTTCTTTCGTTTCTCTATTTCTGAACTGCACTCAGAATAAATTCTGTGATGATTTTCTTGGTCACATTGGGATCTGCCATTATAATTCTAATAGAAAAAAGTGTTGAGATCAATTCTAAATTGAGGCAAATTTGTATGAAGCAACTGTTTATACTTAAGTCTGAAGGGATTTGTTCATTGGATATGCATGCATGTGTGTATGTACAACTTTGCATATATGAATATGCGTGTGTTTGTTTAGCACAAGATATGTCAACTTTAATCAAGTGGGAATGAAGTAATTTATTCTTCTACACATGCTACCAAAAGTGGCCTGGGGTCTCAAGCTTTGACACATATGCTGTCTCATAAGTATGTTATTCTACATAACTCCCTGATTGGTACACTCCTGATAGAACAGACAAGGTCCAGGTGCATCAGTGTTGCATCTTCAAATTCTATATTCTGTTCATTTATTCAGTTTTGCTAAAACTAAACAGCAGGATGAATAATTGTAAGGATTCTCACAAATATTTGGTTTTACATTACTCTTTGAATACAAAGTTGATGTTTCAGTTATATCATCCCTTTCTCAGATTTATAAAATTTTTCAGAGCATCAATGTACATCCTAAACTTGATGATCAACACATTCAGAATCTGATTATCCAATGATTTTCATTTCTAACAGAACTTTACATTTTTCAAGTGTCAAGGTAAGCTGTGTAATAGTGAAACCACTCATGGCAGACTTTGCAGTAGTGTTATGAGGAACAAAGGCTTACAGTAAGAATGAGCCATATCAGTGCCTTGGAGATATCAGGATACATAGAAGTTGGACCAGAGAGCAGGGGGACTTTCCAATGATATATGTTTACTACACTACTATTATTATAAGTAGATGATGAGAACGCACTTTTCCCTGTAATGCACATGCCAAGGGATTGTGAAAAGACAATCATTGAAACCAATTCCTATCATAGGTCAAGACTTAGGTAGTAAAGAAGGTAAAGGATTCCAGGCTGTAAATGACCTATTGGATGAATTACTTTATCCACTTCTTCTAAATATGTTGGCATCCTCCATTTGACTGATTTTCTTTTTTTATAACAAATACACAGCAATTCCATTGGTTGATAGACTGTTCTATATGTTGAGCCTTTCATTTCTCTTATAGTAGCTGTTCAAGTGCTTGCAATGTTTCCTTTGTTGAGGTGCATTTATTTACCCATACACACTGATCCCTCAGCAATTTTAAGGGTAGGGCTAGTGATTTTTTTTTTTTTTTTTAGCAGGGACCCCTTTTATAATTCTGGAAACTCAGCCTCTGTGAAATCCTGTTTGGGAAACAGCCACAGCCTCTGTGATTGTGACACATATTAATGACTTCCCCAGAAGCATCTACCACTTTACCCCACCCCTAATTTAATCATAAGCTGTCTCTTGGATTGCAGGAATATTAATTTGAGTATCCCATTGTTTTAAAAGATTTCTTCTCCACAAATTTATGGGTATGTCATCCACACCAAATTCCCTGTTTTTACTTCTGGCCTTACAAAATGGAATTTTCAACCCATAGCACACTTTGGTTTTTTGTTTGTTTGTTTGTTTGTTTGTTTGTTTTGTTTTTTGTTTTTTTTTAAGATCACTTAGCAATTCCTATAACCATGTACAATCGTTTTGAAGTCTTTACTCAAAATCCCAGAATTTTCAACAAATGAAAGTCACACTGTCTCCTGTACCTACCAAGATTTCCCATTTCCCAAGGCCCTCATCTGGATGTCATTTGTAACCATACTTTTGGCTACTATATTGAGGTCTTATATCTACCACCTTTCTCTACCTCAATACCTTCCTACCCTCCAATGCTAGGTAAATTAGAAATAAACTTAGAGTGGATGAAGGGATGTGGGTATAGAACTCTTTAGATAACTTTCTGCTGATTAGGGGCATCAAGTCCCTTCAGGCAAGTCCTATCTTAGAAGAGTATATCTACAACCAGCAGTCCAGCAAAGAGCAAACAAACAACATGGCAAGCATTAAAAGCAGCAGCAGGGTCCAAAAGCAGGAACCAGCAGCATTAGCAGGAGCAGTAGCAATACTGCAGCCTTTAAGGCCTCTGGCATTTTTATACTCTCTCATGAGTTCTCAGAATTCCAAATGATAGCTGTCTTCAGCTGGCAAAATTATACTGCAGAGCACAAGAAAAATAATAGTTACTGTAAATAGTCTGAAAAGGCTCCATATCTCACCCCTGGGATTAAAACAAAAGCAAATTCAGATAACTTAACTGACTCTTTGTTGACTTAAAACAAAGCAAAATTCTCACGACAAAGAATGAGTCATATAAGAGATCAGAGATAGCAGGATACATAGAAAATCAAGCACAGAGAAGGGACTATTATCATAGAGAAGTCATCTAATGTCTGACTGTAGGATCCAGCACAGTGTAAAACAGTCAGCAAGCCAGTGTGAGAATCATCATTCATGGCTTTAGCTGTTTGGTACACAGATCAGAGCAAAGATGCTCAGAAAAGTGATCTGCTGAGGACCAGAAAGTAAATAAAGACAGAGCAGAAATCTAGGCCAGATTACATGGTGGGTTACAGTGGCAGGGGTTCTGGTAAGAATGGTAAGAACTCACAGCATTTAGGAGATAATATTTCTGAATTATATAGAAACACTTGTGGTTTGTGTAATATATCCAAACAAGGGATAAAAGTAATATATGAGTTCAGTCAAATCTTTAGGGGAAGACAAAGAAAGAAGTTTAATTTGCATATGATAATTTTGACACAACGCTGGCTACCAAATTAGGGGGTACAAACAATAGACTGGAGGTGTGCATTTGTACATAAATCTACACATATCTATGGTTGAGTACAATAATGACTTTCCATTAATAAGCATTCATCAATCTAAGTCCCTATACATTAAGGTCATCTAAGAAAAACTAGGGTGTTTTTAATAAGTACACCTCATCTGTGTCTTCATATGACAAAGGATAGTACTCTGAAATAAAGTGCGGATAGAATAAATACTACAATAGCTAAATCTCTTAAGATAAGGCCAACCACAGAAGGCTCTATTTTTTCCTGAATACATTTAAGATTATACATCACTTGATGTATTCTCTGTAGCATTTAATAGTACTCCACTGAGCATAAAATTGTTGGAAAGGCAGGAAAGAATTAAGCACTGTGAATAATTTCCTTTGTAATGTGCCTTAGAGAAAGAAAGGTTAAAGAAATTCCATTTGCCACAAAGAAATGGAAGCAAATTTACTGAAGTCATCCGGGAAAATTGAAGAGGCAGAAAAAGAAAGAGATATCAATACATATGAAGAAAAATGAATTTTAAATAGACATTTTAATTTAAAGGATAAGTGTGAGAATTATTAAAGGATAAAAATTCAAAGAAAAATGCCAAGATTTTCCAGTTTATGTTGGAAATGATTAGATATGTACATGAGAATGCTATGAACATCTAAAAATATTCAAATATGGTACAAAGAATGAAATAAGCTAGCCTTCAAAATATAAAGTATTTCCAATACTCTGAGAAAATGGACAGTAAAAATAAAAGAAAGGAATTGTTTGCAGAAGAATTTTGTATACCCTTACTAGAATCAGACTACTATAATGACTATGGAGCCTTTAATCCTAATGTTTATCTACCTGGTGTTTTATGTTCAGTGAAAATATGGAAATGCATGGATTCATACCATTATATCCATTAACTTGCATGCCTTATATGTTAGCAAAAAGTAAAGAGAAGATCTTATTTTGTGCACTGAAAAAATATGAAATAAAAAGTATGACCAAAATTTAATGAATTTGTCTGTACAGTGGACAAGGAAGACAGAATGTATAATAAACCAGAAGTCCTTGATTTCAGAGGTCAACCCAAAACTGAAGATCAAGGCTTATGGTTCATTTGAAATCTTACATGGAAAAAAGCATTATCATAGTGACCATGGCAGCAGCAGTTGCAGTGGGATGTAATGTTTAGGTACTGAGGTGATTGTTCCTAGTCTCTGTTAAGTTTATAGTTCCAGTAAAAGAAATCCAAAGTATAGTGTGTGTGAGTTAGGGAAAATATTGTTGCAAGCCACAGGACACCCTGAACTCACTTAGAAAATAGTAACCAATTCCTGGGTCAATTGAAATAGTTACTGTAGAGTCCAAAATTCTAGCTGAGTTCAGTCTCAGATTGATTCATAAGGCCAAAAATTATTAAAGAGTTCTTTCTTATTTTTGTAGTCTTCCAATGGCAACAACTCTATTCAAGAGTTTAAACACATCTTGGACCTACATGGCTAGGAAGAATGGACCACAGATCACTGAAGCCAGAATGTGGAGGATTCCACTGTAGCCATCCTAAAGTTGCTGTCTGGATGGAAAAGATTCCACTAAAGAGGATGCATGACATACAGCAGAAAAATTTTAAATGAGACCCTGTGAGGAAATTATGAAATCTACAAGCCTTAATGTTCTATGGATGTGGTCAGAATTCAATGGTATTATTTTTAAAAATCATGGAACTGTAGAAATTTTAGCATAAAGGTCCACCTGCTTTCAGAATATTCTTACTCCTATCACAGCAGTTTTAAGACTCTCCCAAAGCTATTTTCAAGTGAAATTACTAGTTGTCTCCCCACCTATTTGACTACTGCCAGCTGCAAGTTATCTTTGCTGCTTCATGAATTTCAAGTGTAGGCAGTCCAAAGGCACAGGAAGATGTACAGAAGGCCTGATGCAGGAAAGGACTGACTACGTTATTTTACTCATTAACTTCTTAATCATCATAAATTGTAACATGGTTCTGTGACTCATTTCATTCTTTGGAGAAGGAACTGGAATCTTATGTCTCAATACTGGGAGAACAAGATAGAAACCCACTGACTAGCTATAAACTCAGTATTTTTAACAGTCTTCAAAGTGTATCAATAAGTGAATGAATGAGTGAGTCAATAATTATACTAGTGAAATCATGACTCCAGTAATAAGTGGAAATAACTAAGCCCAAACAGGATATTTTTTATCAATCCCCATCCCTCTAAAAATTGGCATCATCATGGAAGAGGAATTGGAAAGACTGTAATATCCAGAGTGGGTAGATGAATACAAGAAAATGATAGTTTTCTGAATACACTGGTCATTTGCACATATTAACTCATAATATTTGTGAAAGCATGAATAGGACCTAAGCAGTCTCAAGTCAGACAGTATCCCAGCATAGAGAGGTGGAGCTTGGCATGAAATTTCACCACTAGTTGAGGATATTTTGATTACTTAAGACTGTTAAGGGATGAAGAGACACTTCTTTTCTGTGATATGGGAAATGAACAGCTGTGGATATTCAAGTAGATGGTCCTAAATCTATGTATGTGAATACAGCACTAAGTTGCTTCTGTAAACTCAAAACAAAACAAAACAAACAACAACACAACCCCACAAAAGACATAAAGACATGAAGTAGGGAAGGAAATGTGGTGAGGGGGTTATAGAGGAGAAATTAAAGGAGAGAAATTAGTTAGTTTTCATATAAACAAATTGTATTCATAATTTTCATTTTAATGATCTGTCTTATGTAATCTATTGCTGTGATAAATCAACACCACTGAAAAGGCACTTGCCTTTTTTTTTTTTTTTTTTTTTTGGTTACACATCCACATCAAAAGTCCATCATCATTAAAGGTGAGTAGACTAGGAACATGAGGGAGGAACCTGAAGGCAGGAACTTAAGTAGAAACAGTGGAGAAATACTCCTTACGGGTTTACTCCCCATAACTTACTCAGCCTTATTTCTTTTAGCATCTAGGGGTACCTGTCAAAGTGTGGCACCCCTCTCAATGTGCTGGGCTCTCCCACTTTAAACACTAATTAAAGAACTGCCCCACATGCTTGCCTACAGGCTAATTTTATGGAGACACTATCCCACTGTGGTTTCCCCTTCTCAGATATGTCTACATTTGTGGCAAGTTGACAAAGAGTCTAACCAGAACCCATACTACCTCTTCTGCACAATTCAAGTTCACATGATTTCTCCTCAGAAGTAAGTAAGGGAAAGCACATTAAGAAATCTTTTTTCAAGGTTCAACAATGGCCTGAACTCTGCAGCTAATTTATGGCAATTTTCACACAAGTGAAGGCCATCATTAATTCCACTATACAATATACATTAACATTCAACACCTTCTAACTCATAGGGACATTTTCGGATAAAAGAAGAGAATATGTCAGAAGTTCTGATGAAAATGTAAGATTTTTTTTCAATAAGATTTGCAACTCCCTAGGAAGAAGAACGATATCAACCAACCAGAACCTCTGTCCAGAGCTCCCAGAGAATAAATCAACAACTAAAGACTACACATGGAGCAACCCATGGCTCCAGCCACTTTTGTAACAGAGGATGGCCTTGCTGAGCATCAGTGGGAGGAGAGGCCCTTGGCAGTGTAAGGGAATGTCAGGGTGCTGAGGTGGGAGTGGGTAGGTGTGTTGGGGAGCACACTTATAGAAGCAGCAGGAGGGAGAATAAGATAGGGTAGTTCCTGAGGGGAAACCAGGAAAGAGGATAACATTTAAAATGTAAATAAATAAAATATCTAATTTTTTAAAAAGACTGCATCTGAGCAATGCAGAACATCCCTGGACAAAGGCTGTTGCCTATACGAACATGGTGATTAGGGTTTGTGCAGATATCCACAGGACACAGTCTTTGGTCACAAACAATGATTATGTTAACCATGAGCATCTAAGTTCAGAAATTTGAGCTCATTTAGTTGGAACTCTTAGTTTTCGTTCCTATTGAGGCTATCTAATATTTGCCTTTCTCTAGGACACTGGATTCACAATATTACGTCATTTTCATGTGAACCATGCATTGGTAAATACATTTAAGAGTTATTCAAACAATAATTGTTTGAAATACCATTGCACTGATAGGTAAAGAACCTTATTATGTTTTTGTTTTCTAGATAATACATTATGTTTAGAATATATTATTATTATTGGATTGTATTTATCTAAAAAAATGTTATTTGCATTCAACAGCCATGCAGCAAGGATTTTATGTGGTTGGAAGTTATGTTAGTATCATGTATAATCTGTGAAATGTGGAAAGTGTGTGTGTTTGTGTGTGTTTGTTGTGAGAACCAACTCATGAAAGATGTTCTGTAATATCCATCTGTACATTTTGCCATACATGTATCCATGTTCCACCACACAAATTAAATATGTTTCATTTCAGAAATTAAGTTTGCTAAGATGCCTCGCTAGGTAAAGTTCCTTGAAACCAGACCTAACACCCAAGTTAGATCCCCAGGACCCATGTTGTGAAAGGAGAGAAATGATTGAAACAAGTTGTCTTCTCACCACCCCATGCCAGGGCACTCCTGCAGGTGCTCCCTCCCATAAACAAAGTAAGAAATGCAGTTTTTAAAAGTATCCAAGGAGCTAAAGGGATCTGCAACCCTATAGGTGGAACAACAATATGAGCTACCCAGTACCCCCCAGAGTTCGTGTCTCTAGCAGCATATGTATCAGAAGATGGCCTAGTCGGCCATCAGTGGAAAGAGAGGCCCATTGGTCGTGCAAACTTTATATGCCTCAGTACAGGGGAACTCCAGGGCCAAGAAGTGGGAGTGGGTGGGTGGAAGAGTTCGTAGGGGAGCATGTAGGGGACTTTTGGCATAGCATTGGAAATGTAAATGAAATAAATACCTAATTAAAAAGAGAGAGAGAGAAAACAAAACTAAACAAAACAATAAAAAAAATAAATAAAAATGAACCCTAAGACTGCATACCATGTGAGTGCACATAAAAATAGTTGGCTGCAGCACAAGGAAATATTTCAACTGGAACTCAGCTTGATCAGTCCTTGGGCTTAGCTTCCCCATCTCCATATCTGTGAGATGGCACAATCTTTGCTCAACTCAAACAGTGCATGGCATTTGGAGTCTTACAGACCCTAACAAAATGCAGTATTTTATTGCCCTGGTGATAGGGGTAGGCACAGTGCATATTTGCTGCACTGTTTTTTATCTGACTGTACTTTGATACTTATCTGAGCCTTTAACGACTCAATTGAGAACAAACATTCCTGAAAAAAAAAAAATAACAACTTCTTCAACTAGTCATTTACCTGTGAGTCCATTGTTTCTAATAGAGGATTCCCAAGTTTTTTTTTTTTTTTCCTTTGGTTGAATCACAGTAGTAACAACAGGGATACATGTGTGAATAAGTGAGCAAGTATTTTAGAGCCTTGCCCATAGAGAAAGAATTCCAACTGACACTAATTTTTATTGGGAGCAAATAGAATAAGCTGATTTATAACATGCTAAGTTGTATCCAACCTAAAGATCTCTTTAGCCAGGCGTGGTGGCTCATGCCTTTAATCCCAGCACTCAGGAGGCAGAGGCAGGCAGATTTCTGAGTTCGAGGCCAGCCTGGTCGACAAAGTGAGTTCCAGGACAGCCAGGGCTATACAGAGAAACCCTGTCTCAAAAAACAAACAAGCAAACAAACAACAACAACAACAAAAACCAAAAAACAAAACCTCTTTAAAAAGACATATATTATAGTTAAACAGATATAAAATGTTTCATAGAGTAAATGGGATGAAACAAATAAAAGAAATGATCAAGCTGGGAGATTTGGCACATGCTCTAATCCCAGCATGGAGGAGGCTAAAATGGGAGCATTTGAAATTTGAAGTCAGCTTGGGTTACAGAGGAGACACTAATTGAAAATACATGCTCCCTTCCCAGCTGCCTGCTGCTCAAGAAACTAAACAAGTAAGCATAATAAAAGTGTCTTTAAAATTCTAAACTAATAAAAACCATCAACTTAAAACTCTAAAACAATAAAAAGTTGTTTCTAGGATTTGGCTACAATATTTAAGCCAAACTTGAGTCAGATAAATGTTTCCTTGACACCCTTTTATTTAAATAAATAAATAAATTTAAAGATAAATAATAAATTAACCTTTGTTAGACTCAGACTCATTTCTGTGTCTGTATAATCATTGTGTGTAAAACACAATTAGGCATACAGTAATTATATATACATGTATGCTGTAATTACCCAAGTTATAGTTACCAGTTAAATCTCAGAGAGAGGATGCTTTCTGAGGATATGCATTCAGTACTCTTGCATGTCCATTCTGAACTCTTCCACATTTTATGTTAGTTTTACTTGATGTTTTCTACAGACAACCCAAAGTCAAGTCAACGTGCATTTATGACATAGGGCCTAATATAGTCCCTACCACTGTGGCATATGCAGCCTCATTTCCTTTGCATGGACAAAACCTGCTTTTATTCATTAACCTATTTGTTCATTTTACACCCCAATCACAGGCCCCCTTCCTCACACAGCTCACCATCCATATTGGAAGAGGATGCACCTAGTCCTGCTATGACTTTATGTGCCAGTCTAGGTTCATACTCAGATAGGGATTCCCCCTTCTCAAACCTATTTTATTTTAATCATCATAGATTTCAGAAGATTCCTGCGATTACAATTACTAGTGGGAGTTTGCTACTACATCTTATTTGCCACACACTTATAGATCAAGGAGATTTCTTGTGTCATAGTCTAAACAGAAATCCTTGTTGATTTACAGTTTTTTTCCCCTGTTGGTTTCATATATGTGTTACACTATGCCCTGGTTGAGATATACAAACACTCTCAAGAAGTTTCAAATATTTCTCCTGAGAACCCTTGCTGCTCTATGGAACTTTCCTTAATGAATCAACACTCCTTCTATTTAGAAAATAAATTAAAGTGATTATAAGTAATAAATGAATATGTTGACAATTTTCATATAAAATATTAAGTTACACTGGTAATTTATAATATGTGCTTACATTCAGATCTTCAGTCTATATAACAAAATCTGAATCCTCTAATTACAAAAGTAATAGGCATTTATTATATGGATTAAAAATAACACTAATGAATGTAAAAATATTTAAATATTATATCTAAAATCACACAAAGTCAGACTGTGTTAATATTTAATGACTTCTCTGCTAGTCTGTAATTTGTAATTTTACATTATACAGGAACAAGCTCTCAGTACATATTTTATGTCTTCTCATTTTCAATTAATATTAGAGGGTGAATATTTTTCCATCATTAAAAATTTGTCAAAAATGTTTATGCATGCATGTGTAAATCAATAGTGAAATGATTTAGGTACCTTAATGGGACAGCACAATGATGGGACTGAAATGAGTATATTAACAGAACCTTTCCTCCCATATGGATACTTGCTTCAAGTCAAAGTAGTTTATTACCAAAATGACAGTGAATTTAGTTAGTAAGCTGAAGTTAGATATCCACAGAGGCTATTATCTTTATTGCTGAGATTAATGAAGTGGGGTTCTTAATACCCCCCCACAACTTTGTAGTTAATGCATGATGTGTGATATAAATTACATTCTGTAAAGTTAAGTTACTCTAATATTCACCGTAGATAATAATAGTCTGTATGGCTAAGAATTTGGAGTTGATGCCAGTTTTCTACTCATGTCATAAGAGGAAACTTATTGAAGACTACACATATACTTACACTGGTAAAAGAATTATCATGGCACAAGGGATTTGGAATGCATGTGGTAGACAATAGGTGGTGGTAGAATATGAAGGTGGTGAATGGATCTAGACGGGTGTGATTGAAAAAGATGTACTGAAGAAGATGGACTGGCATACCTCTGGTTCTATAATGGAATACAGAGATGAGATGGTACTGCATTGTCTCCCATATACCATCATCATTTCTGCTCACCTGAAAAGCATACTGTATAACCAGTATAACACAAAGTTTTGACATTGAACATTCAAACTATGCCTGACTATAAACACTGTCTGTCTGTTGTAGCAGTGTTACAAAGTTAAAAGACACTCACATAGGTACTGGACTAAGCAAGAATCTGTAAGGCCATGACTGAAGAGACTAGAGGTAGCACCAGGGCCAAATGACTAGGATCTGAAGGACTCACTCAGAGTAATGAGTCTGTTATAAGGCTGTAGATAAACAGAAGAGGAGCATATCAGAAGTATGCCATGGTAGGCAACGGTACACACAGGTCAGATGTGGTAGAGGTAGAATGTGATAGGCATATGGGAATCAGGGCAGTTACATCATGTTACACACAGGACATGGTAGACACAGGGACACTCAAGCCAGATGAGGTAGAGTTAGGATTAGATAAACACAGGGACTTAGAAAACAGGTATGACAGAGAGCCTGTGAGTACAGATACAATCATACCACACGAGTTCCATGTAAGATCTGATGGACTCACACACAGTTATATCCAGGCGAGATGAGTCTGTTATAGGGTGTGTTAAAGACATACACAGATGCATGTAGGCCAAGCCTCTAGAGGTAAGATGTTTAGGGTTTGTTATGATGATTTGAGACCACAGTGTAGACGATAGTGGATAGACACACTATTTTTATTTCTTAATGGGAAACGGTAAATAACATGATGTTCCTTCCTGTCCATGTTCTTGCTAATTATCTTCTTATATGGCCTCTCATGCTAATGTTTAAGGATTTTTACATTTGATTAACCAAAGCTTCTTAGATAATTCACCTCAAGTAGTTTAGAAACAAATAAGTAAGTGTTATATGCTTATGAAAACACAAAATCTCACTTCTATTAGAATGAAAATATAAAACAGAATTCCCTCAGTAAGTTGTGTGAATTATTTATACATTATATATTACAACTGTTTATAGATTTGCTATTCAAACATGATCAAGTCGAGAGTCCCAGGAAGCCTTCCACAAAGGAAGAACTAATTTGAGACTTCAGGAAGAGTGGGGATTACCTCATCATATGTAGTAGGATTTGAAGAAGAATTGAATGAAATTAAATGTTATGAATGAGCCCACATGAATGTCAAACTGTACATCTGCTATGCATGAAGCAGGGAAGCCAGGTGCAGCCTGTGTATGGTTTTTGCTTGGTGTTTCAGACTCTGAGAGCCCCCAAGGGTCCAGGTTAGTTGACCCTGTTGGACTTCCTGTGGAGTTCTTATCTCAGGACCCCACACACCTTCTTCCTATACTTCCATAACAGAACCCAAAATTTCATCCACTGTTTGACTGTGGGTGTCTGTATCTGTCTGAGTCAGCTGCTTGATAGAGTCTCTCAGAGGACAACATGCTCTTATCTACAAGTATAGAATCATTAGTAGTGTTAGGAATTGGTGATTGCCCATAGGATAGGGCTCAAGTTGGTCTGGTTATTGGTTTGCTGTTCCCTCTGTCTGTGCTTCCTCCCCTGTCTCTGGATTCCTAGTAGACAGGACAAATTTTGGGTTGAAAGTTTTTGGGTGGTGTTAATGTCGTTATTATTCACTCCAGTGGGGTTCCTGTCTGACTACACAGCAGGTGGTATTTTCAGGTTTCATGTACCCAATATAGTAATAGCTCAGGTTGTACCTGTGGGAAGCCGTTGCAGAGTGGCAGTTGCAGAGTGGCAGTTGGCTACTGCTGGCCACCACACATACATAGGCAGTGAAGGTTCTTTTGCCAAGACAAGTTAACCAATCAGATGTGAGACACACCTCTCCTAGGCCTATGTAAGCAGCACCAGTTCTGGGCTCAGGGTCTTTTCATCTCTACAATCAAGCTCTCCCAATAAACATGTGCAGAAGGATCCTGTTGCAGCGTCGTTCTTCCTGGCCAGTCGAGCGCGCGCAAGATGTACCCATTGATTCTTGAACACAATCCTTATCCCAGGTCTCTGTCTCATCTTAGAGATATCCCCAACCTCTACAGTACTGTCAGTTGCAGGTTCCCATGCATTATAGTGGCATCTAGCCATCACTCCTGTCATTTTCCAGACCTGATCCTGAACCCCCCATTCCCCTCCCAATACACCTTTCCTCCCAGTTCCCCCCCCTCCATCTGCCACTGATGACTACCCCCACACACATACTTCATATGTAGGAGGTGTGTAGCTTGACCTTCGTGTAACTGTCCCAAAAGCTGTTACAGGAATGCTCTACTAGCTGGACTTCCTTGTGAGGCCTCAGTGGGAGAGGAAGCACTTAGCCTGGCAGAGACTTGAAGTGCCAGGGTGGAATGGAATACCCAAGGGGACTCACATCCATTCAGAGGAGAAGGGGATGGGGAAGTTGGGAAGGATTATGGGACCAAGTGACTTGGAGAGGAACAGTTAGTGGGAAGTAAAGTGATTATGGAGAAAAATAACAATAAATTAAATTTTAAAAAGAGCTGAGCCCACAGAGTTTATATTACTAAAGGATTGCTGCAGGTGCTGTCACCCCTCCACCTTTTAATGAACTGTTGTTTCCGTTGGTAGCATAATGATGGTGTTAAAACATTATAACCACCATTGCCTTAACATGTTTGTAATCCTGTATTTTTGTTGTTGTTATTTGTTTGTTTTGGTCTAGAGAAATTTTCAGAAAAATGATTATAGAAGAAATTCATCAAGATCATCAGGATTCCTGAATGAAGAACTAGAACAATGTCAAAATAGTTATTAGTACCTGTTCTGCCCTCATCTCCCTCCCCGAAATAAAATAATTAAAGCAAACCAAAAAGAGCACCTATTCTTACAAAGGACATGAGTTCAATTTCCAGCAGCCAAGAAGTTGTTCATAACCACTCCTTTGCTTACCTCCAGGGATATTAGGCACATAAAAGCAAAACACTCATACATTCATAGAATGGAATAAAAATAATTCTAAGAAATATTCAACAGTACAGAAATAAATCTTCAACAGTCAACAGCAGTTTGACAATCAAAATCACTATATAAATCTTTTTTTAACCTCAATATCATCTCTTTGTGGTTAAGACAAAGTATAAAATAGTTACACAATTTATTCAGTGAGTGAAGGAAATGGGATTTGGAGCCATCTGCTACAAAGTGACACATTTTGCCATCAGGCAACAGCTTCTCATTTATGTCACAATGAACGGTCAGGAACGTGGCTTGCAGTAACCTGGATATTTCATTGACCGATTTTAGCATTTATAAATTAGTATTGAGTGCCTATTAAGAATCAGGTAATTCAATGGTCAATATGCATAACAGCATGAAGAAAAGCTGTAACAACTTTCAAAGAGATTTAGTCCCGTAGCACAATGTATCCTCATCAAATAGATATGTTGATGAAAAAATAGATCTCACTTTAAAGGAAATAAGAGATATTTTATTCTAGAGCCATTTTGAGTGCCCATAGCCCAGGAACACAGATGTAGGTTACCCAGATTTCATTTTCCAATGTGGAAACAGTTTCATGAAGTTGTAGTTTTACAGAACAATGAAAGTCATTAATCAAGGCAAATTGGAAATACATTTGTGGGTTCATCGGAAAGACAACAGCAAGGAAGGTGGATTTTTCCCTCATAAGTCATAGCACCTTCTTAGAGGCTTCCAATTGCCCTTACTTCCAAGTCCAGGATCTGAGGCTCTCCCCTGTTCTACACAAGCACCATAAATGTAGCCACAACAGTCATACATATAAAATTCAAATACTTTTAGACAAAGCTTGCCTTAGAAATATTCTAAATGACATCTTCTACTCTGAGGTATTAGGGCTAGAATTTAAACACATGAATCCTTGTGGCACATGGAAAAGAATTAAGTACATAACTAAAACTTTCAAAATGGTAAGTATTGAATAACTTGTACCCACATCTTGTCAGACAGTTCTATAATATTATTGCACATTTTCAAACACAGAGGAAACAAAGAAACTTTAAAAGTTTTGAAAATGAAACCAGAAATAAACCCTATTGGTAATATCCACATTGACAAAAAGATATGACTTTCTTTGTCTTTTGTATGTCAGGATTATTTTTTAATGATTACTAAATACTGGTTTGGGGTGAGATGAACTGGCTTGAGATCTAGAAACATATATCATAATTATATGGCTTGGGAAAATGACCTTAACATTTTTGTCTTTAAATTTGCCCAGCCATACGATTCTGATACAAATCCACATATTTAAATACCAGATAAAACATTTGAAACTGTTGGCAAGCTGAACATGTGGTAAGTTTTAGAACTGTAATAAACTAGGCTCTTCACCGTAGTACTGTTTTATTCAGGAAGATAATGATACTTAAAACACTCTGACAGCTCAGAGAACATAAGAGGATTAATTTATCTTCCAGCGATGACTTTTAAGGAACCAAGTAGGCTTTAAAAATGTGAACTTTGTAGACATCTGCTTGATCTGATTGCATAAGGACTTATCTCTCTCAAATGGTGGGGAGCTCATTATTTACTCTGTATGATTCCGTTCTAAAGCACATGGATAAAGTCACAGGGAGGCAATGTAGTTGGAACAGAGAGGTGTTTTAGACTCCATAGTGAAATAGAAAAAAAAAAAAAAAAAGTCAGAGAACTGGGATTAGAGCTCTGGGCTTGCCTGAGTCCTAAGGCACATTTCTGAGTAGTAAAGTATTTACTTCCTTGGGTCAAGGATCCAATGACATTCCTATATCTACTGCAGCTGTCATTCATAGGCATGGCTAAGACAACAGTTACTCAACTCATTCTAAACTTTATCCATCAGAAATGATGGAAAGGCATGTTCTTTTTAAATTTTATTTTATTTTTAATTTATTTTTTATACACTTTATTCTACTCCTTGTCCCCTCATCAACCCTCCGACTGTTCCACATCCCACACCTCCTCCCCACACCACCCCATCTCCACATGGATGCCCCCAGTCACCACCCTATCTGATCTATACACTCCCTGGGGCTTCTAGTCTCTTGAGGGTTAGGTGCATCATCTCTGAATGAACACAGACCCAGAAGTCCTCTACTGTATTTATGTTGGGGGCCTCAGCTGGTGTATGCTTTCTGTTTGGTGGTCCAGTGTTTGAGAGATCTAAGGGGTCCAGATTGATTGAGACTTCTGGTCCTCCTACAGTATGGCCCTTCTCCTCAACTTCTTTCTGACTTCCCTAATTGAAGAACAGGGGTCAGCTTCTTCTATCCATTAGTTGGGTACGAATATCTGCATCTGACTCTTTCAGCTGCTTGTTGGGTCTTTAAGAGGGCTGTCATGATAGGTCCATTTTTCTGAGCTCTTGGGACCTCCCCTTGAGCTGGATTAAACTTTCGGCCTGTCTGTAGACCTTCTTTTCCTCAGGCTCCTCTCCATTTCCATCCCTATAATTCTTTCAGACAGGAATAATTATGGGCCAGAGATGTGACTATGGGATGGCAACCCCATCCCTCATTTGATGTCCTGTCTTCCTACTGGAGGTGAGCTCTATAAGTTCACTTTCCCTACTGTCCTACTCTGACCTCCCAGGTCTCTGATGCATTCTGGGGGTCCCCCAACCTCCTATTTCCTGGGGTTGCCTGTTTCCATTCTTTCTGTTGGTTCTCAGGACTTCAGTCCTTTTCCCTCACCCAATACCAGATCAAGTTCTGCTCTTCCCCCAACTCCCTGCCCACCTTGTTAACTTTCCCTCCCAGGTCCCTCCCTCCCTCCCCATTTGTGATTGATTTTTTTTCACTCTCCCAAGTGGGACTGAGATGTCTTAGATCAGGACCTCAACATAAAACCAGATACACTTAATCTAATAGAAAAGAAAGTGGGAAAGAGCCTTGAACTCATCGGCACAGGGAGAAATTTCCTAAACAGGACTGCAATGGTTCATGCTATAAGATCTGCAATTGATAAATGGGACCTTATGAAACTGGAAAGCTTAAGTAAGGCATAGGACATAGTTGATAAGACATATCAGCCAACCTACAGATTGGGAAAAAAAACAAAAAACAAACAAACAAACAAACAAACAAAAACCCAAAACTTCACCAACCTCAAATCAGGTAGAGGGCTAATATCCAAAATATACAAAGAACTCAAGAAGTTAATCACCAAAACAAACAAACAAACAGCCAACCCAATCAAAAATATAGTATAGAACCAAACCAAGAATTCACAACTGAGGAATCTCGAATGGCTGAAAAATGCCACCTAAAGAAATGTTCAAAGTTCTTATTGATCAGAAAATGGAAATCAAAACAATCCACCTTACACCAATCAGAATGGCTAAGATCAAAACCTCAGGTGACCACACATGTTAGAGAGGATGTAGAGAAAGAGAGGCACGTTTATAAGAGGCAGAACAATCTTGAAGTAGATATTAATACACAATTTCCTAGTTGGAGAACATTCCCTTGGATTAAAAAACAATCCTCCTCCTTCTCTCCTCTCCTCGCCTCTCCTCGCCTCCCCTCCCCTCCACTCCCCTCCCCTCCACTCCCCTTTTCTTTTCCTTCCCTTTCCTTTCCTTTCCTTCCCTTTTCTTTCCCTTTCCCTCCCCTCCCCTCCCCTCCCCTCCCCTCCCCTCCCCTCCCCTTCCCTTCCCTTCCCTTCCCTTCCCTTCCCTTCCCTTCCCTTCCCTTCCCTTCCCTTTTCCTTCCCTTTTCTTTTCCTTTCCTTTCCCTTCCCTTTTCTTTTCCTTTCCTTTCCCTTCCCTTTTCTTTTCCTTTCCTTTTCCTTCCCTTTTCTTTTCCTTTCCTTTTCCTTTCCTTTCTTCTTTTCTTTCCCTTTTCCCTTTTTCCCTTTCCCTTTCCCCTTTTCCCTTTCCTTTTTTCCCTTTCCCTTTCCACTTTTTGCTTTCCCTTCTTTTTCCCTTTTCCCTTTTCCCTTTTTCCCTTCTTCCCTTCTTCCCTTCCTCCCCTTTTCCCTTCTTCCCCTTTTCCCTTCTTCCCTTTTCCCTTTTTCCCTTCTCCTTCCCCTTCCCCTTTCTCTTTTCTTTTCTTTTCTTTTTTCTTTTCTTTTCTTTTCCTTTCTATTTTTTTTTTTTTGAAGGAAAGCTTTTGAGGGCATTCTTACAGTTCTTTTTTTTTTGCCCACATTCTTTAATTAGATATTTTCTTTATTTACAGTTCAAATGTTATCACCTCTCCTAGTTTCCTCTACAAAAATCCCCTATCCCAGCCTCTCTTCCCTTGTTAATCAACCCACCTAATCCAATAACTGGCCCTGGCATTCCCCTATACTGGGGCATAGAACCTTCACAGGACCTCCACCTATCATTGATGACCAACTAGGCCATCCTCTGCTACATATGAGGCTAGAGCCATGAGTCCCACCATGGCTTTGATTGGTGGTTTAGTCCCAAGAAGCTCTGGGGGGTACTGGTTAGTTCATATTGTTTTTCCTCCTATGGGGCTGCAAACCCCTTCAGCTCCTTGGGTACTTTCTCTAGCTCCTTCATTGGGGACCCTGTGTTCCTTCTAATAGATGAAAGTGAGCATCCACTTCTGTATTTGTGAGGCATTGGCAGAGCCTATCAGGAGACAGCTAAGTCAGGCTTCTTCAACAAACTCTTGTTAGCATCTGCCATAGTGTCTGAGTTTGGTGGTTGTTTATGGGATGGATCCCCAAGTGTGGCAGTCTCTGTATGGCAGTTCCTTCAGAATCTGCTCTGAACTTTGTCTCTGTAAGTCCTTCCATGGCTATTTTGTTCCCCCTTCTAAGAAGGATTTTGAGATTCTGGGCTAATATCCACTTATCAGTGAGTACATATCATGTGTGTTATTTTGCAATTGGGTTACCTCACTTAGGATGATATCATCCAGATACATCCATTTATCTAAGAATTTCATAAATTCATTGTTTGTAATAGCTGAGTAGTACTCCGTTGTGTAAATGTATCACATTTTCTGTATCAATTCCTCAGTTGAGGGACATCTGGGTTCTACCCAGCTTCTGGCTATTTTCTGGCTATTATAAATAAGGCTGCTATGAACATAGTGGAGCATGTGTCCTTATTACATGTTAGAGCATCTTCTGGCTATATGCCCAGGAGTGGTATTGCTGGATATTTTGGTAAAACTGTGTCCAATTTTCTGAAGAACCACCAAACTGATTTCCTGCCCTCCACTCCTCTTGGATGAATTGGCTTCCTTTTGTTCTAGAGCTTTTAGATGTGCTGTCATAGTGTATGCTCTCTCCAGTTTCTTTTGGAGGCACGCTGAGCTATGAGTTTTCCTCTTAAGAATGCTTTCACTGTGTCCCATAAGTTTGGGTATATTGTGTCTTCATTTTCATTAAACCCCAAAAAATTTTAATTTCTTTCTTATTTTTTCCTTGACCAAGTTATCATTGAGTAGAGTGTTGTTCAGCTTCCAAGTGTATGTGGGCTTTCTATTATTTATGTTGTTATTGAAGATAGACCTTAGTCCATGGTGATGTGATAGAATGCATGGGATTTCAATATTTTTGTATCTGTTGAGGCCTATTTTGTGACCATATGGTCAGTTTTGTAGAAGATACCATGAGGTGCTGAGAAGAAGATATATCCTTTTTGGTTTAGGATAAAATGTTTTATAGATATCTGTTAAATCCATTTGTTTCATAACTTCTATTGGTTTCACTGTGTCTCTTTTTAGTTTCTGTTTCCAGGATCTGTCCATTGATGAGAGTGGGGTGATGAAATCTCCCACTCTTATTTTGTGAGATGCAATGTGTGCTTTGAGTTTTAGCAAAATTTCTTTAATGAGTGTGAATGTCCTTGTATTTGGAGCATAGATGTTCAGAATTGAGAGTTCTTCTTGGTAAATTTACCTTGATAAGTAAGAAGTGTCCCTCCTTATCTTTTTTGATAACTTTAGGTTGAAAGTCAATTCTATTTGACATTAGAATGGCTACTCCAGCTTGTTTCTTGGGACCATTTGCTTGGAAAATTGTTTTCCAGCCTTTTACTCTGAGGTATTGTCTGTCTTTGTCCCTGGGGTGGCTTTCCTGTATGCAGCAAAATGTTGGGTCCTGTTTTTGTAACCAGTCTGTTATTCTATGTCTTTTTATTGGGGAATTGAATCCAATGACAATAAGAGATATTAAGGGAAAGTCATTGTTGCTTCCTGTTAATTTTGTTTTTAAAGTTGGACTTCTGTTCATGTGGCTATCTTCTTTAGGTTTGTTGACAGATTACTTTCTTGCTTTTTCTAGAGCTTAGTTTCCCTCTTTGTGTTGGACTTTCCCTTTATTATCCTTTGATGGGCTGGAATTGTGGAAAGATATTGTGTAAATTTGGTTTTGTCACGGAATACCTTTTCCATCTATGGTAATTGAGAGGCTTTCTGGGTATAGTAGCCTGGGCTGGCATTTGTGTTCTCTTAGGGTACGAATGACATCTGTCCAAAATCTTCTGGCTTTCATAGTCTCTGGGGATAAGTCAGATGTAATTCTGATAGGTCTGCCTTTATATGTTAATAGACACGTTTACATTACTGTTTTAATATTCTTTCTTTGTTTTGTGCATTTTGTGTTTTGATTATTATGTGACAGGAGGAATTTCTTTTCTGGACCAAACTTTTTGGAGTTCTGTAGGCTTCTTATATGTTCATGGGCATCTCTTTCTTTAGGTTAGGGAAGTTTTCTTCTATAATTTTGTTGAATATATTTACTGGCACTTTAAGTTGGAAATCTTCCTTCTCATCTATACCTATTTTAATTAGGTTTAGTCTTCTCATTGTGTCCTGGATTTCCTGGATGTTTTTGATTAGGATATTTTTGCATTTCAAATTTTCTTTAATTGTTGTGTCAATGTTTTCTATGGTATCTTCTGTACCCATGATTCTCTCTTCTATCTCTTGTATTCTGTTGGTGATGCTTGTATGTATGTCTCCTGACTTCTTTCCTATGTTATCTATCTCCAGAGTTTTCTTGCTTTGTGATTTCTTTATTGTTTCTACTTCCATTTTTAGATCTTGGACATTTTGATTTTCTTTCTTTCTTTTTTTTTTTTTTTCAATTCTTTCACCAGTTTGGTAGTGTTTTCCTGTAACTCTTTAAGGGGTTTTGGTGTTTCTTCTTTAAGGGGTTCTACCTGTTTACCTGTGTTCTCTTGAAATTCTTTAAGGGAGTTATTTATATCCTTCTTGTAGTCCTCCATCGTCATTATGAGAAGTGACTTTGGATACATATCTTACTTTTCTGGTGTGATGTTGTATTCAGGACTTGCTATGGTGGGAGAGTTGGGTTCTGATGATGTCAAGTATCCTTGGTTTCTATGGCTTCTGTTCTTATGCTTGCCTCCTACCATCTGATTAGCTCAAGTACTCCCTGCTTTCAATATATCTAAATGAAGCCTGTTCTTCCCATAATCCCTGTTGAGTCAGAACTCCTCAGAGTCCAGCTTTCTCGGTGATCCTTTGATTCTGGGATCCTGGGATCCTGAGATTCTGGGTGTGTCATAGTTCTTAGCAGTCAAGATTCCACTGAGACTCTAAGATCCTAGTGTGACCAAGCTCCTGGGATCCTGGTACCTCCTCTGGGGACCGTGGGGCTGTCCACTGAGTTTACGTCCAAGGTGGCCCATAGAAGCATTGTCTTTTTTTCTTTTTTTTTTTTTTTGAGGTTTTGCATATTTTTATTAGATATTTTCTTCATTTACATTTCAAATGCTATCACCAAAGCCTCCTACACCCTCCCCCTGCCCTGCTCCCAAACCCACCCACTCCAAGAAGAAGGAAGACCAAAGTGTGGATACTTCGTTACTTCTTAGAATGGGTAACAAAATACCCATGGAAGGAGTTATAGAGACAAAGTTCAGAGCTAAGATAGAAGGAAAGACCATCCAGAGACTGCCCCACCCAGGGATCCATCCCATATACAACCACCAAACCCAGACACCATTGCCTATGCCAGATAGATTTTGCTGATAGGACCCTGACATAGCTCTCACTTTTGAGTCTTTGCCAATGCCTGGCAAATACAGAAGTGGATGCTCACAGTCATCTATTGGATGGAACACAGGGTCCCTAATGAAAGAGCTAGAGAAAGTACCGAAGGAGTTCCTATAAGAGGGTGATAGCATTTGAAATGTGCATGTGTGTGTGTGTGTGTGTGTGTGTGTGTGTGTGTGATTACCATAATGACCTGGACCTTTGCTCATCAGTCACTAATAAGAACATGTCCTATTGGCTTATGTACAACCTGATTTTATGGAGACATCTTCTCCATTGAAGCTCTCTCTTTGATAACTCTAGCTGTGTCAAGTTGACATCAAACCAGCCAGTACATTCACTTTGACTTTTCTTTCCAACCTAAAGGAAGGAACAGTGATGTTGGAGTCATGCTTATGGAAATTTGTAGATCTAGATGTATTTTGAATTAGTGTTACAGATGTGAATTGGTTCAGATAAACCAATTCTGATCACTTGTATATAGATCTGTCACAAAGAACAGATGAGCAAGGAGTAAGATGTAATTTCAATTGGACAACACAGTCACATTGCCAGAACTGAAATCCAGAGAAGTCAGTCCCTAGATGTTCTCTATGTTTATGATTCCCTCATTGTTCACCCCTTTTATGCCTATTGTAAAGATTATAAATGTCAGCAGTATCTATATTATTTAGAGCATCATCATGCCCAATTCGAGAATGGGTTTGGAATGATACGTATTTCGAGTATCCTTCACCTTTGAATAACTATTAATCCAATTGTGAGGCCTCCTCATCTGAAACAATTCTAAGTGTTTCTCTGAAAAGAACACATTATATAGGACATTGTCTTTTTCACCATGGTGACATGAGCTTCAGGCCAAATGTACATAGAAAAACAATTGAAAATAAATAATTTCAGAGAAGTGATTCTGTGAACTCATAGAGTGTGGCCTGTGTTTTTTCCTCAGGGCACTTTGATACCAAAGAGAAAGAGAAGAATAGAACTCTTCTTCAAACGCTATTTTGTGGACACATTCAATTTTATAAATGATTTTGTTCCTTGTGGCAACAACAAAATGAACAAGCACACAATACTGGGAAAAGGTATAGCATAAAATCTTCCAATATTTAGTGAACTATAATAATGCTCTGACCTGCATACCTCTTTTATAAAGTACCATCCACCCTAACTGATGCTGAACAAGGAGTTGATGCGGAAATGTTGGAATAGGAATGCATGTTTGAAGGAGAAACAAGGAAGGAATGTAAGCTCAGTAGCAAGGAGGACCCAGAATCAGATACAAGAGATGGAGCAAAGCACTCCAGAATGCAGGCATGCTGGTGGCTGTCTGCTTCACTGGGCTTCACTTTCCTGTAGGGGGTGCATCTCAGTAATTAGGTACCTTTGTTTCTTGGCATGGTTACATCATAATAAAATGAAGATGATGAGAAATGAGGGGAGAAGGAAGTAAAAACTGAAGAAAATTGTAGGAAGGATGTTGCTTGTCTACAAGATCATTTTCTATGGAGGAATAGAAGCTTCTATTATAAGAAACTATGATCACTGGAATCCGGAGACATGGAACAGAGGTTAAGGGAATTTACTGCTCTTTCAGAGGATCTGAGTTATTTTCAAACCACCAACACAAAAACTCACATCTATAACTCTAATCCCAGGCAATTCAGTACCCTCATATGGCCCACATAGGCACTGAGCACTGATAGGTACTATGGTACAGATACACACTTGTATGTAATACATCCATAGACATTAAATGAATAAACTACCTTTAGAAGGAAGTTGAGGTGTATTATCAGTTGAATGAGGGTGTTTTCAATATATTCCTGTGGGTGTTTCTTCATGAGAATCCCCAGAGGAGACAGTAGCAATGGATCTCTATTGTTTTGGTCTTATTCAAAAGTCAGACTTTGGCCAGCTGTTAGAGACTCTAATCAGCACGTCTATCATAATGCTTTGTGAATCACCTTAAAAGAGACAGAGAAAACCAACAGCAGCCTTTAATGAGATAGAGGCAAAAGAAAGAGACAGATGCCAATCATCTTCTATGTGCTGGTATAATAAACACACCAGCTGGAGTCAGACAGATGGGTAACAGATTTCACTACCTGAGTATGAACATGGGTATTAAAAAAAGCCACATTCAATTCATTGATGTATTATTAATACTGAAAGACAAGCCATTGGAAGAAACTATAATATAAATGTTTGTAATTTTAATAACTTATGTACTCTTAAAATCTGGCTTTTCATAGGTAAGATAGTGAGTTTCCCAGCATTTGCCTTATTTCTTGGATTGAGACCTCCTGTCTAAAAGAAAAAAATGTAAGAGATTATTACTAGATTATAATTTTACTACTAATGACTCATTGGACTATTTTATGTGATGTTTATGGGCTGGGAAAATAGTTTTATTGGTAAAGTGCCGTCCAAACAAGTATGGGAACATTGGCTTACACCCTAATCTCACATGCAAAAGGCAG
The DNA here is from genome assembly GCF_000001635.26 of Mus musculus. NCBI lineage: Eukaryota > Metazoa > Chordata > Mammalia > Rodentia > Muridae > Mus > Mus musculus. The sequence goes on along the minus strand of NC_000081.6, from coordinate 70,454,248 downwards.
GCATCCTTATCTCTAAGCCTAGCAAAGACCCTGACATTCAGGAAGTGATTTAGATCCCTAGAGCTTTCTCCAACATTCTAGACAACTGATGCGTTCTGGATTCAAGACTGTCTCAAAAGATAAGAAAGAGAATGATAGTGGAAGATACCCAGTGTCAGCTTCTGATCTATATATACAAACATATGTGCATGCATACATAAATACATAAATACATAAATACATATACAAATTTGTATATTCATTGACATCTACAGAAACTCTAATATGAATCATTCATATATATATATATATATATATATATATATATATATATATATATATCATATGTACATATGTGTGTGTATGTGTGTTTGTATTATATATACATAAAACTTCTGGGAGTTAGCTTTTCCAAATGGTCACATATTGATTTTATATATAAAGTTTTGTATATATAAGTGCTCTGGGTAAGTGCTCTGAAGTTAAATTAATGTCTAACTTCATAAAGCCTATTTATATCTGTTTTCTTATGTAAACAGTGACTGTAATAATAGCTGTCTTTCTCAAACTTTTATAAACTGAGTATAAATTAATATTTGTTAAACATCAGGATTGTATCTGATCTATGAATATACAAAATGTTTATTATTGTAAACAAAAGTATTTGTTCATGTATACAAAAGTATTTGTTATATAAAATGAGTTCTTTTTGCTGTACAGTCTCAGGATAATAAATATGATAATTTAAGTCAGAGCACAGTTGCCAAGCTCACCAGTTTAGTTAACTCAGATGAACTTTCGACATGTATCTGTATCCTTTCTGCTCTAGTCAGCACATGTGCAGCACCTTACCTTTCTCACATTTTGCTGGAATAAATTCAAACCATTCCACCATCAGGCCTGATAACATTTCTTTTCAGAGCTTCCTTATTTCTTAGAGAGGCATGAAAGGTAAAAGAAAAAAAAACATTCCTTTTTAATCTTGGAACTCAATATGGTCACTCTTTCCATCTAATATACTCAGCACTCTTGTCTGATTATCATTCATCCATTTCCCCTTTTCTATTTCATTCTGTCCTAAAGATCCAGATGCCACTGTGAAACCAAGGGAAACAGAGACATCCTTGTGTCTATGCATTGTGTTAGCTTTTTGTCACTACAACAACTAACTGAGAGTAACAGGGTTGGTGGTGTTGGTGGTGTTGGTGGTGCTGGTGACTTATTTTGAATCAGAGAGAACATCAGTCTATAATGGAGGACAGAATATTCATTTGCCTCAGAGAGTGTCCAGAAGGTACAAAGAGGCACCTACACAAAGAATCCAGGGAAAGCTGTATACTTAAGAACACGCCTCCAGTGAATGACTTGCTCCAACCAAACCCAACCTCCTACTTTTCATCACTTCACAGTAATTCCATGACAACAGGAATCCATCAAGGCTTTAACCCATTCACATCAAAGGTCTTGTAATTTTACCATCTCTAAAAATGTTATCACAAACATACCTAGTCATGTGCCTCTCAATAATATTGTCTTCACTAATCTCCTGGGCCATGATACCTTAATGAATTTGACAGTTTACACAGTACCTCTCCTGGGCATATATCCAGAAGAGGTTCCAACCGGTAAGAAGGACACATGCACCACTATGTTCATAGCAGCCTTATTTATAATAGCCAGAAGCTGGAAAGAACATATATGCCCCTCAACAGAGGAATGGATACAGAAAATGTGGTACATTTACACAATGGAGTACTACTCAGCTATTAAAAAGAATAAATTTATGAAATTCCTAGGCAAATGGATGGACCTGGAGGGCATCATCCTGAGTGAGGTAAAACAATCACAAAAGAACTCACATGATATGTACTCATTGATAAGTGGATATTAGCCCAGAAACTTAGAATACCCAAGATACAAGGTACAATCTGCAAAACATATGAAACTCAAGCAGAATGAAGACCAAAGTGTGGACACTTTGCCACTTCTTAGAATTGGGAACAAAACACCCATGGAAGGAGTTACAAAGTTTGGAGTTGAGGCGAAAGGATGGACCATCTAGAGACTGCCATATCCAGGGATCCATCCCATAATCAGCCTCCAAACGCTGACACCATTGTATACACTAGCAAGATTTTGCTGAAAGGACCCTGATATAGCTGTCTCTTGTGAGACTATGCCGGGGCCTAGCAAACACAGAAGTGGATGCTCACAGTCAGCTATTGGATGGATCACAGGGCCCCCAATGGATGAGCTAGAGAAAGTACCCAAGGAGCTAAAGGAGTCTGCAACCCTATAGGTGGAACAACATTATGAACTAACCAGTACCCCGGAGCTCTTGACTCTAGCTGCATATGTATCAGAAGATGGCCTAGTCGGCCCATCAGTGTAAAGAAGGGCCCATTGGTCGTGCAAACTTTATATGCCTCAGTACAGGGGAATGCCAGGGCCAAGAAGTGGGGGGGGGGAGGGTGTGGGGAACTTGATATGTAAATGAATAAAAATATTACAAGAACAAAAAAAAGATTGACCATTACAGACTCTTAAGAACTCTTTGAAAAGTGTCCAGAGAGATGCTGTGGGTTCAGCTGTAGAGCCAACAGTCAGGAGGCTGAGGCAGGGTCATCACCAGAGTTCAAGGTCACCATGGGATACATAGTAACTTCCAGGAAAGCCTGAGCTACAGAATAAAAACATATTAAAACAAACTCACATCAATCAATCAATCAATCAATCAGTCTGTCAGTCAAACAGAAACAAACATTTCTCAAATGTCTTTTTGGAGTTCATCTCCCTGTGATGCCCTGGATAAAATGGTTGCTATTGATCCAGTGCTTTGCTAGCACTCAGATACATGCCAGAAAATTGTCTAATATGGACTTAGTGTCCATTCATTTAGAACACATTTACTGAGGTTTAGGTTATATTTTAGGGTAAGTAAATTAATATAAATAAATATGGTTTTACTTTCACATGAATTGTGAAAAATACCAGTCTCTGAACATTATTTTATATATTTGTAATATTTTCAAGCCAAATATTAAAAGACTTGTGGTGCATGGGGTAGCTCAATGCTACCTATATTTTCACCTCCAGGACATCTGATACCCATTTCAGGTCTCCAGTGATTCTTATTTTCACCTGCCCAAAACCATACACAGAGGCATTCAATTATACATAATTAAAAATAAATCTAAGAAAAGGTCCCAAGTTTTAAATATGCCTTAAAGTATACACCTGTTGTCAGCAAAGAAATAAAATTATCCTTTCTGGAAATGTGGGCATAGCTGAGACACTAAACAGGAAAGACTTAAATAGAAGCCAGTAGAAATGGCACTAACTCACTTCAGTGCGAAAACTTCCATAGTCACAACTTAAAAAAATAATGATCCCTTGGAATATTTGCTTCAGCTTTCTGTGATGGGGTAAAGAAGATCAATAAGAGCAGTTTATGACCCTAATTAAGATGCAAGCCATCAGGCAGCACCAACCATTAGACACAATGTGTAGTCCTTCAAGTGGTATTTGTTTCCCAGCATATGCTGCTATTGTGAGGTAGAGAAGTCCTCAGGAGATAGGGTCTAATTCAGGGTAAGCAGGTCACTGATGACATGTATGCAAAAAGTATTTTGGGATCCTGACCTTCCTAACCTCTCAGGTCCTTTGTCTCTGTCTCTGCCTCTTGTTCTCTGTCTCTCAGTCTCAGACTCTGTGTCACTCTCTCTTTATTTCAGTCTCTGTCTCTCAGGCTCTGTATTTATGATTCTGCCTCTCTGTCTGTCTCTGTCTGTTTCTCCTTACCCTGATCCCTCTAACTATCGTGAAGTAAGCAGTCTCCCCTGCAATGTGCTTACATCATTACATGCTGTTTCTTTTCCTCTGAGGCAACACTGTTTGAATTTTGTTATGGATACAGAAATGATTTTTGTTATTAAGACAGAATTTGACTCTGCATCCCTCAACTAGAATTCACTACGTAGGCAAAGCTCTTGATTCAGGCTTCCCCTGTCCTGAACTGTGGGATCACAAAATGAACTACTATATTCAACTAAGACCTTCATTTAAGCTAATAGTCTCCCATGTTTGCTGTTCATGGAAAACACTTGGGATGCCTCAGGAGGAACAGCAGCAGAAACCCAGCTTGGTGGGGTCTTGGCCTGGAAAAACCCGCACTCTTGCTCAATGCCTTGCTTCCTGTCATTAAGAGAATTCTCATCAAATGAAGGCAGCACTTTGCAGGAGGAATCACTTCCTGGGAAGGCGAAGGGCTTGGAGGGCTCGCCATTGGAACTGGATTCTAGCATAGCACAGCACAAAGCCCTCAGCTAAGGTGACTGCATTCTGTCCTGGAAGCCAGAAACTAGTGGTGTTGGTGGGAGAGGAGGACCCCGCAGAAGCAGGAGCCCCTGCAAGAGGGCGCCCGAATCTGGTGATGCATAGATGGGGAGCCGCAGCTCTGACTGGGGTGCCATGGACAGTGTGGTGAGCCTGAGGGTCTGCAGTTGGTGCACAGGACTGTACTGGCTAATTTTGTGTCAACTTGACACAGCTGGAGTTATCACAGAGAAAGGAGCTTCAGTTGAAGAAATGCCTCCATGAGATACAACTGTAAGGCATTTTCTCAATTAGTGATCAAGGGGGAAAGGCCCCTTGTGGGTGGGACCCTCTTTGGGCTGGTAGTCTTGGTTCTATAAGAGAGCAGGCTGAGCAAGCCAGGGGAAGCAAGCCAGTAAGTAACATCCCTCCATGGCCTCTGCATCAGCTCCTGCTTTCTGACCTGCTTGAGTTCCAGTCCTGATTTCCTTTGGTGATGAACAGCAGTATGGAAGTGTAAGCTGAATAAACCGTTTCTTCCTCAACTTGCTTCTTGGTCATGATGTTTGTGCAGTAATAGAAACCCTGACTAAGACAAGGACTCTCTCTGCTGGCTTTTCTCAGGCTTTCTGTGCTGGTTTCTTTCCCACCTGGCTGCTACCTTTGAGTCTAAAGCACTAGAGAAGAGCAAGTGCCTTTAATTCTTGCTTCCTGAGAGCCCGCTTCCTTAACAAATGCCTTCTCTTAGAATAAAAATAAAAATACATTGACAAAAAAAAAATCTATTGAACCAAAAGCCAGATGTTTCATGAAATCACTTTAGAAATACAGTGCATGATCACTTATAGTATTTCATGATTGTAGACTTGGTCTATTTCAAAATTCATTTTCCTTCTTCATTAAAAAATATATTCCTCAAGTTAGTGTAAGTACAGTCACAGGTAAAATTAAGAGTGTTTTTGGTTACTCAGGGCTCACTTTTGGGTTCTTGTTTCATTGTTAATAAAATAATTTAAAAATGGCCTCAAAAGGAAGATTAAGGACAATTTTATTAAGAATTTGAGAGAAACAACAGAGGTCCAGCTATAATTTGCTGAAACTACAGGAAGGATATAAATGAATTTGAGAGAGAGAGACATCTCTTTTTAGTTGAAAATGAGGCTTTTTTATCAACAGAGGCTGGGTGACTAAGGACATTGAACATTTCTTTAATTGTTTCTCAGGCATTTGAGATTCCTCTGTTGAGAATTCTCTGTTTAGTTATGTACCCCATTTAAAAAATATCTTCTTGGTTATTTTATTTATTTACATTTCAAATGTTATCACCCTTCGTTCTTTCCCCTCCCCAAAGACCCTATCTTATCCTCTTCTCGTCCCCTGCTTCTATGAGAGTACTTCCCCACCGACACACCCACTCCCACCTCACCACCCAATATTTCCCTACACTGGGGCATCAAGCCTTCACAGGAACAAGGGCCTCTCCTCCCATTGATGGCAGGTAAAGCCATGCTCTGCTACATATGCAGCTGGAGCCATGGGTCGATCCATGTGTACTCTTTGGTTGGTGGTTTAGTCTCTGGGGTCTCTGGGGGGTATGGATGGTTGATATCGTTGAACTTCCTATTGGTTTGCAAAGGCCTTCAGCTCCTTCAGTCCTTCCCCTAACTCCTCCATTAGGGTCCTTGTGTTTAGCCCAATGGTTTGTTGCAAGCATACACATATATATTTGTAAGGCTCTGACAGAGCTTCTCAGGAGATAGCTATATTAGGCGCCTGTCAGCAAGCACTTCTAGGCATTAGTAACAATGCCTGTGTTTGGTGGCTGCATATGGAATGGATCCCCAGGTAGGGAAGTCTCTGGAGGGCCTTTCCTTCGGTCTCTGCTCTACTCTTTGTCCCTGTATTTCCTTTAGACAGGAACAATTGTGGGCATGCCTAAACTATGAATATGGTCTCTACAGGTTCTCTCTCCCCTTTGTTGGGTATTTCAGCTAATGTCATCCTTGTTGGGGCATGGGAACTGCTTACTTTCCTGCCATCTGAGATTTTCTGGTGGCTACCCCCAGTTCCCTATCCACCGTGGCTACAGAGCTTTGTTGAATTTCCTGTCCCTCTCTACATTTATCCTGTCTCCTCCCACACCTGATCTTTTCCCCCATTTTCTCCTCACTCCTCTCTTTCTCTGAAGTCCCTCTTACCCTCTAACTCCCTGGATTATTTTGTTTCCCCTTCTAAGTAGTACTAAAGCATCAACACTTTGGTCTTCTTTCTTCTTGAGCTTCATATGGTCTGTGAGATGTATCTAAGTTATATTCTAAGTTATTTTTCCTAATTTCCAATTATCAGTAAGCACATACCATGTGTGTTCTTTTGTGATTCTGTTATCTCACCCATGATGATATTTTCTAATTCCATCCTTTTGCACACCATTTTTTAATTGGGTTATTTGGGTTGTTGGTGTCCCAAGTTTTTGAGTTCTTTGTAAATTTTGTCTATTAGCCTTCTATCAATGTATAATTTGTGAAGATCTTTTCCCAGTCTGTAGGCTGCCATTTTGTCCTATTGACAGTGTCCTTTGCCTTACAGAAGCTTTTCATTTTCATGGGGTCATATTTGTCAATTGCTGATCTTAGAGCCTGAGCCATTGGTGTTCTGTTAAGGAACTTTTCTTCTGTGTCAATGCATTCAAAGGTATTTCCCACTTTCTCTTCTATGAGATTTAGTGTTTCCAGTTTTATGTTCAGGTCTTTGCTATACTTGGACTTAAATTTTGTGGAGGTAGATAAATATGGAACTATTTTCATTTTTCTCATTTAGACATCCAGTTAGACCAGCACCATTTGATGAAGATGCTTTCTTTTGCCCATTGTATGGTTTTGGCTTCTTTGTCAAAAACTAAGTGTCCATAGGTGTGTGCGTATACTTCGAGGTCTTCAAATCCCTTTCACTGGTCAACATGTCTGTTTCTGTACCAATCCATGCAACTGAGATTCCATCTTACACCTGTCAGAATAGCTAAGATCAAACACTCAAGAGATAACACCTGCTGGTGAAGATATGGAGCAAAAGGAAAACTCCTCCATTGCTGGTAGGACTGCAGATATGTACAACCAGCTTGGAAATCAGTTTCATGGTTTCTCAGAAAACTGAGAATATCAAAAGACCCAGATATACCACTCCTTGGCAAATACCCAAAAGTTACTCCACCATCCCACAAAGACATTTGTTCAGCTATGTTCTTAGAAGCTTCATTTGTAATAACCAGAGATTCAAAACAACCTAGATGTCCCTCAACTGAAGAATGGATGAAGAAAATGTTTTTCATTTACACAATGGGATACTACTCAGCTATATACAAGGGATGGGGCATAGAGCAAAGACTGACAGAATGGCCAAGCAATAACCAGCCCAATTTGAACCCCATCCATGAGTTCCTGACACTATTCCCTGACACTATTAATGATACTCTCTTATGCTTGTAGACAGGTATCTAGCATGGGTGTTCTCTGAGAAACTCCACACTGTAGTGGACTCAGATAGATGCAGACACCCACAGTCAACAATGAATGGAGGAGTTTGGGAACTCTTATGGAAGAAAAAAGGAAGGATTTTAGTCCCTTAAGGGGATAGGACTCCACAAGAAGACCAACAGAGTCAAATAACCTGGACCACCAAAGAACATACAAAGGTTGAAGCTGGTCCTTCTTGTATATTAATATATATACAGATGTGCAGCTTGGTTTTCATATGTGTCCTGAAAAACTGGAATGGGGACTATCCCAAGTTATGTTGCCAGTATGTGGGATATGTTCTTTGATCTGGGCCTCCTTGTCTGGCCTCAGTGGATAGGATGCATAGCCTCCCAGAGACTTGATGTGCCAGGGTGGAGGGATACCCAGAGTTTCCCCATCTACTCAGCATAGAAGGGGAGGAGAAGGGGGGGGGGGGTAAGGAATCTGGGAGGGGTCAGGAATGGGGTGAGTATGATGTAAAGTGAATAAATAAAACAAGAAAAGTAAGAAACAAAAGCAAAAAGCAATGGAAGCTGGTATACAAATATATGGCAGAAGAGAAGTGAGAATTTACCCAAACAACAAAGAAGCGAGACTGTTGGGAAAATAACAATTAGGCTTCGTGCCTGTGTCTGGGAACATAATCAAGAGAATGTGAAGAAATTCTCAGTGGTGGACTGAGTTATTCGTGCATCATATTCAAAGTTCCCTATCCCTGGACAAAGACTAACAGTAGGGACATGACTAGAAGTTGAAATACAGCCAGTTTCCTTAGAAAGGGAAAGTTCTCCAGTTAGCTGAGGGAAGAGCCCCCAATCTGCTGAACCATGAGTCCCAGGAACTTTTACATTGAATAGCACATTTACATTGCACCTGCCTTTCTTGCATCTATAACATAGGCTTTCCTTCTGTGTGGTGTGCTAGTTACTTGAAACCCATGTGAGGAAGGGCTTATGGTCTCAATCTTCAAACTGCCTCTTTTACATGTTAATCTTGGTCTCATATTATTACCTCTTTGAGAGTTTTATACAATGTATGTATCTTGATCATAATCATCCTCTTTGCCTATCTTCTTTCAGATCTAGTCTCTTTTTTATCCTCTCCCAAATTTAAGTCCTCATCATTTTATGAAACATATCAAATGCTGTTTGTGCTACCTAGGTATTCTTGGAGGCTTGGTTTTCTACTGGTAGATATAATAGTTGACCTACCTGTAGATACACCTTTAAGAAGAATGACTGTCCCTTATCCAGCAACATTCAGTTGCAAACAGCTTCCTAGCTAGAGGTGGCATTTCATGTCCACTTAACTTTTTCATGCTGGGATTCTGTCTGGTTTGAATTTGCACAGGTCTTTTGCATGCTTCAGAACTGTTGTGAGTTCATCAAAGCAAGTGCAGTATTGTCTCTATTCCCTGGCTATTTTGAACAGATCAGTGATGAACATGGGTGAAACTATATCATTATAAGAGCATATAGAGTCTTTGGAGCATATTTTCAACAGTGGCATAACTAAGGTTTTTATTTTTTTTTTTTAGGAACTCCCATACTGATTTTCATAGTGGCTACACCAGCTTAAATACCACCAACAGTGAAAAAGTGTTTCCCATTCTCTACATCTGGTCCAGCATTTGTCCTTTTTGATCTCAGCCATTGTGACTGGTGTAAGACAAAAGTTCAAAGTGTTTGTATTTCCCTGGTCCTTAATGATGTTGAACATTTTCAAAATGCTTCCCAAATGTATTTCATCTTTTGAGAGCACTGATTAGTTACATGCCTAATTTTTAAATTGGAATTGATAATAATAATAATAATAATAATAATAATAATAATAATAATAATAATAATAAGTTTGTATATTCTAGAAACAAATCCTCAGTCCAATGAATATCTGATGAAAATTTTTCTTCTATTTTATAGGCTTTTATTTACCTGGAGTGATGGTAATGTTCTTTCCTGTACAGAAATGATTGGCTTCATGAAGTTTCAATGAAGACTACCAATGTTTATGTTCTCAATACTCCAGTAAAAAGGTGCGTGTTGATTTTGATCTTTCCATCTCACGTTCATATCTCCTACCACAGAAACTCTTAATAAAAAATCTCTAAATGCTAAGTCATTTACCCTGGTACATTACAGAGTTCTTCTGTTCACTACATGCCCTTGACTGGTGATATTTTTTTTTGGGGGGGGGGGGGCGGTGGCAGTTGGTGAGTTTTTCATTCTGCCATTCAATAATCTAGGCTTTATGCTTTTGAGTTTAATAGCACCATGCCTCAATATCCAAGTTACTGAAATGTTATAACTGAACTTCACCAAAATGCTATTTATCAGTTTTATGTTCCACTTCATTTGATGCTGGGGATTGAATGCTGGTTCTTGTTAATGGGAAGGGTGCTGAACATTGATCTACACATCAGCCTTCACTAATGTGTTTATGAGGGCTGGTAGGAAAGTGCTCCTAAAACGAAGACAGTGGTATCAAAAATTTAGATATTAATATTGTTATTAAGGGTATACACAGTTTTGACAGGTAAGTTTAGTGGATGGGAATTCTTGAGGGCCAGTGAAGAGTCAATTTTTAAATTCAGATTCCACAATAACAACTATGTATTAGCAATCAATAGTTTACATGGCACAGATTAAAATTACAAAATAGCTGATGAAGGTGGAATATGGTCATAATTAATATGCTTGCTCCTTTTACTGGTTCTTTTGAAGACACATTTCTATTTTGACTCAAAAACAGGTGTTTGAAATACATTTAGAAATAAGCTGAACAATGCTTATTCATGAGGCATTTAACATTTTATGACAGCTGAAGTTAATATTGACCAAGCTAAATTTCCATATCATGCCCCAGTATTTTAAATACGTAACAATTATAAAGGTGTCAGTAATTTAGTCATTATCATTAGCACAAGACTCTCTGGGACATTTTAATTGCAGATCATAATGACAGAACATTTATAATGTGGTGTTCATTAATACATTATTTAATGCAAACCAATGAAAAATTTAATTGCCGTTAAATGAAGTGTAAGAGATAACATTCCAAGAGAATCAATTTGAAGTAGAAGGAGTTGCTTACAGTTACATGATATGGACCAGACTAGAAAACATTAATTATTTGTTGAAATTTTTATGTAAAACAAATTTAGGATCTAGAAATGTAAACCACGTATATCATTAAAAAAAATCTTTCATGTGCCGTGCAACCTAGTTCTACAAATAGTTCCTATAGGATATTTCTTCAACTATTAACTAGATCTGAACTGTATTCTTTCTTTCTTCTTCTTCTTATTATTATTTTGGTTTTTCAAGACAGGGTTTCTCTGTATAGCACTGGCTGTCCTGGAACTCACTTTGTAGACCAGGCTGGCCTCAAACTCAGAAATCTGCCTGCCTCTGCCTCCTGAGTGCTGGGATTAAAGGTGTCTGCCCCCATGCCTGGCTCTGAACTGTATTTTTTTTTTTTTTTGATGCTTCATGAGTCAAACCATGGGTTTATGTGGGAGGGTGACCTCTCTAATTACTGCTAAGAAGTTAAGGATTGGGTACAGACATAAGAAAGCTCAGGTACATCTGAAAGTCTTCATTGGCTTTGGAGATGAGGTTGTCACAACCTACAGAGGAAGAAACTCCTAAGGAGAATTCGATGTGATAATCCCAGCCCCCGGCTAATGACAGTGGGAGCAAAGGCCTAAGGCTTTGGTCTCTCAAGAGAATGCCACTGCCACAGGGCCATCTATGTCTGGATATTAGCCTGCTCACAGAAGATTCTGACACCTTTGTGAACAAGCTGGACCCCAGCAAAGTGTTCAAGAGTCTGAACTGTATTCTTTGTGTATGTGTGTGTGTGTGTGGGGGGGGGTTAATTAGGTATTTTCTTCATTTACATTTCCAATGCTATCCCAAAAGTCCCCCATACACCCCCCCATTCCCCTACCCACCCACTCTCACTCTTGGCCCTGGTGTTCTCCTGTACTGAGGCATATAAAGTTTGCAAGACTAATGGGCCTCTCTTTCTACTGATGGCCGACTAGGCCATCTTCTGATATATTTGCAGCTAGAGACACGAGTTCCAGGAATGGGGGGGGGAGTACTGGTTAGTTCATATTGTTGTTCCACCTATAGGGTTGCAGATCCCTTTAGCTCCTTGTGTATTTTCTCAAGCTCCTACATTGGAGGCCCTGTGATCCATCCAAATGCTGACACCATTGCATACACTAGCAAGATTTTGCTGAAAGGACCCTGATATAGCTGTCTCTTGTGAGGCTACGCTGGGGCCTAGCAAACACAGAAGTGGATGCTCACAGTCAGCTACTGAACTGTATTCTTAAACCAGCACGAAGCTTGAATTTCTTTATCAGTAAATTTGGGTAATTAGCCTGAAAGACCTTGTGGCACTGAAGGTTAATAAGTCTATAGGAAGCCCCTTTTCTCCCTGTAGTATTTTGTAGTGGCTTTATTTTGAGGTCTCAGAACAATGAAATCATTTTAGCAATGCCCAATGACTACTGGAAAGGAGCTGAAGTTCTGTCCTTGGTAGAAAAGCAGAACCAGGAGAATCAGCTCTTACAGCAAAGAACGAAAGAAAGGATAAAAAAAGCATCTATTTATTAGTGGCTGTGAATGGCTTTTGATGGGTTTTACTGGGTCAGAGAAATCAGAAAACTTAGAATTAGTGGCACAGAAAACTGGTTTCATTTTTTCAATATTTTTAGAGCAGTCTTTTAAAATTATATCTCCTTTCTTCTGTCTCTATCTCTCCCTGTGTATATATACATGTGTGTGCATTGGTGAATGATTGTTCACACAGGCATGTGTGTACATGAACATATGAAGCAGATCAGAGGACCTTTGCAGATGGAACTACTTCCTCCACCATAGGAATCCTGAGGCTTGAACTTAGATCATCAGACCTGTCTGCAAATGTCGCTGAGACAGTTCTCCAAATTCTAGAATATTCTCTTTTGACTGTTAAACCATCCCTGAATAACTTTCTTGTGGGATATAAATATACCCAGATCTAATCAAAGAATCCCTTAATGGAGAAGTTAGCTGCAGGCTTTCTGTCTTAGGTCACTTATGGTGGGAAGTTCCATTGTATTTGTATCCTAGCTTTTTTTAAACTTTTATTGATATGAGGACACCCACCAATAGCATGGTTATTTCTTTTGCTACAATTCTGTCTCCTTCATGCTGGGCCCAACAGGCTCATCATTCTTCAGGAAATATTACTAGGTGACAGGCTATCTTAGGTGAATCCATTTTTTATAGACTTAATGTAGGAAGATATGGAGAATAAGAGTATTGAGTTCAACCATATTGGAAACTAGTTCATAATGGGAATTATCCCTAGGAAGGGATCAAGTTTTGAAATATTTAAATTCATCACTAAGAGTAACCAGGAAAGCGTGATGATGGCATAAAGACAGAGAATTAAATAAATATCAGCCGCATGATGGATACAATTTAAGGCACAATTTAAATCTTTTAAATAAGAGGTGGTTGAACAATAAGTTCAGGTCCACAGGAAGACATTTCTGCCTCTGTAGCATTTTCTAGTGGCTTTATTGTGAGGTCACAAAACAACAAAAACAGCAGTATTGAACATCTACTGAAAAGGGTGTTTGTATGAGCCTTTACTGAGATCCTCTTGGTTCTAAAAGTACATCCTCAATATCAAGCAGTTGCTTCCAATTGTTTTATCCTCCCTTATTTTCTCCTTAACACTTAACCATCTAATTTATCTTACTTGTGTTAGTGAATTAAATTGCATGAACCATAATTTTTTTTTTCAAATTTTCTTTGTTATTTAAAAAAAAAAAATTGAAGAGTCATTGGCATGTAGAATTTACTAAATCCTGGCTGGATCAACCTCAAGTACCAAATATTAATAAGAATTCAGAAAGTGGAAACTCAGTCTTACAGTTGATTAACATAGTGATTGGTAGAATCACTTTGAAGTACAATTCTGCAAAATTTGAAGTTGAAGTGGATATGCTCGATAGCCTACTATTTTTCTCTGTATAAGGAATTGTATATGAGGACAGTCACAAGAATACAGTTATAATAAACATATACAAAACATGCGCACCTTTTAATTTAATATGGACATAGATAAATTGATATCATTAAAGACTAAGGAGGAAGCATATATTGCTAAAGTAGAAGAATGTAAAATCGCATTTTATTAAAAAAAATTAAATGACAGTTAAGTAGAGAAATTCTTTGGGAAAGTATGATTATGCCATAATAATTTTACATAACCTAAGACAATGGAAATATATGTATTTATTAATATTTTTGATAATATTTATTATCTTTTAAAACATAACAAAGCAAAAATGTAGATATTAGAACGCAGGTATTATAGACAGATGAGGGATACTGTCCATAGGAAACAGGAGAAGAACAATTCTTTGTATGTTTAAGTGACTTAATTTTATTAGATATTTTCTTTATTTACATTTCAAATGTTATCTCCTTTCCTGGTTTCACCACTGGAAAGCCCTTATGCCCTCCCCCTCCCTCTCCTCAACAACCCATCCACTCCCAATTTCTGCCCCTTGCATTCCTTTCTACTGGGGCATAGAACATTCACAGGAACAAGGGCTTCTCCTACCATTGAAACCCAACTATCCCATCCTCTGCTACACCATGTGTTTTCTTTTGTTGGTGGTTTATTCCCAGTGAGTTCTGGGGGTACCAGTTAGTTCATATTGTTGTTCCTTCTATGGAGCTGAAAACCCCTTCAGCTCCTTGGGTACTTCCTCTTGCCCCTTCATTGGGGAGCCTGTGCTCAGTCCATTGGATGGCTGTGAGCATACACTTCTGTATTTGTCTGGTATTGGCAGAGCCTCTCAGGAGACAGCTATATCAGGTTCCTGTCAGAAGGCTCTTGTTGGCATCCATAATAGTGTCTGGGTTTGGTAGCTGTATATGGGATGGATCCCCAGAGAGGATATCATCCTGAATGAGGTAACCTAATCACAAAAGAACACACATGATATGCACTCACTGATAAATGGATATTAGCCCAGAATCTCAGAATACCCAAGATACAATTTGCAAAATACATGAATCTCGAGAAGAAGGAAGACCAAAGTGTGGATACTCCGAACCTTCTTAGGAGGGGGAACAAAATACCCATAGAAGGAGTTAAGTGACTTTTTATTGTTTGCGAGTCTCATTCTTACTTGTATTGTGTTTGGATTAAATCCATCCCATCCCATCCCCTTTAACATCTTTCTTCTTTGCCTGAGGTTAGTCTCAACAAAATACATGTTAATAAAGATGTCAAATAGTTAAATTTTAATCTAACAAGCTGTTAAATCAATATTGATGATCTCTTATTATTCTCTATGTGTTTGGAACAAATTTTAAATAATAACAATTATGCACAGGCAGATAAAACAACGTAACCCTGGCAAAGGCTGAGAAGTCCCAGGGGCAGCATCTGCTGTTTGCTGTTTTCATTTTCTTTATCTTGTCCCTACAACCCAGGTAACCTTCATTAGTGATCTAATATTAGTTATCTGTCTTTATGTTTTATGTTCTTTACCCAATTTTATTGAATGATAGCTAATCAAAGGGCATTGAAATGAAATCAACTCAACATCCAGATAAAAGACTTATTGAGAATGGAAGCAAAACCAAGATAATTTCACCTATTAATGCTTATTGTATGATGCTTGGATACCTTTGAATCTTTGAAACATTTTTCTATCTTTGAATAAGTTCTTTAATAAGTAAACATAGTATTACATAATCTAGAGAACTGTAGAATAATTTTAATTAAGCAACATGGCTTCTCAGCCAAGGGATCATATCCAGAAACCTTCTCCTTCTAAATCATATGGCCAGAATTCAGACACACCCTGGGTTACAGTATGAACTGACAGGGATACTGGTGTGCCATTAGTACACACCTTCATCCCTAACAATGGAGACAAGGTTCACTTGAAGAAAGAAGCAGTCATGTTGTGGGGAAGACAAAGTGAAAAGAGGAAGATTTGACAGAGTGACCCAGAGAAAGGATGTGCCCCAATCAGGTGAGAACAGCTTAGAAAAGAGTGGCTACTAAAGCGCAGTGAGAAAGAAAAGCAGTGGTATGTGTATATTGTAGTTTTACAGAGACAGGATGCAGAGAGAACGAAATGGATACAATTGAAGACAGAATGAGACAAAGTATGAGAAGCCAGAAAATTAGAACATAACCTTGACAGGAGCCAAGAAAAGCTGGATTAAATCAGGCAGTTTGGAAGACTGGATTGTATGGAGAGTAGAAGTTTCTAAGCCTAGGTGTAGGGATAGATAGAAGAGAGAAGGAAATACTGGGGCCAGCCCAAGCTATATATTCATACAGCTTCTATATGTCTCTCATCTCATCCCTTAATCACAGGAAATTAAAGAGCCCTTTACAGTTTTATATCATGCAATAAACAATGGTAATATCTGCTAGATATAGCTTGGCTTTCTCAAAGTCATACTGCTTTTACTTTCATGCTCTTCTACTGTTCTCTTCCACCTGTATTAGGATAAGATGAGCCCATCCCATTCTAAGACAAGAGTGCCTGGAGGACACTTTGAAACAAGCTTATGTCTTAAATGGTTTGGGGGCAAGCTTAACTTCAGAGTTAGTTTCTCAGTCTTGGAGGACACATTGAAACAAGCTTATCTCTTAAATGGTTTGAGGGGCAAGCTTAACTTCAGAGTTAGCTTCTCAGTGATCTCAAAGAGGACAAGAAAATTTAAAAATAAATCATAAATTATGAGCATGATACATTATGCCTGGAACTTTTAGCTAAAAGATACATCAATCATCATTTCAAAAAAAAATTCTTATGCATGGAATAAAGTCAGCCAACAGTTATTCCTTTTGAAAAGAACAAAAATTAATAATTAATTATTTTAAAGATGTTTTGGCTTATAAGTGTTAGTCCCATGGAAAGATACAGTCATAAAAACCATCTTTATTTTTTCTTAGCCTGGGTCACTGCTGCAGAAGGCATGGGCCCAGTTTCTATTTCTAATCCACCTCTGCTGGTGTCTGCACAGGTTTTCCTAAAGCTCTGTGAAGTGGTCCTTCACATTTACATGAAAGCTGCAGGAGCAAATTAGAAGGGCAGTCTACAGTCCCAGATCAACTCTCAGGAGTAAGAGCTAAGAACTCACTGGCTCCTGGGAAGAGCTAGTGGTGTCAAGTGGGGAGTTGAGCAAAATGAAATTGTATTCCTCGGGTCTGTGAAGGACCCTCATTCGAAAGTAAAAGGTTTATGACAGAAGAGCTTGGCCTTAAAGCTTTTGGCTTTTACAAACCTAAAATAATTAAAGGAGCCTTAGTACAAGGCTGACATTTTCAAGAGACATCAAAAAGCATATTTTATTATATTTACTTTTATTTTTACATAATACATTTGATCATATTTTTTCACTTCCCTGCTCTCCACAGATCATCCTTCCCTTATTGCCTACCAAACCATGTTCTTGATCTCTCTACTTAAAAAGAGAAACAACAATAATAGGTTTATCAGTCTCTACACATGTGAAAACCATCACTCCACTTCCCAAGGAATTCATCAACAGCCAAATAGTTTCCCAGGGCATGGGAGCTCCTTCTAATGTCTATGATGAATTGCTTCCAGGTATAGTACAGTGTAGGTTCAGTTTAAGCAACTACTGCTGCTATGAGATTAAAAGTTTAACAGTTGTGTCATTCCCAGAAGAGAGTTTGTGTATTAGAATTGACTATGTATGTGTATGCTGTCTATAAAAATAAGGAGGTAGATTAATGTTTCATACTTTTGGCAAATCTTTGAAATGATCAGGTATATCATAGTTTTTAGCATCTCATTGCAGATATATAAGTAAACATTTTTATTATACACACAGTTACATGTGAAACGTCACTCCTAAACACACACATATATTTTAGGCTTTAATTATGGGAATAATTTGAATAAATGCTATTGACCACAATCTTTTATATTTTCTTTTTGTCTGAATATATATTTATTTTTTTATTGAATATATTTCATATATTTAATATGTATAACCTGCATTATACACACACACACACACACACACACACACACACATGTGTTTGTGTGTGTGTGTGTGTGTGTGTGTGTGTGTGTGTGTGTGTGTATCAGCTGCTAATTCTGCTTCTGTTAGGCTTCCTTCCTTCAAGTTAGACACTATAGTTCATTCTACCTAAGCTCTTAATGGAGAGTTTTCAACAGTGCATAATCAAAGCATGTGGCTGAACATCTTAGGATGGCCTTTAATTCCTGCATCCTGATGTTTATTGATCATACCTTAAAGTTCTCTTGCCCATGAGTGTGACTTGCTTCTTGTCAACACAAAGGCAAAGGTAGGATGACATTCATCAGCTTGGTTATAATTCATGTACATCATCAAGCACTGTGGATAAATTTTTGTATAGAGTGAAGCAAATCACTATATGGTGACTTACTTATGTAGAGGAAGGAATCACTTATGTATGGAAGTACATAGCAGGGTACCATTGGACATTAGTTCAGTCTCCAGCCCAGTCCAAAGAAGCTGAATTATCTTATAGCTTCCATAACAGAAACACTAAGCTCCTGTGAATTGGTAAATGGGGAATATTGTCCCAGCCTTCACTGAAAATATGACACAGATAAGACATGCATAGCATCCCCATCAGACGGAGTTCAGCTAAGTCAATCTGCAGGGTTAAAAGGGGATATTGCATTAAGTCACTCACTGTGTTGTTCTTTGGTACCTAGCAGACAAATTTAATATTCCTTAAATCGGGCACACAAAATGATTGGTTAGTATATAGAAAACAGATTGTTTTCCATTCCATAAATCCTTGGATTTAGAGATAATATCTTTTAGTAATGCTTTTCTAAAAGCCCAGCATGGGATGCTATTGTTTATATTGATATCTTTTGATATTTCTGTTTGCATTGTTTGTATTATTTTATTTTCTTAAGCTTGTAAAACGCATGCCTTGTCTTATGGGCACTTGCGATTCAGGCAAACACTCAGTATACTACAATGAGGGTCCTCACCTAGTTGTTTCCTCCTAATATACTTCTTAAATCTTTAGCACTATTGTTTTGTTTATTGTTTCTGTTAAGACAAGATCAGAAAACCATTGTGGATGGTAAGTTTTCTAATCTACTAAGATTGATATCTTATATCCAAACAGAAATACATGTTATGAGAAGTTGGAGCATCTTTCTTCACTCTGGAGAAACCCAAATAGATAAAACCTCTATAATGTTTCCCTGCACATATAATGAAATTATTAAGCAGCTCAGGATGTCTTTAAGATAAGTAAAACATCCCAAATAAGAGGAGTTTAACTTTTAATTTTCACTTTGGGTAAGTTTTCTCTAACCATTTGATGAATGAGAAGATTTTAGTGAGTTCCCATAGTGGGCAAATGTTTTTTATGACATTATAGGCAGTCCAAAGCCTATTTAAATATCATCAA